>NC_045567.1:18620083-19820083 GCF_009819795.1 Aythya fuligula
CTTTCTAGCTGCTCTGCCCCAAGCCTATAGTGTTGCATGGGGTTATTGTGGCCAAAGTGCAGGACCCAGCACTTGGCCTTTTTAAACCTCATCCCATTTGCCTCAGCCCAGCAGTCCAGCCTATTCAGATCCTTCTGAAGGGCCACCCTACCCTCAGGCAGATCGACACTGCCTCCCAACTTGGTGTCATCTGCAAACTTACTGAGGGCACACTCTATCCCCTCACCTAGGTCATCAATAAAGTATTAAACAAGATAGGCCCCAGTACCAGTGGGGAACACCACTTGTAACAGGACTGCAGTTGGACTTCACTCCATTAACCACAACCCACTAGGCACAGCTGTCCAGCCAGTTCTTTACGCAGAGAAGAGTGTACTTGTCTAGGCCACGGGCAGCCGTCTTCCTCAGGAGAATACAAAGCCATGTCAAAGGCTTTGCTGAAGTCTAAGTAGGCTATATCAACAGCCCTTCCCTCACCTACCAGTCTGGTCACACAATGATAGAAGGAGATGAGCTAGGACAAGCAGAACCTGCCTTTCATGAACCTGTGCTGGCTGGGCCTGCTCCCCTGGATGCTCGTCCTCCTGCCTTTCCTCACAGCAGTCCACCAAGGAGCAGAGTTCTTCCTACATGAAATCCAGATAACTTTACGTGTTTTGGGAAACATATGAACTTACAACATTGCAGATACATCACGACGTGACTGAACACTTGTTCTACTGATGCCAGCCTTGCAGCAGCACCTTTATCAAATAATCCTGTCAAGGCAGAACAACTGAAAGGGTTGTATACAAATTATTTATTGCCCATTATATAATCAACAGGATTGTGTTTTCCACGCTTGGAAAATTTCAATTAATTCAATGAGTGAGTTGAAACTATTCCAGGATTATCCCTATGAAGTTTTACTTTATCTGTAGGCCTGATTCTATGCCTGCTAGGCCTTGCAGCAATCTCTCTGCCTGAGCAAAAGCCTCCCTGGACTTTGCTGTGCTTCTTTCACTCCTTTCTTATCCTGCCTGCAGTCTCGAATCTTCTCTCGAAATGTCACCAGCTGCTTTTAAAGAAAAGGAACAAGGACAAAGCGACAAAGCTGGTGAGGGGCCTGGAGAACAAGTCCTGCGAGGAGCGGCTGAGGGAGCTGGGCTTGTTCAGCCTGGAGAAAAGGAGGCTCAGGGGTGGCCTTATCGCTCTCTATAGGTACCTTAAAGGAGGCTGTAGTGAAGTGGGGGTTGGCCTGTTCTCCCACGTGCCTGGTGACAGGACGAGGGGGAATGGGTTAAAGTTGCACCAGGGGAGTTTTAGGTTGGATCTTAGGAAGAACTTCTTTACTGAAAGGGTTGTTAAACATTGGAACAGGCTGCCCAGGGAAGTGGTGGAGTCATCATCCCTGGAAGTCTTTAAAAGACGTTTAGATGTAGAGCTTAGGGATATGGTTTAGTGGGGACTGTTAGTGTTAGGTCAGAGGTTGGACTCGATGATCTTGAGGTCGCTTCCAACCTAGAAATTCTGTAATTCTGTGATTCCTCCTTCTGAAAGGTTCCACCTAACTCAGTGATTCTCTATCTGTGTAGTGGAACATAAAAACCAAAAGCAAAACACAAAAAGAGCGCTGCCCATTACTGCTTCCATCACCTGCACCTGTGCATTACAGTTTCAGATTCAAATTTCAACCTCATCACCACCACCAAAGCTGCAAAACCCTCCATAATCTCCTCAGAAGAACACTTAATGCCTAGAGAAAGCTTCTTATAAGCCATGGGTGAGGAGTGCTGTTGCAGCCTCCTCCAGTGCTCATAGCTGTCTTCTTCCTCCTCGCCTGCCTTCCGTGCTCTGCTCAAGTTTTCCTTCCTGGCTGATAACACTGACACTTCAGTTGTCATCTTTAGGTAGGAGTTAGGATGCACACCTGAACCCGCAGTGTATAAAGGGACCAAGGCCTATCTGACAGACAGATGGTTTAGGCCTTGATCCTGTGATAATCTCCAAGTGGGGGAAACCTAAGATCAAGACCTTCATTGTGAGGAGATACTGATCACTACAATTCATTAAGGCAGTGCAAATAAAGGCTTTACTCAATTTCTTTGCCAAAAATGGCACAAGCTTGTTTTTGTAGTACTTAATAGAGTTTCACAGCACAGACACATGTTTCAGCACCAATACTGGCAGAATACGTATTTCAAAAGGAAAGCTTGACAGTAATAATCAACACAAAACCAAAAATAATATAATGTCCCTGGTAAACACTTCAGTATTATCTCATTGCTTTTTCCCCTATGGAGAAGCGTATTGCAGGATACCATGCGTAAAAGATGGTAAGTAGCAAACTGGACTTTAGAAACTTTTGAGAGAGAAAGTGCACATGTAGATGCTGTATTCATTAGTTAATCTTCAGGGAATTTTGTGACTAATTTACTAACAATTACAGACCTTGCCTCACCGTTGCTTTCCTGCAACCTTATCTGATTTTTAATTAAGCTGGGAAGCCAAATAATGCCACTGCAAGGCAGATTCTCTTATGATTGTTGTGAACACAGATGTACTACCAGCCACACATACGCAGCTCATAGCTGGCATCGAATTACAGTGAAACCCTGCTTTGTTTGATTTTAAAAAGCCCATAACAATTCTTACCAAGTGAGTGAATCTAAGTTTACAATTAGTGTCATCCACACTATGCTCTAATAATTATGATTATCAATTTAAAGACAAAGTGATGCTACAAACACCAAGGTAATTTAGCCACAGGTGAGACAGCACAGTGTTGTATTCTGGTACAGATGTTTAGGACACAAGAAATAATGAAATCTCAAAAAGAATAAACGAGAAGAAAAAGAAAGAAGATGTGAAACATAATTGGCAGACTAGTATAGCCAAAGAAAGTAGAGTATAGGAAAAAATAGGAAAAAAGCTTGGAGAAAATAAAATAAAATAAACAAGAATTTCTACCTATTTTTATTATAAGTATATATTAAAATATAAATAAATTGTGTTCTAAAACCAGGGAGAATAAAACATTTAAAAGCACCTAAGAAATTCTTCACCTCGATGCCCCAGGGTGAGCCTCTGAGCAGCTTGGTGCAGCCACAGCAGGGAGCGTGGTATAGCTGCAGCCTCAAGCAACAGAGAAGCATGAGGATCAGCTGTGCACAGGACAACAGCTGCAGCACGTAACCTCGATTTTCACTTACAAAAATGTTTAGCAGCCTTATATAGATGTTGAACAGGTACATCACAAACCTTCTTAATGCACTACTATGTGACCTGCTGTCCAGTTTGTAGAAGGCATGGTTAAGTATTTATTACCAGGTTTCTGCAGAAATGGTCCATTTTAATGGAGAAGTTTGCTTATGTTCTACATGTGTCTGCTTTGGATGGTCCAGTAAGACAAAGCTTATAAAAGGAAAATCATCTTCTATCAGAAGGTATCTTAGCCGAGTGGAAAACCTTAAGACAGCACTAGGATGAAACTCTTGACAGAAGAAATCACAAAAGCTTCAGGGTTTCTCTGGAAAATATAAAGGGAGCAGTTTAGAAACACAGTAAGTGAAATAAAAGGTTGTATACTCCAGCTGGGAGGATATTTTTAAAAAACTCATTAGTTTTTCCTTCCTTCTGATTTCAAAAATAAATAAATAAATAAATAAATAAACAACAGACATTCTTCAAAGGGGATAAAAACTGCAGTGTACTTATTTAATTTGTGCCCATTAGAGCTTATTCCTTTTTCCCTGTGAATGATCCTCTGCACAACAGCACAAGGTTGACAGAGAGAAGACCTAGAGGAATAAGGTGCTATAAAATGAACCCATAAAGCAAACAGTGCAGAATTCCTATTTCTAAATAAATGGAAACTCCAACGGCAAAAGAGAGCATTTCCAGCTCTGTTTGTGGAAAACAAGTATTTCTGTGAGGTTTTCTGCGTTCTCTGCTTTTGTTTGATTGTGATACTCCTTATGATGCCTGCTTCCTAATTCCTAGAAATCAGCAGTAATAGCTATGATTTCAGCAGCATGCCCCAGTGTCTATATGGCCACCAGCATGTCCATAAAGCTCTAGCTGTATGCTATATAGCTGTAGTAGTTTGAAGGACCAAGGCTTAAAATACACCAAGCTACCTGTTGTGTAACAAATCACCTTAATATTTATGTACAGAGCCTGCACAAAATCAAGTTTCAGCATTTGGCAAGACTTAAGACACCATTTGCCAACAGGGGCATCTAGACAAGTAGTTTCTGGAGAGTACAACCTATATTTAAGTAAAAATTCATAAATCTTCCAGTTTCAGAAACAGGTCTGATCCTTCAAGCACTTGTTATCAAAAATATTCATACACACAAGCAGTTACTGATTTTGTGTTTAAATGTGAACTGACAGCATTTAAACATCCAGTCCCTTACTGTACTTCACTCAGGTTTCCTGAGCAGCCAAGGAGGAAAATGAAACAGATTTGGACTAGCCTCAGAGCAGCTATTTGCAGACTTCTGCACAGAAGACTTCTTAACTCTGATGCACATTCGGAACGTTTAGTGGCAGCAGTTTGGTACCTTGGCCAGGACAGGGCTACATCAGCTGCCACCCGCGCCAATGCAGTCTGGAAACAGGCAGTGCCAAGGAAGGGCAAGCAGTGGTTCTTCCTTTGGCTTCTCAGAGGGAGAGGAGTATTTAATATATCCCGTACCACCTAGAGGCACGTGGCTGCTACAAAAGTCCAGAGAAGAGACCATATTCAGAAGGTGGCGGGAGGCGCCCCCCAGATATTGTCTTCCTTAGCAAACGTGGCATTTTGTATCGCTGGCTCTAAGTCTTCGTCCCATACAACGTGCCCATGTGCCATCAGCTGGAACACCTCTAGCACTCTCTTTGGCTCTGATAGGGAACTCAGAATAGTGGGAAGACATGAAGTTCGGATCCTCTCAGGGAGTAAAAACAGAATAGAAAGATCCAGTAGGTATAAACCTGCAACACTCCATCTGTGACCAGTTTCCAGTCCTTCCTGACATGAGCTGGGCAAAGTGAGGAAAGAAAGACAACAGCAGTCCCATTTGGGACAGCTTTCTCTCAAAAGCCACAAAGATCTGGGCCCCACAAAAGGTTCTGTCACAACATGGAAACCAAACCTCATGTAATAAATTACAGGAAAGGATTCCCACTCTCTTACTTGTTTTAGATGATAGGAAAAATGAAATCACTGGTAATGCCTCAGGAAAGCCATTAGCTTGCACTGCTCTACACCCTTTTTGGATAGAGAACAGACAAAAAGAGGAAACCATTTTAAAACCTAATTTTCTTCCCTATATGAAGAAACTCTAGTTGGCTATCAAGCCTGTAGTTCCCTACATCTTATTTATTTATTTATTTATTTATTATTATAAATAAAGCAAACATCCAGCTGTTTTTCAGTTGCTAGCTCCCTGTCCCATATTTGAAAAGTTTTCACAGGCTGGCAGGGGCCTTGTGCTCTGCAACAAGGGGACTCCATCACTTTATCAAAGTTTCCTTTTATTTCCATCTCATGAGAGTCTTAGAGATGCTTTGTGGAAGCACCTTATGCATCCAAAACCTTTTTTCCATCATCTTTAAAAGTGAGCAGATTATTTTAACGTAGTGTTGCCTGAATAACAGGGAAGGAAGAAAATAGGAGACCACCCCCAAACATCTCAGAAGACATTGTGTCAGGCACTTGAAATTTAAGTGAAAAAAACAATTCACACTCAAACTGAACTTACAATGTATTCGAAGTGCACTCAGTGCTCATAAGAGCTAAAATAGGAGAAGAAAAAATATTTTCCACTGCAAGAACCAGCAAAATTACAAGCGTCTTAACCAGTGACCAGCTCTCAGACCACACTGCGCATTCATTTTCCAGGTGCCTCTGAGAACACCAACAGAGGAACTGAGGTAACACGAAAGCTTCTAATTCCTGCAAATTAAACATGGAACAGCTGTAATTAGAGCTGTGACCCATTTGAAAAAGCAGCTCAGTGCTGAAGGCTGGCATGTTCCTGCAGGCCAAGTTATTCCATTTCCAAAACCATGGCTTCTGACTGGAACTCCTGACAGACACTCTGCTACGTGCAGCGCTATGCTGTTAATATAGTGTCACCATTATATTATCAATATTATTCAAATACAAGTACCAGATGTACAGTTCACCCTCACACCCTCACTGTGTAGTAATCTTCAACAATCAGCCTAGTGAGATTGTCTGGAGCCAGGGCCTGCATTAATTTCCCCTGCTGCCCCCGTGGCCAGTCCTTCCCGTGCCAGCCCGGCAGGGCGGGCGCCATTTGAGTGGAATTTCCACGAATTTGGCGGCAATGCTCGGGGACCGAGAAGGAGCAGGCCGGAGCTCAGTGGGACGGACAGAAGACAAGGAAAATGTGACGGGGCACACGCTCCTCACAGGGACGGGAGATAAACCATGGGTTTTTGTAAAAAAAACGAGTCTGGCACACGTTATCTCGAGCACGTCACCGCTCGTTTATACAAGGCACAGCCGCCTGTCACGCTGCCGGGGCAGCCCCACTGCACCAGGCCCTGCCTCAGAGCCGCCATCTCGGGCCGCCCTCGCCCCGCGGCCACCTCAGCGCCCGGCCCGGCCCCGGCGGGGCGGTCACCGCCGCCGCTCCGCCCCGCTTTACGACAGCCGGTGGCGGCTGTGCGGCGGGGCCCGGGGCCGAGCGACAAGCCTCGGCCCTCCGCCAGCTCGGCCCGGCCGGTGGCAGTGCTGAGGGGCCTAGGGCCGGGCGGCAGCGGCGGCGGCCATGGTGAGTGCGGCGGGCCCGGCCGCGCTGCGGGAGCCGCGGGCGCTCCGGCCCTTCCCGAGCCCCGGGAGGGCGGCCCGGCCTGCAGGGAGCCCGCTGCCCTCGGCACGGCTCTGGAGGACGGGTACGAGGGGCTGCGGCGCTGGGGAGCACCCCCCGGATCCCTCCCGGCCCCGCTGCCCCCGTCCCGGCTCCCCGCCGCAGCCCTGCCCGGCGGCTGTGGGCTGATGGTGCCCGCTTCCAGAGACAGCCTTGTTTTGTGTTTTTGTGTTGTCTTGTTTCGCTTTCTTTGGTAAACAAAGACTTTTGTTTCCTGTGTAGGCCAGTACCATGGTGGCGGTTGGCCTGACCATCGCAGCAGCTGGATTTGCAGGTTTGTGGATGTGTTCAACGCCTGCTTCAGCGCCAGTGCACTGTAACAGCTGGTGCTGGACACTGCTGAGAGCCTATAATGAGAAATGTGGCAGTAGTTAAACAAAAAATAAAATCTCTTCATTTTTTTGTGTCCAAAAAAATCCTTATTCCATATTTTAATCCATAAATTATTAGTCAAACTGAATTGCCAGGCCTTTATGAAACGTCATACTTAGTCTTGTTCAACGCTAATTTCTTTCAGGACGTTATGCACTAAAAGCTATGAAGCAAATGGAGCCCCAAGTAAAACAAGCACTTCAGAATCTACCGAAACCTGTAAGTTTTTATCAATGGCATCTTTTTATTTGAAAGTGTACTTAATGAAGTAGCTGCAGACTGTTGTCTCTGTATAGTATTGTTTCTTCTAAAATTAAACATAATTTTGTCACTAATAACAATCTGCGATTCTGATGGTAGTTGACTAATAGAGGTTATTCTGGCAAGTTTAACTATTAATTTAAGTTACAGTACTCTGCTTCACCTGAATTTCTTATTGCAAGTGCAAAGGAAGCTTCACAAAAAGCTCAGCAGCTGCTAAGGCAATCATGAGTTGTTTTAGCTGATGTAGTTAAGCTTACATAATCATTGTATTCTAAACTAACACACTTTTCCTTCCAGGACTTCCGTGGTTATTACAGAGGTGGATTTGAACCCAAAATGACTAAACGAGAAGCAGCTTTAATACTAGGAGTGAGGTAAAAGGAAATTTGTTATAAATGAAAGGTAAAAAGGAGGATACTCAGTGCTCAAGACTGTCCTATGCCATTTCCCCCGGAAATGTCACTGTCAAGCCAGGAAATACGGAGTGTCTTCTCAGGACTTACTGTACTTATTTGGGATTCTCTGCTGCATGGTAGTGTGCTTCAAGCTAACTCTAATTAGACTTCCATACATCTAAATCCCAAGCAGCACATTCAAATTTCCACTTCGAAGCCTTTTTCATGAAGACCTGGGGCTGATTCTGTGTGGGGAACAGGGTTGTGCTGCTCACTTGTGGTTGCTGTCACTTCCGTTAAATTTCAGATCCTGTGTGAAAGTGCTGCACACCTACTTCCTGTGTGTAAATTCATCACTTATTCTAGAATGTCTGAGAGAGGAGTAGCTTTCCCTGCCAAAACTTAGAGTTTATCTAGTACAAGTTTATCTAGTACTGCTGTGTCAGTATAAATGCTGTTAACTTGGTCGTTACCAAAATATTCTTGAAAATTTGCCCCTATTTTTATTTTTTTCTCTCATCTCCTGATGTGTGTGGATGTCTTTATAGCATGTCTTGTTGGGCATGCAATATATTGGAAAAAAAAATAAAAAACCCTGCCCAGAACTTATATGTAATAATAGGAAAAGGAAAAGCATAGATGTAAATCAAAGATTTCTTTGGGCAAGGCAGAGTGCTTATTGTTCTGAGATATCTTTTTAATCTGGGGGATTTTGTGAGGTTACCTCAAGTTAGTTTTTCTTTGTCTTTTAAACTAGCCCTACAGCAAACAGAAGTAAAATTAGAGAAGCTCATAGACGCATCATGCTTCTAAATCATCCAGATAAAGGTAAGTAAAAATAATTCACATTCATCAACTAACACATATTTTTACCCATGAACTGAACTGTGTGGGAAGTGACATTTCAATACGCTGGCTACGAAAAGGAAAAAAAAGTGAAAACAGATTTTAGAGTGCCCAAATTTGTGCAGTTTTGGAACATATTCTTGTGTTTGAATGGTTTAAAGCAAGCAGACAGATTCAGCAGATCAACTGATGCTTGCACTTTTCTGTGTGTATCTGATTAAAATAAGATTTATTAAACTGAGACTTAAAATCACCTTAATTTTAGGTGAAAGATCAGAGTATTTTGTGTACTTTATATTTAGCATGTGAGTTTGAGTTGATATGAATTCATTGGAAATTGGTCCTATATGGCAAGAACTGAGCCTTCTGCTTCTGTCGAAGACTAAACTACAAAACGCTGCTGCCTGTGGCATTCCGAAGGCTCAGAATCTAGTTACGCTTAAAGTAGGCACCTCTGCCTATTCTGAATTCTGTGTTCTTCATTGAGTCAGAATTGTTTGTTACTGCTTGGCATTTAACTTTTTAATCCTCGCTTAAAAGGTGAAATGGCCTCCTTGAAAGTGACTTCATTACTTGTTGTATGCACCAAAACCCCAAAATACTTGTTTCATCTAGTGTGACATGAGGTTATCTTTCTTCTAGGTGGTTCACCATATGTAGCAGCCAAAATCAATGAAGCTAAAGATTTACTGGAAGACCAAGCTAAAAAATGAATTGGAGATTAAAGTCATAGGGTTTGTTTGTTTAAGTGATTTTTTTTTCTTTTATAAACAGCTTAAGGCAAGTTCTGATGTCAATCTTTGACTTGACACAAATGAGGCTTGAAAAATGAATGTGGGAAGGTATTTCCCTCCCTGATCAATTCTTAGTTGCTTTTTGGGAAACGTCTGAGGGAGTGAGGCTTAAAGGTTTTCCAAAGCTGTTCATTAGTATGTGGTAGAAGCTGCCACTGATTTGGTTTGGCCAAAATTTCTTGCATGTTACTGGATGCTGACATGCCATTACCTAATTTTTGTTAATCTAGTTATGTTTAAAATTCATGCTGCTGTTCTTTCATATGCCAAAGTTAGCATGATGAAAACAGTCTAGGGAGAGGGTGGAAAAAAACAGGAGGAATTATTTGACAGGAAGATACAGGACAGATACGTGGTTGTTTCTAATTGAAGAAATAAAGTTGAAGAAACTGAATGTACTCAGTTGTTTTGCCTTGTGAAAAACAAGGTTGGTTCAGCTCTTAAGTGTTACTGATGGATCTGGAAGATCCCATATTTTTTGTTAGTTTCCAACTTTTAATGGATTTTATGGCAATAAATTACAAATCTGTAACAAGTACTATAGTTTTACACATTATTAACTACGAAGTTATGGTTCATGTGATAAAGTTTGCATTTGTCAAATCAGGAAAAAGGATGGCTACATCACTGGTATTGACCCTGCTAATGACCACTAGGGCTGGTTCTGTTTGATGTTTTTATCAGTGATCTGGATACAGGAGTTGAATTCCCCCTTGGCAGTTTTTCTGATGATACTAATCTGGGAGGTGGCTGGAGGGAGGAGAGACCTTGCAGTGGATCTCGGTATGTCGGCACATTGGACTGCCATCAACAGCTTGACGTTCATGGAAGACGAATGCCAGGTGCTGCACAGGGCAGAGCAACGCCCGGCACAGGCTGGGAGACAAGTGGCTGGAGAGCAGCTCAGCAGGAAGGGACCTGGGGGTGCTGGTGGCAGCAGGCTCAGTGAGAGCCAGCAGCTGTCCTGGCAGCCAGGAGGGCAAGTCACACTTGGGGTGCATTAAGCACACCACAGCCGGCCTGAAGAGGCGACTCTCCGGCTGTGTTTAGTGTTGATGCAGCCTCACCCCAAATATTGTTCTTGAGAGCATCCAGAGGAGGGCAGCAAAGCTGGTAGAAGGGCTGCAGGGCAGGTCTGTGAGGGGAGACTGAGGACACTCAGGTCCTCTTCTCTGGAGAAGAGGCTGGGAGGTGACCTCACTGCTCTCTGCCACGTCCCGAGGAAGGGAAGCGCAGAGACAGGCACCGGTCTCTGCTCCCTGGTCACTGAGGACAGGGTGCATGGGAATGGCACAAAGCTGCACCAGGGGGGTCAGACAGGACCTTAGAGAAAGCGTCCTTACCAAGAGGGTGGTCAAACACTGGAACAGGCTTCCTAGAGAGGTGGTCGATGCCCCAGGCCTGTCAGCATGCAAGAAGCATTTGGATTGGGCTCTTAAAAACATGCTCCAACTCTTGGTTAGCCCTGATGTGGTCAGGCAGTTGGACTAGATCACTATAGGTCCTGTCTCACAGAACTATTCTAGTCCAATTACATAAAACCAAGATACCTGAGCTGGATTTACCAGGCTACATGAAGTCAAACGTACTAGCAGCTGTCTTATGTATCTGAATTGGGGCCAAAGAGTTCTGTCACGCTCCAGGAATCTTTCCAGCCTTTCTGCAACTATGGTAAAACTGCTGTACAACATATGTAATCATTAACACCATCTGCTCATAAATATACAGTGGAATGTGGAGCTTTCATTTTTCCAGAACCATGCCCCTATTTCAATGAGGGGTGTTAAGTAGTCGCACATCCTCTGCCTGAACTTTGGCTACCCTGTAGCTGTATTGCTCTACACTAGTTCTAGGCCACTTCGTAATACCAGAACACCACTACGGAAAGATTGTACAATTTTAAAACAGAGGCTCAAGATCAGTAAGGGAAGAGTATGAAAAAGAAAATGTTTAGAACTTAAAGTAACAGAAAAGGATATTTTGCTTTACTATAGAACTTAAAGCAGGGTTAAAAAAAAAAAAAAAGGAAACCACCACACACACACAGCTGAAACATTGCCATGCAGCAGCTTCACAATTTGCATCTGTCAAGGCCTACAAAGAATGAAAGCTACTTCAGTTCTCTCCTGCCAAGTAACATCGACTGTTTTTAAACAGCTTTTTTTTCCCCTCATTTGTTTTCCACTCTTGTGGCTGCTATCATTGAGGACTCTTCTGTTTACTTTAGAGTTCTAACACTTTGTTCTCCAGGAGGGAACACTCTTGACAAGTCAACACTAAGTCATACTAAAACTATACATCCTTAAATGAAGTAAATACCTAAGCCTAGTTAGTACAACTCTGCTCTAGCTGTATGAAGTACAGCAGCTGGAGGCATGTACTGTGCAGAGTTTTTTTTTTTTTGTTTTTTCCTTTCTCACTTTTAGCCAAATCAGGTAAAAGAATTTTCCTTTCAAATAAGTATAACTTCAGCAGTGCTCTCTCTGGCTTCTTACACCTCCATTGCTTCCCAGATTTTTTTCTGCTTCTGGTTTCTACATTATTGCTCTTGCTTATGCACCTGAAAAGATTTGTTAGCATATCATGCTTCTAGCTTCTCAAAAACTACACCTACATTAGTTCCTATCTATGTTAGTCATGCTAAGCAATTCTTAAGGTAAGTCATTTTAGATACATTAACTGATGTTTTACATCATCTTAATGCAAGGTTAGCATGTTAGAAAGCTTTTTTTTTTTGTTAAAAGTTAAAGGTTCAAGCTGCCTGACAGGTAAGTTTCAACAGTTAGTGTTAACAGCTTGAAAACCTTAAGTCAATAGCAATTTAAATTTCTGATAGAAACAGTCCACAGATGGAAGATCAAAGTTTATTTTCTTTTACTACCAGCATACAAAAAAAACATATTGCACATCAAACAACCAAAACAAAAATAAAAATACTCTACTAAGGACTAACATATGTAGTTTATACAGAATAAACTTTCTGGAAATTGATCTTTTCAGTAGTTCAGGTTATGTCTTAATGGACATGACTAATTCAGCTTAGTGTTAACTAAAGCTATGTTTGATTTTTAAATACTGTACAGTTTAATAAATAAACCAAACAAAGCCTCAATGTAGAACAGTCACTGCCAATGTCACCCAGTATCCCTGCAGAGTATGAGAATTTAACAAATGTATTCCAGTGGTCTGCAGATTTTTCCTCTACATACAGCATTTAAAAAACATGTATTAAAACAGACCAGTTTCCAGACTAAACTAATGGAGAAATTACATTTCAGTGCAAAATATTTTAGACTGCATTTCTTTCTAGTATTCCTCAGGTGAAGAAGTGGTTGCATATTATTAAAAATGTAACAAAAGCAGCTAATGCTTTCATAAAGAGTATTATGTTAGGGATCCCCCTCACATCTCTGCCGTATTTTGAAAACAAAATAACATTTCCTATAGCCAGCAATTTTGTTTATTTAAATGTTACATATACTATCTCAAGGCACATCTGATGATATATTTATAACACAGTAGGTGTCAAAGTATGTTTAACATATGATTTCTTCAGGATCCCTCCCCTTTCTGTATTCCAAAATGGAGGAACTGAAAGTGCGGTGTCAAGACTGGCGATCCATATTCTATCTTTGGCAAGCTTATACAAGCACTATTTTAAATGTAATGTAGAAGAACTGTAAACTAGGAACTTCAGTTTATGAAACACCATTCAGCACTGCTTCTTCCTGATTATTTCCCTCCTCTTGAACAGTAACTTTCTTTTCATCAGGACTGTGCTGTAATTTAGAAGGCTCATCCCCAGCAGTTGTAGCAGGACCATTCACTGCCTTTTCGGAAGGGCAGTTTTCATCAATTGCGTCTTTTGCCTTAAAGAATAAAAACAGGATATTAAAAATTCAGTAAAAACACAATACAACATCAAAATAAAGTGTCAATTTCCCTCTGGCTCACAGCAACCTTGCAACAGGAATGTTTGCATTTTATCATGCAATGCTACTTTAGGTATTCTAAAATACTATATTTACTAAGTCCTTTAATTTGAACACTAAAACAGTTACTCAAGTCTCCTCTGCTTTCTGCAAATTAACACTATATTCTGCGAGCTACTGCTCGATTCTGTTTACTCTCAACCTTTTCATGATGTATTCTTGAACTCAGAGTACTCTAACGGAAGTGACCTAAATCAAGCATTCTTTACTGTTTCACTGCAAGGAAAAAGAAAAAGGAAGTAAAGGAAGTGTACATTTAAAATCCTCTTACCGCTTCTTTCTTGGTTTTGGCTAGCGTCTCCTTCGGAGGGTTTCTCTGTCTACTTTGAGATTCAGCTCGTGATATATAATCAGCTACTGTTACTGTACAAGGAAAAAAAATTAGTGATGCTCATATTAGAAATTTAACTTAGCATTAAGCTTTGTATCTTTTTTCTGCACAAGTTACGCTATAACTGGGAGATATCTCACAAAAGGCCTTCACTCTTACAGGTTATCAACTACATAGCAAGGATCAGTTCTTTTACATTAATAAAGTTTTCAACAAAATCTGTGGTAGCTGGTGATTATCTGAAGGTCTGAAGGCAGAATCTTAAAATTAGAAGAACAGTAATTTTGGCCTGATTGCATAAAAAGAAGGGATTTCTATACCCATCTTCAAGAGATCAAAACTGCAGGCTCTTTAACTATAGACAGTTTATTATTGGGATTTAACTATCTTCACTAGTGAAAAATTTCACAGTAATAAAAATTAAGGTAGGTTAAAATACAAAAAGAATTAGGGGAGGTTTAGAATATTGCATCACTTACGATAAAAGTAGCATTCAAATCCTTGTTACTTTCATGAAGCCACTGGCAAGAGAACTCACCCTCCTGGTACTCAAAAGGCAATCCACACTGTCAACTCTGGCTTGTGGGTGGGTGGATTAACTGTGATGTGCGTACAGGCACTCGAGTAGCTCTGAATGAGCGAGCCTGTACCCAGCAGCAGGACAGCCATGCTTACACTGCTATGGCTACACTTACTGGATGCTGGCCAGGGGCTTTCTGACCTCTTTTCTTCTTACCACCTCAGCACATGTTCTTGTAGCTTGGTTTTGTCTTATCCCGCCCTCTCGTAACCACAACAATTGAGAGTCAACTCTATTTTTAGAATACACAGTACTACAAATTTAAATATGCATTTGTATCTTTGATGAACTAAAGCATATTAAGAGTTGGCAAGCATTATCTACTGAACAGTACAGTCGATTATATTTAGTATACCATGCATTCAGGTGAACTATTTTCCTGGGTTTAGCAATGACTGTGTAAGAAAAAAATTATCAGCACAGGAAGTGTAGCACACAGGTTGTTACATTAACTGGACTTTTCACAACTGGGTCCCTGCGTAACTGTTGAGACCAAGTGAGTTTACGCACAAGGGGACTTATTTCTCTAAAATGATGTTCTGTACCCAACTCCTCTAATATAAAGAGGAAGCATGTTTTTACACAGTGTAAAAGGCCATTTAATAATAATAATCTTAATAATTATGTACATAGTAGGAACCCAAGAAGTATAGTGACATAAATAACACAACTGAATGACTGAAGTACACTGTTAGTATTTAGGAGGAGTAATTCCTTCTCTCAATTTCACTCACTATACACTTACTGAGTATTTATGAAGAAGAGATTAAATTATTAGAGCATTTTCCAAGGAGTATAACTACCAATGCTCTTAAGGTTGTTTTCAAAAAATATTTATTATGGAAATTGAAAGTGGTATTTTGAACAAAGAAATCAACAGGAAAAAAAAGCGAGAGAACTTTGGGGATTTGGTTTTGTTTGTGGAATACTTTCATTTCAAGAAAAATACTAGAGGTTTTTGTAGAGATGACCAGCATCTCTTCCACCCCTTTATAAACTATAATTTTTCAACAAAACTACAGAATGCTGAAAAATAAGGTTATTTTTTTCTTAAAGTTTTAATTATTAGAAGAAAAAATGTTGTTGCTTTACAAGTCAAATATTGAATGAGCACCACAGATATACAGAAAACAAATATGGGTGAAGTTTTGAGCCTGTCAGTCTAGAAGACCTTCTGTTACTACCTTATGGCACAGATGTACAAGCATTTTCTGAACAGGGCATTATACTGAGAATTAGCTAGTTCACCTTTAACATTTCAAGTGTTAGTACACACAAAAGTGCAACAAGCCACAACAACAAAAAAATTGAAAACATGCAACTTCATTTAAATTCCTCCTCCTTCCCACCCTCAATTTGTGGATGATTTACAATGTTCACAAAAGCTGAAGACTGATAGCAGAAGTCTGAATCAAGCTCTGGACTGGCAGATACCATGTAGGTTCCCTCACAGTGCCTTGCCAGGGCACCTACAACCTGCCATTCCAACTCTGCTTCTCAGCCAGTGCTGAAAAGGTTGTGTCACATTCAATGCAAGTGCGCAAATGCAAGTGAGTGCAGATCATGAACTTTTTATATATGTCTTGATCCTGGACCACTGAAGTCAACAGAAGTTTGGCTATTGACTTCAATGAGAACTGGATCAGAAGCAGAAATTGTATTTCCAAGCAAAAAGTTAGACATTATAAATTAGTTTCATTAGACAGATTAAGAACTTTATAAAAGTTCTCCTAGTGTAAGAAATGTTTTTCATCTTTATCTAGTAGTCTTATTAGTTATTAACCTTTATATATTATGCAGCTATATGTAAAACAGCAGACACAACATTCTCTCATGCTTTTGACCTGAGAATACCCACAGCTTCACTCGAATTACCTGGCTGTCTATCTTCTGCCTGACCCCTGAAGCGACGCCTGCGGCTACGATTGCGTCGCTGGGGTTTTTTGTCACTATCATCTGCAATTGCAAAGTTTACCATGAACTATTTCTGACGAAAAAAATAAATTCTTCAGCAGTTTCAGCATGGGGCATTTCAAATTACTTCTGTTAAAAAAGACAGGCTAAGACAGTCTGAAAGAACAACAAATTTATACTGAAAGCACACACAATGAAGTAAATGCTAGATTTTACTTTTTGCTCCTGGCTCGTGAAAACATGTAGGCATATGTTTAATGACCTCATATTTCATTTATTAAATAACCGTATGTCAGATTTTAGCCACAACCATGAAGAATAGTTTTTTTCCACGCTATTAAGCAACAGATTATATTCTTGTCCCAGCGAGTATCAAGACAATTTACTGAGGGAAAGTACTTAAGCAGAAGCTGGCTAGAGATAAATTAACTGCTTAAGTAGCTTTCCTACCCTGACAGTGAGGTTACCAAGGACAAAACAGAACACTGATCAGAGCACCGTGTCTCTATGAAAACAGCATTACTAACTGAAATCAAAGTTAGTCTTTGGTATCTCCATCAGATACGTTTTACAAAAGAGGCATATGAAAGTACTACTGGAGCTCAGTAAACAAGAACTTTCATGGCAGAGCCATGGAAGTGGAAATATTCATTTAATCAGACAGCAACCTTTAACAGAACAATGACTCGCCACTAATAAAAATGAACAAGTATTTCACTGCACTTACATTGATAGCACACTTTTTTCTTCCAAAATTGTTCTGGGACTATCTAACTGTTTACATACCTAAACCATTCTCATTAACAGAAGCTGTATCAGACTCTGTCATTCCATCCATTAGGACAGCATCTTCATCAGTCCGTCGCCTGCGCGACCTCCTGCGGCGGTTACTACTGTGGTGAGATTCACTAGCATCGGTATCCACAGTCTGGTCTGACTCTGTATTATCAAGTAAGCTGTAAGGGTTGCTGTCCGGATCTTTAAGCACTAAACAAACAGAAAGTTTGGACTTAAGATACTGTAGTTACATTTAACCTCCAGGCTGACTTAAATCTATGCTTCAAAGCATTAAAACAATCTTATGAAAAGGTATAAATGCTATAGTTCTATTTATAATGGTTCCTCTCTGACTAATCCAACAACATATATTCTGAGGCATCACAATGTGGCACTTAAATTACTGCATCACAGAGATATCCAAGGTAATATTAAAGAACTTTTTTACTTTAAGCTGTTAAATGTGTAAAATATACCTTTCACTTCATTAGCAGGATGGTACTTCTGTCACTACTGACGTGTTGTGAATTATCTTACACAGTCAAATTCTGATAAAATGTAACTTCCTTTCTGTGAATTCTTCCAATTTCGTATCTAAACACAAGCTTAACTCAAAAGGCAACCACTGGTAGCATGCCCAAGATTTTTAAACTGTAATGTCATCATTATCTGTGTGTAGTAGAGGAAGGAAATGGAGATCATCATGAATAGAAGATGATGAACAGAATTCCAGCGACAGCTTATGACAACAATACATCAAAGAATCACAGAATGGCTTGGGTTGGAAGGGACAAAGATCATCTCATTCCAACCCCCTGCCACAGGCAGGGACACCTTCCACTGTCCCAGGTTGTGGAAAGCCCCGTCCAGCCTGGCCTTAAATGCTTCCAGGGCATCCACAGCTTCTCCGGGCAATCTGTTCCAGTGCCTCATGACCCTCATAGTAAAGATTTTTTTCTACGTATCTGGTCTATATCTACCCTCTATTACTTTAAAACAATTACTCCTTGCCCTATCACTATAATCCTTGGTAAAGTCCCTTTCCTGCTTTCTTGTGCATCACAAAACCCCCATGAAATACCGAAGTATTACAATTACAATGTAGAAGCAGAGTGTTTAGAAGTACTAAGAAGTCAGAGAGAAAATTGCAAGGAACAAAAACAGAGCTCAAAATACGTTTGAGACACACTACCAGAGCTAATAGATGACTTGCCACCACGAGGTCCACCACGTCCACGACCTCCAGATACACTGCGTCCTCGTCCTCCAGGACGTCGTCTATTGTCACGCTGATGTCTGCTTTCTCTGTCATCTTCTCCTGCCAAGGACCAGTCACTAAGTTCATCTTTTCTCTCAGATTCTGTTTCAGAGGGATTAGAGAGCTCAGAGTTTGTACCTTGTACAAGAAGGAAAAGAAAATTGGAAATGAGTAAGAAATGTGGATTGTATTTGGGTTTCAGATTCTTATTCTTCTGAAGTATCTGGCCTAGTTATATGTATTCTATAAATATATAGAAAAAACACAAGTTCAAAGTAAAAATTTATAGACACATCTTTTATATAAATTTATATTAAAGCATTTGTATGTACAAATAAAATATAGTGTAAGTTTCTATGATTCTTAAGTTTGTTTGCAATAATAACAGAAATAAGATCCAAGATTACTCAAATTGTAATTTATGTATGTGGATAAAATCAACAATTAAATACTACTTTCTCTTTGTGTGTACGCTGCAGGCATTTGATGCAGTTTCTAGGCAACTTCTCTGAAATTCCCAAGGACAACTTTGCCACCTTACAGCTAATGGCTGTCGCTAAGCAACCTCTTCTGGCTGCGGTAATGTGCTTGAAAAATTTAACTGTTTATATTAAATATTGCTCATAACTTCCCATTGTTTCTGAGCTAACCAAACCTGCACAGCTGTTTATTACTAAAAAAACTGAACACCTACCAGTTATGTTAAGCATCCAGGACCTCTCCCTACTAACAGTTTTGGAATAAAAGTGTTTACACTCCTGTGGTTCTAGCATGTGATTCTTGCCATGGAGGGGTGAGGGAGGAACTTCCAAATGGAAGTCCAAACACGGTATGCATATAAATAAACTGAACGTTCATTACTTTCAGTTGATTCAAACAATTCACCAGGAAAAAGTAAAACAGCAAAGTAATAAATGCTATTAATATCATCAGAAAACCTGATCAACATGCCATGATTGTCAAAGGTATCATCAGCATCAGGCCATGCAATTCAAAAGAACTGTCTGACTTCGTGACACAAGTGAGCTACACAGAAATGATCAAGAGTAATTTACTGTTTTCAGTAATTTTCCCCCCTTGTTTACTAGAGCACCTATGTATCTTTGTGAAGTATGTCTATATTGATGTGCAGACTTTACAACTGGGGGGATGCAGCTGAGTGAAAAGGAGATGTGCACACTTCTACGAGGAACTGCTACTTAGTCCCATAGAATACCTCACTACATCTAAAATAAAACTGGTTAGTTTCTACCCAAATACAAAAATATGATTACAAAGAAGCTTTGTGCTACATCCATTTTAAGTTATTTTAGTTTTCACAAGTATGACCATGATCACAGACAAGCTCTTCTCAGCCAAATCAGATAACACTATTTAAAAAAAAGTCTCCTGAACAGTATCTGTACCTCTTGCACACACCATCACTTTCAATTTTGTCATATAACTGCTATCATTGGAAGCCAAGATTTTACCAGAGTTCAGTTTGGTCATTTTTTCAGTTTAAAATTTAACTTCAACAAGAAAATAAACTAACTAGGTTTTCTGAGCTTTGTGGAAAAAAGGCAATTCTAAATTTTTCAGGTCAACCTTCAACTTAACTACTCTGAACAAAAATCTAAGGAAAGCTATGGATTCAAAAGTATAGTGAACACTCGTTCAATAGCTGCTCTACAGTTGTAAAAAACATCACAAAAAACTCACCGTAACCTGATGTGTAATTGGGGCCTCTGCGGCCTCTCCCTCTTCCACTGTATGATCTGGAACCTTGTACTGAGGAGAGGGTACTCTCATCAGTCGTGTAACCCTTCTCTTTTTCTGGAACTCTAGCAGAGGAAGGTCTGAAACCCATACCAATCTGACGCAATTGTTCATCAATCTGGAGCCGTTCCAGTCTTAGTTGCTCAACCTCCTACATAAAAAGGAAACAAGAGATTTCAGATAAAGACATCTTACTTTTCCCCACAGAAAACCATTGCCCATCCAGTCATGGGAATAACTAACATTCCTTTAGGTGAGTTAATGCTACCTCCAAGTTAACTACAAGTACCAGGATTGATCTATGAGTTTTGCAATCCCAGCATTTTGGAAGAAATCTAAAACCTTTATTTTAAAAACACCACGTTGAAAGGCTGTTGAGAGATAATCATCTTAAAAACAATGCTTCACTGTACTTTTTCTAGTCATTTTTAGAAAACCCTGACAGAGTAACAAGATCAAATTAATTAATTATTTCTGTGAAGTCACACCCCTAGTCCTACAGAGCCAACTAGTTTAGATGGGTAATTGTTTTAAATACTGCTTCGTATTACAAATTCCATCCTACATCAACACAGTAACATGGAGAAAACAATTGCATATTACTACTCAAATGCCACTTAGAAGTGATGTTTAAAGTCCTGTTCTTCGAATACCAATAGTACTAAGCACTCACAATAATGTAAAGACCTACATGTAAAAGGCTCTCACATGCAATGGGAGGGTTCATAACCCCAAACCTTAGTTCACAGCCTACAAAGAGACTGTTCAGCAGTTGCAAAACCCACTGAAGTGTTACTCAAGTATTTTCTTACTTCAACAAAAGCTTCTTCTACAGCTTCTTTCTTCTAAAATACACTTACCTTTAGATACGCAATGTGGTATTCTAAAAGAACTTGGACATTTCCAATGCTCTCCTTAGTACCCACAAATACAAACGGTACCATTCCCTACAGAAACAAAATGCCAAATCTTACAGTCAAGAAGAAAGTTATCAAAACTACACTTTATTTAAATGATTAAAAATGTTTTAATTATAAAAACAATCAATGACAACTGAATCCTGGGCTGCAAAAAGGCACAGAAATAGCTTAAAAGACTGAAACAAATACTGATTTGTTAAGAACTTCAGACTGTCTAGCATTCCAACATCCTATTCTAGCAGTTGAGGTAACCTAACATATACTGTCTACATTCCATTGTGTTGCCCATGCAACACAAGTGCTGCGTGTGTAAAGGCATCCAGAGATTCCTGAGAAGCGTGCAGTGGTTAATTAAACCAACTTTGCAAGATGAAGCACCTTCAGAAGATTTTATCATGTTCTCATATAGTTAAAATGTGTAAAACAATTTTAGGCTGACAGCGTTAATAGTTATTCAGCTACAGTACATGAAGGAGAAAGCTTAAAAATAAGTCTGGCTTCAGTAGCAAAAACCCCTTCTTGAATCATTTCATACAAGATTCACTGCAAGATGCTGGTCTGAAAAAAAAAATAAATTCATTTTTATAGCCAACAAACAATAATAAAACTGGATTTATTACACAATCCACAAGCATGCCTCTATCCCATAGAACTATCTAAATCACAGTCAGTGTTTTTATAACTTGAACATCACCACTATTATAGGTTGGTCATGAAAAAACAAGGGCACATAGGCCAGCTGCCTAATGATGCAGAGATTAGCAATATTCCTGTTCTAACGCTGTAAGGTAGCATTTTAAGTCATTTAAGTCAAGCCCCAGAAATTTTCACCTTCTGGATGTTTTCCCCCTATTTTCTTTGTTAAAGCATTCAAAATGGCTCATTTGTTAAGGTTTCCATTTTCATAGGAAGAAAGAAGAAAGTACTTACATCTTCACGTGGCAGTTTATTTTCATTATCTCCTTCAATTCTCACCCTGACGACTCCAGACTTGTCTACAATCTCCTGAATCACTTTTCCATTTTTTCCAATGACTTTTCCTTTGGGGGACAAGAATGATTAATTTTGCACCAGTGTGCAAAATATTTTGAACAGCTTTTTGATAATTTACATACAACATAATTGTAACAACCCGATTCTTTTACCTTCTACTTCTTTCCCCCCAAAGTTTTCTCCTACTTCACATTTGTAAACAGAACTGCGTTAGAAGGCCAAAAAATCTAAAATTATATTCGAACTGTATGCATCCATAGAATGGATAGTAGTTATGAGGATTACATGTAGTTTGAAAAGATTAAATTACTTTTTAATTAAATGGAAAAATCAAATATTTTTACTAGAAACTAAATTTTCTATGCATAGTCAGGCTTAGTAGGCTCTCTTTCCCCAGGTTTTCATATTTTAGCTGTATTACATACCAACGAGATTTCTGGGAACCTGAATAAAATCCTCCACAAATTCCAAGTAACTTCTAGCCTTTTTCACTGCATCAGCAGTCTGAAAAACAAATTAAAAAAAACATTTCTGAATGCAGTATGATAAAGATAAAACCCTACAGCAACATACACAAATCTTCCAAACGGCAAGCATTTTGAAAAAGAAGAGATGAGAGGCAAAATTAATCTATTTGTGAAATCAACATTAAAGAAACAACTCAGTATCCAATTACGAGAAAACATACTGCACTAAGCAATGTGTTTTCATCAAGCATTAACCTGTACTTTGTAAGTAACACAAACACAGAATTTCTAGGTTGGAAGAGACCTTAAGATCATCGAGTCCAACCTCTGACCTAACACTAACAAGTCCTCCAACTAAACCATATCAAAACATTACAACCAAGACAATTTCCCTTTCAGAATGCTAGCTCTGGCCACAGTTATCAAGTTTTCTAAGATGACCAGAGAACTCTTAAGTCCTTCCTTATGGCTTCATTGTTAAGTGACAGAAATTAAATGACTGTTAATTGAATAAAGGTAATGAAAAAATAAATATACAGCTTAAAATTACCAACAGAAGCACAGAATGCATGAATGAGTGATTGTCAGCAATGTTAACTTTTCATCATGCCTTCAAGCCCTGCCATCTGTCATATTTTCAGACAAACACGAAGGAAAAACATCACCACCTCCTGGACCTTTAAATGAAATTTTGGGGTAACTCCTAAACAAACAAGGAATTCACAAGCTTCTGGCAGAGGTCAAAATGCTGAGAGGAGAAACATGGGAGATAATGGATTTCAAGATGATGAAACAAGCAATAAAGCTTGGAAAAAAACCATGCAAACAGGAAGTGGTTGGTTGTAAAAAGCAGAGCTATGCTGCATACTCCAAGTAACAGATAAAATGATGCAAAGATCAACACACTTTAGCAATTTTCACCTTCAATGAACTCTACAAGTAGGACATAATTAGAGAGTTCACAATGTCCTGCCTCAGAGGTATGTTTATCACTTCTTTCCCAAATAAAGAGGAAGGAACAGTGACTGCTGTCATACAAGCAGCATCAGAATGAGAAAGCAAACAGCTGCCAGGGACTTAAGCGCTCCAGCATACCCATATGCATATCTGCACTCTGCCACAAGTACTCAGAAGTTTTGTGCTCATACAACCCATGTGACTCACACCCCAGCAGGAGATAGCACAAAAAGCTGGCTTGGATAACGCATCTTCAGCTCCTTGCAGCCAGTAATTCAGAAAATGAAAATAATGACTATACATACATCGGGGGGAAGTAAATTGAAAATGTCAGTGTGCACACGGATTAAACACCTCAACAAAAATCCAGTTACTAGTAATTATCTTTTTAAGTTTGAGTTCCAGTCTGCGCACCCATTCCTGCTTTGGTTACTGCATAGAATCAAGGTATGTCCAAGTTACTTGTAAAGTCTAATAGGAAGATTAAATGCAGGATGTTTCCCTAATCCCAGCATTAATCCTGCTATTTTTGCAGCAGCATAGTTCTAAGTGAGTGTGAAACACCTGTAGAATTGGTAGGACAGGTTAAACCCCTCAAGTAACGTTCTAACAGGGCCACAGTGACAGCAGCACTGCTATGATACTGCTCTTCTGCCTCGTGAATGGATTATAGCTTTGATCCAAGGAACAGCAATGTTTTGAGATCTCTCAAGATTTAGAACACCTCAGGTAAGAGGCACACAAATGAAATACAGCAGTATTTTGTCCAATCCATCATTAATTTGCTAAAAACAAAACCAGCATTAAATTGCTACATTACAAAAAACAGATAAAAAAAGCAGATAAGACTAATATATTTGGCTAGGCCAGAGAACAGATACCACACATCAGAAAAACCCCACGTGAACTATAGCAGGCTCAGGGCAGGGGGAGGGCATGAATAAGAACAACACAGGAAGTCTGAAAAAAAAAAATCAATCAAGATTACAGTAAACAATATCTCTCTCAGGTTTAGTGAGGTGTACAGTGCAGCTACCCTTGAATCTGTGCATCAGGACATGGACTGATTAGGAAAGAAACATCACATGGAGACAACCGCTGCAGTGAAGTCTCTTACTTCACATACAAGCTGCCACAGTGTGAATATGTTTACAGCCATTCAAAAAAAGGACTCTGCTCCTTCCCGTTGTTAGTTCTGGGTACAGCTCTCACCGCCCTAAAAGCAGACAAAGTAAAATGCTTATCAGATTCACAAGAAGTTCCTCTCTTACCTCCCCATAGATTCTGAAAGTACCAGTATCCTCCTCAAGTTCAATTGCAGTAACTCCTGGAACCTTTCTGGCTTGTTGTATATTACTGCCATGTGTTCCTATAGCAAGTCCCATTAGATCTTCTCTGACTACAAATTCCTCATGAAATGCCGCAGCAAGCTGTTTTGTGCACTGAGAGGAAACAAAATAAGGCTCATTCACATGCACTCAACATAAAGTACAGTTAGTTATGTGCTTGGTTTCAAGCAACATGAATTTCAACCTATGACTTACTTCTAAGTGTTTTGTAGCTTCTTCATTCCTTGACATAAGCATAAGTTTGGTACGAATGCTGCGCAAATGCATGTCACTCAGAATATTCACTCTCTTCACTGTTGCTTCACTGGCAGACTACAAAAAGAACAGTCATTTTTTAGAGAAATTCACACCGAAAGGACAGAAGTTATAAACGTGATCCAAATTCCCAGTATTTACAGATATTGTTCTTCCTCAAAACCAAGCATGAAAAATTCAGCACCACCTCTGCAAACCTACAGTTTTCTAACTCAGAGCATATTTTACGCTAAAAATTTTGCTACCAATCTACATAGCAGCTCTTTCTCCTTCATATTCCCCAGACAAAAAAAAAAAAAATAATCAGTATCATTCTACCATATGCATACTTGTCACTCACCAACTCAGGGGGAGAGCTAAGGAAATAAGAAGGGAAAACACAAATCCCTAGAGTCAGATTTAAGTAGATAATACTACGTAAACAGAACCATGCAGAAAAGCTACTGCTGGGAAAAGTCTACGTACTGAGACAAAACAGGCACAGAAGAATCTAAGTGAACAATTCTTTAATGGCTGTATGTTTCTCTGCTTGGAAAAGCCATTTCATATTTGAAAAGACCAACCAAGCTATTTTTGCAAAAGCTACTTTAATCCACCTAGTATCAAGCTTGGT
Source organism: Aythya fuligula (assembly GCF_009819795.1). NCBI lineage: Eukaryota > Metazoa > Chordata > Aves > Anseriformes > Anatidae > Aythya > Aythya fuligula. The sequence continues at coordinate 18,645,785 of NC_045567.1, forward strand.
CACTCTTCATGAGCCAGGCTCTCAGAACCCTGCTAATCCACCCCATCTGTTGGCCAGTTCACATCCAGGCTTCAACATGACGTGGACCAATGCAGTTCATGGGGAAACCCAACGTTAGGTCAAAGGACCAAGTGTAATACCATACAGGTAGACTCCACCATTCCAGAGCTCAGAAAGCTATAGTTAGCTTTAAGCAATCTGTACAAATCACTGAAACACTCAGCCCAATGACAAAACCATAAGACACAACGTTACTCCTAAATTTAGGCCAATCCCCCTTCCAAAAGCCTACCCTATAAAAACAGACATCTACCTATATTAAAAACACCAACAACTTACATAGCTGGACAAGTTCAACCGCATTCAATGCAAGCACACAGATGACTACATATGTAACATAAATAACATACTGAAAATTCATGCAAAATCCACATCAAAATAGTTACTTACCAGTATTATTAGTTGAGCAGTTTCAGCATGATAGAAAATTCGACATGCTCCCACAGCTTTCTTGAAATCTTTATGTGCATTTTCATTAGCGCATCTGAGGAGATAAGCGATCGTTAAAATATTTTAAGAAGATGCATGAAAACAGAACTTGTAATATGATTACTAGTTTATAGCAAAGTATATTCAGAAATTAGAAAAATTATCTCATTACACATTTCCAGAGCTCTCTGTGGACTATATGTCATCACAGTTATCAGGCAAATCTCAGCAGCTGAGACTCACTGTAGTTTATCAGCTACTCAAGCTGAAAGCAAGACCTGAAGATCCCATCTCAGCACTTGCTTTTTGTCTCCTCATCCCAAAGATTCAGCACAGAGCCCAGCCTGCAGTTTCTAGCTCATATACAGCAGCCACTATCAAGGTTCTTAATGGACCTGTAAATTGTCCTTTAAAATATTCCCCCAACACCACCGCAATACTTCTCAATTAATTAACCATCGTATTATTAAAGGGTGCATAGCTACTCACGCATCTCTCAGATCTTCAGGGACGTCCACTGTGCATTTGAAAAAGGTGTTCTTTTTGACAGTTTTATTTTGATTCACAGGTCGGAGTCTTTCATAAGTGACAATTTCATTGTAAGTGGCATCACAAGCAGCATATTCAATGACATAAAACTATGGAAGAAGTTTTTTTTTCAAATGTTAACATCAGTTGGAAACAAAGACATTCTGACATTACCAACACCAAGCAAGTACAAAATGTGAATATCTAGACTAAGAGTCCTCCAAAGCAGGTATCTAATTTTGTGAACAGGTAGAACTTACTACAGTATCAGGAAAGAGTAAATCACTAACGTTGTGACATACTTTTTTCCATGTGCTCGTTTCTGATTTTAAGTTTTAAATTCGGCACAACACAGTTTTATAGCTTAACGAATTTGACAATGCTCTGTAAAGGTACCAGTCTTCAGAGAACAAAATACAATTTTTTCCTGTCAATACTAGATAATTATGAATTGGAAAAAAAAAAAATTCAATTCATGATTAAGTGTTTCTTTTACTACTCTAATGAGACCATACAGAGCAAGAATATTTTAAAAGTCAAAGTTTCTAACCAAGCAAGACAGCAAAGTAACTGACAGTACAACCCCAAGTTTCTGTGTAATGTAAGAGAAACAGATTAGTCACAAATTAAGAACATAGTAATTTAAATCAGTTTAACTCTTTTTTTTTTTTTTTTTAAAAAAAGGTTCATCCACAAGGATAAGAAACAGTATCCTCCTTTGATAACTGTTTACTTATAATTAAATTCTATTTCAATTATCACCATGCCATTACAGAATTCAGTAACGGTTACTACTTGTTGACAGTTGTTTAAAATAGTTTCAGAAGTTTGGCAAATTCTTTTTCTCAACCCTGTTCTCCTCAGTTTTGGGGATCTAACAAGAAGCACAGGGCCTTTCCTATTATGAAGCTGAGTTCTCTAGCTTTCATTTCAAAAAATAAAGCTTTAATGATATGATACCAGACATCACCATTGCTTCGTGCATTTTTTTCCGTCTGAATATACAAGCTATTTTGCAGGTGCAACTGTAACAGCCAGTGGCAAAATACAAGGTTGACGTATGTAGAGAAGTGTTTTTACACTACACTCAATGGAAATACACACGCCAAAAAGAAACCACAAGAACACACATTCATAGATACAGTGTGATTAATTACCAGAATTAGATATGGAGTTTAAACAGTAACTTTAACTGCAGGTAAAGGGTACTACCTTATTAAGTTCTTAGCACCAAGTTCAATTCACAAATTATGTTTGTTAGAACCAATATTATTACGCACGCATACAGTTCTCCAAGCAATTAAACTACTAATAATCAAAGTGGCCTACTCAGATACAAAAACACAACTCTCAGTTGCATGAATGCAGAATAGGTCATTTCAAAGTCATCTCAGCTTAAAATTCTGTTTTGATGTGTGTTTGTACTGGTAGTAGTTTATTATTTTTTTTGTGTCATGAACAGTTTTCGTATTTACTGTTATTTAATATAACAACACGAAAGTAACAACACGAGAGCACTAAGTTTTAAAATAGTTTACCTCTCCTTTCATCATTCGAACTTTGGCCAGCCACCAGCCACAAGGTTCTTGATCATTTGCTCTGGAATAAACCTGGGAATGGAAGTAGTTAAAAAAGAGACAGACTTTAACAAAAACGTTTAAAGCAAATATGGACATAATTCAGTTGCCTAGATGTGCAATGAAGAAAGAACATCAACTTTTCTAATTTTCATGGAAATGAACATTATGCTACACAGAAGTAACTTTTGTAATTAATTCGTAATTTTTGTAATTTTTGTATTAATTTTTTACTGTTCCGTGCTCCTTGCACAAATTTTCATTCTTCTACATTGCCAGGATTATTAACAGACTAGATTACTAGCCTAAAACTACAATGGTATCCCAAAGACACTTCCATTCTAAGGACAAGCAAATTCTAAAGACACTACAATAAGCCAGGGATGGAACATTTACCTTCTATTTCACAGTTTAATCCGTAACTTCTAAATAACACTGCTTCTCTGTGAAATAGTATAATTTACACTACTTCCTGCAAGATATTTTCATACTAGGTATTTCGTCTAGGCTGAAACTTCGGTTATTGGAAGAGCATTATTACGTTTTCACATCACAACATTTCCAACTGTTACACACAAGATGAAAAATGAACATTAGTTGATCTGGTTTTTAATTTTGAAACACACTATTTTAAAAATTTTGATCAAGTTCCACTGGTAATTTTCAGTGAACTACGTGATTACTTCCCACAGTTTCACTGGAAGACAGAAGGTTTTGCTTCCTAAGTACTAAGAGAAAATCAAAACATTTTTTATTTACTGGCTTAATAAATCCATTACTAGAGACATGCCCCATTTTAAATCATTACATCACTCATGTACTTAAAATCATTGTTGCCATCTTGAACATCAGTTGTGTAACAGAACAGTTCAATAGGAAAGGAAACATACGGATGAACTCACCTCCACTTCATCTCCTTCACCAATTTCTTTCTTGATATCAGGGGGTGGGGGTAATCTGACTTCATTAAAGGGTACCTGGCGCTCCGGTTGCCAACTGAAAGTTGAAGAGATGTTGCATATAAACTATACTATACTATATACTATACTATAAAATTTTTTTTTTACTTTAAAAAAAGCTTTGCTTTTCAACTAAGAGTTTAGTTAAATCACTCTATATAATCTGCTCACCCATTGCTGGAGAGTTAGCGGTATAAGCAAAGTATCAAAATAACCCTGTTGAGACCAAAATAATATCTGGGAATATATTTAATGACAGAACAATTCTTGAATTACCTTTAAATAAATTAAAATTGTATGGGTTCACTAAACAGATTTCATAAGCCCTCCGTGAAAAGATTATGATGTACTTAAATTTTTTAAAACAACAAAAAAAAAGGAAGATTACCTTCCAACTTCAAAAGCTATTTGCGTTTTTGCCACAAAGTGTTATTTAAACCTCATTCTATTTCTGAAAAACAGCAGTATGCTGGAAAAAAAATTACTTTTAATTCAATTATCCTTGTAACTGTAACTGCCATTAACCTCAGGGTGAGGGTTCTCCCTGCCCCCTTTGTGAAGTTTTTACTCTCACAGATGCAACAGCAAATAGTAAGACTTGAAGACAAAAATGCATTCCCTATAGTACAGGGTATATAAAACTTCAGTTTGGAAACAGTATGAGCAAAATAATCATAACTGAACAACAGGATACAAATTGCTGTAAACAACTGAGCAGCTTAAAGTTCTCTTGAGAATTTCAACTGTGCCTTGTACTTTCAGAATCTAGCAAATGGGAGCTTACAGAAAGTTATAAATTGCCCATAATGAGATGCTGTAACTGAGGAGACCTTGCATCTTCAATAAAATCTACTTAAAATTGTAGTGAGCTAGTTTTGCTTCCATCTCTAATCACATAGACAAACTCCGTTCACTCTAAGTAGATGGGCCAGTAATGACTTACCCATTTCAGCAACAAGATCTTTTTTTTTTTTTTGATAAAACAGTGGAAAAGTACACAGAAGGCTCGGTTTCCAGAATACAAGTTTTGATGGCAAGTCGTCCAAAACTGAGGCATCTCACTAATGCAATGCCAAGGAAAGATGTTCTTAAGAAATGACCTGTGACTAGCTACAAATTGCCTACTAAGAGAATCAGACAGAACACCTGGTGCAAATCATGAGAGAAAAAAGAGGTTGGTGCTTGCTTCCTATAGCACAATCTTTCCTCTGATAGGGCTGCTTCAAATTCCCACAGGCCTCCGTGAAACTGCACCTGAATATCTAATTTTTAGTTGTATGCAACAATAAAGGTTTCAGTTTCCTGAAGCTTCTTTGTTCATCCCCTGCCTTTTCCTAAAACGTTTCCTAAAAGAAATCAGTACCTGCCCATAGATTAATTATTGCTATGGCCACAAAATCATCATTAGCAAGTTGTGCTGTAAACCAACTTCAGGTACCTTACGATAGCTGTAGGTGAAGACTGGCTAACAACAGACAAAATGTAAACTGACTGCCCTTTAGCAGTGTACACCAGCTTGCTTCATTAGCACTGATCACTATCACAGCAGAATCACGCATTCAGGACCGTACACTCTTGCCAATTTCAATTCTATTAAAGCCCTTATGAATTTAACTCAGTAAGACGGGTAATAACATATCAAATTTACATCACAGCATGGCTTGAGCAGTCTACATACTTCCTGATAGGATCTATTTCTGGTCAACAAAGCACCTGACATGACATTGCAGCCCATCCTTTATGGAACACGGCTGCTGCCACACATTGAAACACATTGATTACATGGATAAAACAGCTGAAATGTGTTTGTCAATAATGAGACATCTGCTATGAACCACAGGCACTTCCTTTAGCTTACTTAGTTTGTCACATGCAAGCGTGCCTTGAAGGCAAAGCGCCTCTAACCTTAAAGAAAGGCAACCTGGATGCTGAATATGAAACTGAAGATTGGCCACATCTCCTCAGATCAACAGGATGAAGTTGTGTTTTTGAGGGGTGGGTGGGGTGGGAAATGAGCACTGCCGATATGAAAACCAAGGAGACAGTAACAGCCTCCATAATCTCCCTCATGAAGTGTTAGCACAAATTATGCTGCCACTTCATCTTCTAACCATTATTCATTAAAGAAGGGCTAGAAAATACAGGATAGGAAGAATAAAAGACTGGACTTGGCAGAAAAAAACCCTAGGATTACCTTTTCTTCCCTAGAGATTTTTCATATGCATGAATATACACATACATGTAACACACATCCTTATATAAAGCAATATTATATGTTTATTCAATATTATACAATATATATTTTATGAACATTCACATTAAACATTATGTAGTACTGTGCACACACAAATGCATACTCTCTAGTACTACATTTGTTACCCCCAGCCTTTCTTTAAGAACGGCTCAGACTAATGTACAGGTTGATGTGGGCAGAGCTTACTAACAATTTTCACACCAAAGGATATCACATTTTTAGGATCTCCACCTAGCAACTGGAAGGGAAACAGCAAAAAGGATGTGACTCCCCAAATATCCTAAGTTACGCTGGAAACTCTCAGGTAATCCACAGTGTTGTCAGTCTGAATGCCTAACAAGCATTCATTTGTAGTTTACCATCCCATGGATTATCTTTGACTTGCTGCTGTAGGTCCCTAGTGGTGCTGCTGTGCTTATACAGTAAATGAAGAGGGCAGCATGCATAATTTTTTCTCCAGTGCTTTCAGATTTGCACTTTTCCACACCAAAGAAATAAAATTTGACTTCAGATTCAATGTGTCTATTCTGCAACAGTTTAAAAAAAAAAAAACACCACTATCAGAATACTTGTATTGTTTATTCTGGTTGATGATGCTGACAAGCATTCACTAGGTTACACATAATCAAATGCTTAGTAAGTAGAGATTCTTATATATAAAGCAAAGAAGGATGGAAAATATTGAAGAAGAGCAGGCAGTTGCCACCAATTATTATTCTCTAATGAAAACTGGCTGACACATCTATGGGCATTACTGAAATGTATAAAAAAAAAAAGGAAAGGAATGCCTAACTGACTTGCTCATTTATGATACCACAGCTAATCAAGAAATCATGGAGACTGAATATAACACTGAGCCTTCATTTCTAGAAGGACACCTTTGTAATGAAGCCCACTTCCTTTTAATATCAAAACAATACATAAATGATTTTTTAAAATAAAACACTTACTTGTTTTCAAATACAACTGTGAGTGAATCCTCATGAACATCTTTGATAAATCCCTAAAACAAAAACAGTTTTTGTTGTAAGAAGGCACATGAAATGAAAACAAGGCAGCAATTTCAATACAGCCTGAAATTAACCCGAACAGCTGAGCATCACCAGTATTTAGGGAAGAATTTAGGGAATTTAGGGAGTTCTCGGACACAATCCCACTGCTTGCATGAGGTTGATGATATACTTAACCATCTAGTCTAAGAAATATATTGAACACAGGGCAACTTCCCTTCAAAATGGCATGACAGCAAATTTGACTAAAAATTGGTCATACAGGCTGCTACATGGCTAGACACTGCACCACCTTTCAAATACAGAACTGGGGACAGCATGAGGTAAAATACCTGCAGGACCCCATAGAAAAACAAAGCAAATGTTTCATATCATTTTGTGTCACATTATTATTATAATCTCAGAAACAGAGAAAACCCTGCCTTTTTTTTTTTTCCTTTTGAAAAAAGGCGTTCTTAAGGATGCACTGATTATGTCAAAAACCTAAAGATGAAGAACAACCTGATTCAGTTGTACTTATACACCCATGCAGAAATTAAGTTCCTCCATCTCTTGGTTAATGAAGGAAGGCATAGTGCAAAAAAAATAAAAAAAAAAAAAGAAAACCACATGACAAAACAACAGAAAAAAAAAATCTAACTACTCCCACTTTTTGCCATAGCTTGGTATTTGCCCTAGCACAGGAGAGCAAGAAGGAACCTGCAGCTTCAGATGAGTAAGAGTCACATAGCTCTGTTCAGATAAGTTCCAAGAAACCTGCTGAATGGATTATATCCACTTGAGATACTGGCAACTGAGGAGGATGAAGAACGTATCAGCTGTGCGAGGAGTAACGAGCCCACAGAGGTATCATGTGTCAGCTCTGGGAAAGAAATTTCAGCACAGGATCGCTCGGTCTAATCAGGGACAGTGAAGAACGCCGCACTGACAGCTGGCTGCAAGGGGTCTGCAGGAATAAAGCTCCTTTTACCTGAACTTGGGCAATCTTAACCAAGAGCAGGATTCACTCAACAACCTGCTTTCCTGCACCCTAAGCAAGCAGCACTCAAAACCATCTGCCAGCAGCACAGAAGACTGGTTCTGGCACAAAGCAGACCAGTGATCCCGAGCACACCAGGTCACCTGAAATTGAAGTCACCTTGTTGAACCATCTAGCATGCTCCTCCTAAAATCAACCCTTTGAAAGGTCACCTTGCCACTGCAAGGCGAGAAAGGCAAACCTCTTTGAGATGTAGGAAACTGCAGCAGTTGGTGGCAAAGATGCCACCATCAGGGACTTTTCAATTTCAAGAAAGCTTCTGTACAGATAAACTGGACAGAAATACTGAAGCTATGTCTGTTTAAAGAAGCAAAGAGCATGAAGTGCATAGAAAGTTTTACTGCTTCAATTATCTACTAGCTAACAAAGGTAAAGCACAACTTGTACTATTTATTTATGCCACCCCTTTAAACATGTCTCAATGCAGGGATAAGTTACTGCAACACAAAGTGCAGGAAATAGTTCTACAACAATTCATTCAGACCATCCAAAAATAAGTAAAATCACTAAAGCCATGCTAGCATGAATCAAGTTTATGCAGGCCAACATTTCGTCAGTGACAACTTACCAACAGATGTAACCCGCTACTACAGACGGCCTTTTATCTGCATTCCAAGAGCCTCTGATTCGATACTGGTCTTTGCCTCATTCTGCTGCTTTATGTCATAACTGACAACCTTACCCCTGATTTATTACATGCTTTCACAGTACTTAACATGGGGGACAATTTATTTAATTTTGAACGAATACAAAACTTTTCTAAGATCAGTCTACAGTAGCCAAAAATTTATTTTGCAGATACAAATTGTTACCCTTCCTTTTGTTTAGAACAACTCCAGAATAAAGAGAGATTCAAAGTGAGATAGCACAAAACATCTGGGAAGTATTCTGAATAATGCTCTGCAGAGTTTAAAAATCCTGAATTCACTGACTAGTTCCAGGTTTCATTAAAAAGACATCAGAAATGAAAGACAACAAATTCCAACCACGGTGGCAATCAGTCCATTACTAGGTAAAGCCTGGCTTTCAAGTTAACAGCACAACCAGGTTTAATATTCACAACCAGCTTTCTGGTCACAGAATGTCCTGCCAAAGAAAGGGAAGCCAAACAATACTGCAGGTATGACCAGCAGCAGACTAACAGCCATCCATGCACAAACCGTAGCCACATAAAAAAAAAAGTAGTGCTTGGTGTTTGTGTTTAAGTACAATTCAGAGTACAAATTCCAACAAAGAATCTATAAATTTTACAACACTACAAGTTTCAGGAACTCCTTCACACAAGGGAGTCTTTCAGTTCAAAGCACGTGTACTGCTCTTCCCATACCAGAACACTACATAGACTCAAGGCTAGCAGTACTATAGTGGCAGTACTACTAAACTATGATTAGAATTAGCTGAGTAATTTTTTCAGTTGGTACTCTCACTCTTAGTCCACAATATTCATACGAGAAACACTCAAAACCAGGTATTCTATCATCAGGTATCCACGGCAAGTCAGCAAAGGACAAGTAAAATATTAAATAATTGTAATTATATTGTGAAGCCTGACAGTGTCTGATCGGACTCTAATTGTACAAATATAAGAAATAATGAGGGAGTAACGTGCTAAGTCAAAAAACAGATTTAATTCGTCCTATTATCATCAGTTTCTCTACTACTGGTGGGAAGAGAACACATTTACAGCAACTAAAACACAGCAGCCTGATGTATAGAGGGCAGACAATTTATTTGTAATACAACTAGTAGCATTCAGAATTCAATATAGGTTTTGAATATAGTTTAAGAAATTACTTGACAACTACCCAGAAGCATGCCAGAAATACGGAAACATTTATCGAAAGTAAGAAGCCCTCCTTATTGGTTTCAACCTACAACCCTGACCTTTACTATAAGCACTATCAGCTGTCACTTAACTTCAAGATAAAAGCATAGAAACAGATTCCACATATGACGTGACAAGGTTTAGTGTATTTTTTTTTTAGAAGCATATTCCAAGACCCTGGAGATGATTTTAAATTTTTATAAACATTTTCAATTTTGCCCAAAACTGCAGAAATTATGATATTTTGCAATTTCAAGTAAATTTATTTCTCACATAGAAGTTACATAAATCCTACATATTTACTATTTTTTTCAGCAAGGGCCTGATGAACATAAAAACCCCATAGAACGGTAAATATCATGGTTTTCAACTAGGAATTTCAAAGTTCTTCATCAGTGAGGCAACCAATATAAATAGATTTGTACTCTAAATTTGCATTACTCACGTCAGATAATGTATCAGAAATGTTTTCTACCAACTAAAGACACATCTTAACTTTTGCTTAAAAGAACAAGTCACTCCACCACTGAAGTTTAATTTAGCAGTGATGGCTGAAGACAGGTAACACCAATACCTAAGCTTGCAGAGTTCTTCCTTACCCAGCATTCAGCATGTCCTCATTCCAAACAGGTGATGAGCTAAGAGATCACCAAACACATCACCATCAGCAACTCCACTGGCTTCAAGAACACACAGCGAGGAATCCGTAGCTATCTGCAGCACCAGCGAGCCAGCCTACACGCAACATTTCTAAATGCGTTTTACACCACATACGGAATTGCAGAGTGCAGCAATTGAAGACAAATTAATGTGACCTCACCTTGCCCCACCTCAGAGCCAAACTGTCCAGATTTTAGTGTCAGTCCCTCAGTTTATGCGGCATGCTGGATCTCTGAAGCCCATGAACGCCCTGCTAGCTGCTCACGAGGCAGCCAGGAGATTCTACTGTACGATGGGCTATTAATGGCACAGGGGCCCCCAGGCACTCTGACACCGACCTGTCTCTGCCACTCACTTGGCAGAAGCCAGGCTCCTGACACCAGCACCTGTAAGCTGAGGGGTAATATATACGGCTAGCACTCTCACCCAGGTGTGGGATCAGAGAGCCTGCAAGCCTAACACAGGGCCATGCTGAACAAAGTATGAACAAAAGGGCAGGAAACTATGAAAGGATCATTTGCCACCAAAATCACCACAACTGAGACTTCACCTCGCAACAAACTACGCGCACACACACACACACAGAGTCTTTCCCTTTTACCTGGGCTTTGCTCACGGATTTAGGATTAGGACCTGCTGATAACATAAACGGATCAGGGCTTACCAAAGTGCCCTTACGGTGAACTATGTGCGTGTGCGTACACACACCCACATCTGCATTTATTTGGTTTTTAGATTCAGTTCCAGGCAGTCACAAAACGTGTCAACAGCCAGATGCAATCTAAGTTCCCACTTCATCCTGCTTTCTTAAGATTAGCTGACCCCCAAATAGGACAGCCCAGTCTAAAAATAAGGCTGTTAGCTTAGCTGCAGGCATTCCTTCCAGAGATGGCCAGCCACTGTGTTAGATTTTGAGTCACATACACCCGCACGCTAAAAACTATACTAAGATCACCGTACTTGCTGCTGAGCAAATTTCAAACTGCAAACACTGGCATCTGGTACCATGGACTGCTTCTGAATCAGTGACATAAAGCTCAAGAAGCCTGTATCCCATTACCAATCCTTTCACTTCTGCCAGAACCAGGAACTGTTAGTATTTTAAATTAAGATTTACACACAACTGTTTCATGTAACAAATGCAAAATGTCCTACTTAATTATTGCTATTCCATACTGACCCTCAAAGAAAAAAAATCAAAGCAAACACAGGAAGCTCATAAATACCCTTTTTTTTTTCCAATGATTTGAACTTCAAAGTGTTATTTTCATTGGAAATGATTAGCTGCACCTGCTACAAGGAACTGATAAAAGAAAACAGACCAAGCATTACAAGCAAAGAGCAGGTAGGAAACAACCCTGAAATGCCATTTTATTTTTTCACATTACTACTTATTTCCATTCATAATCATGATTATCACACGTAAACACACGGGTCCTTATGAGAGTCACGCAAGAACTTCAGCACTGAATCTCCTGGTTTAGGCTTATGAATAAAGCCTAAGGCACTCACATTATTATGCTGCATTCTTCATATGCATATTCCCAAAGGGCAAAACTTCCGAAAGACACCCTGTACTGATTATGTACATCAGAAATCAATAACCACTGCCTGTGGCATCTGCTTTTTATCAGGCTAAAAGGGTCAAGAAAATGGCTTTTCAATGGCAATGACTAGACATACTTCATACAACTATACAAGTTTCAAGAGAGCAGTAACAACCTTAAAATGTCGGATGTTTCCTACTCAATATGGAAAGATTTAATAAACACTGTCCATCAAAAGACAGTCAAAATCTTCACAGAAAAAAAATCGCATTCCATTTACTGTAGTGTTTCCTGGTGTAATAATACGTGTGTAAGCTATCCTCTTAATGACAGTTATCTATTTTACTGTCATGCTAAGATGACAATCAGAAAACCTCACAGAGAACTTCTCAAAGCCACTAATTAAAACTTAAAAAAAGCCATTATATTTTTATACATAAGCATTTTATTCCACAGAATTGCTCACCGTGCTTCGACATTCTACATGTGAAGAAATACTGTGCACTTCTCTTTCACCACCATTTTCTTTAGCAGAATTTTGGCTATTCTCTACCTTAAGGCCAGCTTCTAACAGATCTGTGGTTACGGCTGCTGCTAGAACAACTGCACCTCCTGAAAGAGGCACCAAGGATGAGCTTTAGAACCTGTAAATTGAAGGTGAAGGGTTTAACTCTACTTTCATTTTTATCACATTATATCCTTGCACATAATTTGGATGGCTACTATCTAGAACAGAAAGACTGCAAGGGCATCCAACACTGGAGATGGCTCTTCAGCACGTGGAAGTCCCTACAACGATGAACCCAACAGATCTTTAGTTATTCAGATGTCACTGAAGGATTCCACAACGTAAGCTATCTAGTGTTCAGTTTATGTACTTCGGTGTCATTTTACTGCAAGGCCCAAATTTGCATGTATGCAAATGGCTACAGGAGATCCTGGGCAGAACAGAAGCGATCATCTCAGTCTCTCCAAGGCACCCTTCACAGCCGGCAGGACAAAAGGCAATGGGCACACATGGGAACCCAAGAGCTTCCATCTGAGCACCAGAAAACATTTAACTGTGTGGGTGACTCAGCTGCCCAGAGAGGCTGTGGATCCTCACTCCTGGAAGATACTCAAAAACCATGTGGACAGGGGCCTGGGCAAGGAGCTATAGATGGCCCTGCTGGACTGGAGGTGTTGGACAGTTGACCTTCAGAGGTCCCCGCCAACCTCAACAAGGCTATGACTTGGTGAATTTCTCAGTGATCTATGTAGCAGCATGACATCACAAAAAGAGTTCCCAGCTCCACACAGCGAGTGTCACGCAGAGAACACTGCAGTCAGGCCAAGACAGGGCTGGGAATATTCAAGTTTCACTCCAATCCACTTCGAGCCCATGAAATCCAGGTTTGTTTGCACATTTCCCATCAAAAACAAACAAAACCCCACCCTAACCTGCAACCTAACACCAAGAAATCCTCAGCTGTTCTGATCTTACAATCAACAGAACCCTAAGAGATGCTACTGCTGACTTGTACAGCTTGTCAACTCTGTCCACTGTCTTCCTGTTCCACAACACCAACCTCACCTTTTCCACAAGACAATAACCACTTTAGAGAAAAGATGGCACCGATGGGGCTCAAAGACAACGGATGCTCTATATTAAGATGGATACAAAATCTTCTGAGCTGCAGGAAATGGCTAAACATACTCTGTTGCCTACTAGTTGAGAATTCAGGATAAAATACAACATAAATACTGTCCTGTTCTGCAGACCATATTAGTCATTTAAAGCAGTTTAAAAAAGCATAAAATTAGATTGGAGATTTATAAACAGAAGGTGAAATTTTTATCATATATTTTTTGTACAAAATATCTTGGGGTATCTGTGTCAGTCTCCATTGACTTATGCATCAAGAACAACATTGATTTTTCACCTATTGTTAATAAGGAGCATTGTTTTTCTGATTATTTTGTAGAATTTCATCTATCATCGTCATATCTCTAATAGCTACTAAAACAGATTTAATCACCGCTGCCACTACAGCTGAATTGCAGATCGTATTAACAACTCATTAAAAAAAATCTGTCATGTAATTGTTTACATAATTACTCCGTGTTTTTTTTTTTTTTTTTTTAATCTCTGTTGGCGTAGCAGGATCCTTCTCATCTCATTTACCAGGAGGTATGCTGTGATAATGAATCTAAATTCAGATTGTTCTGACTGCAAACCTCAAACTTCATCCCCTTTTAACCTTACAAATGCTAACATCAATGCTATCGGTGTCCAAAGCAGGATACTTTCTCCATGAGCCTGATAGTTCTCCTTCGCTTCCCAAACTTTGGGAAGGAAGTTTTGTTCCTTAGCTCCAAACTGGTCCATCATCTGCCTACTTCAACAGTAAGACTCACAAAATGGAGCCAAGCACACAGATTTCACTACAAAAATAATCCTTTAAAATCATGTTTCTATTTGCTTTATTGCATTTTGGGGTGGATTTTTGCACATTAACAATGATTATTTTGAGTTGGGGCTTCCATTACCATGGGTCCAAGCACTCTAACCTGACCATTCACCATGATGAAGTGAATAGCTCCATCGCTGGACCTAATCACCATTTCACTAACCTGAAATCCATTAAATGACATTTTTAAGTAAAACTTCTCCTCATTAAGCACCGTCCACAGGGCCAAACACACAATGGTACTAATGCAAGCCTGACAATTCTCACTGGCTTAGAAGGAGACGTCATTATTGCAGATTTTAAATCAGGCTTATTGTAGTAAGTGCCGTGGCAGGCGACTCCCCTCAGTCCAAAAATTTGGTATACCTCCTAATGCTCCTATTAGTCTCACACCCCCCTTAATCAGAAGTATGAGCTAGTTGTTTCTTTTTGATTTGTCCAAGATCATAATGTGGACAATGAAAAGCTAAGAAAGGCATCTCCAAATTCTTGGCTTTCTAATGGACAGGAAAAAAAAATCAATTCTGTTTTAGGAGTATCCTGTTCTAAATACAAATACTTTTGATGTGCATTTCTTTGTGGTTATTTATAAACCACCTAAATATGTACCTAATTCACGGATTTTTTTATCTACTGATTTTGGTAATAATTTAAGAGGAATACATATCAAGGGCATAGTTTACACCGTTAAATTATTTCCTTATATGATTATCTCCTGTTCGACTCTTTTAATAGATAACCAGTTGGAAAAAAAAGCCTAACTCCTGAAGTCAGCTGGTTACAGTCCTTTGACCAACTGCCTTTACATACTGTACAGTCACCAAATGACTTCCAAGCCAAATCCACAGCTGCAAACAGGAAATTCAGAGGGGAAAAAAAAAAAAAAAAAAAAAAAAAGAGGACACTCCCCCCCCAGCCTCAACTGGGATAATGCATGTGCAATTCCACACCGTGTATGCGGTTAGGCTTAATAGCTAAAGAGAGACCTGAGATTAAGCACTCCCAGGGCACGGCTACCCAAGTGCTCACAATGCTGGCTGGAAGCAGCCCTCCTGGAAAGGAAGACAGAGGGCTCTTGCCATAAAAAGCGCTGGGATTCTTAAACATCTGAAGCCGGGCTTAGGGGAAATGACTGACGGGCAACAGCTGAGGGGACTCTGCATTGATCCTGCAACATCCTGACATTCCGGGGAGGGTGATGGCGAAGGAAGCGTTCTGACGACATAAATAAACTCGAGATCGTTAAAGAATTATTTCCAGATTATGATTGCTGGCTCAGCTTCCCCCCATCCCACCCCGAGGCCCTCACTCCTTCCCAACACCACCCCCACACGCCCCCCGTTCCCCCCCCCGGGCCCCGAGCACCCCCCCTCACCCCTCCCACCCCCTCACCCCCGGCCCCTCTCCCTCAGGGGCCCTCCGCGGCCCCCCCGCCCCCGCCACACCCCGACACCTTCCCCCGCTCTCCCTTTTCCCCCCCCACACCCCCTTCCCTTCCCTTTAGGGCCAGGACTCTCCCCACGAGCCGCCCCCGGGTCCCCACAGAGCGGGGGCAGCCCCGGGAAGCCGCCGCCCGCCGGCTGCCGGTACCTTGTAGAAGGCCCCGTTGGAGCCGCGCACTTCCACCGTCAGCTCCTCCATGTTGCGAGCGCAAAGGCCGCCGGGACGTGCTTCTAGAAACTGTCACCGCCGGGGGGGGCGCTGCCCACCCGCCCCGCCCCCGCGCACCGCCGCCGGCCTGCCCCACGCCGAGCCTCGGGGGGGGACCCGCGGCCGCCGAGCGGGGCGCTCCCTGCGGGAAGGGCGGGCGGCTCCCGCCTTTCCCCCCCTCCCCTCCCCCGAGGGAGTGGGAGCGGCCGAGAAGCGGCCGCTGCGGGGCCGCCCCCTGAGGCGGCCGGGCTGAGGGGGCCGCGGCCGGGCCCGCCCTGAGGCGCAGGTGGCGCCGCGCCCCGCCCTGCTGCCGCCGCGGGGAAATGGCGGCCGCGCTGCGGGGCCGCAGGGAAATGCGGCGTTTTGTTGTTGCCAGCCGCGTTGTTATTATTATTGTATACACATATTTTAAGGCTTGCCGCCCCCGCAGTGCACCGGGAGGCTATAAGGGGGTGGGCTCCGGCGTCCCCCGCGCTCTGCTGCAGGAAAGATAAATAAAAATAAAAATAAAATAAATAAAAGCCAGCCGGTGCTGCCCCGGGACCCGCACGCCGCAGTCAGGCCCGAGTTTGGCCGCGAGCTCTGTGCCTCACGGCAGCTTAGTCATGCCGGGCTCGGGGACGGGCCCGCAGCCCTGTCAAGCGCCTGTGGTTCCTACAGCAGTTGTGAATATCGATAACAGCTCTAAAAGGGCCTTTCTGCTGGTCATTCCTGTTGGAAGTCAGCCTCAGATAAACACAAGCACACAATAGATAGCATTTTGCCTATGAAAAGCATTAATTTTTAGGTGGGCTGCATTAATCTCCCCCTGTAGCTTTTTGCCAGCTTCTACCCTGTCTGTCAGGGGTGAGGATTTCAGGTAACACATGCCTAGAAATACTGGGCGAGTCAGCTGCTGGTTAAAGAGAATCCAACTGCCCCACTGAGGGGGAGAGATCAAAAGTTTGGCAGCATCTGCTCGGCTTGCAGCAAGGTCCTGGCTGACCCACCAGGTGCCAGACTGCTGTAGCATCCCTCAGGCCGCTCGTACCCTGTGGTTGTGGCACTGGGAGTCCCTTGGGGGCATGGGGATGAGCTGAGAGGGTTGGGCTGGAGGTGGTAGGTGCAGTTCAAGTCGTAGGCTCAACCTACGTAGGGCTTTGGGTTGCTGTAATGAAGCATGAAGGGAAATGATACACAAATGAGTGCGGAAATAACCAACAAACAAAAAGGTTCTGCTAGTTCCTGACAACACCATGCTTCTTCCACTCTAACTCATATCTTTGTTTGTGTATGAGGTACTGCTATGAAAACAAAAACTATTATCTTGGATATGAGGTTATGCTAAGAAAAAAAAACACAACTATATTATCTACTCCTCTCCCATTCCATATGCCTGATTATTCTCATTATTACATCGTATTTCTTCCAAGGAATGTTGAGGAGTACTTTTTATTATAAATATTTGTAACATCTTTAAAAGTTGCCCACAATTTATTTTGTTAATGGTGCCTAGACCATGCATAGGTAAGAGAGCCCTTCGTGCAAAATGCTAAGCGCCGTCTTTCCTATGGGTAGAGGGCACTCAGGACTTTCCAGGATAAGCTATGAGAGCTGATAATATGAAGCAAACAGTTGTCCTGCAAAAATTCTATGGCAAAAGTTTTAATTGCCCCAAGATCAGACAGCCTGAGATTGGTTTACTCAGTTTCCAAGGGACAGTCTTTTACAGCTGTTACAAAAGTTTTGTTTTGTTTTGTTTTAAGCAAAACACAACAAAACAAACAAAAAATACCCAAGAACTTCCTGAGGTGCTTGGGTGTCCATATTTGCAAAGCGGGGTACAGTTCTGGTCAGTAATGATAACAAGAACTGGCTTGAGCCAAATGCAATCTGCATCTGAATTTGCCTGATAAAATTTGTTTTTCTGAAAGCGTGCGCATGGCAGCAGTTAAAGTGACAGGGTTATTTACAGGTTAATACTGAAGCAGATTGCTACACTTAAGTGAAAATTGGGGTAGAAGAGATATGAGGTTGTGGGCCATAATAGTTTGGAGCACATCAGCCATGTTGTAGAGGACGAAGCTGCTTTGAGTTCAGTTTTCATTTAATAAGATGCAACTACTAAATTAAATTACTTTATTTACTGAGGTATTGTAAGGGAGGACCATTAGCTATTTACAACTATTTTTTTTTTCCAGAAGACTACAGAAGGTGATTTTTTTGTTTGTTTTCCTTTTTCAACATTCACAATGAAACTGCCACCTATCTTTTATAGAAGAATTCTCATCATGGAGCAGAAAAATATTTTTTTTGTCACCTCCCATTGAAACATCTTGTCCATGACGTTATGAAGAACTCTGTTTGAACCAACCTCTGCTGAAACTATTCTGCAATGTAAGAGCAAGCTTCATCATGCCGAAAGGACAGCAAACGAGTAGCAGGATTCCCTGCCTTGGTGGGTATGGCTGGAAAAAGGAGAAAAAGGGTTGGTTTGTTTAAGTGAGCAAAAGAAAGGGTGAAGGATTAGAGGCTGAGGGATGATTGTTGTCTTCAAATACATCAAAGCACACAGGGAGGGTAACCACCAAAGAGAGACTAAGGCAATACAAGACTACCAAAAAGATTCCCAAGCAAGTATAGATTGACCATTAATAAATTTGGAAATTAGAGGTAAACATGGGAGATTGAGAAAGGTTCTGGAACAGTCTTTCAAAGTAAAATGATGAAATTTAAGAAAGCAGCCTAGTTTTAGGATGGAAAAAGCATTTGTGATGGTGATGTATCATGAGCAATGTAAACTGTAGTTTCACAATAGAAGATTTTGGAAGTATTGATCCCAACAGACAAACAACCCCCTTTCCAATTTCTCCCAAAGGCCATTGTCTGAAGTTCAGGAAATATGATGACAAACTGAACTGGAGAGTTCAAGAAAAAAAACAAAAAACACACACACAAAAAAAAAAACACAAAACACACAGAAAACACCACCACTGACAACAACAACAAAATACCCAAGGATTAAAAGCACAACTCACACTGAAACAGTATTGTAGTAGAGTTTTAATTACTTTGAAAGAATTTTTTTTTTTTTTGGCCACAAGCTGCAAGTACCCAGGTAGGAGGGCTAAGAAATAAAGGTTTCTTTAGATTCTTGTCACTAGCAATTTTAAAATCTAGATTAGCTATGCTCTAGTTCATACAAAAATGAATTCATGGAAATCCTGTCATCTGTGAAACGAAAGGTCAGAATAGAATTGTCATTCTGGGACCTTCTGACATGAGAATGTTACATGTTCATCTTACCCAAAAGCAGAAAAATTGGAGCGATGCTCAGTGACCCTGGCAAGATTGAGACAACTACAAAATCAACAACATAACATCTCAGAACAGTGATCTTTAAACTAAGATTATATTTACTTGCAAATATGCAAATTGATAGCCCTATTAAACTACAAGTTGGCTGATGGTTAAATTTTGTGATTGTTTTTTGTAGACTCAACTAATCACTTATTTCTGTGCCGATTAACTATAGTGTCTTTGCTGTTAGGAAAACAAGGGGTATTGCCGTGTTTTTCTGCACATATTCCTTACCGCCAATAAAATAAACCTCCCTAAAGCATGCCTTTTTAGCAGATTTTGTGAAAAAATAGTTAGGCAAAAATGAAGGTCAAATTAATTCAGACTTGTACCTTTATTTACAAACCCAGAGTGTAGAACCTGGGTTGTACATTCCATTCAGTGAGGGAAAATGCTGACATTTAACTTCTGCCATAAAAAAAAAAAAAAAAAAAAAAAAAAAAGGATAAAAAAATCATCTAGCTTCAAGTTTAAGTGGATAAAAAGCTCTCTGGTTTAGTTACTCTTTCTGAAATTTTGGCAGAAGGTTGATACCTATGAGAGACGTAGAGAGACTTCCAGAGACTTCCAGCCTCAGCAGAAGCTTAGGCAGCTGGCAGCACTTAGATCCTCTGTAAACTACCTCAGTGGAGACAAGCAACACAAATGAGTATTTGAAGGATATTATAAGATAAGATCATATTGGCTTTTTACATTTTACCAAATGACAAAACTACATTACAACTCAGAAAAAGTCTTGGAGAAGTTATTCTGAAAAATGGTATGCTTCCAAGTGTGAGGGGTTTATGATTTCTTTGTTCCACGTAATGTTTTTGGGTATCATGAGTAAATTTGAGAGACATGTAAATTCAGCTCCACTAGACCCATGCAATTACATCAGAGGATCTAATATTTCACAGCACAAAACTTGTGCACATTGTCTCAACACAGATTATCCTACTGGGCTGTGGCTGTATAAGGCCAGTGTTTGCTATAAAAATTGAAAGAAAACAGAAAAAAAAACTTGTGTTTTGTTTGCTTTTGTCCTTCTCTGTGATTTTTGCACTATTTGAATTATTGAGCTGAAGAGGAATCTACCAATTTTTAGCAGCCTTTTACAAATGCATTCCTGACCTTTGCAAATGAATGAATATTTGTCTGGAGGTTAGCTGGACTGCATGTGCCATGCCCAGATACATCTGCAAGTACTGTAAGCAGACACCGCTTCTGAAAATAGGATCCACAAAAGGTGTTGCTAAGTGAGTGTATGTAAAAACATTTTTGTGTAGTGCAGTTTCAAAAGCTCTGTCTGGTACGGAAAACAGAGAAAGGAGAAATAAGTGTTCCTGTTGTCGTAAATAAGCATTCACACTTACCTTAAAAGGGAGAGTTTTTGGAGCTAGTTTATTTTGTGTGTTTTGCAACTGATAGCACTCACATTTATCTTTCTGTGTCTAGACACAGTGAAATTAAAATGTCCCACAGATATAGCATTTAAAACCCTCCATGTTTGGTAGGATGAAACATGTTAATAATTCACAGAATGCAGTGGGTATTTACTGTTACATTCTGCTTTGTCACTGCAGTCAAAAAAAGAAAAGTCACTAAACTAATTAAATTATATAAGGAAGACATCAAGAAACAATGCTAGAAGGGAATCATTTTTGACTGCAGTCTGTATTTATGATGAAGTAATGATGAGTAAATATGACTCAGGTTTCATTTGTTCAGAATCCACAAGATAATATGCATGCTCAGCAAAAGAAATATATAAATCCAGGCAACAGAGTACTAAGTGAAAAGTAATTTTACACTGAATTACAACATATCAACCTTGGTTTTTTTCATACTGGATGAGCGTCTGTCAGCCATTGCTTGGCTGATTTTCATATTTTTGTTCAGTAGCAGCACAGGAAAGCAAGCAGAATAGAACTAAAAGTTTGATGTCATTTTAAAAGCAAAGAGAAGCACTAGACAATGCTGTAAGCACAGTGTTCATCCTGGCACAGTGCAAAGAAAATGCAAAATCACTTCACTGAAATTTTAATGAACTCAGATGAGAACATGGCTGTTTAATGGACTTTATGCAGTGGTCTGAAGCTCATCCATTCACAGAGCAACTTTTCATGGGGTTGGCTTGGTTTGGTAACTTTCATTATCACTCAGGTTCTGCTGCTTTTGAATGCTAGTCTGAATGCAACTGATCAAAAATAACCTGGCTTGTGCTTGACTTTGTTCCAAGCCATGAAGTGAAGTGCACTTAGTACCAGAGAGGTACCACTGTAGTCATATGAGGTCATGGTGAAGTAACGGTGTGGACAGGCCTGTCATATCATGAGCTTTCATATTATGAGCTTTAGGTATCCAAGCCTGGAAGTTCTGATCTCCAAGCGTGAAGCATTTTATTCTCCCTATCACTGTAGTTACCCACATGAACACAAATTAAATCATTTTTGTCTCCTGAATACTTTCAATAGAAACCGGGAAAGGAAAACACTATTTTTACTCTACTCTTGGTACAATTTTGGTTCTTTAACCTCAGACAAGTCTGCTGCTAGACTAGATCTGTTTTGACTCAACATGAGGACCAGCTTTGAGTTTAGTGTGAGCGCTGTGTAAATAGAGGTCTGCATTTTGGTGCTGGACTGAACTAGAGCAGGGTTTCAGGTAATGTAACTTGAGGTTACATCACTTACTACCTGTGTCTTTCAAACATCAAAATATGCACATTTCATCTCTTGTTCTGAGTATTAGTATTTAATTTCTTAAAGTCAGCGTCTACACTGAGAAGAAAGCAATGAAGTCCTGAGCAAGCTAAGCTTTTCATGAGACAGTGGACACTAAGCATGTTGCTATCATAACGATCATAAATATATGATCTGAGGTATAAGAACTTAATGCCATGGGACACCAAAAAAGGAAACACCAGCGTTCAGACAATGCTGTACCTGGTCCTGTAGGATTACTTGATGTAATCTAAATCACAAAATAATTCATTTTAAGAACAGACTGGTTCACAACTCAAAGTACTCTGCTCTCAAGAGTTCCAGAAGCAGGTTTCTATCTTGCGATGCTTTAATTTTTGAAGGCCCCAGCACAGACAAGCACATAGACAGGTACTTTATTTGGTATCTGTTTCACTTCCCATAAATACCTTTGTGCTAACAGAGCTACAGAGTGTGAGAATGCCACTTTAGATTTTAACCCAGTGAACCTTGCATACCAATAGCAATCACAGTAATACAAAGCCTTTTTTTGTATAACACATTGTGCTTATCCAAATCAGATTGCAGGACTGGAAATGTTGACAAAATTCACAAGTTCCACTGTATGGAACCATTTTGAACAACTTCTTATTCACATGATGAATGTTTTAAGAACCAAACATTTTCATCATTAAAGGGCATTTTATTTAAATTAAAATACGTTTTCTAAATGCATAACAATAAAGCCTGATGTCTTAGCTACCCATACTTGTTCCTCTGAGAAAAGAAAGTCTCAAATACCCTAAATTCCGCATTCTGGAGCAATTTAGGTCTCCTTAAAGATCACAGTTTGAACTACAAATGCAATAAGGGCTGCATCCTGCTGTAACTGAAATCCTTCCTAAGTCTACTTCTGCTTTTCAATCTCTCTAATTTTTCATTAGATCAAGAGTCACACATTTTTGTTGGCAGTAAAGAAATTCCAATTTGAACTGCCTTCTGTCTTCAATAGGAATTCTCCCAAAGTACAGAAATAAAAATGTAAAACTTTGCTGTGTTTCATTACTTTCATTCTTTTGAAAATTGCTTCTCTGAAAGCTCTGTGTGAAATTATTAGAAGACAGGTTTTGAAATGCTTGTGAAAGTAGATGCATATATGGGACTCAAAGGGCCTTATTTAAAAAAGAAATTTGCCAGTTACCCAGATCTCTGGTTGGTTATGCCCATTCAAGAATACAGAATCCATCATTCGTATGATTATTTTTACATCTGAACTTTTTTTATACTAGATAGACTTGAAACTTTCAGGGTCATTTGCCCAGCATGTAGTTGAATGTCCTGTGCTATAGATTCCAATTAGCAAGACCATGTTCAATGGTCCTACACCACCAATGCTGTCTAACTGCTTTCCACTTGGCTTTATATGTTTCTTCTTTGTTGCAGCTGCAACCAGGTCTATCTATCCTTTGATAGAAAAATTTCAATTACCCCAGGGAGAAGCTTTTAGCTTTATTAAGCATTGAAGTCTACACATTTGTTCTTCTGTTGAAGAGCAGTTCAAAAGGAGACTTTCCGAGGAAGTAATCTGAAAAATTAGGATAAATCTTGTGGACTTTCATTGCTAATGTTTTTTTCCTGTAATCCGAGCCTAAGAATCTGCCAACTCAATGCACGGTTAAGCATTTCTTTAACACTTTTAGCCTCTGACAGATGTTTCTTATACTTTACAACTAAATGGCTTTTCAGTGGTTTTTGAGACTGCTGTGCTCTCAGCATAAAATTGATGTCACAGGAGGCTGGATAGCTACACTCTAGCCTTGACAGATAGTGACAGAAAACTGTTCCCAACTGGTAGCTTTGTATTGGCCTTCTGAGTAAACTAATGGTTTCCTTTCTTAGATGATGGGTGTCAACTCATCATCTCCTTGTTGCCAAGAGTAACTTTAGTTATCCAAGAAAAAGCAAGGATTGCATACACCAGATCTCTAATCTGCACTCACTTTGTTGTGGTTGCCCTCTCAGGGTCATGAGGTGGTCAAGTATCATGGAAGAGAGCTAGTAATAACACCGTTGTAAGTCACATCTCTTTTGTAGATAAAAAGGAGCTTCTCTTCCTAATGCTGTCAATCTTGTATTTTACTTCATTGGTGGGTTCATTTACGCAAGTAAATAAGGCTGTCATTTACGCTTTTTAATGTTTGAAAATTCCACAAAAGTTTCACGTCAGTGGTTTGAAATGGAATCTTTCATTATTGTCTCTATCTCGCAAATTAATTTATTACTCTATTTGAAGTCCTAAATGCCTCTTGAGAGAGCTGAACATACAGTCTAACAATCTACCCATAAAGAGCAAACATGAGTTACACATTTAAAGAAGATAATCTTTCAGTTGTATGGAAATCCTGTCACTCTTGCTTTTCTGTTTAAGCTTCACATAATAAAGCCTTTCTTTTTGCTTTCAGAAAAGTTTTGATTCTTCCTCACTCATCCCTCTTCTGTGTGGCAGAGAAAAATGACACATTAAATTGAGTCTGTGAAAAGGGCACACACCTAAATAAGATTAATATCACTGAATCAGAGGAACACTAGAGTTCTTGGGTGGAAAGTATTTTCCTGGGAATCTTCAGTGAAGAGCGAGGAAGAAACAAATAACTGTGGATACA
This sequence comes from Aythya fuligula, assembly GCF_009819795.1. Classification (NCBI taxonomy): domain Eukaryota; kingdom Metazoa; phylum Chordata; class Aves; order Anseriformes; family Anatidae; genus Aythya; species Aythya fuligula. The sequence continues at coordinate 18,670,459 of NC_045567.1, forward strand.
GTCTTTCAGATACACAGTCCTCCATCTAAAGCTGCTGCATGCCTTTTTTTTAAAAAAAAAAAAAAAAACAACAAAAAAACAAACACTATTAACTAACAGCCACTATCAGTTTCAAACACAGACAGTAGAATTTACATAAGCAAAGCTCACCTGGCTAATTACTGCCCTATATACGTACATATAATCAGCTATTAACACAGAAGATTATATTGTGATAATACATCAAAGTATTACAACTGGGGGTTTTGAGTGAATTACTACTCATCCTTCTTGTGCATCCTCCATATGGCCAATATGCCACCTACATCTCTCTTAGAGACACACATCTTCTACCATCTTTCTAGACAGAGGCATTGCACTTTTTCATAGTAACTCAACTAACAGCAAATAACCCTACTAAAACTAAAATAAAAAATTAAAAATAAAAATAAAAAAAAAAAAAATAAGAAAAGAAAATCCCTGAACTGCTTGCTGTCTCTTAGGAAAACACTATTTCACGATGCAATACAAATAATAAATAATAGTAAAAGAGTGGAAAAATAATTAAGATTACAAAAATTAATTATATATCAAAGTCCACAGATGGACTCCTGTTGACATCAAAGCTTCGGCTTCTCTTTGATAATGAGATTACATGATACTTGAATTTCTACACATTCTTCTCTGCAGAGTAGACTTATTACCACTGTCTGTCAATGAGTCTGCACAAAATTTGATCAGTTTAAAAGCAAAGGTTTTGTTTTTTGTACCACTGGGTTTGGAAAACCTGCAACTCTACAGCTGGCACCAGCAACTGGAACTGTAGTCAGGACTTGTGTTTCCACTGTTTCATCACGTTATACGTGCATAATGTTTTAGGCTTTCACTTCCAGTCAGTGCCTCTGCCTTTAAAATTTCTATTTGTATCATCTATCCACATTCATTCAGTATGCGTTTACATATGTAACCATATGGAACTTACTAAGCAATTCTGTTGGCAGGACAAAAAAAAAAAAAAAAGGAAAAAATGCTGTCTTACTCTCTCACCCAGGTCTGGAAAAATTAGCTAAAGTAAAATGCAGTTAAAAGATGGTAGATAAGATTGAACATAATGAAAGAGTTAACTTCTTTATGGAAAAAAGCATGCACCTGCCTACTCCCTTATCAGAATAGAAATGGTATCATAAAACAAATACCAAATCTTGCTTTGATACTCTCCATTTGCTAAAAAGCCTGGGAATATAGTCTGGTGACCTTTTGACACGTAACCTTTTAAGAGACGATTGGGTATGCTGTAAGGGAGTGCAGTCCTTTTCGAGCTGTATTGGGCCAAGGTGCCAAGTCACTGTTGTAAAGTTCAAGGTACACGTTGCTGAATCCGTCATTGCTAACACTGATGTATACAGCATGAAGATGGAGAAAATACTGGAGGAAAGTCTAGCAGGTGGCAGACAGAGAGACATTTATATTAAGACTTATGCTGAATTGTTAATTTTTAGTTATCAGCAAAACCAAACTAAGAAACTGCGTGCTCAGCTGAGAGCATTACTGGTGCAGCTTGTTCATGCTTCAAAGATAACATTTGCTTTCAGTATGAAATGCTGAGGATTTTTTTTTTCCCTCCTAGGTTTGAGCTCTTTGGTTCAAAATATATTGCTAAAAGTTAGTTACTAAATAAGTAACATTTCATCCTCATCCCTGTCCAGACTTTTTGCCTACTTCCTCCTCCCTTATGTAGCAGCCTCCTACAGAAGTTAGGTCTAGCAGCAGGTACTTCCAGAGGCTGTGAAAGCAAATTGAGAGGTAAAGAGGATAACTGCTTACACAGCAGAGGTGATGGTAGATTGTTTAGAAGATGAGTTGACAAGGGAAGACCAACCAACATCATCTACCTGGACTTCTGTAAGATCTGCAACACGGTCCCACATGACATCGTGATATCCAACCTGAAGAGATGAAGGGTGGATCAAGGACTTGGATGAGGAATTCATTTGAAGGCTGCACCCAGGGAGTTGTGGACAATGGCTCCATGTCCAGCTGGAGTATGGTGATGAGTGGTGTTTCCATCAGGGGTCTGTCCTGGGACCAGCACAGGCAATGGGATCAAGTGCACCCTCAGCAAGATTGCAGACAACATCAAGAGAAGGAGGGGATGCCAACCAAAGGGACCTGGCCAAGCTTGGGAAGCGTGCTCATGTGAACCTGGTGAGGTTCAACAAGGCCAAGTGCAAGGTGCTGCACCTGGGTGGGGGCAATCCCAGACATGAGCTGAGAGCAGCTCCTCATTACACAACCTCCACGCAAAGATCTTTTTATTAATCAAATGTTAGTTGGAGAATTTCCCTGCTGTTAGCAATATTTCCAGAGCAACAAGCTTAGAGAATGACCACTGGAGGCCAATCAAAGCGCTGGTGAATCACTTTCTTTAGGATTTATGAGTAACCAGTTTAGCCTACAAGATAAGACTGTGAATGGGGGTACCTCTGTGCTTGAGAAATGCAGAAATGATCTGCAAAGCGTAAGGGAAAAAAAAAAAAATGTCAACAGTGCTGGAGAAAACTTCAAAGAAGCCAGCTTGTGCCGCAAGGATACTGTGACAATCTCAGTAAGTGCTTTTCAAAATCTTCAGTCTTTGTCTCATTTCTGTACATTAGGACACCTCTATGCTTGATCATTATAGTAGTTCACAAAGTAAGGAGTAATTTATGTCTCTGGCTAACAACAGTTCCTCACAGGCTGAGAGGACCACTTCAATGAAGTGGCATTGTATCAGAGAGCTGGGCACTCGTGCACAGCCAATGTTTATGTCTTAATGCATTTTTTTGCTCTCAAAAGAAAACATACATTTTATAGCCTTCTTGTATCATCTCTCTACCTGCATTACTCCACTTCAAGATACTTTCCAGAACATGTCTTCAGTCCTTTCCACGTAAAACTAAACAGGAGGTCAGACAGTATATAAGTATATTATAGTCTCGGGCACAGGAACTCCCCTCTAAAGAAATATTCAAAAAGTCAGTGCAATAAAACAGGAAACAGACAAAACAATTAGCCGATTGGCCTCTTGCAGTACATAGCTGCTGTTCAACTGACAAATTAAATGGTGGGTAGAAAATAACACTACTACTATTACTATATCGATGGTACTATGGAGAAGGCAGCAGCAGTCCTTGCCCTCATCCCATCAGCAACATTAGCTGGCACCAGCTAATGGGATGTCTACCATCAAGAGTTGTCCAAGCCTTTAAAGAATCTATTCAAAGCAGAGAAAGAACAGAGATGTTACCCAGGTGAAGGATGCAACGCCCTTTCTTTCACTGTGCTTTTTCATCCCACCGGTAGAACGGCTTTGTCTGTGAACCTGGCTACAGCATGGAGGGAGTAGAAGAGAGAATGCGCATATACATTTTGCAAAATTAACACAGCAGTGTTAAGTTCAATGGGAATCTCATTTTAATAGAAAAAAAAACCACTATATCCATGGAATCACTGTCTCCCCAGAACAGCTCCCCCAGCAGGTACTTGTACCTACAGGACAAGTGGCTAAGCAGTGCCTAATCCTCAGAAGACTCTGATCTCATGGACTACACCGATTTGCAACCATGAAGTCATACAGGACCTCAAAAGAAATAAAGCTTCACAGTCCAAGTGGCACCTGGTATTCACCAGAAAATAGAAACCTCAGCACATCTAATTGCAGAGCTTCAGAGCAGTCTCTGCAGCCCTGGGCACGGGCTTCTTTTTGCATTCTGAAGAAAGCCTGGTAATGAGAAGCACAGTCCCAACACCACCACTTGGTTCTAGGATTACTTCACCTTTTATTTCAAGAGACTATAAAACCAGAGAACAGAAGAGTTGCAATTTTTTTTTTTTTTTTTTGCAGGCTTCGATATGTTTTCTTTTATCTACCTTTTCCGCTGCTTTTCCTTGGTGAGGAACATCCAAAATATTTCTAATTTAATTTTAGGATTTGAAATGCAGTTAGGCCTGTTCATTATAAGCACCTGTAGTTTATCTGGGAAAAGTGCCAAAAAAACTTTATAATACTTTCAAGTAGTCTAGAGCAATAGTCTGATAAGCTTACTTTTGAGAAAAGGAATGCATTAGCCACCACAAAAGAAACGAAATGAAAGGAGACCATATTTTTCTCCAAAAGTTTTGTTCAGGTGCTATTTTTTTTCATTTCTGTGTTAAAGTATTAACCATTTCTGAGTTACAGATTCAGCAGATGAAATTGTTCAGGGTTTATAATCAGAGAGCACATAATGAATTCTGCATAGTTTACAGTCTAATTGTGGTACTGGTAATTGTGTGATTTAATTACAATCCAATATCTCAATAGCTAACAAACATCTATTTAATATAACAAAATACTTCAGTTAGTATTCATTCAGTAAGTTTACTGCCTTAGCTTTCACTTTAGCTTAATACTAGTTATACCAGATCAATTTTCCATCTTCTTTCTGTTTTTTTTTTTTGTTTGTTTTTTGTTTTTTTTTTAAGAGACTTAATATTAAAGACAAAATAAGACACTAATGATTTTTTTTTCTGATTAGCAGCATAGATTAAAAACTTTTCCCGATTGAGCAACTCTTAAGTGCTCAAAAAAAAACAAACTGATGGGACCCCAATTAGTGTTTGGGTCTCTCCTATATCCTACTCACCCCAATCACATCACATCTCACTCAGTATACAAATTTGTACATTTGAACAATGGACACTCCCAAAGGATGTCAGTGGAATCATCTCCATAGTATGACCCTGTTATGGCACTGGGCAACAACCTGTGGTTGACACAATCTGCTCCTAACACAATTAAATCTGGACCAGACAATACTCTAATTAATCCTCAGGAAGCTTCTGTGACTGAGGCTAATACTTCAGCCAGCTGGAGAAAGTGTCCCATTTTGCCTAAGTCCATCCTCTGTCTCAGCAGTAAAATCTATTTTTCCTGCCATTTGAAGAGAACCCCTTCATACACCGGATTTGCCTTAGTATTCAGCGCTTACATGTGGTGATGCATTACACTGCCTATCACGCAATCGCTGGTGGATACTTGGTTCTCTGGCCATAATAGCATTAAAATACATCGGATAGACACCCACAACAATAGGAATAACAAACTCTCTATACTTAAATCATTCTCCATAGAATTTGGCATGACCACACCTGGCAGCAACACAAAAGTATTCCTGGATTGCTGAAGTTTTACATCTACTCTCTATCAGGAGAGGAAAAAGCAGTGGAGCTGAGATTATGTAGTTCCACCGCCAGTCCCTCCCACTTCTACCTCCCAATCAGCTTTCTGTTGTGCTGGCACCTGCAATGCTTTCACTTAAACGATATTCCAAATGGGTTTTACCAAAACTTTGTATAACTTACAGTAAATACCTTCTTTTTTTGCCTCAAGGTTCTTTGACCCATACTAAAATATACATGTATGAATTCCTTCTGAACTGATGCATACAAAACCTTCCAATTTTAAAGACTGAATACCTGCTATGATTACTGTTACTCTCTTCTCTGGGGAAAAAAAATTAAAAAAAAATTAAAAATTCTCTTAACAAACAAAAGGAAGATCCTTGACAGATATTCACAGGTGCAGATGTTTAAGGATCAGTTTACTACACCCAGCTGGAGGGTGCTGTCATTTACATTTTCTGCACATCAGTTCCTCATTAGCAAAAATGTTCTAAGAGTGATAAAAATGTAGCCTTACTTCACAAGTGATGCATCTCTAATGCTATTTGATATTTTACAATTACTTTTAGTTTCTTCTTCTTTTTTAGTGTAAAAATGCCTACAGGAAATATGTATTTCATCCTCTCCAACTTTAATCTCCACAAACTTGTTCAGGATGGATATTTGAACTTAGCGTGAATACAACGAATCTTGTTCCTCTGTATTTTGTGGTGCTGCTGCCATCTAGTGTATGAAAGTAATACTGTGTCAAGAGATAGCAGCAGCAGTATTTAATTAATAGATTTTGTATTAACAGTGAGCAAGTATAATCATAATCATACATTTTCTCTATTTTGTTCTACTGCTGCCACCTAGAGTTAAAAAAATGTATGGTATTTTTCTAACTACAGATACTTAATTAGTGGCTATTTGTATTTGTGGGCAATATCTTACTTTTCCATAATTTTCTCATTGCTTTGGCTTGTCTCTTTGTCCTGAATGTCAGTATTGCACAAGTATTACATCTAATACTCCCTTTTAAAAGACTTATGCAAGTAGTTAAGCCAAGTCTTTAATTTGTTGTGATTTTAGGCTTTTAAAGGTAATCTTTAAAGAAGACTTTAGTCTTCTGTATATAGAAAATATCCCAGCTCAACCTGATATTTTTTGTCCTGGTCAGAAGATACTGTTCATTATGAAAACTGGATTTAATATTCATATAGCAACCTCTGATCAGAACTAATAAGGAAAGAAATAGGCTGCCATTGTCATTACTGACAGTCACTGTTACTCCTGTTAAAAATAAAATATAAGATAAATAAAATAAATCAAAAATTCTATACAACTTGTGTGTGTGTGTGTGAGTGACACAGCAAACAACACACATGCCTTGGAACTGTAAAACAATCAATAAAAGAAAATAATGAATAATAGGTTACCAAATCTGCAGTCACTAGCGCATGTGACCTCCTTGTATATTTGAAGGTTCAAAAGAAGTATCCTTTGATGCCTAGTAGGTAACTACAGAAATTCCTGGAAGAAATCCTAGGCATTCTTGTTCTTTTAGCCTATTTAATTTTTAGACAGCTTTGGATGACTGCACTGGAGGTAACAGCAACCCTCCAAGATCAAACATCCACCAACTCTTTACCTGGATTGTTCCTTCCTCTTTGCTGATGTAATCACTTTCATTATCCCTCTTCAGGTGGCCTCGACAGCTTACTTTGTTGGGAATCCTTAGCTTGTCATGTCTAGTGGAAACAGTGGCACTTTCTGTATCTTTGTTTGACAGCTCTATTACAGTGCCTCAAAACTCGGGAATTAAATACATAGGCCTCCTCAATATCTCTAATGGTGAATTTCATAAAAAATAAAATAAAATAAAACCTTTTCTTGGATATTGATCACAGGACTTTCTCCAGCTGGCTGTTCTTGGTTCCTAGCTTGTCTAGCTGTGCCCCTTGCCTTCTTTCACCTACCTGTGAAGTAAAGCCGATGTCCTGGTTTTGTCTTTTCAAACTGTCTTTATGAAACCAGCCCCAGCTCTTGTCACAATGGCTTCACCTTCACAGCAACATGAAAGCCACACCTGCTTCTGTATACCCTGCAAATAGCTCGCCCCAGGAAGGCCTCTGCAGATAACACAGGTAGTCAAATGAAGCAAGGTTTTATTCTCAGGGTGGTGGCATTTGTCTTTTTGGTTGGAACGTGGAAACTTGAGAATAATACATCCAATCAGTTCTACAATTTCTCAAAGAATGCCCTAGGCATAAATGCATAGCTATTTACAGATTTAGGTAGAATCGAATTAAAAAGAAAGCTAAACAGGGAATATAGGGAGCTCCAGATACAGAGCTGGCAGAACCAGAAGCTTCAGTATGTTCTGTAATTGTCTGCAGATCAAAGCTATTAACAGCATGTGGTATAACAACAAAATACCTCATCTCTGCTTGTCTTCTCATTGTGGAAATGAGAGAAGTAATAGCGGAGTGAAAGATTGGTCTGGAAGAAAGAGTCACGAGAGTCCAGTGCGTGTAAAGGACAAAGACTGAATGGTATGGGGGTGGAAAGAGCCCCCATGAGGGTGGAAAGAAGGACACAGACCTGGTGATGTCCAGGCACTAGGAGAGCACATGCAGCCTCTCACGCAGTAAAGGGGGGAGCTTTTGGGAGCTCCTAAATACCTGACAGGATTAGGAAAGTGGTGGACAACACCTTTGAAAGCTGTATAGATGGATATAAAACCTGCTTCATGTAAGGAATGAGACTGGCCTAAAAAGCAGTATCCTGAAGAATTCCTCATGATGAATAGCAATTACCGTATAAATTATGGGAGAAAAATAATCCCAAACAGGTTTAGCCTTTGTATTAAAGTACGACAAAAGTGTTGGCAATAGGCTGTTATCTCCTAGCCTCACTAACCTCAGCAATATCTGAGTAATGAGGAGAAAGAAAGAAAAGAAAAAAAAAAAGCAAAACAAAACAAAACAAACAAACAAACAAACAAAAGAAAGAAAGAAAAATAAAAGTTGTGTAAACTATATAATCACTGCTTCTAGTAGCTATTATCACTTCTTTGTCATAGTGTCTGTGTCTTCTTCGGGTACCCTGAGTTTTGTTTAAGGAGCTTCTGTTCTTTCTATAATACTGACCCAGGAGTGAAAAATAATACATGATTTTTATCAGAATGAGCTATCCGTTATCTTCCTGGGTTAGCAACCACTTTCTGAAATTTATATTTTTTCAGTTTGAAAAGGGGTTCTTCTGCTGTCATGTTGTGTTTGGTCTGCAGTGGCTTAATCATTTTAGGGCCTCTTGTTTTTGTTAGGTATTGGTGACATTTGGCTTTCCTTTGGCCTCAAAACTGGTAATTCTAATGTCTGTTACTTTCAGATTAAGAAAAAGGTACTATGTTGTCGACACTTTTTTTTTTATTTAAATCAATGTCTCTGGTATTTATGCTGATATTTCTTCTAATATTTGTGACTATAAGGGACAGAGTATATTAAACTTCTACTGATATAACAGAGAATAGCAAAAATGAAGCAATTGTAACATGTAAGCCTTTATCTATGAATTTGAATAGAATCCCATCTTAGCCAAATTATGATAAGCCTTTGTTATTTGGCATATTCTATTATAACTCAATATTTAAAATACAAATGAGAATCAGTAGATTGTACCACTGGGTGATCATCTAGCAAAAAGATTCATCCTGCATAAGCTTCTTGAAGGTTTTTTCCCCACTGTTAGACTTAAAAAAAAAAAATCAAGAATTTGTTTCTGTAACTTCTGTATTTTTTCTCCCTGTGCCAGTTATCCATCGTACTGTCCTTAAGCTTCAGTCTGAGTGGAACATGCAACTGGTCACTGCCAAGTACCTCAGCACATAACTGTCCTTTATAAGGCTCACCTTGTTTTGTGCAACTCTCCCTTCCTTTTGGTGCTCTGACAAAGTTGCCATGAGTACATCTTTCACAGGGCTAGTTTAATTCTTTTCTGACATTTGGTCTTTCTTCTACATAGTACATTCTGTCTCTCAAGTATGGGACTAAGTAGTTTTACCTCAAAGAAGCAGTCTAAGGATAATTACTTATTTTCTTTCTAGGACCCTGAAAGATTCAGCTCATGGCATTTTCATGGCTCTTAATTTCTGGGACAGGGTTAAGGCTATGGAGGAAATTTGGAAAGAGATATCTACTAGAATCAGATATAATACTTCTCAAAATATTTTTTTTTTTTTTCCCAAAAAATAAAAATATATCTGTATTTCAAAATGCACTTCTGGTAATATCTGCCACTATCTTTGGATCTGTAACTTTTATTCTCATCTCTCTCTCGCTCTTTTTTTTTTTTTTTTTTTTTTAACAGTGAGCTTATTATTACCTTAGTAGATGTCTGAATTTACTCAGTAACTATTATTTTAACCACAGAACTTTCTTCCAGTGTTAATATTTCAGCACAATGGAATTTATATCAATGTGACATCTTTTGCTTAAAGCATATAAAGAACTTAACAAAGTTCTTAAGAGATTTAAGAAAAGCATTTTCATCCTGATCAGCAGACAGAGTATACCTAATAGTATGATAGCTGATAGTGTGATTCTGAAGCTTATTCTTCAATCCAAATTCACATGGGATCCCTGTTGAATTGTTTCAAGTGCTATTTTCATCTTCTTGTAATGTGATTCAAAATGGTTCAGACATAAGAGTTCCCATTCTGATTACATTATTAAACAAGCATAGCTTTTGCTTTTGACAGTAAATGGTCAGGCTCATAATGCCTCTAGTAATTATCTCTCACTGAATACCAATATTTATTTTGAAATTTACATCCAGGAACTAATCAGTCACAAAATCCTGCTTTGAAAATGTATTTACAGCCTCAGAGAGAACTGCTCCCCTGTGATCACAGCATTGTCCTCAAGCTGTTTGTTCATATATGTGTGTTTGCTCTTATAGCTTAACATTTTTTCTTGAGTGGTGCATGTTTGCATTGTACAAGCAAGTCATACAAAGTAGAGAAAGGCAGCACAGTTTATTAGACCAAATGCTCTAAATGGGAAAAAGACAAGCTTTCCAGTGCAAACCCCTGTCTTTAGGTTTCAAACAGACACAGCAAAATGAGATCTAAGGTTTATCACATTTATACCAGCATAGCTAGATGCAATATTGCATCCCTTTTCACAAAGCAGTTTTGAAATATTTTGTAGTTGAAATATTTTAGTTGTCCCATATTTATGAAAAACATTTTGTCCTTTTTAACTGTTTGTCTAACTTTGTTTTCTGCAGTTGTGCCAAGGCATAGATTTCTAATGAGTGCAGTTCAAGTCTGTAACTGCTTGCTAATGCTATCGTTTGGAAAGAAGATAGTATCTCTCAAAATATTCACAGACAATTTCCTGCAATAACTGCTTTGGCCTAGTTGTTAATTTTACCATAAACAGTTGGTCTGATCAACCTCACATTATGTAGACTCATTAGCGAAGTCTGAAACATAATGAACAATGATCTTATCCAACTATTTATTATTAAAAAAAAAAAAAAGGTACTTTTGCCAATTAATATTGTTGTTCAAAAGAGTGGTGAAATATATTCCCTTTAAAAGCTAATGTACAGCATAAGACAGCAAAACTCCCATCCCTGGAACAACTTCAGCACTTCATCCGTTATCTAAGTGTTGAATAAGACAGAGGCCTGGCTGCAATGGCCTGACATGTAACCTCTGAGCTAAGGAATTGCAACCATCCATACTTTCTCTGGCTCAGTAAATGTCGAAACTGTAATGGCCTCCACAGAAGGAACGTGTCCAGGTACTGCACGTGTCTGACCTGTGATTCAGCATAATGCAGAGGCTGAACTTCAGGCAGAACTTCAGGCATTTGGGATATGCACACCTCCAACATTAGGTGGCAACTACATGGAGCGTCTGAGGAGATCCATGTAAATTCAGTTAACTAAGACCTGTTTTGAAAACACATCCATTCTACAGTGAATAGATAATAAACTCCACCTAAGATTTTTTATCAAAGTAATCATAGCTTGTACTGTGACTTGTATCAGAGTTGTATATCTTTGTTATTTAGTGCTGGGGTTATCTTACAGAAAAGAGCAAGGTTTAACAGCAGGCAAACCAAACCAAAACAAACCAAACCAAACCAAACCCAAACCCAAACCCAAACCCAACCAAACAAAAAAACTAACAACAAAAAGAACAAAATCAGCTTGATGCACTTGTTTAAAAAGTCTATGCTCTGAAGTTTTGTCTAATCTCTAAGATAGCTATCATTTAGCTATTCCAGCATATTTTCTATTGTGGGGTATTTTATTCTAGAATAATTTTATTTCAGAAAAAAATATTGTTATTCTAAACCAGAGAATTTATTTCAGAATAAAGTAATTCACGATCTGAAATAATACTTATGTGGGGGAATTAGTCCAGAGTGGCAAGAGTGAAATAATTTTTCTGGGATGGTTATAGAAGCCAATTTCTTAGTGTTGCCAAACTGTGAATCAACAGAATATGACCAAAATGCAGCTCTTACACGCTTGAGGTGGTAGATTAATTAGAGCAGTGAAAAAACAGAAAATGCATTGAAGTCCTGTGTTTGGATGGCTATTTCCCATGCTATTAGCTATGTTTACAGTATCATTATCATAATTTTATCATTATTTAGTTGTACTGTAATAAGTCCAGAGGCTTGAATGAGGCTACTTTGCTAGTTAGTGTTCAGACAGACTTGACGTGGCATTCTCTCCTGGAGGGAACTTGGTAAGCCATGTAAGTAACCACAAAAAAGTAATAACTTCAAAAGGTGCTCACACAAGGAATTATCCAAGATTTTAGGCCTGAATTTAGAAACAATTTGCCCTTTTGTCTTCAAACAAGTTTTTTGTTTTGTTTTGTTTTTTCCTATTGCCCATGTTTTTTTTTTCTATCTGATATCACCGTGAAGACATAAAAGTGAATTTGCAAAATCACAGCCATTTCCATGGCAACAGATTGTGATGTTATGAGGTCCACTGTTGCAGCAAACAAAAGAAGTGACCAAGCTGTTGGGATAAGGAAGGAGTGGGAGTATTTTATAACCGTAAAGATGTATTTACTGGTTATTGTCATATCTATTTCATAGACATTCACTATCACTTTCCTCTGAGGCTATAATCCTTTACATAAGTTAAAATGATGAGTTTAAGGGCTGATCTAATAAACAGTGAAGTCAATGCAAAGCCTGCCGCTGTTTTCTTGGGAAGTGGATGGACAAGAGAACATGCCACCATGAATGGGACTTAGGTAAGTATTATTATTCCTGTTCAAAGGGAACATAAAGTAACTTGATTCCTTGTGATTTATCCAGCATCATGTACTTGTTATCTGAAAGACCTATCATGGGAATGGAAAATTACAGAATTTCTGTCCTTTTTTATTGTTTGTTTTAATAAATTACAATCTAGCTTTAATATTCCACCAACTCTTCAGGTTTGTATATGTCCAATAAGGTGAAATCTACTCAGAAGCAGTGAGTTTCTGTATTCTTTAGGAGATACAATTATTCTCAATATTATGGGTTAAATTTAAAACTTGCTTTACAGTTCAAGCTTAAAGGCACATTTATATTTATTTCCATAAATTCCATAAAACTAGAATGAAAAAAAAAAAAAAAAAAAAAGAAAAGAGGGAAAAATTAATTCTGTTTCCTTATACTAGTAACTAACTTGAATGTTATATTATTTGTAAAAATATAAATGTTATTTTTAAAACTATGGAACTCAGTTCAGTTGTCATTGAAGCCAATGGAGATTTTGTTTCCATCATCCCCACTGCCATGTTTATATTAAGAAAAAAATAATAAAAAATTAAAGATAGATATATATATAGAGAAGGTGCTCCTTTGATAAATGGTGGCAGCAGAATGAAATCTCTGAATAAGCTCTTTGAAGCCTGTTTTATGAGCGCAATGCTTTCTGAAGCTCCTAAAGCAGTTATAGACAAATGGAGCCAGCTAAGGCTTTGCACACTTACATCAAACACAAGTGAGTGACTAAGTTAAGATGGCCATTAAAACTTCAAAGGTGAAGTGCGACCTGAATATTACTTGTGATAGCAAAAAATTTCCTAGTGAGTGGACCTGATCAACTTTTTTTTTCCAATTATAATCTCTCTGCCAAATGCCATGACTTAGATATTCAGTCTCAAATAAAGATTTGTTCCTAAGATTTCACTTCAGATAGCAGTGAAAGCAAGTACTTTCAAGCACTATCTGGATATTCATACAATGTTGGCTCCCCCTCCTTGCTTCCAGCTGAAGCTTTTCTCTATCTTGCTAAAGATGCTGTCTTCATAAGCTATTCTCTTCTTCTTATCTGTCATGGTATTTTTGCCCAGAAAGCCTTTCCTTCTCCATGCCATAAAATTTCTTACAAATTTCTCTTCACAGCTCACTTTTTGACCAGTATTTCTCAAAGTATGACCAAACCTTAAGTTATTTGGACAACTTACTTGCATGCATAAAGCTGGATGTTTGAGCCCAGAAGTTATTGCTTACTGCTCATCCAGAAAGACAGAAAAATGTGGGAATGCTTGCTACCCATCTGGAAGGCTACTGTTTTGATAGACCAGTCATGGGGAGAATGGAAACGATCAAAAAAAATGTAGATCAACTGCCAATGAGGGTGGTATTTGGTGAAAAACACTCAGAGAACCATTGCCACAGCCAAAACTAATTTCTCCAGAATCTCCAGATCTTTCCTTTTTAAGTATTTTGTTTAGAAAAGTACATGACCCCTGACTGCATATATACTGTAGAAAAGAAATATGCTAGGAAGCTGAAAATATAGGACATTTAATGGTTTTGAAGTGGAATTTAAGGCTCTTTAATAGACTTTGGCTCCATTACTGGAGGAAGCTTTCAAGGGCAGCAGAGAGCTTAGAAACTTTTGAACTCTGCAATTTCCAGTTTAGAAAATACAAACTCTCTTTAGAACAAAAAAGGATTCTTCTGTCTTCAAATGAGTTCTTGGCCCCTCCCATTAGCCGTAAGAAGCCTTTTTGCTTGCCAGAGTATCTGCAGGAATGTCAGTCATAGTTTTTCTAGCTATAAGCAATGATAAATGGACACATTTCTCTTATTGTTTTAGCAAGCAAGGTTCCCTGTAATTAGGAGAATTCAAATGCAGGTGCAATGGCATGAGTCCCTAAAACTGATGAAGGGAAAAGTACTTTAGACAAAACCCTTAAAATACCAATCTTTCAACTGTTTTATTAATGTAATATGTTGCTCACAATGGAGAGATGACAATGAATTTGATATGATGTAACCTAGAGTGAGCATAAATTATGTTGTTATGCTAATAAAATAAATTTGAAATATTGTTTTAAAATCTCCTCTGTGCAGTTCCTGATTATTAGATTGACACTAAATAATTCTTAAAACCAAGTAGCAAGTTTCATGTCCATTAGTTGGAAACCTATCTCCAGAGATAATACAAATGTTACGTAATACACAGTTGAGTCAATAAAATTGGTCTTACTAGATTTAAAAAATAAAAATAAAAATAGGGGTATGGGGAGAAAAGTTTAAAAAAAATGAATTTTCAGTTGGAATTTCACAGAATCGCAGTATATTTGAGGTTGGAAGGGACATCTAGAGATAATCAAGCAGGGTCACCCAGAGCACGTTGCACAGGATGGCATCCAGGCAGGTTTTGAGTATTTCCAGAGAAGGAGACACCACAGCCTTTCTGGGTAACCTTTGCCAGTTCTCTGTCACCCGCACAGTAAGGGAGGGTTTTCTCATATTCGGCTGGAACTCCCATGGAAATTCATGAGACAAGCAACAACTAGCAGCTCAGAGAGACAACTACAAGTAATCTCTGAAAAAGATGGGGTAAAATCTTGGGGTAAAATACAATGAAGTCAGCACCTGTGGCTAAGTTGTCTGAAAGGTCCCAAGCGAGAAGTAGGAAGGGAGTCTTGATCATGGGGGACTTCTCCTTGAAAATATACGTTAATTTTGCAGTCAAGGACTTTATATTTGGCTTTGCTAGAATTCCTGCATCATTTTCACAATTAAGTTTTTATGATGTTAAGATTAAATTTAGATGAAACAGGAAATTATGGAATACATTGTTGCTTCTCTAGAAGAAACCCTAGACTTTTAAAAGTTAACCAGAAGTGAGCTTAATTGCCCCTATGGTATTCTGCCAGGAGGCACTTCCATGGCTGTTGTTTACAAGTATCATCTTCAAGAGAAATCTGCTATAGCCAATATAAACCAGTAAAAACAGCAAGCAGCCAACAAATGGACCTTAATGTTGGCCATCTCAACTTTCACAGAAGAAAGCCATCAAAAGAAAAGCTAGCCGAAAAAAAAAAAAAGTCCAGATTTATTACTAAAGGTGATTTTCCAGGTAGTGGGCACCATTTGATATTACTCAAATGAGTATTTGTTGTATGAAAGTACAGCTCTACATGTACATATACATCACAAATTAGTTTGTAGCATTCTTAACAAGTCCTCCATGATGGTGTATTTGGAGCAATCTGCAGTAGGAAGTGCTGAGAAAATTAGATTTGCCATCCTGGACTGAACCAAAGGTCTCTTCTGTAATTATTTCCTGACAGTGGCTAACAGCAAATCTTCAGCGGCAGCAACAAATGTTATTAATATAGGGCAAGTAAAGACAAAGGCAAATTCCCTTAAGAATGTGTTGGTGACTTGTAATAAAAACCCTAGAGGACTTGGAAGAGGAAGGAAATGTGCATTCCACTTATTCATCCAATGCACACTCAAAAGAAGATATTAGAGTGCATGCAATTGCCTGATTACACACCAACTTTAAAGGTATTAAAATGCCAATAGTAAGCTCATGAAAGTAAACCAACAGCCAACAATGGTAAACTTCTGCAGATCAGATTTTTAAATTATAAATTCTTCAAGGTGTCTTTCTTCCTGACAGCAAGATTTCTGTCATGCTTTTTAGTTTATTTGTTCTTTAGATACCTCTTGGGGCCCCTCAAAGCTTTTCCTTGAATGCTCTACTGGGTACAGAGCTGGGGGCCCAGAAATGAGAATTATTCCAGTCTTCAAGAATCAGCTATGAGCTTACTCCCAGATTCTGGGAATCTCTCTGGAAATAGAAGGATCAGTGGCATGTAGTCTCTGGGCTACCTCTCTTTCCCCTCTGCCCTGTTCCAGCCACTACTTTCCCCTACCCAGAGGCATGTTTCATTGGAGGCTTGTGAACAGATTTTTGGCCATGTCTGCATCTGTCTTTGGGAGTAACTGCAATGAAATCTTGCAGAACAGATAAAATATCTCCAATCTATTGCTTTCTGAAGGATCTCCAAGGATCAAGGGACAGCACCTGTTCTCTGGGCCTTATATTAATCCAATCTGTGGCCCTTTAAACTTCCTCCCTTTCAATACAAGCACCCAAGAGGAGAAATAGTCCCACATCATATTGACCACATCTGTTAATGAGAAACAAGATTTTCTGATCTTAAGAACATGATATAATAAAGTAATGAATTACTAGGTCATTTGGAATCAGCTACCAGTTTCAAGCTTTATTGCTTTAATGGCAACTAGCAGACCTCATTTTTTAAAATTGAGTAAATAACTGTATTATATCACCACTTAATCGCAGAATCACAGAATCATAGACTATGCTGAGTTGGAAGGGACCCACAGGGATCAGATGCAACTATTTATCCATTTCTTCTCATGCCTGAAGAACTACCTCCAAATCTCCCAATAATTAAAGGATTTTTGCATAGAGATTTGTACTTCCCAGATATGCAAAGGCCTAACTTGCTTTCCTTCAATACTCTTGCAAACATTCCTGTATTCATTTAACAACAAGAACAAGTATGTATATCATGGGTGTTATATTTATATATGTGTGTATACCTATACAGACACACAAATTTATACTTATGCAAATATATGTACATATAAATGTACAGGGATTGCTTGAGATGCTTGCTCGGGCCATGCACAGTAGCTCATGTTGATGTATAATGAAGCACCACTAGACAGAACAGTCACTTGTGGCAGGTAGCTAAGAAATTTCAATAAAGTAAACTCTCAGTATTATCAAAATTATACATTTGGGGCTGTTAGCATGGCCTAGAAAAAGATGAGGACAGGCTCATCTCATTAAATGAGAAGAAATAGTGGAATTAGCTTGAATCTAATTACAAGCCACACTATCTAATGTAAAAACATGACTGTTTTTTCACTCCCATTCATTTTGGCTAGTAATTAGTTTTGGCCTCTAAAATGCCACCCTTTAATCATCCAAACACAGATGTGATTTGCCGTGCAATTTAATCTTGCTTTAATGAAGAACTAATGGACGCATCGCAAATTACTTTCCCTGTTGGAGAAAAATTCTATTTCCTGCTTTTCAAAAGATCAAGAGTATCTTGTGATAATAGCCCAAGCGGCCCTGGCAGCCTCGTCGCACAGAGCAAACAAGCTCTTTTACTCAACTCCCAATTCAATGGAGAAAAAGAGGCTACAATTAGCAACAAAGCAGGGGAAACGCGGCATTACAGCCGAATCACTTTCTGCAGCTCAACCCCCAGCAACCACTGCCTTGTTAGAGCCAGGTCTAAAGTGTCAGGAGCGAACAATGTGCTGTGATAAATTACTCTCTTCAAACAGCTGCACTGCTAATTTTCAATTATACACACAAATGGCTCTCAGATTGGAAGAAAATGGAGTGCATGGGGAGAACAGTAGTAGATTTCTATGTTTGTTTGGTGGTGAGTGTGGAGGCGGGAGAGTGACATCCTGAAAAGAAAGCTGTAGCATGTGGAGTTGGTATTTCAACACCGGATGATGAGCCCTCCCAAATCTTACAGAACCTGGTGGCTTCCTTCTCACATCTATGCTAGGCTGGTGGAGAAAAAGACACAGAACCAGTTAGATCCACTTTTAGAATAAAGAACTTTGACCATTGGCTACATCAGCAGCCTTTGCAGCAGATGCAAGACAGCTGATCAAGTTGGAGACAGAGGTTTGAATCCCAGAAGAGCTGATTCTGTTTCTCAGCTTTTCAACAAAAGAACAGTGGATTCCTTGTGCATCTTTTAAGTATGAGATGTGCTGAAATAGGATAACCCATAATTCTGTGTAGACACTGATATATGTGTTTGATACCACCACAAATTTGCCCATGATCTAGGTAAAACTCTTTGCCATACAACCATACCATATGCTGATGCTGTAGGATTCAGATAACAAATTCTACAGAATTTATTTGGGCAAAAGATGCTACTGAAAATGTTTAGGAGTTTTGATTAAGTTATGATTCCTATTTTTTAAACATCTGGGATGAAAAAGCAAATATGAAGGAAAATTTAGGATTACTGTAAACAAGATGTGTCTCAGCTTTAATTAAAAAAAAATAAAAAATCTAGTCAAGTTTTTAATGCCTTAAAAACTTTCATTGTCCCACTGAAGACAACAGGTATACTTGATTTTGGCCCAACAAGAAAGTTTTGATTGATGTTTAATCATGATTTGGTTTCTGAAAGATGGGGAACAAGTACCAGACCTCTGCAAAATCAAGCAGCTTGCATCAAGGTAATGAGTTCAGAATAAGTTTCACCAAAACCAGGAAAAATATGACTGTTTTCCTTGCATCATTTTGCTTGACCTTGCTTGCAGCATTTTTTTAGTGTGGAAAGTGTCTTTTTAATATGTTTAAATGACTAAATTGAAATAACCTTTCAAATAATTTTCTTTAAGATTTGATACTCAGACTTTGTGATTTGATTCTTGATATCAGAATTGAACTCCAGAAAGTAAACATTAAGATCATTTAAAAATCTTGGGCAATTTGTACATTTTCATATGGGCAGAAAGAGAAAAAGTGATTTTGACAGATCAGAGTAGTGAGTCTACAATTTGAAAAATTGAAAATAGCAACGTTGTCTGAACCAATGACAAGTTTCCGAAAATTCTTTATTTGTAGTATACCATCAGCCTTTTGCCAAAAAATGGCTATTCAGCACAGCTCTCATAAAGGCACAGGAAAGAGAATAGCTCACTGTATAAAAAGCAAACATGCAAAGCTAGATTCTCAACAACTGTGTTATTATAGTTCCTTTGATTTCATTATGAAACAACAGCACTGCGATTTACATCCTCTAAAGTTCTGATTCAAAATGTTCTCTCTTTGCACACCTTCATTAGCATCATACTAACCCTAAGTTCAGAGGGAGTTTTGAAACAGATTTTATGGTAATTGCAGTCCATAGTATCCCTGAGACAGTCAAATATGACATACGTTATTAAAATGTTTGTGGAAAAGGTTGGCAAAGTCATCATATTTGTTTTATAAATAGCTATCATTTCAAATGAAATGGGCAAAAAAAATTTAGTTGATTTTAATACTTTTCACCCTAGCTTTTTCTTTTTTTTTACTTCCAATAAATACTCATATTGTGTCTCGTAATTATAAAGCACATTACCATACAAAAAGGATTATTCTTAAATTTAAAAATGCCAGTCACAATTTAAAATTACTTTTCTCAAATATGGCTCCTCAGAGAAGCTAAAGAGAGAAGAGAAAGTAAGGGGGGTTGGAATGAGAGGGGGAGAGAGAGAGGATGCAATATTGAATTGTAACAAGACACTTTTATTTTTTTGCTGAAGTGGGATTTCACTCCCTCTAGTTTATAATCGTTACAGAAATTTAAACCTCAAACCATTTCAGTCCAAGCTTATACTAAGCTTGTTAGTGGTTTCTGATGCTGCATATGATAGTGCTACAGCATTACCATAAATCAGCAGAATTAACTATGATCTTCAGAAGCATGCCTGAAAGTGGGTGACAGAAGTCTGCAATTTGGTGCTCTGAATATTATGATAACATTCTATATTAAATGTTTATAATCTACTTAGAGCTGAGCTTCAAGTATATTTTATATTTGTGCTTTACCCAATATTAGAAATCATGGACTATTATGGCCTTCCATGCCTATGTTGTTTGTAATATCCAAAATTATAGAAAATACAAAAACACAAGGTGAGCAAGAGTTTGTTTTCTCACCAATGCAATGTTATAAATATTAAGAAGTTAAAGTTTACCTACAGGTTTGAACATTTAAATGTACCTTGCAATAAATACACTTTACTCCTTTCCATTCATAAATAAAATAATCTACAGCACTGACCGGATTTTAGAAACTCCATCCTAATACAATTTAGAAACTCTCTGCTGGTGTTGGAGATACAGACTCAATTTTCCTTCCAGTCTTCATAAAAGTAACATATCTAAATTATTTATCTAAGGGTAAATAATGATGATGATTTGCAGAGAATAAAATTACAAACTCAACAGTTTTGCTGGCCAGTATAAAAATCAAGGTTGCCACCTTACACAAATAAATATTCTGATCCTAAGCAAGCATGATCTAAAAAAAAAAAAAAAAAGTCCTGTCTGTACTAGGTAGAGGATCCCATTGCTATCCTCTCAACTTAAAAAAATAAAAAATAAAAAATTGAAGTAGCTAGTATTCTCCTACATATATATAGATATATAATTACAACTGGCTGCAGGATAGCAGAAGTACATGCTTTTTTTATCACAGACTTGCTGCATAAACAGTCTGAGAGACACAAATTATATCCTCAAATCAATATCTCCAGGCATTCTTGCAAAAGTAGGTCAAATTTATACCAGCTGATAATCTAACTTCATGACTTTTCATGCCATTCTGAGCAAAAGCTAGAAAACAATGCTGCCTTTATTGCTGAAAAATGTGTTTAAGAGCAGCTTACTTCAGATGCAAACTACCAGAAATATGAACTAAGTAGGTGCTACTGCACATTTTTTGTGGAAGGACCAATACAAACATCAACAGGCTGAGCTTGCTGCGCTAGTTATCGGACATGGAAGGCAAAACAAGGATACCTGACGTATTTTGTTGTGCAACAAGATGAATTAAGCCTGAATCAGAAAACGTTTTACAATTAATAGACAAGAAAAACAGAAATGAACAAGTCCATTGCTGTTTCTGCACCATCACTAGGCCCCAAATTGCCTACCATCACCAGCAACAAATGGAAAAAGGAACCATAATGCCACCTCCATAGCATATGAACCCTGTGCTCTTCTGTATGCCCAGATTATTAGCACCCTGCCTGGTATGCTCTTAACACAGTTTACAAAGCAGGTGAAGAGACCAAAGGGGATTGTGCTGTGTTTGGGGATGCTCTTTCAGAGCAGCGTAGGGCAGCAGACAGGATACTCGGTGATTCGGTACTTCTACAAGTAAGCACATTCCCTTATCTCCCACTGGTTCTGTTCAATATGCCCAGGGCTTTTTGTGATCTCAGCTATGATCTTATCTCGCTGCTGGAAAGATTCAAAGAACACCAAACAACACAATATGTTTGTAAAAGTATGGAAAAATGGGAATTAAAGGCAAATATGTTGGAAAATTTAAAAGTAGCATTCAATGTTTTGGATTCATAATTGCTGAAAAGGAAATTATCTTCCGCAAAGATCGCTTCACAAATTCTAACGAGGCTGTAGGACCTATTGATCTGCTGTGTAAGTGCTGGTCATGCAAGTTACATCTGTGCAGAGATAGCTCAGGCAGCGTTTCAGTCTGTCTCAATTCGCCTCTCTTTCTTTCACACATGTGTATCCCACACTTGCCTCTAACAACTGTGAAATTTTGTCTGATTTTTTTTTTGTTTTGTTGTTATTTGTGTAGTTAAAGAAAAATAAATCTGTATGTCTGCATAGCCTATGAACCTTCAAGATGAACTAAAGCTGAAAATAAGGACAAATTGACACAGCAACATCTGTGGATGACATTTTCACACATACGTATCATGAAATGAAAGAGCACGGTGTGCCTGGTTCATCCCTAATTAGAGTAAACAGTGTCCACTCAGTGTGCTCTCTCCCAGCCAAGACTGCCCACCTGTGCTCTACACTCGCCACATGAAACCATGCACAGGTGCCTATGTGTTCTGCCCGGATGGGCTGGCTTTTCACCTTGTAGATCCATACATAGTTAAATCACGTTGGTTCCCCTGTGGTTCAGTACTAGCGAATGACCTTGATGGTGCAGCTTTAGCACTGTTAAAGATGAACTACACCAATGGACATTAGCTACTCACCATGATACATGGCAGGTAAAAGCGCAGAAAATGCCACCTCTTCTTTCATTACTTTTGTCCCCACCCTAGACTATTTTGGAGGTTCTTTACATACTTTTTTATTCCGAATACATAGAAGTGTAGATGAAAACTCCAGCGAGTAGGTTTCCTGTAAGTTTTGTTAGAGCTTTTAAGTTTCTTTAAGCTGTAGCATTTTCCAAAGTGAAGGACGAAAGCAGGGATTTACCCTCACGACATGCACTGAAATATATTTTTTGTGCTAGTATGAAAACTATGAATTAGCATATGGTGATGTTCTTGAAATTAGAAGCCCCATGAACTAACCACTTTATGATATTTATGCTTTGCTTCATAATGCATTCTCCACAGATGAATCAAAGGGCCAAATGCAATTGCTGTTGTGAGATAATAAAGCATGAAGTGGTGTGCCTGGAATTAAATTTACATAAGACGAAAGATGGTGGGAAAGTTTATGATGATAGTAACAATCGGTGAGCATACTGTGGTTCTGGCTTCTCAGAAACGGCTGAACAAAGTACCGCATCATGAGCATGAATAATTAAAGCAGTATCTGGGGATTCAATCAGTTTAAAAAGGAAGAAGGAAAGTTTTCCTGTATTTTCCTGGCTTTTATAAACAGAGCTGTCCAGGACCCATATCCAAGTTATTTCCCCAAAATAGTCTCATAATATTGTGTGGTTTGCTGTTCCTGCATTCGTTTCTCTCACAGAGATGTGTCTTATAGTTAGCAGAAGATCTGCTGGATTAAGCTAGGCAGAATTCTGCACAGAGCGCATGGATTCAGGTCAATCTATAGTTTCAGCCTTTTCATTTTCATTTTTCACTCTGTGAGTGAGACAGCCTTGTGTCCTTGACCCCTCTCTGCTGCTCTGGGAAGTCACTGCAAAGAGGCAGCCCCTACTTTGTAGACTATGGTCACTGGAATTGTGTCACAGTGTGGCACAGGGACATCTGCCTGTCCCACTGCCCAATGCTTTGTGAGCCCTCAGAATGACAACACACACAGTGATAACTATTATCATTCACATATTCAAAGTACCTCACAAATCAGTACTCCTCTTACGCTCACACCACCTTCCTTGAACATGGGGGAAACTGAGGCATTGAAAAATTAAAATGTTTCAAACCCAACTTTTGCCTTCTGGAATATGAGGCATCTGGTTTCAAAGACTTCGTAAGTCTGCAGCTTTAAGTGAAGTTATATTCAAGGCATGTGAATGCTCGGGCCTTTTAGAGGAATAGCTAGGTGGGCACAGAAAATTAGATGTTCCCTCAAAAAACAGATGGCTCCCCACTTGGTGTCATGTGGCACTTTGGTGGAACGGGCAAGACTAGAATTCAGGACTCCTCAATCCTTAAATTTATTCAGCCATTAAACCTACTTAAAATAGTCTTTATTAGATGATAATGACACTTTTCAGTTTCATTCCTGATTGGGTAATAGCTGCTTACCCAAGCAGATGAAACCACAAAGGCCACTACAGGACACATCCACAAAGAGAACGTCATCTCTGCGCAGTGGCCAGCACAAAGTTTTATTAGCCCAAGCTGAGTGGCTGGAGACAGCTGTAGGCATCATGACAAAATTGAGAAATTAGACTTCTGAAAAGTTCTAAACAGTATCAGCTGACACTTGCTCAGCTTTTCTGAAGCCAGCAGCACCACATTCCTCTAGAGCATGCAGTGCTCCCCTTCCCTCCCCGTGCTGAACCACTGCTGGCTCGGGGTGGCGTGCAAACCCAGGGGAGGGAAGGGGGAGGAGAGCAACTCATACTTCCAAGAAACTTGACAAAACACTGCTATGTTGAAATAACATACTAGTTCAGTTGTGAGGGGGGGTTGACCTGAATGCTGTTAGCAGTTAGTGTCCTGTGGATAGACTCACTGGAGGACTGGCACCAGGAAAGCTCATCAAGACACAGTTTACAACCTCTAAGCATTCAATTAAAAAAAAAAAAAAAAGAGAAGGGTTTCCTTTGGCTGACGAGAACAAAGGCAGTCTTTTTCAGGTTTCTACACTGTGCTCAGGTCATACAACCTTTAAGACAATGACAAATTCTTGCATCTTACTCATGAAGGCCTCACTGAGTTTCAGAACACACTGAAGTTGGGAAATATCTTCAAATGTATGTCTCTTAAAGAGATTAGAAAGCAGAACTCTAGTTAGCTTTTGTCTGTCTGTTTTGCTGAGGGTGTTATTCTAAGAGCATGCAGAAGATGAATGATCAACACTGAAAACCTTGACGCTTCTTTAAATGCCTTATTTTCATTTTTTAAGAAATATGACAGCAAGAATTAGTACTGGCTCTTCTCTTTCAATAATGGCAGTCATGTTGAAATGACAACAAACATCATTACATTTACATGCACATTTATGTAGACAAAAATTGTCATTACTTATTTCAGTGGAACATTTTATAATTTGCCCTATAAACAAATAAAATCTGTATAAGCTGTTTTTAGCCCTCAGCAGTATGTCAACACAAGCAACTTAGAGCTAGACTTACTGGCACTTACTGGAAAGTATATCCCTCAATTTTTAAAATGCTTAAGATTAAAAATATAGCATTTACTTTTTAGTTTTTAAGAATACAGTGAAAATACTTTTTGATTGCTGGCTGCAAATAAAAAGAAGATGGTAAAATGCCCTGAAATGTTGCAAATTTAAATGAAAAGGAGGGAAAATAAAGATATATCCATGTGTCTGTTTTGACTTTAATGTTCTAAGTAGGAAATATAACAAAAAACAATATGCAAACTTTTTCTAAGTATACCTCCTTTTAGTTCATTTGCAAAGAAAAATTATTCTGATGATCTTCCATCCTGTTATCTACTTTCTCTGTTCTCACTTCTGTCCTTTGTCTATACTTTAATCACTGGTATAATCAACTCAGATACTTTGCACTATCCTACTTATGGTTAAGATCACAAGTGCTAGAACATTTGGTATACGGATCTGTTAATCATCACTGTAAATTGGAATATTGCATAGGAGAAAGTGTTTCCTAGCACTGGAGGAGATGAACTGGCTTTTTCTAAGAATTGCTTGTTTGAATGTACAATGGGATGATGACAGGAGACTCAGGAATTCTCTGGGCAGACTACTGAATAGCAGGACAGAGCTCCAGGTCCTCTATGCAGGTCTTCCATAACTAATGTTGGATTTAAAACAAAGAGAACAAAAGAAAGGCATCACCTAATTAAGATACAGAAAACAGCACAGGAATATTTGGCATGTAAAAAATTTCATGTAAAGAGATCTTGGATCAGCTTTCCAGTAGAGAAAGTGGGAACAGAGAAGCTAACTGGCTGTAGGGTGGAATTTGAAACATTTATGATCAGAATTATATGGCACTTCTGTGACTGTGGTCTGGGAGGGTCCACACAGTCTTGTCCTAAGTTTCTATGTGAGCTGTTAGCATCATATAGAAATGTACACTAGTCAGATCATTTGATGCAGAAGTAGGTACAAGATTTCACAGATTGTCCTTATTACTTCTGAGCTTGCCCATGAAAGAAGGAGCTGGACTTCAGCAGCTGCAGCTGCAAAATGTCTATGCATTGAGGTACTGGAGTTTCAGATTTTTCACATACATTTCAGTTATTTCTTCTCCCTCTTTTACACTTTCACTGATAGTGGCAAGTGATTGCAACAGGGACGGACTTGACGAAACAGAGTGCAGACACAGCCCTGCAATGTATTTGCTCAGATGGCTCCATCTGAACTCTAAGCATTGCCATGTAACACACTAGCTGAGTTCTGGTCACAACAGAGCCAAACTCTGTCACTTTATGCTGAGCAAAGTCTGAAGGAAATCTATTGACTTCAGGAGAACCATTCTGCATATGCCTCCGCATGGCTGAAAACAGCATTTACAACTGAGAAGAGAACTTAACCGTTCTCTTTAATATCAAGTCTGTTTTCTATGTCACTTATATTGATCCAAACCCTGCTTTTTAAGTAGAGCATTATACACATGGATTAGCTTCACTGAAGTAAACATAGTCACACTATGTTTATCCCCATGCAATTTACCTGAGGATGTTATTTTCCTATTTCTTAGGGCATTTGTAGTAAAGATAGCCAAATATGGAGGACAATATAAACTTTGCTATCAAAGTAAACCGTGAAGAAAGTCATGTAATATAAAAAAGTCATGTAAGTGTGACATAACATGAGTGCTGATACAAGAAACTGAATAAACAGCTGAAGAACAGCTGGATGCAATCACCTGACCCGGGTTAGGGTTACAAAGGAGTACTATCTCTGTCATATGACTTGGGTCAGTATTATTGCTGCCAACAACACAGTCATATCTTCCCTCTTTTTTGAAATTCAAATGTGAACAAAATATATTGCCAACTACAAAGAATCAGTACAAACTAGTACAACCCATCAAAGGGGCAGTTGCTGCTAACTCCTGGCAGCTGTCACTATTGCTTCGTGAATTTAAAAAATATATGTAAATAAATAAATCATAATTGAAAGTTTCACTTTGAGACAAACTACCTGAGTGTTCCCTCATACACACTGTAAAATATTATCCAGTATTATACAAGATATGCATTTAGCACAGTCTTTCCTTGCCTCAGAGAAAAATTCTGTGTAATGCCATTTATCGCTAAACAAGATATAACAGTGGAAAAAGGCCTTATGCAGGATGTACCTCTGGGTATCATAATTAAAAGAAAACCTCACAATAGTTTTATAAGTAAAGAAAAGGAAGGCTTTGATTAGGGAAGTTAAATGGCTGTAGCACATTTGTTGCTATTTTAAAATACATGTGAACCATAAGTGTATAGATCAGAAATATATGTGTTAATGAAAAGTGAAAATCCAGCAAGTAGAGATACATGTGGTTTGCTACTCTGCCCTCATTTACATTAAGCAACATGGACAATACCTTTATTTAGTTTTACCGTTGTTTTCTTCATGAAGATCTAGCCTCTAGTTGATAAAGGTGATAAAGCAGAGATTTACAATAGATGTCAGTGGGTGACAACATGAGAAATAATTTTGGTAAAAGCTTTTTTAAATATTGGGGAAGGGCGAGGGAAACCTAAAACTAAAACATATTCTCATGAGGAGAAAAAAAAAAATCATTTAAAAGCTTGTAATAAATGAAAACAATTTACTTGTGCCAGTGTCCTTAAGTGCCACAAACTCTTCTGCTCCTGCTGCTACATTCTCTAATGATATTACTGCATATAGCACATCTCATCTAATCTGTTAGTAAAATCCTAAAGTCACTTATGTCAGTCTCTAATGCAAGCCAAATGAGTCTTCCCAGTAATAAGAAGCTTCGCAGAATTAGTTTTCGTTTTGCAGAAAATTGCCATTGGGGCTGGCACTTTTATCTAAAAATTTCACTCGTGCATAAGCAAAAAACTCATATATTATTTGGTTACATTCCATCAGTATGAGAAATAACATTGTGAGAATTCTATGCATGCTAATGATATATAGAAATCCACCTGCTTTCAGATAAAATGAGTTTAATTTTCTGTTGCCCACTGCCTGGTTGGCCTTTCATAAATTACTTATGCACAGCTATTATTAAAATAGAGGGAAAGCAAATTAGAAAGTCCTCATATCTCTCCACTGGATTTAACCAAGGCAGGGCTGTGACAGCTAGAGTCAGCGTTTTTGAAAAAATTCTGCTCTCTTGAAAAATTTTGCATCTCTATACAATTCTATGCCACTGTTGTAAACGTTCTGACCTGCCTTCTTACCAAATTAACCTAAATCCTTTCTATTTTTCAACATTAATGGAATCCTCTAGAGTCCTGCTGATATATATTAAAATATATTTATTGGTTAATTTGAATTCCAGCATTTTGTACCTCATTTCCCAGTACTTCTGTTATATCTGAACAGCTTGGAGCTTTAGCATTAGAAACTTACAAATTAAGATAAATACATCTGACAATTATCAGATCAAAACAACTTAACTTTCATTGGAATATATGATTGCAAATTTCCCTTCCTG
This sequence comes from Aythya fuligula, assembly GCF_009819795.1. Lineage (NCBI taxonomy): Eukaryota > Metazoa > Chordata > Aves > Anseriformes > Anatidae > Aythya > Aythya fuligula. The sequence goes on from NC_045567.1 coordinate 18,698,780, forward strand.
ATGAAAGAGAAAATGAGGACTGTCTGCTTGAAACAGTTAATTGGATTTGAAAGTACTGTACGTTTCAGCAATCGGTGCAGCTTTTGGTTGGTCAATGACTACTTGACCTCCTGGTTTTCCAACAGACAATTGGTTTTCATTTCTTGAGGGTCTTTTAAGTCCATAGTTCATGGTGACTTTAAGTTTAATTTTCTGTTAATGATATTATTTTGCTCTCTTAGGATAAAACTTTCTTGTGATGTGCTGAGCAGCAGCGGCAATCCCATTACTGTGTGAGGAAGGACACCTCAAAACGCTTCCTTTTTGTATTGTCTATATTGCTAATCTATTCTAAACATTATTTTAACATTTTAGCTTTGTAATTCATGTGCATTTAAACTGCTAGGTATTCTGCTCCTTGAGAAAAAATACAAATATTCAAAAATAAAATAAAATCACAAAGCCATTGCGGTCACCTGCCCTGTTAAGGCTCCCTTTTAAGTAATCAGGTCCTGATTCTAATCAGCCAGTAGTTTCCTTCCACTTCAGTACTGACTCCTGATTAGTGATGGTGTGGGTTAGTTTGGGCCAAGGATATGCCCTACAGGTTTCAGGCTCAATCTCTCCATTTTCAAGCCCATTACATTTGCATCCATCCCATATAATAGCGCGTTAAGCCCATCCACACAGCAGGCAGTTTTTTAATGCTAACAACAATTTTGTCCATAGCTGACATCCACAGCACTTTGCTAAACCCAGCCAATCAATGCTGGCACTGCTAAGAAGTCTCTGCAGTTTCTAAACTAAATCAGCTTTCCAAACGTTGAAGCAATAATTTCTGAGGAGCTTTTGACTAAATTTACATTAAATGCATATTTGTTTGCTATCTGCCATCTTTTACTTCATCTCACATTCTCAGAGATGACTAGAGACATACAAGTGTGACCAGCTCTAAGGCTGTTGTTTCAGACGTGAGCTGTGCAGCTCTAACAGCCTCCTGTCACCCAAGGGTCTGTCCTGCTCCTTCCTGGGCCTCTGTTGCACCAGCCCCCACAGCGAGGCAGTTCCCAGAAGTAAACCAGCAGAAAGCTATCCACTTTTTTTGTAAGGTTAGTTTTTGGATAGCTGAGCTTCCATTGCTGGTTTAGCAGAGGACTGAATAAATGCCACAACAGGGTAACAAAAGCAGAAAAAGCATATGGCTGGGAAGGGAAAGGAAGCAGACAGCTCTGTTAGGCAGCAGATGGCTAGTAAATGGGCTTAGGAGTGACGTGAAACCAGTTTCCCTGTCTTTTCTCAGCTGATTTAAATTCCAGTGAAGAACAAATGTTTTCTCAATGTTTTCTCATTTTAAATGTCCATCCATGAAAGAAGGCTCTGGAGAGACAGAGGAAAGAAAAATTACCAGGTGTAAAACTAGACATAGATTGCAAAGAAAGTGCAGAGCTTTGAAAACCTGCTGGAACTGGAAGTAGAAATGTGGATGCTTTATGAAGTTAACTAAAGCAAGAAAGTGTAGAAGAAAGTTTGTTTATACAAATTTGCTTTCTAGCTCTTAATTTTTGTGAACACAGGGCAAGCAGGAGGTGCTCAGCATTGAATTCTTTGTATGGCCAGAAGGCACAGAGCATCGCACCATGGCTTTGGGGGTTCTCTGGACTTTGCATGCTTGTCCTTCCAGTGTTCACTGGATTCCTAGCAAAAAGGATTTTTTTTTAACTGTCTGATGTTTGTAGAATTGGTTCAAATATACACATGCAAACATTGTATCCTATAAAAACCGTAATAATCTTAGAACGATTCATATAAAAGTTGAAAGCCTTTCTAACATGGAATATGCTTACATTCCTTTCTTTACTATTTTTAGATCATACGTTTTCTGTCATTTCTTACACTTCTTTTATCTAATCAAGAGGACAGGTGGCTAGCTGATTAGACACCAGTTTTTACCTGTACCTAAATCATTGAAAAAACTCTTCAGCTCCTCCAAAGTAATTCCTTGTTTTAGCTATAAATATTGTTAAATTTGCCTCTGGTTTTGAGGCTTTTGTAATGCACTTCCATCACAGCCTCCAGAATTAAAACTGTGTATCCCTCTCTGTCCCTCCCTCAATTGTCATTGAAATGATCAAATTCATGAGTCCAGAAATGTTCTTTAAAAGAATGTGTACAATGTAAAATCTTTGATAGAATTGGAAGAATTAGCAGATAGAGTGCAATACCAAGTTTCAGGCATATTATGTTAGTATGCTTGAATAAAACTAATGCAATCTACTAGACATTACAGAACACTGTAGAGACTTACTGCTCTCTGCAATATCAGATTTTTCCCTGCAGTTTCCCATCCTTCCTGATGTTCAGTATCTGTGAATTACACCGTACATTTTGACACAACTCTTCCCCAATGCAGTCAAGACCTAAGTAGTTAAACTTCATATTGAGGTCTTAATGGAACACGCATAATGCAAAGGCTTTAGACAAAGTGATACAAATCATCTGTGATGAATTAAAATAATGTAATGTTTATATTAAGGGAGCACACAGGGATCCTGGTCAGAACACCACTCTGATAGATGTTAGATGAACAGAATAGAAAAGGTCATCATTCCTGCAAAAAATCTGCAATTAAATATCAGTGGTAGATGTATCTTTGAGTATAAAGCAATATGCTATATAAATAGCTTGTAAGAAGTCCATAGACTGAAATACATTCTCCTAAAACAGCTACAGATAGTTTTGAACAATAAAGAGTAATCATGTTTAAAAGAAAAAATCAATCTCCGTTTGCAGACTGTTCTTGAACAGAATTTAAAAGTATTCACTTTATATAACTTATCCAGATGCAACAGACAAAAATGAGTAAAAGCCTGTCATGAATTAAAAAACATTCCAAACATGAACACCAAAAACTATGACTTCTTTCTGTATCCTCTCAAGTACAGAATGTCCTGTGCACTAGTAGAGGACATCCTATACTATAAGACTGTTGAAATGCTGTAATTAAAGGTCTGTCAGACTTTCCATTAAATCCCTGATTTTCAGGGTTTAATTAATAATAACAGTGAAAATTAATGTGAGTAGAATTAAAGCCACTGTCATAGCTCTACTGCATATTAATTCATGATTTTAAGTCTCTACAACATGTGGGACTGATACAACTTTCCCTCCTCAGGCAAAACGCCCATCACAGGGGAAACCTCTTTGAATGTAATATTCCTTCTTGGAGACAGTGGATATTTGTCTGAGCATAAACAGATCAGGCTCTGAAATGCCTATAGCATTTATATGGTAAGTTAGAAGAACAGAAAGTCAGGAATTACTGAATTGCATAGAGTTACAGAAGAAAATTTAGGCCCTGAGAGTCAATGTGTTAAGCATAGTTCAAACTCATAAACTCTAAAACCCCTGAATGTTCAGAAGTCATCAGTCAACTCTTTGTTATCATAGAAGCATATCACAGTTTGGTTTGCAAGGGGCCTTAAAGATCATCTAATTCCAACCCTCCCTGCCATGGGCAGGGACACTAATCAACTCAGTGTAAGCTTATGCATTTATTTTCAAAATATTTGTATTCTTAATCACTGCTAATTTTTCCTACGCAAGAATGAAGGGATTCATCCCATAATGGAAGATGTAGAATCTATGTAAGTAATGAGAAATATGCTTTCCCTGGGTGTGTGACAGCAAATCCAATGTTCTGTTACTGAAACAAAAGCTATGGGCATTTTGGATTTGAGTGCAAATAGTTTGGAACAGAGAACTTTCCATAAGACTATTTCCTGAAAATAAGGGCTGGTTTTTCACCATACAACACAAAGAAATTTAATCTTTGGCATAAAAAGATCAAATAAAACCACCTTCATGTGGAAGTCTAGAGAAGGACCTGGCAGAGTACTAGATGATATTCAGCTCTCTTAGAAGTAAACAGTATTACAGCTCAAAAATGTGATAGCATGAAATTTTCTTAACACTGCTGTGAGAAACAGACCCAGAAATATCAGGCATATGCAAAACATTTCAGTGAAGGGTGGAGACAGTACGTTCATGAATTGTTAAAAATATTAAGAATATTTTGTTTCACATAAAAGCACCTATTATAAAATAAACAATTTTGTCCATATTTCAAATGAATAGCTGACATCATTTTCTCTTACATTAAAAAGCTGTGTTGTGTAAATATCACATACTATATCACGTACTTCAATGGTCAGTGGAGAATAAAGGGTTCAAAACTATTTGCTGCTAGGACTGTTAAGTAGGTCAAGGAAGTTCACAAGTGAAAAACTCCATGTCATAAAGAAAGGTTGGAACTGGAAATATAATGAAACCTCTACTGTCTCAGGAAGAATCACTACCAAGAACAAAGTCCACCTGAATAAAATTTCGTATTGTGTCATAAATATTAAGTTGGAAGCAACAGCATAGAATATGATCTGTTTTCATTAAAGCTAGATATATTTGCATGACTTTTTGTGTATTTTTATCACAAAAAGTGTGATAGAAGGTATGCAATCAAAAAAAGCATGCAGTTTCGACTGTGATCTATCCAAATTTGGGGATCTATTGTGTTTGTCACTGGGCAGTTCACTAAAAGACTAAAAGTCTTTGATCTGGAGAGCTTAAAAACTAAACAGATAATATGCACAGAATGCTGGAAAAGAAAGCATTGCCACAGCTTTGTCAATCTAGAATTGAGGCTATGGTTCCAGAGTAACCTAAAGTAGAAGTGCAACTTCTCAGCCCTGGCTTTGTTCTCCCATCTCCCTGTGCCAAAAGGACTTTCGTTGAGCTGGTTTAGTTCACTATTCCAGCATAAAAGTGTGCCCTCCAGAGTGTACTGTTGTAAGTCTAAAGCACAGCGTAAAGGAACTGTCAAGTACTTGAGACAGCAGGGGACACAAATGGGTGGCTGGGTGCAAGAGAATGGAGGGGAAGGAAGGACTCCTCCTTTGGGACAACAGTCAGATGTAGAGATTAAGTCATTTATCCAAGTTAAATTAGGAATTATTACAACATGCATTTTCTATTTCTATATAATTTTCTATTATCAGAATAAGTAGTTAAAAACAGATCCTGAATAAATTTAGGATAGACATTTCAGGAGACTTTTTAACCCCTTAAAGATCAAAAGTTTGCATCAGACATCCTACAAGGTTAACAAGAGTAAAATCATAAAGAGATTTTAGATGGAGCTTTGCATTATATGAAATCATTGACAGAAATGATAAACAGTCACAGTTTGAAAACTGGGAAGTGTCCTTTCCATTCTGTGCATTTTGAAATGTCTCAACAATTTCAGAATTAGGAGAAGCTGAAAAAAAGCTTCTTCAAGCGTAATACTGAAGGCAGTTAAATCAAATGAATCCCAATGCTAAAACCATGAAAAAGATATGCCTAGTTCTGCAACCCTTATGAGCTGAGAATGTACTGTTTAAAATCTGCCAACACCACTATAAACCAGTACACAAAGAACAGTGAGGCTCTTGATAGAGACAAGTTACCAATAAAAACAGGACAATCAGTATTATAATCTGGAGTGTATCTTGTCCTACTTCCATAATCCTTCAGAGTTTAAGGAATTAAGAAACCAAAACAAAATTTTGCATAGGGATATAGTTTGCTGTAATCAATGTCATGCTAAAATAAGGAATGTGTCAACCAAAAGTGCTAAACCTAGTAACTGTACATGTATATCCATTGCTGAGCTATGAGCTCTTGTGTTAGATTTAAACTGAGCATCACACCATCCTCTTTCTCCTCTCTTTTATTCTATAATGCTGAAGTCACATGGCAAACATCTGGTGATCAAAGTGAAAGCATGAACTGGATGATTTCTATTTGGACTTTGCTTTTTGGCTCCACTTACTCTTGCAGCTGGAGCATTTCCTTCCAACAGCTCTATGTTGTTTTGTGAGCAAAGCTGGCAAAATGCCACAAATTTATGAGAAACTTTGAAGGGGCTTAATGTTAAAGACTCCTACTTTCAAATCAGGACAGATTGAATCAATAACAACTGCTACTAAATGTAAACAGGCATAATGGAAATTTTACAAAGCGAAATCATTTGTACATAACATCAAAAACAACACGAGGTCCTCTTTCCATAAGAGTGCAAATCACATTTAGAGTAAGACCAGACAGAAAAGCAAGATTACTTTATGATGATTTGCTGCAAAGTTCACTGCACTATTTGCTTGATAATGAATTTCAGTCATATTGCCATGTACTTCAGACTTCATCAACAGGAGTGCTACACTGAAAAAATATGATTTTAGCACATTGGAACAAAGGTGAAAGAAGGAAAAATAGCACATAGAATATTATTTGATTTTCTGCAAGTATTAATTCATAGACATTTATGATTCTACTATAAACTAAATTGATGTTTCTAATGCATGCTAAACGTCGAAACAGAACTTCTTCACTTGAAGTTCTTAACTTTCATAGTCTTATATTAATTGCAGTGGGTTTTTCATTTGGCTTTATATTATTTTTGTGCCAGCAGACAAAATACACTATGCATTTCTAGGGAAGAATAGAAGAATAAAAACCAGGAAGATACAAGACTCTCTTTAATGCAGTTTGAGAAAAGAAAGAAGGAAAAGAAAGAATGAAAAGATGAAAGGTGCTGCTGGAAGAATGAAAGTGCATTCGGGTATATGAAATATTTTCTAATTCTGTGATAAGATTTTGATTCCATCAGAAATAATAAATGGGAAGGGATCGCTAAACACATTTCTACTGCAAAAGGAAGAAAGGAATTTCTAGTATGTTGCACTTACAGGAATTTGAACTTTTTGGGCTTGCCATGCTTTACAGTATCTCATCTTTATGAGTAATAAATAAAAGACAAACTGTCTTCTATTGCCTCTCAAGTGATACTTCAACATGCCCTCAAGACCAGACGTGCTATTGCTATAAGCGTGGCTCCAGGCACAGCCAGAGGAGGCCTTCTGATCGATTCCATGCAGTGACTCGATGTGCTGCAAGGCCTTCCAAACATGGCATGCATGAGCTACCTACAGGCAGTCAATGCTGACGGGAGATGAAAAGCTCAGGAAGCACATCATGCTCATGGCTGCTCCAAGTGTGCTTTTTAAGAGCTGCATACACTAACAGCAAGTGGTGAATAGGTACAAGCAGCCTTCTTCTGGCTTTTGTAAGTGTATAAAGGTATGGCCCCAATTGTGAGTCATTAAAGGGTTTATTGGTCAGGTCAGGATACAGAAGCTGTAGCACACAACAGGGGGATAGCTTGTTTTTTTTTGTGGTTCAAATTCCCATGTGATATAACAGGTACAGTACTACATAGCTCACAGTCCTTCTCCTCTTACATTTAGACTCTGGCTGCTTCTGTTCATAAAGCCAGTCTCCTCAAGTCTGCGGCTATGCTTTTGAATTAACAGAAGTAACCAGACATGGAGACGGGGAATACATGTAGTTGCTTTTATATAGGTCTTGCAAAGAATTTGCTAGGGATTTTTGAAGAAAACTCTTCTCAGAACTGAAACTTTTCACAGGAATTTACCAATTTTAGCAAAGCTGTTAGAGGGAAAAGTATCTCAAGTCAAAGACAGGATTTCTGACAAAGAAAAAGAGGCCTGGCCAGCATCTCGAGATATACCCTAGAACGTCAAAGATGAGCATTCAAGTTCACATTCAAGTGACCCTGACAAAGTGTTTGTAAAGTTGTAAATATAATACTCCATTTATTAGAATACCTATTTTCTTCCACATTATTACCAAAATAGAAATTACTTGGATGCATTAGAGTCCTGTACAGTCCTGGATATTGACTTGAGTTATGACCTTACAACATTGAAGCCATGCATAAAGAGCCATCCTGAGAAAGTAAGAAGTACAGGGCTGGTTGAATGTACGGAATCCCTAGAAATCTCAGGCATAAGGGAGATGTAAATAGGAGCTTATCATGAGTTCAGAGAAGAAGCAACTGGAAAGTTGCCTAAGGAGTGTGAAAGTACTCTCACAACATCCATTTGCCAATGAAGTTACTCCAGTGGGTTCAGTGAAATTATCCACATTTTACACAGAGGTCAGAGAAAACCGAAGCTGCTTAAACCATAAAAACCTACCTTGTACATCTTATCATGCAAATTAAATCAATCAAACAAACAAAACAAACAAACAAAACACCAACAACATGTGGAAAAATAGTCCAAAGAACTTTCTCTGCATGTGGCTGTAAGTCATTTAAGTTACTCAATGAGACGGGATAATGGCCATTATTTTTCACTTGGCCAGTTCATATTGTGACACTGGGAGAAAGACAGTCTGTCAAGTTTTTGTCTGCAGCATCTAATTTTTCACCACACTGCTCCTGCCCTCCCTCCATTGTGTCAGGAGTACATTAGGTGTTGGAAGGGCAATGAGAGACTCAACCAGTGGGTGGAGAGGCTGGAGAAGGGGAACTGAATTATAGGCAGCCTGCAGAGTCTATCTGAAAGGCTGTGCTGTTTTTCTTTATGACTGATATATATCTATGTCCCCATGCCTTATTACATGGAAGGGATTAGAAATAGGATTTCTGATATTTCAGCCGACATGTCAGGAGAGATCATTTCATGCAACTGTCTGTGTTGCAACTTAAATTCACGTAGTCTGCCTTTTAAAGTGATCATATATTTTTTCATCTGTACTGCTAGGCTCAAAACCTTATGCATATGGCTGATGCTGCAATAAAATGCACTTCAAAGGGTCTAATGTATAGGCAGTCTTTTATATTTGTAGATGTACCCTACTTCCCAGTGACATAAGCAACTACATGAAATGGGAATAAGTATTTAAATAGCTCCAAAATCTAAGTGTATCACAGTTCCTAATAGTTTAAAAGTTGTTCTGTAAATTAAACATTAGGATTTTTCTTGTTGTTCTTCTTTTTGTTTAGTCAAGAGAGGGCCAAGAAATAAAGAAAAAAAGGAGGGGAAAATATTTCACATTAACTGTAAGTACAAGATAGCTATCACTGTCTATAAATATAAATAATGCTGCCACACATAAATCTTAAAAATAAACAGCTTACTGCAACTACCAATAAAACTTAATAGTATTTAAAAGGTTAAAAGAAAATTACAGGATCATAATACCATAATAAGATTATACTATATCCTATATAGTATTTTACTGTACATATAGCAGTAACATGACAGCAAATATGCACTTTAGAAATATAAATTAACTAACTGTAACACTGTGTGACAAATATTAAGCACAGTAACAGGTCTTAGGACCATCTGATCTCCCCATAAAAAACATTATTAAATTCTTGGTAGCCTCATTGTATGTCTCATGGGAAATGTATCGTTTTTTATGTCCCTGTGAGAATATGCTTTGAGCATTCCAACTATAATGTATGGGTGTAAGATACTCTAACTGTTGCCCATTGAGGCAGTAGCAATTCCAGAAACAGTATGTAGAAAAATTGCTTGGATCCTGTCCTTGTGGGACTTTTGCTGGGTTATATGCACTTCTGGCACTCTTGCATTGGCATTTTCCATGTTGAATTCATGCAGACCACTGTCCACATCAGATACAATTTAGCACAGTTCTGTTGGTTCAGATGAGATAGCATCTAAAGATCTGTTTCACTGCTTTTATTAATTTTGTCCAGAATGAGTAACAACTCTCCCAGTGAAGAATTTCATCATAAGAATCCAATTGGTAGTTTAGACCAACAGAGGCCCTTCTTCTGGAGTACGGAATAGTACTAGAAATATTAATTAGAAAGTTCTGCTTGCTAAAAGTTCTATGTACTGAAGAAAACCAAGCTCCCTCTCCACTGCAAAAGACTAAAACCATTTGATTTATGGCAGTATTTTCTTACGGCCTTGTAATGACCTTGCACAACAGAACAAATACATAGAAAAGCCCACTTTGGACCTGCAATTATACACCTGAACATATATTAGAATGTTTTTGTCTGAAACATAAGCTCCATCTCATTATGTTGCACTGTGTATAACTTACTTTCACTAGCCCTCAAATAGATACTGTTTGCAGTAAAGGGACCACACACATGTTTATATGATGAACAACAAAAGACCTTGGTTCTCTGGAGGACGTTCCTGTCACTTTTTCTTCTGCTGCTCCCCGACAAAAGCTGTTGCCTTGACAACAATGGGGCATTTTCTGGCTCTACGTATTCTGGTGGGAAGAAGGCCAATTTCTTTCCACAAAAAAAAAAAAAAAAAAAAAAAAAAAAAAAAAAAAAGTAAGAAATAAACAAGTAATAACTGCTCCAATTCCCTCAGTACTAGCAAAATAAGGAAAAAAAAAAACAAGGAATCTTATTACAGATGCAGGATTTTATAAGCCAGAAGCAGAAGGATTCAAGCACTGGGGATTTATAGACAAAAGTTGGGAACAGAAGAAACTGCAGTGTCTTGAGACTTCACCAGCATTGGGAATGGCTGTTGCTGAGGTCAGGGCCCAGTTCAGTTCTTCTCTTTTACCACCTTCCTGTAACTGTAATGCCACTGCCTTCCATGGCATTGCCCTTGCTTTACCATTACTGTTTATAAAGAAAGTAGTGTCAAAAAAAAAATAAAATAAATAAATAAATAAATATATAAAAATATATATAAATGATCCATTTGTAATTTCTGCTACTTTTGCATACAACCTTTGACAACTTTATGTTGAATTTTGTGTCCCATTTTTCTTTTTTGAGAGCAAGTCTTCTTCAAGGAAATGCATCCCCGAAGTAAAAAAAGAGGATATGAAAATTGAAGGTCAGGAAATTAACAGATCACAGTGTCTGCATTTCACTGGAAAGAACAGGAGACAGACGCTGTTTATTTGTAACATAGAGGAAACTATGAGTGTGCTGCCTTGAAGCTCTGGTCTTTTCTGTATCCTATAACTGACCTGGAGACATTTCAGCTATGGAATATTCATTTGTATGGTTGTTCTGTACCAAAAATCTGAACACATGCATGAGGAAAATTACATTCCTGAAAGCCAAAGCTTGTACAAAGAAATGTAGATATGCTGTCATAATCTTTAAATTTTTCACTACTTTAACCATATATCATGTTTTATGCCATTTCTCTCGAGTTATCAAACCTTCACCTACAACTACTGGCAATACAGATAGCTTATCTGATGATTACATTATGTGCATCCTTTACTGAAATGGAGTTATTTTGGGAAGTATCTATTATTAATTACAGCTTGATTTTCAGTCAAAAGAGGCTAAAATAATCTGTAATAAACAGCAATGTACTCTGTATTGCAAAGAAACTGCAGTACATAAATAGATATGTCTGGCAAAAGCACCTAACGTCACTGAAGTCCTACCATACATTTTTTATTGTATTTTATTCAAGGAAAGGAAAAACAAAGGCTGCTGTAATAACACCTCTGCTAGCACTGTAAAATCAACATGCAACCATCTATGGCTATCTAAGGCCAGGCTTCGTGGTATACCAGCCTGCTAGTCAAACTAATAGCATTTCTATTTTATATTAAATGGAAGGGGATTAGGATAAGAAAACGCCCTTTATTGACCAATGAACACATGACATTGTTTATTACATAAAAGGTAATTGCTTGGAGGATATTCTCTCTGCTTTTGCTGCAGCAAATGTCTTGGTTTGCCATTAACCCTTCTCCCATTACAGTGTAGTCACATATGTACCACTGCTCACAGGAGCGCAGACAGCCTTCTGCATGATTGAGGGCAAGAACTTCGTAATGCACTACCTTTATCTGTCATATTTTGGTCTACAGCAGTAAATTTCGTATGCTTCTACAGACTACTCCCTGGAAATATGGTAAAGATGTGGCCTTTTATACAAAGATAAGGTACAGAAACGATATCCAGAAAAAAATACTGTAATAGAAAAGAACAGGCTCAAGCAACAATGAACAGCTCACAGTCAAATCCAAAAGCATTAGAAAATTTCAGGCTGTGTTGGTAGAGTACAAATCCATCTTGGATCAAATTATTCACCCATTTACTGTGGTCCCTTGCTTGGCCTGGCAATTAGTTCAACTGTGGAATGCTACTTAAGGGTACATTCACAATCCCTACATATTCTCTACAGCACAAATGGACTTTGGAATGGAATAACTGGATACAGGCTATTCCTTGTAAATAGAATACCAATTACTTTCATATAGGATATTAAATTTTTGTCTGAAAATAAAATGCAAGTAAAAAATTCTTATCTCTTACTTTGTGTTCCAGGCAATTTGAGGCAAGTTAGTCAACCTCTTTGTGCTTCTGTTTGTCCATTTTTAAAACAATGATCATGCTACTGCCTTTATGGGACTCACTGACTATTTTTGGATGTGATAGAATTACGAACTGTCCTGTTACATGTAACATACATATTCAATGGAGTTTGTGTATTTCTGTGCACTCTTGTAAAACAATGCTCTCTCGTTAGGCCATCTTAACATGGACAAAACTTCTCTGCCAACAAAAAGTTACGGTACCAAAACTCACTTAGGCAAATCAGTATCTATGAACAAGGAACAATCAAACCTGATCTTCCACACGCTCTCGAGAAACTCATTTGAGCAGACTGAAGGTAGAAATGAATGTCGCTGGACAGTCCTCACCTGCAGTTGATTTTTCCATTCTGTTGAAAAAGAAATGCTATTTTTAGAATTATGATTTGAAATGCCTGAGATAGAAATATTATGAAAAGCAAAAGTATATTATACCCTTTTTTCTTCATAGTTCTGATTCACTATTGCATGATACTATTTCTACAATAATATACAGTGAAATATTATGATTTGTATAATCCCATAGTGATGTAAGCTACTCTGTAAACATGTAAATAAAACTGCTTTATCTAAGCAGCAAGTCTCAGTCTCTTCCCCCACACTGTTACAAGTAATTTTGGTTTTAATTAGGAGCCCCTCAGAACATAATTATTCTGACTGAAAACTTTGCTGTAGAGACTCCCTTTCTGTCAGATGGGTTTTATTCAGAAAGGTTGTTTTGGCTAATAATTTTTGTGACCTTTTCTACCCATCCTTCGCAAAGTTAAAAGCTCGAGTTAACACATGATGTCTTCAAAGGAAAGGAGCATGTCTTCTACTCTTTTAGAAATATACTCTAACCTCAATCATAGGAATAACTTCCGGAGGAAAAAAGTAAAAATTTGTTCTCCTAGAGTAAGTCCTTGGCTTTGCTGCCAAATTCCTGAGAAGGCTAATCTAATCACAGCATGAAACAAAAGGGTGATTTTTAATAAGTTTTGTGCTTGAGTCTGTAGGGTTTGCTCATCTAAAGCAGAGTGCTGCTTATCCTTTTGCGTTTGCCTGCTTCCACCCAGAGTAAGCAGATCTTTAGTTGCCTTTCAGCTGACTAGTGTCAATGATAGTAACAATACATTTTTATTTTTAGAACACTCAAATCTAAAGGCAAGTTAGCACTGCACATGTATGCATGCACACACAAATGTAAGTAATATCTGAACATTTCCAAAGGGCAACAAGTCCTTTTGGAATAGTAATGAATAGAGAAATCATCTTGTGCCCTGCATGAGATAGGTGCATTTCAAGATTTTCCTGTATAGCTTCCATGAAAATTGGCCCCTAAGCAAGGGTGTGAGTCATTGATGAATACAGCTCTAAGGCTTCACGCTGTGCAGCAAGAGCTGTAAAAGGCATTAGAGGAACACAGGGGAGGAGGAGGAGAGAGAGAGGGGGTTAGGAGGTTATTAAATAAAACCTAGTAATGGTTTTACATGAACATTTTCTGAACAGTGTTTTGAAAACGTACATCCTAACCCACTGGGCACCGATCAGATTGCTGGCTGCAGTGCCCTCTGTTGGCTGATGCTCAAAGGGGCTGTACAGATACTGTCATGGAAAGGAAAAAAAAAAAAAAAAAAAAAAAAAAAGCTTTTGTCTTTTTTTTTTTTTTTAAGCTTTTTGCTTGAAACGATTTGTTGTCACAGTTACCCTAGCAGAGTCTCCCAGTTGAAAACTCAAGTTGTAACAGTGAAATCACCCTATGTCAGTATGGTGTATAGTAATTACTCAAATCAATATTCCAGCAAAAAGATGTTTTTCTCCTTTGCACAAATATTCACCACACAAAAGCCTGTGTCCACAGCACTGTATCAGCACAAGTCACATCCTTTACCAGAACAACTGCACAAAGAGAATCGACTGGAGACAAATTTAAACTTATTTAAATTTTCATTGGAATTTGGCTTACATTTGTATATTTTCCTAAGACCAATAAATTAAAATTGCTGTCAGTTTATAATATAATATTCAATGGTTAACAATTGTTATATGTAACTGATAACACCCCAGTCTTGGATTATGAGCAATTTACCCTTTTATGTGACTGTATCTCTCCTATCCAAGTTGGAAGATCTTGGTTTCTATACTGACGTTTTGGTCAATATGTAAGTCATTGTCAGACCAGATCCTTCAAACTTCTGACTTGTTCTGATCTCATAGTCACTAGTGCTGTCCCTTCAGTCTCTCTTCTCATTTTTGCTTATTCCACTGCATTACCAGTCTGAAAGAAAAGATTGATAAATGCCATTATAAAACACCTTGAGACTTAGTTGAAAAGATTTACATATAAAATTTATTATAAACATTGATTACATGACACTAACTGGGTGCATTGTTTTACTTACAAATAATCCCAAAGCCCTTTAAATCAGTCTTTTTTTTCAGTTGACACCTTAGATCAACATGCAGGAAAAAATGTTTTCTTGTATTTTAGATTAAAAAAAAAAAAAAAAAAAAAAAAAAGTATCACTTGTTAGAAAGCAAATCATAATTAAGATATTTAGATATTTATTTTCACACAGATAACTGTTTAAAGAACTTGGGAACAAACAAAATAAAATATATATTTCTTTTTTGTATAACAAGTACAAGAAGAGCCGTAAGTTTTAAAGGCAATAAACACTCATTTTACATTTATGTACATTGAATAGGCATAGCGGTCTACATAACTGACAACTCAATTCAGAAGGAATATTAACACAGAAAAAGAGTTTGCCAAATTACAGTTACTTTTGTTTTTCCCATTAACCTTAAAAATAGCACTGATACATTTTACAAGGAAAGAAAAAACTCAGTTTATTTTATTTATTTATTTTTTTTAGAATAGAAATTATATTTTCCATTTTAGATAAGGAGTTTGATAACTGTTAAAAAAAAAAAAAGAAAAAAAAAAAAAAAAAAAACAAACACAACTGAAATACACAGACATGCAGCACCATCTGCTGGATTAGCATGTCTGTCAAAAATTTCTGCACTTACCAAACATACTACTACATGCAAGGGAAGAACAAAGCTATACAAACAAAAGCATACCATGGAGATTTATTTAGTCAGTATCAGTCAAGATAAATTAACGAGCATGGAATTTCCACAAAAATTGTGAAATAATACTCTTTATGCATATAACACTTTATACTTTTCAGACACCATATGTAAATACTGCACTCAAAAAAAAAAAAAAAAGTGGAATATTTATGATTACAACTATTCAGAAATACGGTATGTGGTTTAAATAACTGCATTAAATTGATTGTCTGCATTACGGTAGATGATTATAAATGACCATTTTTTTTTACTGTGTGTTTGTGAACAGAACTGACTGTTCACCTAATAATAAACAAATACCCCAAAATTTGCTTTCTTATTATCAGGCACTACGTGGCCTCATGCGTTATTTAGCACACAAGCTCTGCTTGGGTAATACAAAATTATCATGTGCTCATCGCAGCAACAATACTTTTCATTACAGATTTAAAATTCCTGCAAGATGATTTGCATTTGCTTTTCACATAATGAGTAAGAAAAAGTTCTTGTCCTGGGTACAGAAAGAAGGATCCCCTAACATGTATAGGATGACATGTCATTGCAGTCTGCTGTACATCTACTAGTTTCTGGCATCTTTGAAATTCAACCTTTCCATTCTCTCGGGTCACCTAGCCACACTCTACCTCTTAGCACGCTCCTTCCAGCAGGTCAAAAAGCACAGTACTCAGCAGGCAGCCCTTTCACCTAACACCTTCCAAACAGCTGGAGCTTATGCCTTGTTATCACAGCAGTGAATCACCTCTGCACTGATCTGTTTTCTGATTATCCCCATTTCTGATACACTACCAGGAGTTGCCGGTCCTAAGAAAATTCAAAAATTTTGAAAAGCCATCCATCTTCACATGTCAAGTTTCTAGAAGTCTCCTCTGCATACTCTAGAATCAAGAATACTTGTATCTTAAGAAGCCTGATTTTTGTGACTATAGAAATTTTCCATCTTCTTTTTGATGGTCACATATCTATGTATCTTAGCTATATTTTATCCTCCTGCAGATGATCATCTTTGTCTTGTTTACACTGGTTACGTAGGTCAAATCACTCCACGTTCCTCTAGAAGGCACTAACTGCACTCAACAAATCATTTCCAGCATCAGACTGACATCATTGCTGAGCTGCAGACTGTACAAGTGTATGGCAAGGATCTCAAAACACAGCATGTTGACAATCACAACTTCATTCTTATCATAGGGCAAGCAGAAATGTGACAGGAGGCTGCTTGCTCCCTATTACTGCCTCAATCAACTACATTTTCCTGCTGTTTACCAGGACAGGGGTATGATCAGTGAAGTGACCAATTACAGAAGATCAACAATAATCTGCAAAACATGACAGGTCGCCATTTTGAAATATTCTCATCAGGCCTGACTTCCACTGTTTTTCTGTGACTTTTCTTCTCCAAAAACATTATTCCATGGGATATACAGATGTTTTAGTCAATATTTCCTGTCAGTGTTGCTACTATGTTATAGGTCTATGTTGTGTGTTAAACCTCACTGCAAACCCCTCACTCTGCCAAACCTTCTGCAACAATTTGTCTATTCTCTGTGCTCAGGCACATTTCAGTCATGTTTTGACCGAGTCCTTTAATGTCTTTTCATCTATCATCCCTTCAAAGGCCTGGCAATATTCACCCAAGCTTTTCATGAGAACTTTTTCTGAGAATACAAAACTATCCTTCCTCATGCCGTAGTCTTAGCTACTTCTTGCTGTTTATTCTGCATTCTCCTTTTTGAGAGAAGATTATGCTGGTGTAGAAGAAGCCTGGCTAATTGGATGTTTCAAGCAGACCAGTGAGCAGACAGTTACTGACAGGGTTTCTGCAGCAAGACTACATTTCCTTCAAAGACCAGCACGCCTTTCTTCACCTAGGAATCACAGAATTCGGTAGTACAGGATGATTTTGCAACCCAGACGTTTAAATGGGTTCAGGTTCAACAAGATACTAGCCCAGTTTATGAAGAATATAGCATTAGTGTTCATAATCTCTGACTCAGGAAACCTACCTGTTAGGAGATAATGCTAGAGATCTGTTCAGAAGCCGGACACGTACCATGCATGTGTGGAAGTGTTAGGCTTTATCAACAACAGGTGAGCTGTGCTACATGGTTTGACCCCAGATTTTACACAGCTGTGACAAATTCATGTTCTGTCAGGAAGCACTGAACTAGGGGGAATTCCACAGTGCTGCTAGCAGTGTGTCAGCCAAAGGCATTTTAATCTAAAGAGTTCGAGTTCAGCAAGATTACGGATGAGGTTGTTTTCAAACAACTCTGGTAGCTGCTACAAACAGACCTACTTATGAGCTGATATAAGCACTTAGAAATTTTCAGACTTCTGAGACCAAGAAGGCAGAGAGAATTGAAAAAGGGCTGTGTTTTTATAGTCTCATTACAGAGAAGGCAAGTTTTGGGGTCTGGCAGACTGACGGTGTCTGTGGTATCTGAGCTCTGAGGCACAGAAGTGCTGACTGAACGCCCGGGCTGAGGTGGCGCTGCGGGTCCCATGCTGTCCCCTTCCCGGCTCCGGAGGGGCCCTGCAGCCACCACACGGGGCCAAAGAGCCTCGGCCATCCCGGCACCGGCTGTGGCTCCCTGTGGGGCCGTCTGTAGGGCAGAAGACCCGCCGGAGGGATGCCACCAACCGCCGGGGCAAGGCGGGCTGGGCCGGGGCGGGGCGGGGCGGGAGGCGGCTCCCGGCTCGGCCACCTCCCCTCAGGTCGGTCACCGGGGCCCCGCCGTTGCCAAGGGGCCCGTCAGCGCCGCTGCCCGCGGCCATGGAGAGCACAGGCAGCAGCTCCGCCGCCTCGGTGCTGGCCGAGCTGCAGTGGGACGATGGCTACGCCGTGCCTATGGCCAGCGCGGAGAACAAGGCGCTGGAGGACGAAGTAAGCTGGGAGTGAAGGGAAGGAGCCGGCCGGCGGTGCCCAGCGGCTCCCGAGGAGCTCCCTGCCAAGCGAGGGGGGGGCGGCCCTCAGGGGCTGGTGGGGGGGAGGCAGTCCCTCACAGCGCTTTAGCTGCGGGTAGAGAGGGTGCGAAATTTACCAAGTCGGGAAGAAAATAATGAAAAAAAAAAAAACGCAAGGAAAAATGGGAAGTGAGGTCTTCAGCTAGGTGCCACCTCCTTCAGCAGGGTCGAGCAGGGTCTGGGCCCTCAGCCAGCAGGAGCACTTCGGGACCTACTTGGGTTTGGGTGAAGGATGGTCCAGTGGTGTAATACCGTGAGAGGTTTGGTTATCTCGGTAAAGAGAAGTACTTAGCGGCTCCAGTGTTTTTCTTTTGAAATCTCATTTTCTTTTTTGAAATCTACCTTTTCTTTTGAAATCTCATTTGATTTCTTTGGAGAATATGTAAGGCAGGCATTACACTTTATTTGGTCAGTAATTGCAGTGACTACATATTTTTAATTAGCTGCAGGTACAAATCACTCAACTAAAAATGATTAATTGACAATTATGACTTTTAAATAGCTGCAGAAGATGCAAAAAGAAAAAATGAACCTTCAAAATCAGTTGACTGACTATGAAGAGCGTATAGAAGCAATGACGTCTCATTTGAAAAATGTAAAGCAAGAGTTCACCTTCACTCAGGTAAACTGATGCATCTGGTAGATCCATTTTACGAGACATATTTAATCCAATTACCTTTCTGTGGTTGGTATCCCCGTCTATTCGACAGGTCTGTTGGAGATTTGTCTGGCCTTTCTTCCAGACTTTCACACTTTCACAAGAAAAGCCACGTGTCTCAGTGCTACGACTTGATGGTCAGTAAAAAGACCATCCTAGATCAAATAGTTGTACCTAGAAAAAAAAAAAGCATTTTAGAATTCTTTGTGAATAGGCACTTTGCTAGATTTAAAAAAAAAAAAAAAAAAAAAGTAAAGAAAAAATCAGTGAAGAAGAACAGATGCTAAACTTTATAAAGGTCAAGAGTTAATTGTGAAATTCCAATGAAGAGTTAATTCATGGATATGAAGAATGAAATTAGGTAGTTACAGTACAATTCTGCACTTTTACTACAAGGTAATTGGCAAAAATAGATGGTTTAAATTTCTAGAGTCACAAGTCAAAGCTGCATACCTTTCAGGTGAAATATGCAAGGTGAAAAAGTCTGAAGAAACTTTCCTGCAGCTGAACAACTTTCATGTCACTATGCTAAATTTGAGTTTTAATTTGCACACGAAGAAAGAGGCCAGAGAAGCTTCTAATAAGTGATAGATTTGTATTATACAGGGAAAAAAAACTCTCAAATCACTTTTTCAGAAAGCTTAGACAATACACTGCTATAGGCCAGCCTGGTGGTGTTTTTTGTTAGCACAAAACACTAAAAGCATTTATTTTGCTGTGTCTCCTGAATCTTACGTAAAGTTGCTGGAGATAAAGAGACTAAGATACGAACTTTTGAAAGATTATGAATTTAGGGTGAAATAACTTTTATATTGGGATTTTACTGCTATAAATGGTTGATCTGTGGATATCTGATATAATCGTGTGTATGTGTGCATGTGAATAAATATATATATATATCTATATTTGAGATAAAAAAAAAACTCCAAACAATATTGTTATTCTGAAAACTTGTATATTTACATGAGAAAATCATGCTATATCTGACTTTAATTTTGGTTGTATGTAAAAAATAAAATTTTTTGGTGTTGAAGACCTATTGTTTATTGTAAAGTAACGTATTATTCTCTAGTCTCTTTACAAAGCCAGAGAGAATGAAATTGAAACTGAACAACACTTTAAAGCCATTGCTGAAAGAGAATACGGACATCTTAAAAATGAGATTAAACAAATGGAAGATGAGATAGTTGCCTTAAGAGAAAAGAAAAACAGTCAAGAAGTAAGGTTCCATTTTTTTTTTTTTTTTTTTTCAAAAGAACTTCTGCATTGCAGTTAAATTTTAGTACTTTTCTACTCACTTACATTTACGGAAGTAATAGTCTGTATATAGCTATTTATAATTAAAAATTATAAATCATAATAAGTGATCTGGATGTATTTTGTAATGTAGGTAAGTAGAAGGACACTAAGGATCTCCTTGCATAGACTGATCAAGACTTAGCAAATAATAACTAGGTATTGAAAGACTTCCATTCTTAAAGCCAGATACACAGCCACGCATCTGTATCACTGTCTTGTTAATTCTTGCAGGTATCTTCTTTGTGTTGTACAAATTGTTGGTGGCAAAGTTTCTTTCTCCCACAAAACAAACTCAGGGTATGATTTCAAAATGAAAAGTTGCTTTACTTTTTTTTTTTTTTTTTTAAGGTAATCTAATGCTAACTATAACATTTTTCTGTTTCATGGACTTTTTTCTATGAATCATTTAAATTGTTTATTTTTTTCTTATTTTTTTCATTTTTTTTTTTAATTTTTTCTTCTCATCAAATCTGTTTGTAATCTCCAGTTTCTTAGAAAGTGTAGCAGAATAAAGATATCCTTGCTATTCAGCTGCATCCAGATTCCATCCTATTTATATTAGGAAGTCTCTTCACAGTCATATGGGACTGTATGTAAATTTGTATGCAGGATCTACGAACTGGGCCTTAGTGTGTGAGGGAGAAACTTTACCCTGTGATGCCTCAGATCAGTTTATTATGTGGACCTAATATCCTGCATATAGATATGGCTTGCCAGGGGTTGACTTTTCTGTTTGAAATTATTTGCATTTTAGGCTTATGGTAACTTACTGTCTTGTTTCTTCTTTAGGATGTGTGTTTCACACATTTCTCAAGTATAGGACCCATTTAACAAAAACAAAACAAAAAAATACACTATTTACCAGTTATGTTGGAAACCAGATGTGTGTAAACTTGTTACATATGATAGCTTGAGCCAGTTGTTTCAATTACTAATCAAATAAAATGTTAGCCATCTAATACTAACCTTTAAATTTATTCAAATTTTTATTAGAATACTATAAATAAAACCACTAAGAAGTTGGAAAGCTTAAAACAACAGATGAACTGCGATGAGGAACTCCTGGAGAGATGGATAAAGGAGTCAAATCGTAAATATGATGATGCTGACGCAATCCAGAAGTATGCAAAAAAAGATGAAGGGAAAATAGGCGTAAGTAGAAATGACAGTAATTTTCAGAAACAAAACAGAACTATTTTTTAGCATCTGAAGACTCTGTTATCAAGTCAGGTAAGACTGACATTTTAAACTCTGATAATTTCCACATAGCTCAAGAGTGCTAAGAACTCCATATAAGGCTCATTTCAAAGGTCAAAGAAAATAGATTTGACAAAAGATGAAAGGTGTAATTGAAGACTAGTTTATTTCTTCATCTGGGTAAAATTTAAGTTTGATGTTTTCTGAGTGCACAAATAGCTAACAAAGCCTCGTAGTGATTAGAAAGCTGAATTACAGTGAATTAAGTGGGGTGTTTGTTCAAAAATGCATGCCAAATATGGACAAGTAATGTCGATTTTCCCATTAGAACAGAAATCTTAATATTACTGAGAAGAAAGTTCACTAAAGCTGCCTTGAAAGTTCACTATTTCACTAAAACTGCCTAGAGTAATGAAAGATGGCATAGACACTCCAATCACAAGTTCAGACTTCTTAAGGGTTAGTTCTCAGATATAATACTAGTTTAGAGATAAGTATCCTTTCTTCTTAGCCTTTAAATGCAGTGGGGAGAAAATTGATTTTTACTCATTAAATACTTAACACAAAAACGTTAGCTTACACAAATAGTCTCACTGCTAAATTCTATGTTAACAAGTCACACAGCATGCTAGGAAGAGTTGAATTAAATAGTTGGTGCTGAGGACTCCATATACACATTATATACATGGTGAAAGGGTTATTTTGGCCTAGCTGCACTCTGTACCTAAGGGCTGACGAGAGATAATGGCATCTTGCATGAAGAAACATTTAAAAGGCTAAGTTCTCAGCTCTTTGTTCTCTAAAATACAATAAAAACAATGCCTCAATAATTCCATCCTTACTTCTAGCAGAAATTTACAAATTTAAGATATTGTATATTTGTTTTCAAGTACGTTACATTTTCATATCATTTCATTTCAGGCACTAACCCTTCAAGTAGAAAAGTTAACCACGCAAGCAAATCAGAAACGCAGAGCTCTTGATAATGAGCGTACAGAAACCATAACTGCTCAGGTTTGTGCATAAGGTTTTTGAAGATACCTTTTTATATATGAAATCTTTAAAATCAGGAATCATTGGGATGCTTTCTTTTAAACAGATAGAGCTTGACAAGACAGCTGAAGATTTTCGCCGAGTTCACCAGGAAAGGCAAGAAGTCATCAGGCAGTGGGAGAATGCAATACAACAGATGCAAAAAAGAGATCAACAGATTAATCATTGTGCTCTGGTAAGACTGCTGTTAATTGGTTTTATCAGTATATCAGCTTACTTCTGTATCTATGAAATTGATAGGAATTTTGACAAATATACATGTATTTTCATATATTACTGAAATGTACTCAGAATTTATTTTGAAAACAGTCTCTCAGTGTAATAGTGCTCTGCTTGAAGCTATATAAGGTTTAATTTTCAATCTGATATTTGTTGGAAAAAGCAAAGCATGCCAGTTTCAGTACTGTTCTGTCTGATCTAAGAATCAACAAGATGGAGTGTAGTTTCTTAGTGCAAGGACAGTAAGCTGAAATGGAAATAAAATAGCAAGCATTTAGAATCGGAAGAATTAGCATTTCTACTTCTGTGAACAAATGTATGACTAGCATTTCTTTGGTCAGAATTATAAACAATCACATTAAGATTAAAAATTACTCCTTTGCAGAAGTACGTTCAGCAACTGGGGAGAGCTCTTGTAATCAAAAAAGATCCTGTTGAACATTGTGAGTTAGTATTACTTGCTAACAGTCTTCATAGTTTAATAGGAGACGCAAAAAGAAAGTTTTTATCCTTTGTCTGGAGAGGTATCAGATCCTCAGAAAGTTGTGAAGGGCAATAAGAACAGATGCACCAGAGAAAAAACTTGAAGGATCACAGTATAAAGAAGTTTTGTAAATGTGGACTCCAAAGTAACAATGGCTTTTCTGAAGGGGCAGAAGAGCATGATCATATGTACAAGAAGACTCTACCTAAATCCTTAGTTCTGCTAGTATTGCATGTTCTTGCTGAAAGAATTAAACTTTTATATTGCCTATATAAAGTATACTCTTCAGTACCCAACTAGTTTAGGGTAAAACATGGTTCACCCATCATAGCTTAAACAAGCTTAAGATGTAACACTAAAAATATAATCATAGAAATTTTTAAGCCAAGAGAAATACTACCAAACAGAAACCATAATGGTCTAATTTGGCTGAAATATTTTGGATTTTGTAGTATTGCAGATTGTAAGATTCCTAAAAAGAATGAACAACAAACAAATGCATGTATTAAAAAACAAAACAAAACAACTCCCACCAACACTGACCAAAGAAAACCAAAAAACATTTCTGGCCACCCTTCTGTGTGTTATTAGTTCTACTGATGCTTTTGTAAACTTTGTTGTTGTTAATTAGAACTACAGTACAATTTTCACAGTCACTAATCTCTTACTTAACCTTACAAAATACAATTTTCCCTGAATAGATGTAAATGTGTCAGCTAAGGTAAGCATCAGTACTGTTGTAATATACCTCTGCTGTTTTCTTCATTTCAAATCTATCTGAAGATTTATTCACATAGGGTTTTCTTTCCCCTAATCAATCAATACAAATTATTTTTATTTCATGCAAGTTTATAGGATCATATTTTATTTAAATTACTGCTATATTGTGGAAATCGCTGATCCAAAACAATTGCAGGTGTTGTGATGTATTAGTGGGATAAAGTAATTTACAAATGATGTGAAACCTCGGCTATCTTAAGCAAAGGAGCCTTAACAGCAATCTATCTTCTAGTTTTGCCCTTTATTAATCTAACACATCTTAACTAATGCAAGAAATGTTTTTTTATCCTGATAGCTAATAGCAGAGATAAAACAAGAGATGCGAAAGAAAACAAGTGTGCTGAAAGAGAAGACTTCCTTTTTAATGAATGAAACTAATAATAACAAGGAATATGAAAAGAAAATTTCTTCTGCTAAGCAGGAAGCTACTAGCCTCCGGAAAGAATATCAAGCTCAGGATACTTACAGAGTTCAGCTGGAGGAAGAGGTAAGGATGACCAAGAGTTCAGAAAACCAGACTGAAACTATAACTTTTAACTAGGTGGAAGAAATACAGAAATAGAATTTGCTTTTCTGTTCTCATACTAGACTTCAATAATTCAACAAAATTTCTGGGCTTCTTAGTTTACTCTTGATTATTGGGATCTTAACCCTGAACTTAATCCTTTCATTGACAGTGCTGAAGAGAAGCAAACACGCAGCTACTGAGATGAGTTTGTATTCTCTATTCTCTGTATAGCTATAAAACGAATTATTTTTCTCTTAAATGGTGTAACACTATTACAGGCTTCAGAAGGTGTATTTTGCCTTTAGCATATATAGACTACAGTACTGTATAAAGATGAGAGAAATCTCTTCTGAATAATTGGTATCCTGTGCTCTCACAAGTGAGTGTTGATAGATAAACATTTTCACATAACTTTCTAGTCATGAGGCAGTAGGATAGGGCCATCCTGTGAACAAGCCATGCTTTTTTCATACTTTGTTACTTATATTTAATCTGCATTTGTAGCGATGGAATGAGCTGTGTTGCTGTAGTCTGTAGAAGTAGTTCTAAGAAGTACAAGTCTCATGAATCTGTTGAGAAGGGATACACTTGTATTATCTGAGTAAGTTTTCTCTTAACAAGAAAATGGTAATACTAGGCTACTCGACAAACTTGGCAATTAAAAAAACAAACAAACAAACAAAAAAACACACCAAAAAACAACATCTTCAGTTGCATTAATGTTGGATAGCTTTTCCTTAATGGGTGCTTCATGAACTGATATCCTAATTAATTTATTAGCTGGACATTTTGAAATCCAATGTGGACAAAACTGCTTCTGATTTGGAGTCTTTAAGGATACAGGTAACCAATCTGAAGAAGGAAATTCAGAAAAAAAACAACAGGTAAGAAACAGACCTTTGAAATACAGCTTGTAAGAATTACGGATATCATCAGATCCTTGATCTAGCAAAGAACCTTAAATAATGTTGATTATTAAAGCCTGCAGCTTTCTGTTTACTTCATGTCTATTTCATGTCTATTCTACTACTCTGTATTGTAGTTTCTGACACTGGGAAACTTACAAAATATCCCTGGTAACTCTTGTTTTTAGAGGGGATGAAAAGGTCAGCTATGGCCTTAGTTTTTATAGATTTGAGTTCAACCTGCTTTCTTAGGCAGCTGCTCAGTATGATATGTTAGTAGGTTTTAGCAGTGTTATATGTACGTTGCACATACAACTTGTTAAATCATCTAATTTTGTTTAGATTAAGCATTCTTAAAGAAAGAAATGCAGGTCTTTCCAATAAGCTGAAGCTTGTGACTGAGAAGACACTCAATTCAGAAGACAATGCCTTGAGGATGGAAGAAATGCTTAAGGAAGAAGAGAAAACCGTCAAGGTAAAATGTTTTTGATAGCTTCTGCAAATGAGGCTTCATTTGAATTTGCAAGCTCTATCTAGAGCAAATACTTTTATGTTAAAATGCATTGTAAATATTCATGTGACATGCAGCTACTTCATCAAATGATGAAGTAACCAGCAAGTAGATGGGTCAGTATCTGTGCCAAGAAAACTCTGGAGGAAAGTAAGTGGTCCTAATCCAGAACATGGTGTCCCCACATATCACATAGGATACTGGAATTGTCATTTTACATATCAGATATAAAACCAGTAGTCTGACTGCATACTGAACAGTGCATTTACCTCTGATACCAGCTAAATGTTACCTACAGCTTTTTGGCTAGATTCAAATTAAAGCTATTTACAGGAACACGACAAATTTTGTTATATGGTAATGTTTTGCTTCTGGTTTGTAACACTATTGAAAATTTTCAAAAACTTATATTGTGCTTAGTTCTTTCAGGATTCATTCAGTTTCATGGGCAGCAAATGTACTTGAAATTCTTGGCCATTGTTTTCCCATCAATAAGGTTACGTACTGTCAGATTATTTTCAGTAACATTACCACTGAAAACTTCTTGGTGTTAGTAAAACACAACCAAAACTTACCAAACTGCAGAGTTAGGATTTTGGCAAGTTGGGATTAAAATAATATCTTGACATGTTTTAAGTCATACTTGGTTGGCCTAATGGCCTCTCGCTATTTTAATTCTACTGCATGATAATTTGATACATCTGTTTTCTGATGATGTTGGCTCTTAAATAATTACTGGCTCATATTAGAATTCATTTTAATGATAAATAAAAATGTTGATTTGGGAATTAGCATATTCAAGGTATAAAATTTGTCTATCTCTTTTTTTAGCGTGTTTAATAGCACTTTATTGAAAAATAACTTTTTGTATTGTAGACTAAGTACAGGAAGAAAAATACCCCAATTCATTATCATCTGATGAACTGCAGTGGCTTTTGAATAAACGCAATGTTGTAATGCAATCATCTGAACTTTCCTGTATTTCAGAAAAAGTTTCTAGTGTTTTGCATTTTGCTCCTAATTCTTTTATTTTACTAGTTAGCTTCTGACTGAACTTGATACAAATCCCTTTTGGATTTTGCTGGACAAATGAGTATTGCATATGCTAACACTCTCTCTACTGTAAGATGAGCAGGTTACATGAGAGTGACAGAGCAGGTGTTTGCTCCATCTGTGCAAGCCACTGTATATACTTCTTTTTCTTTTCTGTTTTGTTTCCTACATCATTTATGTGAAATAATTCATTTAGTAGATGGAGCTTTATTTTTCAAACTTCCTAACTACACAGGCATTAGCTGTACATTTTAAATATACACGCGCAAACTATAGAGGGGATCTCTTTACTTTATAGAGTTTCTCAAATTACAGACTTTACTAATGTTTTGGTTTTCTAGAGAATTTTAAAACAAGATGAAATGAAATAACTCTCCATTAAAATGAAAACCTTACTTGCTTCTCCTTAAGACTGTTACCAGGGTGGCTAAACCATTAGCAGGGTTTTTCCACTTGTATCTCTGGTGGATAACCTAAGATGACACTGAGCTTGACAGCTCCACTGCTTCAGGGTGGTATTTTAACTTGGATGCACTATTCTTGAACAATATCTGTACTGTATTAGTCAGAAGGATGCTTTCCATCAACATTAGACACACATGACTATTTGCGGCATCTATTAATTTACTGTGAAGAGATACTTACAGGAACAATGTGGATGAAATCTCACCATTTTATGCTTTAGTTCTCTGATACTTCTCCCTCTTCTGTCTGTGGCAATGCACTGTTGTGGAGTGAAATTTATTGAATATCCTATCACTATTGACAACCGCACTCAATGAGAAAAACAATTTCTATTAAATAAATAAATTTAGATGTGCATGGGCATGATCCTAAGCCCACTGAAATCAGTGCAAAATTCTGTAGGAATTAACAGATTTAGTATTAAACTTACACCTGCTTTTCACTTCTGAGTTATCGATTTGGAATTGCACTTGACAGCACAGTCGAATACAAAAAATTCTGGTGAGAGAGTTTGATTATGAATTCTTCAACTAACTTTACATTGTTACTAAAGCCAGCAAAATGGTTCATAAGCAAAATTCACAATGTATACTTAGAAAATGAAGATTAAGTACATCTTAAAATCAGTTTGAAGAATGAATTCTAAAGTGTTTTTCTGTATTGATTAGAATGTGCATATTCAGAGTCTGTACCAGACCCTACAAAAACAGACCCTACCAAAACCTTATCTCCTGTACCAATTAAGATGCTAAAGGTAACTTGTCTATGTGAATGAGGAACTGATTTAAAAATTTGTAATTACTTTTTCAAACAAAATTAAAATGGAATAACTAAAAATGACATAAACACATATGTACAAACACGAGCTGAGTTACAAGTTTCAATAAACAGTTGAAAAGTTTTGTGTTATATTTCTCCAAATACTGACATATACTAGAAGCAATAAGCATCCTTTTTTTTTTTTTTTCTGAAAGGATGACAGGAATTCAGTTTTCTGAAAGGCTGAAAACAATACCATTCCCATAATGGAAAGAAAAGATCATGTAATAGTAGAGTAGAATCCAAGTTAAAACAAACAAACAAATTTCTCTCTAGAAGTCAAAGATTTTTTTTGACAGCCATTTTAAAGACCTATTAAATTCCACGTTCCTATTAATATAGTATTGAATTTTTTTATCTTCCTATATGTGATCAATAAATCATCACAACTTACTTATGTACTTCACAATTAATTTGTCATCAGGAAAAAGAAACGGAACTGAACAAGTTAAAAGAACAATTTTTCAAGAAAACCCAGGAGTTAAAGGTGCAGAAAGACAAGGAGACGTGTGTTCTGGCAGAAATTGAGGGATGTCGAACATCACTTAAAAATCTTAATAGTCGTCTGCACAGACTTGATGCAGATGCATTAAAACAACAGGAATTAATGTATAACCAGGTAAAATATGAATATCCTTTAATATCATGATTGTTCCTTGGGTTTAATCAGAGTAAACTGCTCAAGTTCCATAATCTTTGCCAGTATCTTAGTTTCCAAAATGCTAGGCAGTATTAATCTGAAGTATGCATTTGTCTCTAGTTGTATTAATAAAAAAGAAATAACTGATACTTGCTATGTTTCACCTATATTATGTGCATGTGTGTTTCATTATTTTTTGTATCTGTTGCTTTACCCACTAATTTCTCAAATCAATTCTTTACTTTGATCCCTGTGAACTGCAGACACCTCGGGGTAAATTTTTAAAGCAATACAAGAGGTACATGCCAAAATCCTTTTATTTACTAATTGGATTTTGTGCAAATTTCCTATGCACCACTTTGAAAATTTGTTCTTTTATATTGGCATCCACTGGTAACAGCAAAATGACAACTTTACTGTAAGCCTCCCTTAGAGCAGACTGTGCTGAGTGTGCTTTGTTATTCTAGAAGATTACTTCTGAACCATCTTTGCACATCACTCATCTAAGAATATTTTGCTAATGTTTCACATTTATGAGGCCTATAAGCTATAAGTTATTATAAAACAATGGTTTAATTAGGTGACTATCCTAAAGCAACATTTAGATCTAGCATTCTAGCTTTATAGGAGGGCTGTAATTGCTTATCTCAGACTAGTAATTCTCCTAAAATTATTTTAACAGGATTTTTACATTCAGCAAGTACAGAGACGGCTGTCACGGTTAGAAGGGGAGGTGAATACAGAAGAAAAACAAGTTTTGGAAGCAAAAATTGCTGAACTTAAGAAAACCTTAGAAGAAAAGAAAAACACATGTGATGTTTTACATGCACAGCATAAGAAACTTCAGGTAACTTCCTTAGAACTTCAGATTGACTGTGTAATAGCTAGAAATGATGTTCCCAGGCTGGAGTATTATCAAAGTTAGGTGGTTTTATCAAGATGAACTAAGAGTATCAAAGTCCTGGTTAGACATGCCAAGTGTTTTTTTTTTTCATAGACCAAAATACATGAGTATATTAGTATTGCTTTATTGGCTGAAAGATCTATATTGAAAAAATAACAGTGACTGGAATCCAAATAAAACAAGCAATTACATGAACATTGCAACAGCACTTTGCACCAGGACTGCAGTGCTCTTGGCACTGCTTGCACAACAGAATATGGACAAAAGATGGTGATTCCTGCTCCTAGCACTTAAACAAAAAAAAATAGTATATATGTGTGTGTGTGTGTGTATATGTAAACAAAAATTAACTGGTAGGTTTTGGTGTGACCTGCATTTAATGAAATAAATCGTATATTTCATATATATTCATATAATTTAATGAAATTAAATTATACTTGCAAACAGAGTGATGTCCAGCTCATCAAGAGGGCAATGGAAAAGACTGGAGAAGAAGCAAATGGTCTGATGATCAAGATAAATGAACTAAATCTTTTCAATGAGAAATCAGATCAAGAATTAAAAAAAGCAAAAGCCATTAAGCAGGTACAGTATTACTTAGCAATTTTTATAACACCGTGTGTTTTTTTGTTGTTTTTTAAAACACAAACTCATGAGGGTGGTGTTTGTCTCTGATGGTGCTATGTTTGTAAGAACCTCCTAGTTTTTTGTCTTACACCTTCCTTCCCAAACTTTGAAGTCACTTTCATAGCTATTATCTTACTAGACAAAGAGTTTCTCCTGTTGGCGGGATAAACTTTCTTTGGGTTATCAAATTGATCTGACATCATTTACATCACAATATCTACCTCGTCAGTGGTATTTTTTCTTGTTTTCCTAAGAAATGACAGCTTTGTAAGTAATTAAGAAAAAAAAAGTATTTGTTGCTCAGGAACGTCTTTATCTAGGACTCAATTTTGATTCTCAATTGTGACACTAATGATCTAAGACACTCATAAGTTTAGTTCTATTTCCATATTAAATTTTGATACTTTTTCCATATATGGCTTGGATCTATCTATTCCATCTTTAAGGAATTAGTAACAAAAAGGAAGTTCCTTTCTCCATATTTTGACAAACAAACAAAAAAAAAACATAGCAATGGATTATACTCCCAATTGTCTAATTACTGCACATTTTTTCCTTCAATAAGCTCTAAGCTTCCTAAAGGAAGCACTAAGACAGCAGAGCCATGCAGGATCTGAGTAGCAGGGGAAAGCATTTTGCTACCAGCTTAACTCATGCACTTGCTGCTCAGTGAAAACTCTCTTTCCATCACCCAGAATTTTTCTTTGGGATGAAATTCAGGGGAACAAAAGAAAGTAGCTGATGGCATAACAGAACTTGGAGTGAGGAGGTGGGGGAAGGTTACAGAGTTTGGAATCCTTAACTGATTTTTTTATGATTAAAAGTGTTTGCGTGCTAATGAATGTATTACTTACTGCTTTAAATGAGCTTTGGTGTATATATAAGTTTGATCATATAACAGTATGACCTGTAGACCTACAGAATCTAGAAAATATTCCAGGATGATTGTAATAACTCAAGTTAGATATTAGCTACTTCAGTAAGTTCCTGGTAAGGTCTGCTTAATTTCCTTGAAACCATCTGTTATGTTCTTCCATTCATAATGCTGAACTGAAAGTTGTAGATGGAAAAGTCTAACAACCCACAACTCAGTCTGAATTTGAATAAAACCATTCAGGAAGCTATCTACCCATATGCACTAACCACGCAAACCGTTAGCAAATGAGAAACTAAGAACCTCTTAAATACAGAGCAAAATGACTCTTACAGTTGTATATATAAAGGATAACACAATAGAAGCTTAATATATTTTAAAAAAAATACTCCTTATTAACTCTTATACCTTAATTAAAAGTGATGCTTTCTTATTTTGAGACCTTTTTGGTATTTGTTAGGAGATGATGATTGAAGATAACCTCCTAAAACTAGAATTGAAACGTCTTCAAGATACTCTGTGTAATAAGACAGAGCAAGTTCTAACACTGGAAAAACAAAAATTGGAGATAAACAAAGCCATAGCAGAAAGAACTGAGGAAATTAAGGTTCATAAGGCAATGCTGGATTCCCAGATCAGACTTGTGGATCAGGAACGACAACGCATAAGGTAATTATTCTTTATTTTAAAAATCTCTGTTGCAGCAACTCAAAATCACCAATATAACTTAAAACATACTGTAAGATATTTCCCTAATAATCCTCTAATTCTTTCATCTTCAACGTAATTTAGAAAAAAAAAACACACAGAGCTTGTAGGGTTTTTTTGTTATTAAATTAACAGTTGCTAAAAGAAAAAAAAAAAAGGAAAAAAATTATCAAGTACCTTTACAGGGGAACTTGTTTAAAAAGAGAAGCAATTTACCCAGTTTTACCATTTAGAGGAATTGAGGGTAAAGAACATCTTCTTCTAAGTCATAGAGTAAGACGGTTGAGGCTACTGAGCAATCTTTTCTCTGAAAACCAGCTTGCAGCTTTAACCACTAGGCAATTTCTCAGTCTTTACTGTCCATTATAACTGGTGAACAAGAAATTACAGTTTGTTCTGTTACTGAAGATTAATTAAAAACCTGCTGAAGTATGTATGTCTTATTTCTTGCCCATGTATTATGATATGGGAGATGCCCTCTTACAAAGCAACCACATAAAGATCACTTTTCCCTTCTGTAATAATCGCTGGGAAGTATTTGGGGCAGGCTTTAGCTCTGAAATACCAATACCTCTATCTAGCCCCAAATCAATGCTCAACAACCGATCTGGTGAAGTCTGGCAGGCTTTTTATTTGCTCTTCTGCTAACCACACCCCATGTAATCGGAAATTAGAGTGATTTAGTGTAACTAAAGCTAACTGCTCACTGAGAGTGCAGACTGGATTTTTTGTGTTTTTTGTCCTTTGATAATTACACAGTTAATTGATACTTCCATGTAATTCGATTTGGGGTTGTTGCCTGCTGTTGCTTATGCTCATCTAGTAGTGGCAATATTAAGATAGCAACAGCAGGGGGCAGCTTGTACAGTTGTAGGATTTAAATGCTACCTTTAAATATATTCAGGGAGCTCTGTGGGGCAGCCTCTCATGATGTGCTGATCTGGAATATGAAAATAAACTTGTCTCATTTTAGAAGTGTAATAGAACTGTAGGTAAAAAAAAAAAAAAAAAAAAAAAAAAAAACACAGAAAACCTGTGGCTAGGAGAACACAGAAAGCATCAAAAGCTAGGAGCAGCATAACTGCTGCCTTGCCTGCAATCTAATAGATGGACAGACTGCTGGAGTAACACCAGTAATTTAGACTGCTATAGCAAGAACTGCCCAAAAAACTCCTAGACAAACATCTTCTCAAGCTATTTATTTTTCCGCAAAATATATCAGTGCTGAATTTCAAGATCGCCTAAGTAAAATCGATAAACTGAGATGCAGATACGAAGTTCTTACTGTTGTCATGATGCCACCTGAAGGAGAAGAGGAGAAAACCCAGACCTACTATGTAATTAAGGTATTTTATTAACATTATAATTCATTATAATTTGAGTATTTAAGTTACAGATTTCCCTGGGCTCCATTCAAATAACTAAGACAACCTCCTTGACTACTGCTTAACTTCATCTGTTTTACATTTTCTGACACTGATTATTTAAGTCATACAGCAGTTTCAGATGAATCTGTGGTCAGTCCTAATGTCAGCAGACTTAATTTCAAACTTCATTCGAATAATCTCCATAACATTACCAGGCACCAAAGCGAGACTGATAAGCCTGTAATTAACAGGGTCTTCTTTCTTACCCTTCTTGAAAACGAGGACAACATTTGCCAGCTTCCAGTTGACTGGGACTTCTTCAGATTCCCAAGACTTTTGAAAAATAATTGAGAAGATGTCTTGCAGTGACATCAGCCGGCTCTTTCAGTACCCTGGGATGAATCACATTGGGCCCCATTATGTGCATCTGAATTCCAGTATTGTAAACAACTACTCTTGCCAGTTACCTTGTAACACAAATCTCAGTCCAATCCTGATGACATCAATAATCTCAACATCTACTGCAGATGTTAAACCCTAAATTTTGAATGTATTTTTAATGTATAATTGTCCTAATGTTTTTAGTATGTATTCAGTCACCTCAAGTATCAGTTTTATTTTCAGGCTGCACAGGAAAAGGAGGCCCTTCAACGTGAAGGTGATGATTTAGATGCAAAGATCTGCAAAGCTGAAAATGAAATTGTAGCTCTGGGAAACACTCTGCGCATACTTAATAATTGCAACAGCAATTACCGAAACTCTTTCAAAGAAGTCACTGAGACAAGTATGTAAAATGTAAATTGCTGTTTGCTGTACAAGTTACGAATGATGGTATAGCTCTGGCATACAGTGGAGAAATTCAGTGGCGCAAAATAATGAATCATAGCCAGACACAAAACAAATTACTGGGAAAAGTCATTACTGGGAGAAAGGAAGGCCCAGTGAAATATACAGGACTGGTATATAACACTGCACAGTACAAAAAGCGCTACTTTATCTGCAGTACTGCATCTCACACTGCTACTAATTCAAATTCTGGAAGCAGAAAAAGCTGTAGCACTGGTCAGCTTCTTCTGGTGTAGACTGAGCTAGCTCGATCACAACACAGGGGAAGCAGGCTGCTTCCAGTGGCAGCTGGTACAGCCAGTAACAATGGTAACAGCGAGAGTTAGGTGCATTCCAGTGATGCTGACACACTAGCCACAGTTATACCTGATTTTTGCATGGAAGAGGAGGGAAAAAGTAGTAACCTGTCATCTGGGGAGGTAATGAGGAAGAACAAGAGAAATTGCACTGTTTTCTGGTAGCGTCAGCAGTTTAAAATTAGACAACCAAGCTACAAATGTTTGGATGATGGAACTCTCTCAAAATTCTGCAAAATAGCTTCATCTGTTGCTTGCTCTCCTTCAGTGAAACTTCACTGAGCTTATAAAAAGCACAAGCAATTACATAAATGTAAGGCTAGAAAACAGTGCCAGAGGCAACTTCTGTGGTTTTTTTTGGCTTCTGGAAACTCTGGCTTTAAAGTCATTATCTTTCATGAAGCCAGTTACTTTTTCCACAGTGATCTGGAACATACTGTAACAGTAATATAGTAACACTCTGTGATGCAGTTAAAGTGCAACTTCTTTTAAAATGAAAATTGAGTTGTATAGAGTACTTGCTCAGTGTCAACTCTGCCTCTTTGTTTGGGATCACAGGTGAGGAGTATGAAGAAAAACTGAAACTAGAAGAGGAGAAAAGGGCTGCTGATGAAAAATACAGATATAAACGAAGACAGATCAAGGAACTTCAGGAAAACCTCCAGGTAAAATACAAGCAAAAGTCCCAGTTAGTCAAGGCTGCAGGATGTTGCCACAGAAACCATCTCATTAAAAGCATAGAACATTCTGGAACAATATTTTGCCCATTCTCTTTTACATCATATAGGTTGTATCAATGGATACTTTTTTTTTTTTTTTTAAGAAGGCTCTACATCTACTTTCAATAATCATTTAAGTGCTTATCTGAATTTCCTCAAGTCACAATGAAACTCCAGGCTTTTTAGTCAGGTACACCTTGAAGTTTTGAAATCCCAGGTTCACAATGGCAGATGCTCCATGCTGGCATCCAAGAAAGGAGTTGTATTTTCATCTAGTGTACTGCATCATCCTGTCCAGTACTACATAATTTAAAATCCACACATACGCTCTTCCCTATAATGTTTTTTTTTTTTTTTTATATTTAGCACTAATTATGTTGCAGTTTGTGTACACAGTATTATACATGTAGTTTACCAAAAAAGAGAAAAGAGAAAGCAAGCAGGTTGAGCACTAAATGTGGGGAAAGGATAACCTGCATTCAGTGTCCACATCAGGGACTTGTTCTTGGCTCCCCTTGTAATAAAAAAGCACACTTGGCGCTTACAAAATAACAACACTTAACTTTAACATATATCCCACGTGATTATTCTAGGCCCTGAATTGCTAGATACAGGTCAGCAAGCACTCTTTTTGGTCATTCTACCACAGGACATAGACCCCAAGATTGAAGAAGAGGGACGCCTATCCTCAGCAGGGAGTAAGCCCTAGGGTATAATGAGGTGTTAAAACATCCCCTTTCCTACCCTTTTATTTATTTAAAAAAAAAAAAAGAGCCACCCTTATGGAGCTGATTTTATTCACACTAGTCAATAGGATTCAATCTTCTCAGAAGAAACAAATGATTGTTATTTTTCTTAGGACAGGTTGTACTGGAAAGTTAAGCACTGCAATGTTCAGTACTATGCCACATAAATCCTTTGCAGACACAACTCACAGCTACATCCAAAACCACCCATCTGTAATTTCATCATTAGTACTTTTAAAGTCTGTGTTAATATACTGAAATAGCTTAGTGCTCTTTGTCCACGTATTTATCCACTGAACAGTCTGACAGGCATAGTTGTGTTATCATTAGTACTAACTGCTTGAGCTACATTTATAAACAAATTGTCAAGAGGATCTGTTATTGCTCCTAAGTAATATAAAAATTGAATGACATCAGAACTATTTTATAAATTAAAAACAATTACTCAAATGAATTTGCAGAGCATGGAAAAAAATTTGGATATACTACTGAAGCAGGAGGCCTTACTCCAAGAGCAAAAGAAGGAAAAACAAGCCGTTATATTGCAGCTGAACAAAGACATAGAAGAACAGAAGCCAAAACTAGAAAGGGTTATAAAACAGGTCTGTATGTCGATTACTGATGATTTCTAACTTTATAGTGATAAACAGCAGTATGGTTAAAACCACAACATTTAAACTCAGCAGGTTTCTTTAAGAGTGCTGCATTTTCATAATAGCATGTTTTAAACTTATGTATGTTAAAAGTGTTCCAGGCTATCCAGAGAAATTCAATCTCTAAAGAAAACTAAAACAGAAACACAGGAAGAAAGAGACATTGATCTGCGTGCTTTGAAAAACTTCAACAAAACCATCAACAAAGTGTTAGCCGATGTTCTAGAAGCAAATCCTGATTTAACTACATCCTTTCAAAAGTACTTTCACCAGGTGAGCTTTCTGGTTAACTGCGCCAAAATTTTGACTGATAGCTAAAGTCTACTGATGAAGTGCCTTTTAAGGGCATGTCCTTAATTCAACAATAAAGTATACTTACGGGAAAACAGCAAAAAAGTGCTCATCTGCTTTCAATATAACTTCAGATACAAAGGATTATAGTTTCCTGATATGCCCAGGCCATCATACAACCATTTTAAACTTTTTTTCCCCTCATATTTTCTAGTTCAATTTAGAGCTGCCTACAATTGCTTCTGTTGGTGGTAGTCAAAGTTCCCGATCACCGTCCACGCAAAGCCTACAAAGCTCACTAGCTTCTAGCAGGTAAGTGCTAGCAGTGTCTTTGTTTGTTTGTTTTGTGGGGGTGGAGGGATGGACACAACACCAGTAGCCATTTGGTTTTGTTTTTAATTTAAAGCTTAGACCAACAAAATTATTCCCTACATGATAGCATTCCTCACCCTTGCAGGTTTTCTCAATCTTGTCACTGCATACTGAACACTCTATTAAAATGTGTCTACTTATACTCTCCCTCCTTTACGTTTACTAGTTATTTTTTGTTTTGTTAGCACACAATTGAGTTTACTTCGGTATCCATCACAGTTTAAAATAAAACAGTAACTGCAAAAGAAGTACACTGTCCTCTCATTTAAAAAGGGTTTTACGTTATGAAAGCACAAGTTTGAGCTCCAGCCGAACTTTGCACCTGATTTTGTGAACGCCATTTCCTATTTCATTAGGCAAGATATATATTATCTATACACTACTTTATTGATACCTTTTCCCTCTGTTCATCATACATTTGACTAGCAGTACTGCTTGAAACATACTGAATCAGCTGTGATTTAACAACATTACCCCAGGTTACTTAAACCATGGCAACAGCTACAAAGATTTTTGTAGTGGATTTGCGGTGCTGGCTGGCTTTATGTTAAGCCACCATTTAGAAGCTCCGCCCTCTTTTTAAAAACAATGTTTCTGTATACTGATGAGTAAATTTTTGTCTTTCAGATCCTCCAGAAGCACAAGTTCCGGCTCTAGTCAGACTTCATTGCTCAAAGTGATAGACCTGAGCTTATCTGTCGACACTCCTGCAGAA
This sequence comes from Aythya fuligula, assembly GCF_009819795.1. Taxonomy (NCBI): domain Eukaryota; kingdom Metazoa; phylum Chordata; class Aves; order Anseriformes; family Anatidae; genus Aythya; species Aythya fuligula. The sequence continues at coordinate 18,736,768 of NC_045567.1, forward strand.
GCAGCTGCTGCCAGTTCACAGCCATCCAGTAGAACTAGCAACCACGGAAGAAGTCCTAAGTAATCTTCGGAAGGTGACAGTGAAGGCTTTACACTATTTAAAGCTTCTAAATTGGTTAAGTTGTAGCTTAATTCATACAGGTCTACTAGCAATCGTAGCACTTCTATCTGAAACATATGTTTTAACTTCCATCAAAAGTATGCAATGTATTATTTAGGAGAAATTTTAAGCGTATGTTTTACATAATAAATTAATCTTTAAACTACTTTATTCTTTTGCTGTTGGATAACAAAAGATCTGCGAAACCCTTCAGAAACCCTTCATTTGCATTCTTAATGATAGTGGCTTTGACGTAGTTAGCTACCCTTAATTTCCGTAAAATTACTGCTGCCTCAAAGCTTACACAGGTAAGGTACTCCCAAGTAGTCAGCTGACTACAGCATGCTTATTCTGTACTTGCAAAAACTAGAGTAGGGGCAGTGATGATGTAAAAGAAGCAACAAGATTAACCCATGTAACAAAGATCTTAGTTTTTCATTTAAGTATCCTCCATCCTTAACAGCAATATGGAGCACTTGCAAAAACCTGGGTAGATTTTTTTTTCCTCAAAGTTTTGTTTCCATGTCAATCTTGACTTTTAAACAAATAGTCATTTCAGATCATATCTTAATCAAAAGATGATGACAATATAAAATTAAAGTCAATAAAACTGTACTACTTTGCAAAATTACACAATGTCTTTTTGGCAACTGACATATTAGGAATTACTCTGAAAACTTGGAGACTGGTATTGTACAGTCAGCCAGATGTTAGCTATTACTTCAGGGGTTTTGTTAGTTTTGTTTTTTAACAACAGAGAATGTGTTTGATGTGCTTAAATGACATTATATATGTGCTTTCTCACAGATGATGGGGGGTTCAGTTCACTTAAGCAGCATATATAACCAGTGCACCAGTATCAAACATCCCAGTGACATAAACAAAACCAAGACACAAAATTAAGAAAATTTAATGATGAAATGAGCTATATACATTGAAGGAATATGTGTGTCATTTACTTATTCCCCTTCAATACCTGGAAGTTGAAGTTTGATACAAAAATAGCTAACAGTCAATAGTACCCCAGGGGAAGAAGGGAGAAAAAAACAAACAAACAAACAAACAACAAAAAAAGAAAAACGCTTGCTTGAAAGTGCATATTTGATGTAAGTTACACAACTAACTACAGTCCAAGAGAATCAAACAATTTCACCCCATTACACAAAGAATATTGTACAGAACATCCTAAGTTAAGAGCACAGGAAACCTTGATTTTAAATAATAACTGATACTTTATGTAAGATATCCTTGCATGTCTTTCTACCATACAATCTTTACCTTAAGAAGCCTGACATTCTGCAAGACATAACAAATTCTGCTTGTCGCTTTTCATATGCATTTCAAGAGCATTTGTTTTTCTTTAAGAGAAATATAAATAAAAATTAATTTAACCATCCAGCAGAAAATCATTTTATGTACTTTGTTTCTTCTGCTTACTTCCTTTTTCCCTCTCAAATTCAGCAATTTGATTGAATATGTTAACTAAGTTCTGGGGCAGGTTTCTTTTAATGCCACTTTCAGTTTGTTCTGCACCATTTAAAGTTTCCTTGTCAGGTTCCTCTGTTTTATTAGACTCCTCATGATACCTTTCCCTACTCTTATACCCACTTTCACTTCTATGCTGACTTAATGCATGCCTATCACTACCATAACTTTTATCACCTTCATGAAAATGAGTGCTAGAATATGATCTGTACTTTCCCACTGACTTGCCAGAATAGTCGGACCCTGATGGAGACATGTAATACCTGTCTTGATCTGAGCCATGCTTTTTAAACTGTTCTCTTCTCCCCTCTATGTCCCTTTCTGATTTCCTAAAGTAATGCATCCTCATTTTATCATCTGACTTATAATACGAACCTGAATATCCCCTCCTACTGGAGAAAAATCTGTCCGTTTTATGATATTTTTCACTTTTGCTACTACTTGCCTGAGTTCTAGAACTACTGTAAGAATCTCTCGAATCTTCAGACCTACCTCCAAAAGTGTCTTCATCATCACCTGAAGTCCTCGACAGAGAACAGTGTCTGTCTTTCTCTCTTACCTCTGTTTTTGGACATGCTAAGCTGTCCTGCCTTTCCAGCAGTTTTTCCATTTCAAAACTTTGGTTCAGGAAAGAGGCAGAGGTATCAGCCGGAGGTGAATACCACTCCTCTTTCTTAACCTGATCTTTGTAATGTGAAGAAGCTCTAGAGGAGCGTTTTTTGGAACTACGGGAAGACTCTGATCTACGCCGATGTTTTTTCTTGTGTTTCTTGTGATCAGAGGAAGAGGAGGAAGAAGAAATTGATACGTCTGATGAAGAGTCACTCGAGGACGAAGAGGAGGAGGAAGAGGAGGAAGTTGATCTTTTCCTTTTCTTCTTCAACCTGAAAATGTAATTAACCTGTGAGATAATCTTTAGAATCAGGCAAAAAAAGAAAGTAAATCTGTACTCCCCATAGTATGGCTGAGATTGGACCGGAAAGTATAAATGGAAATTGGGCCTGACCTGGCAAGACAATTTCAAATATCCTTTCTTAACTAAGAAATCCACTGAACGATGTATCTTAAGGCCGTTTCAGTGGTTAATGCAGGTACAATAAGTTAGGATTGCAGATAAGGACTTAATAGCAAAATTTAGTAACTGCTAACATTAGAGCTTATTTTACCATCAGCCTAGGTTAAAAGAAAGTGACTGGGACACAACCATGGAATTGTGTTGCTTTATCTTTATGCACCATCCTTTGTCAGTACCTGCTACCTGACTTGTGCTTTAACTACCAGAAATTCTAGTACTTAAAATGGGCCCCTTAACAGCTCATAACTTACTGGTTTGCTGTGCTTTTTTTCTTTTATTAATGAAAAAAGCTCACATGCTGGCTTAATAGGCTCAAGAATCAGTATACTGAATACAACAAGGTTACCTTTTTTCTTCTTTTAAAAGCTTACGCAATTTTTCTGCACTTGTTTCTATTCTCTTTTCTTTCTGTCTCTCTTCTTTTGCAGCTTGCTTCTCCCTCATTTCCAAAGATTTCTTTTTTGAACCCAAACATCATAAAAAAAAATGTATTGAAAGTGTTAACGCAGGTATTTTTCCCATGTCCCCAGCCCCATTCAAATGTATAATTACAGCAAGGATGTTTTTACCAGGATTCCCAGATCAAGAATTAATATTGTTCAGAAGTTTGGCATTGGCCGTTGTAATAATCAAGTTTATGTTAATGACCATATTGCAGTTTTTATCCATTAAAAATATATTTGGCCAGCCATTGCAGTGGTACCCGTGATCCAGCACACCGTGAAGCACATACCCCAAAAGGTATAGGTAGTGTATGCAGGAAAACCACAACGTTAGCAATATGGGGAAAAGAGGGGAGGAAAGGAAAAAAGATTTGAGGCAAAGTATTGTTATTGTAGTTCACAAGTAAAATATGGCAGAGCCCATTGTAAAATGTGTTCAAGTTGCCCATGTTTGCATACAAACCATTTTGTAACAATTTCACAAACCAGTTTGACGCATAGTTTACGTAAGAAATCATGTTCCAAGGGTTTGTTGGTGATGAGCAGCACCAGATGTCAGATACAGCAGCAACGGTCCAATTCAGAAGAAAATGCATCGAAGAAGAACACATAATCAGTATTACAGGAAAACTCACTTTTGTGTTGTTTCAGCCATTCTAGCACAACTGTGACAGTATCAGACGTACATATTAAAATACATAGAAATGCAACAGTGTCTGATTATCAGCTGAACAATCCTCAAAGACACACTATTAAGGTCTCTTAAAGATGAGACTTCTGCAATCTATGGTCCTAAGTAGTAGCTCTATTCAGAATAAGCAGAAAGCCAGATGATAGTTTTCAAAACTTAGCAGTTGCCATAACAAATAAATTAAAGAAAATCCTTAATTGAACAAAAGGCTATGCAAACCAACAAATAAAAGCTAGCATCTTGTTTATCTGCTTCATCAATGAGAATATCAGAAAAATTCTGAAGGAGGGTAAAATGTTCATCGTTTTAGAAAAGACTTCAAGATCTTTCTAAAGCAACCAAATGTGGATAGTGCTCAAATACCATAAAACAGTTTATCTGTAATGCAGTCAGTTTTTATCAAAAAGCTTGTCATAGCTCCTCTTTCCCTTCTTTCAACACGATCTGTCAGCATTATGGCTCCACCAACTGAAGAAGCGTCAGGTAAGGCATCTACCTCAGTCTCTTTACTTATATGCAGAAGCACAGAACACAACAAGCCTGTTCCTCATTGCTATACCTTAAGCTGATCCTCTCTGCAAGACAATACAAGTAAAGGAGGTAAATAAAAGGAAAAAGGAAAAAAAGGACAACACAGATTAGCACAGACACTCACCAGGGCTCACCTGGGAAACATGCTGTGTGCAAGGGAAGAAAGAAAAAAGACACCAGAAAAGAAAGCTAAGATATTCAAAACTGTCTGTCTGCCCTCCAGCCCTGCTGTATTCCTTTAAATCACCTACTAGTTTCCCCTCGTGCAATCTTCCTATGAGTTAGCTTGGGCAGGTGTTACTCTCTTTTTGCAAACGCAAAGCATCCTGCTGGTATGAGGGCACACAATGCTTTTTGACTTGCCTAAGGGTTTTGCACTTTTCATGTTTCTACTCACAATATATTTAACATTAATAATCATGCTTCTGTGATGGAATATTCTCCTCCATGCTTTAGCTAAGGCTAATGGTTTTATCCTCTTTCCTCATCTCCAATATTAGGCATTTCTTTACTGTCCTGCTCAAAACAGCGGAGTCATCAAGAGGTACCTTTCTTCTGGTAGGTACAGCCATAATGCTCACTATAAAAGATTTATTGTGGAGAAGGGAAGCAGAGAGTAAGACAAATGACCAACTTCAAGCCCCTCTGTTCAAAAGATTTAATATGATTATTGTTATTTATTGTAACAGAATTAAGATAAATTAATTCTGACAGAATTAATATGAAGAGAAAGTAAAGAATCACCTGCATATGCTTACGGAGTTTCGTTAAGGCCTCTTCTGCTTCCTGAAAAGTCTCATCCACGCTTAGGGCTTTTTTGTAGTAACTCTCAGCATTCAGTAGTTTGTCTTCCTCTTCCAACCTAACATTCAAATGAAAATTTATATACAGTTAAGCCACAGAACTTGAGTTTCTTTTTAGGACAATCTTGCACTAGGACGCTGCCACTGCATCCCTCCAAGACCCTATCATCCCAGCCTATCTCAGTACAGAAATGAAACAGCAATAAAAGCATTTTTGTCTCCTACTCATCATTAGAAATAATATTCTGTAGAATTTCAATTCCAGTTTCAAATATACTATGTATCTTATTTACACAGGTCTTAAGAAATCTATTCCCTGAAAATTCAGAAGCTAAATTTTGTGTTACATGCCTAACAAATATTTAACAGGACACAAGTGATGGAATGTGATTTTGTAACGAACACTTTCTTGAAGTATACAATACATATATATATTCCTATGCATATAGGAACATCTTCAGACATTTCACAAAACTTTACACAAACCTGGTAACCTACCAAGGGAAAGGATATCAAATCTTAACTATCTTGTGAGGATTTTAACTAGAACAGAGTAGAAAGTGTAAACCATCTGCACAAGCAGGAGTATTTCCAACACACACACACCAGGAAGGCCAGATGGCAATCTGTGCCCTAAGTCGGATCGTATTAAAGAATGTTGTAAGAAAAAGCGTTAACAGCCAAGCAAAAACACAACCCCAACACTTACTGCCCGCCTCTTTCCACAAGTGTCTGACAAAGGTATTTTCTTGCATTCCTGTGGGTAGGACAGTTTTCTAATGCAATTTCAAAATCACTTATGGCTTTGTTCAGACTTCCTTTTGTTGCATACCTAGAACAACACACATGTTGCACAGATTTTAATGATGCTCGTCTTTCACAAAGTAAGAAACCCGCAGACCTACAATGAAACAAGCAGACTCACAGAGCTCCACGGGCTACCAAAGCTTCAACATTCTGTGGATCTATTTCCAAAGCCTTGTTGTACTCATTCATGGCTTCCACGTGGCGCCCATCCTTAAAATAATCAACCCCAGCCTTCACACTGGAAAAAAATAGTTTAAAAAATACTATGTATGGTTAGTCTACAGATTGTGTTCTCTCAGGAACTCACAAATTAGAGTTCCAAACAAGCAATAACAGAACTTTATCTTCTTATAGCGTACTTAAGGCTAACATTTCAAATTAACGTGATATGGACATTCTGCTTCTGAGCAGGCCCTCTTGGTTACATCGCAGCACATGTGCGCTGTGGAACGTATGATTCAAAGTCTATTTTCTTTCAAGAAATGCAAGCCATAGCCTAATCTAACCTTACAATAAACTCTTTACAAGAAAATAACGCTCTACGTACCATTTTAGGGCCCAAGCTGCAGACTGCTTTTTCCTCAATGCAGGGGCAAAATCTTCTTCATCAATATTTTTCCTTTAAAACAAACAAAAAAACCAACACACCCTCAAGTTGACTTACAAACGTACAAAATTAATCTTACAATATGTAATGCATTTGAAATAAGCTGAAACATTATTTATTGAATGCATTACCACTCTCCCACAATTGGGCATGCTCTTTCGCATTTCTGACACCAGATTTTCCCAGCCTGTTCTAAAGAGCCGAATTGAACCAGCATGGCTGCAGCACATTTAACAAAAATATAGCATATTCACACCTGCTTCGGGGCATAATATATGGAAGACCACAATAATCATTGCATATATATGAGCACTAAATGTATATATATATATAGCATAAACATTTAACTTAAAGGACAGATCTATTACTCCAATAAACATTGTGAATAAACTTATCTTTTCTGCCATATTAAAGCTTGAGCATCCTGCATTTCAATCCAAAGATGCTGACAAGATCTAAATAATAACTTCATAAAATCTTGGCATTAGGTGTGCAGTTTGATAAGGTATCTTATTTACTTGAACAAATATAATGTTAATTTCTTATTCCAGAGGTGTATGCTTTTAAAAACATTAGGGACACAATAGCTGCAATCCTGCAAGTTGAAATTTCAGAAAAGCATCAAGTAGTTCAGGACTTTCACTCACAAACCTATTTCAATGGATTAGAATAACTTTCACAAAGTCATAGGAAAGGAATAATGTAAAAATGACTTACATTTGAAGACTTCTCATCAAAGACGGTGGATTTGATTCACTTATTCCTAGTTTTTCTGTTAAATATTCAATTAATGATGGATTATCAAATCCTCGGGAACGATGCAAAACCTCTTCAAATGTCTCTGCTGAATTAGCAACTTCTATGCTTCGCCTTAAAGAAAGCACCAATGTACATAAAACCTCATGGACACTACACTCAATTCTATATTTACATTTAGTCCTTTTCATTAGCATAAATTTTCACACCATTTAAGCAATGCTTATTTCCTTCAGCCTAAGACAGCTTTTGAAGCCTATTCTGGCACCAACCTAGGCATCTCTAGGACATACGAAAGCCTTCAAAACTTGCAGACAGCTGTGCCCTTCTTTCTACTAAGGGAAATCTTAAGCATTTAATACGTCAGTCTCTCAAGTCTTTTTATTTATTTATTTATTTAAGCTTACTGTTTATCGTTGCTAACCCAGTCCCATAATGACAGCTACCTCAAGTTTTACATTTAGAGAATACAACCTCATTGTGCTTTTTACTTTTCTTAAGTTTTGGGACAGATTTTTAAAAACCAAGCATACCCAACACATCTAGAAAAAAGTACGTGATAGCAAGTAACAATAAAATGTGTGTAGTTATCTAATTAAATCAGAAACAACCCTGACAACTTTAAAGGACAGCCTGTCAAAGACACTTCAGACACAGTGAATATATCTAGTTAGTATAACTGAATAGCATGTGCTTACTTATAATGTAGAGGCAAGTCATCAGAGGTGATTACTCCTAGCGTTATACTAGAGAGATTTGGTGGAAGAGCTGAGCTGTAGAGCGATACCGTGATCTTCTCATGGTAACGATCAACATCCTTGACTGCAGCTACAGAAACAATATAAGTTAAGACAAAAGAGTAGAAGCTTCTCAAAAATGAGACAAATTGCTGGCAATGTTTGTGGCTACTTGCCTCGAATAAGATCTCCAGCTTGATAATAAGATAAAGGATCTCCGTGGTTGCTTTGAGGAGGCACATCTCGCAATGGACAAAGAGCCTGCAAGAGAGCCAAGGAAGGATCATGTGAAGAGAAGCAAGCAGCTGGCATCACTAAATTTCCATGTTTTTACCATCAACCCACAATCTCACCCACACAACTTTACATGTTGAAAGGTTGTTATCTTGTAATACACATATACAGATGTTTTTAAATACAGAAACACTTTTTCCTCTGACATAAAGCATATAATAACAACACTGGAGCCAACAGACTAGCCCAGTTTTCCTCATACTTAATAATTAGTTGAAAGAGTTTAAACAAAGTTTTTTTTGTTCCCTCCCCAAAATTAAGATTAGTTTAATCTTTAACGTATGTCAAATTAAATGTATGGCCTGGTTCAAATCAAAATCTATGCATCCATAAATGACGAACTTTCCAACTCCCAAGAAATACATTTGGAGTATGGGACATAATGAAAGCACTTGCTGACTGAGCAAAGCATCACAAGTTGTCCTTAACGTCTGTTAGCATTCGCTATCTTAAAGCTCAGCTTACCTTTACTCCTAGCACTCGGTTACGAGATGTAAAACACAACCCCATACCCGTAAGAGTAAAAGAGTAACTGAAGCTATATCTTACAGTGATTTCTAAGTCTGCAATCTGCCGTATCAAACCACTTCCCAGACACATTAACACCATGAAAAAGCCAAATTCACGAATGGAAGTAATCCTCCCAATCACAACGTCGCCGCGTTCAATATCTCGAAAAAATAATTCTCTCCGGAGCTCCCCGGGAACCTCCATGAACTGCTCCAGCGGAGGCATGACAGCGTAACACTCTGCAACACACGAGACGTTCAGTTACAAAACGACCAAGCTGTAACCCGAGAACACAAAATAATTGACAATAACAGTAAAAAGCCAAACAGCAACTTTAAAATACAGTGTGTTTACAGCAAAAAAAAAGTTCAGGCTTGGCCCAGAAGGCACACTAGTGAACACCCAAGCCCCGTCCCTCACCATCATCTTCCTCGATGTTTTCGGCGATGGGGCCGTTGGGCTGCCAGGACTGGGCGAACAGCAGGTCGGCCTTCTGCGCGATGAAGCGCTGGATGTCGGCCTCCAGGCCCGTCACCTCGCTCCTGCGGGGAACGACAAGGCGCTGAGGGAGCTGGGGACGGCCCCGGGACACCCTGGGGACCCTCTGGAGATCCCCTGGGGATCCCTTAGGACTCCCCCAGGACCCCCCAGCCCCTCACCACACGGCCTGCGAGCGGGGCGCTCCCCCGCGGGGCGACTCGGGGGCTGTCCCCGGCGGTGGCAGCAGCCCTCGGAAGTCGGGGTTGTCGTGCTGCTCGGCCCGGAGCAGCGCCAGCAGCCCGGGGCCGTGGTAGTTGAGCACCTGCCGCAGCAGATCCCGCTCCATCCCGGCCCCGGCCCCGCACGGAAGCGGAACGGCCGCAGGAGGCAGCGGGGAGGTGCCGGGGGAAAGAGGGAGGGAGGGAGGAGATGGGGGCCGCAGCGCCCTCTGACGAGCTGGAGGCCTCGGGGAGGTGCCCGCGGTGGGGAGCTCTGTGTGGAACCGGCCGCCCCGCGCCGCCGGCCTGACGGGGAATTAAAAACGGGTGGAAGCGGCTGGAGGTGGCCCCAGTCCGTGCCCGGCCGCGCGGTCGCAGCCGCGGCGCTGCGCCGGGCCGCCAGGGGACGCTGCGCCCCGCGGCAGCCGCCTGAGGGAGGCGGCGGGGCCGGGGGGAGCCCTCGGGGACCGGAGGTGTTGGGGTGCTCGGCCCCCGGGCTGAGGGGACGCGGGGCCCCCTCACGCCTGCGGTCGGTCCCCGGTTGGGGGCTCGTCCCCGCACCGTGTCACAGGGGGAAGGGGAAGCCCGGTGAGGGAATGTGGGCTCTGCCCCCGGCACAAGGGGCAGGATATCGCCAGGTCGGTCAGGCCGAACCGCCTGTAATTGCTGGCTTTTCTTACAGACGTTTTCTTCTGCAAGTAGAAATCAATCGCACTTGAGGAAATTCAGTGGTTTAAATGAAGTTAACACACAGCGTAGCTAGTTACCCCCGGACATAAGGGTTAATTCCATACATAAAGTGATTGCTGCTCCCTGTTTGCTTCTGCTGCTATCAACAGGGACGTCTGACAAGGAGACAGCACGTCAGCAACGGAACGGTGTAAAGAGTGATTCTGCAAAGATCTTTTCAACATCAACAACAAAAAATAATTAAATAAACAAGGATATAGTCAGCTATACTACACTTTACCTGGGCCCAACAAATTCCGCAGTTACTTTAATCAAACACACTAACATAGGCCAGATCATCCCATCTTCAGAAACATCTTTGCCAGAGCAGGACAGCTGTTAAATAAGAACCTTTGTGCATGGCCCCACCTCACCCAGGGCACTCACTGGCTGTCCTTTCCTCTTATGGGATGCCGCCTGGATATTCTCTGTGCTCTTAACCTCTCTTCATGTTCTCTGTGGTGAATTTTTTTCTACACAAGCAAAGGAAGTGTCCTGCTCCTGCAGGAGCGAGTGGCACAAGCCAACACATCGCCCTACTCAAAGAGGAGCGTTCCACATACTCTGAAACCAGAAATGTCCGAATGAGTTTGATGTCAGTCTTCCTACAGTTTAGCTCAGTGCATCATAAAAGGCAGCTCCCGAGATCCATCATGCACCCTATAGCTTCACAATCCAAAGCTGTGACTTTACACCAAGCTACCTCTGAACCCAGGCTCCAGCTCACAGTGGCAGGGCCCCTGAACAACCCCCAAACCGATTGGAGTGAGAGAATTTTAAAGCGGATATGGGAAACACTAAGCAGATTTTCATCAAACTCCAGTAAGCACAGCTTGAATGCAGCAAGGTCAAGCTGCTTTTCAAACGTTCCCAGGTATACAATATCAGTGGTAAAGCTTACAAGAAAATTGCATGGAGGAAAGGATTTTGTGTCAAGAGCCACATTTTATCACTGACAGAAAGATTAGATCCTCCAAGATCACGCTTGTCAAAATGTTCTGTTCTGCAAAGGTTGGACAGATTTGAGGCAAATTTTAGCCTGTTGCAAATGGAAGTGAAATGTGCAACCAAATACGTTTTGGGCTAAGGAAGACAAAATTAATGGTACTAATGAGAACTAACATGAGGAGCTGTACTTCCAGCTGTTTTGTCAGAGTGGCTTTTGGACAGCTCTCCCAAAAGCAGTCCTGCTGCCCAGCATTTCTGATAATTTATGAGGCAGCAGAGGGTTTGTTCAAAGATGATGTGATGCCCAACAGACTTAGTTTAAGAGTGGTGAAGGGAAGTTTGGTGCATAATAATTGCTAGCCAGTTAGCAGCTCTCCTTTGTGAAACACATTATGTCTGCAGACATAAGCACCGAATTCTGATGGAGGAGGTGTGAACACAACACCAAACTCTGAGTGGCTGTACCACCCAGGCTGTGCACATTCAAGCATTTCCCTTTTTAACATGTTCCTCCCGAATCTAACTTTGGCACGGTCTGCGAGGGAGAGTAAGGTTTCAGTGACATGGAGACTCACTTGGAGATAACCTGAGCACCCGTTTGTGGTGCCATGGACCTTTTCACTTCTCACATTTCTTGCATTGTGCAGACAAAGAATACTTGGTCCTGTGTAACAATTATGCAAAGACGGACAGTGGAAACTGCCCAGGCTCTGAATGAACAATTAGACACTGCTGGAGTACAACAGAAATAACAGTTAAGAAATGTCAGCTGAGAACCCCCTGTGACTGTCGGCAATTTCTGTCAAACTCTGCAGGCAGTGGCACCGCTGAGCCTTTGTGCGGCTGCAGGGATTACTGCTCGAGCACTTGGTGTGGCATTTTGTGCTTGCAGATTAGTGACAAGGGTCTGAAGGTTTCAGGTGAGACTGAAAATGTTACTGAAGTAAACATTGACATTGACATTTTTCACTTGCATGTGAAAAAACAGGCTGTCACGAGTGAAGGTTTGCTTATTCGACAGGAACACCAGTCAGGCAATTGAGTGATAATCATGACACAGACAATATGCGTACACCCACCTGTACAGCATGCAACATGTCGAGACACACTGCCTACAGCGCAAATGCCTGTGATACGCGAGGGACTCAGCAGAAGGTGCTCTGCGCAGACAGGTTTCTGTGTTTTCTACAAACTTTCCAGCCTCTCACTCCACAGACTGATCGTATCTGCTGCTTTATAGTGAAGGAGCTGTCATGTTTTCAGAGTAAACCATTACAATTTACAGTCAGCACTGCAACTTTTCAGTCAGGAGACAGATCATTACTTACAGCCCCAAATTAGAGTTCCAGCACATAGCAAAATACAGAAACAATATTTGATCTCAAGTCTGCAAGTGCTATGAGATTTTTAACTTCAAGCATATGGCTCTCGATTATTAACAGCCTCTCATCATCAGTAGAGCAGTGTTCACATTTTCATTGTAAAGTTCTTTCACCACAATTCTCATCTTTCAAAACTGTCACATGACATATAGGAAACTTCCTAAGGAGTTTAAAGAAGTCCCTGAAGTATTTTGAAAATGTAAATCCATTGGAGTTCTCCTGTTCCTGGTTTAAAACAAACAAACAAACAAACAAAAACAAACAAACAAAAAACCTCCTCTCTTCCTGTATCTCATAGTCAGTTTCTCTAACCTTCTATTTGTGCAGCATACACAATAAATACTAAAGAGCAATTAGCAAATATTGGAAATTATTTTCTTAAAAAATAAAAGCTGTCTTAACTCATGAAGAGTTAAATAGTTGGCAGCTTCTCACTACAGATTATCTCCATGTTTGCTCCTATTTGGTGTAAGAACACAGCTTTATTTGAAACAAATAAAATGTATCAAAAATTGAGTTTTGTCCTAAATAGGTGAAACTTCTAGTAAAGTTGATATGCTGAGATGGTCTGATATAATGCCCAATTAGTTCTCCTTTCCTGTAAGAATTGTCTAGAAATACAGAGATTAAGCAAATACTTTTGCAAACAGAAAACAAGTTAATTCTCACATTAGCTGGATAGTATAATTCCACCAGCTAACAGCCATGAATAGTGACCTTCATGTGTAGTAAGGGCACCCATTAGCCTCCTGACAGAAGAGGCTTGGCTTTCCAATCAACAAGCAAAAGCAGAGACAAACCACAATATGGAATCGTGAAACACCAAACTGATACATTAATATGGTATCTGTTTCTTTAAACATTTTCATTTTCTGTGAATTCCTTACAGTGTTAAATCAAGAAAGCTGGACTGACATGCAGAAAAATTAACATGCCATAAAAAAGAGAGAAAAAAAAAAAAAAAAGTATATCTGCACTGAAATCGATAATTATTTGGTTTATAACTTTCATCATTAGAGGTTTCCTTTTTTTTTTTTTTTTTTCTCCTTCAATGCCAGGCAAAAGTAAAATCTGTTGCCTTTTGGCTCTATGGACAAGTTATAATGGCTGAGACAGCCACAACTGTCACTGATTTTAATGGGAAATTTTGTGCCTCTGATGAAATTTGGATGAAGATTTTAAGGGTTCAGGTTTCAGGTCAAGCATGAAAGTCAGAAATCAGTCATTAAGTTCTCTGTGCTTGCATTGCTGTCTACAATTAGGAAAGCATTAATCACTACACATCAGTGCAATCAAGTGTCAACATCCAGACACTGTTTGGCTGCGGCTGTTGAAATGTAAATAATAAACATCTGTTGATTTTCTCCAGCTTCTTGTCTTAATAAGGCAGTTGAACTCACATACATAATCACAGGGAACAGAAGGTCTGAAGCAAATAAAATCTAACACAGAAACAAGGAAATAGGAAGTGTGAAAAAAAATACTTCTGTGAAAGAAAGGTGTGTATACGTGCAGGTAAAAATCATTGACTTGGACTCAAAATGAAGAGACACATGTCAGAAGTACAACATGAGCCAGAATTTCTCTCTCTGTCTCTCACTCTCTTTGTTTCTAGTACAATCTAAAATATTGCATTCCAAATCTAATGCAGAGTCATTCATGTTCTCTAAAATGATATCAAATTCTTTATTTTTAAAGAAATTGCCAGCTGACGTCACACAATGGTGCCAAACAAGGTTTCCAAAAACATGTAAGTAGGTTAGGTGTACAAATACCTTTGAAAATTCTGCCCTAAGGAGGGATGATAATTAGTACCACAAATGAAGTTCTTACATATGCAAATGGATTGTTTGCTGTCACAAGGAATTACAGACGTAGCTCTGTGCCTGGCTGACTGTAAGTGCAGAATAAACATATAAATGTAAAACGCTGGTGTTTAAAACTCTCCTCCTGTAATTGTGATATGATCCTCCTAAAACTGACAACTCTATACATGAGGGACTGTGTGTACATGTGTAGGAGAACAGTAAGTGGGAGAAAGAAAATCAAATTTTCCATCTGTACAAAATGTCAACATACTCTCTATAAAAAGCCAGCAACAAAATTCTGATAAGCACAATTCAGTCTGGTCAAGTTCTAATTTGCATCTTCACCGACAGCAAGAGTTTATCAGCCAACACAACGTTTCCTTACTTTGAAAATTTAGAAGGAAATAATGTGGTCCTTTAAAAAAATGCCCTAAGACTTGGCTTATGCTAGACAGAACATATACAATCACAAGTTTACAAAAGATCACTAATCCAGGAGAAGGTTGGTCCTGAAAACTAACATTTCGAGCAAACGTGGTTGAATTGTCTTGTCGGCTCTGAAAAATACAAGGAACATTTTTTCTTCAAAAGCAGTGAATTCAAATAAAGCACTGCATCCAAACAGCCTTGGGGGCCCTGCGATCCAGAACAGGTTTGGAAGTTTCCAAATGTGAGATGGATTTCTCCCAGTACCCTCAATGTCCTTTTGATATTGAGTGCCAAGAGAAAGGAAAAGCCTGTCCCAGCCAGGGCTAACAACGCCCTCTTGTAAGTGATGGGTGGCAGGGAAACAATTTACAGGGTCAGGCAGTTAAAAACTACCTAGAGTCTGAGAAATCTCGTGTAATAAAGTGCTGTTCAAACCAAACCAAACCAAAACAACAACAACAAAAAATGAAAAAAAAAAAAAAACACAAACAAACAAACAAAAAACACAAGTAAGTGGAGGATATGGGACAGGGAAAATGAGATTAAGATACACAGTGTCTACAGTAGGGGCAAATGGAGGTATTAAAATATAACAAGGTATTAAAGTATAACAGGAAGGCTATAATGAGAAGTCTAAGATTGTAATTGCAGACTGGGAGCAGCAGAAGGTTCCTGTTGGGCCATAACCCTCTGTATTCTACTTCAGAAATGGCATCTCACGCAGCTGGGAGATGAAGCAGCCATTTGGGCTCTTCAAGGGCTATGTTAGAAGCCACAAAGAGCAAGAGAAAGTGACAGCTTGGGTAGTGTGATATAAAAATCTTTTTTTTTTTTTTTTCCCCCCACAGGGAAAACATATTATTGCCTTCATGCTTTAAAATAATGATTACAGAGAAGACAAATATATTATAGAGTAAGATAAAAGTAAAAGAGCTATTTAGCTTCACTGGTACCAGAAGTGCAACGCAGACACTTATTTGTAATTTAGCTGGGAAGAAAAAGAAAAAGAACAAGAAAAAGAAAAAAGAAAGCCATTACTGGAGAAAATCCTTAGGTAGAGAAATGTACAGCATAAATAGTTTACATTTTCAGAGGGGAGCATCCTTTGGTACATCAAGCTGTCATGCAGCTTAGCAGCATGACACATCTTAGTGATTAAATGCCAGCTCCATGGCAAAACCCGAAAAAACAAAACAAATGAAATTTTCAGGGGAGAAAGCCACTGTTCTCTAATCCTGTACATTGGCTCTCACAGCTGAAAAGACACAGCAGCAGGATGGTAGAAATTAAACTCTATCAGCAGGTGAACTGTAGCTTGAACAAACCACTTCACGGTCAATCTCTATCTCCCTTCAGTCTCACTCGGCCATTTGGGAAAAGTGCTCCATTACCTAAGAAATTGACTTCAGATGTTGGCTGTGTGCAATGCTGGACCTCGGACAGCAATCGTGGAAGTCCACGTAGTTTGTCTGCAAGCCCCAAAGCAAGCGGAGTTAGCTGAGTGCCCAGCTACACAAAGTCTGCAGTGACAAGGTGTCGGGGAGCAGCCAGGGCTGCCAGCAGCAGCTGGGGGTGAGCAGGGTGAGGAGCAGCGAGTCAGGATCAGGAGCGGGGCTGGGGACTGTGACCAGGGGCAGACACAGCCCAGGAAGCACCCTGTGAGCCCCCGGTGGTGAGGCAGCTCCGAGCCAAGGAGTATAGCTGGGATTTGGGTGTGGGTACAAGTCTGGAGGTCAGAGCTAGGCGCAGACACAGCTGTGAGGTAACTTGGGGAAAGGGAGTAAAGACCCAGCTTAAAGCAGCTCTGAAGGGAAGGAGGGACAGGCCTGATATTCAGCTTTCCTCACAGCAGCTTGTGGCAGCAAAGGCTCAGCCCTCTAAGCCCTCACTTCAGCCAGCTAAACTCCAGAAGGGCATGGGCCCATGGCTGGAAAAATCAATTAGAGCATGGCATGCTGGTCTCCTTCATCACACAGGTGCCTTGCGTGAGACTCAGCAGCTGGTCTGAAAAAGTAAATCAGCTGTTTTCCGTGAAAACTACCACTTAGGCCTTTGCTGTTCATTATTACCAATCTCACCAATATATTTCCATCTGAAAACTCACCTTAGCTTTATTCCAAATGTTAAAAAACAGTATTATTCTGGGGGGTGACTAAGTAGTGTTTATGCACCTTTGCTTTCTTCGCAGTGTTTGCAAGTGACAGGGTCCACACTCAGCAGCTGACCATGAACATCGCTCTCCGTAGACCACAGAAAGCTCCTGGCAGCTGAGCACAGGCACTGCAGTCGGGTGGGGGCTGATGAAATGCACTGACACTCGATGGGATAGTGAGTATCCCATAGTTTAATAATAACATGTTAATCATCTTAGAGTCATTCTTCGCCCCCAGGCGTACCAAAAATAAATAAATAATTTAAAAAAAATCAACAAACAGAGGACACTTCTACAGGGCAAAACATAATGGAAAACTAAAAGGATCCTGTCAGTGAAAATGGTCTCATCACCTACCCTAGAACACAAAAACAGCAGAAATTTGGTGTAGTTTTGTGCTACCTCCTGGTACTCACCTCTAATTATTTGGGACATAATTTGGGATATACTTACATAGGTTCTTATTTACATTTAATAATAATATGAATATAAAGGCATAACTTAGTCTTGGCATCATATGAACACAATCCAACGATTTTTCAGTCTTTCATATTACTGCTCTCCAGATTTGTCCCTCACAGTAAACATGTAGATTTTTTTATTTTTATTTTTTAAATCGATGAGCTGGCATTTCTTCCTAGTTGGATCCATTTTTTGTTGTTGTTGTTGTATTTCATCAAATTTTTAAGACTTGCAAGATACAGATGAGCTGTTTCCCAGTTGCTTTCTATCCTTTTTTCACAGCTCAACCAGAGCACATCCGTAGCATAATGAGGAGGTTTCATTACAATGAATTACTTCTTTTCCTAGACTCTTAGCGAATGACTTTTCTTAGGAGCTAGCAGTGATCTCTACTGTTCAGTTAGTCACATTATTCTAACTCAGCATTCGCCCTTTTGTTAAACTGGACCTAGATTTTTTTCTTGACTCACCACTAGCTTTAGGAAATAAATAACTGCTTGGCTTCCATTAAAAGGTATCATATCAATTGAATCATATTCCAGGAATGGAGATGACTGTAATTTTGACCTATATATGCACAGATATACATATAAAAATGACTGTAATTTGTGCACAGATTATAATTTTATATTTCATACTCAAAATTATTTCAGTCTGTTTCTAGTAATGTAGTAGATACTGCAGCCACCGCTGCCTGCAGCAATAGCTCATGCAAGTTTGCAGCCTTGCACATGATTACAATACACTGTGCAGCCATACACACTGCTCTGGATGCTGCTCCACAATTGCCAAGAACCTTCTGCAAATGCCTAATAACAGAATTTGTCTCAGTAGTCATAGAATTACTTCTGCTTAATATCTATCTACAGAAGAAGCTTGAAAGCCTGTTTGAGGGAGTTATTTTTAGATCAGTTGTCTGTTGATAAGAAATTCTTCCCTTCTGCATGCCAGCCAGAGCAAATGAGAAGGCACTGAGCTTTTGGAAGCAGAGCCACCTGCATCTTCCTGGCCTCAGACTGCATCGCTGCTTTGATTCTGACAAATAAGACATCATGTAGCAAAATCCCACTGTTTGGGGCTTACAGCACCTGCTAACAACATCTGGTTATTGCTATTTAGCTAGAGCTCAGATTCTTTTCTTTTCTGTCTCATGTGTTTCCTCAAGCTTGTCCTTACAAAAGGTCATGGAATAGAATAAAGTCCTCTTTTTGTGACCCTTGTACAATCCTATTGATTTACCCAGTGTTCAACCCACTTAATTTCAATTTACCCTTTTATGACTTGTTTCCCTCAAAGTTAATAAACCTATGCTAACCATTTTAGTTCCAGCTATTATTTATTTGTGCCAAACAGCAGGGGAGAAAAATGAACGGGGAGCTCCTGTGCTGTGCCCCTGAGCGATGCAGCAGAGAAATCCCAGCCCATGGCACAGCGAGCCCTGATGGCTTAACCAGGGCTGGAGGCAGCTGCAACGATGCTGGGGGACTGCGCAGCTGCTCCTGGTACGTGAGCACACCGGCTGATCCCTGCAGTAGGTTCACACTGCACAGTCCCCTCGGGAACACCTGCCTTTGCTTTTGGTTTGGTAGGGGGGGGATTTAAATTGAGTTTGGTGAGCTTTCTGAGCTGCAACATAATTCAGAACCTGTGCATCAATAAATAGTCTGATCTATGATAAGTCTCTCAACTCTGACATGCCTTTTACACATAAATCCTGCAGGCAGCTTGGCCTGGCAGTAGGCACCCCGTGGGGAGAGCCCATCAGTGCTGCTGGCCAGCTCTAGGGCATTCAGGCTCTGCACGTAGCGCCGCAGTCTCAACAGCAACGCGGAAACTTTGGTGGGGTGCCAAGGCTGAGGTCATAACACCAGCTTCACAGGGAGGCACATTAGTTCAGGAACATTGCATTAAAGAAGTGAGGCTGCTCTCAATTTCCTTGTGCAGGGCAGATGTGCCCTTCGTGATGCTTGAGCATGGGAAGCTCTCCCCTGGCTGCTCTCTGCTGCTGTTGTGCCTCTCTGCAGCAACAGGACCCACAGATTTCATCACGACCAAGACAAAACAAATCAGGAGAGACGAGGATACATGACAATGTAATCACAAGCCTCTAGGACAAACATATACTTAAGTGATATCTTGAACAGGGCTCTTGTGACCATCCCCTGAACTTATTTTGCAGTGTTCTGGGACCTCCTGAAAACATGCTGTGACCTCAGAAACCCCTGGTCCTTTCCGCAGGCTTTCTGGTAATGTTGATGTGGAAGGTCAGAGTTCCATGATGGCAAACACCGCTCAGTTCACAACACTGACAGCAACACTGAATTTAGCCCAAATGCATTAGTCCACAATTATATTTTTCAAAACATTTACAGGAAAATGTTCCCACGCCTAATGAAAATCATTCAGTGCTTCTTTCTGCTGACCCTGGATGTTCTCTCTAATACCCAGTTCCAGTGGATATCTCTGTTATCTGTAGCATTTTTATTTTTTTTCCTAGCAGTTATTTCAGCTCTTCTCTGAATTTGAGACCTGTAGCTTAGAGCAAAAGAAACATCTGAGGCAAGATAATCTCAGAAGTAAGGTTTCAGATGGCAAAGTAGGGCTGAAATCTATCACACAGTGGTCTCCGTTTTACCCCGTGTCACTTAGGGCAAACATTGATTTTTCCAAGAAGAACAAATACATAACTATAGATCCTGTACCAGTGTTATTTTAATTAGATTGGTAGCAAAGAGAAAACATGATATGTAATTGCTGACTGACTCAAAGATAGCTACAACTGCAAATAACAAGAACCAGGTTAGAGCAGGGCACAGTGCCTGGAGATTTTACCAGGCAGCAGATCAAACAGCTGAACTCTTGACAGACTCTGCAGCTTTCCTCTGCCTGCTGTTTCCCAGAACAGTGGATTTGGGAGCCATTTGTGAGTCACTGGCCAGTTCATCTTCACAAACCGTGAATGTCACATCTGAACCTTGTAATGCCACGATGGAAACAGCTACCATTAACAAAAAAAGAAAAAAAAAAAGAAAAAAAAAAGAAAAAAAAAAAGACAAAGATCCAACTCCAAGCTCTTTCCTGTTTCTCAAAGAACAGTTTCATTCTACTTTTTGAAAAGGTTTTTGGAATGTGCATTTCAGGTGATTGACAGGCCTACATCTGACAAGTTTGGGTGGGAAGAGCCTGTATAAAAGCCTTTAAAATGTTCTTGTGCAGTTATTCTTCCACTGACTAAATATTTTTATTGTGATTAAGCATCAACTGCAAAGTGCCATTTCCTGCATGCTTGTTGAGGGCTTTTACATTTTTTTCTGTTGAGCGAATTAGAACAGCAGTAGTAATTTCCCTCAGTTCCCCAGGGAACTAATGCATTTCACTGCAAAGAGAAGCACAAGGACCTAAAACTCTACAGACATTTATTTTTTAAACAATTTTTCTCATTGATTTTGCACCTTAAGGAGTCAAGTTCAGAACAGCCTTTTGTGTGCCACAGCAATGAAGAAAGTGGCCATTGACTTTTAGAAATGTATTATTAATTGCACGTGCTTGTCTGCCTGGACTCTAACGCGTAACGCTTTGAAGCACACATCTAACGAGGCCCAAACTAAAACATGCCAAAGGTGAGGAGGAGGAGGGGAAATCATCATACAGGGATAAAGGGCCAGCTCTCCGGAGCTCTGCTGATTGATCAGCAAAGCCCGAGGCTGGGAAGGGTTACCTGCAGCAGCACCGCTGCTGTTCTTGTTCCCTCTAGTGTCACCAGGGCACTATTTATCTCCAGAACAGTCTTGTTAATGCTGGCTCCCCAGCTGTGAAAAGCAGGCAAAGATGCAAACAACAAGAGCTCACCTCTCTCTTGTTCATGAGCAAACGCTTAACAGGAGCCCAGCTCCTCAGATCTAATTATAGTCCAAAATTCCCTCTGCTGACTGTGAAGAGGGATGGAGTAAATCTTACCTGGCTCAGAGTTAGAATTTGACTGAAATTACTGCCTGCTGGAGACACAAAATATTTTTTTTCCCTAGGATGCTTTAACCTCTGTTTTGTTTTGTTTTTGTCTTGTTTTGGATAGTACACATCTTTTAAAATACTAAAAATATCATTAATGCTGTGAAATGACTAAAAACAGGCTTCTAAGAAAATCATTAGTTAGGGTAGCACACAGTCTGGCCTATTGTACATCGCAATAATTTACAATGAAGGGAGGTGAGAATCTTGAACTTTACAAGAAGACCTTATATACGACACCTCCCCAAAGAAATGTGTACATTCACATGGAAAATAACTAAATACAACACAGAATGAATCTTGTATATCCACCAACTGCCCTATGGTTTGTTTAAATCTCTTCATATCACTTTGAATTAAAACCAATTTTTTCTCATTGTCAGGATGGGTGTAATGCACAAAGCAATATAAAAATATCATTAAAATAATACCATAATAAAATAATAAAAATAAAAATAGGTAAATAAATAAATATAAGAATAATGCCATTTTCCTATAGTGCAAGGAACTTGCAATCAGTAGGTCTCAAAGTAATATAGAAAAGGGAACAGTAATTTCTAGATGGGGAAACTGAGGCACACAGAAGTGAAATCATTTGCCTAAATCCTCCACAGGGTCTGAAGTCTCAGTGCACAGATTTCAAAGCCTTTGCAATACCTTTACGTGTCAAAGAATTGACACGTAAAGAATTTCCCGAGGGAAAGTCTGTATCTGCAGGTCCATTCATAACCTAAAAGTGAAATTCAGGTTCTTGAAGTACCCAAATACTCAAAAGGAGCACCTGATGTTCCCACTGGATGTTATCCTCCTCAACTAGGTAGAGTACCCTACTGTGCTAGGTATGTTATATAAAATTAGTAAGATGTCTGCCTTGAAGAGCTAAAACTGCAGTCCTTTTGGTTACCAAAAAATCTTTCTTCCATCATAAGGTTTTCAAAATTTTGGCTCCCTTG
The DNA here is from genome assembly GCF_009819795.1 of Aythya fuligula. NCBI lineage: Eukaryota > Metazoa > Chordata > Aves > Anseriformes > Anatidae > Aythya > Aythya fuligula. The sequence continues at coordinate 18,759,175 of NC_045567.1, forward strand.
CTATTAATTACATATCTATTTCACAAAGTTTTCAAGAAACAGCTGCCTCAGGGATCAAAGCTGATCAAACTAACAGGGGGTGCAGGGTAGGGGTTGTATTCTCTTTAATACATTCCTGTGGTTTTGATCAAAGTATGCAGAGAAGCACATTAAGCAGAGACTGATTTTAGTGGGATGCATCTATATTCAGCTGACAAATAGAAAAATAATCTCTTCTGGCTTATTGGATACATAAGTCTGTGTTTATCCTCTTTCTGTCTCTCATCTTCATTTTTCCCTACAAAACGTTCATTATATATGTGCAAACTGAATGGATTCGGGGTGTTCAAAACAAGAGTCTAGTGCATAAACCGATTAGGGACACAACTGCTCTCACTTTACCTTTTCCATTATGTTCTTGATTGCCAAACTCTGCTGCCAACAAAGCATAGCTGTAACAGCACAATAACGAGTTGCATCAAAGATCCTCAGCAAAGATTGGAGAGTAATTGTTAACGCAGGTGGCCCCCAGCCTTGCTTGTTTGAACAGAGGTACTGCCCCCATGCACAGCTCCACAGCTCGGAAGGCAGAATGCAGTGCTTTGGATGTGTCTTGTTTAGAAACAGGCCCAGAAGGCCACTGCTGTGTATATTAAAATGGATAAAACCAGATTCACCTACACGGCAAATTGACTGCCAGGCAAATTTCTACTGTTGAATGTTCACAAATACAACCAGCAACAGAAGCAAGGAAATCTATACATATCTTGCTGCACATAGGACCATTATATGAGAAAGTAGTATTCATATAACTTAAACCAGACTCCTGACCAGCGTAATTACATGAACACAAAAGTTTTTGCTTATCCTATTATCTTATTGAGCAGAGTAGTTTGCTGCCAACTAGATTAAGATGCTTCTAACAGTGCAACATAAAATGAAAAAAAGAAACCACTCAAACTAAATTAAAAGAAACATAATTTTTTCTGCACTAGTTTAACTATGTTAGATTAAACTCATACTTTAAATTATAGCATTGCTATTTTGATGTAAAGATAATGCTGTACTTATGTATGTTCATTAAAGACATGGAAAAATGAACGGAATAACAATAAAATGTAAACCTGGTCAAGGGCAAAAATATGCATTTATAAGGCTTCATAATAGCACTAATCTATTCTTAAAGTTAAAGAAAAGACACACATGGTAAGGTCCTTCTCCTGTTTGTAAAGACTGAAAGTCTTTAGATTTCATTATTAGAAAAATACAGAGAATTTTGTGGTATTAGTCCCAATACTAGTCCTAGTCTTTGAAAAAAAAAAGTCCAGCTTCAGAATAAAAATAGAAAATTCAACATTTTCTGTGAAAAACGACTAATTTATTTATTTTAGAAAAATATGGAGAAATTCTCTTGAGCTTTTTATTACCTGAGAAGCAGCTGTCTGGTCCTTGGCTAGGAACTCCTCCAGGCCAGCAGCCTGGAGTTGCTTGGTATCAGGCCAGCTCAATTTGTTCCCAAAAGCACAAAAGTCCTTTGAGAAGATGGGGCATGATGGGGAATCATGTGGGACATGCCCAGCATCATGGCACCTGGCACAGGCCATGGTCCATCTGCTTAGGGTTACACAACAGAGGTGCATTCGATGCGCTGGGGTGCAGTGGTGATGTGGGGCTGGGGTCCTGCTGTGAGCATCTCCATTGTTCTTTTGACAGTGGCTTGAAAAGGAAAGACTTGGATAATTCTGTAAGCTGGCATGTGGAATGGTTTATTTGTCCTGTCCACAGAAACCAGGGAAAATAGTTGGGAAAATTCTGGACATGGGATCTGACAGCTGCACCCAGGCAGTGTGCCCGTGACCAGGCAGGCTGCCCTCCCAGGCTTGTCTGATTTCTGGGGAGAGCACTGCCGTAGGACACAGTCCATCCAAACATTTACAATTTGACATTATCAGCATTTTCCAAAGCACATTCCTCCAGAAAATTTCCACTAAGCTCCTATTAAGTGCCCAGATTGAAATGCGTGTGTGGCCAAATGGCATGTTTCTAACTTCATTTTATCTGTGTGCCTAAATTCTCCCCTTTCCATTTGGGAACTCCTCTTCCTGTCCTGAACTCTGCTGTTCCAGTCGTTACACAACACTGCAGTGCTCTTTTGCCCTCTTGAGTGCTTTTGTTAAGTGGTAGATTATTATTCATTTATAGTTAGATAGCTACTCACTTATAAAGGGCCTCGTTCTGCTTTTAGATTCCCCCTAATTGTGAGATGCTGCACAGAAAATACATAACTGATGAATAAACGGGGGAAAGATAAGGGCAAACCCAAGCAGATGAAGTTCTCAAGAACAAAAATGACATATATATATATATAAATAGAAGATTATATTTTATCATTAATAAGAAAGTTTCTTAATTTTCTCTCCAAGGCCTTGATTCCACTCTTCCAGTCTGGGTGAAATTTTGTTTTCAGTGCCTGTCTTTGGTGTTTCCCCCAAACTTTTAATAAACAGTTGAGCTTGCAACTCACTTGCTGGCAGACAGAGAGCACTTGGGTGCATGTTAGTGGAAAGGATGAAGCCAGTTCTCCACTTTCAGGTTGAGAAGAGCCCTTTAGCTCCATGGGGATGAGTACATCTGTCTTGAGGCCCAGTGGCCAGATTCTGCTTGCAGATTCCCCCTGCATAAGTCAAAAGCGACAGTCAGGGGGATGAAAAAGGTAAATCCAAATTACAGGAAATAAGCAAAGCCTTGGTGGGGAGAGGTTAACAAAGAGGATTACTTTGGGTAGTTCTGAGCAACTATTCTCAAGAAAGCACTTGGGGACAGCTAAGTTTAATTAGGCTACAGCTTGTCCTAGCTGTGGGTGGTTTTGTTTCAGCCACAAACCTCTTTTCTTCTCCTCTCACGTGTACCCAGGAGCAGCACAGTGAGCAAACAGAGCCAGAACTGTTTGGAGTCAACACAGCTACAGGAAGAAAACTGCAGCAGGTATGCGAGGCTTAGGAAGAGGTTCAGGTTGCTGGCAGATTTTTTTCACTAATTTTATTTATTTATTTATTTGGGTTAAATTTTAATCAGGCAGAAAAATGAGAGTCCAAGAGCTGTCTGAGTTAATTATATTTTGTGTTTTCTGTATTCACCCACATTTTTTTTAAAGTAGTATCCTTGACACTTTGCATTTGTGACAACAAAGCGGTGGAAAGACTCAATTTCATACATAATTTATTAAAAAAATTTAAACTGTACATTCCTGGAGTCGTTTTCATGTATTATTGAGCTTAACTTGCATTTGGTTTATTCTGAATTAGGAAATCTTGTATTGGATCATGTCAGATTTATACATGTGGTATCTCAATAAGAAGCCAACTCTACATCCTTACTAATTTTTAAAATTTCCCTGAATCTTATTAAAATGAAATTGAACTGCTGTGGTTTAAAAATCTACTCCTGGTGTTTGAATATATGAAGATAGATTTGGGGCCATTTTCTTACTGCCTCTTGAATTATGAAGTTCTCCCAAAAAGCTTTCTAGCAATAAATTCAGAAAAACAATAAACTAGCAAAACAAGTATGTATGTAAATATGTATATGTATGTATATATTCTAGGCCTACTGTAAACCTAATACTATTCAGCACTCTGGTGTTTGCTGAAGAAATGCTCAGAGATTCTACAATCCATAGCACTGCATACATACAGATAGCACCTTCCTTCATAGCCTTGTGAGGGCAGCTGGCCTTGCACAAAATGGGACAAAGAGCAGAAAAATGGGTGCATAGAGGTTGCTAATTTGGGAAGATGTGAATTTGCCTTCCCAGTCTTACTTATCACACAAACTCTCACAGTAGTCACCAGCGTATCCCAAAATAGGAGTTTGCAGCCCTAACTATAGCCTTGCAAAACAACTAGAAACTCATAACCTCCCTCCCATTAGAAAGACTTACAGTTTAGAAAGCAGATAATTTGGCACAACATGTCATCCAATTGCAGTCTGTTAGCAGAATATTTCAAAGAACAAAAAAGAACTCAGCAATGCATTTCTATTACTTTAATTAGGATTAATCTCAGGTTTTATCACCTCAAATCCTTTTGGCCTAATTTTGATTCATGTTGACATACTAAGAAGAAGCAGGGAAGATGGGGAAAGAGAAAGAATATCCACATCCTGTGAAGTCCTTTGCTTCACCTCAACAAACAGTTCCAAGTCATGCCAGTAAATGGTGTGACCACAATAAAGTAAATAAAAGGGAAAATAAATGCATTACTAACAAAGGCAGCTCTTGGGAATGTCACCATGTGTATAACAGTGTCAGCATTCCTGTAGGACATCATAGTGTTAAAATGCTGATATTCTAGGTTAGCAGATTTCCTTGCAATATGGCTTAATGTTTTACAAATAGAAGTTCAAAATTTCTGAAAAATTATATATCAAATGATGACAGTGAATTTACAGAATTTACAGGTGTTCAGGATGCTCAGAAAAGAGCATTCTTGAAATCTAGCCATTGGTGTCACATGAGATTTGAGAAGTTGAAAATTAGGCCTTACATTTTTTGTGCAGGCTTTACAAACCATTTATGTGTCTAACGATGAAGAGAAACATCTAGTGAGATTTACAGAAGCACCTAAACATTGGTTGTTAGTCAATGAAAATTAAGCATCAAAGCCAGTCAGATGCTTCTGTAAATCACACTAGATGTCCAGCTGCATATTTAAAAATAGAAAACATTTATAAATCAAGTCCTTTGAAGCTTCAACCTGCTATAATGTTGAAACTATATCAGCTATCTGGCATCTCAATATCCAGGGATGGATTGCTCTCAGCCTGGATCCTTATTTTAAAGATGTCCCTTACCTGGATGGTGGACCAATGAAACACAGGACAAATCACAAAGGAAGCAGCATAAAAAGTCACTGGTTACTCAGTTTCTGTAGCTTTTTAATTGATTTGTCCCCAAGGACAAATTCTATTTTGTTTACCGCCACTTTCTTGAAAACCTATGAAAATAAATTTCTCTCAAGTATTCATAGTATGTGGAAAGGTGAAATAGCCTTTCAGGTGTTATTGAAATGTCGTGAAGTGTTTTGAGGTATTTTCTCCACTGAGGTTTTATATGCACATAAAGCCAGGCAAAAGTGTCAGAAATTTTCTATTAATTTCTCCATAATATAGAAAAGACATTTTACTGTTTCACTTACTCATGTGTTGTCTAATATAGACTTGCTAGGAATATACAGGGAGATGGCACATGTTTTGCTTGGAACAGATGCAAACTTGGATCTAAAATGAGAGGTGTGTTGTGTAAGTTGTTACTGATGACATATGGGCATGACAAATTCAGGACAGATTGTCATTTAACACCACCAAGAACCTTACCCTTCAAACCAGGCTGGATGTGACCCTACCTTATTACAACACTGCCTGCATTCACATCTTTGTGGCCAGGAGGAATTGTTTTGACTCCCTTGGCATTGTGACAAATTTGCCGAAATCACATGTCATTTAAAAGAATCACTTTGATGACCTTGCTCTTTTGATGCTATGAATTTCCTTGTGCTCCATCACACCTGCACGTGTACAGCAGATCAGGAATGCAGAGGAGCACAAGACCCTCAGTCCTGTGTGGCGCTGAGGCTGACTTGAGAAATTCCAACCTGGAACACCCTGATGCCGACATCTGGATCCCTGCTATTTCATTTTCAATTTTATATGGTATAAAGTAAGTGAGAGCCACTTGACACTGACAAATAGTGAAGGGAAGCATCATGCAGACAATGTTATGGCCGTTCTTATCAGCAGCTGGGAAATGCTGATTAGGGGAAAGCTGTTAGGCTTTAGCCTAACACTGCCTGATAGACAGTCACCTATAGGTGACTATGGATTACTGATGGGGGAAATGGCTGCTCTCCATGGAGCTGCTTTCTGGCTTGTAATCAGCTCCTTATTACCTTATCAGTTTAACAAAATTTCCAAAGAGACCTGTGCTGACCTTTATTACAGCGTGGCATGAGGAAGAGCTCTCACAAGAAAGGGAACAAGAAAGAGGAGTCGCTAGTAAGTCACTTACTGGCCTGCTCCTCAGATAGTGAGGAGCTCAGGGAGAGATGGGCACAGGGCTGAGCGAGCTGTTCAGCTGCCAGAGGAGACAGAGCAATCTCCTGAGCGTCTGAGCTTGCACAGGATACCTGGCTCCATGCAACCGTACATTTTGCTTGAACACAAGACTGGCCCTAAGTGATGTTCTCAATTTCCATATTAATTCAAGGACTGCAGCCAAAGGTAAAAACCCAAAGTCTCCAGAGAAGGGGAAAAAAATGTTTTGACTTCTGGAAGAAATCAATATTAGACTCCACATTGATTATAGTGTGGAAGCCCATGGATTGGTTCCAGATTCTGTGAAGAAATCCCTTAGGAATACTAGAATAGCTCTGCATTACATTCAGCTTAGAAACACTTCAAGCAGGAGCTGAAGTTAAGCTGGACAATTCTGCAAATAGGTCGTCTTTTGGCTTAGGAACCAAAATACATCTTTGTGTAATTTAAAACAGTCTGCTAAACCTGTGAACTCTGCCAACAAAAACACTGCTCTTACACAATTTCCTACCTGGGAAAATAATGAGGGAATGAACAGATCTCAAAAGTCATCAAGTCCCAGCTCCTGGTGAAAGGTTACAAGCCACTTGGATACTATGGTGACAGGAAGATTTAGATAAACTGAGAACAGAGCAGACCACCTTCAGTTGCATTCCGAGTTACAGAGCTGAATCCTAAAGACTATTCTCTGGCCTTATAAAAAAAAACACCTGAAATTAGAAGCAAATCTGCGGGTGAGTTACAGGAATATGAACTGTAAGGAGGCGGAAGACACTCCATCAGGTTAACCACTCTTCGAACAGGACGTTGTCCTCCAGTTCCAGCTGTGCAGTGCAATATGCCACCACCCCCAGCCTAATCCTTGCTGCAGATCATCGCGTTTCCTGCCACAGAAATTGTGCTGCCTCAGATCTGCTGCCAGAGCTGTGACTTTTCCTTAACCTGTATCAGCTAAATGAGGCACATTAGCTGAAATGGCTTCATAGTATGGTGTTGTGGTTTTTGTTGTTGTTTGTGGTTTTTGTTTTCCCCTAATCCATCTAATTTTGAATAAATGGGTTAGGGAGCACATGCAGAAGCAGTCCTGCTGGCAGGTTTGAGGAGGCTGTTACCTTCAGCACAGGAACGGTAAGTAGGTGCCTGGGGCTGTTCAACAGCTCACCAGAGCTGTTTGCAAAGCAAACCTCACATCTCAACTTTTTTTTCAGTTACCTCTTAGCTCTTTTGTCATTTTAGTTTCACTGAAATCATAATGCTTCTGGGCAGTCACGAAATTTAAGTCTAATGGAAAAGAAACAGAACCAGAAAACAAGAGCCAACAATTTAAGGACTGTAATAAAATCTTGCTTCATCCAGTCCCACACTCACTGATTGCTGCTGCTCTCATTTAATTAAAAATCAACACCAAATAAACCATTTTACAAAGACAGCATTAGTTCCAGAAATCAGCAACCAAATGAAAGTTTCAAGAGCTTCTGAAATCTGTAAAGATCCAGTAAAATCCACATCATCATCATGATACATGGTTTCATAATTAAACGCTTATTAAAACGTAAGCGCACACATACACACTTTCAAAGTCAAAAAGCATACAGCGATCCATGCCACACTCCATTTACACAAAAGCCTGGTTAAAAAAGGAGCAAGCTGCCATCTGCTGAACCATCTGCTTCATCCAAGTCCTATTCTTCATTTACGGTCACTGGGATAGGAGCTTCCACAGGCAAAAATGTTTAGCATCATCAGAATCCCCAAATAAATATTTAATACCTTCTAATACCGCCCTCAGCTTAGTCACAATAATGGTTTCAGGACAAAATTCTGGCTCAGGATGCAGATTTGACTTAGCTGGATATATACTTGAAGATTGAGGACATGTTTTAAACAGCACTTCAAGTGCTAACGAGCTGCTCTGGGGTTCTGCTATTCCTACTTTAGTGCTTGCCATGGGATGAGCAGACCATAGCCTTGGCAGAGAGCCATTATGTGAAACGAGTGCATTGTTTGAATCTGCAGGTTTGTGGCCATTTGCAAAAATTGTGTCTTGCCTGTTGATCCCAGTGTGCTTTCAGCTTGAAAATGAAAAGAAGCAAGAAACCAGCAAGACATATATATATTATATGGCATTTATATTCCATATAATCTGCCAACTGTGTGCTTCTTTCTACATAAGAACTGTTTAAACCTGAGTCAATGTTAATGTGTAGCCTACCAAGATATTTGGGGACTCAGTCTCAACTCTTGCTCTTCTCATAAACCAAGGTGTCTGTGGAAGAACTGTCTCTGTGAACGTAGTGACAGCACGGGAGGGAAGTTCCCTTTAGCTGTTATGTATTTCTTTGTTCATTCCCTGTCATCTATGCCTGCCCAGGCAGGCAGAAAACGAGGCTTTCTACCTTTATGCATTGAGAACCCCTGCATGCCCAGGGGACAGCTGTATCCCTGGATTATTTACTGTGCAAACAGCAAAGGCTTCAATCGACAGCCTTTGTTTGCAAGCAGTTTGGTAAACTTGAAATCCAAAGCAGGTCTGTGTGATGCTGACCAAAATAGTGCATGTCCTAAATGCCAGGTGCAGATGTTAGTACAGCGGTCAGAAGGCAGTGGAGGTGCCAACAGGCACTCTGAAGGGCATGTGTAAGAAGAATAAATTCTTATTCTTTGGCCATTCCTTTTCTAAATCCATTTTGGTGGATTCTCCTACCTGCAAAAACCTTTCAGCCCGGTTACCATTTTTCCATGTAAATCAGTGTGTTTGTTATAGGACTGAAAGTGACACCTGACCAAAAGGGAACCTTGGGTCCTTTCACGAGGTTCCTATAGCAACTCTGCACTCTGAGCTGCACTGCAGCAGGTACAACTTAGGGGAAAGTAAAGCAGCCCTAAACTCTCTCTGTGCACTTGGGCTTCTGTCTTCAGCTAGGAATTGGCCTGGTTTCGTGGCACAAAGCCATTTAATAGAGGTTGCTCTGGTACATCATGAGCTGGCACATCCCCAAAGGGATATTCTTGTAGGAAGGGATATGCTATGGCAGACAGGCATTTCCCTGATCATTTTTCAAGGACAGAATCTAGAAGAAGGCCAAAAATGTGCTGCTACTTTGGCACTCACCTACCTCAAATGCCCATTTACTAAGAAGAAATTCCCAGGCATGTCAGTGTTTGGTTAGCTCAGTCACTAGAATAGCAGAATGGAGCTAGAAAGGGTGACTATTTAACTCAGAAGGCTATATTTCCCAGCATCTTATAAGCTGAACCTAGCACTGTGCAAAGCAAAGGTAATGTGATTGGAAGAATTTTACAGTCATACTTCATAATATATAGGCTAATACAGGGTGTAAAGCATCAAAACATCAACCTAACACATTTTAAGTTCATGCTAATAATCTTCAGTACAAAAGGAAATCATTTACATAACTGTTAGCCCTTGTTTATATAAGTATTGCACAAATTTATCATGAACTCCCAGTCTTGAGGAATGATGAGCTATGATAGCGATTATTGCTGAACAATTCTCAAGGCACCTATTCACTAGAAAGAAAATCAAGACCTAAAATGAGCAAAATGCTGTGTTTAAAGGGGGAAACCAGAGCAGCATGCTCATTACAAGGAAGGGTGAATGCTAATTGCAGCTAATAGCCAAAGCAGGCTCACCTTCCACAGCAACATGATTTAGTGCTTCCATTAGAATTTCCACAAAGGCCTGACGAAGCTTGAAAGCAAGACTGAGAAAACTGGCATGGAGCTGTGCACTGGTGTAGGGAAAATACAGCTCTGCTTTGAGCACAGGAACCTGCAGAGGTAATGATAAGTGGATAATGGACAGGATTAGCACAAAAACTGACTACCCCACTGACAGAGTTCAGAAGCATGGTTTATTCTTCCCTGTAGGGAGAGGGAAGGCATCCTAGGCAATAAGTCTGAGCTGGAAAAGGTACAGCCACAGAGGGGTGGTGGGATTTGTTCTGACTGTCCTTTCTTAGGACTGAGATTCTACAGCCACAGAGATGTGGTAACCTACCATTCACTCCTATAGTGACTGGCACGTTTGGGATCCTTATGTGCTGGAATATGAATTTGACTGGAAATGGGATATTTACCTTGCCATACTGAAACAGCATGCATTTATTTTCTTACTTCACAGTGCACAGACTTCTCTGATTCTGAACCTTTTTAGTGAAATGTTTGAAATATGAAATAGACATGGGCCATACATCTCTCTGGCTTTTTATATCACAGATGGAAGAGGCAAATATGATCCATATTTCCTCATGGTTTGCTAACTGTATCTCTCAGTCTTGGCTTCTTATGAAAGCCCAGCTGTGAGGGCTGCAAATATCCTAGTCTCTGTACTTCATTTACATGGCGTAGAGAATGAGGATATTTGGAAACAACAGTTTAGGTGAGCAACTCTTCTGAAAGCTATGTAATTGGCAACACTTTCAGAAGATTACATCTTTGCATAACTCTATTTTTTAGTGCCTCGTGCACATTTCCAAAGACATGGCAATATACAACCTCTGGGTCTGAACCATTTCTCAGGTTCATCATTGCTTTCTTAGTATATCATTGAGTACCTTCACTGTCAAATGCCCTTAAATATATTCATCCCATTCTACCTAAAACTAGATATTTAAGAGTGGTTACTTTGCACACCAAAGATTTGCTGCTGGTGGAGTTCCAGATCACAGCTTGTTTCTGCTGGTGACAAAACCAAAATTTATGGAAGAGTTGCAGCTGATAGACAGCCGATAGACTGCTGATCCAATTTTGCTTTTCCATCAGATTTGTTTCCCGAATTTAAGCCAATTGCTTTGCATTGGCAATAAAGATGTCCCAGAGGTATAAACAGTGGCACTTTCTGGTCATTACGTACAACACTGATGAAGAAAACTGAGTCAGGTTCACTGGCATCACCTAAACACTGCAGTGTAGTTACATTTGGCTGGGGCAAAGGGGAGAAATAGCACACTTAGATGAAGTTCAAATTTTATTCCTTCTTTAAAGTAAGAGAAGATTAAGCCTGTATCTCTAAAGCCTCTAAAGTTCATTAGGAATGTAATAAATAATTACTTATCTTTTATCCAATCCCATTTCAGAAACAGTTTCTCCATGAGGAGTCCTAATTTTGAAAAGTAGGCTCCCTTTTGGGGATTAAAATAAACATTTTCACTAAGTCATTATGAAATAATTTCTGCTTCCTTTTCACACTTATTCAACTGCTACATTCATTAATTTTTGAAATTTCTGGTTGTAAAGATCATAAGTCTTGGTGGAATTAAAGGCTAAAGAACTTTATAGTGTGCTGCACTCCATTATAAATCACGCTGGACTACATGGCCAACCTCATTTTCCATCATCAGCAGAACTGATATTACTTCCTATATAATGAAATGATTTAACAAAATTTTAGGTTGGATATTAGGAAAAACTTCTTTACCAAAAGGGTTGTTAGGCATTGGAATGGGCTGCCCAGGGAAGTGGTTGAGTCACCATCCCTGGAGGTCTTTAAAAGACGTTTAGATGTACAGCTTAGTGATATGGTTTAGTGGAGGACTGGTTAGTGTTAGGTCAGAGGTTGGACTAGGTGATCTTGGAGATCTCTTCCAACCTAGACAATTCTGTGATTCTGTGAAAATTCAGAATTCTATTCCACCAATCCTGCCAATTTGTCATCATTTGAACCAAGAGGATCCTTACGTAAAATGCCTGTTTCTTTTACTTTTCTAATATCTCCTAGCAGAGGGCTTCAGCTAGATGCCTCAGTGTGTTCTTCCCATCTCTAACTGCTGTGATTCTGTTGTAACGGTGTTACAACAGCAATAGAAATGCAGCCTGTAGAAAAGATTCCACATTCACAGTGGTCAAAGGGAGTAAAAATGTCATTTTTTTATTTTTTTTTTTTTTCATTTGAAAATGTATTGGGTTGATTTTGCCAGATTTTATCAGGAACAAATGACTATAGTACATAGCATGTAAGGAAAGGATTTTAGTTTTTGTGCATGGAGACCATGTGAATGGCCTTCACCAACATCTGACTCCTACCTCGGAAAATAGGACCAGTTCTAATCACGTAACTAGAGGTAGAGAAGATCAATAATTTTTGTTGTTGTTGATGTTGTTAAAAAATACCTGTTTATCAGACTAGAGATACTTCCAATAAAGACCTGATGGAAGCTGCTGGGTTTCCATAGAAATTTTCTGGATGGTTTCTTGCAAAACCCTGGCTTCCTGGATGGTGCTGGTGTGCAGGCTGCAACTCCAGACTACCTTTACAATATAGAAAAGTTGTGGACTAGGAACAGCTCAGCTTTTCACTGGGCTCCTTTGCTTCTAGAGTGCTAATTCTGGTTAGGTTTGGTGACACTGCTGTTGTGAGATCTCCAGGACGACACCTGCTCATTACATGTTTTTTCAGAATGCAGCTGTACAGGACCTGCTCAGGCAGGGTCCACAGGTACAACTGAAATAAGTGACTGCAGTTACTGCATTTTATCGGTGAAACACAAACAGCTGTGAGTCAGAGCATCTAGCAGTGCTCAACAACACTCCATAGCAGAGAACAGTTGATCTAAGTGAAACTGCCAAGAGAATTTATGAAACCATTGTATTGCACAAGAGATTGGCTTTGTCTAACCTTGCAAAGAATTTTTATGGAATCCTTATTGACTTTAAATCAGACTCTATACCCATATCCCTACAGAGACTTTTGTGCTCTCTTTGTTGATGATAAACTGAACTGTTCAGATATAGTCTGAAAAAGAAAAAATATTCCTGCATTGATTCAGAATATAACTTTATTAGTAAATTTCAAAGCTGCACTTCACTACAGGCACAGAATTACTGGTCTGTAAACACTGTAATGTAGTCGGGGATTGAGGATTTTTGCCTCCTGCTGTCTTGCTTTTTTCACAATGCAATCAACTGTATGACTGTGGTGCTTAAAGCAATCCTTGCAGATGCCACTGATAAAGTATTTTAGTCATGTCGAATGTCATGCTTGTAAAACACTCAAACTCCATCCTTACCATTGATTGCACAATTGCTACCAAGAGCTGAATATTATGGATATGAAGTTCATAAGTCTCAGTGCAGGCTCTTGTACAACTTATTCATGTTTTCTTGGAGTTCTCAATCCAAACAGTAGCTGTACTTGTCACTCTTAATTTGAGAAGGCTCAGAGATTTCCTGAATGACAGCAGCATGATTCAGACTTTCTTTAAATCCTTCTGTATATTGACATTGCAGCAAATGGCAAGTGTCAGCAGAATTGTCTTTATAAATCCTGACTTATTGCTACTGTTATCTATCACTGTTACTGAACTTCAGCTGTGCCCAGACAGCCCCTGTTTGTGATCAGGGTTTTAGAGCACAAAACAAAATACGAAGAAAAGCTGTCATCCCAAGAAATTACAGTTTAGGTAGACAAAACCAAAGATGTGACAAAAAATAAAATAAAATATTGAAGCAGCTTGCTCAGGACTACAAAGCAAGAATGGTAAAGCAGGAAATGGAGCCAATGCTTCTGAGCAGCTATATAATGCTTTGATAATAAATTTATCATCTTCTTATGATAATGACTGGCAGTCCCTGTTTAATAAAGGGATCTGTTTTATAAAGATTCCCAAGAGTATAGGAGTATTTCATAAACTTGTCTCTAACTTGAAAAAGTCTTTTTTTTTTTTTTTTATATATATCTTAATCATTAAAGCCAGAGAAGTTATTTATATCACTGGCAAAACAGAAAGAAAAAGGAAGACATGAGTAAGTTTTGCAGGGTTACTGTATATTGAAGACCATCTATGACCTACCCACACAGGAAAATAATAAATCACAGAGCATCTGCTTTCAAATCTTGGTTGCTGCTGAACTGCAGTGGTGGAAATGGTCTATCTTTTATATCTTTCATTTCCAGTGATGCTGATCTCCTTTTCTCTTCCCTTCTCCCTGGTTATTCTTTCAATTAACAGCTTTTAAATATGCCTTTCCTGCAGAGAATTCATCTATCAATTTTCCTGTAATATTTACATTGTATGTGATACTAGCAGAGATTACAAGCAAAGCCTTTAATTAAAAGTACTGAACTCTCCTTACGCTACTGTCTTCTAATACTGCTCCAGCTACATAAAAGGGCCATAAAGAAGGAGAGATTAATTTGTTGAAGTATCAGCTCAGGGACTTCTTTCTTGCCTGGGGTGTGCAGAGACCTGGAAGAGACTGCTCACAGTGGCATAAGCCATGGCCGAACCCCATCCTGCTGCATGTTTCCTCTGCCTCAAGCAACCAGCAAGGAACCTGGGCTGAACATGTAAATTGCTGCACCTTGAAATCAGATCAGTACATGCAGAGACCAAGCAGATTCCCCATCCTTTTCAAAGCAAGGGCACATAAAGGATGCCTGAACTTCAGGCATTCCTTCCTCCTTCTGTTTGCATAAGATCTCAGAGGTGATATCAATTTTCTAACTGTATAATTTATTCCACTGACTTCTACAGACTCATTTCTGCTTTCAAACAAAAACTGGGTCTAAGAACTCAAACTTGAGAGAAAAGTCTCCTAAAATACTCTAGCAGGCCAACCCTGCAGTCCCTGGCACTGCTTTTGATGGAAATTTGCATGCGCATACAAAAGCAGATTTAGAAGTTATTAGTTAGATTTGAGCCTAAGTGTAAAACATCTGATTTAACGTTACACATTCCCATGAGTTTTGTTTGTTTGTTTATATGCATAAGCAAAATCCAATGATTGCCTGTTAACATATTATTCAAGACATAAAAATCAATTAAAATAATTTTCTACAATTCACTCATAGCCAAGTGCTGACACAGTTTAAACTGGCTCACTACCTCCCTGAAAAGCAATTGGAAAACCAAGCTAAAGACAAATATGGTTTTAGTCACTTTAAGAAAAAACTTCAAGTGTTTCTCCTGCACTATTGCAAAGTAACTGAAGAACAATGAATAATTTAAAAGATTGGTCAGCTTTTAAATAAGCTTTGCTCCTACTTGGTCTAGATTAAATAAAGCTATTGTGATAATTCAAATAAAATGAATCCCAGTTTTAGAGGATTTAGTCCAACTGAATATAGCTGGTAAACAAGAAAATAGCAGAACTAGTACTTGCTCTTTCCTGTATTTTCTTGTGGGCAAAGAATACACAATTTCTAATAGCACAGGTCCTGCATAACTTCCTGGTGCTAAAATGGTACTCCAGGTGGAGGGCACCTGAATTCAAGTCTCATCTGTGGAATACAAAGGAAAATCAGTCACTGCACCCAGTGGCAACCTTCAGGGATATCAGAAGAAATTACTATGTCCTATTAATGTTGGGCAGTGGTGACTGCATCTGTGGTTTGGAAAGCCCTGTCGCTACAGCTACAAAGGAACCTGATGGCAGAATAAACCACAGGGGATGTCAGAGTACACACAAGATTCAACGTCTGCTCCAGTCGCAGCAAAATTTAGTCCTGGGAATTAGGTGATCCTGAGCCAGGACTCAGATTTCAAGATTTAGCCTTATTTGTTATTGTTCTCACAGGACACGCTTTGTTCTTGCTTTTGTTAGATGGATATATATTTAAAAGCACCGTGCTCTCTACTGATCCTACATTCAAAAGCCAGTGAGCACTCATTATAAAGTAGGAATTAAAATTCAGTAATGAAATAATTGTCCTTTTCATGACTTTACTATTTAGTTTAAGTACAGTAACTTATTTCACAATTCAAGAAAAATGAAAAGGTTAGAAAACCACAGCAGAATTTCAAAGTCATTTTGTTAAAAACAGGAGTTAAGCATTTCTGTATCTTTATATATCTGAGCCACATCATATTTTCTGCTAATAAATGAATGAACAAAGTGTTAACCTGTATTGGAAATGGAGAGCAGTGCCATGGTTCACAACCTGCAGGTCCAAGGTGAGTTGGGCTGAGACAACTTAGTCTGACAAAGGAGAGCTGCTCCTGCTCCAGCTGCTGCTCAGCTCCATCACTCTGCAGACCCATCCTCACCTCTGAGCTGCTTCACCATTTTCACCACTCCTCCAAACCCTCATTAATCTACACTGTTATTCCCTCTCAGCTCATGTTTGAGGGAAGGTTTTTATTCAGACACCCTTTGCTTATTGGCCTACATGCCCTGAAGCAAGTCTGCCACAGAAAACTTTTCTCTCTGGCACTCTTAACATATGTCCCAGCCATTTCCATCCCTCCTCATCTTTTGAAAGATGAAGTACTAGTGAAGCGACAGAGCTTGGTATACCTAATAAACTTATTTAACATCTCAGATTTCTTCATTAACTCTTTGGTTGTTTATTTCCTTGTGTGCTTGCTTTTCTACAGTGGTTGTTACAGCAAAATGTGATTTTATAAACTGCCAGAGATCCTCAGCAGGTTTTTGCTTCTACGCTTTTCTGTAGGAAGAATATTTAACCAGATCCATGCTTGTTATAAATCATTGTCACTCACTATGTATCAATGAAGCATTAATGATATGCAACAAATTATTAAATGTCCTCCTTGGTGTCATAGGCTCACATCTTAAAACCTGTAGGATGAGCAAGGAGAGATTTAAGCAACAGCTTATCTGTAGCTGCATGCTTTTGCACAAAAGAACTGACGAACATGTGTAGGTGTTTTGCTGAAGCATGGCTCAATGGAAAGTCAGAGCTGATCTTCCTCTGTCACCGCTCTCCGAAGTAAGCTATGCAGATTAAAATGCTGTACAAGAGCTTAGGCAGAACCAGTGAAAAGCCAACAGTTATAAATACCTTGTTATGGGTTTTCATCTTTTTGGCAGAGTGGAATTAGCTTAAGCAATTTCCGCGCTTTTCGCAGAATACTCACTGAACAATCCCATTAGAGAAACAGAAATTGAATGGGCAGCCAATCGTAAAAATAATTGCTCAACCTTTTTCTTTTCCAGATGTTTTTTGAGAATCTGAACTCAAGAGCCTTCCTTATTCTAAGCATGAATTGATTTGTCTAAAATTGAATTAATTTTATTTGGGAACAGTCATGTTTGAAGGCAAAATGTTGCTTAACCAAAATTTATAATTTTGGCATCTGGTTTCTGCATAAGTACAGTCAAAAAATTAGATACCTGTCTTTTGAGGCTGATTATGTCTATACCTGAGAATGAAAATGTTTTCTATCACCACTAGCAGGAGCAGGCTGTTTGCTACAAAGACCTCTGGACTAGCAGCTCTAATACAAAAGAAGGCGGTATAAGTCCCAGAGCTCTATTCTCTCCTTACGTAATGGGTAAGATGTATGGCCTCTCTATATTTGATTTTGCCCACTGACATAATAGGAAGGAATATACTTATAAGCCCATCTGACAGACGTACTTTCACATACATTATTAATTTAGAAGTTTGTAAACAAAATTTTATCGAGAAGAAAAGCTGTAATTTGAAAGGTTCCAAGATATATAATACACACAGACACAGAAATAGCACAGAGACTCTCTGCAAGATGACCCTACACATCAGAAACTGTTTCAAGATTATCTACATCTTTTTTTAAAGTGTCCAATTACAGAAGGCAGCAATAGAGGAATTAAAAGGAGAAAGTGTATTCCAGATATTAAGATGAATATATCTACAAGACCACAGATGTATCAGCTAATATTTTTGTCTTAGGTAAGATTGATAAAGTATTTAAGGTAAAAAAAGAAATGATGCGATTCTACAGCTACCGTTCAGGCAATGTTTACAGTTAAACCAGTAGACCCCTGTTAGGCAAAGGGCTAAGAACCTGCTATTTCTACCAAGTTGCCCTAGAAAATTCAGGATGCTTAGCAACTTGGAATTCAGACCTGAGTGTGGCCACAGAAGGACCACACAATTATACTATATATTAACATGTAGCTGCAACATCACCCCTTTTTTAATCAAGCAGTAACATGCAAAGAGCCATTTTTGTTTCAACTTTTCACCTGTTAGTCAACTGTGATCATTTCTACTGATTTGCACTGCAGCAATACTCAAGATCCTGATACCGAAGCTCTGCTGCCCTAACATTTGTACACACCCACCAGTTTCTGTCGTGTCTGCATGTTCCATGGTTGTTTATATGCACAGTGAGTGCATACGTATTCTTGTCTTTCCTATTTCTTAGCCTTGTGAACTCATCTTTTTTATGAAAGTGCTGCAGAGAAAAGCATTTCTCTCACTGTAAATCACAGTCTCTTTGGGTGTCCAGAAAACCATCAAGGTAGTGACAATAACCAAAAACCAACAAGCTCCCTTTAATTGCCAACAGCTTGGTCTAGTTCACTGTTGGGATGGTTACTCAATGCTAAAGGCAGCTACAGCTAGTTAGCTGGTCACTTGATAGTTAAAAAATAAAAATAAAAATAAAAATAAAAATAAAAATAAAAATAAAAATAAAAATAAAAATAAAAATAAAAATAAAAAATACACCTGCCAGTGACACAAGAGAGAGTTTCATAAAGATTCATGAGATCAACATTTTGACTGCAAATCTTTGAGACATCCCTTTGTAAGCTTTCTCAGCAGCTGGACAGAATAAAGTCTCCAAAGGGAGAGCTTCTCCCAGGAGGATTTAAAAAACACTACTTATGTATATCTTGTATTGATAATTTTATTTTTTTTTTTTCTGTAATAAATGTTTAAACTCCCTGTACCCATTCTGTCTTTCTATTTATGATTCAGAGAGCATTTAGCAAAAGAGGGTCATTCTATTAGAAACAATAACTGGCATCCCATTCATGTTTTGTTAAGTCACTGCTGCCTGGAAGCCTTGAACAACCTTTGTAGGTATTCCTCAGTACCTCACAAAGGAAGTAGAGCTTCTGCAAGGGAGAATTGTATCCTTAAGTGGAAATATAAAATGGATAAAGATTAATAGACATTCGTAGTTCTTACTGAAATGATCAGATCCAATTAATTCTTGAAACTAATAATAGAACGAGCAATAAACAATTATTTAAACAATGGAACCTAAGCACATATTTTGAATGCTTGACTGACAAAGGGTGAACTGAGAACCTGGCAAAATATTTTGCTAGTCTGGGGCCTTACTAAAAGCTGAACGAAACTCCTCAGCTATTCAGAAGTAGGTACAGGAGGTTTTAGACTCAGCAAACTCCTTAAGGTATGAGGATGGGTCTCTTTTCTTTGCTAGTGAAAAAATATATATACACTTTTCAAGTTCTTTACTCTCACCTACTGTTCACTAATTGGGAAAGGGCTTTTCCAATTGCTGACATGGTTTTGGATTGCTCAACAGATCTAATTAGCATTAAGTCACTTTATCTCTGAATCAAACATTTTTCTGTTCCTGCTATCTTCCAGCAATTAATGGATTAGTTCTTATTTATGTCTCCAAGCCATTATTAAAGTTTGTGCTTTAATTTGGACATTTGAATTGATGGTCCCCTGACTCTGAAAAACCCATTGTCTGTGAACTCAGGGGAGCAAATGCAAGAGAAGAAAGCATGGCAGGCCTGGAAAGATCATAAAAACACACAGAAAGGAAGCAAGTCACTGAATAGCAAACCCATCATTAAACTGAACTCAGGTCTCATATCTGATACAGTGTGTGAGGGCAAGGTGACTTAAGACTGCAGTCACTGTCTCAGACCTCAGCACAGAAGTCCTGCCCTTTGCAGCATCACCAGACCCCAGCCCAAACCACCGAGCCTCCAGCACCATGTGCTGCTGGAATGGGACTTGGAATCAGCTTTTAAGAATACACAAAAGTAGCAACAGAAAGGAAGTCGGCAGTGTAGAACAAGCTACATAAAACTCAGGAACTACCATTTTTACATGCAAACTGATAACCTACTTTTTAGTATAGTGGCTCCCTCCTAGCTAGTTGTTTGCAGACAGAACAATCTACAGCACTCACAGGACACGGTGTGACATGGGGGGAGATAAGCAGATAAACAGGTAAACGATGATTTGTAGAACATTCAGTGTCTGAGGACAGGTTCTGCGGATGTTCCTCAGCTGACCAAGTATGAATGAACAAGCCAGTGACCAAGCAACACGGTGTGTTTTTTTTATCTGCAAAACCTGAAAATCATTCCATTCTATTCTCAGCGCACTGCATCTATTGTTCCTGTTCCTCAGAGAGTACATGCACTTGTCTGAAAAGGCTATAAAGTGAAACTGGGAAAAGAAAGCACCAGTGAATAAGAAGAGGTGTTTTTAGAAACCACTTCTTCAATCACTTCTTTGGTTTTTGCTTTTAGTCACAGTCTGTTTCCCAGTGGATAATAAAGCTAAAAGTTGGATGGCACCCACACACAGTATCCCCAGTCTGACATAATAAAGATAATTCAAGGAGCAGAGACTCCCTTCTGAGCTCTGAACAGCCACATCTGTCTCAGTCCTTTGGGCTTCTCCCTTCTCACTCTGTTTATTTCCTCTCTTTGTATCTATCAGTTTGTATAAGCACAGAAACCCCTTCTCTTCCACAAAATTGCTCAGACAGCTGCCTGGCTAGAGATGAAAGAAACCTGCATTATGGGGACTGGGGAAATGTCACAGCTTGTACTGAGAGAAAAATGTGCTACCCTGGTGCAACCACGGCCTGCTGGCATGGGCCAGTTCTGGCCAAAGTACTGTGGCTTATTTGAGTCTCAGGTCTATGTGTTAAAATCAAGATGACCAGTATCTTACTTCACTTATTTCAGCAGCTCAAGAGACACATCCCAAATCTTATGCTGAATTCAGGAGACTTTCCATCCACTTCAGCTCAAAGACTGCCCACGCTACCTCAGGAGCAAGCAGAGCACATGCCAATCTGTCTTAATTGTTCAAAGCACACATATTAAAAGCACATTATGCACACATAATCTTGATGGTCATCAAGACTTGATAGTCACCAACAAACTACCTGCTATGCCTTTTACTTCTGCCTAGTTTTTGCCTGAGTTCAAATTTGACTGAAGCTGATCCACAAAGAGCCTCATAAATTTGGAAAAATACCTCTCCCTCTCCCAGCGCCGTGCCCACTCCTGCCAGTTTTGTGATTTGACTGAACAACTCACAGCTCACAAAAGTGAAGGCCAAGCCATCAAAGCTGTTGTTTTTCCACTTCATAATTCTCTCATCATTTTGGGGGTTCCTAAGTGGCTGGCAGACATTTTCAACATCCGATGTTGGCAGCTCTGCATATTGCCCTAGCTGAGCTCGCATGAACTCAATCATTCTCAGTTTAAAGGAAGCCGAGCTCTGAGTACATCCAATAAAAACTTCACATAGAGCCTGACTCTCGTACCTTTCCTGATAAAAGACAGTGTTGTTCACAATCGGGCTAAAGTTAAACACTTTATTTGCACTGACTTAGAAAGTGAGAGCTACTTACTAAGACTTAATATTCAGAAGGGAAATCAGTGGGAGAGTAGCTGGGGAAAAGTGTGCCGCTGGATGAATGACTAGTTTAGTCTATTTCTTCTTATAGCAAAGGAAAGTTATGCAAGACAACAGATCCTACAGACACATTACAAAATATAAATAATGGGGGTTAAAAATGAATAATTTCTTCAGTAGCTCCTATCATGGATTCTACTTTTGTTTTCTGTCTAAACAGGAAAATCTTTATGAAGTCCCAAGACTGGAAATTTGTCCAGTTCTTACAGACTGACGTCATTCTCTATAAAGCAAGATACTTGAATTGAAAATTATGTATTTCTTAGCACTGCAAAGTCTTGGCTGTATTTTCATTTTAATTACTTTCAAAACCAGCTTTTGACTGTGCAGCAAATGAGATAGCTGGCATGTTAGAATAACACTGCAATGCTCCATTACTGCCTTTTTGTGCTGGAAGGCGAGACAGGCACGGCATGCTGCAATATTCCCACTATTTTTAAAATGAACAGTATTTCTACAGTTTTTGTAATAGACTGAAAGACTTTCCAGCTCTGCTTAGTATGATTTTGGATAGTTCTTCTGGTTTGGAATAGAAGTTTTTATAAGGAAACGAGATAATTCAGAGCAAAAGACTTCTTTCTCTGTCCATAGTATTGCGTGACTTGCTTGATGCATGGGGCAAAATGCAAGTTTTAGACAGATTAAGGTGTCTTAATACCACTCAGTCAAATACTGGATGTCAGTGTCAAAGGGTGGTAGAGCTGAAACCAGCAGAAAAAGAATGAAAATAGGCATCCTGTTATAAATTTTCACAACTCCTTCACACAGATGGTACTTGCAGAAGCATCCAAAGCAGAGCAAGTATCCCTGGGTGGGGTAGGTCGCACTGCTCTGGGGGTGCCCTGCAGCCAGGTGAGCCATCGGCAGCAGCACTTGCAGTGCAGCCTGACACGAGCTCAATAGCCAACAAACATTTTTGCAGCTGATGAGAGGACCTAGCAGAAAGAAAGCAGGGTGGGGCAAATTGCCATTGCTTTCATGTTGGTATATAGTATCCAGATGCTGTACCAACACTTCACAGTCCTTTGCACTTTCAAAAGTATCTGCAGCCATTGAGCCAGACTAATTTGTCTAGGGAAACACGCTCAGCCCTGCCATGGATAAGCTTTCAAGTGATTATTTTCAATTCACTTTTGCAAATGTGCATATACGCTTCCCATGAATTATAATGACTTCCAGATATGGATTCAAAGATAGAGTCCACAACTAAAAGAGCCTTACAAATAATATACTGTAGTGGCTTAAGTGATATATTATGCTTCTTCATAATTGCAAATCACGTTGGAAGAGACTGTTAGTTTCTTGAACATTCCCCAGACAACTTTCACAAATAATCCTTGATTTGCAACTCTGTTGTTCTTGGGAGATGTTCAATATTCAAATTCTGATGTGCATTGATTGGAAATTCCAGTTATACAAAATGGATCCTTGTATTCTTATTCTAAAGAAATTCTAAAGTAGAGTTTTTTTTTGCCATATTTTTATCAATATAAAACTTACATTCTGCAGACTCCCTGTCAATATTTTTTTATACTTGCTCCTTCAAAGAATGTTTCTGTTGGTGAAATAATTTCTTAGAATATTTGTGAAAACAGAGGAAAAAGCATGGTTGAGAAAAGTGGATTAATAATTCAAGTTCACAATTATGATTACAAGTTTTCAATGCTCATTTAACTTAGAATAACTTTTACTAATATGGCACCAATGTGAGAATTCTCTGAAGTTATTTATGTAGACCCTAAAATATTACCAGTATAGTTATAGATTGTACAGCAATGCTCAAAGATTCTCAGAAAGCACAGACTTAGAGAAGAGACAAGAGGACACACATACAATATCAAACAGATAAAAATCAGTGTTTGCAGCGCTGAGAGGCATATATGGATTGCCCTGCCTTGAAGGAAGTCATCTTTTTGTATGGACACTGCGAGACTTGACTTTTATCATGCTTCAGAAATCATTCTAAAGAAATCAAAACCATTTTGCCTGAAAGGGCATCACATGGCATTTGCAATATTTCCCTACGGCAGAGCACAGCAAGGGCTTACCTTGCAGGATTATTTGAACAGCCAGCAATTCATTGATTGCTCAGTGCTGTGAAGACAGAAGTGTTATGTTAGTGCCTAATATTTTCACAACTTTTTTAATGATTATTTGTTCCACCATCACGTCTACAGTGCCGAAAATCTAATAGAGGAATGCACCTTCTGGAGAAACTCCAGGGCACAGACTTATTAAGAGCTAGACGCTGGCTTCAGCTTTCAAGGCGTGTGATGTGACTGCCATTTGTGGCTTCCCTTGAGCTGTTTGCGTGGGAAAGCCACCCCTCCCGCCCCTCTGCAGGGATCTGTGCCCCTCTGTGTCCCCGCACAGAGAACTACCAGCAAAGAATCACATCTGCCTTCAGCACTTGCTGCCAGAAAATGCCAGGAAGGAGGACAAAAGCCCTGAACTGCCTTTTCTTTCCAGGGTACCCTTAGCATTGGTAAAACACAGTGTCTCCTTACCTGCTCCTGCTCCCAGAGTTCCTCCCTGAACTTCTAATCTTAAAAATTCAGATATTCAAATCCAGACATATAGATCACATTACATTTAAACCCTGCTGACAAGGTGTTCTGCTCCTCACAATCCTATAAGCAAGCAGGCTCTAAATGTAGATCCCAGCAAAGCTTCAATGGCTCAGATTTTGAGCACAGGGAACACTTCCATATTCTGAATCACACAGGAGAGGCCTGATGTGGCAGGTCACCTCTGCACCTATGTACCACAGAAAAGCATCCAAGGAAAAAATGCCTTGGCTAAGGAAAGCCATTAGCTTTCAAGTAGCAACTGAATAAAGCTGCCTGGGTTTACTTTATTTGTTTATTTATTTTTTGATTGGTTGGTTTTGTATTTTTTTTCTTTTTAAAATCTTTTTGAAAATATTTTCAAGAAACCTGAAAATATCTGAAAATGCACTTGGTGAAATTCCATTCAGCTTCAATTTTTCACTATTGGTGCATCCTAGATTGGCAAAGTTGCTAAAGCTTTGTATATTTGGTTGCTTTTTTTTTTCTATTTATTGCATTTGTCAGTTGAGTTTCAAAATGATGAGCTGGTATCTGAACAAATTCCTTAGGCAGTCTTAGGACCAGGCTATATAATAATTAAAAAATAAATAAATCATGATAACAGGAAAAGACAACCTTCAAGATAAATAATCTCTCTCAGAGGTGTAAATGGAGGCGTCACAGTGACAGTGAAGATGAAGTCTAGATGAAGTCGAAGACCATTATTCTAACCTAACCATCACAGCAGATATACTTGGGAGAAAGAAAATAAGATCACATCATGGCAGTGGGATTAGTTGTTCTAATTTAGGAAGCAGCAGAGAGGAACGGCTGATGGATAGGAAGTGCACACCTACCGGTCCCCATCACAACTCAGACCAGATTTCACTGGGTGGTGGAATGGGAGGGCTACAGCTCTCAGCCTTTTGGGTATTTCTGTACCTTGGGTTGACTAGCAAGAAAGGTTTCTCTAAGGAGGCATAACTATATCACACCTCTCTGATGGGGCAGGTCTCCAAAGCAACTGAGCGATACCACCTCCAGCTCATCCTCAGTCTAGGCTCTGTACCAGCAGCAGCTCTTTCCATTCATTGCCAGTACTGCAAACCATAACACCCTGCTGTTCCAGGCCCTTGGCTACAAGAAAAGTGTACCTTCCTAAGGTACAGTTATACCCTTTTCATTAGAAATGGCCTACAGAGATGATTAGCAAAGATTTTGAGACCAATTTCTACTTCAGCCCCTCTGACATTCATTGGCAAAGGCTTCCAGCACTCTCAGAGTTTTGCAAATGCAGCATTAAAGCTTCTGTACCTCCTGTCACTAGTGATTGCAGCTCTATGGGATTGCTGTTTTTCAAATTTAAAGTAAGGGGCTGGGTTCTGTTTACCTGTCTGCTATAAAACCACAAATTTGGATGGCTTTAGCCTCCAGCATGGCCACAGGCAGAACACTGGAGACCAGGGTTTTACTACTTCTCCATGACAAAAAGAATTATCCCCTTCTTTCTTGAAAAATATTACATAAAGAACAGAGAACACTGACAAGGTTTTTTGAAAGGGCCAAGGACTGCAGATAGTAATGACGCCAGAGGACATTTAGCTTAAACTAGGGAAGGTGAAGAAATAGTAACAGAGAGAAGGGAAACAAAGAGGAACGAGGACAAAGCAGTCTGGTGAATGCAACTGCTGCTACACCAGCCAGCACAGAACAAGTGTTTCATCTGTCCTACAGAATAGATGAAGGCAACAGAGACAGTAGGGAGTGGGGGGATGAAAGAGGCAGACTTGGCAGGAAGATGTCTGCGCACAGAGGGATGGGACTGCCGGCGCTCTACTCTCCCTTGCACCTTGTTCTCGTGCTGTGCCAGGGTTAGGAGGATAAAGGGTTAAGACGGGGGCTGCACCGCTTTAGAGCCCTTGCTCGTGAAAGGGCTTCTGACCTACATGAACGATCCTTACTGGAAAAGAAAAGCAGGCTGAACTTCAAAACAAAAGACTCAAAAGGTGAAATCTTAAACATTGGAAATACCAGAACAAATCGTTTCAATTCTTCAATCCCCGTCTTCTATTATCTGCAATTATATTCAATAATAATTTTGATTATGTTAAAAATATATCTTTTTGGTGAGAGAACTATTAATGTTAGTTTGCTGTCATCCAGCTCTATGCGGTACCTGTTTCTGCAGTGCCCAAGGAATATGTCAATAAGTACCAGCAAACAGCGAACAGAGCAGATTCATTAGATGAGGCACGAAGATTTGTGATTCCACTCCCCAGGTTTGCAGGAATGACAGAAGCGTAACCTTCTATTGCTGTGTGTAGAAGAGAATGCAGACGAGAAAGGTGTAGGAAACTCTCTATTACTTTCCACACTGCGTTTCTGAGAAGAGCCTGAGTAAACACACACACACTCCACCAAAGTGAAGGTCAAACTCCCCATGATTACACAGATTTATTTTCGGGCCCAGACAGGAGCTTGAAGGAAGAGAGCACGATAATGAATGCAGAGCCCTGTTAACAGACCCCAAGAGAGATTTTCCAAACCTACAAGGAGCAGAAACAAAGCAATAGCTGTATGCATGCTAAACTTAGGGTGGCTATGGCATATCTGAAAGGTTTTTCTTGGAAAGCTACAGCTTCCACTGTGGGATTGAGTCCTGCAGAGGGTTCTGTAGCTCCCCTAATGTTTTCTCAAAGTGATAACGCTCATGACAGTCACTGCATGTCTACAGAACAGACTAGAGTGTGTGTTCTGACTTAACAGCCAGCCCTCAAAGGCAGGAAACCAGACCGATGCAAACACACCAACAAAGCTGGGCACTCAAATAAGAGACAAAGCTGACACATAGAGCAGAACGCTGCTGGATATCAAAGAAATCAATTCTGCACACCCAGCACTGAAATATGGCTCAAGCTCAGCTAAGTTTTTTTGCTGTTATCTAATGCACACAACCTAAAAACATCTCCACCAGTTTTTGTAGGCACATACACAACTCTGGACGTGTTGAAGTTATATGACCCATCTATAACGACTGGCAAAAGGTTTAACCATAGGTTCCTGTTTTTCCCTCCCATCCTTCAAGACACAGTTTCTTCCAACATGAGACTCCTGTTTTCCCCACCACTCTACAGGAAACACACATGTCTGGTAGCATCACAAATTGCTTTGCCAGCACAACTGAGCCACATGTGCCCTAAACCCAGTTCTCCTCCAGGTTGCAAAGTGATCACTTTGTCTGCATCTGCATTTTATCCATACTGCAGTGCCCCTGTTCTCATCCCATGATTGCTCATTTGATATCCTTTAGGAGATGGCCACTCAAATATGTTTTCTCGGATGTGGTTCCCGATAACCTCAGCACATTGCAGTCATAGCTGGTAGGTGTCATTGGTTTAAGGTAAGCAAAATTCACTCTATGCAGCAATAATTCATTAAAAGAACACTTGTATACAACATTTCCTAACCACTTGTTATTAAGATCTATTTATAGAAATGTTGTTTATACGAGTTTGAATTTGATTTTCTTCTGGCTAAAATTCTGAGGGAACAGTTATGTTCATGAAGAGTTTAACAGAATTAGTTTTAAAAACAAAACAAAACAACAAAACAAAACTTTTTAGACATTCTTTTCATAGAACATGTTGTAAAGGCTGCTGAATAAAAAGTAAAGATAGTTTAGTAAGACACAGCAAATAAATAATAGATGTCCTGCATAGAAGATTAGTGCTTTTCCTCTCTCAAACATGTTGGCCAAATGCAGAAAAGCAAACCTAAGGAGACTGGGTCATAGTTAATTTGTCTGTCAAGGGAGAATATGAAATGATGAAACCACATTTTCACCCTCCATAAAAAAGTGCAGGAAGGATGTTTACTTTGCATGTATAAATAACACATTTTATTGTTCTATTTTAACATTTCTTTTCCTCAGACCACCTCCAAGGAGGTTTCCATAGAAACTTAAGAGGGAAAACAAAGAGGAATATAATTTTTACTCAGCTTATATTGGTTTCAAATACCACTGCACTTACATCACCAATTTGTCCCTGCACACAATTTTATCAGCTGAAAATTTAAGTTTTATTGTTGATTAAAACAGCAATTTTGATTTAGCCCAGCTATCAAAAACACTGCTTGCAATTCAGTTTATCACTTCTCCAAGTTATGGCATTTTAGAACATTAAAGATGAGCAATTTTTGAAGCACCTATAATGAGCTCTATCAAATTGAAATCTGCTTTGGAACAAGTACAGTCCTCCAGTCTCTCTTTTCTTCCCTGGTGCTGATTTAAGGTACTGTAGTCAATATATTAAATCTTTAAACAGGTTTCAAATATGAATCTTTCCCATTTCTTGAACTGTCTCATACTGGTAATTATCATAATGATTTCTTAAGAGAGCCTGATCTCTGTTCCTTCCAAGGGATGTGAGTTGGCCACTTGCTGAGAGTGATGCAAAGCCTGTGATAGCACTGGCACGCATTTTTTGCAACTTCAGTGTCTTGATTTCTTTCCTTGAGTTTTTCTTTATTGCACGCTGCTTTTGCTCCCCTCTGACATTTTAAAGTCTTTTCACCAAAGACAGAAAACAAATAAAAAATAAAGAAATCAAGACAATTTAAAAAGTTCCCAAAGGCTTCAAGGATGCAGTCTCTTTTCTGCATGCAGCTACTTATTACTGTTGTTCGCTTCTGACTCATTTATACATGCCTGAAACCATTTTAGGAGAACCAGTCCAACAACAACTGAATGCTGTTTTCTGAGGAGAAGCCTCATGCTGAGATGCCTGGAAGATTATAAATCTGAGCTAGAGGAACACATAAGTAGTTTCACTCAGAGACCCCGTTCTTTAGGGAAGCTGCAAATTAGCAAACCCTTTTAGGATTCCAATTTCGATACAATTTCTTCCTGCTTACAGAAGCTGAAACCCGCTGACCTCTCACACTGTTTTTCCTAAATGCCAGTTGTTGGAAATCAAAGTTGTCCTGGTGGCATGAATCTAGCTTTTACTTTTATCCAGTTCTAGCTCTGCTTTTCACAAAGAATAAGAATAAATCTGTTGCAGTACTAGGATAAAAGAAAAAGTGTTTTCAGTTTTGGTGCCCAGGATCTGTTATTTCCACTGCATTATCGGTTCTGGGTGAAAGAGCACTATTTATGCACATACAGCTACACAAACTCCTGCAGATACAATGGGTGACGATCAAATTGTACGTTCCCTTCTTAATTCAGAGTCATCAGCATAGATGGCCTATGAATTGAGATTTGTTTTCTTAGTTTGTTTCTTACCGCAGTTGCTTTGGGGATGGCAGATTTTTCTTCTATTTTGTTTTAATCAAAAGCTTTTCTTTCAGAAGAAAGAAAAGAGAAGATGACAGAACCCTCCCTGAAAAGCAAGCACAAGGGACTAAACCTTTCCCAAGAGCTCTTCTCCTTTTTCTCAACTCACACACAGCAGGACACAGGTAACAATAGAGAGCAAACAGGAACATAAGAACCTATAAAGTCATTTGCTGGGGACTTTCGAGCTTGAACTCTAAATTCTAACCTTGTTGTAAGGTTGGATACCATATCTCTTTCATAGTAGAGCGAGTGGTTTCAGATTTCCTTGCATGTGTTTATTTTTAGGCCAGGTCTGCTAATGAGCCCAAAGTAAGTGGAAAAAAAAACCCTGATGAAATGATGTAACAAGTATGAGCTCTGAATTTGTGCCCAACAATGGTTAACAATGTTGGCACTTGAATGACGGCCAGAACGGGCCGAATTTCTGTTCCAGCCATTTTAAAAAAAGAAACACGTTGGCCTATCTTTCCTCATTCTCCGATAGTGAAATGTAAAAATAGAACTATGCACTCCAGAGGGCTCCAAGGGCTCCTTTCATTAATGTGAAAAATCCATCATTTATAGCTCTGCAGCATGAATAGGTTTGGAAGACATTTAATCACTAGTAAAAACGCCACCACCCCAACCCCACTCCTGCAGCCGTATATATAGCTCACAGCTATTCATCTGGGCTCGTGGGGAACTGCTCGAGTGTCCCATATATTCTCCATAGTGAATGAGAGCAAAGGAACATGTAGTGAGAACTGCTAGTCCAGAATACAACTTACACTGAAAATACATAAATAATTATTTGGAAGGGTAGGCAAATGATAGAGCTTGCTTACTAAATATATTTTGCCTGAGTACTTTCCAGTGAGGATCAAATCATACTTCTGATCTCTGTTGCACTTCTTGGCGTGATATATGGCATATGGGAAAGCAGCTAGAAGAAAATCCATCCTGGAGTTACGGACAGGAAGGCTTGTATCTCAAGGACTAATCTGTATTAAACTTCAGATCCTTGCACTACAAGATTTGAAAAGTTCTGTGCAGTTTTCTGCTTTCCAGTTAGAAGCTGAGGCAGATAGAATAAGGTTTTGCTCTAAGATTTTTCTGATTTGAAACATTCTGTGTGTAACCAGAGGGAGTATAATTGGGTTACGCTACCTATTCGTCTGGATACACATATACAGGCTTCTACTTTTATGATTAAAAAAAAATTAGATTCCTAAAAGTATTTCCAATGGTCTACTGTCTCTTTACACTGCAATTAAAAGATGGATCTAGATGCTGGTGAGATCTCCATGTTTCTCTTGGCTTTCAGCAGTGGTTTGCAGGACAAATCCACCACAGATTCCCAAAAAAATGCTTCATTTTGAAAAGAGCATTTTTATTAATATCAAAGTCCTGGTTTAAAGACTCATATCACTGAAATACTAGGTATTGATTTAGAAAATGACGACTCTGATATGAAAAGTTTGTACTTGAGATTGAGAGAGAACAGAACAGTTAGAAAAAAAAATTTAAAGTAATGGGCAGCATCTTCTATTCCATTCTGTGCATATTTCTATTGCACAGAAATAATGTAGCACAGGGAATAGAAAAAGGCACCAAGTGTGTGGCAGGATTGAAAAGGATATCCTGGATCATTAAGTCCAAATCTCGCATAACCACATACCACTTTAATGACAGAGACGCATTTTACAGGCTTTCCATTTCTGACAGCACCAAGCCAAGGTTATTTGTGGTTTCTCATACAGACCTTTTCCAGCTTTGACAATATATAAATTTACCCTTAGACCTCCCAAAACTAAATCAGAAACACTATTAGTGCGTGACAAACAGCAGACGTGGTGTAGTCTCTTATTGACTTTTAAAATTGTTGATAAAATTTTGTCTTGCTGTTGTTGCAGTGGTGGGACCTGTGTTGGATCTGGTACTATCTGCTCGTGGTGCCCCAACTCCACGTGGCTCCAGCACAACCTGTCCTTCGGCAGGAAGGATGAATGCTCAATTCAGCTCAGTGCCATGCACCAGTTTTCATTTGGTGGAAAAATGCCCGCATATGATTTCTACCTGATTTGCACTGTTGCTTCTATTAATAACTGCCATCTTGATTTCAGACGCAGAAGATAGGCACGCATACTGGCTGATCTGGTTTCTGTGCATCCTCTTTTTCCATGTTCAAGCAATGCAGGGAGCCTGAAAGCAGAGGGTGCCCTGTGCTGGCAGCACCATGCTCGTGAGGCAGAACAACCCTACAGCCTCACCAAAACTGACAGTCATTCATCCCTTTACCATCCCACTGCTATCTCCCACGTGTCAAGGACAATCAGGGAAAGAAGCTGAATTAAAGAAGAGTTGCCAATTTAAGGCAAATTAGGTAGATAAGCTATACTAACTGGATGGACTTTCTGTCAGAAATAAAGGTGGCATAACTTGGTTTCATTAATTCATTTCAAAGTGAATTAAACTAAAGCAAATTGAGGCCATTTAAATTCTGCCTGAGTATATGGTTTCACTAATGCATTTCGAATCTAAATTCATTTGGGTTAATTTTATTGAACATCCCTGAGTAGAAAAGAGAAGATATAATCCAGCTTTAAACATCTGCTCCTGGATTTTTGGATTTATGCATTCTATTCTATTTCATCTTTTTTCTTTCATATATCTACCATTGCTATTTGAATTTCAAGATAAGTGTCCCATAGGGTACTGTGAGTTTTTTTCCTTTCGGAGAGAACCATCTGGAGAAAAACAGCAATATTGCCAACCACTAGCATTAAAATTGTGAGTCAGGCCTTAAAAAAATCATGAGATTTATTTAAAAGTGTGAATCTTTCCCCCACAAATGTATTTACATTTTTAGTGTGTCTCTGATATTTTAGATGTACTCCAACCACATTTGCAAACTGCAATACAGGAAAAGCTGGCTTGCCTACATAACAGCTGGACTGCAATAGCCACAGCCTTAATAAAAACACCAAATATCAGGAGCCCCATAATGGAATCCTGAAAATGGAAATTGTAGAAGTTGGGAACCCTGGCAGGATGATAACTGCTTATACTTGGGACCAATTTAAATGAACCTCTTCAGTGGGAGGCTGGCAACCCAGAGGCAGCTAAGCTTGAATCCTGCACTTGTTTAGCTCTGATCCCAGTACAGAAATAGTCCCTTTTCTCCTCAGTGCTTGCACAGAGCTGCAATCCTGCTTGATAGAAAGGATGTCAATGAAATGCAATGCTTGCTTGCTTTGCTCAGCTCTGATCAAATGACCTTGACCTGCTCCTCAGACATGTCAAATTTGTCTGTCTGGTATCTAGATTTTCTCCAGAATACCTAGAATAGACGTGTTTTGAACTTGTATTGACTTTGAAGATTTATTTCTTAAATCCAGTTCAGAGTAAGTGTTTCTCTTTTAGGTTACAGACAACATTAATGGTGGTGACTAACAGAAACCTCACAGTATTGAGCGCTCTGCAGCCAAGTCAAGCAGGCCAGAGATTCCCTTGAGGAACTCGTGAAAAAAAAAACAACAGCTGCTTCAGGCTGCAGGACTTTCCTCAGAAGAAAACTTTAAAACAAGTTAATGCAAAGAGGGAATACTTCTAACTCACACTCTTCTTCATTCACTAGATGCTAGTTCACTCTATGCATTCAGAGATTCTGTAGTTGAGATGTGAGGGACACAGCAGAGATGTCTTTCCACAGGAGCTGAGCTCAGAGTCAGAGCTACACAGCACTTGTGTGGTTTGGCTAAAGAAGGGATTCTTGGGATCTACCAGTCGATCCATGACACTTGGTCCAAAGCACCTGGAAGCGAAGCAGCTCCAACAGATTTAGTCCCACAGAGGATGAGGTCTGAGCCTCCAGAGGAGCCTTCTCATGGGGATCTCTCCCAGCCTCCAGCACAGGACCTGAGCTGCTCAGGCTCTGCAGGGGCGGAAGAGAGGAGAGAAGATCTCCTTTCCGCTCAGTCTACACTTTCTGCAAGTATGACAGCATCAAACCTCAAGCCCACTCATCAGTACAGATGGGTCTGAGAGGCAAAGGGATTTTTTTCTCCAGCCCCATTTGAAAGAATTGTTTTTTTTTCTAGCTTGTGCTTGCTGGATGTATTAGCAGCCCTTTAGTGTTTGGCACTGCATGGGAGCTTTATACTACATACAATACAAGTTACATAAGAATAATTACTGGCCTGCATGCTGAGATACTTGATGAAGGACATGTCTTACATATTTTTCTTTTTTTCCAGGCATAGATATACCATAAACAAAGACCATTAATTATAAAGCAGCTCCCTGGAGAAATGGAAATTACTCGAGGAGTAAGAATGATTGAAGAATGATTGCTCTGTGCAGGCCATGTCCCACCAAGATGCAATTTGCTTCCCTTTGCATCATTCACATCTGTTTTTCTATACTACGGCTCCTGTATTTTACTGACATTTTATAGCAAACCTCAGTACAGAAGGCTCAATGAGATCCATATCCGTTCCTCAGAAGATGTGTACAAAGTGCAGTAAAAATGTTTTTGTGGTGTATTTAAAGACATCATCACAGCCCAGGGATACAAATGGGCATTTTTGAATACAAAAGACAGGTCAGGATTTTAATTCAGACATATACATGTATAATCCTTCTTTACCCCACCAATAATCAAGTACACTGTAGACAGAGTAGCAACCCTTATGTTTCTGTCAGATTGTTTTTCAAGGAACGATTTATTTCAATATGAACATTATAAATAAATTACTTGAGGGCAAATGAATGGAAAGCATATCAAATATGATTATAACTAGCAAACAACATTTTTACTGGGCAGATTCCCCTGTCTACAAGATTGCCTCATGACCGTTCAGGCTGGAGTGATAGGGCAGCCTTTCTCTGTGTGAACTTCATGATCCAGAAAGGCCTGCCTCTCCGTAAGCAAGGTGGTGTATTACAAAAATCCTGACATTTCTTCAGATTCACAGTTCCCATGACCTCCATGACAAAACCACAGTGTAAACCTCCTACTGAATTAATATTTACCCAAGGTATTTCAAAGATAGTCCAGGCATTGTAAGCACAAGTGCTGGGCTCTAGCAGATAGCTATTTACATTTCTCTTGCAGTCACCCCTGGGACACATCCCCTGAGTCCATGGACATTACTGAGACTTTCTATCCATATGAAAATGCTGCCAGCTGGGAAAGCATTAAAAAAATCCAATCAAACACGAGAGCTGGGAGTGATAATGGCCATTTACACATCGGACTATCTCAAAAGACAAAGTAACTATGTCCTGACCACAGCACCATGTACGTCTGTAGCTTTCCCCTCTAGTTTTGAACGTGCAGTTGTGCTGCTTCCTGTCCTAAGCTGCCGGGTGGTATCACAGCGCACACTTCAGCACTTGCTGCGTTCTGCTGCTGCAAAGAATGAAGTCATCCCAGATGGCATGCAAGGATATACTTGCTTATAACATGACTCATAGTTTGGAACCATAAAAATATTTATTTATTTTTGTACACTATGTACTGGTGTGGTACATCAAACCATTCTGCACTCTCTCTTACGTGGGTTGTAGAAGTAGCACCATGTTGAGGACATTGCCACTGACACGTCTTGTGCCTCTAAATCCTTCTCAGGCTGGGAGGGAGCAACCCAAGCAGGCAGCTGCTCTCGGCTGCTATGCTCCATGCTACCCACCAAAAATGAGAACTGAGAAGTCCTTTCCACAAGCACTGCACCAAACCACAGAACAAATTATTTGATCCAAGCTTTGGTTTATATCCTGCTTAGAACTCAGCCCCAAATTGGTTTAGTAGTTCAGGAACCTTGAAGAGGAAAAGTAAATTATATGCAATGCAACTAAATTGAATCTAGTCTAGCATTGTAGATCAAATATTCAGGAATAGCTATTAACATGTGTGAGGGAACTGAAGGTGAATTATGCTCCAGAGCTAATTGAAGAGCTTCCTCTAAAGTAAAGGAAACCTGTTTTGATACTTTATTTTGCTAATGAGAAGCAACGTAAAATGACTTCCTAGTTATTATGCTGAAATATGTCATGCATATTCAAAAACTATCTCTGAGGAACTGAAACAATTTAGATGAGATGAGTTACTGAACACATGAAAGGAATTGACTTCATAATCCAGCTAATGATTAGATAGGCTCAACTGTTAAAAATAATGACTGAACCAAAAAAACGTACATTCACATTAACTGCAACCACTGATAGTTAACGTGAGCCTGCCAGCCAAATGGCAATTTAATTTTATTTCAACTGTTTGCTTTTCATTTGGTTTAAAAAAAAAAAAGAGTCAATTTATGTTCTTTGCACATGTGGAAACTCTGCATCAGGTTTCCTGGAGCTGGCTTGTGACCAGAGTGTTGTCAATGATTTTCTAAGGTAGTACTTTAACTGTCCGGGAGATTTGACATTGTAATGGTGAATGTTCACCCACTAATTCTGGTTGCCTATTTGGCACTCTTCCACATCATTCTTTCAAAATTAATTGAGCAGAAATTCACAGGTTATTTACCTTTTAAAGCCCAACACCAAAAAATATTATCCACGTGGCATCTGCTTAAGAGAACCATACTGTACCTTCCCACCTTTACTAAAGATTTTAACTAGCTCACAGCAGATTTGCCAAGTACTACGTTAGGGCACACATCAGAGCAAACTTCCAAACTGAAATCTATGAATTCTCAACGGAGTTACAATTAATTGAAAACCAGTGATGCCTGTTAACTGTATCCTCCTGACCCTCAATGTTCTTCAGCATCCTCCATGAGCGAAACCTAAGTTAATGTGCCCAGGAAAATTTCCATAATCAGCACTCAGATAAAGATCTCTGATCCCTTACCATTTTCTGTGAGCAGGCTAAAAGAATGTGCAATACATAAAACAGATATTGGATATAATAACCAGCCCTTGAAAGGCTGGAATCATTTTGCTGTAGGAGTAATGCATTGCTGGATCCAAAGACATTACAAGATCCCATACCTAACCTAGGTGCAAGCTGTAACTCTGCCCTGCTTTTTACTCCAAATGCATACAAGTGCCACAATAAGATCAGTGTTCACAAACAACCTTATTTTCCTATTTGACAAAAGACAAAATTGCATAATCTCTTTGTTTGCAGTTTAACCAAAAAGGTACAGCACCACACACCACTGGTACCGGCTGAGAAACCCCTGAGGTGGAGAGCAGAAGGCATGACGTACCCCTGGATGCCCAAAGATTGTCCAGCCGAGGATTTGTAACTTCTGCTGCTGACAGATCCTGACCTTCAGAGCAAGACTGCAAGGACAAGGGTCGGGGAGTCTGACTCATTCTCAAGCTCTATATTAAATCTGTCTCACCCAGGATATCTAATGCCTCGCTGTTTACAGAATCAGTGTCTGGTTTATTATCTTCTAATATAATATTTTTGTAATTGGGAGCCTGTATATTTCTGATATGATCTGAAGGCAGTGACTAACACAAGGCCATCACCCCGCTTTGCCTGGAGTCACTGGCTGCAAATGGGCACAGGTTTACACCCCCATGCAATCAGCCACAGGGTTAGGGCCCTGCCTTCTATTCATCACACACACAAATCAGGGAGGCACAGATCAGCAAGAAAGGCCTTCACGAGAGAACTTCTGAAATTTTTCTGGCATACAGAGTTTTATGTTTCACGTGTGCGTCCTATGAGGAGGCAGAGGGGAGAGGGCAGCAGTGCTTGAGCTGAAATAGGGAGATATAGGGAGCTTGGAATGAAAAGTTTTAAGCAGAAAGGACATTTAGAAGCACCTAGTCCCCAGGTAAAGAAAGGCAAAATGCCTTCACTCCAGTTTTCCTAATCAAATTAGACAGATTTGCAAGGTATAGAGTATTTCTTGCTTGTGGAAACAGATAATTGCCCAGTTTGCAACAGCAGCGACCTGCTACTGTGCTGACTAGGGCAGTTTAAACATAGAAGTCATCCACAGTGGCCTCAAGCTCCTAGATAAGTAGTGAAATTCATCTAGACCCCAATTGGCTTTTGTAAGGAAAGCTTAAAAATCTCTGTGTCTTAAAATTAAGTTACCAAGCCAACGCTCCATCTCTAAAGTGACATTTCACCTTGCTTGGGTGTCCTGTGAATTGCAATACCTCGAGCTGATGCAGCTAAAAGAACATGTAGAGAAGACAGAAAGAGCCATTACCACAGCCCTTTTTAGCCATTCCTGAGCATGGCAGCTGTCAGTCCTTGGGTCTGCCCCTGCTGCAATTATCTGCCTCAAGCAATCTGATCCAAATGGATTATTTGGATCCTTCAGTTTGTTACACACCAAAAACCAAGGGCAGGAGATATGCCACATGCCCTGGCACAGAACAGAATAAGCTCACTAAGCTAAAGCTACAAATAATACTCACTTGAAATATGTTACATGAGAACAAGTATTTTAGTGTAAGACCTGTTACACTGAAATGAACCTAAAGCAGCAAGAATTTAAGCTGAAAATATTTTTATTTCATGGTATTAGCATGTATTATGTGTTTTTGACTAAAACTCAGAAGTTCATATGTGTAAATTTATCTTCTGTTACAAATCACACGGGTTTCAGATGTTCCTGCTGCCCCTTGAGTGTCAAGCTGAACTCAATCCCAAAGCCTCAAAGATGAATCCAGTCAACATTTAAATCCGAAACTACATAAAAACTACATAGTCTGAAACTACATAAACACCTTCATGTGATTGTGCTCCCAGCCTGAAATGTGTCACACTAAATTGCAATGCTCAGCTTCATTACCTGAAATTCACACAGAGCAAAGATCCTTGTTATTCAGTAGACCACTGTCACTCGTAACATGCAGCATATTTGGTATCTGAGAGACTGAATGCATTTTCTATTAAAATGCAAACAAAAATCTAACCCCCCTATATCATTATCACAAAATGTGTTAATAATCCAGGTGGATTATTTCATGTTTGATCCTAGGGATTCAGAATAGAGCCCAACTCATTTATCCACAGCTGCATCATCGTTACTGGCATATCAGGCACACACACACAAATTTATGGGACTGTGTCATTTGGTCAGTAACATAAATATATCTGATTAACAGCCACAAATGGCTGACCTATTGACTAAAACTGTGCCATCATCTCCCCAGAGCCAACTTGCTTTTTTTTTTTCTTTCCTTTTATTTCACTACTGTCCTTTACATTGAAAATAGCTTTTGCTGACTGAAATCTCCAATCTTTTTTTCATGAAGAAAAGCCTTTGTAACCACAAAAAACAAGTAACAACTCAAGAAGAGATAAGAGAATTTTAAAATATTAAACCACTATTTCTCATGTCTGTATCTGTTGAAAGTTAGATGGTTGCGTGTCTTGAAGATTAAATGTTTTAATTGAAAATTTCCTGAGGTTTATAAGCAGTTTGTTCATTCGATCCCCATTTTTCTTATTACTAGCATTTATTAATATAGGATACAATGGAATATAACAAGCTAGGAAGTGATGGCCTTGCTAAAGCTGAATTTGGCAGAATGCTGATATTCTCTCTGCTGGTAGAGAATGTGCAATAAAAATATAAAACCGGTGGGAATTCATTTTGACAGTGCAAAGAAAGTGTGTTTATTAAAATATAGTGCTTTCAGGATCTGCTTTTTTCTTGAAAGGTGCTCATAACTCAGACTAGTTCATATTACACCATTAGTGCATAAAAAACTTGTTTGCTCCCGGTAACAAAAATTGGAAATATTTTTCAAGAGCAATTGCTGCGAGGCAATCTCTGCATTTTCACCACAGATGCCTGTGCAGACTCTAAGCTGAAACTACTGCCCGTAAAGTTACTCTGATTAGCACATCAGCCTTTTTACTTACAGGTCAGTATGATAAGTATTAACGGGTTTGTGCAAGACAACTTGAACAAATGAAGAATTAAATTATGATCTCATTAATCCAAGCTACCTCCTACTTTTAGTGGAAAACAGTTTTGGTTCTTTCCCTAGCTGCTTTCTTTTTTTTTTTTTTTTTTTAATCTTTTTATCTTTTTTTTTTTTTTTTTTTCTCCCTTTGGCTCTGTTGAACAAACACAGAAACACAGGCAAATAAATCTACATAGGATGAAAAATAACATCAAGACAGTATTTTTCACATGCTTGCTTGCCCACCTTTTGCCTTCCTTCCTAGCAGGAGAATAGCAATCTGGCATTGGCCCCTTTCGCATTTATGAAGATAAAGTAGCCCACATACAGGGAAGTAATGGGGCTCCCTACTGTTCCTTAGTCACTTACGTGGAAGAGAAGCGTACGGGCTCATGGCTGAGTACAGCTCTTACATGACAAAGCACTTTCTCTGTTCATTCGAACCATTCCTTTCTACTCTCCATAACCCTGCTTGTTTCAGCTCCCTCAATGAATAAAATCCATGTCAGTGAGCACTGGGCTCCAGAATACTGCCCAGGGAGTACTTTTGCTGGTGACAATTCACCTGCAGCTTCCCTAGTACAGAACTTCAAAGATCAGCAGAGATGGACTTGAATTCAAACTTCAGACAGAAGTCTTAAAATTTTCTATTTGGGAATATGGTCCTAAGTCCCCGGTGCTTTTGAGAAGGTGAAAAAAAAAAAAAAAAAAAGAAAAAAAAAGCAGGGTATTTTATCCCACGGACAGTTTAGATACTGCCTTTACAAAGCCATGAGGAAAAAGGTGAACTACTTGACCCTCAGCATTCTGACAGCAAGGCTTAGCAGTGCTGCTTTACAAGTTTTGGTCCTGACAGATTGGAAGATGGTAGGAACTAGAAAGTATCCACTGACTTTAAAATTTAAATCTTGAAAAAAAAAAAAAGAGGTAGTTATTCATCCCATAGTCCTACAGTTTCATGTTAAGTCAACTGAAATCCATCTATGCCATGGTGGATGATTTAAACATTGTGAACAGATACAGTTCTTGACAACATCAACTACCAGCTCCCAATCACTCACAAGGGAAGTCAAGTACGAAAAGCCACTTAGAGACTGGATTTAGGACTGTGATTTAAATGCAGCATTTCTATAAACAAACACATACTTAACAGCCTAACTATTGAGACATCGGGAAGTGGTACTCTCCAGTTCAGAAAATCTGTGTAATTTATTATGCAATTAGCAAGCATTGTGGTTACCAGTACTAAAGCTAGTTTAATTTATCTGAATTCAATTCAGAAAGAAGTCGGTGTAGACTATAAATAACAGGTATTATATTAGTTCTCTATCCAGACTAAAGATGACAGTAACATTAAAAATAAACAAACCCATTTTTGGAAATCATACTGGGGACTATTTTAAAGTGATTCATCAGGATGACATAAATATGTGATACAATTCTGCTTGTGATGTATAGAAAATAAAGCAATGCAAGTGTTTTAAGTCAAAGATTTTACAAAATTATCAGTGCCAAGTTGCTTATTCTTCATCAAAAAGGCTTTTAAGAAATGTGGAACTGGCTACCAAAATTAAGGCAATTTCACGGTACTTCAGAAGAAGGTAAAAAACCAAGCTTCTAAAACATAGCAGAATATGTTTGAAAAATACAGTGCGTATTTGACTGAATTCTGTTCAGTTAATAGAACTATGGCAACTTCTACTTCAGAAAACTGGGATCTTAAAGGGACACTGGGTGATTTGGAAGCCCTCACTGCATTGGGATGAAGGTTTTCCCACTTGATATCTGACCATAATCAGTTATTTGTCCACACCCACCTTTATTTTTCCTCACACAGTTTTCTCTATGCATTTGGATATCTTGAGAATCCAATCCCAGCTGCAGTTTTAAAATTTATTCAAATAAACACATTTAATAAAAATGATGCAAATGCAATAATACAAAGGAATCAAATGTAGCCAAGGGCTTACATAAACTAAACAAAGCAGCTATCAGAACCAGACTAATGAACCCATGTAAATACAGGACGGTCATCATGGATCGGGTATTTTATATTGTAATTCACTTTGCTGCATTTCAGAAGCAGAATTAGATTTTCGGACAACTTATGAAAATTTATATATACCCATCTTTCAAACCCTACCTTCCTTCCTTCCTGTTGGATCCATCTACTCTCACAGTCCTCGTTCCAGTATTTTCCCTCTGCAGGTTATGAATAGCTGCTACTCTCTGCAGCAATGTTCCATGCAGCCTTTGTCATATAAACAGAATCTAAAACAGAGGGTATGCACTCAAACTGCTCAGATATAGTTCAGGTAGACCTTCTGGGAAATGAGGACGGGGGCTATTCTTGACTAAAGTCATTATCTCAAAAGCCTTGTTTCCAATTTAAGCTTAAAAAGGGTCCTGAGTTTCTACTCCAGAATAGGAAAAGCTATGGGCAGAATCCTCCACATTGTCACTCCACCATCAGCGCTGGGTTTAGCCCTGTGCAATGTCACAGCCAGAGTGACTGAAGCAATACATGTTGCCAGAAGGATGGCACTTTCTAAATTTTAAGGACCCTGAAAAAATGACTATACCTTCAGACCGACAACAAAGATAACACAGTTTTTTCTGTCCTGAAATTTGTCTACAGCCCCTAAAACTAATTAGTTTAAAATCTAGATTAATACATTAATGATAAATAAGATAATTATCTCTAGTTTTATCTTTGTAAACAGAGACCTACAGAAGTGGGTGAGTTACTGAACACACTGGATAGGCTGAGTTTTTCCCAACTAAAAATTAGATGCACAAGCTTAGAGAGAATGAAAGCTTTTCCCCCTCCAGATGGTAAGCTGCCTAGGCAGTAATTGATTTTAATCACAGACTCCTGACAATATTCTCTGCCTAGGAAGGGTTCAGTAGCTACTGATGTCTGCAGCTGAAAGAATATGGTGCCTATTTTCAGTCATTTTATGGTCCAGTTCCCAGTGTTCCCAGTGAACTTTCAGTAGCATGGTTTATAACGTTATTATCCCCTCTTGTTCTGTACTTTACTGCTTAGTTTCAATTGTTGTTGGACTTAAGACTGAACTTCTGAAAATGCCATCTATCTTTTCCAGGCCACTGATAGAGCCATCAGTTTAGAGATGTATATTACCTAATCCACCTGGTTTGACACATTACAATATCATATTTCCTGTTCACTCATACGTGACACATAGCCAAAGCTCTTTGCCCTCAAGTTTATAAACTGGATTCAGTACCCTTGCCAGAAACTGTCCCCAGATTTCAACCCAGTTCATTTAATTCCAGTATCCCTTTAAAGTGAGCATAGTTAAACATATTTATCCCCCAGTTCCCATCTTTCCCAGCTGGCTCTCTGGGAGAACCATTTGCAGTAATCTTTCAGT
Source organism: Aythya fuligula (assembly GCF_009819795.1). NCBI lineage: Eukaryota > Metazoa > Chordata > Aves > Anseriformes > Anatidae > Aythya > Aythya fuligula. Next base: position 18,801,808 of record NC_045567.1, read on the forward strand.
GACACCAAAACACCTATTTTTCATCTCCATCTAAGCCCACAAAGTATGTGAGACATTATGTTTACTACAGACCACAAAACTTTCACCTTTTGTGTATTGCTTTAATGCTGTAATAGGCTGTCCCTAAAATCTCTTTGCTTCTCCTTCATTGCCTCTGAAAACATTTACAGAAGTCCCAGGACTTCAGTCAATGCAAGAGCTTGTGTGCCCTGGGTTTCAGATTACATCCCCAACCATGAAATATTAAAGAGCATTCTCTGATGGTACCCTTCAGAAATTACTAGATATGAGTGAAAATGCCCCTTTTAACAAACTGTTGGAAGGAATTAAATAATCACAATCAACCCATGATACTCTCCTCTGTTACATTTCTCACAAGACAAGAGAGATTAAAACTTTTTGCAATACCTCAGCATCTCCAGTAAGATATCTATACTTCAGAAAGAAGAGATTTAAAATTATTCACTACTGGTTCTTAATGAAGGACTTGAACCAGCTCAGATTCAAGTAGTTTTAACTTAGATTAGATTCAAATATTTCCAATGAACAAATATTCAGATGTACACAGGTAACACAAACTCAAGAAGCTCTTTACCCTCCACAGAATAATTTCTGTGGACTTTACAGATGCTATGGCATAAAGAAGAGTTAAGTGCATCATGTACTTGAAACTATCACATACTTTTCCTTTATTATACGTATCATTAGGAAAAAATATAACTGCACCCCAGGCATCTCTCAAATACCACGTACAGGTCCTTCATTTGGTTGATACACTCTAAAGACATATTGGGTATAGCCACAGATGTTCTTTACTAAGTTGTACTGAAATCAATCTAATTTTGAGATGAATGAGGTGGTCTGATTTAAGGACTTGATTTCCCAGCATAACAAAAACATTAAAAGAAGTGAAGTCTCTTACCACTCGGAGTTCTGATGGATAAGCCAATTTCTCAGTCATGGTTTCTGCCTTTTAAACCAGAATTTCAGAAAGGTATCTATGAAGGTAACATCCATCAGCTATCTGGGAGGCATCTGGGAGAGAAAAAAAAAAAAAAAAAAAAAAGACATCTCAGATTTATAAGCAACACTAAGTTAAATTGCAATTAAGTATGCAAAATATTGCGTTAATACTAGTGACAAGGTAGTAGAGGACCAGCACCAAAGAATCAACAGGGATAGTTATCCACAGATTTTTTTAAAAAATGAGTTTCAGTACCTTACATACAGGGTAGTGTGATATGGCATAGAGCATAAGATCAACTACGTCCTCACTTGACAGCGTGCCAAATTTCAAAGCTGTCTGATGGCATATGTGATGTGAGCTCATGGCTTCCATCCAGTTCCCAGTCAAATGATGTCCTCATCTTACCCACTGACACTATCCAGCAGCCTCAGCTGAGGAATAGATGTTAGAGGGAACTACAACATTATACAGAGGCAATGGAAATTTTTAGGCAGAATTTTTTTCTGTTGAAAAAAAAAAAAAATAAATAAATAAAAATTTAAAACTTTTTGTGGGCCAAAACTGGCGTTTCTAAATAGCAAGAGTGCTATTTTGTTAAATGGTACAGAGAGACTCTGTGCTGGTTTTCCAAAGCCATGCCCACTCTGTGTGATGCAATATTGATCTGAACAAATTTGCTCTAGCACTGGAAGCAGCACCGCTGTGTTTGCAGAGTGCTCCCTTGGCTACTTCTCCCTGCTCAGGAGGAGGTGAGACAAGTTTGGATGGTGCGTGGCTCCCATGCAGCTGCACTGTTTGCAAGCACTTGCTGAAGCATATAAGTAGCCAGTACCACAAGCCCACTAAACGGGGCTGGGGTGCAGTTATTTGTGTAAGTCACGTAACGTCAGCATCTCCTTGCTGCTTTAAGGATCACAGCGTTTCCCAGATCGCTGCAGCACTGTGGCTGTGCTGTGAGAAGTCACTGTTGGCACAGGCTGCAGCCTTGTACACCTGTCTCATGACTACGACAGCAGTACAATCTGTGACTCTAGTGCAGGCAAACATATATTCTTTAGGATGAGTAATTAAACACTGAAATACTCTCACCCTGAGGAGCAGAAGACGCAGTTCAGCTTTTAATGTACATGTGTATCTGTTCTAGAAAGCTCGTGAGTCCTCGCAGGCAATTACATCCAATTACAAAGAACTTTCTCAGATAAAGTAATGTTTTCTTCAGGAAACTTCATCAAGCATATTATGGAAATTAGCATTTTATTACCATTACTGCATTATTTTTTTTTTTTTTTTTACTGTAGGCATCACACAAACCTGGAACCCTACTGTGCAAACACATGAAAGCAGCTACTTCCCCCAAACACAGAAGAGGGGTCGTACTGTTCTCATTTTTAGTACACTTTATAGACAGCTGAAGCACAGGGGATATAAGTGGTTTGCTTGAATCATGCACAGTTTATGGCAGAGAGGGGAGACAAGCTGAGCTCTCCCTAGAACCAGCTCTAGTACCAGGACTGCAAAAATCACCCTTTCCCTTTAAAGGGCCGTAACACACTGTGTTTGGGGGAGAAAAAAATGCAAGTGATTCTCTGCAGGACTGGAGCTTAATGGCTTGTCACTGTAGTCAAATAATTCAGTGTCAAATGCCAATTTTGTTTTTAATGATGTAGCGATGTACCCAGCTCCCACACACGTTAGAGGTGCCTGGGTACTGTGGAGTCTCACTGGAAGCTGTGTGAAGTGGAATTCAAACATCCTCCATCACCTTTTTAATGAAATAAATTCATCTTCTAATAGAAGAGAAGTCCTTCAGTGCTTGAGTTCTCCATTTTACATTCATACATACTCTGTACCTTGTCTGTTTGCATTAAAAGAAAATCCTTTTGATCAATGCTCTGGCAACAAAATTGCACTCCCCTGCATAGAGCTCCCCTCAGTCAACCCGCAGTGTAAATGATAGTTAATAGATAAAGAGACACGCTGTCAGGATCAGCTATGCATGTGTTAAAGCTTAACTGTCTCTAAGGTAGCAAGGAATAAAAGCCTTTCAGGTAACACATTACCGTCTAGCCTCATCTGCAACACATTTCAGTACAAGCAGCGAGGCTCCTTGCCTCCTCCTCACGTCCTGATTTCCCTTTGCATCAAGTCTCCAGTAGGGTGAATGGCAGAACTTTGTCACTCACAAACTGGGCAACTGAGACAAATGAAACCAAGGTATCTGACCAAAAATATGCTTTGCCTTACTGGCACAGGTGGCACCAGAAACCAGGAATCCACCGATTCCAGCCTGTTACTGGATCATCAAGCTAGGTTGCTTCTACTGGCATCCAAACGGTGTGTCAGTGGTTATTCTAAATAAAGCAATAAAAAAATTTACTGGCAGCCTTAATGGGGTTTTACTCTTCCACATTAGGATTACTCAGTGAGGAATCAGCTCGTTAGCACATGGTACAGAAATGACCACATAGTCACACAAATCCTCCTCCATTTACTGAGCTGCATCCACTTTGCAAGGAGCAGAGATTATAAAAGCAGGAGCTGAGCCCTGGCAGTCCTTCTCCAAGCACAGGCTAGCACTGTGGGGCAGGAGATATTTCCATGCAATCCTTATGCAGGTACATAGAGAGGACTGGTTATTTATTTGCATATAAACCTACCTGGAATTTCAACACTTTGAGATTTAAAGCAAAATATGCAAATCTACCTTTGCTTTTTCACATTTCCCAGCCAGCTACAAAGCTTACTGAAATTTTTGAGAATCAGTATTTGCAATTTAAATAAAAAGCAATCAAACTTTGAACTTTTTTTTTTTTTCCAGCAAGTCAGAACACTACCGTGATGAGTAAAGAGAAAATTATCGCGGTAGTCAAAAGGAAAATTTCATCCCCCATAAAAGCAGGGGTCTCTGTCCTTTGCACTGTGGGGGATCTACACCATAGTCTGCTTGTTAATAGCCATCATAGGATCAGGACTATGAAGATCCATGAAGAAAACCAAAAAGCAGAAATAGCAATCCAAAGAGGTGAATGTGCTGTGCATGGTTAGGAAAGGAACGCTGAGGACAAGCAGGATCATTATCTTACCAGATTAGTAAAGAACAATATTTTTTACATTACAAGAAACATAAAGCAGCAACGCTGGCAGTTCACAGCAGCATCAGTATTCAGACATATGGTTGAAGTTCCCCAAAGTTAGTGCACAAAACTTGTCAGCCTGAGAGGAGATTTAATTTGTTTGGGAAGTTCTTACGCAGCTACTGCCTTTAACTGTAAAAAATATTTCAAAGCTCTGTCATCTCCAGCACTGTTTCCAGCTGTGTTTAAACAAATCTGATTTTCTTTGTCATCGTATACAGCTGTATCTCCTCTCTTCTCTGCTTTCTTTTGAAAGCAGTTCACGGTGATCAACTCAAAGGAAATGCAGCTTCATTCCAAAGGGATTTCATTTCTTCCCCACTCTGATGGTCACTGATCACAGACCCATATTACAAAAAAGAGACTGAAATTGTACTAAAGGTGAATTAATTCACGGGTACTCCTGCCCGTAAAAGTATGGTGTATCAGTGTCAGGGCACTAATCACCCCCAGTCCTCTCTGCTCACATGAATGATGTATTGGTCCAGTGTTGCCTCCTGTAGCAGGAGTACACAGAATAGAAGCAAATCCCTACATCAAACCAAGACAGATCTCACACACACACCCTGAAGGCCCCACTAAACAAACAGGATGAGAGAATAAACATTATAACATGTTACTGCTGGTTTGGAAAAGGTTTGGAGAGGGGAGGGCAAGGCAGCAGATACAGAATTACCTGCCATTTCCATCATGCCCTCTCGCTCCCTCCCATCCACACATGTTTATACACAGCAGTTAGTGGGAAAGGTGGGGGGAAGAGAAGGAAAAAAAAAGGAGGGGCAGCACAGAAATCAAAGCTAAAAATCAAAAAGCCCCAATTATAATGCCTGTTTTTCCAACATATGTCAACACCTTGGAAATAAAAAGAGGTGAGAAGTTCACCCTCTGTACAGCATAACCGCTAGCAGGGGACTGGAGCGAGAGAGCCCCCAGTTTCATTCATGGGTACCTCTGAAAACCTGAATTAAGCAGCTTATTGTGCTAGCACATAATGTGACCAGCTTTGCAGAGATCAATGTCTTCTCTACAGATGCCTGCTCACCAGCTGAGAAATCAATCAGCTAAGCCTCAACAACTGCCAGAGGAGCAACCAAGGGCATGCAGCCCTAATACTAAATTTAAACAGAGATTACAGCTCCTATTTCCCCAGCAAAGTGTTTTGGCATCAGATTGTGGGAACGCCCGTTCAGAGCTACTGTCACATATGCTGGAGAAGAAGAGAAATGAGGCCTCGCTTCAGTGTGTCTGAATTGTCATATCTAAATAGCACGAGACCTTTTCCCTGCTATATATCCCTCTTTCTTTTGTGGAATGGCCTCATGGCACCTGACCAAGGCACAGATGAGCTAAGTGCTCTCAGTGCACAGGACGCCCTCATCCTTTTGATAAAAACATTTAGTCTCCACACTCAGCATCCTTACATGTGGAATATTACAAAATTCACCAATGTGCACAGGCACATTACTGATAAAGTCCTTTGATATTACCCATAACTAAAGAGAGATAATATTTTTATAATTGCTATGGGCTTTTAGTGGAAGTCTGAAAGAAAGGGAAAATACCCAGCTATCTGCTGTGGGGTCTGCTTTTGCTCTTTGGAGCTGATTTTGCATTCTGAGAGCTCAGGGAAGGAAGAGAGTAAGAGAAGAATTCATCTGGGTGAGCCTGATTCTTTCAGAAATACAGAAAAACTTGGTTGTTGAATAAAACAACTTTTGGAAAATGCTGTTAAGTCCAGAGCGCAGCGCTGCGGAGGGCTGCGGCTCAGCTCTGCACTCCCTCATCCAGGGCTTGGGAACAGCTGCTGCTCTCGTGGGCTCGACCTTGGCAGCTGCCATGCACCGATGGCAGTCACTGGTAAACGTGGGATTTCTTAAGACATTTTGTTTTTTCTGACAGTTTAAGATTTGAGATTTAGAGATGACCATCTGCATGCTGCACTGCAGGAAGACACATGCAGGGAGGACACCCTTTTTTGTTCTAATACTCTTCAATCTGTTGTGAGAGTTACTTCTGATTAATTGAGTTAAATAATCTGGTGTGCTGTTCCTATAAGTTAATGAACTTTTCAGTCATCTTACTCATCAGCATGTAAATCTAAACCCACTGTGATTTAGAGAAGAAAAACAGGCAGTGAAGAGGGTGCTAGGCTCAACCTGCAGCAGTTTGGATCTCAGGCAGTTACTGTCAGACTAATTACAGACTATGTGAAACCTAAGTTCAGTTTCTGCATTTTCAGATATTTACTTACTAATAATTGCCTGAACAGACTGAGCTACAATATATACATACCTAAATACATATACATAAAGCCTCCTCTCAATCCACTGGTCCATATCCTGCACTGCAGCTTCCCATACAGGTTCACTATAGGCAGCAGTGACAGCCTGCAATATATATCTCACGTGGTTTTCTGATCAGGGGTGTGCACCCCTCATTAACCAGTGAGACGTCATCTGTCCCACATTCAGCCCAGCACCACCATGCCACGAGAGTGACTGCTTCAAGGACACAAATCCACAAAGGCAGGAAAGATGGGCTTTGCCTTCCTCCACTCTTTGCTGCCATCTCAGCAGAGACCAGTATTTATTCTTTGTCAGACCTCCTAGAAAGGTCAGACAAGTTTGTTCCATCCATTTTTTTTAAAAAACAAAACTTTTTTTTCCTAATCAAATAGGTCTTTATTATGGTTTCATTTGAATACCAGTGATAAAGACATCAAAAGTTGTAGTCAGCTCCTGAGCAAGACCCTGATGATATACCACTGATAATACCACTCAGTACTATTTCTCACAATTAATATCTCTTCCCCGCATTCAAATCCATCCCTGTGTTTACATATATTTGTTAGAACATAGAAACACATATTTCAGGATTGAAATGCATACCTGGAGAAATTAAAACATGAATTACCCAGGCAAGACTTCAGCCTGTGTGTGCTGTATTTCACATCCTATCTCTAGAATTTCACTTTGAGAATTTCCTGATAAAAAGTAGAAGACAGGCAAACCCCTTCCAAAGAAAAAAAAAGATTAGAGGAACCTCATAGAAGGGAAACAGCTACTCAGAATGATCTGCTACTTTGTAGCATCGTAATTTCAGTCCCTCCTGCACTGCATCTCAGATTGCTGCCGACAGAATGGGAGGAGGTTGGGTTGGTACACAGTGGTGCCAAACAGCACTCCCTGCCTTCAGCAGGGATTTTAATAAGCAAACAAAATGAAGATAAGGACATTCTGGAGAAAAAGGGGAAAAAAAAAAAAAAAAAAGAGGGGGTGGGGGAAACTGTTAGGGATCAAAGAGGAGGCAGGCATGACTTGGATGACAACAAAAATCAATCATTTTAGGGTTTGGTTCCCTGCTTCTTAATAACTATAAGAAAAAAGGTTAGACGATAAAGGGAAGGACTATTTCACAGCTCAGACTCAGGATTTTTTTTTCCTAGATTTTAAACTTTATAGGAAAATGATCTATTAAAACTGATATAAAGTAATCAAATCTTTCTTGAAATTTCATTCCTTTCATTAGCTTTTCATCAGCAATGTACCCGAGACTTCAAGATAGTTAATGAAGTTTTGGCTGATGCAAATTCAAAGTCAACCATAAAAAGGCTACTGTACTTTATATGCTGCATAATCTTTCACTGAGTTTAATGTTTTTATGGTCTACATTGTACAGATATGACTACAAGATAGATTTCAGTTTGAAAATGGATTACACAATATTCCTAGCATTCAAGGCATGCTATCAGTAAAAAAGTTTAAAGAGGAGATAATATTTACTGTGAACTACTTCTTCCCTATCTGAAGGGGAAAGTGAAGTATTCTGTAGCTAAATGAGAAATGACTCATTTTCAGAGCATAAATCAGCGTTTTAATTGAATTGAATTAATTGACAGTTGGTATCATAAGGAGAAGATTTTCTGTAATTTTTTAGGAATATCTAATACGCCTTCTTCATAAAGCAAAAGTTTGTAAAAGGGAAAATAACAAAACTCTTTCTTGCTGGTTAATCTTTCTTGCAAAAGTCGCTTCCAGGAAATATATAGCTCCTATGTTAATGAACACAATCATTCACAGGGATGCCCAGGGGCTTAGAGCAACCCTACATGAACCCAAACTGCAAATAAACCCATCTCATATATTGAAATAAAACAAACTTCTCTGTACTACGCTAGAGTTATCAATAGAATAGGAAATCATTTTTAGTGGGGAGAGCACATTTTTTTAGTCCTGACATGGATAAAGTGTTTGGCTTTCATTTCCACACTGAATCATCTGGGTATTCCTTATGGTTCTACAGAAGTAACATAGGATCCTGAGCCTATTAAAAGTATTGGCAAAATTCTCTGTAATTATAGCAGAGCAAGGATTTTACTCAATGTATCAACATTTTTTTTTTTTTTTTTTTTTTTTTTAATGTGAGTGCATATAAATTAAAAAGATGCTTTTGCCAATGCATATCTGAATTACTCCTGTGACTCCAGAAGGATGAGTTTGGAATCACAAAAGCAGAACTAAGATAACACGATCCATTATGTGGCTAGCAATTTCCAAAGCAGGAGAAAAATATCTGTTGCATGGAGACAGAGCTAAGAAGTCACACAGGAAACATTTTCTCTCACAGTCTCTCTCACGATCAGCTCAAACCAAAAGCTTCATTCTGCTGCTCTTTTAGAGCAGCCACAACCTTTACCTCTGATGAAATATTTGCTGGGACAGAAAGAAAAGGCTCAGGATCAAATCTTGTAATGACAACTCAACAATGCTGTCCTTTGGAACATTTTTCTGAAAACCTTTCACCTTCTTTCAGTGCAGTTAACTGCACCAAACAACTTTTGCTCTACCAGCTGAAGTCTAACTACTCTACAGATTGTCTGACTGCACTGAATTTCTACAAGATCTGATTCAGGAAGATACCTGGCCACTTATCTGATTTTAAGTGCAAGGGTAGTCCCCTTGCAATCATCAAGTTCCTCATGTACTTAAAGTACAGTGTTGGCCCAAGAATAATCTGATATTTTTAGTTGAGTATTCATTCAAAAGGATGTGCATTTTCACATGGTCCCTTCCCTATTCTGAGCCTTCTGAATGTGACTAGCCGTCTCCATAATTAACTTCCTGTTCATTTTTACAATTTCATTCCCAAAGTAATTAGTTCATGGGCTGCTCCAGCCTGAATCTGATAAATTTTTAAAGCAGCAATGGCTCAAACTGTGGCATCCCTTCATCTCTTGTAAATACCACCTTCTATATTCACTAGTTTTTGGAATAAATGCCTCTGGCAAGAAGTATATTAGAGCCCTCCAGGTGGTGATTAAAACATCCCCCCCTGAAACACTCCACTGGCCTGGCCTTTCCTGAATCCTTTCTCAGCTTGAGAAATTTAAACTGCTCAGCGTCTCAGAGCTTAACGGGGAGGAAATTAGGGTAGGTTTTAGGCTGTTCCTGGGCTGTCCTCTGGCTATTCTTATTTGGGCATGTCTGAGAGACTGCCTAAAGCTACAGGAAATACAGCTTGACTAGGATCACTCTGACATTGCATTCTGCATTACCTAGTAGGGACATTTTGACTTAAATTGTCACCAAATCTAGCTATTACTGATGAAAGGGTCATTTCTCCTCTCTCATGACACATAAGACATCCTTCCTTTGTCCCTAACTCAGGATTACTTTCAAATCATACTTACATGTTGCGTACAGTCATGGCTTCATCAAATTCAATGTATTTATTCTCCTTCAATTACATATTCTAGCTCTCTTTCTCTGTGCCTCTAACTATTCAACCTCTCCATTTAATTTGCAAAAACACTTGGGGACAGAACTTGCAAGAAACAGAGTTAGAGTACAAGGAATCACATTCTTCTGGTTTTTATTTTTAGTTTTCACCATTTTGGAAATTAGTTTGATGTTAATTCACTGGAATTGAAGCCAGTTTAATTTACTGATTGGCAATTCTCAAGAGAAACTTTAAGATTTTTGTAGCCAGACCTATTAATCTGGAAGTACCTTCTCTATTATTAATGAACTGCCTTTGCTTTTAGCACACTGCTATCAGGAACTGAAGATGTTATTTTGACATGTTTGAAAACATGACTTTCTCCAGGAAGCTTCATCCGCTCATTTATTATTTGCCTTGAAGCTCTCATCAAAGGTAGATGACAGAAATGTTCTTCCAGATAACTGCCCTAAATCCTCTGAAGAGGTTTATTTATGTCATTATTACAGTATAAATGATTGTACTGATATTAGTAAGGTTTTACTTTCTGCATCCTTTCCACCTCTTCTGACATGAATTTAAATGCACGCAACTGACACTTTTTCTTAGTTCCAAGAACGACAAGATTACTTTCAAGAACCTTCATAATGGAAACTGCACTGCACCAGAAAGGCATTTAAAATCTGTTTTGCTTTTGGTGAGGACAGCAGTGAAGTGCTTGAAAGCTGGGGAACACTAAAAGCAGCTTCTGGGCTCCACCTGAAAGCACATCGCTACTGGGTGGCTGCTGGAGGCACACCGCCGGCAGCTCTCCCACCCCTTCTGCAATGAGCAGCCTCTTCCTCCTGCCCTCTGGTTTCTGTGTGACATCAGAGCTGCTCCTGCTTTAATTTAATCTCCTACTACTAAAACCCACTGCTAAAGATTAGTGCCAGACACTTTTCATTCCATTCATGTGAAATCCAAAGACAGACAGCGCACCCTTGTCTAGGTGACCGCAGCATGGGCTGCCACAGGTGCAATCCTCTGAGGCCAGGCTTTAGCAGAAACCCATTATTACAACTGAGGTCACTTTTTCAAGTGTGCAGCTTTCTGCAACCTTCTAATGTAATATTTTTGACGAAACTGCATTAAGAGCTTGGCACACTAAGTACGCAAGGTGGTTTAGCCAGCTTTCTTTAACCAGAAATGCCTTTCCTGATATTAATTACATTTTGCTTGTGCTTTGGTGTCTGAATCCTAGTAAGAGCTGAAGAATCTCTTTGGGTTTTGTTCCTATGTTTGTTAATACCAGATCTGTGCATTGCCGATCCACTTCCCATGCAATGTACTTGACGTAGTCACCAGCACGGAGAAGGAACTCACCTTTTCTTTCCACACAGGGAGAAATGGCTGATTAAAAACTTTGACAGGTTTGAGGTCTGCCCAATTTGAGTGGTTTTGTTGTGGGACCTGGTAAGGCTTGAAAATATTACACAGCTTGGGGGAAGCCATCCACTGTGTAGTAATTACAGTTCTATCCTTGCTTTATGTTTACACATTATCATCTGACTGCCCATTTAGGAGAAATAATTAGAACTTAGCTAACTATAAATAAGACAGATTTGTTCTTTCTGGCAAATTCCTTAATGCAACTGATTACCCTTGGCAGAAAAAGCTACAATGGCATGAACCTCTTAAATAAAACCTGCACAATGATCTTTCCATCTGTCTAACTACAATAATTAAAGACATCAGCAATGCAGAGTGCTTTAGATTTGGTTCACAAGCATGGATGGCATCTATCATTAATTTGACTGACAGACTTATTTGTCTTCATTGCTCCATTTGATCTTATTTCCTGCTAGTACAAGGAGGCTTGCAGAGGACCAACAAGTCTGACAGATATACTCTGCTTTCAGCTACACCAGCAGAACCTGGAACGCCTTCATTCAGTTGCATCAACAAACAAAAATAAGCAAAATTTTACTGATTGGCTGCAGACAAATCCACAGGTTTGTAATGAAATATATGTCTGTAGGAGACATAAGGGAAATAAACATTCTTTTTATACGAAATAAGAGTATTGGCTTCAATCTAGTTTATGTTATTGCTGAAAACATTAAATGCTAACAATGCATTCTTTGTTACAAAGGCAGTTATTCCTGAATTCTGAAGAGTGATATTTTCCATTGATTATGTAAATTGCATTGAAACTTGTGGTGTGTTGCAAAAGACTTCTAGGAATATCTAGCTATACTAGTTGAACCAGAGCAAGGCAGTGAAATTAGATAGTCTACATAATTTCAGTCTAAAAATCCATCCCTGGGGAAGGATGGCACTGTTGGTTGGAAGCAGCGGTGTGTGAGGTTCAGGCTACATGGATCACTTAGTCTCTATTAAAAGGCTAAATATAAAATTGTTTCAAAAAAAAAAAAAAAAAAAAAAAAAAGTCACTCCATCAAAGATATTGGAATTTGAAACTAAAATCCTGCAGATAGATTACTCATTTAGAAATGTTGCCATTTTCATTCTGATACAGTCAACATTATAAGGATTTAAGTAAACAGCTTGGTCTAAAACTGCGTTTGCTTTGACAGCTACAGAGACTAGACCGTTAGATTCAATACCAGTTAATAAAATATCTATGAAGCACATATCCTTCTGGAAAAAGAGGCAGTCTTGAGGGTAGAAGTTCTCCTGTACCTGAGCATCATCCAAGAGCATTAGTAGAGAAGGGCTCTATGGGAGGGCACTGCCTTCTGGGGTCTGAGCCCAATGCAGAAGAGCCTTTCCTTGCTGGCAAGAGCTGGCTTGAAGCAGACGGCCGCACACCAGCTTTGCCCACCCTCTCGCGGATGCTTTCAGCCCCTGCTGCCGATTACCACTGCCAGCAGTGCACCTCCCACAGCCTCGAAGCAGACAAGTGCAGTTGCTGTAAATGTTATGGGTTGCAAAAGACGGCACTTCTGCTCCTTCCCAAAAACACACAGCTGAGAACTGGCAAACTGATCTCCAGCCTACAGGAAACTTCTCATTGGGTGTGACCTCTCATTTACAGAGTTTTTAACCCAAATTACCTCATTGGATGCACAAAATAGAAGTGAATATTTAGGTATCCAATAAAGGTTGCATTTCCCCCTCCCCTCTCTGTTAGATAGGTAGACCTGCCTCACAATGATCCTACAGGTAGTGCAGCAGGACATTTTTGTGTAACAATATAGAGAAAAATGATCTGGGCAGCTGTTCTCAAGTCTCAATGTATTTGCTGTCAATTTTTTTTCTTTGTCAGATGCATGTTATTACAGAGAATGAAATACAGGTGATCTCAGCTGGGGAGCTAACGATCAATTTGCAAGCAATAACGAGCAAGTCCCCAAAGTAGAGAATTCTCATTTATCTTGTGTTTCCTTTATATTTTTGTAGGGCTTCAGGTTGGATAATACACAAGTCAAAGTGGGACACTTCCACCATGTCAGAGGTTAAATACTGGTTTCCCCCTGGTCACCAAAGTGTTTGTTAATTCTCCTTGTACAGAGCACTAAGCCCCTCATGCCTGCAGCAGTTTCATAAATATATATTATTCTATAGGACTTTTGTCCTAATTTAGCACTTCAAAGAAGATAAACTGTGAACCTGAGGAGAATCAGAGGGAGAGAAGAGGATATAGTAGAAAGAAGTTCCTAAACCAAGAGCAGGATGATAAAAATAGAATACACATGTAGCAGAAAACAGAAAGCCAATCCAGATTCTGTGGGTAAATCCAAAGGAAACTGCTGTGATCCTCCGAACATCTCCATTTGGAGATGTGTCAGAGCTTTCTCACACACGCCTTGTGCTCCTTTCTCAGTTCTGGGAAAAGTATTCCAAAACCTCCAAGATTTTGTATCTCCCTCCCCCGGCAACTTCCTCTGTTCTCCCGCCCGAACCAAGCCGTGTGGCTGAGGCACATCTGCCTGGCCCTCTCTGGTTTCTCCGTATGAATCAGCTGCTCAGTGGGACCGAGGAGAAGGGCAGGGATGCCAGAGAACTCAATCAGGTTCAACGCTGAGTTTCCACAGCAGTGTCTGGCCTTGTACAGCTACAGCTGCACCTCCTCCAAGAGCCACAGCCAGCAGCCTGGGGACTGCTTGCCACTGCTGCCCCATGCTCAAGGAGACGAAGTCCAGCAACACCAACAGAAATCCTCCTGAGGGCTCCAGCTGCCTCGTGGTCTCTCCTGGCTTCTGTAACACACCCAGGGGAGCAGCCTGCCTGTAAACAGACTTGAATATTCTCACCTGTGTGCAGCCTTTTTCTTTGTTTCCGGGATTGCACACAGCTTCATTAAGCCTGATTTCTGTGTATGAAGTGCAGATGGGGTGGCCTGGCCATCACTGCACACTTCCACATACTGACCCACATGGGGTCAGGCCCCGTGTAGGATCCGCAGTTACTGCAGAGCCAGTTCAGAAATCCTTAACCATATAAACCGAGTCACAGCCCAACAATATCAAGCTAAAATCACTGTTATAATTTTAATCAATTACCTTGTGGGTTCTAAGCCTTCAGGTTACAGCGTTCATACTGCCAGTGTTTTGAACAGTATCATGCTGACTTGATAATTATTCAGCTTACTTCTTTTTAAAATGAAAATAGACTCCCTTTGAATCACCTGACAACAGTGCTCAGGGCTTCAGCAAAACAAACATTCACCAGGATGTCAAGATGCTTCCGTTGTTTGCTAGTTTCAGAATAAAACTGTGATCCTAGAGCAGCTTTCTGTATGAACAGAAAATAAAGGATTGTGCTGTTAAATCCAAGATTGCAAGTGAAAATGCTGGTGGGCTAACCACACAAGGATAGAGGCCCACAGTCCTGAGGTAATTTATGTGTATTGGAAATCATAGTAAAAATGATTATCTTACAAATAATAAGGGAAATAAACTTATAAATTCCTTGGCCATTTTTCTACTGCTCTCCTAAAAACTGTTTTTCCTTGTAAACGAGCCTATCGCAGATTATTTGAAATGAAACTTCACAAACATCAAAATCAAATGAAGAGTATGATATGCTACAACCCACACAGTCTCTAGGAGCAACACGCGAGGCCAAGACTAATCTGAGCAGCACCTACAATCCCAGTCTTGCAACTGCCTATTATAATTAACGCTCAATCATAAAGAACGGCACCAATCTATTTTTACAGATACAAATGCCTCACTCTTTAAAAGCCTTCTTCAAAAATCAGTACTGACTAGTCTTGAGACAGGAATTTCTATGTATTAAACAGAGAAACACTTTCTTAGAAATAAATTTTAAAAAATAATAAAAAGGATGTCATAAACCGGTCCAGCTCACTGGTGATCAGAGAGAACCAAATGCTGGAATTTCAGCTAGAAAGCAGCAGCGTTTCACGTGCAGCACAATGTGCTTCAGAGCCAGGTTTCTGCATGCTGGATAAATTGCAGCTTTGCCACCCTTTGCTGCAGAGAACAAGCAGAGGAAGGATTCTGGTTTTGCAGATAACAATTAACACACAGTATTAAATTCCCTTTAACGCTCACTGTTATAACATCACCAAATAGTCGTATATGTTGGTGTTCTGGCCTCCTCAGTTAAGCTGGCAATTTAGAACAAAGAATATTTCGGATCTGGTTTCAGTACCAGGAAATAGAGAAGTCAGTGTTGATGCACACATTTCCAAAGCTGAAAGGACTTCAGTCTAAAGCCATGAATTATTCATAGCATATTCTGACACATTGGGGAAGAGACCTGAATATTCATGTGCCACACAACTGGTGAAGTCCCTACAAATTTGGGAAATGATGAGACTGTGGAAACTTTCCTTACTTTCCTCATGGGAAAAGCTTTGCCACGGCGGATTTCACTGATACAAGACATGCAATCAGAGCAGATGATGCCATGGGACAGACTTGAGCCTTGAATCAGAGTTCCTATTTTTTTAATCAGTTTCCTAGAGAACAATTGGGGATGCCAGCAATCTGAGAGCTGCATTGTTCAATCATGGTCACTCATAAAAGATTACCAATCGCATTGCACTCATTTGCTAATCAGTTTGGAAGTTTTTTTTCACAATGCAACCATATTCAATAATGTAAACATCTGATTTGTGATTCTCTCTTGCCATAAATCTTCTTCAGCCATTTATAATGAGACAAAATGCAAAGTGCAAAGCATAACTATGCAAACTTGGTGGTCAGTTCCATCTACTGTGCATCGATAAAAGTGACTGGCTAATGCCCTTAATGATAAAGAATGGGGCCTTCTTAAGTGTCTGACAATTAAGTCTCAATAAAAGAAAATAACCAGTTCTATAACGTCAATAAAAAATATTGCAGAAGTCTGTTGCGGCACTGGCCAGGCAGTGGGAAATCAAGACTACAATGTTCCTCCACCTTTTGAAAATTCCTGTGTGATCTTGGAAACCTACTTTAAACTTTGTTCTTCATTTCAACACTTCTTTTTTCTCCATTTTCTTCAATCTATCTTAAATTCTAAACAATTAAGACATCAACTGTCTTGTAACACCTCTTACAAACATGTCCTGTTCTTGTCAGGGGTATCTCAGAAGAACAACTCTGCTATCAATACTTAAATCATAAGCAATAGTATCAAGATTGCCCAGAATTTGCCTTCACTTAATCTCTGTATTTCAATTTTCCCACTGCAATGTTATTATTTTTTATTTCTCATGATATGTAATGAGGCATATATTGGCTTTGACAGCCCAGTACCTCTTGGCACACAGTGCCAGGAGAGCGCTAAAGATTATTGAGCTAAACAGCTGATAGCAGGCACTCCCTTTATAAATGACTTGGATAAGATTAAACGATGTGAAGAATAAAATTGATGTTAACTGATGGTCATTGCAAAGTGTTATTTTCAGAAGGCTCTTCCCCACAATGTGTTTCACTAATGCAAAGCAACAGGAGAGCAAGTTAACGTGACTAAGTGCATGGATTAGGTTTATCGTGGAGACAATCAAAGCTGCCCTAAACACCCAGGCACCCAATTTCCATGAGTGCAAATTGAAAACAAGTGCTTAGAGCTCTCAAGTTGCCTTTAAAGAGCTCAACCCATAAAAGATATTTTCTTCTAGTTAAAAGATTTTTCAGAGCTCTGTTTCTCACTTACACTTCCAAAACGAGTCTCTCTCTCTCTCTCTTTTTTCCCCAGAACTGGCTGTGAGGCTGTGGTTACGCTTTGGGCAGCGGTACAGCCTCAGCAGGCTGAAACAACCACTCCATGCATGTTCCTACCCTGTGTCATCTCTGTAATCTGCCAGCAATTGCAGAACACCAGAAGCTTAAAGCTGGAGCTGCTCATTTACTTTAGAAGTTGCTGCTCACTCTTTCATATGAAAAAAGATCCAAAAAAATCATGATTCTAAATTGTGTCAAAAGGTACGTACTGTTCACCACTAAGGCCATACAGATTCTGTTGGGGTAAAAGCATAAGAAACAGCAACAACACACACTCAGCTGCTGAACTGTAGCCATAAAGTGAATTACAGTACACGTGTTAAGTATGACAACCAACTTCCCTTGGACAACAACTTACAGTCTTCATTCAACACTCCAGCTACTCACTGGTATAGGTAAGTAAAATCATCTCCATGTCAACTAGACAAACTGAGGACCAGAAATCCAAGACCTGTCTGAGTTTTGCTTTGGTAAATCAGTACTTTTGGAAGGAACAGCAGCACGAAGGAGCCCTGCCCTGAGCCAGTCAGTGCTGCTTTTTCCTTCCCATTGTAACCTAACTACTCCCTCATTCGTGCTGTTTATTATTGAATGAAGTGCTGAGATCAGAGCTAGGTGTTTCCTAACGCCAGTTCCCAGATACTCATAAATACTGTTAAAAATCTGCAGCAATTTTGCCACGCACAGCGCTGCTGAATGCAGACTGCCGCAGGTACAGATGTCAGATTCAAAATGTGTGAGCTCAGCAGATGAGCCCCGTGCTCTGACACCGATCATATGTGTTGTATGAATGTCATATACGTCATGTGAGCTGAGAGATACAGCTCTCACATCACTGTAAATATCTTTAGACTAGTTATGCTAAATTACCCATTTATTACTGTGAGAAATAAGTATGATTCAGATATCTATTTTAGGGTGAAATGAATTATGCTTTAAACTCCAATGCCTGTACCAGTCCAGACTTTCCCGGGAGTTAGGATCACTGTTCCAGGTGAATGCACTCCCTTGTAGCCGATGCTGAATGCCTTCTGCAGGATCACCAGCATCACACCAGTGCAGAGCTGGGAACAGCCCTTCAATTTCCTGGCTCAGCCTGATGCTTTGTGCTGGGTATTATTGCCCTGCTTTTGAAACTCAGGCAGCACAAATCTTAACTTTGTCCACCGGATATAAAATAAACCACAAGTTACAAAAAAAAAAAAAGAAAGAAAAAGGCACACACTGAAGAAGCATGTATATAAGAGTGACTTCTCATTACCGCTCACCCAATTCCCAGTGCCGTGAGCAGTAGGGTGGCATTTCAGCCTAGCGCGCTGGGTATTACCTTGTTTAAGGAGCGGAAGCACATAGTCCCCATGAACCAGCCTCAGGTGGATTTAAATTACTCTCTGCTCTTTCAAAGTGACAGTTTCTGATCTCCAATTTCCATTGGTTACTAAGCTGCTAGAAACAAGCATATTGTACATGGGTAAATAGTTAGTGTGTATATCTGGGTCAGTAGCCAGCCTGTAATGCAACCTGTCCTTAGTGGTAATACACACTGTGTTCCTTCACATGCATGTTTACTGGCTACAGCAGCTTAGCCATACTTAAATATGCTGAAATTTAGCTTCAGAAAGGTGCAAGAGGTTGTCGATGTTGCTCTGGTGAAAGAAATCAAACCAAAAAATATATTATATCTCCTCATCTAGATAAAATCTTGGAAATCTTGGAGCTATTTGGCATCTCTTAACATTCCCATCCTTTCTTGGACAGATGTCTTTGCTTCAGGGTACATGGTTAGCTATAAGGAAATTCAGGTGGGACACTCCCCAGGAGGAAGCTACAAATAACAAAAAGCACGTCCGAGGACAAAGGAAGCTGCATAAAATAGGAAAGGTTTTGACTTGCACTTTCATGCATGGAAACAAACCAGCTGCACAGATCCATGCCCATTTCATGGTCCTTGAGCCAAGATGGCAGGAGCAATCTTTTTTCCTAGAGCCCTAAGCTGCATCACACACTCTTCCACAGAGATCCTCGAATAACTGTGAACAGCGTGAAAGCGTGAAAAATCAGCTCAGATTGCAATTAGTTCTGTATAGATCCAGTAACAGAGGAAATACAGACTGACAGAGACAAAACACTAACTGGTTTCTCCTTATGTAACAGAATCCTTGCTATAAGCAAAATAACCTTTTAATTGCAGCAAAGTCTTTAATGATACTTATAGCTTGTTTACAAAATAATGATCCCTCCTTAATCATTCTGTATTTCTCCTCTGTCGTACTGCATATTGATACATTCTGGGGTTTTAAAATAGGACCTTGCTTATATAACGCAGGCACAAGTGAAGTGAACGTGAGATAGAAGCCTTGGCACTACAGCAATTCACACAAAGAAATATCTGTATGATTTCTTCATGGCTGCAAGCAACATTGTCTTCACTGAAAAGTTTCTTTTCCCAATTCATTCTCAAAGTTCAGTATTTTTAATCTTAATAAAAGTGCATAACATACTGCTCCAAGAGTCACCATATACCTTAGGCTAGAATACTGTCAGCTCATCATTCACTTCTTAGGAAGATCAGTAGTACACTTGAACTGACTTTTCATTTTAAGACTAAAAAGAAAAAAAAAAAAAAAAAAAGGCATGCTTTACATAAACAATTAGATATGTTCATTAGGCTCATGTTACGGAACTGTGACTGGACCCAGCTTAAAGAGTGCTCCCTGGAAACCTCCCAAGGCTGAGGTGTGGCAGCTCAGCAGGCGTCAGGATGGGATCAAATGAATGCTGGAGATGCTATGGGGGCCACAGTCCTTTGGATGACAATTTTATAAGGAGGAATAATAGGCTACAATGTCAAAATTTAGGGTATTAGGCAGGAAACTGAAGATAAAGAATCTCTACTGTAGGATTCCCTGAAAGGCTGCAAGTAGCTCATGTGTGGACAAACCTGGGAGCAAAATCTCCCCGTATAGATGAGAAAACGGTGTGAAGAAGGGCATTTCACATTCAGTGAATGGGTTTACACAGAATGACTTTGGCTTCACATAAATATTATGGGAAGCTGGCAACTGATAACAGTAAACTTTTTAAACTAGGGTAGAAAGTTGGAGAAAAAAAGAGTACATGGTTTGGGTTGCTCCATTTTCCAGGGTGAGGTAAATACACTCAAGAAAAGGGTAACAGAAAGTTACTAGGACTAGCGTGACTCAATTTAAGTGAAAATATTATTATAAAAAGCACAGGAGAAAATTGTAGAAGATAACTAGTAGGATACTGTAAACTCAGTAAACAGCAAAAGAAAAACAAGTAGAAGAAAGAATCATTCTGTAAGTTACAGAAAGCTCAGCTCAGAGTGAAAAGAATCCGTGCCTTACTTACACAATCCAATCCCTGGGCTGAAATTCCAAGGTCAGATAGGAAAAGTACAGCACTGAGATTGTATTACCAGTCACCTGGCCATGGGGGCGATAGCAGCTACGACATGCTGGAAGGCGTCAGAGGCTATGAGAGCAGAAATGCCATCTAAATGTAGAAGAGGTGGCAGGCATGATATCGAGATTAAATATCTAGACAGCACTGACAATTGCTTCCTTGATTAGCTCCTTGCAATTCACTGGAAGAAAAGCAATTCTTGGCTTGATTCTGAGCTCCATATAGCACTGGCTTGTGATGTCCTTATAGGCTCACAGGGATTAAAAAGGCTCCACCAAGAAAGCACAGTCATGCACCAGTGCCTGTGCAGTCAAGGGGTTCCCAGCCTGTCAAGCCCAGCGGTGTCCAGGCCCGGAGAGGTTTCCCATCAAAGAGGAATCCAAAGAGTATGAATACAAAGCAATTAGTTTTTATATACACAGAACTATAGGAAGTTAGTTCTTTGAATCTGGTAGCATTTCACCTTATTTTTCCATGGATAAATAGAAGCCAAAGGAACAGAATACAGACATTCAGGGTTTGTCCTTCCATGAGTTCAGGATGTATCACATCAAAAGCATGGCTTCTAAATATATGTATATATTTTTTGTTGCTGTTAAAACTAACCAAATAAATAAATAAATTGCATGGTTGCACGTCTGCCTGCTAAAAACAACAGAGAGCTAACAGAGAGCTTAGCTGACTGCCTAACCAGTTTCTCTTACTGTTCAAGATGTTATCTCTTTGCATTTGTACTCCTTGAAAACATGACTTTGTACATCATCAAACAGGCACAGGGACAAATGCAAGCACAGATGTTGATTCCGTGGTGTGATGCAGTTAATTTGAACTTGTTCTTAGTGATGCTCGAAAACCTAATATGTTTTCAAATTAGGCTCTTGAGGTTTGATCATGTTCTCATTAAATATATGAACGAAACTCCCAGTGATTTTCACCAAGAGCCAGGATTTGGTCTTTAGGAAGATAAGAAAGCTTAATGTTAAGTGCTGCAGTCCTCTTAAAAAGTATTGTCACTATTCATTGATTTTTTTTTCAGAAATAGCATCTCATAAGCAGTTACATCATTTGTTATCATAAGAAGTTCCACTGATGCCTCGGGCTTCTCTGAGTTTCTTTTCACTATATTTTCTTGTCTGGTAGAAGGATATATGCACAAGGAACAAGGCTGTTTTAAAGTAATTTTCTTTCATTTTAATTTACAGGTTTTTGTAAGATTGCAGTTGCTATGTGCAATTTCTAAAACCATAATAATTTGCATACATTAAGAAGGTATGTGCTTGCAGTATGTCATTACTTCTGTCTCCTGCATAGCTTTTCTATATGAAAAGCAATTCTGATTCAGAATTATGAAAAATAACATCTAAAAATACTGTAGAGAAGTTGAATTAATAATACTTGGCATTTATTCCTTCTCTTGAAAACATTAATAATTGGGGAGTGTTCAGAACCTGTCTAGTTCTGAATATAAGTGAAGACCCACTGGAGACAGAAAATGTCTCAAATTTTAATGCCATTTAACTGACAAGGAAGGAAAGGACCAGGTAAGTGAAGAGATTTGCTACAGGTTTTCAAGCTTTGTCTGTATTCAGACAAATTTAGTTTTTTAAAAAGTACTCAAACCCACATACCATGTTCTTTTTTGTCACAAAAAGTTGTTACCAAGCACTGAGTAGTTTTAAAGTCCTGCCAGGGCTGACTCTCCTGATGTATAGCTACTGCACGTCCTGAACTCTATGTGTGAAGTGAGTTTTTGCTCATTTACTCAGGTGAAAAAACAATGACGAAATTGCGCTTATTTAAGGACTGATTGCTTTAAATAAAGGCAAATCAGAAATTTAGAAGAGAATGTTAATTACATCCAGTGACATACATATCCATTATAAACTTGAAAAAATGTACCTGGAGGTTGCTCACTTCTCTGAACGAGCCAAGTTTTATGGCTTGGCTGGCAATGCCACTGAGTTTAGTACAGGGCAGTAACCTTGCACATTGCTTTAATACTGCAACATCGAAATGAACAGAAATTCAGGGCAGCTTGTTATAACCACAGCAACAGTTAGATTTGTCTTCTTTTTGCAAGCTTTATTCCTTTGGCCTCCCCTTAAAAACAAAGATCCCTGTTGTCTTGAAGTCTTTATTTTTTTTTTTATTTATTCTGAGTGATGAGAATTAGTCACAATTTTCAAAATTAAATCTCACTAATGCCTTATAAAATGACAATGAAAATTTCTCTTATAGTTCTACTGGAAATTTCTTGTCTGACATACATCTCGGGTTGTTATTTACTTTGTTTCATGACTGCATCAGACTGGTGGCTCACAGTAATCCTGTAAATCAAAAACTGCAGTTGGCTTCTTCCTGTCATTTTCAAATAACAACCCTCTGGCTTTAATCACATCTGTTTGTATTTAAACAGTTGTAGACTTCTTGCAGGAATTATTAAAGGAAGTTCTCTAGCTTGTGTTAAGCAGGATGTCAGACTTCTCATGCCTCCTGGCTCAAAAAGCTAATTCTATAAACCCATAAATCTCAGGGCATCCACCTATCTCTAACAGAGCTGATTATGGGGGGACTCGCCTTGACCAAGTTATTCCATAACTACTCCCTGCAACATTAATCAGTCCCTTTGCTAAAGCATCTAGGACAGCATTTTCAGAGTCACAGTACTGGATAAATATTGAAAACAATTATATTTGCACTTGCTTAAGTGCCTTGCTGATGACATGAGCTGGTTTAAATTTGTATGCTTCTACAGGAAAAAGTAAACACTGAGGCAGGTTAGAAAATAGACTTGTACATAGGAGCCTGATTATTTAGCACCTTCATTAATGCTTTAGTCATATTCTTTAGAGAGCAAAGGGCTATGAAACCTACTGGAATTTTCATACTGATGTGATCCAGACGTAGTCTCTGCCCAGATTCTGTTTAGTTTAGCATCATTATACTTTTACCAATATTTACTTATGATCACATTTCAGCTGTGGTCTCATGTTTCTTTACCTGATCCTGCTTTTTCACTCTGGTTCGTCACTTTTTGCTGGCTTTCATGGTTGAGCTCTCTTATTGTTCAAAATTGCCTTGCAGCTCCTCATGTTTATGGAACTCTCGAGTTTGGGTACTGAATCATTTCTTACTTAAGATGAATACTTATTTCTACTTGCTGGAAATAATAGTCTAGCACTTGGGTTTGTTTTTGCAATTATCACATCACAGAGCAGGATCTTTCCATGAGTTGCATTCTGAAACTTTAGTCTAAGTTTTCAGTCTAAGTCTGAACAACTGTCTTAACTTTTTAATTCTTTAACTAAACCTGTTCTACCCTATGTGCACAAACACTTTCTGGTACTTGCTTTTAGAAAGCACTTCTACATATTTACACTTCTCAGAGGAATGTAAAAGAAACTTTCAAGGTTTGAGATCTCAGAAACCTCGGAGACACATCTGATTTCCGGTCCCCTGCCTGGCTTCAGGAGAAACCCCAAAAGAAAGATTTGCTGTTCTGTGTGATGCAAAACCAGATCAACTGAAAATGATTGGCTTTAATCTTCATTAATTTAGCATCTACTTCATATCTGATTTCTATGTCCCTTTGCTGTACGAAAGATGTAAGATAAGAAATATAAGAACCTTTGTAAGCTCCCACATAATTAGTTTTTGGTCTTTCAACTCGAACTGTACCAAAGTCATGTATCAATTTTAATTAATCTGCTTTTTTTTTTTTTTTTTTTCTAATTTTTATTACTCACTTCCTTAGCAGGCCTATTATCGCCCTACCATGGCAAGCTGAGGACTTGGCCTCTGAGCTGTTCACCTACCGGGACTCATCCTCCTTGCAGAACAGAAACGGAGAAGCAGAGGAGCAAGACAGCTCCGCACCTCCCCACCAAACTCAGTTGTACTTTCTGCCTGGAACACACATATCGTTATTTTGGGTAACAGCTCTGGGGCTGTAAGGCACAAACAGCAAGCCCGTCTATGACTGAAATGGCTGCCAGAGTGCTTTTTCTAATTACAAAATAGTTCACCAGCACATGCAGACATCTCCCTGCAACCCTCGTGCAGTCTGAGGCTACCTTATATTTAAGCTCTTAGGGTTTCTCCTGACAGCTTTCCCAATACTGAGAAGATCAGTAGCCTGACTCTGTGTTACACAGTTAAAAAATAAATAAATAAATAAAATAAGGAGGTAAGGACTGGTCTGCAAATCAATCACATCACGTTACAGCCCTGTCTCACCCTACAGCACTGCTCATCTCTACCAGTTGCCATCTTATACTCCAGAAAAGTGTACTCAAGCACCCTCCTGTCAGATGGCAGCAGCTGCCAAGGCTCTTGCGCATTCAAGGAGCTGAGAGTCCCCTACTTCAGGTGGGAGACAGTGAAATCTCTGGTTGTCCCATCGTCAAACATTTCAAGGACAGTAAGAACTGAAGGACAAATTTTGTCCTGAAATATTGAAGATGAGCTGATGGAAAACTACCTGGCTCCTCTCTAAAATGCTCTGCTAAAGGAATGTGGAACACCGCTGTCTATTCCTCTATAGGTAGATGACCTCCTTATTACTTTGCACGCATTGCTCCATTAGCCAGCTCTGCTCTTTCTCACTCTAATCCTCAGCGAAGAGTTCTGCAGACTCCTGCTAATTGTTGCAAAAACTTTACAGTGCTGAAAATTATTGCTGGATCATTGCAATTGCCTGTCATTATGAGTAAAACCAAGTATTTTGAATGGAACAAAGCAGTTCTTTATCATTAGTATGGTCTTGTATGAGGAAAAATAATACAATGGATTTGTTTGCAACATTCTTCCAGCTATTTTCTAAAACTTGAACAGGGGACTTCTACAGGAATAAAGAGCATCACTCCACAGGCTTCCAAAACTGTCAGATGCTATGGGGTATCTGCAGGGTGGAATACTTTGGAAGTACCAGACAGTTCTGGGAAATGCTGCTGACATAGCCACATCAGGACTTAGAGGGTAGATTTGCCTAAAAATAATGTGCTAAAGTTTGTCACACACACACACGAAGTAATTGTTTCCAGTGTCAATCACTCTCTTTGTCTTCTTTTCTTTACCCTTTCTTTCCTCTTTTTCTGTGCATATATATATAAATAGATATACATCCAGAGATGACATCCTGCTCTCCATGGAACACGTGTCACCAGCCTTTGAAGACAAATATACGAAGTGCCAGCTGGATGTAGCAGAATAATAAAATGTGCACTGCTAAAAGTTCCTTTCTCTTGCAGAAAAGGGTAAATAAAAGGATGCATGTGGAGATCGTTTGAGATAACTAAGACAGATAGATTAGATGTTACTGATGGAGTAGGCAGCCAAATTCATACCATTAAGAGCCGGTCTGTTATTTTTCTAAAATGCAGAAAAATAAGCAGTGGAGACACAGGAGTGACACAAGAAAGCCTACCACAGCTGTGTCTCAGCAGCTCCGTGCCTCCTGGGACCGTTCATAGGCTGGAGCTCAGGGGAGGGCTTGGAAGAATAAGCTGGATTTACTATAGTGAAGACATTATCCAAATATCTTGTTTTTCTCATGACACTACTATAGTCTGATCTGGAAAATATTTATTATTTACAGTATAACACTGTAGCATAATAAGAACCAAGGGGTTATTGTGACTACTCAAAGTTTGGTATGCCCTGGCAGAATCAGGCTTGTCCTTACATTATATGAAATATTTACAGGAAAAATCTGAAAATGTCAAAATAGAAGCCCCTGAATTTCATTTTGAAGTTGTAATAAGAAATGCCAGTTTCATGGGGACTTTGGTCCTTGTGGAGGAAAAAAAAAAAGAGAGAGAGAGAGAGAGAGAGAAAATCCCCCAAATATAATAATGGTTTTATTTTTCAATTTAAATTTCAGAACTGTATGCTTTCATTTTGAATATGTCTTTAACCTCTACAAATGTCTCATGATTCCACTCTGACACAGACTGACCTGTCAGAGAATATTTTATAAAGACCATTTCCTAGTTTGTAAAATAATAGAAAGCATAATTACAAATTAGATTTATCAAAAACATATGAACTAAACATACAACTTCTCATCTCCACACCACCTTAGGATCACCAAACCCTAAAATCTTGACAGAAATTTTCACTAACAAGAGCTCAAGATGATGTCTTATTCTGTGGAAAAATGCTTACTGAATGCATTGAATCAGTGAAATGCCTTTCGTTAAGGCGAGAGTAGAAAGAGAAAAGTTTTGTGACAGTGACACTGTTATGCACACGATCACCACAGAGCACAAATACCTTCACATCCCTCAGAAATTCATAAATTTTACTGACAGATGATAAGTAGACAGGACTTTTAACTTCCTTGTTTTCTTCAAACAGTACTTTGCTTTTTCAGTTTTCATTCCTTTTATTTTTTTTTCTAAGTGTTTCTAGCTCTTGCCAGATCCTAAGAGTTCTTACCATATTTTTACATTTTATAAAAACTAATTTTGTAACAGTCCTTCCTTTAGCAGTTAAAACTGAAAAACTGAATGCTGAATAATGAATTACAGCTCTTGTTAGGTAATCCTTGTCCTGCTGTTGATACTTCTTAATGCTTTCCTTGCTCTCTTTTTACAGCAGGGTTCCTCATGCTTTATTTTTATCATTTATTATTTACAAGGTGCCATGTGTTCCTCATTCTTCACAAAACAGCAAACGTTCCAGGTCCCTTCCAAGAAAGTCTTGTGATTTATGATCAAAATGAGGTGCAATCTTCTGCTTTAAAACCCTCTTGACTGTTACATCACTGAACAACAAGTAGAAATGTTAACTGCCTATCCCAGCCCGCTGCTGACCAAATAAACCTAAGACAGCACTGAGGTCTCATTCATTACCTTTACCCCCTAATCTGTTGCCTTTCCATTACTTCCATTCCATTACTTCCGCACAGTGGAGCTGATGTTTACATCATGATCTGCTACACATCTGTGATGTGCTCGTGTTTTGACGCTGATCTGATCTTACAGTTCATAGAAACCCAGATAGATAAAGAACTTGAGAAGTGATCATGACATAAAGCTATATTGCAGAGCATAGTGTCTAATTTCTTCTGCTCTTGTAAGGTCACATTCACCGCTACACACTGGACAGCTGGCTATAGGTCTCAAAATATAACTTACAGATCTGTAAATGCAACTAGTTTGTTCAATCCACATCTTGGTGCCGAATACATGTCATTAAATGCCAGCCAACTACCTCTTTTGCTATTCTCTGGTGTGCCAATGAAATGGCTGGAAAAGTCATAAAGATGTGGAATTTAACTTTGATTTCTCATCATTCTTTTTACACTGGTTAAACAGTTCATCCTGTGACAACAGAAGTTCAACCACTACCAGACTTCTGAACGTTCTTGTCATTTGGGTAAGCATTTCAGGCTTTCAATAAGCCTGAGTTTTGTAACTTCTCAGAGATGTTACACTGCTGAGAAAATACAATATGAAACCATTTTCATAGTTCAGAAAACAGGCTCAAAATTTTCAACATTGAAAAAGCCAAACAAGTGGATTTTGTTAAGTACTGCTATTAGCCATGATCATCTAAGATGATAAGCACAGCTAGCTTTTTAACAGACCAAGCAGAACAGCTGGAAAAAGGAGACAAGCGTTCAGGTATGTGAGCCTTTCTTCAGGTCTGAAGGAGAAGTTAAATTTCAAGCTAAATACAAGCTACAAACAAGCCAGTTTGGCACATATTGGGCTTCCTGAAGCATTCTGAACCTGACGATACAGATGAAAGCTACAAAGATTATCTTCAGAAAGGCAGAAAGAGGGAGAGTTTATAAAACATGCAAGTGTTACTGGGATGAAGAAGAAGGAAAATTACCAATTTCTCTCTATAAACTATTTATTGCTAGATATCCTGCAATTGCGTCCTTTTTTCTTTCTAAAGAAGAATTCATCTTCTTTCTAAAATAAGCAGTCCCTATCCTCGTGGTCTCTTCATAGCAGACATAGATAAGAGTGTAGCTTAGTAGAGCTGCACTCAGCTCTGTTAAGCCTCTATTAAGTTCCTAATTGAACCAAGAAACATAACTTTGGTTTAAGGTAAGGTGCATTTCTCCTGCCAGGCTTTGTATTTATGGGCATGACAAGACCAGGAACATTTCCCTCTCTAGCTTGGGAGACATAGTTATAGATCAGAAACCATTATGCTAATCTAAGTACAGCAAATGAACAAAAAAAGGCCTCGGGAGGTAACAATCTAGACTCAACCTACCTCTGCTCATGTGTTTACAGTAACCAGGAAACAGCTAATCCTCTTATTTCTAACAACAGCTCAGTTCCTCCAGGACAGCCAACTGAGAATTGGCTGTAATTACTGATTGCAGGAAGTGATTACTCACTTCCCTGACCTAAAGAAACTAGGCTTCAGCCATGCCTAGGGTGTTTATATATTTCTGTGCTCATATAAACACTTTTCTGAATCCCTCTGGAAACTGCAAATCATATTTGAGCACTGTTCTACAGAAATGACAAATGATCTTATATTTCGGAGACAAGACTTCAAACTTGGAGTCATCGGTACTTCAGAGTTCTCCAACACATTTAACTTTGCTCTGAGATTCAGTGAGTTCCTCTGTCAAGTGGTGATGATGACCACAACCCGTATCATCATATTTGCAGTCTAAATTCATTATCTCTTATAAAATGTTTTGCAGTGTTTAGAACAACAAAAAAAAAAGTTACAGAAATGGAAAGCATTTTCACTGTACTAATTAGCTGTGAGAGTGAGATCTTTACAGAATTGTAGCTCACACTACAGGGGTCCCTTTCCAGGGACTGCAGGTCTGCAGCTATCTTTTAAATCTTTTTTTTTTTTTTTTTTTTTTGATGTCTGAACACATTTTTATTATTATTTTTTATTTATTTACCACAACCGAAACATGTAGAAAAGCATACAGAATGTATGGTGCCAATATTACTCCCCAAAGCACTGGTTTAGTTGGCCTTAGTTCTTCATATTTACATCTGAAATTATACAGCCCTACTGGGAAGGAATAACGCATACGTTTCTTTTTGTCCTAAGGAAGTGCTGTGAAAATTAACATGTAGATTACACACAGGAATCACGACTAGAGCTTCATAGCTTGACGGCTCACAGCAACTGCTCAACAGGTTGGAGCAACAATAAAGGATAAGGAGGGGAGCCAACGGGAGTGCTGAGTGCATGGGAAGGAGCTAGAATTAAGGTGGGCAGAATGCAATTATTTAAATTGGAATTTAGATAAGACAGCAGAACCAACATGCCAGTAATGTGAAAAGAGAGAGATGAGGTAGAGGAGATATTTTGATTACTGTTAGCTCACTTCACAGATTTTGCAGGGTGATAGCACAATCTGTTATCACGAAAAGAATCGTGAAGTTTTAATTGAACACATTAAGGTCTCTTTATCCATCCCCGGAGCAAAGTCTTCAATGTTATAAAGTCTAAGTACGTTTTCTAAATCTAGTTTGACTCAGTTTTTGAACCACCATTTGCATGAACAGTCCTTGAGCAGCAATTTGCTGGCTTTGATTTATGAAGAAGAACCTGGGCTGGAACATCAGCATCCCAGAATCAACTGGTGGAAGGATTTACAGCACACTGGAATGAGACACCCTGAGTGTCACAGGGAGCAGATAGGCACCAAGCAAGGCTTCCCTAGCAAACAGAAAGGGCAGACGAGCAATAATACAGATTGTTGGAAATCATTCCATACATCAGAGAAGGAAAATAGTGTAGAGAGTGAGAGAGACAGGACCAAATTTGTCTCTATAGTGTCTCCATCTATGGGTCTGGTTACAGAGTACAGCATGATAAAAATAAACTGAATAAAGGAGAATTGAGTTGTTCTCCAACCAGGACTTACCAAGTAGGAGTTTTTTTGTTGTTGTTTTGTTTTAGCCACAGCACAAATTCTTTACATGCCCTCCAGCCACCAAACAGCAGCAATGCTTCTGTTCTTCATCAGCCAGACAGTTTCCAAGTTATTTTGCCATGAACTCATCTAACCATATCTCTCGGTACGCACTGCATCAGCATGTGCCTCAGGAAACAGGGACTTCACATGCTACCCACATTCACCCTCATACCCAAGCACGTGCATATGTCTACTGCAGCTTATATCTTAATCACTGGTACTTTCTTGAGAAAAGTTTCAACATCTGCTGTGTCTTAATTATAGCACCTCAAGGGATACCAGCCGTCTTTCACGTTAGTTAGCAAAGCCTTTCCTGTTAGTGATTCTTTGGAGGCCAAATCGTTCATCTTAACATTGCCACAACACAGCAGGTGAAGCACAAGACCTATTTGCCTTCCAAGCCTTCACATAGGATTTACTTATTTGGTTTGCAACAGAAATGGTAAATACCCCTCTGCAAAGGGATGAATTCCACCTCGAATGAAGTGGAGTTGTTCAATAAGGAGCAGGCCTTTGGCAGGTATAAATTATCACAACTCTGTTGTCATGGAGCTTTGAGAATTTATCCCTGCTGAGGATCCGCTCCAGGAGTTTGCGGCTTTTATTGCTGTGTATGTATTGTGGCAGTGAAAGGTTGTCTATCATGATGAAAGTAAGCGTGGCACAATGATGTGTTTGTATTTATAACACTCGCTGTTTTTATATGTGCCTGTTATTCATTACTTTTTTTCTAATCACATCTCCTCTTGCTACTTTCTGAATCTGAAATCCCCATTAGGATGAACTGTCGGTAACAGCCTTTATCAGCTGCCACCGGCCCTGAGACATGGGCAGTTAATGGCATGCACACACCTCCGCCCCAATTTACATCGGGGAAAAGAGACAGGGAGAGACTGAGTTAGTGACAATTTTAAACAGAACCAGTGCTACACCAAGATAAGAAGATCTAAGTTTCTGGAGTAGTTCCTGGGTTTACATGACCAAATAATATTTCCTGACAAAGTGAGGACGTGCTTCTTTCTGAAAATGATGCAAAGACATCACTACAGGGAATCAACAATTCACCTTAAAAGTGAACAGAAAGGGAATAATGAAAATTTGTAATGTGGCAATGTTTGGAATAAGATCTTTTGAAGTATTCAACTTTAGAGCTTTATTTTTGTGCTTTATTCAGTTTCACAGCTGCACAGAATAACTTTTATATAGTTGTCTGGAAAAAAAAAAAAAAGGGGGGAAAAAAAAAAAAAAAGGCAGTCTTTTGCATTTTCCAGATGAGATTTGCAAAAGCACCAAGAGATCTCTGAGCACAAATCCCACAGCTTTCTGTGGGACTTGTACTGTTGCATCACCCGTGTTTACCTTGAAAATTGCTTTTGAACCCAGTGGTTTTCTATTCTGTTTCTGGCAATGGGATCGGAGTTAGTTAAATCAACACAAAGTCAAAGTCAGAGTACCTTTTTTTTTTTTTTTTCATTATAGTCTTATCACATGGAGATGAGAGAAACCCTAAAGTAAACTTGGTTTACCTGACACTGACAAACCAGAAGCCAACTTCCAAAAAATCAGTTTGTTGAAAGACAGACTTTGGTGCCCAACCATGCACTTCAATCACTTGTTTCACAGGTGTCAAGTCTGAGACATTTCCCACATAGGCATAAGATACAATTGATCATTGTTTTCCCATCTCAGTTCATTAAACATATGATTGCTGTTGATAATCGAGATCTCAGGACATGCAATCTTTAAAGAACCTTATAATCTATAGTGAGATTTTTATTCTGCCTACATATAAGGATCTCAGTCATTTTTGTCTCTGTTAGCATCAAGACATCCTAAAATTTAAAGATAGGTATTTTTTTAATAACTGAAGAAAAGTTAAGATAAAATGCATTTTTGCCCTGCTTGGGCTCAAAATGAACAGCTCTGCTACAAACACTCTTTCGCATGTTAACCCAGGTAATTTGGGAATGACAGAAAAGCTGAAAGGAAAGATTCAGCAGAATTTATTTATGGTAGACTAGCCTTACATGCCAAGTCTCACAGTGCGTGTTCTATTTAAAAATGACTTCCTTGCTATTAATCATGTGCAGCCATTTCTATGACAGCAGGAGAAAAGATGAGCTGGAGCTGGTATATTCACACAACTCGTGACCCTGACACTTTTCCCTTGACAGGTGTCTATCACAGCTTCCCCCACCAGCCTGTGCTGGAATCAAGCGGGGATCCCTCCTCTCATCAGCCAGGTGGTGTACATACGTCTCTGCTCGGTTGCTTTTCTTCCTGTGAAATGCTGCAAAGCACAGAGATCAGTGTGCTGCCTCTGCACATGATGCTGTATCAAAGAACACCAAATGATTTAAACAGTGACACAGAATCACTCAGGGCCTGGCCCAGTTAGACAGAAAAATTTAAGAGCACCTCTCATATTCTGGCACATGAGCAAGGACATAAAGATTTGGTTTACTGAGCTGGAGAGACAGACGCGTGCTCAGGATCCCACATAGTAAGGTCCCAGAAATCTTTCCTTGTATATGCTTCCTTTTCAGAGGTACATACTTAGTACGTATCAGCAGACAATTCCTGATCTGTGTGACAAGTACTTTCTAACCCCCACAGATGAGAATCTTTGGATTGTTTCAGATAAAAATAAATATAAAAATAAATAAATAAATAAAGGAAAGGAAAGGAAACACCATTAATAAAGAAATTCTTACAGGTTGCAACCGAGAACTCATTATGTAAATTCAGCATTGGAAACATGAATTTCGCACTCAGCAGAAAAAAAAAGTAATGACTTTGGCAGCCAGTGCAGCGCAGGAAGGCCAAAAGCTGTAATGAAAAAAGGTTTGATGGTTCTAAGGGCACTGAGGAAAGCACAATCTCCATCTGATAAGGGATGTACATGCGAGATTAGCCCTGGCTTCCCAGAAGAGCCTTCCCAGAGTGACATCAACCATCCAGAAGAAAAGGATTGATGTTCAGGTTTGCCACATGTAGGGGTTCAGTGCTGCTGCACTTGCACAACAGAAAATACAGCTTTGTAACTGCTTCTGGGCAAGTCACACAGGTGGGACGAGAAGCTTCCTTTAACCTCCCACACTGAGTGTGAAAGCAGGATTCACACACATGTATATTAAAGAAATATGGGCTTAAGAAAATTCAGACTTTCTCTTAATTTCTAGGAAGTTGTGTGGTATCAGGGATAACAGAAGAGCTTGGGAATCAGTAAAAACAGCTACTATCCTAACTTCTGCCAGTGTTGCATTATGTAGCCCTCAGTGAATCAGCTTAGAGATTACAAAAACAGGAGTTACGGTGATCGGTTGGTTGGTCTAATGTAGCACAACCATAAGAACACTAAATCAATTCCAGCTCTAAATAGACACACATTTTTCAGGGTGAGGAAAACAAAACAAAACAAAACAGGGAATCTTGATTTTTTAAAAGTCCAGACAGAGAATCCAAAGCAATCACAGATCTACGGTTAGTTACCTTCATTGTAAGAATGTGCACATAGACTCTACCGTTGCCTAATTTACAACTTTCCACCATTTTATCTTTTTATAACTGCTATATTGAAAAGTCTTCTACTTTCACATTCTGCACCCAATATAGATACAGACTGGGACAAATCATCTTTACTTAGTTAAGCTAAACAGATTCAAGAGCTTGGGAATGTTGCTGCATTCCCTAAGGCCTCACCAACTCTTTATTCCGTTTTTAAAATGAATCTCCATCCTCACACATACTCAGATATTCAAGAGGTAATCCTATCGCTACTGACACTGAAGTACCATAACTTCATGAAGTTTCTCATTTTGCATCTTTAGGTCTTTAGCCACTCTGTGACAATGAAATCTTACATTCAACCCATGATATACACCGTGATCTCCCAAACGCTTTTCTGGCATTGTTTCTCAAGATAAGAGTTGTTTACCCTGCAAAAGTAAGCTGATTTTTCATTTGTTCATATCCATATGCACGGGTTTAATTTCAGTTTTACTGAAACATATCTGACTCATGGATCACAGTAAGTTATGTTTATTTCCAAAATCCCAAACCTTATACCATCTATTACCATTAATGATTTTTTTATATATATTTTGGGGTCATTAAAACAAATGAGAAACAGAGCATGGCCAAACAATTCCTATGGGATCCCATTAGATAATGTTTCCCACTTTCCATATTAAGACTAGCAGACAAGCAATTTTAAGTCCCTTTAATGTGTTGCCCAGTTGAATTTGCATTATTGTCATTTCTTAATCAAAGGTTGTATGGTACCATGACAAATGCCCAAAGAAAGTCCATTACATCAGCACTACAACATTCATTGACCAAACCTCATATATAATAAGAAAGCTATTGAGTTAGTCTGACAAGATATACTTTACATAAACCAATGAGAACTGCCATAAATTACATTATTCCTGATTATTACTTTACTAATAATGCCCCATATCAGTCTTCCATTATTTTGCCAGGGATTGGCACCAGGCTGAAAGGCCTGTAATTACTAAGCCATCCCATTTAAAATTCTGGCACAGTATTTGCTTCCCCAGTGCTGTAACAATTAATGAAAAACAACATTAACAGTCCACAGACATTCTTAATTTGTTCCTTGAAAACTCCCTGATGAATGTTGTTGGAACCACTGATCATAAAATGTCTTAACTTGAACAGTAGCTGCTTAACAACCTATAGAGTTAGTGATGAAATCAAAGTCATTTCCCAATCTCTAGTTCTACCTAGACCAAACATGGATAACAGTACTCCTTTGAGATCAGCAGCTTAAAAATAATTCATCAGAGCTAAGTATTTTAGTTTTATAACTCTTCAGTACTGTGATACCTCTCCAATGGTAAGAATATTCATACTTCAACAAAAATCCTTCCAGTCAGATATATTCTTTCTTTTGTATCAAAGAGGATATGCAGTTCAAAGTATTTGTGTATGTTTTTCATTCTGGCAACCCAGAATTGATACAGCAACATTAAACCTCTCCCTGCCAGGAAATCCCTTATGTAACTGCACGGAGTCACTCCGTAAGTGGATGCTTCACTGAATCCAGTAAATTCTCAGGGTTTGTCAAGTGCAACAAAGAGCAAAGCAGTTAATATAGTAAAAAAGAATATGTGTCGTCTGTATTATCAGTAATCACCGATGGATAAAATCTAATTAAAGAGCAATAATTTTCACTTTGAGATCCAAAAAACGTTTTTGTTCTTAAGACGTGATCAGAAGAAAAACCTCACAACCTCTGTCATTTAAAGTCTAGCACATTTCACATACTAGTGCTATATAAACATTTTTAGCAATATTAAACCACTTAAACCAGATTTTCATTAATTCTTTAAATAAGTATTCTATGTTAGCAATCTTTGCTATCTTCAAGGTAAGTTAATGTGTTTACATTGGACTCATTGATGTGATTGCAAGATAGTGCAGACATACCAGAGCTAGCTTAAAACCAAAGCCAGCTTGGATACTGGCACCTATCTGGCCACAGACATCAGGAGCTCAGAGCCGGCAAATGTCTGCAATTTTTTGAAGCTTCTAAAACAACTTTGGAACCCCCAGTGAGTTTAACATGCTGTTAAAATGTTCCTGGCATCTGATAAAACTAGATTGAAATTACCTAAAATGCTCAACTGTGATCAGAAGTCTTAACAAATCGAACCGCAGTGACAGGAAAACATAGGCTTCAAAGTATTTAAGTTAGCTAGTTGTTTTTAGAATAATTATGCCTGATCAAATTCACCCTCAGATACTTTGAGCATGGAGTGAAGCAAACTCAGAAGCATTAAACAGAACTTTTAAACAGGGACAAACATAGTGCTTAGAATTAAAATAGGGAAAACCAAAACCACAAAAAAAATAAGTATAATAAAGGGATGAGCAACCAGCAGCCCAGACTGTTTTCCCTGTGCAATAGGGTAACAGGCATTATAGGAAAGCAAAAAAAAAGACTGGATATTTCCAATCAGAGCTTTATGATATTGTCATAAACAGCTGGGGAAACTATGGCATAGATAAAGTCACTGTTAGATAGCTGCATAACTCTACCCAGAAAACAATTTTTGACAATTCACTTCATCCTAAAGGGGTTTCATAAGTGGCATTCTATAGAATGGCACATAATTCAGTATTTTGATTAACGATGTGGCTAAAGGAATAGGAAACATATTTCTTAAATTTTCAGGCAACATGTAGCTGTAAAAGCTTCTGAGAGCCAGACAAGGATGTGATTAGAATTTATAAAAGGCTTGATAAATGATTTTGAGCAAATAGGTTACAGGTCTATTAGTACAAAGGCAAAATTCTGCAGTTAGGTAGGACTAATCAATGAGTAAAAAAAAAAAAAAAAAAGAGAGAGTAAATGATTCAGGAATAACACCAAAAGTAACAGCAGATTACAAACTGAACATCCTTCAGTAGCATCATGGTGTTGCAATACTATACAGTACAAACATAATAAATCTGAAGATTTTTTTCTGGTCTACTCAGCATCAATAAAGACTAGAGTACTTGTCAAGTTTTGGACATTACTGAAGTAACCCAGTCTAAGGAAAGTAATAGAGATGATCAAAATATAGAAAGCCTGACCTATATGACAAAGTTTAAAGAACTGGGATTACTTAGTCTAGAAAAGAGAAAGTTGAAGATGCAGTAAGGTTTTTTTTGTGTATAAAGCAGATACAAAGTAAAAGGGAATAAGCTCTTCTCCACATCCTTTTGGCTCACATGAAATGGCTCCTCCTATCTTTGTCTAGATAGGCAGAAGATCCTTTATGCATAAGGCATTTCCGTGTGGGAAATAGTGTTATATATACAACAAAATCAGCCTCTCTGCAAACAAAAAAAATCTCCTCTGCTAGGAAACCAAATATATGGCTGGACAAACAACAGTGACTATGGTGTTAGGTGACACAACCACACAGGATGAAGGCTGGACACATCCACCAGAAGCCTGTCTCCTGTTACAATTTGGTGTGGGTATCTCATTAATGGATAACGAGATCCCTCCCAGATCTCTCAGAAATAGGTACTGCTGAACTCAGCACAGTCCTATGTGAAAAGCCCACTGAGATCCCACCTTCCCTGAGGAAGTTTCTCCATAATTTCCCTCCTAATCAGGCATGAGTGGTGTAGGCTTTGCCCCACAGTATGCCACGGCCTGTATGCACGATGCAGTGTGCAGCACTTACCCCATGCTTGCTGTACATAAATTTGGGTAACAACAACAGGATATTCAACTGAAATAGGACTGCAGAGTTAGTAATTATGCTGGTCATAACCTGGACTTACGCCATATTTCTCTTCATTCTGCTGACAAGTTCTAGGCTGGTATTTACTGACAGAGTTACAGGCGAACAAAGCTGGTGTGAACCCAAGAGCATAAAGAATTATCCTGTTAGTATTCCACTCAGCCTAGCTACAATTTAATCTTTGTTTGTTACTGACTTGTGGTTTTTACACTGAGTCTTGTTAATTAAATGTTTTATATGCATCATTAACAAAACTTTTAGATTTTTAAAATTAATTTTGGATTGTGTTTTGCTGAAATTTATTATTCATTACAGTGTATAAACAGTCAAACACCTCCTTCACAGGCATTCCCTAAACACATATCAATCATGTTAGCGTATAAAAGCAATGTGTAAATTACACATACACAAATATAATTAATTAGTACTTTCCTTGATGTGTGGTTGTGCTGTTCATACCTTACAACTGCAATTAGAAAACAAAATATAAAGTGTAATTAGACTCAGTCATACTAGCAATATTACAAATTCTTAATGCTATGTAATTAATAAAATTTAAGACTTAATGCATTAACAACTGAGCTTAATTTTATGTTTTTTTGCATCTCACTTGCGTCTAAGAATAAGCTAGGTTATTTTCAGTAGTTAATTTTTAATCATGTTTTCGGAAATTAGGCCAACTATTTCCAGTTAGCAGAAAATATTATTTATGAAAATATTTATAAGTATTAATGTTTGTAAATATCTCTTTCTTAATAAAATACAGACATTAGGCCTAAACTAACCCAAGGAGTTATCTCCATGGTTGCGTGAGCTAATAGACTGATGTTTTATATAAAATATATGCACGAGAACATTGATCGACTGTCGAGCAAAGCAGCAAATCTATATCTTTATGATCAAACACATTATCGTTGGATGCTGGCAACACAAACTGTTGTCATACATGAGAAACAAAAGAGATTTGGAGGGACACAGGAAGCACAGCAGAGTGATGAAGAACACAACCCACGGTGCACGCAGAGGTCCGAGTCCCCCAAAGTGCTCTCTTGCTTCTGAGGCAGCAGGAAAACAACACGTCACAGGCAATAGCTGCCTCCAATGCCACTGAACGCTGCCCTCAATTTCCATTTAAATCTCTTCCACTGAGCACTTTTTATCGTGCACAACTTACAGCTATGAAAACTCATCCTCTTTCAAACTGTGTCCCACATTGAGAAAAGCACCCGTATTAGGGAAGTGCACAGAAGTAGGTTTCACATTGAGTATATATCTGATTTTCTGACTTGGAATGTGCAGGTCTGTTTATCATTCAATGATTTCCCTAACAAAAATCATGACTTGCCCTTGCCATGTGGTTTCTTGGCATAGAAAACACAGACTTTGCCATTCCAAACACTTTATTAATGCCGAATACTATGCTAACTGTTATTAATTTGGAGGCTATATGCTTCTCCTTGGGCAGTTTCAGAGCCAGTGATTTAAAACTATTTCTTATATTGCCAAGATGACATAAATATTAGTAAAGCCTAAAGGAATGAAATATCCATTGCTGTTGAAAATCAACAGGCCTCCCAGTGGGAGTTAATTGTCAAATTTTGGACAGTAACTAGGTAGCTACCAGACCTCCAGAAACACCTTCTGCACTTCCGTATCTCTGAAAATGTCCTTGCACTCCCATTGCCATCTCTAAGCTTCTTGGTTACCCTAATTTCCCCATAAAAGTATTTGGAAACAAATTTGAAGCATTTATTTGTAAAATAAATGATTTTTATTTGACTTTTTGCAAATTTTTCCCTGGCAATTTAATATTAATTAAAATCTGTTAAGCCATATGGTGACTCTTCTTTTTCTTAACAAACATTATGACTTTCATATTTTTTACCGTGATTTTTCCCA
The DNA here is from genome assembly GCF_009819795.1 of Aythya fuligula. Classification (NCBI taxonomy): domain Eukaryota; kingdom Metazoa; phylum Chordata; class Aves; order Anseriformes; family Anatidae; genus Aythya; species Aythya fuligula. The sequence goes on from NC_045567.1 coordinate 18,841,323, forward strand.
TTTTTGCCATAACAAACAGCAAAGCTCTGAGAGCTCACAGCACGCAGACATCACTGGTTCAAGTCCTAATGCAGGCACACAGACTGCCATAAAAGGGACCACAACAGAAAAATGCTTTTCACAGAATCAAGGAAATGTTTTTAAACCATTTTAGGCAAGTGGACTCTGTGTGATTAAACAGGCCCTATAACAAAATAGACCTTTGCAGTCACATGTAGAGCATAGTCATAAACAGCATGGATGCTGGCACTCACCTTTTTTAAAGCTGTATATAGCATGCCTTTATATTAATGCTTCAGAACTGCAAACTAATACTTTCTGCCCCACCCCCCAGAGCACATTTTTGAGATTTTATTTATAACCCAGCAATAAACATTATTCACCGATTAGATGGAGAGAGAAACAAGCTTGCTGAAGCTTCCTCTAGTAAATAGCTGGAGCAGCGGCAGTTTACACTTGGGGAAGCACAGCACAGTGTGTGCATGTGTGTGATTTGCACTGGAAGATATTTAAAGAACAGCTCCTCGAGAAGAAACCGCTGCCACCCAGCTATCTATGCATGCATCTCCCTCTGTCTCTGCACTGCACTGCCTGCTGCTGTGCCAGCTTGCTCCTCTTACTGACCAGTGCCAAGTGATTTAGCTCCCTGATAAGGCAAAAGGTAAAAGCTGGATCCACTTGGCTGTCCTGGATCTGCCAGATCCTGCTGAAATGTGGCATCATTATGCCACTGTATCAACAAACTGGGAAATTGACGCCTCTGCTTCTGGTGAATTAAGAAAAAATGTCTACTCCAAAACACACTCTATTGTAAAATTTAACATCTAGCGTTTTTGTCTTGCCAAATTCTAACAGTCTCTATCTCTCATCTGGAAATAACATAGCATGAATAATAACTCCTGGATTAACAATTCTTGCAGTATAATCGTAGTACCTTCTAACATGTAGGAAAATTTAAAATCATTATCTATATTTAGATTAATATATATATGTAAATATATATTACCATATGCTGGTGTTGACAAATTTACCCCAGCTTCCACCTGATGAAAAAAAAGCAAGCAAACAACAAAAAGAAAATAAACAATGACAACAAAACAAAAGCAAAAACAAACAAACAAACAAACAAACAAAAGCTCTGTACAAGGAAGGAAGAAAGGAAAGAAAGAAAAAATCACAAAAAACTTGCACACTAGCCCAGGAAAGGACAGTGCAACCAGACCAAGAGTGCAAGTTCAAGACTACTGAAAATTTGTTAGCCTAATACATCTCTGTCCAATAAACAGTAGACACCAAGGCTCTAAGTTTAAATAGGAATGGCTATTTTTCATCTATACATGAATTTTCTTCTAAATTGAGCAAAAAGGTAGCCACATATCTCTCTCCATAAAATTACACTTTACACTTCAAGTAAAACCATGATAACTCAAATCTGATCTTTCCATCTATGTAAGTACAGTCAACTGCATTATGCAGTGGTATTTCACAGCAAAGTATGCCTAACATATATGGACAATGCCAAAGAAGTATTTTAAGCTCATCAGCTCTTAACTGAGGTTCTCAAAGTAACTTAAGGAATGTAGGCAAAAAAATAGCTCATTTTGTATTTCTATTTGTCACCAATATGTGGCTAAACTCTTAGACTGCTCTGAAAATCACAGTGAGTTGGATGCATATTCATTGGATGTAAGAAGACAACTGTCACTTTTACTACCTAAAAGATAAAATGCCCAAGTTTAAGTGAAAGAAAAAAGTTAACAGCTAGATTTTGGTGGTGCCATCACTGACAACTTTACCAACTCATGTTCTGCAGCCCCCCTCTTTTTACTGAATAGAAACACTTCAAAAAGGCATATTCAGTTAGCTAAAATGAGGTCTGTGATGATACAAATGTTCAGGGATGAGAAATCTATTTTGCATTGCTCTGGTACTGGAACACGCTTGAGGTTGGATTGCTCTGGTCAGCCCATAAAGTTTTGTGTAGTTTAACAGTAAAACTTGTGAGCTCAGAGCCAAGAAATTATGCAATATAGCAAATGTGAGGCATGGGATGCTTCCTGTACTACTGAACATAGATACACTAGGCGGGACGTTAATTCACAGTGAAGCAAACTCTTCAGCAGATCAGAATTTTAAGGTTTGAGGTGGGAAAGGCTGGATCCAAGACAACGCAGGTGGCACCTGCAGGACTTCACAGGCCTGTTGTGCCCATTACAAGGTGAGAATTTTGCATGCCCGGGCCATTACCCAATTGCTTTCTATTCTGGTGGTATCTTCAGTAAGCACAGAAAAACATTGCCATGCACTTGACATAGGTTTAGCTGCCTTCTTTTTGTCTTTGCATTTTGCAATATCGTCAGGCTGGAACAGGAGCATCCGGATGTTCTGCGTGGAGCACACGGGGTCACCTTTACCTTCCCTACGTGGCGCTCGGTGCAGGGCCTGGCCCCAGCACACCAGCAGCCTCCAGCGCTAATAGGAACATAAATTCGTCCCTTGCGTCCCTCCGGCTCGGGGCTGCTGAAGTTTCCCGGCGGCACGGGCGGGCAGCAGCCTCCAGCCCGGTTGCAGCCGCAGCAGCGGGGCGCAGCCTCCTGCCAGGCGAGGCAGCAAAACTCGGGAGGCTCCGTGCGCCGGCTTTCCCCGTGCTCTGCCTCCAGCACGCTCCGATTTATTTGCATTTTCACCATCCCCACGCTCTTTTATTTTATTTCTTTAATTGCTGCAGCGGAAGCCGTCAGGCCCCGGAGGGGCCGCGTTTCCCCGGCCTCCCGGCGGCCCCGATGCTCGGAGGAGGGGGGGGGGGGGGGCTCCGCACGGCCCCGACTTGCGGCGCTCCCCCTGCGGCCAGGGGGGAGGCGGCGGCGGCGGGACGAGGCTGGGCTCCGCTGGGCTCCTCCCGGCTCCTCCCGACCCGACCCGGCCCCGCTCGGCTCCTCCCGGCCCGGCCCCGCTCCGCCCCGCGGCGCTCCCCGCCCGGCGGCCCCGCAGCCGCCGCCGCCTCGGGCCGCGCCGCCTCCCCCCAGCACCGGGCGCGGGGACAGCTCCGGGGCGGCTCCGCGTTAAAGGGCGGCGGAGCGGGGAGAGCCCGGCAGAGAGGCAGGAGGGAGAGGAGAAGAGAGGAGGGGAGGAGGCGGCCCGCAGCGCTGGGTGACGGAGAAGAGGGAAGGGAGCTTCCAGGACAAAGTGGAGCTTTGGCAAAAATAGCTCTTTCCAGGGTTAGGCTTTTTTCTTTTTTTTTTTTTTTTTTTTTTTTTTCCCCTTCTTCTTTCAGCCGAGCGCGCCCCGGGGGAAGTGCCCCCATCGCAGCGGACACCCGAGCTGTCGGCCTGAGGGGCACCTGAAGCAGAATGTACCAGGGACACATGCAGGTAAGAGGCTGCAAGCAGGCTGGAGAGCAGCAGCCCTCGGAACGGGCTCCCCCGAAACGGGCTCCCGGGAAGTTTCCGCGGGCTGAGCAGGGGAGATGGCACCTGGGCACCGTGCAACAAGTGAAGGGGTGCAGCACCAGCGGGGCACTCCGAGCCGGGGCTGGAGGGGCTAGCTCTGTGCAAGGGGGAGGACAGAAAAGGGGCTCTGTCAACTTTGTAACTAGGTGAAGTTTGGTGGGTATTTATCCGTTTATTGTGCCTGTTTGTTCAAACAGATTCAAGGGAGCATTCCAGGGCAAACAGTGTTATGGCATGCTTTAAGTGACACATGTCTCTTGCCATCTTCTTGATGCATCTCTTCCTGTATGTCAAGTGAAGGACAAACAATAAGGGAAAAGACATAGCATTTGCTTTGCAAAATCTGCAAAGATTTCATGTCACACTGAAGCCGTTGATTTGCACAATGTGTTGTGCTTTAAGGTGATGGATTTCTATTCTGCCCTCCCAACATGGGATGAGAATTGATTTTGCTAAGCCCTGGAATGACTTTGTAGAATGAATTTCAAGCACATGTCCAACTGACTTCAATGTTTCAGGTAGAAATCTTGCCTCCTGATCCTACTGAACCACATCACCACAGCAGAAGATGCCTTTCCCTGACAAAAACATACCCATGCCTTGGACGTGATGGCTTTAACCTTGACTCCTGCTCTCCTTCACGTGGCTCTTCCTTGGAAAGCCAAATCTATTTTGAAGGAGGGAATACCAAAGTGGAGTAAAGGTTTACACGGATCTCCCAAATGCGTTTCTTTGCTTTGGGACCCACTCTGGCTTTGTGCTCATTGCCAGGAGTGATCAGATGCTTTTATCACGTACAGTGGCACCAGTCCGGCATGTGGCGTGTGTTAGTACTAAGGCTGTTTACAGGGAAACTGCAGTTCTAGCAAGTGTGAGCTGACCACTTCTCTTTGGTGAGATTCTGCAGAGCATTTAAAAATCTGCTGAATGGTCATCAGGGAAATTAAACTGAAATCAATGCCAAACACAGGATTGTGTACAAAATACGTGAGTTAAGTGAGGACTCTGATTCAGCAGTCTCTGCTTTCCAGAGCTGAATGATACCAGTTACTCTTTCATGTTTGTGTTATCTGATCTCAACAATGATAAATACTGTGTCATAATATTGCTTGTCAGAGAGAGCAAACAGGTTTTAACAAGAAATGGAATCAGTGGAAGGAGATACTACTATTACATGCTACTATTTATGATAAGATTAAAGGATGCAGTGTTTTATGGTAAAGAAAACAGTCCTGTAACTGATGTTAATTAATTGGATATTGGCAAATGTGTATTTATACCCTTAAGAAAGCAGAAGTTCTTTGCTATGGCTAATACATCGCAAGGTTTCAACAAGCACACACCACTTTTTAAAAGGCAATGTAATGGAATATTGAGGGTGCTGGCAACATTGTAAATTTTCTGAGTCATTAAAAGGCTGAAATCCAATTTGCAATAGAAAAACAGGTTAAAACATACAAATGTATTATGACCGATGTCCTTTATTTTTTTTTCTTTCAAAATACGTTTGTTTATCTAGCTCAAATGTAATTAAATGCTATCCAAATTCACTTTAAAAGTTTGCTGAATTTAAATACTATTTGTATTCAGTACGCTCGCCTGCTAAAAATGAAAACCCACCTGAGTGCATCAGCCAAACTTGTTAATGTATTTCTGCCCTGACAGGAAGCATTAACAGTCTTCAGGCACCTAAATGAAGCCTAAAGCATTAGGAAAGGTTCTCATGTTTACTATATCCTTAATTAGAGTCTTTAAGTGAGTCAAAGACAATAAAGAGCTAATTATATCGCAATGAAATTATGCATGGTAACATTTATTAAGCCACGTTAGAACACAAACTACTGAAGCTACCACACACATACAGCGTCAAACCACACGCTAACAAAAGCACAGGCACATCCTAAGCATTACAGGTCTGTTCTTAACATCTCCCAGGACTTTTTGTAAGACTTCTTTGTACTAACTTAAGGGAAAAGTATTTGAAATTACCGGCCGATCTAAAATAAGGTAAACTATAAAACTATTCAAACCTGCGTGGATTAAGCTAGGCACCTGAGTCACTACCTGGACTCTGTTTTCAAAGACCCCGAGCACTCGCAGCTTTCGCTGCTTTCAGGTGAAATTGGTGTCTTGAGGCGGACCCTAACTGGGCACCCAGGCATCTAATTTATGCATCCAAATGAAAAATCTGCCAACATGTAATGCCTAATCCTACCGTTTTTAAGGCAGAAGTTCTTCTGAACTTAGAGGGATCAAATGGGGGATCTGGTTTAGAATGCCAGTCATGGTTTCCCGTATTGCCAATGCTCTGTTTTCAGAAGTAAAAGTAAAATCTGCAGAAATGATTCCTCAATCTAATTACTTTTAAAGATGTTTACAAAGCCAATGTTTTATTAATAACCTGCTGTAGCTCAGCTAATTCTTCAAAATCTTCTGAAAGGTGAGAACATTAGCAACTCTAACAATGTCATGAACATAATTACGCAAACAGAGAATTTACCTATCTCAAATAGGCATCAGGCATTATGAGCTTCAGTGGGGGAATTTTGAAGCTCAATGAATTTTGCAGAGTGCATGAAATACACTTTGTATTTATGCACCACTGAAGTCACCTGAAGTGAAGGCACTTAAAGTTCTTTACTGCATCAGACCATAATATGTGTATTTCTTATAAATTTTTAGCTTACAGTACATTTTTTTTTTTTTTTTTTTTCCTGAATCCCAGAAAATGTCTTGGTTTATTCCAAACACCTAGGTTTAGATTTTACTGCTTTATAAACAAAACTTCACAACACAAAAATACTGGAGAGGTCCTAAGCAAAAATCCCAAAGACAGAATAAAACGTAAAAGGAAGGCATGTTGCAGGTTCAGCCACAGCCTTTATATTGCCAGGTATACTTGTGTGCTGCATGCCTTCACATAAACTACTAGGAGGAAAACAAAGTGTCTTTCCCCAGAGCCAGCACCACAAACAGGAACAGGATGCAGAGCAGCACAGCACCACAGGAGCTCTTTCAGAGCTATTTCACTATCACAGCAATCATAAGCGTTCGGTTTCGCCGTACTATTTACCAACCTGTTCGGTTTACATGTCTGAAGCCTGAGCCTTTACGGCGGAGCTATTACATGAGAAAGAAAACTTGAGATGAGTGGTGCTGGCTGCTCACCTCTGAGCACAACCTTCAGTTATGTCAGCAGCCCTACTTAGAGCAGCAAGCGCTGCCAGCACCAGGCCTGAGGGCTGCAGGAGCACACCCAGGGCACACGTCAGGTCCCAGGCAGTTCTAGGGGCTCTGTGTCTGTTTTGGGATTACACAGGTATGGCAAAGAGTCTCAACGCTATTCTGTCCACGTGAAGGAGAGGTGTTTCTCTCTCAGGACAGCGTGTGCTGTTTCCCATCGTCCTCAAGGAAACAGTAGCAGGCCAGATGGAAGCAGAACATGAGCTGAGTTCATCCCACAGTTACTGTTCTAAAACGTCTATCATTTTAACAACCAACAATAAGCCATTTTAAAGTTTTCACAGTATATCATGGACCCGGTATCGGTCCCTCCCCTTGATTTTCATGACAGTTCTGTAAATGGGCAGAGGGTAAATGACAATCACAGAACGGGCAGCAGCATTCAGCTTCCGAGGGCATTCAGAATAAATGCTTTCAAAACTCTGCCGTGATGCTGTATATAGCCAGCTTTCTCCAACACAAATGCTTGAACAGAAGAGGTGCTTTGCCAAATGCTGGCATGAGATTTTATGTGTGGCAGTGTTATGTTTGGAAACGGCTTAATTTACACAAAGGAGAAATTTTGACCACACATGGCTACACGAGTTCCTTTGGCACTTTGTCACACAAACTGGCTTATTAGTCATGATGCCTTGGCCAAGTTCCAAATCAGATAGCTGCTCCTAAACTTTTAATTGAACAGCCGATCAACTTCATGCCCTTAAGTGTTGTGTTGTGTGCTGTCCTGATATTTAACATTCTACCATTGGCATTTCACATTTAGATGACATGATCCATATCAATCCACATTTCAGTAAGATCTTCAAGCCCAAACATATACGGCTGCAGTGAGTCTACAGAAAGCATAGCTATGTACACATGGAAATTCTTGCAAGATCAAACCTCAAGGGCTTTACATGTTTTACTGGGCCTGAAAAGTGTTGCTAAATATTTTAGAAGTTATAAAAAATATTTTTGCACTGATTTCCCAACACTTAAGGCTTGACTGGGAGTAGTGAAGCAGAATTGTCGCAGGATTATCTGCTGATGTAAGTCCCATCTTTGCTTATTTAGTAACCTAATAAAAATACTCTAGTAGTGTTGGTTACACTGCTACTGAAAATAAATAAAACCCAAGCTATTCATCAATTATGATTACAAAAATGGAATCGCTCAGCTATGCATTTTGTACATGAATAAAGCAGCCCATAAAAAATATAGGCAACATAAAATTGAATTCAATGCTAAATTGAATCTTTGTTCAGCTGTTAAGATCAACAGAAACTTAATAACTTTAAACTACAAAATTCTAAAAATCTGGACACATTGCTGGAATGCAAACTGACCCCCCGTGATGTTGATGAATCATAACTCCCAGCCTTACTGAAATTCCATTATGATAAACAGATAATTTTTCATTATTACAAGCCATTTCTAAAAGTACTCACAATGCCAGGGCAGTGTTTATGGTGGTATGTTTTCCATTTTGTTTTGATATTGTTCAATTATTCACTAGCAGCTTTTCGAGTTTTGAAGAGCAGATTATGAACTGCTTATAAATGAAACAAGCTAAAAATAATGAGCTAGTTTTCATTGAATGGAGTTTGTTCAAAAAAAAGAAAGGTGATAAACTGTTTTTGGCTAAGAGACATGCTGAAACTATTCAAATTGTGCGCAATGCCGGTATAGATAAGCGCTCCATGAAGGCAGTCATACAAGAATCTTGCAGAAAATCTTGCAAAAGGCTCAGGAACTCTTGGCACCCAATGCATTTTTGCTCACGTAAATTATGAGGAATTCTTTTTACCTAAACAGGGAGACAGCACTCTGTTCTGGAATTAAATCCATTCAAAATGAGGAAAACCAACAGTCCCAAGCAATGTCACTTAGAATCATAGAATATCCCAAGTTGGGAGGCACCCACAAGGTTCATCGAGTCCAACTCCTGGCTCCACACAGGACCACCACAAAATCAGACCCTTTATCTGAGAGTGTTGTCCAAACAATTCTTGAACTCTGGCAGACTCAGTGCCGTGACCACTGCCCCAGGGAGCCTGTCCCAGTGCCTGACCACCCTCTTGGTGAAGAATCTTATCCTAACACCCAGCCTGAGCCTCCCCTGTCACAGCTCCATGCTGTTCTCTCGGGTTCTGTTTATTTATGTAAATGTTAGTCTATTTCCAATATATAACCTTCACAAAAGAGGCACTGTTTACTTAAGAAATCATGATGTATTTTTTTAAATTACCACTGCTGCCATAATTTATGATAGCACAATGCAGAGGCTAGGTTTTTAAACTAGACATCCAGAACCCCAGCTTTTACCTCTAGTTTCATCATATAGATTTGGCAAGCTCAGTCACCTTTCCATGCATCCATTTTGCCTCACCTACATGTATGCTGTCCACTCTGACTACTTAGCATAGGTTAGTACGTTAAACTTGAATAGTGGTTACTTTTTTTTTTAGTACTGATTTCAAACATCCTAAAATGCACCTTTTCAACTACCAAAGGCAAGGTCTGATAATCAATTGCTAAACACTTCAGCTGTGTGAAGACTTACAATGATTCTTCTGGAACAGTTCGGGCAAAATTATTCACATGCTAATTTTTTAGGATAAAGCTTTAAGCTTTTATAACTTAAACCCCAGTCCATTAATGCAGTTTTAACTTTATATGCACAGATATTGTTCTGATGTACGTTGGTATCAACACTCCATAAATCAACACTGACTGCTGTTATGCAACTGAGAGTCAGCCTGTCCAAGGTCTGTGTTAGCATGTGTGTGGATAAATATATTTGCTTTGCATACACTATTTTAGCAAGAGTCTATTTTGATTACTTAGCCTCATACTTGTTTGAAAGCATAAGCTTACACATGTTTGAAAACTAATTAATTTAACGGGGCCCACTCTTAATAGAGCAGAGAGAGGAAAAAGAATGAAAAGGCATACCAAGTCTTAGTCAAGCGTGTAGATGAAACTGCTATGCAAAGGAAGGAGGCTGAAAAGTTGGAAAGAAAGGTCACAAACTAGATCAGTATGAAATACCCAAACAGGACAAGGTGCATGAAAGCATAGGATAAATAAGCTATACAGAAATATAGAGTTTTCTTTAGGAAATACAGACTCATAAACATTCACAATCAGAAAATAGTTCGTAATTTATAAAAAAAAAAAATATTAATAATAATCCTGTTTTTAAACAAGCTGAAACTGCAGAAACTTTAAAAAAGGGTTTTGATGTCTAAAACAGGTCTGTTTAAAACCATCCAATTTAATTAGCTACCTCTTCTGCAATAGTTAGAAATGAAAATGGTAAAAACATCAGAATATTACTTAGAATGAATGAGAAAGGCTTGTTTTTCTTACATACCCAGAACAAGAAGTATCAACTAGTTGTTTGTATTGCAGAAGGTAAATTTGCACAGTCTGTTTCAGAAATAGTCAATATCACAAAAACATCCACCTTCCAAATCAGGTGTCATAACACGTCAAGGAGGAGATGACTCTCTATAGTTATGCATTTTCATCATTGCCCAATAACATTACTAATAAAACACCTAAGGATCACAAAGTCTATATTCAGCAAATTCTTCTACCAGCCTACAATTATTATGAGCAGTGTAATATTCTGTTCCTTTCTTCTCAGGCTTTTGAAGTTCTGAGTCATTGGTACACGAGTTTCACTTCCAATGGTTTATTTGTGAATAAGTTAATTAAGTTAAAGTCTAAAACATTAAGATTTGAAACATATTGTACTGAATGGGAAAAAAAAGCATGTCTCATCAGATCATCTAGCTCCATCAACAGAGAACACAAACCAAAGTTTAAACTTAGCCCCTGAATTTGACTTTTTCCAAGGGTGGCACAGTTAGTCATCATGTCTTGGTACTACCGCACTTCCTCCCAGACAGTTTTGATTAGACTTCACTCAGGCTGGCATAATTGGTGTAAGCCCTGGGTTTCCTTCTTCTGCCTCTCCACAGCCTATCAAGGCAGTCAGATAGATATGCCAGTATTTTTCTTCTCTCATTTCATCCAATTTGCTCATTTTCTCCTCCCTACGCAGGTTCAAAGGCTTTCTCAATTTTTTTTGCCTGTTGCCACCGTAATTTCATATCAATCCCTTAAAAGTGCTCTTGTCTTAATAAGGATATTGAATATTATACAAGTTACATGAATACAAATGTCTTTGGACAGCATTTTTCAATCAGCATACAAAATAATAGCAATGCGTTTAGAATCTGTCAGTGTAATAACAAAAGCATATGTGATAAAGAAAGCACTGTGCACTGAATTCAGACAAACAATCTTTCTTGATTACATTAAGACTTTGTCTTCTGTTATAAGAGACATAAAAGAAATTCAGATACACTCAGCCACTGCCATTTAGAAACAACAGCTTGAGAATGTTTTTTGGCGTGCATTTATTTTAGGATCAGTCACATTATTTCCTTGTATTTTTACCTTAGATTGATAATTTGGCTTTATAGGCTAGTTTATAAAAGCAGAAAGAAAATTTTAAAATTTCCCTTACCACTCACGTTATTATCGAGCTGAAGAAGTAAAGTACATGGTGTGACCAACATTTGAGCCCCTTGTATCTTTATTTACATAAGTAAAAGTAAGAGGAAATTATACTGATGTAAATAAGAAAATAATTGGCTCCCAAGCCCTTTTCACATTAATCCCTGTCTTCCTAATGTCACCAGTCAGGTCCCAAAGTTACAGCATCACCTAGAGATTATAGCATGTCCTGTACAGGGACAGAAAAGCTGTTACTAATTGCAATTTCTAATCCAACATTTTCTAACTGGTACTTGTTTTGAGATAAAGGAACTCTTGCTGTTCTTTTAAAGTCAATTGAGAGGTAATGTTTGCCTGTTTAAGCCTTCCCTGGACTGTAAGAGAGCTGTTTCTCAAGTAGTAACGCTGAATTTACTGAAGTAATTAGGTTCACTGAATTCACTAAGGTCAAGTTTCCTAACCTAAGTACAGGAATAAGCAAAGTTATAATAAATATAAGTGTTTTGAGTATTTGTGTTAGTTAAAATTGATAGAAAACATCACATTTTAATGTGACGATAATCTGCCAGAGCTCTGTAAAATCTAGGGGAGGATTCCCTAATAAGAAGTTCTGAAAAAAAGCCAGCACTTGTTATTTTACACAAAAGAACAGATTATTATTATTTATGAAAGGTAGGAGGATGGTCTCGGTCTTCACTGAGGTGTTGGACACTATTGTCATACATATGATTAATGAAATAGTAAAGCGTAGCTCAACATGTATCTCATCAAAATGACAAGTTATTTCTGCTGTCATTCACTGAGGTTTTGCAGGGAAGATAATTTTCCAGTTAAAGGGTTCAGATGTAGATGAGGTATTTTATCTTTTTCTATCTGCTACCCAACACTCCTTCCAAGAACCAGGATTATTTTAAGAAGACTTTGAGAAAGAAATACAAGGAATAGTGACCAGCACTAATAACTTTAAAAAGAAACAAGCCAAAACAACCTTGTCAAAGTAAGAATGGCATTAGGTTTGGTTAGAGTATTGGTAAAGAAAATAAAGCAGGAAAATTATGATTCACAACAGAAAAAAAGGCAAAAGAATGGAAATTAGGAAGTGCCATTATTGTTCTGAACAGTTGAAAACATTGCTAATATTACCACTGTACTTAATCCAGGTAACGTACACAGTGTGGTGGGAACTATAAAATGAAAAGGGATGCATAAACTCGCCTGACCCTCTGCAACTACCACAACCAAGGAGTCCGAATCATTAGAAAAATAGCTGGATACTACAGAGAAATAGTGAAAGAACAGTCCTCCCTACAGCACTCAAAATAAAAGACACGCTGCTCAGAAAATACAGCAAGTCTAAGGTGTTACTTGTATTATGAACCTGGATCCCAAGAAAGCATGGGGAAAAAAATCAATATTTAAAATGTTAAGAATAAGTATAGAACACACAAGGAACGGAGAGAAAGTGCTCCTCCAAGACAAAAATAAGAAGTACAAGCTGCCTAAAGTAAAGCTTAGTTAGACCTCATTGAAACTTTATTAAAAACAACTGTAGAAAGTTTTTCAGTTATATGATTAAGAACAACAACACCAACAAAGAAACAGTACTCAAAACTGGCATCCATATAACCTAATTAATGGCCCAACACCAAAAAGATTATGAGGGTATGGTTCCTGCAGTTATTAGCAGCATGTGAAGCAAGAGCTCAAGCAGAAGTACACAATATAAACTCTGACCCAAACTGCTGATGGAACTGGTATATGGAACCGAACACTTGGTAGCAAATATTTAACAGTGTAGTTATGAATCCAGATATGGTGCCATATGACAGGGCAATAGAAAATGTGTCAAGATTTAAAATAGGGTAATAAAAATAATAATCACGGAATCACAGAATCAGGCAACTAACAGCCCAGATACCCAAATGGCTGTCCGTAATCTGCAAGGTTTTAGGTATAGACTTTAAGGGAGAAGAAGATTAAACAAACATACACAGAAAAATGAAAAGATGCTATTTGAATTTACCAACAGAAGATAATGCCAAACCGACGTAACATTTTGTTGTCATAACGGGCTTTTTGAGCAAAGGAAATGTAACTGACTTTGATTTCTATGGTCTTTGGTAAGCATTTGCTATAGTGCCTCAAAAGACATTATTAGTGAAGATGGAGGAAGTGAGGAATAATAGCAAAATCACAGAGAGGGCAGGAAACTTATTCACAAGAACCAGAAAAATACAGCATTAAAGGAAGGACAGTTTCTCAAAGAAAGTTTATTGATGAAGGTCTTTATGGATGAGTTCTAGAAGTGATGTCTGATGTTTTCATCCATAAACCTACTGATGAAACATCAGTATTGGGAATCATCATCAGTACCGGTGAATATTAGGTCACTACACAGAGGGAACTATGTGAACTTCAAGTGGAAACAATACAAATACGAAGATATTTAACAGCACAATATGCAGCTAATCATCAGTAACAAAAATAAAATAAAAATAAAAATCTACCCTAAGCTGTAAAATATAATTTAGAAATTATTAAGATAGACTTGCATATACAAGACGGCCATAAGCCATTAATATACCCATAAAAACACGAGTGAAGTTTTAGTTTTAAAAGAGTTGTTTTTTTTTTTCCAGAAGAGTCAGAAAAATGTCAATGCCAGTTTACAATGTCACTAGCAAATTTTCAGCTGAGTGTCTTGTAAAGCTCTGGCCAAGAAGGAAACAGGTCCAAAGAAGGATGGATGATCAAGAAGAAGGGAAAGTCTTACGAGAAGAGACCAAAAGATTTTGGCTTATTTTGTTGAGTGAAATGATGGCTCAGCAGGAGCATAATCACAGCATGTAAATGCATCAGGAAGATAAACACCAGATACGGAGAACCTAAATTAGCTAAGGACAAAACTGGCACACGAACAAATCGATATTAACCGTCTGTGAATAAATTCAGGTTAGAAATTAGAAAGTTTCTGATCATTAGACCAATCAAGATTTCCAATAGCCTTCCAACTGGAATAGAGGAGGCAAAAAAAATACTAATTACTTTAAAGATGAAACAATCAATTTCTGAAAGACTTTTTATGACATGCTGCTTATGACAGCAGAAGACAAACTCTATAACCTAACAATATCCTCCTTGTCTTCTGAAATTTCTCCAACTTCAGCAGAAATGGACCTTGACTCATGCAGAGAAAAACCAAAATCTTCAACTGCAAGAAGCCAAAAGTCTTCCCATTGTGGATGAGGAGGACTTGATTGTTTTCACTGATCCTGTAACCTCCTACTGACAGAACAACACAGGAGCTGACAAATTAGTCTCACTTCTCCTATTGCCCTACTCCAAAATGTCACAGACCTGAGCTCTACGCTTGGAACACTCTCTCCTAGTTTCCCGACTGAGTCTCCCACTTAGCTGAACTGATAGTTTTGCTGTGTGTAAAATCTTAATAATCAGAGGAAGTGTGTTTCCTTCCCCCATACAGCTAAACTCAATGGTTTGTACTAGAAACACTGAAGCTTTTCCACATTTTATATTCATGTTCCAGCAAGCAGGCACTGAGGGTTTGAAATCACCAGCTGTGTTAACATGGTGTAACAGTAAGTTTAAATCTATTTTAATAACAGCCAAAGTGTGTATGCATGAGGATATAACTATAATCCATCAGGATCAGTAGAGATATTTCTGGCTTCCTTTTCTTTCCTGAGCTCCAAAACCAAATGTGATGGTCACTATTTAGAGCATAACGCCCTTAAAGAAGAGAACAGACTACTTGGCTTTGCAGTCATTCTCAGGAAAGTCTACTGAGCTCACTTTGAGCTATTCTCTTTGAACTGATCATAAAACCATGTTTTAAAGTCAGTTCCTTGTCCCTTCTGATAAATTGAGTAAAAAGAAAAAACAAAACAAAACAAAAAAACAAACAAACAAACAAACACATTTCTAGGTTAATTCAGATTCATAAAATTACTTCAGAATCTAATTGTGGGGGTTCCTGTCACCCTTCAGATCACAGTGGCTGTGATTTGCATCCCTCCATCTATCTGGCAGATGGATGTCCGTGAATGCTCTCCATCACAACTTGAGAACAGCCTTGCAGCTCTTGGTTGCTAGCAGTTGCTGTGCTGCAGCTTACTGAGCATCACTCTGCTTCTCACATTTATGAATTCCAGGAGTCATGCCAGCAAAAAGTTTCCAAATATGTGAGATTACTGGATAATGGCTAGATATGCAATAGAAATGCAAAAGCATATTGCTAAATTTACTCAGCAAAGAAATAGGATGGTTATTTCATGAGTTAACTACTTTTTCCTGCCAGTGAACGTTAAATGAACTCTTATTTCCAAATTATTTTTAGTAGTATTTGTTATAACACTGGACCAGGTGCTGATAAACTAGATAAGTAAACCTCATATGCGTTGGTGGAAAAACAATTTTACAGTTGTCAAAGAGTAACAAAATTTCACTGCCCTTTTTCTCAGATAGTCACAGACAAATATCAGAAATAAAGTTTCAGATAAAATTTCCAAGCTATTGACTCAGCCTCATTAATCACCACAGAAACAACTGTACATGCTGATTGCTGCATGTATATTGTGTGTATTTGTTAAGCTACAAACATGCAAACTTTATGTGACGGTACTAATGAAACTATTTACTATTACAATGACAACTATTCCTCCTTGCACACAAACTAGCTCAACTCCAGTCCCACGTAAGCATCATTTGCAGAATTAGGGAACAGAAGTGTTGCTATTGAAGTGGCCAACCAGACGCAGACCAGAAAGACTGAATACACAAAGTTTATCACATGGCTGAAATGCATGCCCATGGTGTGCCCAGTGAACAATTACCATTAGCTGAAGATCTGTAAATATGGGAATAGTCCGTTTTTCTACTGACTTTTGCAAAGTTCTGTTCAGAAGGAAATCAGGTGGCTTACACTAATACATGTCTAAACAATAAATTGTTTTCCAACTAGCCATCTCATCTGAGTTGAATGCCTTTTGATATATCGCTGCCAACAGGTGTTCTCTGATGTCCAGTCTTGCTTGCTACATCATCGTTTCTAAAAATTAAAATGCTAGTTAGGATTTCAGCAGATAGGAAAGCATCGCTTTGCCTGCATAATCTTTGGACAGTGGTCAGCAGGGAGTGCAAAAGAAACACGTACCCTCAGCTACAGGTGGAGAGTTAGCACGGCTGCTTTTTCACTGTGATATAGCAGACAGTTGGTTTTTTTTTTTTTGAAGCCAGTGAGATGATGGCTGGACCGTTCTCACTTCAACCAAGAATTACAGAATTACAGATGTACCTATCAAAGACCTGCTAATACCTTGCAGAATACTCTGATAAATTTGCTATTCAGAGACAATTATGCTTTTGTATTTTTTCATGGTTTTTTTTTGTTTGTTTTTTTGTTTGTTTGTTTTGTTTTGTTTTTGTTTGTTTGTTTTTGTTTTTGTTTTAATATATGTAGTAGGACTTCTTGACAGGCAATAGGATCACTCCTTAAGAGTTCATCTACACTTGTCTTTTTTTTTTTTCCTCAGATAATAAAATCCATTCCATAAAAGACAAAATAAATATATTATAGGCATACACAGAATAAAATCTGCTTATACTTACAGATTCCCACTAAATAATAGGAAAAATAGCCATGTAAGATATCTGGTTACCATTTGTTTCGCTCCAGTTTCAGTTTGGGACATTAGAATTTGTGTTTATGGGCAATAAAATAATTTCTGAAATTTGAGAAGCATAATTTCAAACCAGGAAATTTGTCACAGACTTCTGTATTCCGTCACTTTCTTATTACTGGTACAGGATCACGGCACCATGCACTAATACTACCAGATTTCTTTAAAAAGATGCTATTCTGCCCTGTCCACTGAAATCCCGGTTCCAGTAAAATCAATGAAAATGATACCATTTACTCCATTGCAATCAGGATTTTATTTAGAATCTTTCACAGTAGGAAAAATTGTTTTGTCTCAAAGTAGTTTTAAAAAGGATATCTTCATTTTGTGAATGCTGAGAAATAACATACCTAAGTAGGCTAAATTCCACTTTGGGGATTTACACTTGTTTACACTCCATCAGTAAGTGGTACATTATGTACTTTCTGCATAAATAGATGAAGGATTAAAATACCTATTTTAAAATCTGAAGGGTTTTAAATATGATCTACTCTATGAAAGAGGCAGGTTCCATTACTTTCAGGTCATTTTCCCCCAGTAGGTTACATGAGAAAAGCACTCCACCTCTGTTAAGCAGTCTTTTGTGAAACTGTCATTTACTGATTGGATTTTAAAAAGACAACCTTTGACTCTGATTTGGGGAAAAAACAGAGAAGTTTCAAGACTTCGCATAATCAGCTGGGTGTGGGAACCACACACAGGGCCTGCCCTGCCTGACAGCTCAGTCTGGGGGAAAGGTACCAGGTAGGACCCTTACAGCAGCTCAAGTTGGCTTTGCCAGCAAAGCTGAAGTTCTCCCAAGTCCGCACGTGCCAGGTCTTGAGTCCTTCACTGGAGTTGCTCTGGATCTTGTTGGTTACAAACCATTAACATTGGGACCAACTCCAAGTGCATTGTGTTTTGTTTTGGTTTTAGTTTTAATGCAAGTTCTGTCCTGTAACTTTCTGGATCCATGGGCATAAAGCAGTAACCTCCCGTGGTTACAGCACTGCTCCAGAGGGACTGGTTAAGTTCTTGCTTTGCCATTGCCACAGATTTTCTTTACGAGCTTGGATGAGGCACTTACAGTCTTTGTGCCTCTGTTCTCCATCAGTAAGACAGGAATAAAAACACTTCTGTCCTCTAGATGTATTAAAAGATATAGAAGAAAAGATAATAAAATAATTCCTATAAGCAGGATAACACCATGAGCCCAGCCTTGATTTGCACTGCTCGGTTTGCTGCACAGGGGCATGCTAGCCACTGATTCAGTCTTCAGGAGTAAGCCAACATTGCTTATAAAATGTTCCCAGTTTTGATTACGCTTTTTTTTTATTTAAACTGTGTGAGCTGTAGGCTCCTGCTTGTCAAATCCCTGACCAGCTCTCAAAAGGAAGATCATCAACCTCTCAAAGAAAGCGTAAAAGGAAAGATAGTTGGATCTCAGTTCCCTTGCTTAGAATTCTTGTTTAGGAGGAGGAGGGAGCCCTATTTCCCCCATACAGCACGCTGCTTTTAGAGCTATTACCTTAATGATCATGCCAAAAATTGTCTGCAGTGAATCTTAGAAATGAAAAATAGAATAAAATCAGATAGAGATCTTAAGATGAATGGAACGGATCAGTGCCAGTTGCTGAGCTATACTCCCCGAGACCCTTTTAGTTCAAGGGATGGCAGATGTAATTAGAAGAAAACCTGATGCAAGGTATTAGAAATAGCAGCTAAACAGCATATACCATGGATCAATATTGAGAAGCTATTTAGCAATAAAAGAAAAATTTCATTTTCACCAAATGCTGAAATACAAAACATGCTGAAAACATCCAGAAACCATTAAGCCCAATCATTTTAAGAGAAAGCTGCATAGTTTT
The DNA here is from genome assembly GCF_009819795.1 of Aythya fuligula. Classification (NCBI taxonomy): domain Eukaryota; kingdom Metazoa; phylum Chordata; class Aves; order Anseriformes; family Anatidae; genus Aythya; species Aythya fuligula. Next base: position 18,860,073 of record NC_045567.1, read on the forward strand.
ATTGTTTTTATTTTATTTTATTTAGTAAGAAAGAAAGAACAGAGGGCACTGCTGCTGGCTAGGTATTTGTTAATTTTTCATGTGAATTTATTGCATATGTAAGTGATTGAATTAGTAGCACTGACAGGAACCCAGGCACGGTAAAAGCTTCCTGATACTGACACAGCACTGCTCAAGCCGTACAGTCCTGACCATTAGCAATACCGCTGTCGAAGCCCTGAGCCTTTCTCTCGAGCAGAGGCTGCAGAGCACACTGGACTGGACAGAGCAAGGTATTGTTTCTGCGATGCGAATTCGCAGACATCCATAACAGAGGCTAGCATGAGACCACTACACTTTTTTAGATCAATGACCTCATCTGGACTCTGATGCCAGGCTCCAGGGAAGAAAGGCCAGTGCAAGCTAATAACATGCTACCAAAATATTGCAAGGTAAGTTTTGGGGGGGAAATGTTAAAAGGGTTTTGTATTTTGCGATAAAGAGACTAAATGCAAATGGTCAGCTGCATAAAAGATACAAGGGAGAGAATTTGGACAGATTTCCCACCTTTGAGAAAAGCAGGGCATTTCCAGACACTCAGAGGCTGGAAATCCTGGAGCAAAATCCTAATCTTCCAGTACATCACCGAGAGATAGATTCCTTCAGAACAGTGTGGCTTTAAGAGCAAACTAGGGAGATGTAAATTGCATGTCTACTAATTTAAGCATGCAAGTCTACTGCCAAATATTGCCATCTAAAAGGAATATAGGTATCATGGCTGCTATGAAGCCCCTGGGGAGGCTCGTAACCTTTGGGAGCCCTTCCCTCCCTCCCTGCAATGTATTAACCTTTTGGCCACGTCACCGCGTGGATCTACGTAAAGAAATCGTACACACAGACACTCATAGCTGGGGAGTGGTAGAAACAAAACTATGCAAAACACAGGATGCATGATGTTGTGTAGATTCAGTATGAAATCTTACATCCAAGAATAGACACAAATATTTTAAAAATAAATTTCAGATACATTATGAATGTGTGGAGGGGCAGCCATAGCGAAACATTTCACTGCTGTCTTATAAACTTTATTCCTGTAGGGTCAGATTGTGACAACTAATAAGAATGAAATATGACATTTTTCTAAGAGTAATACTGCTGGCTTTAATGGTGCTACTAATGGAGTAAGATTTTCCTTGGAGTAAGGGTGCCATAAAGCAGCCCTCAGCCACCGCTTCCTGTTTACTTCTTGCGGTTTATTCTCTAGAGGAAATGTATTTCTTTCACTTGAAACTTCTGCTTGTTACCCAAAAAAAGCATTGCTTATTATTTTTCTTTTTCACACCATTCATCCACATGGAAAGCACTTCTTTCTAAGTTAATCATTTCACATGTAGAGGAGAAAAAGAACTATTGTTTTCTGATTAATGGAGGGGTAGAGCTTCTCTTAACATGCTCTTTCTCAGTAGGTCCAGACGGTCTCTTCTTAAATTTAATTTAGATATCATTTATAACTCATTTGAACAATTTTAGTCACTTAGTAAAGTTACTTCAATATTTTCCTTTTTATTGAAAGTTATTGCATTGCTGCAAGCAAGGTATTTGGTCTGATGAATTTCTACATGGTTCATCCCAAAGGAGAGACTACAAAACACAAAAGACCCCCAGATTAAATTGCGATCCAATTTAACAACAGCTGTAAGGGAAATGAGGAATAGTTACTCTAGAAACTCAATGTCATAGTAACATGAAAAATGAAGTTGATCATCCAGAAATTTTAACTAGTTTAAGCTTTCTCCAAAAGACAAATATTACCCTAGTAATTACAAACAAAAGCAGGTAGAAGCTCCCATTAAATGACAAGACTGAACCAATGACAAGATTCATGAGCTGGAATTAAGATATAAGTTATATATAAAAATATACACCAAGGTGCACAATTAGAGGTAAAACTAACAAATGTTTTTGACAATCGAAATTACAAGAAAATGGGTTCTAATCCATGGGCAGATTTTAAGGCTAGAAGGATCCATTTATTGTCATCTCCTATGAACTGTAACACAAGACAGGCTGATAAACTTCACACACTTACTCAATCTGAGAGATCATAGTTTGAATTGAGAACATATATTCTGGAAAAGCATCTAGCTTAACATTAAAGACTAAAGTGATGGGAAATTGCTCAAGTTATTCCATTACTAATTCTTCAAAGTATTCCTAGGGAGTATTAGCAACATGTTATAACAGTTCTTTCATACACATACAGAATACATTAGAACTTATTTTACAAGAATAAAGAAGGCTTTAGTTTGTTTGTTTTTTGTTTGTTTGTTTTTAGTATTCTCAGAAAAGATGAATTATAATGAAAATGTTTTAAATTGTATTTATAGGCATGGATAGCACACCTAACTCAGTCAGGAGCAGTGTAAAGATGGACATGAAAGAATGAGTTAAAAGTCTCTGTCTTCTCATTGCCAACACAGCATTTCAGTTCACTTACAATGGACAAAAGTGGCAGTTGGAGGAGCTGGAGGAAGAACCCTCCAGGCAGCAGCGTGCTCTTGCTATATAAGGCACAAAATCATCTTACAGTGTAAAAGTTTCCATTGCCTTTGGAGGGAGCGGGACTTCACCTCTAGTCTTGGGGAAGGAAATTACGATAAACTATCATAAAAAGGCTGGGTCAAGCAAAAGGAAGGCTGCTTTGTAGAGCAAACTTAAAATTTATTTGTGTATATATGTCAGGAGTGTGTTTTCTTGTATATTATGGTAAGCAAAATAGTGTACCTACTCTTAGGCAGTTTAATCATACATCTATTTTAGAATGTTCTTGGAAGTTCAGTAAGAGAACTTTTTACAGTCCAGTTAACAAAATAGGGAGTGACAGTCTCTAAACCTGAAATCTGAAATCACTTACTACTAAGAATAATCTAGACAAGACTACAAACAAAGAACTCCTCTTTTCCTTATACACAGAAAGGAAACAAAGTTATTCACCAGTCCAGTTGGGGAAAAAAAAAAAAAAAAAAAAAAAAAGAGTTTGTATTCACACAGAATTATTAAAGGATAAAAAAAGACAAAGGTATCTGAACTTATCAGTAAAAGAAATAGGTTCACATATGTTCTGATTTTGGTAAGAATGATCAATATTTGAAGACATTAAACAGACTACAGTTGGAGACAATCCTCTTACAGAGAGTATGTGAGGAGTCAAGACCAGAGTAAAGCTGGAAGTAGGCATTGCATTGATTCTGGTAAATCAATATTACAAAAAACACAAGTTAGAAGAGCAACTATGTTGATTTGACTAACAATCTCTTATTTCCCTGTAACTTATTTTTTCTGATAACCAAAGCAATACTGCCAGCAGTTACAACATTAAGTCTATTCCATGCTTTTCAATTATTTTCACTGGACGCATTTCTGTCCTGTTCATTCCATGAAGGTATTAATTATATTAATTCATTTCTCCCAATCTTTTTAGGTGTATGGTAGTAATTTCCGTGTAACTGATACCAAAATAGAGTGCACTGATTTGGAAATGTATTGTGTACAAGGAGGTTAGAAATGCAGTGACCTTATCTGCAAAATACTTTACTAAGTGTTTGAACATTTACCTGAACTACTCAGTCAGGAGACACTAAATTACAGCAGCTATATATTTTGGAATTGATGACATCTTACTTTTTTTTTTTTTTTAATTACAGAAACTATTCATTATTAACTCAAACCACAATACATCTACCATATATATATTTACTGCTGGATTAAGATTGAAGGAATGTTGTTGCTATTTCCTCATGACAAGTAGAAGGCAACAAATCCCTCTATAGGGACTAAGTAGCTAAATCAACTTGTTTACAAAGCAAAGCCTACTTAGTTTATTTAGAACAGTCTCAGCAGACCCAAGGTAGTGCAATGAGAATCTCTACCTGGATCCTGGATGCTGTCAGATTTACTTCACTAAGACAGCTCCTTACCTTGAATTCCTAACATTTTGACCAATTATTTTTTCTCTCCTAAGTATTTAATTTATCCAGCAGCAAAAAGTTGATACTTAATAATTCACCAACAATATTATGTGCCTGTACCTTTCCCTTGCAGCTGTATTTACTCAAAACAAAGCTATTCAAATAAGCCTTAATCAAGACATATCATGCTACCACGCTGTGTTTGTACAAACCCACTTAGTCCTCTTCAGCTGGGAGCATCAGTAGTGAATCCTCAGACCAACAAACAGCAGGGCAAAGTGGGACGAGGCAGCCCTGTCAGCCACAGCAGCACTCCCACAGCAGCCACCCCTGTGCTACCAAAATGTGGCCCAGTGCTCACAGCTGGATCCATGCTCGAGTCTTTGTCCTGCATTGCAGTCACTGAGAGCTGGTGACTCCAACTGCAGATCACAGCCAGCAGGTCTCTGGCAGTGGTGCCATGTAGAGAGCAGGGCCAGCTGTTAGTTGGGAATTCATGGGGAACGACATCTCTTTTCTTAAGCTTACTTTATTACAACTAAGGGTTAAATTGTATTTAAAACTATCAGAAATAGTTCCTGAAAGATAAGACTCACGTAAAGCTTTATTAATAACTACGGCGTGCTAAGACTCTTGCTTAACTAAGGCCCATTTCCTGAATACCATACATCAGTATTATTTAAATAACATTTTGACAATCCAACAGATCAAGTTATATTGAAGAGTTCTCACAGTAACTGAATGCGGTACATTAATAGCACAGATAGCATCTGAGGTACTTGCGATTCCCCCGTATGTCAGACTTGCTGGATTCTGCCACGCTACCCAATATAACTCAATTAACGCTGACTTCATATGTGTGTGCACCAGTTAACAAGCTGCAGCCATATTTCGGAAAAAGATCATTTTACTGAGCAATGGCACACACACTTTAAACCGCATTGAATCCCCCTTCAGTCCCTCACCTCCCACAAAAATCAGAATTTAAAGTGCTTTCTGCATGAGGAGTGACTGAGAGCTGAGGTTAATTCAGTGCCTAAGACCGAGCAGTGACCATACAGCAAACCAACAGACTTCTGATGGCTCCAGGGAGCTGGCTCAAACATCTAACCATGAGACAGAATCTATTATCTCCTGGCTTGAAATTGTGGAGTCTTTATATTTTATTCCCTAAACACTAAAAAAAAAATACCGTGGGCAGATGCCAAAAGAAAGACAACTATTTTCAAAAACATTTCACAGTAAACTGTGCCAGTACTTGTGGGAACTTTCTGGTGGTCAGCATCGATCTGACATCGGAGCCCATGATGAGTGGGCGAGGCCACGACTGCTGCAGCCCGTGCTACAGAGGCTGTGCTGTCCTGTAATTTCTTAAAACAAAGCTTTATTTGTTTTATCATTACAGCAGTCTGAAGTTTGAACCTCCTGGACAATTTCTCACTTTATCTAAAATGGAAAATGTATTTAATTTTTTTTTTCCTGTAAAGTTAGTGTTTATGGCCCAATAACTACAGAGGATAATGGGAGCCTTGTGGGAAATAAAGCTATTTATGTAAGATTATGAGGGGCCTTTTACAAACAGCATACTTTGAAGATATTCAGCTCTATAGCTACATTTTCTTGAAAAAAATGTTTTTTAACCTATGTGACTACCACTCTGAAAAGGTAGATTTGAGAATAAACCATACAAATCAACCACAATCAGATTCCGTGTGAGTTATCAATCACTTGTGTATACACAAAATAAAGAATTGGACTTTTCTGTGTAGAAAATTTGTATAGCTGTTTCCTCAAGCAAAGAAATGCAGGGATAGACAGAACCATTGGAAGGTCACAGAAAGAGAATGCAAAACCATTTCCACTCTGACCTCCTATCAGACTTATAACGAGAAAATATTTAGTGATATTCTAAAAATTGTTAGAACTGTAACTTCTACGTAATAAGAGCACTCTTGTCCCCAGAAAATCAATAGCTACATCTTCATTAGAGCTAATCACTAAGGCTAAAATTTGAAGTGCATTTTGGCAAAGCAAAGTTTTATTTTATATATATATTTATATACATAGCCATAAAAATAAAATTAAACAAGACATTAACGCAAAGCTAACAGTAAACACCAGAATACCATCTCAAAATGAATTCCAAAAATTCTTGCTCTGTTTGTATGGACTTGAATGTTTCCTTAGTAACCCTTCAACCCTGAATATGAACAAAAGTGCTGTGCTAGAAATCATCCCATTAGCACCACGAAGTTGGCAAATCAGCAATAAACATTTTACACTTTTATTGGTACATTGTCAGCCCCGCACATACCAAAGATCTTTTATGGGGATTCCAAGGAACTTGAAAAGCACCAGCACTCTGGGGGCTATCACTACACACATAGTTCTCCGTGCCTATGAACACAGTCCCCTTTTCTGAGGTTCTCCATGACTCGGTTTCTCTCCTTATAAAAATAGTTTATAGGGGCAGTACCCAGCCTACTTTACAGAGATCTATCATGTGGCTAAGCTTACTGATGCCTGTCAGGCACTTCTAGATATTTGGATTAAAACAACAACAACAAAAAAAAAGAAACATGGAAATGTACTGGAATAAATACTGCCTTAGTTTAGCTCACCCTAATTGCCAGAAAAGATTCTATCTTTCTCAAAATGTATGCAGGGGAAAAAAGAGACTACCCCCTTCCTTTATACAAAGCACAGATATTTTTTTCATGTTGGTAATGAAAGTTAAAATGAGATTCCACACAGCTGCAAATGAAATTTGTCACCTTTTCTCCTCTCCCTTTTTATGGCATCATACACAATGCTTTTCTGACCCGTCCTGAAGCCTTTTGTGTGAGAATTAACTTCTCAGCTCCACTCTCTGCCTTCCAAACCTACACAAAAAGCAGAAATTACCTGCCTCAATCACTCTTCTTTCTTTGCTGTTTCTTTTTAGGAGTCTTTCAATAGCGACAACTTTAACCACTTCACTTACTGCACTCATATGAAAACGGGATCAATACAAAGCCATAAATGACCGGGGTGGTGTGGGACCACGCTGCCTAGCATGACATATTTTGTCCATCACTGTCCTACTGCAGTTATATTATGCTTTTCGTATTGCATTTTAAGACAATGGCATTTTGATGTGCAGTGAAGTTTCAGACTGCTTCATTCGAGATTTTTCTTGGATACTGTCTACATCTTGAAATAGTGAAGATGGTTAACTATTGTATAATAGCGAGATAATATTTTTGAGGCATAGGACAGGACATACCAAATCTTGCACCATTAAAACCTCTTCTGTACACACACAGCATGACATAAGCCCAAGAAGAACATGTATGTGTATACTTAGAAAAAAAAGTCTATTGTTTCAGTACATCCACCACAGGGATGTGTGGGAAAACAGCTCAACCCGTTAAGAAACAGCTCACATCAGCATTTTCTGCAGTGTGACCTAGCTACTTCATCTTATTGAGCTTCAGCGTGCTTTGCTGGCTGGCAGTAGTGAGCAAAGAGACAGAGAAAAACAAAATGAAAGTTGGGAAGAGACATTAGCTTGAGAAAGCTGTAAGGGAAACCTCTAACTCTGTTTCTCCCAGACTTGCAGGTACCCACCAGTGAAAAGCAAAAGACTTCCCATTTCCCACATATACATACAAGAAAAATTAAGTTGCATAAGATTGTGTCTTTAACAAAAATACATGGGGAGTCTCAGTCTAGATTCTAACTGTTAACCCAGATACACAGATGTGTCGTCTCTCCCAGGTTTTCTGGGGATTCGGGTCCCTTAATAAAGACCCCACTGCTTCTGTTGGCCTCTGGATATGTTAGAAGTATAAGTTTTCAGTGCCTTTAACTTTTCCATTCTTACCACTATCCCTAAGTACATGCACCATCTCGTTCATATGCAGGCAAGGGAGTGTGAATCCAATGGCAGTCAAAGATTTGTGCCCTAAAATAGCTACTGGAGTAAGGGATGTGTGGCAGCAGCAAAGGGCCGGCTCCAGTCACAGGCTGGGATGCAATCACCCAACCACGCTCGGGCAGCAGCAAAGAGAAGTGCTGTGCTACTGTCTTGTATACACAGTGGCTTGGTCAGTATGGTGTGTAATTTATTCTTCCTTATTTCTAGAATGTCCCTGGAAATTGAGGCAGTAGTATAATCTCCGCATTGTAAGCAATAAAATGTAGAAAAAGGAGTTGCTTTTCAGTTGTCTGTGGGAAGCCTATAGCAGATTGCAAGCTAAAGCAGAATTTGCATTCCCAAATTTTAGTACCTAAACTACTTCCCTAGGTGCCTTTGAAATCAGCAGGCTCCCTCTGAGAGCAGTGCAGGCTGTCCCTCTTTCTTACGCAGTTAGACAAGCGCCTGGTGTAGGTTTATAGGAAGAGATGTCCACTGATTTCAGAACCCCACCTTTTTGCTACATTTGGGCCCCTCTTTCTTCCAAGAGCCAGTGCCCGAAGGCATTTGCAATTCCACTAAGCCCATACTGTGTGTGTGCGAAGCTGATCTACAGGAAAAACTCCTCCTTCTGCAGTGCCCCACAAAGCAACAACAATTTGTCTGACAAATCCGTGCTTTTACAGCACAACTGGAACACAAACCAATTTGCAGTCAGCAATTTTAACCAAATGAACAAGTTACATTTCCCATTGCAAATCTTAACATTGACACCTCCTCATTGTAATGCTGCACTATAAGATAATTGTACCAGAAATCATGAATCACATTGTCTACCTGCTTTAAAATTGGTTCACACAATAAGAAAATACATTGAGAATAATCCTGAGCTATGGTCAAAGTGCAGCTTTTTTCCACCCCTCGCATCTAGGCAGCAGTAATATTATTGTAGCCTCAAGAGCTTTCAAGTTTCATTTTACAAAATTTGGCTTATTTTTAAAATAACAGCTCATACATTGTTAACAACCCACAGCCGGCTCTCTGAGCACACAGCCTGAGAAAGTAAGCTGAAGTCTGTTACCCCACAGGCTCTGTTTGTACCCGGGGTGCCAGAGAAGGTCAGGGAAAGTTCCTGGGCACTGCACTGTGACTGTGCACGCTGCCAGGCTGCCACAACCATCCCTCCATGCCTCTGCCCATTCCCATGGCATCATGCAGATGGTTCCAGGCACGGCTCAGGAGGGGGCAGAGGACACTGACCGTTTCCAGTGGTTGTCCAGTTGCAGGCTACCTCCATGGGAGGGTCAGAGTTGGGCAGCTTGGAGGTTGGTTAGCTCCCACACAAGGAACGGGTCCTGTGGGCAGCCAGGAGGTGGACTCAATGATCCTTGTGGGTCCCTTCCAGTCCAGGATGCTCCATGGCTCCATGACCTAGGCAGGTTTAACTTAGTACAGACGTAACCACAGGCACTAAGGAACCCTCAATTCCAAACAGCAGACCAAGTCCAAGCAACACGTACTTGAGAGGAATGACCTGGCTCCAAACACCCACAGCTCCCTCGTCCTGCCTCAAACCATTCCACTCTCAGCAGAAACCCGGGCTGCACGTCCTGCTTTCATAAGCCCTGGTTCCAGCTGGGTGGCACACAAAGCTTTGCACTGCGAATGAGAGCACTACGACCACCCAGTTGGCTCTCCAGGTAGTAACAAAGCAAGGAATTTGACACTGATTCCCCAGTCAAGTCCAAGAGCGTGTGTTCAGAATACATCTTCTAGGAGCCAAGAATCATTAAAGACAGCAAGAGACGGACAAAGCTGCTGCTCTCAGTGCACTCACAGTTAAACAGTATGCAGCACTTCACTTCAAATGCACACAGTGTATTTTCAGCACTGTTACCTGCTTTGTCTAATTACTGTTTTTCCTAATTGTATAACCCAGCATTAACGGCACAGTAATAATTACTTAGGAAGAAGCTTGTCATAGCCAGGAGAGAGAGAAGGTACTTTGCTTTAACATCTCCAAGTGTGAAGATACATTTATAGAAATTATGGCATGCACACTATGCAAAAATATCCAGAATTATCTGAAAATGAGTAGTCAGCAAAGGGTAGGTAGACTATGCTGATGCCTCTGGGTGATGCGTGTTTTCCTGTCAGCCATTCTCAGCACTTATTTTTGCCAAATAATAATAACGATGATGCTTTATGAAAAAAAAAAAAAAATACTAGGAAATTTAATGATTGTTGCAGATTTGTACTAAGAATTTGTTCAAGGTACATTTCAGAATTAGGACAATGATTTTTTTACAAAAACTTATCTGTAATAGACTATAAAAATTTATTATATTTCTCTCTAAATACCTGCATAAATTCTAAAAGTAAACTAAGGACACCTGGTATTCTTACCAGTTATCACTGGATCATCCTTTCTGTGCCCAATCACCCTCCTGAAGTTCTGTAAGGGACAATCATTTTGGGGTGACTTCCAGGCAAGACTGAACTTCACTCTCACTGAATTGATAATCCTAACACCAACCCAGCCTTCTTCTAAAAACAAACAAACAACAAAATAAATGAGCAACCAGCTGTCCAAGGGGGGCAATCTAATTTAACACTTTTGGGAACATCCCTGCTCTCAGAGCTGCTCCTGCCAAACTCTCTTCCCTGCTGATGGAAGTGGCTGGGCTCTTTAAGCACCAGCAGCATGAAATAACAGAACTATTGAACTACTCTAGCATGGAGCATGACATCAGATCTCTCATTGCAAGCCAGAAAATCCATCAAATTGAGACTTTGTTCCCTCAAACAGTCATTTACTACAGATCATTGAGCTGCTTATTTAATATTTATGCAAACTCATCGTGATGTTGTGCTGGATCATGTTTAAGAGGCAATCTGGGCAAAGAAGACTGAGATCCTAAGAGGCTAAGAAGAATCCTAAATACATAAAGGAACATTTCTTTCTACTTTGGCTGTATGACCAACCTCATTATGCAGCTGCTTTTAAGAGCTCCCACAAATGTGTTTTTTTTGAAAGCCTGCATGAACCCAAGGGGCTGCCACTCCTGTTAATGTCCATACAGACACAGAGGGCTTCTAGAACTAGAGCAACCTTTGCACACCAAAAAACAACTTACATGGTATTACAGGAGCACTGTAGTGCCACAGCTCAGCACGGGCACAGGTGGCTGGATGCAGAGTTTGGAACAGGTGGGTGCTACTAGCTCAGCTCAGAAATCATCCAAGCATGCCAAGCAGTTCAGATGAACTTGGACTGTTATACAGAGGACAAAAGAAAACAAAAGGAAGCCCTTTTCCTTCGTGTTCAGCCCAGTCCCCTTAGGGAATTTTGTGTAGATAGATCCAAACACCATCACCTAACTGCAGTTTCTCAGTTTCCACTCCAGCACAATTCACTGGCAAATCTCTAAATTAGAAGCCCAGTACAAATCCAATTGCCTTCCAAATTGGTCTGCTTGGCACAGCAATCAAAATTGTCAGATGCCACATTGCTACCCCACCTAGGCCTTACACAGCAAATGCCACTGTGGGCTCCACACTTTTATGAGAGTTACAAATGCCATAATTAGTATCAGCTCAAACTATTTATGATGCCATAGGATTGGATCAGAATCTGTTTCACTTGATCATTTGGTTTTGATCAGAACTCACTTTCAGGAAGGCAAGGACGAAAGATAAAAGAAAAGAAATTCACTTTGATCAGGAGTTGCTTTGCATAATCTTGATTACAGGACTTCATCGCTCTTTGCAAACTGTGGCAGTGGTATCTGGCTTACACCACCCTAAGTAATTTATAAATAAGCTAAGCATAAAAATAAAATCCCTTTAACTCTTGAAATTGGAGAAATATTTGAGATATAGATAATGTTCCACTAGCACTTTCTCCCTTGGAGTTATTACATTGATTTTATTATTCCTGTCGTGTTCTGTTTAATTGGATAATAACCGCAGTCACATTATTGCCTTGTAAGTACGTACAAGCACCTACCAGTGTTTACCAAAGAACTCCATATGCCTTCCTGCTTAAATGGGAACATTATTTTGTGAATGTGCAGCAAAGGATGACAAGTAGCTCCACGAGTGCTAATCACAGGGGAATGACCAGAACACAAAAGCTAATTAATGAGAACCCTGATATCTGACCATTGCATTGGAAACATCGTGCCTAATACCATAAGCGAGGACTAAAAGGGGACTGCAAAATAGCATAGTGCTTGCTTTAGTGGCACAAGCTGACTTCCCTACAGTTGCTAGCCATGCTCCGTCTTTTTCTATTTTTCTTTTTTCTTTTCCTTTTTTAAGCTCATTGGATTAAAATAATAGGGAACAGAGAGGAATGAGTTATATGAGTATAGGTATCAACATTTGAGCTTTCCCCTACACACGGTGCCTGCATTTATGCCACAACACATCAGGCTTTCAGGTCATGAGCCAGGCAAGTGCAGCATTTTGCTTCCTGACCTGGCAGAATTCATGCAGAACAGGGAGGCAAAGTACAGTGACCACGGACTCAACTCCATCTGCTTACTCTAGGTCAGGTTTGAATTTGAAGTCAGTCACATCTCTCTGCAACTCCAATGATTTCTGAAGCTTGTCATTAACATCAGGAGTAGATTATGAACATTTCTTTTATTAACATGTCCCAGTGGGGGATCTTCAAAGTGTCAGCACTGTTAATCTCTGATCTGGGTGAGGTGGTGTCAGCACTCACCAGGACAGCACTTTATTCACTATTGTTTGTAATAAAGTTAGGATTTTGTTATAAAATCTGAGACAAATGTCACTCAAAGTTCTCACAGAGGAGTTATCAGACGCTCACATTACGTAACTCAGTATAAGCTTGATTTGCTTCAACTGAATATTTGATGTGCAGGGGAACCCTTCCCAGATGGCTGACAACTGTCTCTCCCAGAAAAATTGGGAGAGAAGGGCTGCATAAATATGATTTTTTCATTACATTTTATTAACAAATCCAAAGGAATGATGCCTTTTAACTGCAGAAATACAAGGTAGACAACACATCAATAAGAGGTATTTGCTTGAAACCCTCCAGCATACAATAAACATGCTTCTAATCTCTTTATCTGCCAGGGTTTTTTTTTTTTTTTTTTTTTTTTTTTTTTTTTTTAAATCAGCAATACCAAAGAGTCTAGTTCAACTCAAATGTATAAGAAGGAAACTCATCAGCACTACCGGGCAGTCTATGAAATTATGCTTTTCTAAGCAGTTATACTCTTAGAAAAGGAGCAAACAAGTAAACAATTCACTATACCACTTTGCACGGCTCTAGGGTTCTCCATTCAATATCTGTGCATTTACCCATTTTGCAGAAAAGACATGTAAATTTCCCCAAAATTTTCAGTTGCTCATCTCTCAGCTTTCTTTCCCAGTGACATTCATTGCAGTTGTCTTCCAGAAATCCTGCTGTGCAGACATGTAGTCCGATTCTTAAGGTGTTTTGCATGCTGGGGAACCTTCCACAAAAACAGGCCAGTTTATTTTTAGATTCCCTTAACTTTATTTATTGATTTAGGAGGATATGAGGAATGGGCATAAGCGAAGAGAGTTTTGTAGAAATGGTATCTTTTATTAGATTAGCTGATACAGCTTGAAAAAGCAAGCATGCTTTTGGGCACTGGGTGCCTTCTTCAGCAAAATCTAACTCAATACAGGCAATTTCAGTTAAATCTTATTATATTGATGACAATACTATTATGAAATAACTGTGGAACTGAGTAAAAAGAGGGGCATGGTGAAGGTTTATGTAATTTGATATTCCAATGTTCCACATGATGCCAAATTAAATGTCTTGGTCACGACTGTAGGGAAAAGAACACAGGATTTCTTCTAACCCCCCCTCCTCTTCCTTCCCTCCCATGGTCATCACTGCTCAGAAATCTGGCTCTGGCTGCTGCTCCTAGTTCTAACCCTTACTAAAACATTAGTTATTATAAAGTTTCTGTGCAACCACAAAAATACTATTGTCAGCAATATTCCACACGCAGTAGACATGTCAAAGGAATGTCAAAATAGCACCAGTTTTACAGTCTTGTCCCTCTCCCAGTTTCTGCTAGGAAAAGGCTATGAAAACAGAACGTGGGAGATATCCAGGAACGGGTAGTTAGTGGGACTGTGACAGACTGAGAAACAGTGCAGTGAATACGAGGCCATCACGGAGCCTCACTATTTAAAGATCAAACCATAACAGAGAGCCTGCACTAAAAATTAAGAGGAGGGGAGGGAACGAAACAAGACTTGGGAGACGTTGCTGACACCAGTAGGGAAACGGGCAGTGGAGAGATAAAGGCAGATTGCCTCAGTGCTAAAATGACTGTGAAAAACTTATAAATTGATGAGAATAGAGAAAATGCCAGACTGTAATCCCATTAGCAAATAGAGACTGGCCTCCACGGTGATTCCTGGCAATCCTACTGATAGCTTACAATTAGATTTTTCCACAGCAAAACAAAACTGCACAAATAAGCAAAAACTCACGATTTTTTATAAGCAACAGAAAAACAAGTCAGCAGTGTCAGTCAAAAAATATCCTAATTAATTTACAGCTAATTAAATGTGAAAAGTCCTGAAGAACTAGGCATTTATTAGATGAACTGCAAACAAGCCAAGTACAGCACTGATTATTGCAACAGTGCAATGTTTTTGCTCATCTGCATCAAGCGCAAGACAGCTTTTTTTTTTTTTATCCTTTCTGACTGTTGTTAGAAAGCAGCTCATTCCTAAGAGCAGAACCATGAAAGCAGCACTTAGATGAAGAAAGGCTGAAGGCTTTACAACCTCTCCGAAAGATCACCCGAAGCACACAAAGCTGTAGAAAAGAAAATGATGGAGTTGGAAAAAGAAATAGCCCAACAAGGCATCAAAGGTGACGTTGTTTGGACTGCATGGGAGGAATGTGCAGAGTACCGATGACACTTTTCTTTCCATACTGTCCAGGTTTCAGCTTCCATCCACGGCCATTAATAGACAATCTTTCTATTCAGTATTCATTAAGCAGAAAATGAATGGGGAGAAAAGTTTAGCTGGTTTTATTCCTATCTCTAGTATTAGTTTGCAGAAACCACAGGCAAGTTGTTCATCGTAAGGCACTGCCTAAAACACTGAGGGAGAAAGCGGTGTATTTCATGTGCCTCTGGAGGCTACTAAGGAAAAAAGAACATCATTCCCCCTAGACTGGAATAGAGAGGTTTGCTGAGCTCAAACAGGTCTGGTTCTACCCATGAACACCCTCAAATGACATTGAGAATGGCTACAGCCACACTTCCCAGCTCTCCTCTGCCCTCATTGTCATGCATGTACTGGGGTTAATGGTAAAAGAATATAAGTTTGCTGGTGAGGTAGAAGAAACAAAGGGTATTTTTCTATCTCCTCTGCTTTTGTACTTTTGCTTCTCTTTGCTTTGAATTATCCCATCTGTAAAACAGGACCAAAATAGTTCTTTACTGTACCTGCAAGTATTACTGTGGCTTTGCAGTTCCAAGCACTGGAGAAGGTCATGAAAAGCAGGACTTAACAGAGGAGGCAGAAGTCACAGCTCCCTATTCACTGCCTTTCATCCTACAGAGCTGTGCCTCGCTAGTCTAGCTGGCAGGATCCTTAGTAAGCTGATTCACTTGTGTTTTGACATATGCTTTTCAAATTGCATAATTAAAAACACAGCTTGTCTCTTCCATGTACTATTGGCAGTAAATTTTATCACTTGAACAACAATTTTATTATTGAGAATATTCTGAAAAAAATAAAAATAAAAAAAATCTCTGTGGTTCAGCTTAAAGCATATTTATCCATGAGGAAAGAGTCAACATTTTTGCAAAACTCTTTCTCATTAGGATTCTTCTCTTTCCAACAAGCATCTGGTAAGAGAAACAGAAGTGCAAAGGTACCGCAGTGCTGAGCCAGGCCTCACAGTGCTGTCTCCTGCAATCTATAGCTCAAGCTTGGCCCCAGGCACCTGGGGTGAGCAAGTGCCGACAGTCGGCATTCACAGTCATTAGTAGCTGAAGCAGGAGCTGCTTAGGAAATCCAGTGCTCAGGGAAGTCTGATGTTGCTTAGTTGCTTATTTCTGGGCTAAGGAAACCGCTCTCTGAGAGCTCTTCACAAGAATCAGATACCCAACACGTTGCTGTTAAGAAGCTGAGATGGTCTCAGTCCACCTTGCCTCAAAATGCAGATGGTGGAGGGAAAGCAGTGTCCTTTCCAGCACGCAGCTCTCACTCAAGCTCCAGAAGAAAGTTATCCCATTCTGTAATATCTGAGGAATCCAAAACATCTGCCATCTTCAAGGTGTCCCCAAACCAACAGATGTAGGACAATCTGCTACTTTAATGGCATTTCATTCCTTCCTGCTGAATTTGCTCCACGGTGCATGGAATTGATTAAATATTCATAGCAACAGTCAGAAAAGGGATAAAAGCAAACTTGGATATAGCCCAGCAGCCATAGTAGTTGTGCTGGAAGAGAAAAACACCTGTGTTTTAGGCTTTCTTTTGCTGATCACCTAAATAATGAAATGGTCAGTAAAGCCAGGGTCTGGAACTGCCAGGCTTTGTTGATATTCATAAACATAGGCTTTCTTCATCCCACTGAATAATTTTTATTCCACACAAATTAGAGCTGCTTTAAAAAAAAAAAAAAAAAAAAAAAAAAAAAAAAAAAAAGGTAGCAAGAATGTCATCCAGCTACCCTAGACCATCCTATGGATTGGTGTGCAAGTACTGTGATGGGGCGAGGAAGCTTAAATGGCTTTGGGAAGCACAAAGAACGTGATAGAGGGTGATTATTCCTACTGTGGCTTTACTGGGTAAAAATAGAGAAGGATGCTACAGTTGTGTAGATTGGCATGCTCTGAGAAGGCCCGCTATATTTAGCCAAGTAGGGAAAGATAACATATATGTTATGAATCTTACAGGTATGGCGTGAGACAGGTCAATACTGTCAAGACGGAGATGTCCAGAAGTAAAACTAGAGGTAATTGAGAAACCACTAAGTAATTAATTTTAATATAAAGACCCCTATCTCTTGCCAGGGGGAAATATACCCACTCACAAAGAACTTTGCATGGTTTGGGGCAAAAGAGTTTGCATTTCTTGGGCAAAATAGCACATGATCTGTCAAATTACATTAAGAAACTTTGTGCCTGCAATAGAAATTGTGCCCAAAATCTGCCTACTTAAAGGAAGTCATCATTACAAGAGAAAGGCAATGCATGGAAGAGAAGGCGTACACTATATATAATATTGAACAAGTCTGGAAAATAACCTGATAGTTTTACTCAACTTTGGAGACTATGTAAAATGGTAAGGAATATGGACCACTCACTGCAAAGCCATGCAACAGGGAAGATCTAACAAACACTGAGAGTCCTCCTGGATCTGTTCCACACTTCTCCTCAAGGGTGGGAGAGGTTTTTTTTCTTCAATTAACAAGAAAAGAATTCTGGATCTTTCCAGCACAAACAGCATGTGTCACAGAACATATGACACACACAATACATATGGGCAAGTACAGAAACAATGAAAACATGGTAGCATATATATGCTCGGTGTCTAGCCTGAAATGGTAAGAAGTGGGCGCCGAAGCCCAAGACTCTGAAACACAGCTGTACCACGAGGAAGGAAATAACTTCCCTCTGCACTATGTGCTGGAAGTTGTACACCACGAACTTTACTACAGTATTAATTGCCCTCATCTGTCAATGTTTAACATGCAAAGTGTGGAGTAAAATCACTTAGGCAATTCAGTCCAAGTAATTACCTATTTTACATCCTTTCTATTGTAAAATAATCTGGTCTCATTTTATGACTTGGAAAACCATGCACTATCAATTTAGTGATAATATATTAATAATTGTGCGATGTTCCAACCACTTTCTATAGATGATGTCATGTCCGCAGAGCAGCTCATTGTCAGCAGAACAGATCTGAGATGCAAATCAGTGAGAATTTAATTATGTTAAAATAAACAGATGCTCTACCATTCACTGAGCTCTCTATTGACAGCGTTCAATAAAACATAAATTGAATGCAAGTTGTTACACACAACTGTCACTTCCTCGGCTGTATTATTTGCATGGGTTGCCCCTTCCCTGTAAACAAACAGAATAACCGCATACAATGAATTCCAGCTGACTTTGGTCCAAGCAACCATGAACTGTAAAAATGAGCTTTCTTCCATACGTTTCTTTCTTATTTTAACTGCATCACGTTTTCACTAATCTGCTCCCAAGTCTCATTTTGTTCCTTTTTAAACAGCTAGCCCCTAGAGTCAAACAGTGATATCTAAATCTCTCTTTTTATTTTGGAAAAAATGTGTCTATGTTTTATGGTAGTTGAGAGAAACTTTTACATGTAAAGACTTGCCACACCAGAAAGCAAGCAAAACAATTGCCATTTTTACAATGTCATTATTTTTAATGGATTGACTCATATTTCCTAGGGGAAATCAGAAATTCTTGACTTTCAGAGCCACCCTAGGACGACACAATCTAAGACATGAAATTATCCCTTCATAGACCAGATTTTCAAAAGGTATACATCTGCATGTAGGACAAGCTCAGAAGTGAGTATAAAACTCATCAGGTTGAAAATATGTGTGCAAAGTGAACCTCACACATATTCCTAGAATGTTAGAGTACATATAAAAAAGGACCTTTAAAAAAAAAGTCAGTCTTATTTAAGTTGATTTGACTGCACTTGGAACTATGGATAACACAGAATTAAAAATAAAAATAAAAAAATAAAATAAAAAACAAACATCCAAGCATCTTTATATTTAGCAGCTGCAGAGACAATAACAGCTAAAGCAAAAAAATATATATACATATTTTGAAAATTTACTAAAAGCTGACTGGTGCCACATAAATCTATGTAACAGCCAACCGAAAAAGATCACTTCTATTCTTTTTTGCTGTAAGGTGTTAGTTCAAATCCAGTCCTCACTCACTTGAAAGTTACCTCCACAAAGGTGAATACCCTATTCCATTCTTGCCGTGACACCACAGGAAAGATTCATCAGGTTGCTTCTTCCCCCTCCAGACCTGTCTGGGTTCATTTTTTCCTCTAATCTCTCCTAGCCCCCAATTGCAACAGTGAAAAGCATCTTAGAGCAAGCAGCCATTCTCTACTTATCTCAAAAGTAGTCAGATGTGAATCACTATTGCAGGCTTTGCTGTAGCTTCTCAGCTGTTCCAACAGTATTTGGCTTAGAAAAATGTCTCAATGCGCATTCAGCTAGGGAGATATCTAGGGATTGATTATTATTAATACCCTGTAAATGTTTCTTTCCATATTCATCCTGTTTAGTTTATCTTCATAACCTGAAAGTCTGTAAAAGATGAGGTACATAAACTAATTAGCTGTAACTGAAGCTGCTTTCTGAAGAGGGATCTGCTGCTTCGTGAGAGCTGCAAGAAGCAGGTGACTTCTGGTTCTTTGACCATGCTAATTTATACTAGGCTTTAATCCAGAAAATTCTTTCAAGTTCTCATCTCTTCCTTGTGATAGGTACACAACCCCTTGTTGAAGGGGATGGGAGTGCTGATAGTCACAAATTACCATGCTGAGGAAAGTTGTATCAGATTTATTGTAAGATGCAGGAATGTTCAGACTTGTTTAATATGCAGAACAAGTTTGTCTCCATAACTGCATGCAGTTTCTATTAGTAGCGGCAGTGCACAAATAAGTCAGTGTGGCTTTTGCATATTTCTTTTTAAACATTTTTCTGCCTTTAAATTGCATTCTCATAATCACCTACCAACTTTCAGCTTCAATACAACACATTTCTGGTCCTGCTCCTGGAACCAGGATGCAAAGCATCAAGCCTTTACCCTGCCTGAAGCCCTAACCAGCAGCAAACGTGTGCATGCATACAGCAGACACGTCTTTTAGATTACCTTTTTCTTTCTTCTTTATTTTTTTTTCCTGAAATCAATAGCCAGTATTAATGTGTATGAGCAAGACTGAGTCAAAATCTTCTATGCCAACTTGAGAAAGTCAATAACTTTAATTAGGATTGGAAATATGCTCATTTTTCTCTTTTGTGGCCAAACTATTCTCTCAGTTTCAATGGAATAACTTTGTCAACTTAAATCCTCATGGACGATCCTGTATGATCAAATGCTATGCTCACACTATATACACTAACAGAATTAATGCAACAACCACTTAGCTGAAAAACAATACTGTTGGAAAGGTTGGTGCACTTTTATTATTATTTATTTTTAGCAGAATGGATATATTTCAATATGTAGGCTTCAGCTGTTGCAACTGCAACAGTGGAAATGTATATTTCTGCTATGCTTTCTCCAACATAATAATGTGTAGTCTCAGCAATTTCTTGTACTCTGAGAAAAACTGCAAAGACTCAGTGTACTGTAATCTGCTGTGAATTCAGCATCTGCTTATGATATTCTCAACAGGAAAAGTTGTTTCTTCATCATCTGCAGATGTAATTATAACAGCAAGGCCTGCAAAATGTTCACAGATCAGATGTTTAAGATGAGCAAAGCACTTAAAATTAAATGTTACTTTCGTCATAAAAGAGAACATCCATATTCTTCTGTGCAGGACCCCTTAGTTGAGCACAAGTATCACGTAATTACAATGCTTTGCATCTTTGCTTCACCTTCCATCCAAGCCTCTCAGCTTACTTTGCAAACAACTGGATTAGGTATTGCAACAGTCAGAGAGAAGCATTCTGCAAACTATAAAAGAAAGAAGACCCCAGAGGTCACAGCCATTGAGCTCTGCATACCTATGACTGCTTACACATTAATATACTTGCATCGCACATAGGAAGTAAAATTTTAACTTTTTCTCTGCCAGAAGTGCACGTTGTTGGTTTACTTTCAATTCGGTCCTTTTCTGCCCTTTCAGGCCCTTTTCTGCCATCAACCAGCTCATTAATGAGAACGTTAAACTCTGTTGGGTCCAGTATTGACCCCTGGGGTAGATGAGGAGATACCTGGCATTTTCCTACTGCTGACATAATTTATTTCTGCCTGAGCCTTAACCCCACTTCCCTGACTGCCTAAAGATGAAACTTCTCGGGATTTACAGGATCACCAGACTACATGTAGGTCCTCAACTTCCATTCTGATCTGCAACCTGGTCTCTGCAGACACTTTGAAAATACCACTGGACCTCTAACTGCAGGTCTAACTTCAATTCCTAAAAATATTGTCACACTTTAAATTTTTATTCTTACTTTGTATATAGGCAATTAGCATTGCTGTCCTCTTAGAGGTGACAAATCGAAACAATAAGAGTCTGGGCAAAGTTTCACAAAAAAATTGTAGCTGAGCCAGGAGCCGAACCTAATCACATTGATTTAAGTGTCATTCCTTTCAGAATTAAGTTGTGGTAGAAGGGCTGAAGATACATGAAAGCTATGCAGAAAGAGCATATATATATATATCCATTCTCAGTACGAATAAAGGATAAGTTGTTTTTGACAACTCTGCCCTTCTGCCTCATGTTTCTCATACCAACATTTATGTCTGGTTCACAAGTCTACTACAAGCAGGAGTAGGAGGCTGACAGAAGGAGCAATCAGAAGAAGGTGGGCAGCAAAGCAGGAGACATTTGATTTGTTTTTCGCTTGCTTGGTGCTGAGTTGACACGGTTCCAGCTAGGAAGTCCAGACCAAACACGACATCTGAGACACGACAGAGGCAATTAACTGAAGGACAGGCTTTAAAGCAGTGAATTGGTGGAAATTCTTGTGTGCAAGACGTGCTGCAATTGCACCTCCAGCTTATGCAATTTAAGTAGATCCCAAGATAGTTTTTCTATCACCAATTAAAATTACCTAAACTTCCACTGCCAGTTTTCAGTGGGATGATTCTGCAAAGATGAATAAGTGTGAAGTTACAGGAAACAGTGTGGTTTCTGATCAGCTGTCAGTTAGTTACTCTCAAAGATGAAAATTTTAAGAGAAAAACCTCGTCTGGTTTGTGGGCCACAGAGCAATGGTCAAATTTAGATAACACACGGTATAACAAAATGAAGTTTCGCTGTAAGGGTAGTGAAAACTTGGTTGTAGGTTTTAAGTGATCATTTAACACAAATAAGCAAAATCCGATCTGGAATATCCAAGTGATTAGAGAGCTCTCCAGACAGCAGTAGTAAAATACAGAACAGAAAAATACCACTTTTTTCCTGCTGTATGTTCTTGCTTTATCCAGTGAACCTTAGCCCACATCAGTGCTTTTTCACCTGTGGCCCACAGACAGGGAAAATTCACAGCTGAGGAAAACTCATGGATCATGCCAAGGGAGACTGCAAAACGCAATGAACAGAAGCAAAGTCACAGCTGCTAGGCCTAAACTCACTCTGCAGATGCTCATACCTCAACTTGAGGTCTACGAGTGACAAATTCAAAAACAGGGGCCGTATTTCCCAACTAGGAGGGAAAGGACCCTTCACTGATTAGAAAGCAAGCTTATGAACTGGAGAAAAACATTAAAATCCTTACTCTTCCATGGACTTCTTGTGTGATCCTTAGCAAACCTCTCTTGTGTGCCCACCTGTAAAGCAGGGCACGTACATCCCCATCTCTTGAGTTCCTTGTGAGAATAGCTATATTAAAGATGTGCACTTCACATGGATTACTGTCTCTAGGTGGAGGAACAGCTGCCGACTGAATTTCAGAAGCATTCATAAAAGCTACCTCTAATTATTAATGGATTAACTGGCTTTACCACACTGCGGAAGAAGGAACATTAGAAACAGCATCCGGTCAGCTGAGCAGACATTTATGAGAAAGCTATGAATAAATGAAAGATTTTTGTGAAAAAATACAGAAAACAAAACCCAAAAGTATCCTCAGCTGTCATGGATGAGATTAATCACAGGATAAAACCAGCCACAGCATTCCACTGCTTAAACTATTCTGTTATAGCCTGCAGGAAGCAAGAGAAAATCAATCAGCAGCTTAAAATGATTTGGGATATGCTCAGCCACAGCATAGGGGAGATTTCATATTGTGCTTGCAAGGAAGAAAAAACTTATGCAGAAATTTGTTCTTTCACACATTCTAGATACTAAGGGAAGCATTACAATGCTTCCCCTGACCATTCACAAGGTCACAGACAGTCAAAGCTTCCAGTATTTCAAACAGCTGTTTCTGGGATACTCCACATTCCCTTCTCCAGCAGAAATGCTGCACAAAGTAGCATTCACCTGTCAGATTCAGAGGGGGATAACATTGCAAGATATTGTAAATGGAATCACTACAACTTGTAACAAGCAAAGATTTTACCGTCGATGTCCAAAAAGGAATATGCTTTTTTGTCAACTGCATATAAAAATGTCAATTTGAAAAATTGAGCCCATAGAAGTAACAAAAGGTAGAAATATTTTTTAAAAGCATAACAAATAATCCTGAATACTTGGAGGGCTTTGGTGAATACAGGTGCTTCAAAAATGCAACTAGTCATTGAGCCATACAGCAACCACAGACTGTACGGGCAGGGTTAACGCTGCCTGTAGCAGGATCTGGTCAGATCTGGTAAGCACATGCAAAGAACGATATTTTTAAAGTATTTGGATACTGTGGTGCTAACCACAAATAGTGGAAAGAGGATGACAAAAATAACCACACTCCTAAAACATCATTTGAAGCCATAAAAGTCTCATTAGCGATTATCCTGATTTACTCAAAAACATCAGTGATATTACACAAAACACACCATATTAAAAACATGATTCAAACCCATAAAATAGCAGGCTGCAATACATCACCACCTTTAATCTAAAGCCTTTTGCAACCCATTCATTTGCTTGGCAGCTCCATTGCTGAAACAGAGACACGTGCGTCTTCTATGGTGAAGGTTTGGCAAGGTTTACCTCTGCAAACAGCATGTCCTGCCACAGATGCGTCTCTCAGAACATGGTCCTTACATCTTGGGCAATGCTGTTAGTTCCCAGTTCTGATTCAAGTCACATAATATGTGCTGTCTTTAATACGACAAGTCTTGGAATAACACGCTTTTCTCAGCGGAAGAGAAAAAACAAGAACAACAACAAAAAACAGGAAAGTCTATAAAACCAGAAGGTTACAAAGTACTTCAAATGATGCATCTGCAATTTCCCAAGGCTTTTATAGACAATTTTGTCATTTTGAAGGGAATGATGCAAAATTTTATCATTTAGACAGCTCTTATGTTGCCTGCCTATGCGTTACCGCTTTTAACGTTACATATGCAAATGAAAATAAATATCCAAAAGCTGCATGTGGTCAATCAAAACTCATATTCAAACACACAAAAACCTGACAATATATTTTCTCAGTTTTCTCAAAATTTTAATGTATTTTTAACTTAAAATTCTGACTAAAATATTTCAAGTTTCTACAAATTGCTTCCATGCTGGTCTACGTGAATCGTCTGCAGTATCTTAAGAGCACAACTTCTACTTTACATTTAAACATCTCGTTTTACACATTAAGTCTATCTCTAGAGTTTATATTGTCTTTCAAAACTTCGTTCTATCACAAGTAATTATAACTGTTCTAGCACACTTCCTGTGTGCAATGCGATGTTATTCTAGTCTTTTTCTTGTGTTGCCAAGATTACATCCAATTTTTATATTGGTAATAAAGTCCTCCCATAAAAATGAGACATATTGTTTGCTGTCCTAAGCTGCTGTATACTTCTCAGCACCATAAGCAAGAAGGCAAATTGTGTTTCAGTCTGCTACATTTAATTAATAAATATAGCAATTTCTTTGTAATAGGATATAACAGTAAAGTTTACAACAGTTCAGCAGCTTTGCCAGGAAATCACAAAAAAAAAAAAAAAAGTACATTCATCAATTGGTTATAAATTTATTTTTAAACAATGTGCATCTTCACAGAATTCTGCATAACCTGACTATGGCCACAATAATAAACTTTAAAGCCTTCAAGGAAATAGCTGATCAAATGCCCAAAATACGAAACTTTGCCAAAATTTCAGTCTACAACAGCATGGACAATGACAACTACTTGAGAATGTTACAAGGAAGTGAGAGAGGAAAAAAAAATAAAATTAAAAAAAACACTTAGAAATGGAAAAAGGTGTACCCTTTTTTTTTTTTTAATTAAGGGTCTGTGTGTTCCTACGCAGCTGTTCCTAGTCTGGCACCTACTTACCTTTTAAATAACAGCTAAGCTCAGCAACAATTGGGAAAGAAAAAATATATATATATATTGGAAGTTCAGTAGGGGGTTTATGTTACACAAATTAGTAAGTAGATTTAAAAAAAAAAAAAAAAAAGTTACTAAGTAGATAAATGGAAGAGGAGTTAAATAATATACAAACTTGGGAGAATTAGTTTCTGAAAGTGAATTCAAGATTTTATCAACTACATGCTAGTACTCTCTCAGCCTTTGACAAGATCACCAACCACAGCTTATCCTGCTAACTGTGCTGTCCTATTCCCTGTATTTTGTCCCAAGATGAAATAGTGCATATCACTATCCAAAGTTTCTGTGCACAGATAGCACCAGAATGATGCCAATATCTCTGACACAATACAAGAGAGATAAATTTGTTGATCTGGCAAACTCTTTCCTCCTTCATGTATCATCACCTTCAGCTTACAAAAGTTGGTGATGATCAATGCAGTTCTGCAGAGGTTCAGCAACGCTTAATGGATTTAACTGAAGGGCTTGGGGAAATGTCCACAATGCCTGAGGCTTAAGTCCTGACATAGAAATGCATACGCATACATATGCTTAATGCTTCACCACATCAAATACTATACAGGATATTTTCTCCTTCTAACAATGCCTCTAGCAAGGTTCAGCTCAAGAAACCCAGAATAGAATATGTAAAGATCCCTTACTCAGCCATCCTTGTCTATCAGCTGTTAAAAAATGCTTTTAGCTCTGATTATATTTCTCAACTCTTTGCTAGAACTACATTCATCCAACCAAGAAATAGAGTGCCTGTGCCACGTCCTCAAAGTAGCAAATCGCACAGAAGCCGAGTATTGAAAACACATCTGTAATCCTTCAGTAGACTGAAATATGTTTACATGAGAACCCGTTCAATAATTTTGAATAAAAAGCCTGTAATTGAGAATCAAGGACTGTTCACATGAGATTTCTCAACAGGAAGAAAGGACGGAATACTCAACCCAGCTCCAGTGCCATTTATAATGTAGTTTATGATTCATTATTTACATCAAATACTCACTAGAGAAAAAGGCTTGCATTCCAACTTCTTAACCTTTTAGGCATGTTTTCTTTCTTTGGAAGATTTATTTTAGCTTAATGGTTATGTGGGTAACACTACTTAAGCAAATGATTATCCAAAATTTGCAGCTTAGCACTGGAAACCCTTCAGATCATAGTTAATCATGGATTTCAAGCAAGGATGCAAATAGGGACCAGTGCGTATATCACGATTAATGTGATTGGAAAGAACACGATGTTCAGCAGAGGAGGCAGAGCCTCTCTGCTTCAGGTACACAGGCGCTGATTAGTTTCACATAACAGCAAGAAAATTCAGTGAGCTTAGATCTGTCAGAGCATTTGTATGAGGACTTCACCAAATGACGTACATCAGCACAAAGAGCTTACAGTCTAAATCAACTACAATGCAAGAAGAGATGAAAACCAAGAGGATGTGAGTGGCCATTTTTCTTGTTAGAGCTTTCCATGTGAAAAAAACAAGCAGAGATAGACATCACTACTTAAATAGCTACCTGAAAGCAGCCAGTCTGGAGGTATACCTGTTCTCATACGCAGAACATAAATTAATTAGTTCCATGATCCTGTAAGACACCATAAATTTTCTTGAAGGATGAAAATGCTGGTCACTATCTCCTCTGAGACATTACACCTCCAGTATGATTACCTTCCTGAACACCTTCAGCAACTCTGCAGGGATCAATTGTTTTATAGGATAAATTCATTTATTTTATTTTATTTTGCTTTAAAATGTTTCTGACAGAAGAACTTTTTTTTTTTTTTTTTTTTTTTTTTTTACAGTTTTTGAAAGTCCAGTAAAGTGAAATTATTGGAGAGGGATCAGTATAGTTAACAATTATTCTTTGTTTACAGCTCTCGACCTAATACAGTAGAATATATATTTCAGAATATATTTCTTCAGAAACCTTATTTCCATAGCCAGATTTCACGTCTTTAAAGCTCTCCTCTCCAATTCCACCACAAATCATGTAAGAATTTCTCTTTTCAAAACAAAGGTACGCACTCTAAACGGAAATCTAAAGGTCAGGCATTTACATTTTCACCTGTTAGCAACTTTTACAGGAAAAAAAAAGACCATCCTATGTGTCTATTCAGCACATTCCTCATTATTATAATACTTCAAACCCTTTAGAAAACAGAGGATGACATATCCTCTTTTAATGGGAATACTGGTAGAAAACAATAATTAAACAGCCTAATGTTGATTTGAATACTGAAACAAATTGCTTATAATTTTAAAATGACTGCCCTGTATAACAAGCAATGTAATGTTTCCTTCCTTGGAAACATACTAATGAGCTACTGTCTTCTCTGCATTAGAGGACTGCTCATACGGATCAAACACAAAGCCGAAATCACAGTATTAGCAGGCAAATAACAGCTAAATGAAGTGGGATTAGACAAGGATGATGGTTAAAAGAATCAGACGATTTTTCACTTGTTCTGCTTGCACCTAGAGCAGTCCTAGCTCAGCTCCTCCAGGAAAGGCATTCAGAAGACACGATGCAGCTGCACCCAAACCCACACCAGCTGCTATCGGAGCAATGCCTGGAGACAGAGCAGACCTCAGCAGGACTCATGAACTTCAGCCCTTCTCAGACCCAAACCTTGCCTACATCAATGCAGGAGTCTGCCCAGCAAAAGGAGATGGGATTACACATACTTCAAACTGTCTTAAAAGATACTGCAATAGAACTACAACCACATTTCTCCTAGAAAAGATACATCCAACACCTGGGAGCTACTAGCTCTACAAAGAAAGGCTTATTAAAAATCACAAAGACAGAATTAGGAGGAACAAGGCACCTGGCCTTCCCGAGGAAGTAGCAGATTCCCAGGAGGGTTCCCTTGACACCTGAGTACTTCACAGAGGGCGTGCTGGATTCCCAGTGCCTGGAAGGCCCCAGCACCACGCGGTGTGATGTGCCAGGAGACCCAATTAGCCTCACAAGGTCCACAGACACAGGCAGGAAGAAAAAAAGCCAAAGCACTTCACTTTTTTGGATGTAGCTCCAAAATTAACTTTAATCTTTGTCAATAAACCATCCTCTGGGGAAAGCGTTCCTAGAGTAGATTGTAAAACTCCAGGATTATTTTTTTTTCAGCTGCTAGATACCATCATAAACAGCTGCTCTCCATCACAGGACACTTCCTCCAGCCAGTTCATGCATGGAGAGCTGAAAATCCACTCTAAGGGGAGGATGGCATAGAGTAAAACCCCACAGGCTTCTTCTAAGGCTGATTCGTGCTCTATACAGCAATAATTTAATTCCAGTTTTTACTCTTCAGTGTTTGATTTTGTGACAGACCTTTGTGCTCAAAGAGAAAGGTGGTGTTCTCCTGTTACCATGTTATTTTATATATGCAATGGGTAAAATAACACGGCAGCACGAAACCTATGGAGTTTTGCAAACAATGTGACTTTTCAGTTGAAATCTTCAAGTAGATTTACACCCCTGTGTACATTTAGGAAAGCGAGATGTATAATCTGATTAATTGCAAATGAGTGCATGTTGTTGAAATATGATCGTACAATAGTTAGAAGCTTAAAAATTCCCAGTTTCTGCAGTTTCTCAAATCTTCCTAACTGGTCTTTAAAAAAGATTTCACTCTAGAGAAATGAAATTCTTCACTTCACTGAGTCTTTTTACTAATTTAAGCAGCAAAAGCAGCTCATTATACAAGGTAGATCACGCATATTTAAAAGCTTAATTCTCTAGATTATGACTCTTAACAGAGGATGTATAAAAGTTAAGCTAATTTATCCCTGCAAAAAGATGTTATACCTCAGAACACAAGGATGCCTTTTGCAGGCAAGGCAGCAGCCGAAGCCAGTATTTCCTAGACAAATGCACTGCATGGAGAGGCAGGGCGATCGGATTACCACAGGTCACATCTGTACAATATATTTCTGGGGCTTAAGACAACCAACTTTCACTGTTTATTACCAATTCTAAAATTATACCTCAGTAGGAAGTCCAGGTTCGTTTCAAGTCCACAAAGCTGAAGTCTGGATGCAAGATTGTTTTGAACTTTAATAAATCACAGCAAAGCTTCAACAGAAAATGAATTTATGCTACAGCTTGCAAGGATATCTTTGACCACTTCTGGATGACCCTGAACAGACACCATCCATCCATTATAGTCACTCTTTTTGTGAAAAAAGAAGTTCTAGGGGACTGGGTCCTGATGTGCCACTACTAGCTCTAGTTGCATGTGCCCTGTGAGACTGGCAAATGTCACAAGATGCTGTGCCTCTCTGGAGACCCCACAACACAGCTAGAAAAACGTAAGAAGTACTGCAAAAAGATAACACAAAGACTGGGAGTTAAAATATAAATTGCACCCCAAAAAATATAAATTGCACCAAATACGCCAATTATCTACCCACTTTAATAGAATTATTGTTTAAAAAATTATTACAAAACGAAACAGAACATACCAAGGAAGGAGAGGCAGTGATGCCAGCTACACATCTGATAGCTCCAAAGCAAGGCAGCTCTATTTCACCCATCCTCAAAATACAGGCATAGGACAAGCTGCAGGTCTGGGAAGGTACCATGAGAGCGACGTGCTGTGCTGATATTCACATATCACAACAGCTGTGAACAGCTCCAACTTGAGTGGAAGTTCTCCAAAATGCACAGATCTTAATCATTACACATAAATGCAAATAATGCTAAGAGTGCACTGCCATGATGAGTTACTTATTATGTAGATATAGTTCCCAAGCTCAACTTGCTGTACCTCCTGATTGCTTCCATATATTTTAAGCTGTCTGTGCCACAACTTCTGTGACAAACTCCTTGGAAAGATTATGCTGTCAAATACAAGGGACATAACTGATTTTTACCCCTCTGAGCTTTTAATCACAATCATCCTCTAAAAAAAAAAATAAATAAATAAAATAAAATAAAATAAAATAAAATAAAATAAAATAAAATAAAATAAAATAAAAATACAGCCATCAGCACTGTGTATATGTGTATATGTGCTGAGAAACTTTCCATGCCTAGTATACGCTTACAATCTCACTTCATCGTGTACAACACCTTTCCCCTCTTATAAACCCTTGCTTGAGCTCATCCTATGGCATACTTATGAGGGCTGGTGATCAGGTTCCTCCTTCTCTTCACTTCTGACATATTTCATTATCTGTGTTATCTTCTTCTGTCTGACCTCAGCAGTTTTCACTTCAACAGCTGTCTCCATTCTCCTGCAACCAGTATTTCTCTATAAAAATACTTAATCCCTGATGGTATTTGGAACAGCAAGATGCTGTGAAACTGAAAACAGGATTGTGACTTTCTTCAATAGCTATTAAAAATATATATAATCTGTGCACAGAATAACTGATATGGAACATTTACATTCTGGGATTCCTGCAGCTTGCCTATGGCTGTGCACACTAACTGGAGCTAACTTCAGGCTCTTCCATTTTTAAACATGCTTCATGAATATAATTCCTTATCATTAATACAATATATTCACAAGCTTCATTTGCTGCTTGGAACTAAGCTTAGGCTAAGTTAGAAATTTCAAGTCAGACATGGTTTTGTACTGGCTGAGTTTTACAAATTGTATGCCAATTTTTAATGTTTATTTTCAACAGATTTGTAACACTCTCGATAATTCAGGAGTACAACTGAAGGAAGAGAAGGAGGACTTTGCTAAATGTAATTCCTGCTTACAGGATTTGCTGAGCACCCCTTATAGCCAGAGAAGGCAATGGGATTGCGAGCGTTTAGCATCTTACAGGGTCAGGCCATCACCACTGTCTCAATTCCACCAGGTTAATGCTCTGAGGGCACATAAATGCTAGCCAGGGCCATGTCCCTAACTACAAATAGAGCATTATATTTAGTATCTAGGTTTGTGAAATTCAGTCTTTATACATGTTAAAATAGTTTTACATTTTCAAGTGACTACTCCATTGCACAAGTGCTTCCTCACATCCATTCACCCAACAGGACCCCAGAAAAAACAAAACACACAAACCCCAGGAGTCACTCTGTTCTACTGGAGAGCTGACAGGAGCATCACAAGGGTTTCCTGTTGAGCACTAAGACTTGCCATAAAATTCAGATTCCTTAACATTCCTCTGTGATGTTTTTATTCCACTTGCTAACATCAGGTAGTTCTTCCAGAAATGAACAATCAGAAAAGGAGATAGGCTTTGAAACTTTTTTTCCTTTGGAATTAATCCTTCGAAATAGCAAGACCAACACAAACATGCACCAAAAATGGAGAAATCTCTGAAGTAGGATTAAAAACAAAACCAGACAAAACCACTTATGGTTGAACATATATAAATTGACTTTAAGTGTCTGCATTTCTTCTCACTGAAAAGGATTGACTGGTATGACTGAGTTGCATGCAATTTCTATAAACATTCTATGAACGTAGATTTTTGAGGAAACCTATAACAGATACGGACCAGCTGCTGACATCTGCAACACACATCAAATGAACATGCCTTAAAGGTACCAATATTCAATATGGTCAAGTCTCTGCTGCCATTTAGTTTTCATAGGCCACTATTTATTAATTAAGATATATCTCAACACAGAATACAGTTTCATAATTTGCATCACTGAATCACAGGCTAGGACCTGGGAAATAATATAACATTTGCTTTCTGAATAAAAATATTCTCTCTCAAGGAGACTAATACTGCTTGGGACTTCTGTGTTCAAGTTTTATTAAAAGGACAAAGAGCATTAGAAAAGTCAACACCGCATCCAAGGCAAAGGTAATCTTTCAGGGTGCATTTACCTGCCCTGGTGAGCTTCACTGAGACACAGGTACAATAACCCCAGGACAGCTTTTAATTAGTTTGTAAAAAAAATAAATAAAATTGTCACATATGTACCATGAAGCACACCTCCACATTTGTTTTTAACATCAAAACTGTGTCATGGAAACATTTTGAAAATGAATCAGGAAGAGAACCTTTCTATAGATTCCTAAATAGGAAGCCCGCTGGTTTTGCTACTTGCAAGTATCCTGCTGAGAGAACAAAAATGCAGGGCTGAAGTTGGGACAAAATTTCTTCGCTTTTATGTCATTCACAGAAAAAAAGGAGAGAGGGAAAATAAATAAATAAATAAATAAAAAGATAGAGATGGGAAAAAAAGAAAAAGCTGAGACATGGTGTACTTAATAAGAAATAAAGAAGCCAATTAACTTGAGATTTTTTGATAATTTTTGATCATTTTGAAATAACATTGTTATTGCACTTAAGTTAAAAAATCAAGGAATATAGATTCACAGCTACCCATTTCCTTCTGACCTATCCAGCTGTCACCTCAGTAACTAAATAGAAGACTTGAACTTAACAAAACTTTACATTCTATTCAAAGTGAATTAGATTCACAATTTTTCATTATGCTGATAGTTACTTCAGCTGTGAGTCAAGCAACAAGACATTTTTAATTGTGATTTTTCCAATCAGACAATGAAACAGACAGCTGCACACACCAAAGGCAGATGCAACCCAGATATGAGCAGAGTATTTACAAGGGTATTCCCACAGCGTACGTGGTGGTGCTAACTGAGCGCAGGTCCCAACAGTCCTGCTATGCTTGGCCATTGCTTTATTCCCAGGATCTTGTAAGGTTCTCAGTATCCAGGCCATTCATATATTTTCCTAAATGACAGTATTAAATCAATACATAAGTCAGGAGAAATGTCAACATTGCACAATAGCTATGGCAATATAAGCTGTGTTCGTAAGAAGCCACAGCTGTGCTGTACTGGTCCACGGTGCCAGTCTAATTTGGCAATTTCATTAGAGAACATTCTGCATCCTGCTTTACAAACACCACCTATTGTTTCTAGGCATGATAACAAACAGAATAGGGGGCATCATATGTCAAGCCAAAGCTCCTGCAAGTCCAAAAGTGCAACAGAAATAATAACGTTAGTTCTGTACCAGTTTCTGACTCATTGAATACGCAGTTCTCAGAGGACAAATTTCAAAAATGTTGATATATTTACAGCACAGTAACAATAAGGGTCAAAACCCAACCTACATTGCTGTTTTACAGATTATTTATTAGGAGGGTTCACAGAATTCGCAACTAGAAAAAGATAGCAAGGGATTATCTGAAACTCAACCACTTACAAAATGGAACGCCATTGTGACAACAGGCTCTCGGGTACATTTTGGGCCCTACTACAAAGAGAAAGAAAGCAGCAGGGGGAAAAAAAAAAAAAAAAAAAAAAAAAAAGACTGGCAGAGAACCCTAAGGCCAGTGATAGGAGATATAGAACAGAAATGAAAATTCATACAATAGTTGCCTATTGTTACCAGAATAAAACTTACTGCAAAATCTTGCAAAGAAAGTCCTTCTTTTCTTAGATCCCGCAGTATTTATAACAATTGAAAATCATCTATAATTTGCTGATCTGGTGATATCTGTAATACTTCTCATTAGACTAAAATAGCTGGCTTGAAATAGTCAAAGTCAGGCTAAAGAAGTCAGGCTTGGTAATAGGAATTCTAAATTAGGCAGCTACAAGACAATCACAAAAGCCTGCATTTGTCTCTCAATCTCTCTGGTGCACAGAAATCCAATTGTGCACATAGGCTTTGCTTTACAAATAAACAAGGAAACTTCTTGCTGACATTTGAAAATGCAGCACAAAAATACAAGCTCACTGCCTGGATTTCTGATCTACACTTACTCTCAGAAAGCCCACTTGTGCACACAAGTCAATGTCTCATGTCTATTAACAGCAGATTTCCAGCTATCTAGATGCAGGGAAACTAATATGCATAATTCTGCGTTTGCAACCAGATCTTGAATAGAGTTTTTAAAATCTCACTGCAGCCCCCAGTGTCATCAGGGTGATTTACAGAGGGCAAAAATAAATCAAAAACCCTTACTCAGAAATAAAACAGTTAATATTTTGTGGTTCTCACTCTTAAAGAGTAAAATTTAAACTATATTGTCATAGGCAATATAGAAATAAAAGGTCAGCATTTGACAGAAAAATGCCAACACAAAAGAAAACCCTTTGGAGAAGGGCAACAGCCTCAGCAGGCGCACAAGGAATTATTCCTCTACTTGTGAGAGCAAAGGGGCACGAAAGAAATAGAAGGGTTATTTTTCAACACTTTCAGGATAACACAGCAACATTTGAAAGGAGATGGTCTTTCATGTACTCGGAAATAAGAGCAAGTTCTCAGTCTACCTTAGCTGAACTGTCTTCAATCGCAGGCACTGTTACTGACCAAAGAAACTTATTCTATTAATGAAACAAGACAAAACGGGTGAAAATCTCTACTCTGGTTGATGAGAGGACAGTTCAATTCAGAAAGGGACATGTGAAAATAGCTCTAAGCTATCCTTTTCGCTTCACTGATCATGAATCAGCCGCTTGAATTTTTTATTGGCTGCTAATGACACCAAAGGCACTTTCTGCTAAGGTGTGAACAGGAGGGGGAAAGGGAAAGTCCTGCCCATGCTGTGTACACTCAGCACAGCCTCCAGATCCAACAGCTTGGCAGGGTTTCAAACAAGGCAGCTCATGTGCGGGCAGGTATCACCAAATTGCAGGTAATGTGTCCTTCCTCCGACAAGGCAGCAGCTACATCATGTCGGTGCCACAGGCCATCGCACCCCTGGAAATCCTCCTTCCCTCCTCTCTGGCGCTGATCCCTTGGGACCCACACACACTTGTCAGTTTTCGGTTGCTGCTCATGAACATCTCTCCATGGGAAGGAGCAATTTGAATCACTCTCTTTACAAATATGCAAGTTTAGTCAGCTAATAAGTGTGTTAGAGCGTGTGATCTTGGCAGTTGTGGCGTGTTCTCCTACCTCCCCATCTCCACTGGAACAAACTTCGGGTTGAAGCACGTGTCAGGGGGCCTCTCGCTGCTATCACCATCTGTGACAGCTCCTTTTCTCCTCAATTCTGTTCATGCTATCTGAGCTGAAAAGAAATCTCCTAGTCCTTGCCAGTCTAAGCATATGCCTATGTATTTACTCAAGTAATTTTGCTGATCCAAGTTGACAATGCCATCTTTCACATCATTTCACTGGGGTTTCATTAACATGAAACGTCCAAAACTTAATGGCAGAGAGTCAAGTTTGGATCAAGACTTCCTTATTTACAAGGCTTTCAGAGTGAAACACAGCAGCCATGTGTTTCAGTGAACACAAAACTCCCAGTGCTGCCTGATAGACTGGTATTAGGCAATTGGGGCGTTATCAACAGAAAAGCTAAGGCTGCTCTACTTGCTACCCTAGCAAACAAGGAGACAATGCAGTGAGCTACTGCTGGACTAAATCAACAGCAAACTTGCTATTTCTTTTCCTCTGCTGGCTCAGTTGCTCTCTTCAGTGACAGCAAAGTCAAGGTACACAGAGACACCTATATTTGAAACGCCACAACCTCTCCTCCACACCCTTGCCTAACAAGCATCACCCCCATGCTGGAGCACTATACCCTCCTCCAATATACCCTCACTCCCTCCCTCGTGTTTGTCAGCTACACCCCGGGCTATTTCTCAGTACAAACAGCAAACACCAGCAAGCTGCTTTCCCTCAGATACCAGCTTGTTAATTCTCTGATAAGAAGCCCATTTATTGAGCCTGTCCGCGAGCACATCACAATGTTAACTCATCCCTGCTCTTCCACTTAATCAAGATTTATTTTGATGTTCAAGAACTGTCCGTTCTAAATGAATGTGCTCTTGTGGAAGGGCACACAAGCAGCACACAGCACTGGACTACAAGATTAATACCGATTATTTATTTATTTTACTTTTATTTTATTTTTTTTTAATAAAACCTCTGAGGAGAAATAACTCTGACAATAGCTGTCATGCTACTGTCAGGCAACTTAACCTTTGCAGCTTTAGGTTCCCATGCCACGACCTACAGGGAAGATTCCGTTTAGGTTTAACTACCTAGGACAGACTGGTGCTGGATTTGACATCGTAGCTGAAGAGGCAGAATCCACTAATTAGTGCTACAACTCATCCAAGGGATTGTCTGTGCCAGAAGCCAATTCTGAAATACAAGCAGTATCATTTCCATCCCAAGAAAGTAAGTGTTAAAGAAGCTTCACTGCAAACATAATCAATTATTTAACAATTTTTGCATATAAAAACCTAATTAAGAAGTTTTGACAATCTAGAACCTCTCCATGAAAGGTATTTACCATTACCAGCTCCTTTTTATTACCAGGTCACAGATGTCATGCTGTAGGTGCTCCAGGGGCTTTAATTAAACCAAGGTACTCATTTACCAGCCAAACCTGGCTGGTTTAAACAGCTGCTATAAGAAGCGTGGACTCATCACCTTTTTAATTAGACTGCAGGCTTGTAAACATCCCCAAACTGATTGGAACTATAGAAAAAAAAATAATAAGATATCAGACCTTCTGTAATGAGGAGCCCTACAACCTAAGCCCATAAGAACCGCAAAACACAGTGCACTTTATAAACATTATTAGGATGTAATGCCAAAGCATACATTTTAAAAACACATAAACTGAGTGATTAACTGTTTTTTTTCCCAAGTAGATTCTTTTTACTGCATAGGTATGCAAAAATAAGGAGGTTAAACACAAATTTATAACAAATAGTGCTCTTGATTGCATTACATTAACTTGATATAGAAGGTGAGTGCCTGTTTATACAGAACACAAAAAGCATCTGATATGAGCGATGTGCTGGCTGTAAGAAATATAGATATTGCTTTCGGGTCCTTGCAGCACAGCCCCAGTGCTAATTACTGTCATCGGTGTAAAATGAGCTTAAATCCACTACAGCCAAAAAAGTACACAAAATACTTGTATAAATATACAAAAGAGTACGTTTGTGCAAATGGAACTGACATGGCCCATTGTGCTAAAAACTTGTCTTCATCGGTAAGGAGAGAAGAATGAGTCTTTAGCTGTCCAGGACAGCTGAACTCGGATTAGATCTGGAACTAATTACCTACTCATGCCCCTATATTTTTTCTTTTTTGTAATTTTACAATTAAATTTTTTTTTCAGTATTTTAAAAGCTAGTTCTCCAAACTAATAGTACACATCAACAAATCAAGAATATCTTGTAAGAGTACATCCATAATACCTCAATTTTAAGAACTTGCTTCCCAAAGGTTTCCAGACTGTGATAAACGAAGAGCTAAATGAAGGGTTAGTAGCATAATCCTCTCTAAATGGTTTTATACGATGCTGTTAATACTGCTTTTGTGGCATTAACATACTTCAGATGAGATCATTCCAAAGCAGAAACTGTGCACAGAGGCCACCTCCAGGTCAGGGACACCAAGTTATTCTGCAGTCACACCATTATTCCACTGCCTCATCTACTACTGCCATTGTCTGATAAATGGCAACCTCCTATTTTTAGGAAATAAATGGGTAAACATATTCTACTACACCATGTTAGAAATAGAGTTTTACCTTGCAAGTAAGTACAATGAGACTCAGAAGCCTTTGTTACCAAGGGCACACAGCATAGGAGGCACAAAATCAAGAATTTTGGGTCAAGGCTACAGCATAAGGCCCCTTTATCACCAAAGTGCTGTAACAGCTCTACTTTAGTCTCCATTCATTGTAAAAAGTACTCAAATCTTTTAAGTTCTGGCAGAAAAATGACATCATAAATTCAAGGGTATCGAATGTTCGTATTATGGAGAGAATCAAATGTTTATATCACAGAAAGTGCTAAATCTGTCCTGGCGGCATTCAGAATGGTGGCTGGAGAGAACATAAATATTTCAGGAAAATAAGTCTTAAAATTATTTTTCAGTCATAAACTATACTGACCTGCTGGTTCAAACCTGCCATCTAGTAAGACATGTTCTTATTATTTAATACTTAGAGGACTAATCACAGGCCTGATGAAAAGTAACAGCAATATGTTCCAAAAGAAATCCAGATCATACCCCTCTGTTTATTTTAACAAGAGCCAAAGGAAAAAAAAAAAAGGAGAAAAAAAAAAAAAAAAAGCTAAACAGAATTAAATCTTTTCCTGTATCATAGAAATCACTATAGAAGAGAGTTAAACTGAAGGCATGAATTTTGATCACATAATGTTTAATGCAGATTTATAGAACTCAAATCCTGAGATTTTCATCCTAATCTTCAGTAAGAGTTAATACCGAATGAGAATACATTACAAACTGTGTTCTGTGTCCAAGCTGTCCTCCTTTGTAAATAAATTCAGAACAATCAAAAAACAAACATTTTAGAAGTAACATGAGTTTAAAATAGCTGTGAAATTAGTCACGTAGCAAGAGACATCTAACAATTCATTTATTTGAATACATATCCTAATATTCAAAAACAGCACGCAGAATGTTATCTGACTCAAAGTAACAGGGCATCTGAAAAAGTTGCCCTTATTCAACATTAATTTTACCTTTCCTAAATAACACCACCTTCCTTCAGGGCTTTCAGAGGAAAGCCATCCCTACTGCAGCAATAACAGACTTTTTTCATGTGGTAACATAAAAGCCAGGGGAAACGAGAGACAGCCTCTACGTCCAGCAGTTTTGATTAAAATTTGTTATATTCTCGACAGGTTTAACCATTCTTTTCTGTGCAGAAAATCACAGTTTGGGGATTTAAATGATCTTAAGACTCTCACAGAATTGTAACTGCAGAATATGATCAGATTAGTATGCATGCAGAGCCTTCTTATAGCTCTATAAGAGACTTTTCTCTTTTAAATTACATTTGTTTCTTTGCCTCTCTTTTTCTCACTCCAAATGTCTGCTGAGTCGCTGCCCAAGCTAGAGAAACTACACACACAAAAAAGAAGAGTGGGC
Organism: Aythya fuligula; assembly: GCF_009819795.1. NCBI lineage: Eukaryota > Metazoa > Chordata > Aves > Anseriformes > Anatidae > Aythya > Aythya fuligula. The sequence continues at coordinate 18,898,952 of NC_045567.1, forward strand.
TAGTGGGGCCCAGTTCTTTTCTCAGTTATGCAGGTGTACAGCTGCGGAGTGAATGGATTTATAATGATACCCCATTGGAGCAAGAACAAAGTGCTTAAGCTTGCAAACACTGGAAAAATATACATTTCTGGGGTGTTCCAGGAAAGCTGAGCGCTCATTATACCATTTTAACATCAAAATGTGTATCACTCCACACACACACACACTTTTTTTTTTTTAAATAAAAACAAAAAAAAAAAGAACTTGTATCATATTTCACACAGTTATACTTCTAGTTATCAGCTATGCATATTGTCATGCACTTTTTAGAGTGTCACTGGTCCAAAGTGAAGACAGAAACAGCCCACAAACTGACTTCTCCCCAGAGATAATCCGCTTCTTTCTCTGCAGAGGTTGGGGTCTGAGATTCAAGATGACAGCTACAGGAGAGAGATCCCGTTCTATGTGAGGCCAACATAATCCTATGTTGCCTCTTCTAGGTGGCAACATTTATTTATTTATTTATTTATTATTGAGAACCATCAGTGGGATTAAGATATAACAATTAAGATATAACAGCTCCAGGTAGCAGTTGGCACTATCTTTTTTTTTTTTTTTTTTTCTCCCAATAATCAGCAGCAACTTTTAAGCTATGCCTGCCATAACTCACTTGACACTTTGCTCTGGTCAGCACTGCTTTTGCTTTATTAATATTAATAATGCAAAGTTTTGCTTTTCAGGACACCATATGTGAGAGCACAGGAACCTTTTCCTAACAGCAACAGAGTTAAAAGCAGAGATACTGCAAAAGCAGATCCAAGCAAAATCTGCACATATCAAGATTCCCAACATCTATAAACATTTGCAGTAAGCAGGCACAAAATTAAATGTTTGTCTCAAGCTTTGTAGCTCCAGTTACCTTCTGACATTAAATAAGAACATTTATTAGTTTCATTGAGGGCTACCTTACCACCGCATCAAATTTCTTTTTTAACCTATGAAACTTTTTTACAAAACAGGCTCAGAATCTTGTCTTGTAAGTAACAGATACTTCAGAGCAATGTTCTACTTTCTGAATTTCCTACAAAGGATGACTATTTTTTATTCTTGGACTTTGATAAACCTCTGATTTTTCCACATTGAAAAATACCTGCTCGGTTTCTTTTTTTTTTCCCTAAACAATTCTTTAACAAAAAGCACAAGCTCTTTTGTTTAACTGTCATAGTTACTCAACTGTACCATCAATTCTGTGTTTAGTTGAGCTGCAGCATTACATCTTGAAGAGCATTAGCAGTAATACAAAAGTTCTACATCCCCACAGATTACCTCTTATAATCCAAATTGATTTCAGCTGTATTGAATAGATTACTCGTCATTCTGGATTAACATCCTCAGCATCAGGGGCAGGGTGTAAAAGAACTGAAATTATTTTGAGTTCTACCTACCCCCTAAAAAGAAAAATACTGATTTTTATAGGGGAAAATATGTAAAAACTTAAATAATTCTTAAATACATTTTTCAAATCAAATACTGAAGTCTTCACTGTCTGTTTTAAGGCAAAATTCAAAAAAAAAAAAAAAAAATCTTACTGATGATTGAACTTCTAGCCCTTTAGTTACTCAAAAAGAGACCTCACTTAAAAGAGGGAAAAATGGCTGAGGCCAGCTCTTCATGCCTCCACATATCTTCAACTTATAAGGCATATTAAGAACCACATGCAGAAGAGGGCATACTTCTGTATGCTGATAAGAATTCTTATAGATTTATCGATAAATTTTCCATTCAGTAATTTATAGTCCAGTAACTTGCCTAGCAGCTGAAACATATCTGGGGTTGTGAGCCAGCAAAGGAAGATGAGGAAAGTTTGCTAAAGCATGTTCCCAGCTCCTATCTGAAAATATTATGCAAAATTATCTCCTTTCCAGTTTTCCTGTGTGCTGAAATATTGCACATTATTAAATAGAAGATATGCATACCAAATGTTTAAAGACAGATTTCACTTTCTCACTTTTTTTTTGTTTGTTTTACAAACTATCCGTTTCAACACACACACATCTCAGATGGCATTTTTTATTAGGAATCAGAATTTAAATTATCATTTCAAAACAACGTGTGAAGTCTGAGGCCCAACAGTTCACATATGTGAACAATGAATATATATTGTATATTAGTCACTAATCAGGTTATTTTGGAAGTGATCTGAGCACCTTGATTTTAATTTGAACTAGTACTAGAGGAATGCCTTATTCTAATTCAGCACATGCATAATGACAATAACAAACCAACTCTGTAGTTACTATTTGTGTGCTGTGATTGAGACCCACGACACTGAAGTCAACATAGAGTGGATCCTAATTCAAAAAGACAAAATATTTCAGTATTTTCTCTGCTGAAGATGACCAAACAAATTAGAAGTTGCCAATTGATACACCCAGTGATTTAAAAAACGTTCCTTAACACAGACTAAGCAGAGACAAGAGAAATTTCCCAGCTATTCCCTTAAATTTTTGAAGTCAAATGCAATTGTGCAGTCAGAAGACTCACCCTTTTGATAATACAGTTCAAAATTATCAAGAAGTCAATCTAAGCACTGAAGAAAAATACTGCTACATATCCAAAATGGCTTTAATAAAAGATGACGCTTACATTGAAAGAAAGGATTGCAAAGCACCTTGCCCTAGCCTGCTATCACAAGCAACTACCTTATGTAACTCATTCACAAAAGGACCAGAACCTTAAACAACCTCACAGTTAACTCTGCTGCAGACCTCACTCTAAGTTACAGGCTGATTTTACTATTTACACCTGGACCAATGCTGTTGTTCAAAGGTTGGAAAGCATTATCTTACCCAATAGCTGTGTCCCCTGTGTATATTCTGAATAGAACATTTTAACTTGAGGGAAAAAAAAAAAAAAAAGTTTCATTGTGTCTTCATCCTCTTAGCCTGCAGTAATCAGACTAGTTGAAAGAAAATGAGTTAATTTGACACAATTGTTTATCAATTTTCAGTCATACTATCTTTTCAGATGCATTAAGGAAAATAACTTTAAGTTTTTTAGAGCAAAGTGGGTTTTGCAGAGCTTTCACTGGAGATGCTTTGGAAGCAGTACCACTTGGCTTTCAGAATGAATCTATAGGCATCAAAATGACAACTTCTAAAGGAAGCACATGTAATGCAACAGCTACCGATGGACAAAGAAACAGAAAACCTAACAATGCCATTTCAATGCAAATGCTTTTCAAAGTGGAATGCAATTTAACCACGGTATTGACATTTAAATGGACACAGGGCACAATCCAATAAGGGTAAATGTGAATGTGGTGATTTCTTTTTATCAGGTATTATCTTTCTTTGCCAGTTTTCCTCCTATGCAGTTTAAAAAAAAAAAAAAGTCTCCCCATATTAATATTGGAATCTAAATTATTCCATCAAAATGGGAATGAAAGAAGAAAGGAATGAAAGATGAGCAGTACACTTAGAACTTAGCCAATATGGATTTAGCTGCTTTACTGTAAATTATTCATTGGGCAAGTCTTTCTATACCCGATTCCTTATCTGTAGCCAGCACTACCTGTGTTCTGTCAGAAGAATGAACAACTTGGTCAAAAGCGGTTAGACCACCATTAACAGAAAACTTTCTAAGAGGTTCCAAAGGATGTAAGTACAATATTGGAAATACTAGCTTGGGTCTTGAAAGCTGGTTTATCTTGACAATACTGCTTCCAGTTCAGAACATATAGCTTGGTTCAGATATCTCTGCACCACACTCAACAAAGTTTCCCTAAAAGAATTACATATCCCCCTTTATGGTCGATATCTACCTCACTTTGTTAAAAATGCACCAACAGCCTTGATGAAAACATTTTCTGTTTAATAACCATCTTGTTGTGGGTCACAGAACTGCCTCACCATATGGCTTATTATTTTTAATGATGTATAAGATGCAATATATACCACTAAAAACAGTAGAAAAGCTTAGATGATGAAAAGAAAAACAGATGGAGAAAACATGAGCAGAAAAGCCTGAGAAAGAAAAAAAAAAAATGCAGAATAACAAACAGATCCTAGGGGAAATCAAGAGCTCATGGTAGCCCTGTGGACACTAGAACTCTCACGGCACCACTGTCTAGCTGTGCATGCTCATTTTGAGCCATAAAAACGTTTGCACTGCATAATTTTAAAGCCATGCATGTCCATTTTTATTTTTAAACTCTACAAAACACAAAGATTTGCAGTGCATAAATCCATTCTGAATATGTTGCTTAATTGGTACTGTAAGTCTAATATATCAGCTGCCTGGGGATCTGGACAGCAGCCAAGCATCCCAAGTTCAACACGCACAGTAGTTCTAGCTGCTCTCCCTCCTAACATAAAGGGCTAGTGCTGCTATAACTTAACGATACCATTAATGCACCTTCTGTAACATTTGCTTTATAAAACTTCTCCCCAACCTATTGAAGCTGTTTCCCTTTTCAGCAAATAGTGTAATACTCAAAGAGCAGATCAGCACCTCAAGATGTTCTGGACTGAAAAGTAGAACATAGAATTGGGTTTACTGTCAACGCAAAGAGCATGATTAGCCCAATGGCTATCTAATACCTGTTTTAAGCCCCTGCATAAGTCTGACTGGATTTCTGATTGTTCATGGGAAGGATATTCCTGATCTTCCCTTTTTCCAGTCAACTGTGAGTACTCTGAAGTTGGATTTTTACTGGGGTCACCTCAGTGTTAATCTGAGAGCACAACACAACCAAGATGACTTGAAAGAGTAGTTTATGTTGACCACCGTTACTGCAAGTTTAAGACATTTCTGGAAAACTAACTAGCCATTTCCTGCAAACACCATCTCTGAACTAAGACACATTTCAATTCAAAAACTTGATATGACAAGTACATTACAAATGGTCTTTTTTTTTTTTTTCCCCATGGCTTTTACATTTATAAATATAAAAGACATCAGTTTCTCCTCACCCGGAAAGGAGAGATACGACATGAAATCAGTAATGACATCATACACGGATGATGTCTTACTGCATATTACTTTCTTCCTTCCAAATTTCTTTAGAAGGAAAGCAGCATTAGAACTTCTGTTTTACAAAAGGAGAAATATGCCTACATTCTGATCGTTTCCCATAGTTCAGTGAACAGCAATACACCATAGCAGTGCATCAAATGAAGGCGCAGCAGCACGGTCAGTTCTTCAACAAGTAAATAGCATAGCACAGGCTTATGTAAAGGCAGAATTTCTTTCTCTGTCTATAGATACTTTAAAAAAAATAATCTGATCATGTAAACAATTTTTCTGTTCACTTTTCTCACAAGAGTAACTGGTAGAAATATTACTGAAAGGTGAGACTCAAGTGCTTTAAATATTTGTCAAAAGACAGCTTCTAATTATGTTACAGATTTAGATAAACTACTTCTACTGCATAAAAGATGATATTTATATAATTACTTATAGTTTAAAAACTGATGTCAAAATATTATATATTTACAAGGCACTGGTCATTGACTTTTCATATACAATAATAAATTTACAAAAAACTGTAATGAAAAAATTACAGAATGATATTGTATTTCAAATAGTAATATTTCAAGTTATGCCCAGTTACTCATTCTAATTGATGTACCCATCATGACTTGAAGTTGATCTATTGGCCTCATGCATTTAATTTCAAAACTCTACAATAAAGCTTTATAGTACATAGGTGTTGTTGCAGAGCTCAGTGCTTCACTGATTTAAAAAAAACACACACAACTGTATGTAGTCCTAAAGATTTACATTAATATGGCCTTGGAGTAACTTAATTAAAGACTCATTACATATTACAGTAAGACTCATTAAATATTACAGTATCACATAGCATGAGTTGTATTGAATTTAATTTGGAAATATTCAATAATACCAGCTGCAAAAAATAGAGCATTTCCTCACAAATTTCCTTACAAAATCTTGACAAACATACATAGTCCTTTGGAAATGTCTGTTACTATCCATTATTTGATCCCAAAGGATAAGCCTGCAGAAATTGTTATTATGTTTTCTACTAAATTCTATTATAAATATTTAGCATCATTAGAATAGTCTGAACTCTACTCCTTGTTTTGGTTTTGAGACATCGCCTAAGGGAACTGTTCTAAGTGTAACAAATAAAAAAGTACTGGTGCATTTCTTTCCTTTTTTTTTTTTTTTTTTTTTTTTTTTTTGAGTAGTACGTTCTACGAAAACAAATATTTTATTTCCTTTATCTTTTCACATTTTTCTTGATTTATACTTAGGTTATCATGGTTTATATCACAACTGTTCCCATCTATATTGCAGACAAATAGGAAAGGAATGAGATTTGTTTACTATATCATTATGCTGTTGTTTAAATGAGAAAATAACTTAGCTTGCAATTCTGACTTATCAACAAACTGTTCATTCTAAACACCTGGCAAGTATAAAATTGGCTGTTACAGAATTACAGGGTTTGATCAGTAAGGTACTGTAACAGGTGAATACGTACAACAAGCCAAAATACTAAGAAACAACACAATATTGAAGGAGGCCAAGTAAATAAGTAACTTCTTTTTTTATATATTTAAAAAATACAAAATATATTTTTTTAAATCCTTCAATAGTTGTTGCTAAAGTCTTAGGATAGTTTGAATACTGTGATAAATGTGCTACAGATCATTTCACTTGCAGTTCTAAGCAGTAACAAGGTTGTCCTGGTCACAAACGAACTATTGCTTCATTCAATTCAGGTAAGGACTGGTTACAATAGTATTCAAATACAGCAACCCAAACCACCAAGCTTACACACCTTACAGCTAAACCCATTTTCAGTCACCAGAATAAACAATTGGATTTCCCAATGGATTGGTCACCTGTATCTCTCTCCATTAAAAATCTGGCTTTTAAGCTGCCTCTCAGGTATGCAGGAGATTGCCTACAAACTTCTAGTTTCAGAATGATTATTTTTTCCATATCAAAGGCTGAGTAGCCACACATAAATCAGCTTGACTTTGTCAGGTTGTAGCCTTTTGGGAAGGCTAAATGACCTAATAAAAGTAGTATTAAACCTCTTGCTTTGACTAGCGATTGTGCTATACCTGCACATTAAAAAGTAGCGCAAGCACTGCTATTCATCAGGTTACGGTTCTACATCGTGCTGTAGCCACTTTAAACTGATGAGATGTGTTGTGTATGGTATCAACCGTTCCCAGGGTTTTGCAGAGTTGTTTACTAAAGGTTAACAGCAGGCACTAATATGAGTATCATGACTCTTTTCAGGCAGTAGGTGAAACCTTGAAGAAAAAGTGGCTCTGTCTTCAAAAAAGTGACCTGACCTTTGCTTTGGTGGGTTTTTTACTCTGCAAGAAATACAAAGCACTGCATGCTTTCCAATGCATCCTTTCTAGCTGATAAACTACCTTGTTCTAGCACTCAGCACGAAAGGACTATGTGTTATAAAAAAAAAAACAAATAGCATGTTAAGAGTATTAGCTAACGATAGCTCCACATCATACAAGAAATGATCTTCATAGACCTGAAATACATCATATGAATTATGAACCAACTAAATACATAATTGACCAAGAACCTTTGATATACTTCGCAATAACAAGTAACTTGCATTGAATATAGTTTAATGAAATTCACAATGACTTTGAGGTTCTTTGGATATCAAAGGCACCACAGCTCCAGCATGCTTACAATTCATGACACTTCTGCTCCAAGAATTTCTTGCAGCATGCAAAGAACTCTCTGTAGGGTAACTGAAGCATTGCACAAGCAAGCAAATCTAGCATTGACCTGTCAGTTAAAATCTGTTCTAAAATTGCGATAGTATGTAATGATTTTACATGCAATTGGTGAAATGTTTATGAAACACCGTATAGTTCAGTGTACGTATATTTTATTGGACATGAAATACAGCACTAGTGAAAGTAATTCTATTGTGATATGACAGGGTAGTAAAGTCTATTAACAGAAGGGGTTTTTAAGTGTTGAAATATTTTAAGCGTAGTGGAAAATAGTGCTTTTATGGAGCCAGATCCTGCTGTCTTTGCACTGCTAAAGCTTCCCCTGAAATCAATGGGAGATTTATGAGTACCACAGTAAGTACATGACGATGGTCATGGGCATAACACTGAGCAGTGCTGCTGCTATGCTTCATGAGTACACTCAGACACTGCTGCATGCAAGAGTCAAAGAGCTAAGAACACAGTGTGGTGGGTTCAAGAAGATAAATACCCTTTTTAAATGAAGAGCACAGCACAACATTAATGCATTTTATTTGGCTAAAATACTAAATTGGTCATTAATTATTTTGTTTCTCTTGAATATGTAGTGTATTAGGTGAATTTTAAGGAAATTAAGTTTAAGAAGTCCTTGCATTACGTTCAGTAACAAGGACATTTTGGGAAGAAGCGCAGAAATGCCTATGACAGTAGGATCTGGCTCCGTCCACCGCCAGGAAAGCCAGGCAGCGTGGTTAATTACATGCACTGCTCCCAGAGGCGTCAACACCCCGGGCCCCGCGGGTCACTTCCCCACTAGGGCAGCGCGAGCCCCAGCGACCCGCCAGGACCCCGCTCGCCAACTCCCGGCGGTGTTTCAGGGCCCCGGGGGAGGCCGGCTGGAGCCCCCCAGCCCTGCGGGCGCTGACCGGGCCCTTGTTGGTTTCACTGTTGTAGGGGAAAGGCGCTAGGGCGGCCGATAAGGCTGTTGCCATGGTGATGAAGGAGATGCCGAGGGAGGAGTCTGCGGAGGAGAAGCCCCTCCTCACGGTGACGTCACAGGTGGGCGGAGCGCGGGGCAGGGCCGGTGGGGGGAGGGTACCAGGGGCTTCTCTCAAGGAGATCCACAGGGCATTGGGTGCGCGGTCATCAGCTGAGGCACCTCAACGCGGTACGAAACACCAAGCACTGGTGGTGTTCATGCCCCAAATCTCCCCCCTGAACACCGCATCTTGCTCCTTGCAAGCCCTGATGTCCGTGAAGGGATTGTCGAGGGAAAAGGATGCTCTCCAATGCATCATTTCTAACTTGATCCCAAGTGACTGACAAACAATTAGAAGCCAACATCAAATGCCGCCCCTTCCTTCCCTGATCAATAAGCACAAAGCTTCCATTGGTGTCAACAGGGCCTGAAGCTGCGCCTGGGCTCATTAACTGTTTAATGAACCATTTGTGTTGGTTGTCCATCAGTCTGCTCAGCAGCTGTCTGGTACAGTTGTGCACTGATAAAGTGCCCGTGTCTGTTAGCGTCACACCTCCCACTACACACACATACCTACTTCCCCGCTATGCACCAAAGGGGTGCAGAAGCCAAAAGAAGGCAGAACCAAGTGAACAAGTGAGTATTTTCCATAGCCATCTCTGCATCGTGTACCCATGATGTGTAGTTACACCACCATGTTCGCTCCTCATTCACATCCCAGGTTCCCAGACGTCATGCTGCTTTGAGCTGCTGCCTCCTTAGCGTGTCCGTGCAACCTTCTTGTTCAGACCGGTCGCTCAGTTGTGCATTGCTGTACCGCCTTTAGCCATCACCATCAGCATTCGTTTCGGCTCTTTACCCGATGAAACAGATGGACGTGGCTGCCGCTCGCAGGGCAAATCATGCGAGTTCCAAATTGGCTGCAAACAAACTTCCCAAGCCAGACCAAACTGGGTCATGAGAATAAGGCCTGCTCTTCCCAAAGTTGTCGCTATGCTCAGATCAAGCCAGGAAGAACAATATTTGCTTTTAAGAAACTATCTAAAAGTGAAATTCCCATTTACAGAAGTCCTAGAGAATTGCTTACATCTGACTGTAGTAGCAGACTCTGCAAGAAGCAGAAGGGGAATCTCAGAGACAGAGATGCCAAAGCCTTGTTTATAACCAAGGAGTTAGTGATAATAGAGGGAAGTCCCTGAAACCGTATGTTATCAGATGCCTTTTACCTGTCTTTCTCTGGAAGATGTTAAAAACACATCCAACAGAGACCGAGTCAGATACACATTCACATTTCATTAGGCTGCTAGCCAACCTTTATTTTGTAAAACATGACACTTGTTGACCTAAACACTCAGTATGAATTAGATTTTGACAGTTTTCAATTCACAATTTATTTTATATCAGATCTCAAGGCAAATCTACAAATAGCATAAACCAAAGAAGTACTGCAGGCTCCACTGGGGTTCTGCTGATATGTGGCAACTGGGAATCTGGACCTGCACTCCAGCAGTAACAAGCCTACTACAATAAGCAGAGGGGTGTTCTTGGTAATTGAATAGTCCTTTCAGCATCTATTTTCTGTGATTCTATCTCAATTATTTTCAATGAAAGTCACTTTATTGGTATGAAAAGGCATTCAGTAGTTGCAAAATTTAATACTTCAGGCATCAGAGAGTGAGCTTTCTGTACTAATGAGATTTTGTAGAATATAAATCTATATACTATGTAGCTGTCTCCCTTTATCTTTTAAAGGTAATTCAGAGGAGACTGGAACAAATGAAAAAAAGGTAATTTTGGTATGAATAAGCCTAGGAAAAAGTTAAGGAGTTTGCTGAAGGTTCAAAGATTAACAATACTCAGCTAACTGAACCTGAGATAAATTATTTTATGCAACTCATTTATAATAAATACATGGACCGATTGTGCACAAAGTTGGATTTGAATTCTATTTTTTTCTTTTCATTTAACCTCTTCACAACTTCATTGACAGAAGAAAAGATCTCCTTTAAGAATTAATTTCTAATGAGAAATTTAAACCTAACTATCCCCTGGAGTCAAAGTTTAATTGTACAGTCAACTATGAAATTCCCAATCTGCTACAGGTCAGTAAACTTCAAAGGAGCTCATTCAATAACATACTCTGATCCACACTACAACTTTAAAATACGATGAACTGCTTTATTGAGCAGTAAAAAAGTGCATGCTTATATGCCTTGCCAACCTGACTTTAAAACAACCCAATCCCAAAGTATTGTGAGTTATCTGTCCTGTGTCTGTCACACTTAGGTTAAATTCTTCAACAGGGTACACAAGTTGGAGAGGTAGAGATGGTAGGATCCCTACACAAACAAAGAAATAAGACCTACAGGAAGGGATTCATGTCTAAGAGGATCCTGGGGCAAATATATTCTGTATAATACACTAGACTTGTGAGTCCATGAAAAATTCACCAAAGAAAAAGATATGTAAGTTATACTTGTATATGGAAAGCTATCCCAACTTCTATTTCTAATAGAAAAATAGGGAGGTGCCTGCTTAGTACACAACCAATGCCCAGAGTAAAAATTTGATATTAACTGCTTATAAAATATTAAAGAACACTTACTTTTAGAACTGGAAAGTAAAAATGTGAAGTTAGATTAGAAGAAACATGCTGAAGTTCAGTTTATCTCATGAAAAATGCAGGCAATGACACAAATAATCCAAAAAGAAATGTTTCATGACTACACTCCAATTAACTCAGCTGTTTAAGGTTTTTATGAAGAAAAAAAGAACTCTATAATGTTTTAGTTCTTACTAAGAGTAGGAGCAATGTTTTTTGAAAGTGAATTTAATTAACATGTCACTGGTTGATCCAGGCACACCTGTATTTCCTCAAGAGCTTAAGTAAAAATATACAAACATTTCCAGTGCCTAAACTCCACTGTTCTGGGTGGGTTTTCTTTGTTTTAATTAGATGCTCTTTTTGTTTTGTTTGTTTTCCTCTTGAAACTAATATGTGGCCTCACAAATTTTATAAAGGAAACAAAATAAAGATAGCTAATATACAACTCCCAGTCTGAGTAGATTAAGACACGTATCAGGGACTCACATTATGAAACTAATAGCATAACAACAGTTTTCCATATAAAAGTTAAGCCCTAATTGTTCAGTAACTTCATTTCAAGTAATTCCTATACATTAGTTATAAAAAAAGCAGAAGTCTTGCCAATTTTATGAATCTTCAGCATTTAACTTTGGAATTTATGAGTTATTGTAGTCCAATCAGCCCCATGAAAACAGTGGTAACTTCCTCTGTGATTTTAGGACTAAGCCTGTGATCTTAATTTTATATTCTTTTTAAAAGATTAGTGATAGATTCATTAGCCATACTCCTCATACATCTCAAATGGGTCTGCTGTTATTTATTGTAAAAATTTTGAGTAGTTTACAGGAGACACTTAAGTCTGCACACTTTTTCATCTGTTATTAAAAATAGGTAAATACTATGAGTGTAAAAAAAAAATACAAAATGCATAAACGCATGCTTAGCAGTACAAATATTAATTAAATCTTTACCTCCAAGTTAAGTATTGCTTAACACTTTGCTTTTAGGGCAGTATGTATAATTTGAGCAGAAATATTCTCATGAGCATAATAAAGAAAGTTGCCTCGATAATATGCTTAAAAGTAATAAATTGGCTGCTTGCCTAAAGTTATACAAGTTTCTCCATCACAAATTAAATACATTTTTCCATGAAATAAGCTTTAATTTGAAATTACCATGGGAATTGATAGTATTTTTTCCATAAAATAAAGCTGACTATATCATTTTGTGCATTTTAAAAATGTTCTACCGTTCCGTAAGCACAGAAAGAGCTGAACAATTTTTGCTCATTTAACCCTTTTTTATATGAATAGAAATTAGTTTTCAGAAATGTGTTCATTCTTCATATATGAATATTTTAAGTAAAATTATACCATCCTTTTAAAAAATTGCAAACTCTGTACTACAATTGTTCTATATGCAGTTAACTTCTTGTTTGCACAATGAAAGTGTTACACTCCATTGCAAGTTTAAAACATTCTCAAGCACCTTTCAAGTTTCAAGCATTTCAATCTGCAAAATAACATATCAAAGCCAACACACATGCCATGCCATATCCCTGTGGAGAAGCCATACAACAGGAAATTATGATTTGGTTCCCATGACTGCCCACAGTAACACATCCAAAAACACAGCCTTATTCTAGATATGCTACAGAACTCCACTGAAAGAAAAAAAAAAAAAAGCATGATTTCAAAATAATTACAGCCTATATATAAGGATACAGCAAGGGTACAGTAAAAGATTAATTTTGTTACATTGGAAGTAGACAGATCATTTTCAACACAGTTGAAAATCAGTAGGGATAGCATAAGCTTTACAAAATTGGCACTCGTGATAAACCACGGTAATTTTGATATTGTTAATTCTCTCTTTATCTTTAGACCTCATGCTGCTAATATTATGAAGATTTAGTCTTAAAAAAGCAGGTGTATATCTTTCATCTGAATTGACATTTGATTATGCACCATACTCAGAACAGTGCACAAAGCTGTATGTAATCCACTGCAAAAACTTTCAAACATATCTGTGGATCACAGGTGATTAACAAAGCATTTGTACATGCAGCTCAGTTCAATATTCTGGTGGTCTTTTCTTTCAGCTGACGAAAAACCATTACATGATTTCCTACTATTTTGTAAGCAATCATAACAGTTGCCCCAGAGATGCTGAAAGATTACAGAAGTAGTACCAGCAATATGAGTGAAACAGGACTCCTTGAACTTGTCACCTATTTCAAATCCTTACTTAGAATAAAATGGAAAACTGTGGTTCCCAAAGTCAGGCTGCTACTGTAGTTGGAGTTGCCACACAAGAAGTAATTTCTGCGAGTAATGCAGGAACCAGAATCTAGCACCATGAGTTACTATTTGCTTTCTGTAGGTACTATCATAACACCTGTGCCTCTCCAGGTCTTTCCCAGTATAGATTTCTCCAGGGCTTTCTCAACAGAAAATGGGTTCTGCAGAACAGAAAGGCTACAGGACTTCCCCACCCTGCACTTACTCAGCCTAGGTGTCCCATTTGTTAACCCCTCAATCCACAAGCAAGTCATTTCAGGAATACAGACTAAATATTTCCATGAACTAACTTTACAGAAATCATTTCCTTAGAAGAACATTTTGCAATGTTTAGTGACTGTATTACTTCGAGGACCATTAAGTATCTGTGACAGTTAATTTCATCTTTGATCACTGCTGTACTCTAGTACAACGGACTCTAGTAGTTCTCCAGCACAGAGAACTGGGGTATTGGGAAAGGGAGAGGCTAAAACATAAGTCACATAGCAAGACCATGAAGACAATGCAGAGCCAGGTGAGGGTAAGCAAAATCTTATAACACCCAAGAAAGGATTTCAACAACTTCCTTTCATTAAAAGGTACACAGAGCACATGGATGTTAATGCAACAGACAGACTTGAAGTAACATTTTTATAAGCAGTAAAAGCCAAATTGTCAGTTCCACTCAAAACATGGCAAGAGCAACATTTCTCCCAATGGCTCTAATCCAGCAAGGCAGTTAAGCACACGCTTAACCTTGAGTTTTGCAGGACATGCTTAAGTGGCTTGCTGGCATAAAGCCAAAATGCAGGAGCCAGATACAACCCTGTGTTTGGCTACTGCTCCCTTTTAGTTTTCTTAGCCAGGTGAAGAACAATGGAGGAAAACATGGTAAACCACAAGATATTTAGTTCTACGTTGCAGCTAGACACTGTAATTTGTGTAGGTCAGCACTGACAAAAACATATAGGATGCTACCATGACACAGCAATAGCTCTCACAAAATCAATGCAAGTGCTGTTTCTGAAGACGCAAAATAAACATGTTACACCATTTACTGATTGAGACATCAGGCACAAGTTTTAAATAACACTACTTTCCTGTGAATTCAAACATCCAATACGATGTCTATATAGTAATCTTCCCACAGTTTTCACAGCCTTCACACAAGCTGTGGGTCAGTTGTTAGCATTAAGCCTCAGGGAACGGCTGGGCCTGTGTGATTTCAGGTAAGATATTGTCACCTCTGATTCACAGGCCACTGCACACACTTCCTACTACTTAGCAACTGAGTACCAGTTATCACCTGCCAAGTGAAACTCATCTTCAGAGAGGTAGCAACACCAAACTGCTCTTTGAAGGAGAGTGAAATGAGTTTGTTTCTGTTTTAGAGCTTCCCACAATTTGTGTTAGGTGGAAGTCAGTTACACTGTATGCCCTGTGTATTGATTCTCTGTTCCTGTGAAAACCAAATATTTGGCTGGCATGTCAGTTTTGTTGGGACATAAATTCACACTAGAGTGACAGAGAAAAGATTAGTGCGACCCTGGCACAAGCATGATTCCAGAAGTCAAGTAGTGATCACACTTACTATATGATAAAAAATAAAAGTGTGGAGTGGTAGTGATATGATTTTTCCTTGTGAAATACTTACAAATGTTCTAGAAAAGTAAGGAAAGAAAAACACAGCTCATGCAATTTGTGCTTTTTGGCATGAAACTACTGATTTGATAAGGATTTCCTTTTCCAAGCCTCCCTCTGAGACAATAAAGGAGGTATCTTGATACTTATCCTGTCAAGATAGCAATCCACAAACACTACTTCCAGTTATACTTCAGAGAACAACCACCTCAATTTCTAGTTCTGGTTCCCATTTGTCAGTTTTTACAAATACCTCACTCAAGGAGATGAATCCATAGAAATCACTCATTTCCTCTTATCTTAGCGAATACCACCAGAGATTGTGATATGCCAAATATGTACAGAGAACTTATCTATTAAGAAATTTGAATTATATATATCTCTTATAAATTAATTAGCAATTGAAGTTAGTTCATGTTTTAGGTGATGCCTCAGGTTGAGTTAGAAACTAAAAGAACAGGTAGTATAGCACTGACAAACTACTATCTAGTTTACCTGCTTATCCAGTCTCACCCAAACAGCAGACAAGCTTTTCTCAGAGCAAAGATCAAAAACACAATTTCTCCTATAGAAATTCTGAATTAAGAAGCTCCAGTTTTCTCATATGCTGACCACTCATTATCATTTTTGAGTCAAATATTTCACTGATCCATTTTACAGCCCAACCACAGCGTTCCAAGCACAGTGTGTAGGCAGAGGTACAGCAAAAGCCATCAATACCCATGAGTAGGTTTGCTGCTGAATGCTACAGGGGCTTATCCAGTAGTAGTCTTGGGCTTTCTAAGTTAATTCCTTGAATAATTCAGTCATCCTCTGATGACATAACTTGTAGAATCCAATCCAACTAGCTTGCACAGCAAATTACAACTACATTTTTGGTGCCTATATAACCAGTCCTACTAAAATAAGTTCCATATATAGTCATTGGGAAAGCTAGGTGCCTTTGAGAGCCTCCTGAGGGAGAGCCTAAATTAAGCAGGGAGGATCTCCCTCTGGAGCTGCTTTTCTAGGCATTTATCTCTTCCTACTGAATATGGAGGGAATTTAAGCATTTAATTTTAGAGAACTAGTTCACTATGTGCTCAAAACATAGGTGCTAATTAGCTGTCTTTGCCTGACTGGAACCCCACAATTTAGCTCCCAAATCATTTATCTTGAAGACTAGCAACATGTTACACTCCACTAACATAAAAAAAAAAAAAAAAAAAAAAAAGGAACTAAACATCATGTATGGTGCACCACAAACACAGTAAGATAGGAATGTAGTAAGAGAGTACATAAAAACAGCATTTCAGTTCTATCAACATGTTCCACCTCCAACCGTGGTGTAAGCCCATTGCTCTATGAAGGCAAAGCACTCGAAGCCATGATCAGGGCAGGTTGTACAGGTGAACATCATAAGCTGTAAACGTAACACTAGTTAAAAAGCTGGTCCTCACAGCTGACCCCCTGAGCACCAGGTGTGCTCCAGGTCCCTCCACCCAACAACCAAAGTAAGCTCCCTTGTGGAAACACTTCACAGACCCATTTCATGACACAACCCTGTCAACTGCCTCCATCCTCCTCTAAAATAAATAAAAATAAAAAAATCAGGCTACTGACTAGGTGTTTCATAAATCTCTTTTCACAACAGAATTTGTAGTCTGGGAGCAAAGCAAAACAAAAGCCATGGCAGTTGTGATACCATACATAATTTCACCTTTTCTCTTGCACAGAGAATCACAATACCACCAACATCACTGCCACAACAGGCACCTGCATTAAGACCATAGACTGAAGGACCCCAGGATGAAAAGGAAGTCCCATAGAAGTTTTTATGGGATAGCAAAGCTGTCACCATAGTAGCAGCTACGTGCCGACTGAGTCTCACAAAGGCCCCTAAAGCAGAACCAGGCCTGAGGAGAAGTTCAGGGACAATGTATCCTCTAAATTGTTTTTGTTTCTTTTTAAGAAGCAGGGAACTCCCATGGGGACAAAGGGAGAAAATACAACATGGGAGGCTTTGGGAGTGACAGTAGGGCATAGGAAGAGTTGGGCAGGCAACCAGTGGAAGCTGGGACCAGACTGGATACTGACTAAAAGAGAAGAGAAGCCCCCTCATGGGACCTCTCCCTTTCAGCAGGGCCGCTACTGCTCCTACCACAGCACAATGTGTCTCCTCCAGCCTTAGCACACCCATACCCAACCCCATCTAGAGTTTGACTTTTTTTTTAGCCTTAAACCAGTTACTCCAGTTCAGTCCATTGGGCTGACACCTACCTCTCACACCTGAGGAGGGCCCAGAGCGGGAACTACTACGAGCCACTGCTTCTACCCCCATTTTCTCCCAGAAGCTCTGAGAGCAGAATGAAAAGCACTAGCCAAGCCAGAGCAGGGGGAAATAGAAAAATTCATCAGTAAAGGCAGCTGTGGATAATAAATTATACTGATGAATAAATGCAGAGAGCTGGGGCAGGGGTGGGTGACAGGGCACAGAAAATGGAGGTCAGGTGGTGCCCCTCAGTGCTCTGGGCTGCCGGCCTGCCTGGCAGCTGCTGAGGTAAAACGTGGCAGCTGCGGCCTCTGGCACGGCACCACTGCCTCCTGGCCAGGCCTCTGTGCCTCATCTCAGACCTGCACTAAATAATTCTCATTTTGAATACGTTTAAGGAATGGGGCTGATATCAGGCATCGAATGGTGCTTCTGACACTCCCAGTTTCTTTCCCAAAGCACCAAATTCCATAAATATTTGGTATGAGAAAGTCCAATAGCAATACTGAGGGGAAAAAAGGCAGCTTTTTCTGTTGTGTTGCTCAGTGGCAGAAGTCAGTCACATAAAATTTGTTTGAATTTATGAGGAGCGTTTTATACTATGGTTGAGACTCTTCATATGTATTGATAGTAGGAAATATCACCCTTCACAAATTTTAGATACGTTTCAGTTAAGGGAGTGTTTTTTTCTTTAATTAAAATAGATTCTGTAAAGAAAAATTAAGTTCTTAAAGACATTATGAGAATTTATGGTACTCACCGGCTAAATTAGTACTCAGAAATCAATAATTCTACAGTCTGAGTCTATACAGCCTGGCGTGTGTACAAATATCGCACACATAAATATTATGCGGTGGTGCACTGCCAGCAGCCTGGCTCTCACTCCCAGCGCCTCTTCCTCCAGCACTGCATGGTGCTGGTCGCCTTTCTTAATTTCACTTTGCTTCTCTTGTCTGCAACACAGAGATAATACTTCTCAGCTCTGTGGTGGTGCCAGGCTTGATTCATCAATGTTTTAAAGCATTCTGTGATATTCACCCTGAAAGGTGCTTGAGAACCATAAATTATTACTTTAATATAGATAATAGTTTTCATCTCATGAATGTTTTATAACACTACTCCAAATTCATGCCTGATATAACTCTAATAATTTGAGTAGAGTTAAAAGAGGGATACATTTGGTACAATATATGAGACAGCAAAATGAAATTCAAAGTGTGAGACCAAGGATTTACCAAATAGCATTGCATACACAGTAATGTTACAAACTGCCCCTCTGACTACTTAACTGCTGCAAAAAGTCCACTCACAGCACTATTTAACCTCTTAAGGTTTGATTCATCATGAAATAGCTGCCTCACATCAAAAACGTTTTTCCAATATGTTCTATTGCTATGTAGTTTGTATATATTGAGAATAAGTAGACTTGATCATGTATTTGTTTTCATTTTTCAACCCAGATATTTCATTTGAAAGCACACTTTTTCACCGGCACAATTCTTTTTAAAAAGGCACTCCTACAGCTTCCAGTTCTTAGTCATAGGAGCATAGGACACTACTGGGAGGAATCCTCTGGGTCATCGCCCACTTCTCAAAACCAGTCATGTCATAAACAGCCATGAAGAAAGCTTTTCAAATGCCACTTTAAAAAGCCAGGCTTTTTGTCCCCCAATCCTAAAAATTACACTGTTTGTTCAATTCACTGCTGTGATAGTTAGAATTAAAATTCTTTTAATTTCCACACCAAATCTACTCATGGCCAGTTGAGATGCCAACTTTTTTCTATTGTTGAAATAGTTTTCCACTTCCACAACCCCTCTCTCTTTACATATACAAGAATAATAATTATATCCTTACTCAATCTTCATTTTGTTAGCCTAAGCAAGTCAACTTCTTTTAGAGTCCCTGTAAAATGTGTTCTTTATTCCTCTGATCATCTGGATGGCCCATCTCTGATATAGTGTATATGTTCACATAGTGACAGAATCAGAGAAGAATTTATTTGTTTTCTAATTAAATAAAAATGCTGCAAGTGCACTGCAAAGGCATAGCTTAGTAAAAATCAAATTTGGTGTTCACTGGTAAAACTGATTATGAAGAAGTGGATATCTGCCTAACTCTTTCAGTTTGATGGTAGAATTTTATCAGTACACTTCTGGTACCAAACTAAGAAGTCGTGTGGCTGGGCTGGTCATCATTATATAAACAACATAATAAAGAAATGACTGGTGATGTGATAACCACCTTTGAAAAGTTAAAAAAAAAAAAAAGAGAAAAAAAATAATAATAAAAAAAAAAAGACGTCTGCTACTTCATACTTGGCTGAATCTTGGAGAAATTCAGGTTTTTATCTTTTTTGTTCTAGCCCTTCTTTCCTTCCTTCTTGCTTTCCCTCCTTCCCTCCTTGTCTCCTTGTCTCCTTCCCTCCTTCCTATTAAAGAAAATTTTCATGGAAGGTAATGCAAAACTTAAACAGCATCTAAATCCTACATGATAGTGTACCCTTCTGATATGCTCATATAGATACAGAACCAGTGTTTCCTATGAAGTTTTTACATTTACACTTATTACTATGGAACCTCATCTTTATTCCCTCCAAATAATGTAAAACTTTTCTTCATGCTGTTAGCACATCACAAAATAAATCATTGAAGATCCAGCTGATCCATAGACTTTTACAAACTTTCTGATGGACGTTATGTTCACCAGAACATGCAATTTACTGCAAAATTGCATCCACTGTTACTGATGCTAGTTCCTAGGAGAAAAGGTATTTGAACAATTTTTGCTGATATGTGGAGTTGGTCATAGAAAAACTTTTAAAATATTGAAAGTAGTTTGGACAAAGATTAAATAGGTATCCACCCTTATTTTTTCACCAATAGATACGATCACCAAATCACAGACAGAAGAATACATATATAGCGTAGAGATGTACTAGGTCCTCTTAAGTCTTAAATATCAGTATTAGGCAAAAGTATACACCTAGAGATAATGTAGGCAATATAGAGCCACTTTTAATAAAAATCAAAGGTGTGCAGTTGGTATAACTGCAATTTCAAAACAGGTGTTGAGATTTAACAAATTAAGCAAGTAACATTTGTGTGATGAATGAGACAGCAGTATGAGCAATCAATTCAGATAGTTATAAAAACAGATTATTTATTCCGCTTGTAAGGTGTATCTGCAGTCTAGGTCTAGCACATGCAGAATTAGAGTTTGGAACAATGTCATTGCCAGATTTCTGAAGTAAGTGCTCCCAGTTTGCACATTCTGCTACACACAGTTGGGCAAGCAATCTTCCACGTTAATTGTGTAAATTGCTAGTTCATATAGCAATGATGTTACAGGCCAGATTCTGGGCAAATGAATATTATATTATACAGTCAGTCAGCTTTGGGTACCAGCTTAAATATTTGACCCATCAAAATTATAGTCTCCAGTATTTCCTTGAGACATTGGAATACCAAGTAACAAACAGTGAACCTAAGATGTAGAGGCAACCCCACTACTGCAGTAGCTAAATGCCAGTAATTAATAAACATCAAATTAGGATAAAGGAATAACTTTTCTTACCAGTTTTAGATCATGTTAGCATCCTCAATTTAAAAGTTCAAATATACACAGAGAACATTTCAAAATTACAACAGTGGAAAAAGAGCAAAAACAGGACAGAGAGACGGAGCTGAGAGAGAATAAAGGTGAAGCTGAAAGTGCTCCAGATGAAAGTAACAAAGGAAACACATGTATTCATATTATTAAAGATAAAGCAAATGCAGGCCATACCATCAGACGTACATCCAGCACAACGTAGGTCTTGATCCTGCCATCAGAGAGGGATTGTAGAGAGGAGACATTTATTTATGAGACTGTTTTTTTACTGTTTAGGTTTTTTAATACCCAATACATGAAAAGCCTGTAACGTGGAGATTTCTTTTAGGTAGCAGAAAACCAATACATTCCTGCAATTACAATAAAAAGAGGAAACTGCTTAAAATACAAATTATGAGTCTTCACACAGTCAAAACTCATGCAGGAATTTCATAAATTCACCAGAGTCCATCCACTGTCATTCATATGTCCTTGTATTGCAGAGAGGTGTTTTCCATCTCAGCAGGTTATTGTTTAATGGGCTAATGCATATTTTCTAGATGGAATGGTGTTGTAGGAATTCTGTGGGGAGGCATGTTACTGGTGAAAACAAGACCACTTCCAAATGTTAAAAATGCCCTGCTTAGTCTCCTGGTGACAGAGAAGGCCAACTTCACCCACTGATTTGAAGGGAGTTACATCAGACCTTGCATACTTCAGCCCAGGAGCAATATATTACAATAATTGCTATGAATGAAATCACCTTGCTGCTTTATTTTTGTGCAATTTTTAAAACTAGAATATAATTTTGCCCCAAGAGAGTGACTACATTGATTTTTTTTTAATTTTAAGCCCAGAGCTATTTGTACATTTAATTACAATCTCTGACTCTCTAGCAATCTAAAATAAAGCACATGATATTGTACAAAAATGTTTTATTTGTTCAAATTGTGTACCCCAACAACACTCTGTGATCCTGAGATTTTTTGTTGTCAGCTGGTGAATGAGCAGCAAGAAAGCAGACCACTTCTGAGCCCCTCCATTGATGACTTTCTCTGTGAAGCTAAACCAGAAGCTGTTGCAAGGCCTGTAACATCAAATACTGCAGGTAACCAAAATTCTGTACCATCCCTCACGAAAGAGAAATAATTTTAGTTTTATTTTAATTGTGGTACATTTTGTCAAGTAATTTCTTTTAGTCTCTTGTAAACAAATACTATTTGCACAAAATTATAAACCGATATTAAATTGTAATTGTTTGATCTATTACTAGAAAAAAATATTGCTTATTACATTTCAGGGCAAATCTGATGTGATCCAAATCATATTTATTCCAGCAGATCTCTGAGCTTGAATTAAAGGAACTTCAACAGGAAGTATGTAGCAGATCAACAAATTCTCAATCTTTGTTTTTACAAAAATATAACTGATGGATAAGCCACATTCACTCTTGTTTTAACCAAACCCATTCTTTAGAAAGATGTGGATGTCTGAGAAAAAGGGAAGAGAGATCAAAACAGTTTATCCAGACTTGAGTTCAGAAACTTCAGTACTGAAAGGATCCAAGAAATTTCTTGTCTGATTTGTTTTGTGGTGAGATAGTAAAGCAGATAATTAAGAAGAAATCCTGAAAGCCTTCTGAATTAAGAAAAGTGTATTGTCCTTTGGATGTGTTTGTAGAAACTGGCAGTCTCCTATTCAGTGTTTGTGCAAAGGTAATCTAAGCATTTGAGTTGATTTACTGAGATACCATAAAATCAATAGTGCTACTATGTTCTGTTTCAGTCTCATAAAATGGTTTGTCTCGTTAGAAGTCATTTAATTAAAATCCATATACATCCAAATTATTAAAATAACTAAATGACTAATTAACAGCTGGGTGATTATCTTCACATCTAATTAATGTGTCTAAAGCAGTATGCGGTTTCTAGTAGCAAATCTGGAACACTGAATTAAATTAACAATTGTAAATAGTATTTTTTCCTTTGATACAGCTACAGATATTACAGGGATTAATATAAATGTTTTCAAGTTGTTTAAGATGGTGTTGAAAAAATTAAGTATCTTATGTCTGGGTAAGATCCTATATCTGCCTTGAATATCTGTTAGATTTGGGGCATTTTAATCAGATTTTTATTTATAAGTTTTTTATTTTGTGAAGACTGATGAAATCTGGTGATTTACCAAGATAGATAAAGCACTACAAGAGATAACATTAATATATATGTCAAAAACACCTCCCCTGTAAACTGATAATGCAGAGGAGGGAGTTTTCCTGTCTTTTGTGTGAATTTCCAATATTACACTTCAAACAACTTATAAATGAGAAACTTGGACTGAAGCCTGGCTTATACAATGGCCTTTAACAGAGCAAGCAATAGAATTTCTAATTATAGTTAATATTTATCATGAAAAGGACAAACAGCAACAACAATAGAAAAAAATGCTAACCATAGTTATTCCCTTTTGACCAAAAAAGTTGGCCAAATGTGGGGCAACTCAGATTTGTTTGCAGGAAGAAAGTATCATGTTATTGTCTTTTGTGCTATATTCTTCTGCACCCTGTTTCTTCCAGCACAGCAAAAATCTTTACTGTCAGAATCTAAGGCCCTTTTTCAGTCATGCATAGATGCACAGCTCTCTCATTGTTAGGATCATATTCTCAGTGCTAGACCTTCCTTTGTTTGAAGCTTTTCTAGCACAACCGTTCTTTCTCACCTTTTTTTTTTTATTTATATATTTTCTGCATCACTGACAGACAGAGGCTTCAGAGAATAGTGGAATGTATTGCTTTTTGCCAAACTTTAACCATGGGCAAAGCAAAGGTAGCTCGTTTTCTCCAGTTCCTTTCCTAATTTAGAAATAATTGTTCTTGTTAACTTCACAATTACATTTGCTTTGTCAATCAACATGTTCTAATATGTATGATGGAACCTGATTTTACATGCAATTCTTTTAAATTAATGACAGAAAATACATTTTAGACTACAATTTTTAGTAGAACCTGAAAGAAGTCAAACTCTCACTGAATTTACAAGAACAAAATATCTAACTTCCCTCTGTAGTCTTTAAGCTTTGTCCAGACTCAAAGTACAAAGGTTAGAATATTTTTTTACCTTATACCATGGCATTACAGAATTGGAAAAGACCTTCAAGATCACCAAATCCAACCATCAACCTGACCTACTGAGTCAGGTCACTAAACCGTGTCCTTTGTACCACAAATGAATTAATGGTTTAATGAGCAATGAATTAGATGAATAGTTCTAGGAAACTAAGGTGAGTTGCCTACTAGGAAAAAAAAAAAAAAAAAAAAAAAGATTGGTTCAAAGTATTTTTTTTAGAAAGATTTTTTTTAAAGTGGTTTTTTAATGAAAAAAAAAGCATAATTCAGCATCTCTGAAAACAAAATCTCTGAATGTGACATGTTAGAGAAAACTGTCTATTCTTCAGCTTTTTCCTTAATGGCATGTCACACAACAACCTAAGCAGCTGTTACCAGTATTTTCTAAGCATAAGATTAAGCCAAATCTAATCTAAAAACTCAATTGTACAGGGAACCTTCACAACATAAGAAAAACTGTGGACTAAGACCTAAGAGGATGTTTTGAAGATTTTCAGAGCAAAAGCCTTTCCTGCAAATCAGGCTTTTTTAAACAACTGCATCCAGTTAAGCACCTGGGATCACTAGTCATATCTGAGTATGCTGGTCATCCTCTTTAGCAGGAAATACACATCTACTATAGCCAAATGAAAATACATAAACTTAATAATTATTTTTCCAATTAAACAAACAAAAAAACAAAACCCAACCAAATGTGAGTTATTTGAATTAACATTGAATTCTAACATTTTGTCTCTAAGTGTTATCAACAGGTTTGGATCTCTTGGATCTTAGTGAACCTGTCTTACAAACCCAAAACAAAGCAAAAAAATCAGAGAATCCATCAAGAGGTGAAGGCTTAAAAGCTTCAACCCACAGAAAGAAGACAGACAATTCTGACCTTATCAATGTGGACACTGAGCAGAAAGTCCAGACCATCAGAGTTTCAGACAAGTCTTCACTAGATTTAGGTAAGAGTGTAGCTATGATATCAGTGTTACATAGCACAAGTTTCTCCTCGTTACTGTCACAAAATAATGAGCAAGATCTGAATTTTCATTGCACTGCACTTTAGCAGGGAGTGTAAACTTAACTTTGTGTAAACATTTTACCTTTATCATTATACGTATTGTTAGGAAGTGTGCAAATAAAGTTCTGAGTGGATTTTTCAAAATCAGGATCGGTAAAACGGTAGAAAAATCTGTAAGGCTATCATGAGAAACCAATAAAGGGCACAGATCAGAAACAGCCCACACTGGGTGTCCTTTTCAGATCTGCATATGTTAGAAATACACAATAATTTTTAAGTACTGTTTCACCTATGCATGCCAGAGAAAAAAAGTTCTGGACAGAAGAACTATATTTATACGGATTGAACAAAAAACCTGAATACAACTCAATATCCTGCCAAGCATGATCTATAGATGAGCTTTGAAAAAGGTGAATTTAATTTAGTTCCATCCAAACTAAATTACTTGCACCGCAACTGAGAAATTTGCAAGGTAAATGTAATTTATACCAAGGTAGCAAATTTTCCTTTCATCAACATAGAACTTCTTTTATATAACTTTATCATCAAACAGGAGCTGAATATCTCATTTTTGCAAGTCAAGTCCAACATATGAGTGAATCCTATTGGTTGCCTATACAGTTATTTGTAAATGGCAGTCACCAGAATAAGTTTTATTTATACAATTTGAATACAATTAAGAAATTAAAATATATTCCTATCAGTATAATTTTATCAACAGATCTAAATTACATGCAACCCAATAATTTTAAATCAAGATTTCCACTGGCATTCTGACCATGAATCTGCTTTTAGTGGCCTTAA
Source organism: Aythya fuligula (assembly GCF_009819795.1). Lineage (NCBI taxonomy): Eukaryota > Metazoa > Chordata > Aves > Anseriformes > Anatidae > Aythya > Aythya fuligula. The sequence continues at coordinate 18,924,929 of NC_045567.1, forward strand.
AAATCATGATTTAGAAAAATGTTGCAAATTCAAATGTATTTTTACAGAATATAAGCTAGAAAGGTGCAAAACATTTCTGTTTATTGGACCGTAATTAAAGTAGTCTTCAGTGGCTTGGCTTCACAATTTCCTCTGAACTTGTATTTAACACAGGGGAATTAATTCAAGAAACAATGGTTTCTTTGATAGGTTCATATCTTCTTTTGTTATCTTTCAGTTGATATTCAGACACAGATAGAGAAATGGGATGATGTCAACTTTCATGGAGAGAGGAGCTGCAAAGTCCACCCTTCGGCAGAACGAACCTCATCATCATCTAGAGCTCCATCAAAAGAGCTTTTATGGTACAAATTTTGCTTTTCTGAGAAAAATATTTCCAGTCTAGCTTTCTTAATTAACGATGACAAGTCATATTATTAAATCTGTTAGGATTACATTGAAAGTATGCAAGCAGACATTTTGGACAATGTATCATAAACAAATACACTATAAAATTACATTTTGTCAGCAATTTTTAATGTTGTGAAGAATAGCAGGTGCAGTTGCTAAATAGATAGTGGTGAAAATTCCACAGAGGGATGCAGTGATCCAAAAGACTACAGATGTGAGTAAAATTAGTAAAAAAAAAGATACTTTGCAGTGATTTGACAGTCACTGGATACCCAGTGTAATTTCTTTGCCATCAAGAGGGCAGAATTTCTGTGTGGAAGAGGCAAGAAAAAATATCTAAGCCAAGTATTACCTCTTCCACGCAGTTCTACTAAAACTACAAAGGATGTAAAAGAGGGAAGAATTGGGCTTTGCATTTAGAACCAGGTCACGTAGATTAATTCTGCTGTCTTCTTGGTATGTAAGCAACACTGATTCGCTGCATTATGCATGACCATGATTATCATTTTCATACACTAGAAGCAGATTCATGACCAACTGATGCTCATCCTGTGTCTTAACCAGCCCTTTAGCTGAGTGTTTCATTAACTTAGAACTTTACAGAAGAGTTTCGCTCAGTTAACCTGATTTTAGCCTACAGGGCTTCATTTTCTAAGGAAGAAAATAGGATCTTGTGGCACAAACAGGCACATAAGCCAGGATGAAGTCTTGCAATGTGGTTGTTGATTCTTAGACACTGACTGCAGTTACATTCTTGTGTCATTGCCTAAACCTCATTTTGCATTTCTATGAAATGGAAGTGTAGTGGTACAGGCAAAGTCTCCATTCCATTATGCAAGTTTAATGCCCATATGTGCTTGGTGCTTTACTGGTGAATCAGGCCTGATTCTGTTTTGTTGCATTACTATTGTCTGCACAGAACTGAAAAATGGAATAGCAGGAACACCAAAAAGGGTCCAGGCACTTTTGATATCTCCAAGTTAAACAATTAAGTTAAAAGAGTTAACCTAATTAGTCTGTGTGAGTCTATGAACCTGAAATAGATAAGGCAGAGCATCTTAGTCTGCAGTGATGAATATGTAAATACATTATTTCTAGGTCCACAGAAAATAGATCACAGTCTGAGCTGACTAATGTCAAGAGTGCCTTGGACGCTGATTCAACATCAGAACTAGAACTTGCACCTGCAATACAGGTAAGAAGAATTGGTAGATTTAGTAACATTAAAAAGGCATGTAGGAATGGTCTCATTGGCTAACTGTTCACATGCTGAAAAAACTATTTAAGGGAAATTTTCAGGATCATCAGTTAAAAGCCTCATACAGCTGAATCTTCACACAGCTTCCAAATTAGTATATTACAAAATTAGCATAACTGTCAGCATATCAAACATTCAGAGTTTAACACTGCAGTGAACTGTGTGACCTTCCTGTACAAAAAGACATCGAACTATAATTTACAGCAGTATCTTCTTTCCCTTCCTCCAGTTCTGAAAATCAAACTTCTTATGTTTCTCTGTTCCTGTAATATAGCTTTTCTCAAGGTCTCTTGGTCAACCAGGAATACCCAGAATTGGGAAGTGGCAAAGGAATACAGGAAAGAACCATTAGGCCAATATTCATTAGTAGTTTATCTCCACATGTGGGAAAACAGTGTGTTCACAGGACTTTTTCTGCCAGAAAATGAACTCCAGTAAGGAGGGCTCTGGGGTGCATGTCTGTAGATTTGCCCAGTTCCACTGGCATACTGTATATTGAACAGGTCCTTATGGAAATTACTTGAAGACATATGGCATTATATATGTGTATATGTGTGTATACATACATATGTACAAATATACATTTATATATGCATTCATATAGTGCAGATTGCTTATACACCTTATTTCCAGTTTTTTATTTCTTAACTGAAAGTTTTCAAGTTCAGCCAATGCTACTGGCAGGGGTGAGAGCGAGTTGTTTGGTGGATTCACTTATAGTTGAAAGCAATTTTTCTCTCAATTTTTCTACAGCTATATTTAAGCCTGCACTTCAAAACCTTTCTGTTAGATGTAATATCTGGAAATTAATGAAAATTAATAGTCCCATTTGAAAATGGAAAAATGAGACACCAAAATGCCAAATGTCCTTTTTGGAGATCATGCACCACTTTTTGCAGAAAACAGAAATAGAACCTAGTTATCAAGACTCATTTCAATGTTTTCATTAAGGGAAAAAAAGTCTCCTTTGCTTTCCTGCCATTTCTACGTTACAAACAGGATTTTTTTTTCAATTTTTATTTTTCCCATGGAAAGTTTAACTAGTTCTAATGCATGATCTTTTTTTTTCATTCTGTACAATACTTATACATCTTAGTAATGGAAATGATCTGTTGCATAATATCTTTAGATGGACAGCATCTTTTCACGTGATTTGTCCATCTTTTCTTCAAGTACCCCAAACCACTTTTTAGGAGGCTGTTCCTCAGCCTAATATAGATCTAAACGCCATCTTTATGTTTAACCTAGATCTGTTTAAATCAAGTAGACAGTCACAGATTTTAATTCTGTGGCTTTCTGTAAAAACAGTTGCAAATACAGCACCTCTAGTTTATATGGTCTGTTTCCTATTCTACTAGAATAACTGCAGAAGCAAAAATTCACATTTTTAATTCAGTACAGATTCAATCCTTTGAGTCTCCATGCTATTTTATGAAATGGATGGTATTTCAAAATTTTAAAAATCTTAAATTGAATCAGCCAACTTGAAAGAGAAGCAGAGTAAGATTCTTATCTGATGTAATGGTATATTTCATGTTTTGTTTTGCTTTATCATAAGCTCCTTTTTTTCAAACTCATGATCCACTCAGGTCATGAAATGTTGTTGACCTGGTAGTTAATAGTGCTTCATCCTGCTTATACTTGGACTGTCAAAGTTGTCAGTTCCCAACAACCAGGCTCATCTGTCTTGACAGAGTTCTTAATCTGCTTGTAAAAGAAATCACATTAGTAGTGCTTTTATCAAAGCATATGTTTACCATACTTTGTCCTCTATAGATCTTGTCAATCTCATTTAAGGGTAACCTTTGCATATGCAACAGATTTTGTCATACCCTAAAGATTTCATCTTGTCAAACTTGCTGCAGTTAGCCATCAGTAGTTGCTGAGACAATTGCCTTTATCACTCATCTTTGACATTAGATTTAGTTCCTCAAAGTGAAATACTAAGCAACTAGGTTACGTTTTCTTTAAACTTATACAATCTCCTTAACAAAATCCTGTGTTTACCAATGCTTATGTCATATAAAATCACAAAGGCAAGCTTTGAATTAATAAGAATCATAGAATGAGGAAGAAATGTTTCTGAATGTTGGAAAGGGCAATAGCATGGTAGCTGTCACTGGATGTGGCCAACTTCCTTCTTAGTATTCTGCTCACATCATATGTTTCCTATTATTAACTCTTAAGCTGTATTGGCCCAAGTATCTTTGTTCATTCTTTTATCTGCCATACCAGAAAGTTCCTTGTTACGGTTTTATTGGTACAAATATCCTATAGTGATGGTTTTTTTTTGAAGGTTTATTTTCTCTCTAACAGTTACAAACTGCAGAGGGAGATAATATGTTAAAATGTATATGCATAAACTCTGCTTATGTTTTAACTCTCAAAATACAGTTTAAAACTTGGGCCTCATTGCTCACTCAGAATGCATATACAAGAAACCTCGACATACTACAAACTATACCTAATTTTACTATCTCTACACTTAGACCAAGGTGTATCTCAAAGCCTGTAAATCTTAGAAATGTGCAGTTTTGGGCAGCAATTTTTAGAATGCATGATTTATTCCCTTCTTCTCCCAGATACATACGGTAAGACAAATGGCCTGTCTCTTTTTGGATGTGCCAGTTACTCTAATAAAATTAAGTTACAAGGGACAGATTTAGCTCATTATTTGAAGACCTGCTCAAAAGTTAAGACTATAATTTAAGCCTCTCACCAACAGTTAAGGTCCAACAGCACATAAGCAGACTACAGGTGCAGGAAACTGTGCGCAAATATATTGGAATGGAAGATTTTGTTCCTGAAGACAGCAGCCAGTGATCAACTACAACACCTCCGCTGTAGAGCGGTGAGCATATCAGACCACAGTGTATGCAGGCTCTCCATGCCTCAGACATACCCATTCAACTCCGACCCATACTACACCTTGGGCTCCCCTTAAGGGTCACAGCTGCAGAGTCCCAGTCCATCACCAGATGGAGAGGTGAAATTCTTCAGTGCTGGCACTCCATTTCCATCCCTTCTCTTCCTGCACTAGCAAAAGGCAGCATGTTTGTTACACATGGGGTTTTTCATTTCTGGATATCACAACTCAGAATATGACTCTGCATTGTCTATATGCAAATGTAGCTTATGTGGGTTTTGTTAATTACTTCTTTTTTCCCCTCTGATTGAGAGCAGATGTGCATTTAATGGAGGAGAAGGTATTTCTGCGGGGATTATGCAGGGAGAATGTGTATGCTGTGATATGAGGCAGAGGAGGGGACTTCTGTACTTCTTTCTTATCCTCTTTCTCCTCAGCTCTCCAACTGCATCAACAAACTCTCTCCCCTTCTCCAGTACTAGTCAGTCTAAACATCATGATTTATGGTATTGTCCTTGACCTAAGGCAATTACAGTCACTAGAAGCAAAAGGTGCAAAAGCTGATGTAGTTAGACATTTTGCAAGAGTCAACTCATAAATAGTGAAAAGGCTAGGAACATAATTAATGTCTATCAACACACTTTTGTGTCAAGAAAAAACAGAATTTTTTTTTTGAATAGATTACAGGTTGGGTTGATAAGCATTGCTGTGTGATACTCAGCAAGATGTTTGATTTAGTGTACTATATTCTGATTTAAAAATTAGTACCACGCAAAATGAATAAAGCAGCTGTTAAACAGATTAAGGCTAGCTAACAAGTTCTCAGAACCAGTAGTTATTTACTAGGAATTGTAATAAGGGGGGATTCTTCTGAGATTACAAAGAGAAATCATGATCTTCAATATTATTGATCTGAAAATAAATGTGCAAGCCATTCCTGGTGAAATTTGCATTTAATGCAACAGTGGACCGAATAAAATGTAAACAAGGGAGTCATGAAAATGAGCTGGTGACCAAGACACCTATATAAATAAGTATTACAATACAGTCGCTTGAAAACTCATATATTACAGAATGAGAATGCAGGCTCTACTTACAATGCTATGTTGGAAGGCAATTCTGAAAAGGATCTATAGCTCTGAGTGTACGAACGTGTCACTGTGAGTGCTCCCCATGCAGTACTGTGACAAGAAAACCATAGAAAAGCAGGCATAATTAGTGAGAGATAGAACACTTACTCTCTGCATAAAGAAACAGCAAGTCAGGTATTGGACCATAGTATTCACTGTTGTTGTCTCTATGGCTATACATTAAAACTATAATAAATTAAAGAGGGAGAGTAAAAGTGCCACAAAAAGGTTGAAATCTGAATAAAATGCCTCTTAACGAGCGAAGTTAAGATCTTAATCTCTTTATAACATTTAAAAGATAATTAAAACCAGATTAAAGTAATGGGTATCTTTCCACAGAGAAAATAAGGGGTACTAAAAAGTGCTTTACACTACTGGAGAAAGGATAAGAAGTAATAGCTGGAAACAGAAATTAAAAGTAATGAGACAAACAAGGAGGTCAATTAAACAAATTTCCAAACATGGTGATAGGATTAAGGTCTCTTGATAACTTTTAATTAAAAACCCAAGCACATTCCTCAAAGACATATATTCCAGACAATTCCATTTACCGTCTGTAGAACATCACTTTCATCTTATGGATGTCCAAGTGACAAAAGAAAACCTAGAAACAAACAGACAATTTGAACCAGTTATCTCTTCTGCCCTAAATTCTGTTAATCAGTAAAATGTGTTAGATTATGTTAATCAGTAAAATAACTGAAGGAACAAAACAGAAACTTTAGGGCTAGACTGATAAAAGTGTGTCACCTTTCTAGTTAAAAAGGCATGAGTATACACAGGCAGACAGACACGTCTGACCCTGCTTTGCACATTGTATGAACGCACAGGAATGTTATTGAATGTTTCATTACAAGAAAGCAAATTCCAGCACTTGCAGATACAGCCCAATGAGCCTGAAGTGAGCAAAGTTAGTCTTTTAGCAATGTGTCGTATTGCAATTGAATATTATAAGTACAGTCATCAGAAACATAATCATGTAAATTAATGCAATTGGGACCATGGTCAGGCAAATGGCTTATGAGTTCAACCTCTGACAAACACGAGAGAAGGGATTAGCAGTCAGAGCTCTGTTTAGCAAAATTAGGCCACTTTGTGATTTTCTATGCCATCACTGAATACTGTTTGTTTTTGTATTGTGCCTTTTGTGCAAAAAGCATTAATAATATTTTTTAGCAAGAGAATAGGGCGAAACTTGTTATGGACTTCCAATGGGATTGACTGATAGTAAGGTATAGAAGGGAGCACTACTACTGGTTGTAAAATGGATTTATCCCTTCCAAACCTATCTCTCTAATGTGATCCAAAAGCAGGATCTGAAAGAAAAACACAATATATACAGGCAAAATGAGAGGCTTTCTTCTTGGAATATAGTGAGTGGAATGCATTGCCACAGTCATAATACAGGACAAGGAACAATTAAAGTAAAAGTCTTAACAAAAGAGCCATCTATTCCCTTTTTAGTCCTCTCATTGTCTTTTCTTGGCTGTCTCTTTATCTTTCACACATCTTGAGTAATAAGAAAACTCTAGAAAGATAAGTTATTCTGCTTCTGATGAGGAATGATCTTTCTACAGTGTATGCGAATTCAGAGGAATTCATGCAGGGACACAGTTCATTTTGCCCAAGAAAAAGGCCATTTTGGGCTTCAGGCAGTTAAGAAAATAACTCAGAAATTTGGCAGAGAGTATATCATCCTATTCTGAGTTATTCTTTTATTTTTTAGGCACGATCAGCTAAGGAGCAACGTTGGGGAGGGCCTCTTCTCTCTAGAAATCACTCCTTGGAAGAAGAATTTGAAAGAGCAAAGGCAGCTGTTGAGGTATTATTTCATTTACTGTTCTTATTTTCATCTGATGTTCTATGGATTTTGTATTCATTTTGCAGCACAAGAAGAGGAGAAAGTTGGAAGTAGATTATTCAAAGCAGAGAAAAGATATGGTTCCTGGAGTTACTCATTTAAGATATCAGTTTCTCTCTTAACAAAAAATACAACCTTAGCTATAAATGGACATGAGCCAGAACCAACTTTTCAAAATTGATTTTGTCTTACTCTAGCATGTGGGTCAAGAAAAATTCCCCATAATGCAAGTACTTCAAAAATGAAGCTATATGAGTGAAAACTATTTTTCCCCAGCAACTGAGTGTGTGCAGTTATTTCAGCTCAGACACAAGCCAATTCTCCACATTGAAATTGGAATTCAGAATCATTGATAAAGAGAATGATTACTTGCTGTAATGGATGAGTAACTGCACATACAGCCATAACCAGTGCATTTTTATAATTAGAATTATAATAGAATTATAGATAGAACGTTAAACATCAGAGTATTCTCTCCTCCTGATAAAGAAATTTAGTTTGAAAAGGTGAAGGTATTCAAATAGTTCTCCTATCTACTGTTTTTTTTTCATTAACTTCTACTTTTCTAAATGAAAAATGTCTCAAGTGTTGTCCTATGCCACCACTCCCAACTGAAATCTTGCACCAGTCTTAAGACAAGGTGGCATACAGGTTTTTTAACAGAATCCATTAAAAAATAAGGTACAATTGTCAATTCTGAGCGTCATATCTTCTCAGAGGTTCAGGCATGACTGTTTAAAATCCCCTTGCCACAAACAGCCATGACAGCTGCATCTCACTGAGGGATTTTTCCCACTGAAGGAAATTTTTCATGATATGATAAGGTAACACTACATGGCTTCACAGGATCTTAATGCATGGAAAATACCATCTCAGTTTACAAGGTTAAAATGGGCACCATCAGTAAATTAGCTGTTTTATAAACTACAGACTAAATGTATAGCTTATATATTTGTATTCTCTAAGTGTCTTTTTTCCTGACCAATTAGATTAACAACTTTAAATAACTGTTGGTGATGAATATGTTTTTCGTTTGTTTGTTTGTTTTTTTGATGTTGCACATCATACACACTTGTTCCTGGCAGGAAATGAGAGACTTGCTTTCAGGTCACCAAAATTTTCTAAACATTCCTAATTGTACTGCAATGTGATCCCTGAGGTGGGACATGTGCAGTAATCTGTGGTTGAGACAGGGAATCTGATGGTGAACATCTCTGCATTACAGTTAGTGGTTAAGCAAATGGTGTCAGTCTGCAGTTCCCAGAAACCATGTGTGATGGGGAGTTCTTAGACAGATTACCAGACTCTACTGAATTACTTTGCAGAATAAAATAAGGAAGAGAATGTATTGTAAAAAGAGCCTGCACATTAAAAGGTCATTCTGAGGCAACAAAGATTATTAAAATGCTTTAATGTAGTCTTGCAAACAGCTATTAAAAAGATTCTAATTAAACGTTTCCCTATGTAAATGGAAGTCTAAGTAATTCCTTCTGCTTAAAATAGAAATTTAGACCAGGTAGTTAAAATAGAAAGGATTCCTCAAGATCTTATAGAGTAGTTATTTTCATTTGCATCTGAAAAGCATTGAATTTTCATCCAACAAAAATGAAGTGGTAAGAAAGTTAAGGTGATTGAAATAAATTGAAATAAATTGCAGGCCATCTCAGAAAGATTAGTGCTTTCTTAAACAGAGAATAGATAATGTTCAAAAATCCGTCTTTTAGGCTTTGGATGTTTCTGTAATATTCTTCAACTGAGAAAGTTCCGAGGGGTAACATTAGCCAAAAAACTGATCAAGAAAAGGAAGTGAATCTGAGGTTCTACGTTGCCTGCTTTGAAAGGAATTAATTAAAAAATCAGTAAATGAAGACACCAACGTTTATGCTCCACCCAATATTCACTTTAGAGCTTTGGGAATGGTCTTAAGATGTCAAACTCTCAGATTAATGAAAATCTGTGAGGTAATTCTTTCTTAAGTAGGTTTAAAGATGTCTGTGTCATTGGGGATTCCTTAAAGAATAAAGAGGTAAGTAAATTAGCTTTTTTACTACAGAGGATCTAGATTCACTTGCGCTGATTGGGTCCTTGCAGACATGCCTACCTTTTCTCTCATTCTGGAAACTGGATTTGATTTTTTCCTTGTCCCTTTACTATACACTTGAGGGAAGCACAACTAGCCTGACATCATGATTTCCAAGTGCCATACCAAACATGGTCTAAAATATTTTTTCTAGTAATTAGATGTTTTTTTACCAACGGTCAGAACTTTTGAATTTAAAAATATATAAATAAATAAAATGCTAGCATAGAACTCAGATCTATCCTGTTAATATGATTGTTTTATCCTGCACCATCCTGTTGATGGTGAGCTAGAATTAAAAAAACATGAAACCAAGAAAGTGCAAAAACTTCCAACAGAGAAATGTCTCAGACACAGAAAAAAAGCAATTTTAATATTTTCTTATGCCATATTTCCCTGGTGTAGATATTAAATTGCAGATGCCACACTGTTTTGTGAGCTTACAGAAATTTTAAACTGTCCTTCTCAGCATCATTTTATTTGCAACATGAGTCTTCACTGTATAATAAATATACTGTTATGAAGCATCAGAACATATTACTGCTAAATTTTGTGACAACGAAGTTTTTGTTAGTAGTAATTAGTAAGTGCACAAATTTAACATATTTATGCAGTAATTCAAAGGAAGTACATCCACAACAGCTTTATTTTTTATGCATTGGTTAACAAGAAACATTGCAAACTGAGTTTTAGCAGTATGGGACAGGCAAAATTCCATTCAAAAAGTGATGAAAACCAGTAAACTTAAAAATTAGCCATCAATATTCTGAAAATCCACTCCCACCATTGTATCACAGGAAGTAAAGAATCTGAAGAAATTTTGTCTCCCACTGAGACACTGCTTCAGCATATTTTAAAATACTAAGGGTAAAAACAGCCTCTTTGACAAAATGCAGAATATTCTGCAGGGAAGGAGTCAGATGGTATGAAACGTTTTTCCTGGTTGTCATTTCACTCAAAGGCTGCAGATGATATGAGAACATGTTAAACGTGTTCAACTGCTCTGAAAACTTTTGATATGTCCAAAGCAATTTGCCAGCGTTAAGGTAGGAAAAACATTGAAATGAAATAATTGGCACCAGTCACATAGCAAATAGAGTTAAAATTAGATTTAGGAGTCTTGATCCAGAGCCAGATTTTCAGAAGCATTCAATATTAATTTAGCCCTCCTGCTACTGAAGTCAATGGAAAAACTGCCACTAATGACACCTGAAATAGCCTTAGGCCTTTAATAAAGACCATGCAATATTTATGCTCCTCTTCTTCAAGGACATTAAACTGCTCTGCTATTGACATTGTTATTTGCCATGGCAATATTATGGCATTTTATCAGGTGCCACGACTGAGAGTGATCCAGTTCCTCAGCGCAGTTTTGCTGTAGTGGTTTCAGAACCCGCATGTACTGAATGTGTTTAGGAAGCCATAGCTTCTGCAGGAGTTCTGAAATGGAAGGGAACTCACAGTCCTGCTGTCCCTCCTCATCAGTCCCTGCACTGTACAACTGTACGGTACCTGACTTCAGACTTTCCCAGCAGGTCCTGTCCTTTCAGATGGCTGGACCCTTAGTATCTGGGCTTTTACATCTCATACGTTTAGAAAATAGAAGTACGGACACAGTCCCGTTTGGGTCAGTGTCGTAGAACACAGTAACTTCTCTACTAAGGTAGTCTTATGAAACTCTCGGAGACTTTCCAGAGAAAGTATGTATCTTACTCCTTTCTCCCTGTATTCCTTTCTTCCAAATGTCTCCATTAAGACTACCACCTGTACAGGTGGGGATAAGCTTATGTCTGAACTAATGAAAAGTGTTCTTGTGAAACCCCACAGGAATAAGAAGATGACAAGAAGAGTTGCTTAAGATATCTCAACACTACCTGGTGTTATGTAATAATTAAAATAGTCTTTAATATACATTGATTTAAGGGAAAAACATTCTGTTAATCCCCTTGAACTCTGGAAGGCTGATAAGAGAAACATCATGTCACTTTCAATGTTTTAATATATAATATCTTAAAATCATATATGTATGTATTAATATATATCTATTATATCCTAATAATATCTATATTAATATCTTGCAGTCGTAGGGTTGCTCTCCCACCACACCCTAGGAGACATTCAGACAACTGAACTCTCCTAGACTTTGGTTTCTGAGGGTTTATCGTGACATGAAGAGGAAAATCAAAATCATAAGAACTACTCTTCAGGTCAAGGCAAGGCTACCTTCCCTCCCCAACAGCCACATGAAAGACTTAAATCCAGTTTGCCCAAACATGCAAATCACTAGTTATAGCTGCAAAATAACAGTTCGGTCCTGACCCCTGTCCAAGTAGTATGTGATGAAATAAGAGAGCTAATAGCTTAACTGGACTTCCCAATGCATTTTTCCTCTATTTTTGATTCACTATAGATAAACATTAATCATGGTTATTTGAATGCATGGTAATTCATTGGCCTTTTAAGTACAGTGTGCATAAAGTGAGCTTCTGTGTGAATTAGAAATATGCAACTAAGCAGCAGAATTTGAATTTGAATTTAAGACCTAAAAACACTGTGTTTTTATATATGAAGCAGAAATGTGATTTGATACATTTCCAAGTCAGTGGGTCATATAAATGATTTTTGTGGGAAAAAAATGCAAGAAAAAAAATCTAATGTAAGCATAATATACATATATATCATTAGTTCTATAACTTAATCTGTTTTAAAAGGCATTACTAATTACTGTTCTATAGTTATATTAATATCAATCCATAGAAAAGGGAAATTTCCAATCCTTTACCTCATCCTGAATCTCCAAATTACTTCTAGTAAAAACACGGTCAAGTAATTTTCTTCTTCAATGCAGCACAGATTTGCACTGAAAGCAAAATAGACCATGGAGATATTTGTTGAACAGGATAGTTTAAGGGATTCAAGTGCTTCTGCTCATGGCTGATAAAAAGGGAGAGATCTGAATCATTATCCTGGCCTTTTCAATCCCTAAATGGACATTTCAGCTATTTCTCACAACTATTTAAAAGGCTGTATTTCCTTCAAATTTGGAATGAAAGCAAATTTTGAATCCTCAGAAGTTGTTGTGTAACAGAGTTGTCACCTTCAGTTTGCTTCTATTAAAAAGAGTGTAATCTCTCCAGGCGTGAATGATTCACACTCGTTTCCTAGTCCACAGAGTAACATAGCAGGTATCTTCACAGATCCTGCCATTGCATAATTCATGCAAGTCTGAGTCTCCTGGATATCAGGAGGCAGATGACATAGGAAGAGTCAAAGGGAAATGCCTGGCAGGTTTCTAGACAGGGAATGCACCTTGCAATTTGCAAACAGTCTTGTGATTTATAGTAATTGCACCTGTTGATAGTGGTTGCAAGCCCTCCTAACCCTTCATATCTCATCTCAAATGCTCTTATTGCTGACTCATTCTGGATCAGTTAATAGTCTGTGTTTTCCTTTTTCCAAGCACCTAAGAAGGAGGCCTGTGGCAAGTAATGCAATCACAGACTCAGATTTTGCAAATCTTGCCTGGCTGTGGAGCAGTAACAAAGAGTGATTGATCTTGCAATAATAATTTGGACAAAACTACCTGGACGAGTTTCTAACAACTTTAAATAATTTTGTTTAGTACCTCACTCTCAAATAGGTCTGTCTATATCTCAGTAGAGTTATTTGTGCTATTCTCTTTGACATAAACAAACTATGAAACTGCACCCTCGGTAGTGCTGGTTCACTGAAACACTGGCCATGCCCTTAATGAACTGGAGAACTTTGCAAAGGCTTGCGGTGCTTAGCACATATTCTGCTACGGGACTGCATTTCAGGGCTATGACTAACATGTGGCAGCAGAAAAAATAGCACCTTATCTTGGATTCCCCCCTCTTTTTTTGTCCTGTTTCAGTTTCTTCACATCAGTTTCTAGCAAACACAGTGGTTGCTTCATTCTGGTTGTTACCCATCCTAAACCTCGTTCATTTTTCATCATTTCTATTTCTCTGTTATGTGTTTTCCCCTCTTGACTTTCAGCTAAATCTTAGCCTTACTGTACAATTTTATAAGCTCTTACAGATTCCTTTCACCAGCGCAGGATGTGTTGGGATTCCTCCATTATGTCAAAAGACATTTAATTTGAATTCTCATGTGCAAACACTCTCTGTCTAAGCTTTGTCATTACTCTTTTATGAAGTAGAAAATGCTGAATCTATCAAAGTAGTATGCTTGTTCTGTTTTAAACTGGTTTATCTATTGTTATGCTTTAACGTGTATGCATAGGGTTGGTTTTGTTTTGTTTTGTTTGTGGGTTTGCATGTTGTTTTTTGGGGGCAGTATTCATTTCATTCAAATTGTATGTAACAATTTGCTGTTAGCATCAGTGCGATGTAGTGTAAGCTGCTGCAAATCCTGCTCCAAATAGAACATATGCTGCCTCTGAGATAAAGAGATTTCTGTTGAAGAAACGCATTCCAATATAGGAGATTAAATTTAATTATATGGAATTCCAAATTTGTACTGTAGTATTTCAGTCAGTATGATTATTAATAGAACAAATCCTGCTCAGCAAAATTGCCAGACTCAGGCCACTGGTAGAAAGAAATTAAAAGCTTACCATTTTATTTTAGAGTTTTGTTGCTCATTTTGTTCTTTTTTTTCCTCTTTTTCTTCCAGTCAGACACAGAGTTTTGGGATAAAATGCAAGCAGAATGGGAAGAAATGGCTCGCAGGAACTGGATTTCGGAGAACCAGGAAACACCGGGGCAAGTCACCATCTCAACCATTGAGAAGGTAACACAAAGTTTTTAATACAGCACATCCTTCCTGTGAAATTTTTTGAGCCTCAGCTGTTCAAGGGAACCCAAGAAAACTCTTCGAAGATAAGGAAGCTAATTTTACCTCATTTAAAGCTCATCCTCTTTAAAGTGTCTGAGTAGAGTAGATTTGGAAGACTACTGTAGTGAGAACACACTTAGACATGCATGCTGTGTGAACTCAGCCAAATGGATCACAAAGCAAACTGCTGGATTCTGGGCGCTTTGAAGACAGGTGCTTAAGGAAGAGCAGCAAATACTAAGAAAATCTGGGCTGACACTTTCAGAGAATAAGAATGACACGTTCTGTCTCTCTTCTTCACTCCCTCCATATTGCATGCTTTACTTTTGATTATGTTATGTAGCATACACACTTCACACTGCAATGGCAAAGGGATAAAAATGCAAAATCTAAAAAAAAAATAAATCCTAAAATAGATGGTTGAAACACCATTCTATATCTTGAAGGTTAATTGAAGATTTCAGGGTAGTAACTGAACAGAGATCAGGTTACAGTCACCACAGGGAGTCAACCACTTGACGTGTGCTTTTAACCATCAAATTGGATGTCCTGGGCTCATGCGAGGTTCAGTTCTGCTGTTACTGCAGTCAGTGTGAGCTTGGACATTATCTTTGATGGAGAGTCCAACATGAGTATCAGTAAGAATAACTTCAGAGCTAAAATAAATATACAGAGAGCACAATATAAATTCCCAGTGGTGGTTAGGTTTTTTGTTTGTTTTTTTTTTTTTTGTTTTACAATTCTTGTAATTTAAATTTCACAGAGTAGCTCATACTTTTTTCATAGAACAAAGGAAGTTTACATCCATTTGGAAAATTGTGAATCATTTAATTTTACAGTTGATATTCCTTACTGCAATACTTCATCATGGGTCCCTTAACTCTCTTCTCCAGGGATATTATTTTCATACAGAAAACCCCTTCAAAGACTGGCCAGGTGCTTTTGAGGAAGGACTGAAAAAAATGAAAGAAGGTGACCTGCCAGTTACAATCTTGTACCTGGAGGCTGCTATTCTGCAAGAACCAAATGATGCAGAGGTATTCACTCTTGTGCCTTTTATTGACAAAGGAAAAGGGGACACCCTTTAGCATGCAAAGATGGAATGGTTTCATGGCTCAAACCTTTGCTAGTCATGACTGACTGAAACAGATTGAACAATAATGGTTTTGGAATAGCATATGCCTTGAAATAGATAAAGGTGAGCTCTTCATAAAACGAGAATCTAATCTTGAAATTATAGAATTTCCAAGTTGTCATTTAAAAGCATTGGAAGAGACAATATTTCAAACTTTTCATTTTTTTTCCTGATGTTTTCAAACTATTAAACATTGCTATTGAAAAAGCCATTGAGTGATTGAACAAGAATGTTGACAAAAACTTTAAAGTTATATCAATTTCTACAATATTGATTTTTTCAATGGGTATATATTTAAAGTCTGTTTTCTGTGAAACCTGAAAAATATTAACAATAATTACAATTTAAGTATCTAGGTTTCTTTGAATCTCTTGCTACGGTAAAATAAGCAGCAGTATTTCAAAAAGCCCAGACCTTCTGGAATCCTTTAGTCCTATACAACTTAATAGTTATTCTTCACTGTTTTCCATAGAAGTCTAGTTATATTTAAAATATACAGTAACTCACATTTGAGAAAACATCATGTGATTATGTACTGACAGAATACCTTTGCACTGATTGATTATAAAAATTAACAGGCCCAAAGATATTCAAAACCGCATTGATTTGTACTGTTGGTATGTTCACCGTAGAAAAATCTGTAATTAGAACAGATCTATTTTTATTTACTTCCCTGCTGAACAATGATACTAATTGTAACTCTGCTTGTGCTTGGGTATATATAACAAAATAATGCAGTGATGATTATTTTTGCAGGCCTGGCAGTTCCTGGGTATAACACAGGCAGAGAATGAAAATGAGCAGGCAGCCATTGTCGCCCTCCAAAGGTAGATGAAGATAATTGCTAAGTAAGGGGTCTAATGAGTATTAGGTACTGGAGATGTAGGTATACTTAACCTCATACTTGTAACATTAAGCATTTATTTAACTAAGTAAACCATTGACATAGGTACAGAAATCTTCCCAGTAACTTCAGAGTGATTAATATTTCTGTTTAATGAAATAAGTACAACATTTAATCTAGTAATGTAATTAGTTGCTCAGAAGAAAAATTATGTGGCCTGATAAACATGAATTAGGCATAATGCAAATACAGCCTCTTTTTGATACTGTAGCCACTTGGCATATTTTTTTAGTCTGTCCTTTAATGAAGCAGTTTTCTTAATTGGAATGAGCACCCTCCAGCAGCTGAATTCTAACCTGAGAACATTTATGGTTGATAGAGATATAAAGATGATCTTATGCTTGTCTGTAAAACATCAGTTCCAAAATATCAGCATTAGTATTACCTTTCTCTAGTGGGTTTTCATGTCTCCACTTGAAACAAGTACCCTCTCCAAATTCAATGCATTAGCCATGTTAACCATCAAGTCACTTCACCTAAGGATTCTCTAACTCATTTATCTGTAACTTAGTGTATCACCTGATAGTGAAACCAAGGGATTGCCTGATTGATGGCTTTCCCATTCCCACGGATTTAAAACAAGAACATTCAAACAATAGACCAGATTCTGTTTTCATTTCATTATATATATAGCTGTAGAAAGATTACTCAAGTTGACCGGCTCTAGCATTATCAAAGAATTACTGTGAATTCAGCGTCAGTGTCAAGATTCATAGGAGAGAGATTTTTGTCTTCAAAATACTTTTTTATATATCTGAAAATCATATTAAACTGTTTCCTTGAATTTACATGAAGCTTCTTTTTATTTACTAGACAGTTAATATAAAATGAGTCTACCCCATCAGAGTACTCATAACCAAAAGAATGAAAACATAACCTGTATACATATGCTTATGTGCATACATGTGTGTGTATGCATGGACATATGCATGCATATGTGTGTGTATACATATGCATAATGCTCATAATGAAAGTATTATTGGTTAGATCTTATTTGTGTGAGTGATTGATTATTTTTTTACACAGGCTGTTGTGAAAGAATTCAAGAATTGTGTTTCACTAAAAAAAAAAAAAATCAAAACATTTTTATTTTCTGCCCAGGTGCTTGGAACTACAGCCAAACAACCTAAAAGCTCTGATGGCGCTAGCTGTAAGTTATACCAACACTGGCCATCAACAAGAAGCTTATCAAGCTCTAAGAAACTGGATAAAGCAAAATCCAAAATACAAGTATATAGCAAAAAGCAAAAAAGGGTCCCCAGCACTTACCAGGAGAATGTCAAAAACATCAGAAGAAAGGTAAATGCAGCACAAATCCTGATGGCGGAAATGTAATGACCACTACAAATGATGGTGCATTCAAAAAAAAAAAAAAGTCCATTAGTTGGCAGCCCTTCAACATGTTTTCATGAGCCCAATAGATGTCTCTGAATTGTGAAATGCATCATAAAGTCATTAAAGGCTTAAATATCATTTATAGAACCAAAACACTAGGGCTATCTCACTGCGTGTCATTTGGAAGACAGGCCTTATGTTTTACCCTTATCACTTACAAGCCTTGGGTTGACAAGATAATTTAGTATAAGCAAAAGTAAAATATGCAAGTTCTGCTTAATTGCTAAGTGCATTATTCTGCTGTGGCATCATCACCCACTGTTGTCAGTGTGAAGGCTTTATGAAGCCTACAGTGGGTATAGAAGTCTTAAATTATGGCTCTACAGGGGTCTTGGGTAGTTACTCGATCTACACCTCTTAAGAATGATTACTATTTTTACCAGTCTAGAACTCTTTTACTGCTGAGAAACCCATCCTATTTTAATAGCTTTGGTAAGCCTTCACGTTTTCTTACTTGGATTCATAGCAGCACTTTGACTTCATTACATAGATAAACTTTTGTATTTCAGAAATAAGTTTGCTACAGGACCTGGAAGTAAGCCTTTGCCATGATGAAGTTAAAGAAGTTTATTTTCAAATTTTAGGAATATATCACTTCTGATACATCCAATACAAGGATTTTAATTTCTGGCTATGCAATCAATACTGCAATGTTTCCAAAAAAATGTAAGATGCAACTTTATGTTATTTTTTTCTCCCTTGTCTAGCTCATTACTTGAAGAAGTAAAGGATTTATACCTGGAGGCTGCTCATCAGAATGGTGATATGATAGACCCTGACTTGCAGACAGGACTTGGAGTTCTTTTCCACCTGAATGGAGAATTTAACAGAGCAATAGATGCTTTTAGTGCTGCTTTAACTGTTCGTCCAGAGGTACGCTTTTTGGTTTTTTATTTTTAAGAATTTAGTTTTTCAGGCTGTTTTCTTTCTTGCCTCTTGAACAGACCAATATTAATGAGATGTCACTTCAGCCATTAAAATTTTAATACCTGAAATAGAAATGTTAATTACAAGACAGTCCCATTTAGAAACAGATTTATATATGTCCGATTTCTAGCTGTGTGCTGATTAGTTGTACCAGTTATATAAAGTTCCCTAAATCATAAATCAGAACCTCCCATTCTGTGTCAATTAAGAAAAGACACGATACTGTTATTTTCTGCAGTCCTCCCTACTTTGCAATCAAAAATGAGCTATTATTGAGCCCTCTTTTGACACCTACAGTAGAAAACTCATTTTCTCACCAGGACTATACATTATGGAATCGTCTTGGAGCAACCTTGGCAAATGGAGATCGAAGCGAAGAAGCCGTTGAGGCCTACACACGTGCTTTAGAAATACAGCCTGGCTTCATTAGGTCCAGATACAATTTAGGCATAAGCTGCATCAACCTAGGGGCATACAGGTAAGTTAGAAAAATGCATAAACTAAAAAGTCATGGATCATATCTATCAAGTGAAAATTCATTTTCTAGGTAGAGCTATCTCAGAGTATAGTTTATTAATCTCAGCCTTTAAAAAAAAAATAAAAAAAATTACTCAAAGTACTAATGAATGATGCCTTTCTTATATCCACACATCCTACATAACAGAACTACTGACTTTCTATTAAAAATATAAATCTCTCATTCAACAAGCTGCTTAAACAATTTTAAGCTATAAATGCAAGTACTCTAATAGTAATCAGTGGGATTATTCTCACACTTAAACTTAGACCTTAGTAGCTTTTCTAAAAGAAAATATTAAAAGCCTATCTTTAGAAAGGAAACTTCAGTTAAACTGCTTCAAGTTGCTAATCCTGTCAAAACCACTTTTAATACGTCCTTCAGGAGTCAAGGGTGATATCCCAGGTCTACGAAAAAGGGTCCCAACTGTCAGCTTAAGACAGTTAACATAAAGGGGAGCTATACAGCAATGAAGACAACTTCCCCAGATGTACGAATTAACTAATAAATAAATAATAAACTCTGAATTAGTGCAAGCCATGTCTGCTTGTTTAAAGCAAATCAAGCAAGAATAAACAGAGAGATTGATGAACTGCATTGTTTAAAAAAAAAAATAAATAAATCAATCAATTCTAGCATGGCATTTCCTAAAGTTTTAAGCTATTCATTAAGCAAATTATATTGCATGTTTCTTTTTTCTTCTTTCCTACAGAGAGGCTGTCAGCAACTTTCTCACTGCTCTCAGCTTGCAAAGAAAGAGCAGGAATCTACAGCAGGTTCCCCATCCTGCTTTATCAGGCAATATTTGGGCAGCACTTCGAATTGCTCTGTCTATGATGGACCAGCCAGAACTGTTTCAAGCTGCCAATGTGGGTGATCTAGACATTCTGTTAAGAGCATTTAATCTAGAGCCGTAGTAAAAAGCATCCACAAATTGATTAAGTTGTATTAGGAAACAGAGAACTCTTTTATTACTCATCTCAAAATGACAACATCTTCCAAAAGATCACAGCTGTAGATCGGTAGGGGAATTCTCTTGGACATTATTCAAAAAGGAAAAGTTCAAAAGCACAAGATATTGTAAATAGGCTCAAACTCAAAAGATCAAAATGAGCTGCAGCTAATCTGACAGAGCCCTGAACTCAATGAAATAGCCATTTCTGAAGAATCTTCATCCCATGCAAGCTATCTCTCTCTATATGTACACAGCTATACAAAGAAAAATATATTACAAACAAACCTAGGTAATCATTATTGCACATGTAGAATGGCAAGCAATGCATCCAAGAAACCTGCTTAGCAGCTCATCACACTATACTGACATCACTTTGCCCTACAACGTGGATTCCCTGTCCTTTTAGTTTCTTTGAAAAATCTTTTTGAGGTCCATCTTCAACATAGCTCTGAAAATAGATGCATGTAAAATGGATGTATTTTGTTTTGAATATATTTATTAGTTGGCAGTCAAGAAAATCTTTGCTTCTGAAGGTACCTTAATTAATTTGGGCCAAATTCTGCAGGCTCACAGTGTTGTAAACTATGTGCAATATTAAGAAGAACATTGTACATGGAGGTCTGTGAGATTAGGCCATGTATATATTGGAAGGACAAGTGTTTCAAGCAGAAGCAGTAATTTGCACTAGAATTGTTGCTGTTTAAACCAGCTCTCTCTGACCATGGACAGAGTATGTCTGCTTCTAAGGAGCTCGTAGCAGGATCTGCACCTATCTATGTGTACTTATGCACTTTAATCTTTCTTTTTGTAAAATTGTGCTGTGCTTTATTTTAATTACTAACAGCAGGATGTACAGGATAGCCTTGTTGGCATAGAGGACCAAATATCGTTTCCTGAAATGTGATAAGAGGGTTTTCAATATTCTTATGTTTAAAAAATGCAAATACAGTATAAACTGCAATATCTATTAGAAAGATTATTCTATTATGCATCAGGTACTACATGCATGCATGTGCATGCACATACATATTATGTGAATTATGTCATTTCAGAACATAATAAGCCACAGATCTTTATTGAAAATAAAGAAAAGTCTTTATAGGAGTTAATGCCTGCAGACCGTGCTTGAAGGATTTTTTTTCCTGAAAAGAATGGTCTAAATAATGCTTGTAGGATTGGAACTGAGATTTAATCCCGCTGTTATGGCAAACAGTAGCAAAAGTTTCAGTGAACTCTATGACTAAATGACAGAATTTAGCAGACTAAATCCTTAGAAAACATCAGTATTTGTAGCTACTTAAAAATATGTATGCATATCATCTTAATTTTCCGTGATTGGATGAATGAGGTACAGTATTAAAGGAGGAGGCTGCACTGCCACATGATGAATGGGTGGATTTGGGCACAGTGCAAACATTCAGCTTGAGGTAAATGAGTCAATCAAATACAGGAATATCATTTTTATGGGGATAACTCTCAGTTGCCAATATTTTTAATACTTTTTTTAAACAGTGGAAGAATGAAATGGAATTGGGTGGCTACTGTGTAAATTCATGGTCAGGAATGTAACGTGCAGGGTAGCCACTGGAATGTGATGAAGTGGGACAAGCAGCAAGCAGCACATTTCCTATAAACATCAGTGGGGAGAAAAAAAAAAAAAAAAGAAAAGAAAAAAAAGCTCAATCAGCTGTTTAAAAAGCAAAATGGACAAAGTTCCATGTGCATTGAGCAGTTTCACTGGTACAAGCCTAATCTTTCTTGCAGCTATCTGTTATTTTGAGCAACCACTTAAAGTAACATTTCACGTAAAATAGAATAATCACTGCATCTAAACATCAACTATAATTGTTAAATAAAAATAATCAGTTTTTGTTACAAATAGGAGGTTTACTTCTCATTCTCTCCCACAGAACAGAGGTGCTGAAATAGCTACAGGAAATTTTTAATAGTGCTTTATTAATTTGTTGTTTATATCTATTCCTGTTTATCTATCAAGCATATAGCAACTGATTCCTGCAATTTCCTCTAAGGATTGGTTATCAAGGACTG
Organism: Aythya fuligula; assembly: GCF_009819795.1. NCBI lineage: Eukaryota > Metazoa > Chordata > Aves > Anseriformes > Anatidae > Aythya > Aythya fuligula. The sequence continues at coordinate 18,947,217 of NC_045567.1, forward strand.
CCTGGGAATGTCATTTTAGCTAAGTGGGTTGCTGTATGCATATCTGCTGACAACAGTTTGCTCTTTTGCTTTGACAGCGATGTGTGATGACAGCCCTTTATTGATAAGGCAGAGCAGAAGGTGCAGTGCAATTGAATCTGGAGAGTGATAAGAGAGAAGGGAGGCAGCTTTGTGAAGAGGCTGTAAAGCAAAGGCATATGTGCTTAGATTTTCCTTGATGCCCTGCCATCACACACGTTCTTGAACATCCTCTGTGTGGTAGGATAATTAGCGCATATCCAGAGGAATGAGCTGTTCAAGAGTTATATTTTTATACCTTTCAAATCAACAAACTTAAATGCTTGACTTCAGAGTCATAATGACAAGGGGTATTTGGTACTGATGACAGTTTGCTAAACCTTTTTTTTTTTTTTTTTTTTATTTCTAGCATGTGTACAAGTAACACAGCAATTCTGTTAGGAAAACCTAATGCAACTCTAGTTCACATGCCCCAACCCACCCCCAAAAAAGTAGGTAACTTGATTTATCCTAGGATGCACTGCTCAAAACTGCATTCCTGTGCCAGTACACGTCCACTCCCATGCGAGGAGGGCTGCCTGCATAAACCTAGCAAAAAAAACACAAGGGTTGAACTCTGCCCCCTGAGGATACTCAAGTCCCCAGTTCACCACAAGCAGTGCAGTCCCTCTGTACAGGACATGGGCTCCAAAATGCCACCCAAAGATTGTGTGCACTCTTGGAGATTACCCCAGCAGTTCTCTGCTGTTTCAGATAGGTGCTCAGCTGGCCGTAGGCTACCACTGACCAACATGTTGTGCAAGGGAGACCAAAGCAGGCTTCCTGGGGGCAGTGGCACATCTTGCACACTGCCAGACACCAGTTCTGTGCTGGCCTGTTCAGGAAAGCGACCGCTGATACATAGCTCACCTTACTTAGTGCTGGGTGCGCTTCAGTGTCCTGGGCTTTATTGTCCTCCTGTAGCCCCCACTGCCAAGCCCTGTCAGCACACAAGACAGCTTTGATCTGACCACCTCATATAGTTTCTTGCATTTTTGGTAGCCAGCATGTGTATTTGCCTGTAACAGCAAGAGGAAATGTAAAGAGCCTGCAGCATATTAACACCTTGAAAAGGAAATGCATCTACTTGTACTTCTAACCAGGCACAAAGCAGGATAAATAAGAAGGCTGCTGAACTGTAGCAGATTGAGCCTGAGAGTGAGAGACAGGAAATCTGGATCCTCTTCTCAGTGCTCCTTCTGAGATCCACCAAGTCCCCAACTTGCCCAGGTGTGCAAGAAAGGAAGGGCAAATAACAGCCACTGCATGTGGTGGCACTGTACGAGAGCAGGGGAATGCTGCTACAGGCTGTGTGCCTGAGGTCACTCATGTAAATTCAGAGAAGGCAACACAGGAGTACAGGGTTGCTCAGCTCTAAGTAAGGAAACAGTTTTACATAAAGACTAGAAATTTCAGCAGCGAAGAGACCCTGAGACATTCCAGGATTACAACTGTAGAGCAACTATGGGGTGGTACCAAATTAGAGTGCTGCAGTGGTTTATCAGCATCTCCCACTCCTGCTTCCCCTTGTTCTTACTCCCCTCTTTCTCCAGAGGTGATTTATCACTGCCAGGTAATTGACTCCCAATTTTTGAGTCTTTCCTCTTTTGCATATTTCATGCAATTAAAAAGCACTTTCCTAACCCATGCTTCTGTCTGCCCTCTCCTCTGCAAAAGTTTATGAATATTTATAACAAGTCTGATCCATCAAGCTGCTAAACACTGAAAGTCTTTGCCTGATCAGCTCAGATACAGCTACCTGATGAGGGCTGGCCTCTGATACCACTGCACATGTTTAACAGTCACTGAAATAAAAATGATTATTTATGGGGTGAAGCTTTACAATGAAAGCAATAGGCTCATTTCTTGCTGATCTCTTTAAACTGTAATGATTAAACCCGTTGTTGCAATAGACTGGTTTTTGCCAGTCTAAAGTGTTGGTTTGATCTTCAGGTAAACACATACATATCTGTATGCAATGGCATTTTATTAAGACCTGATAAATAACAGCACTGTTAAAAATACTGAGGGGAAAGTTCCTGTAACACAAAACCTCATGTGACAATAGTGCATGCAACTACACTAACAAATAACCGTAGCGAAATACTAATACTAAGCATGCAGCATTGCTACCTGAGTATACATTTAGAGAATGCATGCAGAAGACACACGTCGGGTGTTTTAAAGCTATTAATTAGTATCTTCTATGGGATGTTTTAAAAGCACTTTGCATCTTCCAAACTCAAAATCAAGTTCAGGTTATTTGTCACAGTTCAGACAGAACACAGAGCCCTTTTTAAATCCCATCCTTAGAAATCGCTGCGTGTTGTGGATCTCATGTTGGCTTGAAGTCTTTAATGAATGACAGACATCTGCAGTCACTGCTTTTGCAGACAAATTTTGGTACCCTCTTCAGAATCAGAAAGCCAAATATGTGCAGGTTTCCCAGGGAAGTTGTGTGTTTGGATTTTCTCATTTTCTTTACTAGCCTAACCCAGGTAGCACCAAACCAGAGAAAAAGATTCCCAGAGCCATTGAAACAACTACTGTCTTGCTCTACACGTAACACGGCCAGGCTTTTCAAACTTGCCCACTAGCTCTGAAGGCTGCCTGCTATCTGACTATCCTGTTTGAAAGTTGGACAATCACAGACTGGTTTGGGTTGGAAGAGACCTTAAAGACCATCCAGTTCCAGCCCCCTGCTGTGGGCAGGGACATCTCCCACGAGCCCAGGTTGCCCAAAGCCCCATCCAGCCTGGCCTTGGGCACTTCCAGGGATGGGACATCCACAGCTTCTCTGGGCAATGTACATGTAAAACTTCACAGGATCTGAGCACCTGCTGTATGCATGGGTTTCAGCTGCAGACGCTCAATTCAGCAGAAAGCTCAGCACATCAGGCACAAAGAGCTAATGAGCCAATTTGGAAAACTTGGGCCTGTCTGTCAGGTGGAAAGGAGGGCCCTAACAACACCAACAGGTGCTCCACAAACATTCATAGGATCACAGGCCCCCATGACAGGAATAATAACTGCTGACATTTCCGGCAGCCACAGAAGCAAAGACCGAGGCCTAAATCATTGCCTGTTACAGCCAGTGAGAATTGGACTGACACAAATTGGTTGTAGATCTCTCTTGCCTGAACGTGCATCTGCAAAATAAGACATATTAGTTTCTTCACATGAATAACCTGCGCAGTTGACAAACGGAGATTTCTGGTCACCAGTTGTCAGCTTTGCAGCCTGTACAGTGAATTTATGTAATTATGTTTGTAAAATACCAAGTATTCACAGACAGAAGTGATAGACAAAATGCACTGCATGCTGTGAAAAAACTGACGGGTGGATATGCAATAGTGTTATCTACTATTCAAACCTCATCTAAGCTAGAAATCAAATTACTTCATTATGGTTCTATTTTTGGACTGGTGAAATAAATCAGACACAAGAGCGCCATGCATGTAGAGACCACAGATGCTTTGAACAAACCTTGGCAAAATGAAAAATGTCGCAGAACCCACAGAAAGTTTCAGAGCCTCAGCCCACAGAGCAATAGGTACTATGCCTGGGAGAGAGACAGAAGGAACCTAAAGTTTTCTAAAATAAGCTGTAACTTTACAAATGCTTGCACATGTGACAGCAAGCTTGCATGGTCAAGATTTAATGTGCTTTGATCTTTTTTCCCCTTCCACATTTACAGAATGTCATTGACATTGGCTAAAACTTTAATTTAAATAGCCTTTTTAATATCAGTAATTATTGTAAATTCAGAAAAATCAAAACATTTATAAATATATTTTATATATCAGAGTATAACATATCTAGATTCAAATAAAACTATATAGTTTTGAAAGGCATTCTGTGCAGCTTCTTCTATATGCTGTAAACTGTTTGAAAAACCTTTGCTATCTTGCATCAGTTTTTTTGGCTTTATTTTTAAGCCAACATACAGGAAAGAAGGGACTCTAGGGTTGGCAGATACTTTCACCTGGGCTGTCAGAGGAGCCCTGCTGCTGCACAGACTTACATTGCTCACTTAACACCTCTGTCGATGGGTCGGTGGACGTGCAGCGTGCAGCACGTGGAGGTGGGAGCTCAGCCCTACACCTGAATGTTTACATTCCCTTACAAAGGTCCACACCGACCCAGACCGAGCACCTGGGTCTGTAAGTAAATGAGGAGTAAAAAATACCTTTCTTACAACTAACTCGCCTCTGTATACTTAGTGCATTATCAGCTGTGTATTATATTAAACACAGAGCTGTAGTTTACTGATGCTTTACGTTGATGTTTCCTTGCACTGCTCTTTAAAATAATCTATTTCCTCAGAAATGAACTACGTGCATATTGGATGTGTTAAATTTATTAAGCTCATAGATGACTATTTGCAGAGCACCACATTTAATGTAGTATTTTTGTACTGTAATGGAAGCATGCCTTCCTTGGGTTCTTTTCCACATACTGAATTGTATTTATTTACCTGTATTTATAACTGTGCAATTTTTAAATATGTTTTAAAAATAAACTTTGTCTGTGGCTTCAAATATTTCCAAATCTGTTCTCAATTTGATGATGGTTTTGACTTTAATTACCTGAACTGAAAAGAGGGACCTACTTCTCCAAGTGAAATAAAGGATTTTTAATATGAGGTCTTCTTTCCTACTGTTTATGACATAATAGTGTTTCTCTGGTTAAAAGTACAGCCCAGAAGAGGCTTTTTTTCCTTATCAAAAAGATTTTTAATAAACTCATCAAGTTACTCTGAGGTGAGGTTTTGGTTTGTTTGATTAACCTTATATATATATATATTATTTTTTAATTATTATTTTTTTATTTTTTTTTTTAATTTTATTTTACTTCAACACATTGGTCAACTATACTTACGTCTAGAATTTATACTAGCTGAGGACTGGACCATAGGAGGTTGCACATACACTCCAAATGAGGAAAATGGAAAGAAGTATATGAGAATTTTTCCTGAGATCATGCAACTTCACGCTTCAAAATTAAAGCACAACTAACATTACAAAACAATCTTCTAGGAGACAAAAAAAAAGCCAACTATCAGTGATTGGCAGACTTGCAAAGGAAGAGCTTTTTATAGAAGTAAAATAAGCAGAAATCAAGCACTTGCTGTAGAATTTGAATGGAAAAACTTCCAAATCTTGTTCTTCATAATGTCATGAAAGTAATTCTTCAGAAAACATATAATTTCCTTTATTCTGATAGTAGGAAGAGCTTTTCTATATAACTATATCCTGCCTAGTGCAACATAGCATGGTGAATGCATAGACTTCAAAGTAAAAAGTCAGATTCGCAGCCTCATCCTGAGTGTTCTTAAAGGTAGGTTACATCATTAGTCAAAGCAACTTCCCACAAACCACCGTGGGAGTTGGCAGTAATTTTAGTTTTGGCTTTCACACAATTTGCTGACAGAATAGATGTGACAGCCTGGTGCTTTTGCTGTATGTGGGACTGGGGGGGGAGGAGGGGGTACAAAGTTGGGATGGATCTAGAGGCCTGACCCCTTTTATTGCTGCTCAAGCATACTAACAAAGAATAAGCTGGAGTGCTCATTAGTTATGTGCTCTGTAGCAAACACAGACCAGGAGCACAGCAGCAGTCCCGAAGTTAAAGCAAGAGAGAGGCTGAGCAGAAATCCTACACACAGAACTGCTCAAAAAATCAGTGCGAAGGACACTGGCGAAACAGTCTGAAAATATAATCACCTACTGCACACAGCTGTCAGCCATACACTATCTGTCCTCTGTATTTTTATAGCACTCATTTTTCATCACAGCTGTCAGTGCCTCGCTCACCCATGTCGTGCTGGTAGCACACCTGAGGGACAGAGGTGTTATTTTCCATTCTAGTGATGCGAAGCAGAGACCAGGGGTGGTACTCATTTGTCAGTTATCTAATACTGCCTTCCCCAAGCAGTCCGCAAAAGTCAGCGGTCACAACTCTGCACAGAAAATTCTCGCATGAAGTCTGAGCAGGGCCCTAAATTTTGCCCCTTAGCTTGCACAAGGAGCTACGTTCCCTCACCTCTTCCAGTTGCTGTAAGTGGTGCGAATACAATATAGAGTGACTTGTCGTGGTCACAAAGTACATCTGTGATAGAGAAGAACCAAGAAATCATTATTTTGGACTTTGAGGGCTGAACCATCTTTACCTTTCCTGTCATCACTCAACTCTTCACATGGCCCCTACTTCCATGTCAGAAAATGTCACTCAAAACCTGGTAGGTTCACCTCCTGCATCTCCTCCGGCTCATGGTCCCATGATCCTGTGAAAAGATCAAAGGGTTGCCATCCATCAGTCTCCTTTTTCGGCCTATTCTTGCATCTACCAAAGATCCCAGTGGTCACGCTGCTATGTGAATCCCTTATGCATGAAGAAAAACAATCCTTTACAGAACAGCAGGTCAAATTCCTAAATGAATATGAGGACTTACAGACCAAGATAAAGCTATAATTAAACAGCAGGAAACAGAGCGCAATGACAGCACTCTTCCATGTGAACATTGCCAACTCTCATATTCAAAGAACTTCAATTGGCTTAAAAGTTGCAAACAAAAAAATTAGCAATGGAAATCCTATTTTCTATTTTGCCACGTTATACCCATTCTGCACTTGGGTTTTTGTTTGTTTCGGGAAGCAGAGAGGATTTTAAGGTTTTTGTTTTTTGCCATCCAGAGAATTGCCACAAGAGATTAAGTCTGTCACAAATCTCTTTGTTTCCCCATGCAGGTTTTTAGGTAAAACACCAAACATGACCACAGAAAGTAAGAAAAGAGGTAGCATCAGAACATACTCAGTCTACTCCTCTTGAGTTTGGACAGGAAAGAAAGAAAGAAAGAATCCACACAGCCACAAGAAGTGAGAATATTTCTTTTTAATTTAAAACAGTTGCAACAATGTCATTCACAACCTTGCTCATCCCAAATACTCTCCAAAATGTTAACAGTGCTCCAAGCAAACAACTCTGAATGGTGCAAAGTAAACCAGTACAGACACTTCAAGGATACAACAGTAAAACCTCTGAAGAGTGAACAGAAATCAGAAACCGATCTCAGCCATTAAGGTAGACAGGGATAGGAACAGAATGAAAAGTGATGTCCAGTTATGTATTTTGCATAGTCTTTCAATGCATGAAAACAGCAATGGAAATAAAAATGGCTGCTGCCAGGATGAAATACAAAAGGAATGGAGATGCTTCTAAAACAATCTAATAACTCCAGTTGCATCTGCATTCAGAATGTGTGCTACAACTCAGCGGAGGCTGCCTGAGCCAAAAAAACTGATCCTGGTTTCAGTTCCACCAGTGCAAGTCAGAAGTAGTCACTGAGCACAGCAGAATTAGAAGTGATGGGAGTCAAGAACCATCTAGACTTGTTTTTATAAACCATGGTTTTGTCAGGAGTGGACTTCCTGCTCCTCAAGATTCATGATGTTTCTCATGATATCCCATCACAAAACTGAAATGCCTTAAACTGCTCATTTAGAAAAGGTGGAAAATCTCTACTTTGGGAAAGAAGAGAAGAATTCCTGAAAGCCCTGAAGAATTTCAGATATTTTCAAGTGCTAGGTTTTAGCACATCTGTAAACCTTTCCCCTGAACTGCTCCCCACACTTCTGACCCACTCACTCATTTCGGCAGGCAGTATATGAGAGTGCTCAACTGAAAAGAACTTCAGAAGCCGAGGTGCTACCTCTCACCTGCTGCAGCCAGATAATGCCCTTCCCCTTTTATTTATTGTTTCCAGTTTGTCACCTTTTTAAGTGTGTCTCGTGTCAGCTGAAACCAGTACCAGTCCCACAGCTCTTCCTGTTTTAGGATGCACCAGACAAATGGTTTGCACAAATCCAAGCTCTACCCTTAATCCTAAGAGACCAGCCACGTTTCCAGTTTAATAATGAACATAACAGCTCTGTTGGCTTCCACTTACCCAGAGTCTCTAAGTAAAAAGGTAACAGTCATCAGATCTTGTTAGTTTATAAATAGCCCTTTAAGATTATGAGGCAAGAGGGAAGCTGATGTGTTGAACTCCATTGGGATATAAATAGGTATTCAAAAAAAAAACATAAATAAAAGACATCTTTTTTTTTTCCCCACTACCAGAATGATAAAGCACAAATATAGATATATGAATGTTTTGTTCTTTCACTTTAAATTGAAGATGTGACATTTGCTGATCCCATTTTCAAACTTGGCATTTTCTGGTGAGATACACAAATACTCAAAAACCTTGAGGAAGGAAAAAAATTACTGGCAGATTTTATTTTGTCCAGAACTGGTGGCTCAATAATTACAAAGCAGCTGAATCTCACAGGAGCCACTTAATGCGCTATAGCACCATGCTTTTGTGTCAATAAGAGCGCTTAATGGAGGAAGCTTTCCCAGCAATTAGGCACCATTTACAGAATTATTGCACTAGGATTTTTCTCCTCTCTTAAGATCAGAAGCTGAAAAAATACACTTTTTTTTTTTTTTTTGGCTCTGCATGTTGTTGGTTTTTTTCCTCCAAATGCTGGAAAAAATAAAATGCCCTGCTCATAACCAGATTTTTAATTTGGGTTCTCTTTTGTAGCTGCTTGAATTTTTCTATTAAACTCGCAGGTACTGCAGAGATTAAAGCTCCCTGTCTCTCATATTCTACAAGGTTTTTTCTTTGTGTTTTTTTTTTTTTCTTTGTTTTGACCTTTCCAATTTACTTTGAAGGCTCAGTAAGATTACATGAGGCAACTCCTTCAACCATCTCTAAGCAGTGGCTAATACATTTTGAACTTTTAGTAGTTTTTGGAATCACAAAAAGTATCACATTCACCATTGTATTTTTTTCCCTAGAATTAATGTTTTCAATGACAATTTAAAAACCCATATATATATAATCTTGCCTGTGCTGCAAACTGAAATAACACCAAAAAAAAAATAAAACAAAAACAAAAAAGGGACAGGAAAGGCCAGCCCCTACCTACCCACCCTTCATTCCTGCCAGAGATATAAAACCCCTTTTGTGAAGGTGTCTGTAAAAGAGCAGATTATTGGTGTGATCGCAAGTTACAAGAAATCTGAAACATCATGAGAAAGTATTGCCTTTTTTTTTTTTTTTGGGGGGGGGGGGGGGGGGGGGGGGGGGGGAGGGATCATTAAATAAATATAACAGAATTTTACTAAGCAATTTTCCCCATTCGCAGATGGAATTAAATACTTAAGCAGCCTTTGGCAGAAAGAAGAATGGCACTGCAAATACTTTGTCAGGGAGTTGATTTCAGCTGGAGTGTGAGTGAGCTAGATGCAAATTTCCAGAAAGGAATATAATGGGACAATAACTCCTTCTTTACCTCCTTCATCAGAGAAAAAAAAATAAATAAATAAAATAAAATAAAATAATAGGCTTTTCCTGAGAGCACACTATTTAATTTTATAATCAGAAAAAAATTCCTTCTTTTAGCCACTTGTAATCCTGAATCTGTTTGAAGAACTTTCAAAACAAACATTCAAGAGAGGATGAAGAAACCTACCTCTGTGAAAATAAAATCCACTATTTCTCTTTGGCAGAAAATGTACAGGGCACTGACATCTCCGTTAGTTTCTCAGTTTTATGCATCAAAAATGCAAAACGAAACACTACAAGACTGGTGTAACTGTAGCTGGCTTTTCTCACTGTAATGACAATAATCTCAAATAAGACATTTTGCTCTGAAGAACACTCACACACACCCTCCCTCCAACTTTACACGTGATATTTCCGTAAGTGGTCTGCACTCTGGCTGAAAACAGTGACTCCCAGTTACCACAGGTGCAAATATTTCTTCATGGTCTTCAATGGATGCATGGACTGAACACGCAGGAGTTGAGCTGAACTGGTCTGGTTTTGTCCAATTTTGAAAATCCTGTTTTCTCCATATACTAGCTGCAAACTCCACCAGTAATCTGCATGGTCTTAAGGTATCCTTTAAGGTGTATAAATTTAAAACAAGGTACTATACATCACCTGATAGAAATTTTTCCCTCTAATGCTTAAGAAGGCATCAAATAACTGTTTTTATATAAACTATAAATATCCCATGTTTTCCTTTGCTTTTTGGTAGTCCAAGGGTTAGGGGTCTTTTGTTGGCTTTGATTTTTTTTTTCTTGGATGCTTTTTTTGGCAGGTTAAAAAGGCTTATGGCTTCTTAAGGCCAGGTAATAGATTTGAGGCCTAACTTGGTATCCTGTGGTAAAAATAAATGTAGCCCTGGTCTTTCGGAGGTCGTTCTGAGGCACAGACTCTAAGGTCATTGTAGATCACCCATCTGAAATGAAAACAAGACTGATTACATTCTGTCTGTATAAAAGTCATCACTTTTCAAGGACTAATCAAATCCAAAGTTCAAAGAACTTAAAATCTAAATGTAGGCATTGCAACAGAAAAAAATGACCTGAGAAACAGCTAAAGCACCTTTACTGGCAATATCAAGAACCGAAAAGGAAGAGGGATGTGTAGAGGAGTATGCAGTTAGAGTTTAAATGAAGGAAAATTATGGATTTCTGATTAAAAAAAAAAAAAAAAAAAAAAGCATATCAAAATCACAGCCAAGATCAGTCCGCAGTACTATCAGTACTAGTGTTAGAACTAGCCTGTAGTCTGATGGGTTTCTATTAATGGGAAGGGAGAGGAAGTTGGGGGAAGCTCAGATAAACAGTCAGGTACAAAAGTGATGCCCCCAAATGAACAAAGATTTGAAATAACAAGGACAGAACACTCACTGATTCATTTCAACCTAGATCTCAGCCGTATCAGAGTTGACTAATCACATCTATAATCTATAACAATCAGAAACTTCATCTCTTTGGTGGGAAATATATACACGGTTATAACGTGTGTTTTGCATGCCATGAATACACATCCTGCTCTGAACAGATGCATGTTTCAAAGAAAACATTTGTACACCCGTGTGTCTCCCTCCACTCATCATCAACTCACCTTCCTTCTTTCTTGAGATGACAAACATAGTGGCCACTCATTGTGGATGTTCCCATGTGGCTGATGAACCCAAACAGCTCATATCCTGTTTAACAAATACAAAGGGGAGCATATATCTTATTGCTAGCATTGCAATATGAATCCAGGGGAAACTTTTCTTTCTAATCCTAGAGAAGCACCTGGGCACTCCTAACTCAGACTCTGCATCCCCAAGCACAGTATCTGTTAAGACTGCAGCATATGCTCAGTTTAACTAGTACTCAAATTCACTGTCAAACATCAAAACAATCCAAGCAAAACCCACATACATCTGTGCATGTACAGCAGGGCTGTGATCACAGCCCTGGAAAGAGAAAACAGCAGATTCATTCCCAGTTCACAGAGAGCACCACAGAAAGTGCTAGATATGGAGTTCATTCCGCACACAGATTAGCTATGTGTTTGAGCGTGATCACAGATCCCCTATAAGTCAAACAAAAAAACCACGTAAGTTCTAAATTTCATCAGCTCATAAAAGGGAGGACAGGAAAGAAACTTCTTCCTTTAATACAAAGGACAATTTTTGTACTTTGAGCCTCTGGAGAACACATCATTGGTTCTTGCTCCCCACCCATTCATGCCATTCACCCAGATTACCACCAAAAGTAAAAGGGTACCTTCTTTCAGGATATTGCATAAGGACAGAGGCCTGGATTTTGGTGGAGAGGGCTTTCTGGAGCCATTTTACAGTATCATGTTGGTTATCAGGATTTCAGGCACTCAGTAAATGGTCTCAGTCTATAAAGGCTAAGTACCACAAAAAATAATTATTCCAAATCTTTATTTTCTTTTTTGTTGTTGTTGTTTTTTAATCTAATGATTATCAATCTTTCCCACATCTCCACAAGACTTAAGATTGGATTTTATCATGTTAGAAACAAAGAAATTAATGTTCTTATACAATAATGGCAACCACAGAACCAAAATCAAATTGGATGTTAATATTTTTTTCTAAGACCATTACAGTCAAAACCAGAGGGACAACCTTAGAACATAAAACAGTTATTAGAATTGGTCACAAATGACCCTTCAATATGATCGCATTACATTGGAACCACTGAGCTATTGTACTCTAGTGCTTTTACACTTAAGTTGCTGTGTGGGGTTTTTTTTGCCTACTTCACAACTTTGACTGCTGTACATTTGCTCCATCTTGTGGTTTATTTAGCAGTCATATGACTGAGAATCTCAAAGAAAAAAACATAGCCCAAAAGAAAACATCAAAGCAGTACAAACAGGATGCTAATTATACCAGCCACATTAGAATAAGAAATTTGGTTGAGGGGATTTTATCAACCCACCCACCCAACCTCACCCCACACCATAGAAGGACAGAAACTCAGGTGGTCTGCAACAGCAGTGTTATCTTTGGGATACTCAGCCTCTGAAGATTTCGACATTCTAGCTTTTCTTTGTCCTTCTATCTTACAGCAACAACAAAAAAGTAAAACTAGGCCAGGAGAGACTTTTATGCCGTGGCAACAAAAAGCTGGGACTCAGGTTATTCAGTGAGTCCAGAGAAAGTTTACTGAGCAAACACAGACCACAGAAATTAGCCCCACAGCATCTGGCTCAGCCCCAGAAGCAGGATTAAAAGTAAGTTGTCTGAAAGAAGTACTTGGGTAGGTGTGATGCAACAACACAATCGCCAACTCTAAGCTGAAGAACTTACTTCCAGGCCCATCTTTGATCCTGGGTCCCTCTGATCCTGTCTCTGCAAGGATATTCGCGTTAGCATGGTTCTCCAGATCCATCACGTCCAAAGCAGGCTCACTCTCTTCCTCAAGTTCAGGGCGGCTGAAGATCCATTCCAGCGCACGCTCCAAATTATTGTTCTGTGAGTCAATCAAACAAAAAAGCAGCCCTTAATACATTCTCTAGAATCATGCTACCACTCAGATACCAGCCTTTGAAACAAATATGGATCATATGCAAAAGCCCTGAAAGCTTCTAAGATACATACTCTTCCTCCATGGAAAACAGTATTCAACAAGCACTCTGCAGAAGCTTAATAGATGGAAAAGAAATCTTTCCACAAATATTTCCCATGGTCCCAGATTTCCCATCATGAAGACACACAGTCTTTCGGCATTCTGATTGTTTCTCAACAGATGTTTCACTACATTTTAACATTACATGTATGTAATGCACACTGCCCACCTTCTCCACTTTAACCTAACCAAGGCAGGCATCCCACACTTTGCCAGAATAGTTCTACACGCATTACCCACTAACTCAATTTTTATATGTATTTTTCAGAGCTACCTGAACACGCACACATACAGGGCACATAATATCAGATGAAATCCACATGCTACCACTAACTCAAGGAACTCACTGTTGCCTTCAGCGCTTGAATTGCTAGGTTCCTTTGGAAACCCATGGAAATGATAATGGCAACCATCTCTTCAGGAGGCTGGTTATCCAGCCCAACAGCCCCTAACCCAGCCGCTCCACTGGAAGTGGCTCCTCCAAACGCAGGTACAACCAGTGGCTCAGCAAAGTCTGGAACAATAAAACATTCATCAATTCATCCTTTTGCCCCACTGAACTGGAAAGTCAACAACACACACAAACAAACAGGACCTCAAAGCAGCCTGGAAATCAATGTGCAGTTTATTTCACTTGCCCGGTTGGGACTTAAATGTGTGGAAAGCCTTAAAAAACAACAAGTTGCAACAACTTGGTACATCACAGAAGTGAAACAACTGAAGGAAAGTAGCAAAGGTTGATGTAGAAGCAGTGATGACACCAGAACAGTAGACAATCCGGCTGATGTGCATATAGTTGTAAAATTAACTGATTCCATAGCTGAAATATCCTGGTTAAGCTCAAGTAAAACTCATTCTCCATTTACACAAGCAACACAAGAGTCCACAATGAAATGGGAACTCAACCAAATCAGGAGCTCCCTGGCAAGGGAGTGCTCAGCTATACTCAGTACCAAATCATGGGCTCAAACTTTGTATGGTTGAAACACAGAAAGTGGAGAATATCTAGCTGCCAATTAGGTGTCCATCAGTAGATAGCACAACTTATAAATATGTTGTGAATGCACTAATCTGAGCTAGAGAAGGCTGATATGGCAAAAAAGCATCCACAAAACAGAGCTCTCTGAACTTACGCTTGATCACAAGTCAGCTTTCCCCTCTGCAGCACAGACCTAGCCAAAGGCTGGAAAACAGAGAGCTAGCCCACACCACCAGTGAGGACAAGAGACAGTACTCTTGGTGTAGCTTAGGTTTGTTGTCTTCTAGACAGAGGATGCCATATGATGGTCAAGACCTGCATATCCTAGGAGCAGCTTAGGAAAATGCACTCACACCTCCAGGTTTCCTGAGGTGAGGAAGGGGGATGTTGTTTCTCTGTCACACGTTATGACATTTCAACTGCCATGATAGACAACCAGGAGGTGAGTTTAGTTTGCACCTTCCAGTCACTAACCTGGTTCTTCCATATGTGCAATGATCCAGTTGAAAGCCACTTCAGCACCCAGGTTGCCTGTATAGTACACAGCTTTCCGACATGCTTCCAAAGGAAAACCCATCTCTGCCAGTTGCATAACTGAAGACTCATCAATATCTAGAGCTGCAAGAAAGGACCTTCTAGAATATACAAGTCTAATTTAATCTGTTGTACAGTCATTCTTAATGTTATTTGTGGTGATACATATTACTATACATACTGCTAGGATTTGTTTTAGTACTAGTATTTAGGTTAGCAATAAAGCCATACTCATTAGAAAGCAGCCTTGTACAAAGCATTATAGTATTTATTATGATTTATTATGGACTTGGAATCATTTGTCTCACTAACCTACATAGGTCATTAACCTTGACAATTTCCTACAGAATTTCATTTATAAAAGAACTCACCGCTGAATTTTAAGGGGTGAAGTTAGGTACTGAGCTTAGCTAGGGAAGGCCATCTAGAGCCATCACAGCTCTCTGAGGAAGGATCTTGCAGGCAAGAGGAACAGTGGCTGCTGGATCTAGCAGTCTCCAGCTGAGCTTCATCTCTGAATTACACAGCCTGACAGCTTCAGCTGAGGTAAGAGTCCAGAGGGAGCCAGGATCAAGCAGCTGTAACCCCCAGAACTGCAAGATCCTGCCGATGAGTGGCATCTTGCAGATGAGCCCTTGGCTCCTGCTCTGGTCTGTTCTGCATTGAACACCTGCAGAAATTCAGCGAGTCTTTCTTCCCAGGAGAGGTGGTACCCACCTCTCTTTAGGTCTCATACCATACCACTCGGACACATTGTCTCTTCTGGGGCTTTTAGCTTAGAGCAGAACTTCTGCTACTGCCTCTGCTGATGCATGGAAAAATCGATTTGTTCTGACAGCACTGCTGATACTATAAAGCACTACAAGGACCTTCTTGGTATTCTCTCTCTCATTAATAAGTTATTATTAGAAGTAGCACAGATAACATTCTGCTTGGAGATAACTGCAGGTAAAAATAAGTTTCCAACACAGTAAATATTAAAGACACCTCACAGATATTCATATTGCACTTCCACCTCCTTCATTCTACAAACCAGACCTGAAATAAGTCTCTGCTAAGATCATAACAACTTCAGTCTGGAAGTACAGCAGATTCATCAATGAAAGTAGCAACCAAGTCTTCTCTTTAGCAAGCAATTATATAAAACATAAAGGAACTTTCAAGCCTAGAGAGGTGCTGTTCAGCATTCAACATAGACAACTGTTAAGTTAAGGCTCTGTCCATAGAATCTGCATAGCATCCTACATATATCCAAACACATGTAATGTTTAAACCTAAAATATCTCCTAGTTCATATAATTAAATGCATGGGTATAAAATAGTAGTGTCTATTTTCTAATAAATGGCTGCATGCGTGAAGCAAAAATATTGTAAAAACATTGCATCCGAGTTAACATCTCCTGGTCTGTTCACAATTGTATTTTATTACACACAGGTACATCAGATTTTATATTCAAGGTTACTGCAGATAGAGTAGCAGCTCATATTCTGGCTACACTTATGCTAGTACAGACTCTTTTATGCAGAAGAGTCCTGCACGCATGCAAGCAAATGATGAACAAATACAGATGTCAGCTGCTACTTAAAGGAAGCATGCAGCCAGAGCTCCATGCATCAGTATGTGTACAAAGAAACCATTAACTGGGCAAAAGCATGGCAATTTAAGCAGATGAAATACCAGTCTCAGAAAAATGAGATACATACACTCCATGAAATGGTTCATCGTACGATCTGAAAAACAAGGGGAAAAAAGGAGGGAAAGCCACATATGAAGGCTAAGTAGATTCATATTGTTCCATATAACAAAAAATCCATGTGTTTTTTTTTAAAGTCACAGAAACATTGGACCTCATACAGGCAGAGCATGATCATCTTTATATCCCTGATGTTTTGCCTTGAATTAACAACCTCCCTAGCAACTCAGAATGAGATGCCACTAGTATCATAAACCAGCAGGAATTATATCTGATGGCTAAACTTAAATAAGAACCTGTTCTGTTATAAGGTTCCATCACCCAAACGCGCTAAAAACAGGTCAGTCCACTAAAAAGGGCTAAAAAGAATAGGTCATGGTAAGAAACTGCAGATAAGAGTCAAAATTCAAACCTTTAGGGAGCTGAATTTTGACATAGCCTTTGGTCTGGCACACAACCTCAGGTACTAGTTGTCTTTCATGGGGAGGATCAAGAGAACAGATGTCAGTACCTTTCGGATCATCAGGAATGATAATGGGAGGAGCAATGTCTGGAAGTTCCTCTTCTCCTGGTTGGAGACCCGTGGCCCGAAGGTGATTGATATCCAGGAAATCTGGCATGTCTACAGAAACATCTACAAAAACAGAGAAATGGGTTAAGCATATGAAACCACCAAGGACTCTGGTACACAGCTGACAAACAGCTAGGATAATTTCACATGGGTTAGTTTAATTTGTCATAAAAGAAAAGAAGATTCAATTAGGATCTTCACAGTATAAAATTCAGAATGAAGTAATGTCCTCATACAGGAAAGCATGTATACCTTACAGATTATATTAGATAGAATGAGAAAAGGGAAGTATAAAAGGCACATACCAAGCTTTTTGGGTATCCAGTCAAGGCCAAAGGTGAACTTCTTTATCTGCACAACTAAGTACTCAGGAAATGAAGCAAAACGTGAAGTCCTGGGAAGCACAAGAAATTCAATTCAGTGAAGCAGGGCAACAACATCAAAAGCAGCACAGATTTTAGTACCTCATGCACACTGAGATAAGTAATTCTAGTAATTCTGAGTGAAATGAATAGTGATGAATTTTATAAAATATAAGTGAGAACCTAAATTTCACAGAAAAGTAAGTTTTCAAGTACAGTGAAGTATAGTAGCTTTCTATACATTTATATCCCAAATGTCAGCTGAAAACCTTGCAGATATTCAGCTTGTATGAAAAATACAGCAAACAACTAAAAGTAATATATTAAATTTGCTTAGTCAAGCAATTCTGAAATTGAATGTCAGAAAATAACTTTTCAATGATGTATTGGCTAGAACTTTAGGGCAAATGTTTAAAGCATAGTTTGGACAAAATGGGCTAACAATGGAATGTGCAGTTTTTCATTCTAACAGTAGCATAGACAATGAGGTATCAATCCACCTATAAAGCATTTCATTAAGATAAAGATGTTATTTTTGAATTTTTCATATAAAAATACTATTTAGAAATGCATTATATTCTTATTAAACTACTACGATATTTAACAAAAATAGAGATGACTCGAGGTGAAACAGATATCTGATTTTTGTCAGCTTAATGAAGAGAAAAAAGTTAATCTTGAACACAATGAAACATTATATGTATTGCTGTTCTCCTTCTCCGCGTTCCCATTTTCCTTGTATTTAGTATCCTGAACCTTTCCCCTTATCTTCCATTTACACATGCCATCCTTTCCTCTAGTTCAACTTATTCTGGGTAAAATACAATTAACCCATCCTCAATGAGGCCTTCTTTCCATATTACAGATAGTTGCTTTCTAAATTATTGTTAGCTCTACCCTGCAGTTTTAGTAACTTTATTATCTGCAGCAGAAAATTTTGAATTTTAAACATATTCTTCTTTATCTTTCAATGCTTTTAAATATCCAAGGAATGAGGAAGTGCTAAATCATGGTCAAAGTAAAGAGAGAGAGAGAAACCTCCACAATTTTCTGCTACGATTTTCTCCATACCACGTGCACTTGCCTCACAGCTTTCAATACGAGTGAAGCTGTACACAAAAAGAGGGATGAGGCATTGATATGTTAAGTGATCTAAAAATAGAAGGTATCACAGCAAATCAGTTGCAGAGCTCATTTTTCAACCACTCCTTGCTGCTGACATATAGAAATGGAACCTGATAAGAAACTAAGTCTTGTTAACAAGGAATTCTCCCCCTGCAAATTTCAGTCCTCTGCCTCCCATTCTATTTCATCTCAATGCTTTCTAAGCCCAAGAAGCTTTTATTCTTTTATCTACCTAAGTATAGGCACACAAGGTAGTTTTCTTTTTTTTTTTTTTTTTTTTTTCCCTAAGTCCACCTTGTACCATGACCCCACATAAGTAAGAGCAATCAAGCTTAACAGATGCAACCATATCCTGTAGCTGGCAGATGTGGATGGGTTGAAATCCAGACACATAAAAAACATAGTAACATAATTACAACAGCATTATCAGCATAGCACTTCACAAATTCAAAGACTTCCATTCATCAAAAGAACTTTTTCAAACAAGAAGTAAAACCTTCACTTGCTTTATCTTGTTTTGTCTCCACACAATGCTATTCAGCATTTTTAGTCAAATGAAGACATCAAGGGACTAAGCACAGAGATCCAGAGTGTCTCTTAACACTCAGTACAGAGCATACTAGCTAATACATGGGAATCAATTTTAAAACATGGGCAAACAATTAAGTAATAAGCATTTAAAGTTCAAGCTCTTAAAAACCAACTAATTTCACCTCTTGGAGTTTGACAGTTTAGATCAATTTATTTCCTGCTCGATTGCTCATTACAGCTCTTGTCGAGCTTGATCTGCACATTGCATTGTGAGCCCCAACATTAACACGATCCCAGAGCCCATAAAGCCCTTTGTTTCTCACTGTGCCATGTCCAGGTAGGAAAGTAAGCAAAGAGTACAGGTTTTCATTAGGCACACAGACACTTACTTAACTCCTGCAGATTTTGCTTGAAGGGCACTGCTCCAGAAGTCTTCCACATTGTTCGGTTCAGAAAAAGCCTGCAGACATGCACTAAATGGGATCTTGGCACGGACAAGCTCTGGTGGAGCTCTCCTTGCAGCTTCTGCTTCTCGCCTCTTCAGTTCATACGCAATTAATTCATCTGAGAAATACACATCACATGGAAAGCTAAATGAACATTGTTGTGGTTTTGATGTGCCTCACTGCAGTCTTATTTTTGCAGGTCTTAGAAACAGAAGAACCTACCTACCAGTAAAACTCTTGTGTGGCTCAACAGACATCATTCATTGTTGGGAAAGTTTCCAAATAGTCAGTCAATAGACCTCTTTGTTTCCTTACCTTTGTTTGTTGCTGCTTCCATTGCAACAGGTAACTGCATGATATAGTCCACCCTCTCTGTGTAGCGCACCTTTCTGGACTGGCAGCATTGTGTGCGTTCTTCCACCAGGAACCGGAAGACATCACTGGGGTTTTCTGAACCTACTGGGTTCCTCTGAAAGGAATATTAACATTCACTTTAATGATCATCCCTTAGATGACCAAAGAATCCAAAGACTGATGATAAGCACAAAGACACTAATGTTGCAGCCAGCTCTGACAGCTCAGCTTGTTTCCTATTGCATGCAGAACTCAGAGAAGTTCTTGATGTCTGCATACACAGCAATATCTTGCAGAAAGATACTAATTTGCAGGGTATGCACAGAATGAATGTGACTGAGTCAAGGTAGACAGAAGAAGCTACGAAAGTAACAGGTTATAATAAAGACTGAAATCTCAGGTAAGTAACATAGAACATCCCTTCAGCAGACAGAATTGTTCCTACCACTCTGAATCTGCATTGAAACAGAACGAGAAACTTGTAGTTCATTATCCAGATAGAAATGTCATACAAAGAATAATTCCTCCTCCTTATTGTTCATGTTAATATCTGTGATCAGGTTTAAAAAAAAAAAAAAAGTAAAAAGAAAAAAAGAAGTCTTCTAGCCACCCTGTAATCAGTAATGCGTTTTGTGATGTAGAATGTTACACATTCAAATGTGAATAACTTCATCCAAACTAACACATGAATAAACACCTTTGATTCTTGGGGAAAATAGGAAAATGAGGGAGGAGGGATGGAAAAGAAAGAAGTGCTTTAAATCAAAACTGGCTGTCTTTGTAAATTTCCTTTTCAGAAAGACATAGTTAAAATTCACAGCACTGGTTCTTTTACATGCAGCATTGAGCTGGAACACAGTAGAACTAACATTTTATATTCAGAAATATTCAACTGACAAATATTCACTTTGCCTTCATCAGGAGAGACTTTCTCCTGTAATGACTCAAGGATGTACAGCTGGGATTTGTAAAAGGAGTTGGATGTGGTGATTAGTTTGCTCCCAATGTAGACAAAAATTTGCAATAATAATACCACCTAATTCATTATTATTCCAAGACAGACTTTGTTATGGTAAACAAATGGATAGTATGCAATCATAAATGAACAGCAATTTAAGGACAGACACATACATTTATAAATCTTATAGTTTGTTCAAAGATGCTTGACCTTTCTGTATCTCTTGCATCACTGGTCATGCAAGAGTCTGAAGTCATGAGAAAGGAGAATAAAATGAAAAATTGTTTCTAAATCAAAACACATTTAAATTGGTGCCATTTTCTACATATCCAACACTATAAAGAATATATTAAAAAATGAACTATTCATATAACAACTTGGTCCTCATTGTCTAACACAACCACAGAACAGAAGATTTCCACAGAACATTAAGATTTTCTCACCTCTACGAGATTTATAAGATGTAGAAAAAACTCCTGCGCGTCTTGTTGTCTATTAGAGGAAAATTCTGGGTGGCCTTTACTTATAAAAGCCTTAAACATTCGGGGAGATATTCCATTGTGTTGTGGCTAGAAATAAATGAAAGAAAGAAAGCTTTTAAAGAAGAATTTTTGTTTATTCTTGGACCAAAGATCACTCCACTAGATCTATTTTTGACCCATTTCTATCACTGTAGAAATAATAATTTCAGTTTCATCTAGACTTCCATTTTAATAAAAATGAAAAGGAACCTGAAATGTTATTCGACTGTTTTAGAATATGTTTTCTGACATCTCCTGCATCATTCATTTCATCTGATTTTTCCATGGCATTTGCAAGTTAAAACCAATTACTGCAGGTTTCATAGAAGCATAGAATGTTTGCTGAAGGCTAGTAGTTTTCAGAAAGGCTAAAAGTCTACACAGTTTTCTAACATTTGACATTCCTTCAGACCACTGTTTCACTTAAAGCTATGTGGGCATTGAAGCACGTTGATAAACCAGCTGGCAGCTTTACTCAGGACAAAACCTTTCCAGAGATCTCTGCAGAGTGAAGCAGAGAGCAACTAATGCATGCAGGATGAATTCCCAGATGGGTTGCAAAGAACAGACATGAATCTGCAATTTGCAGGTGTTAGTTTTGTTGAAGGACCAGGAACATACAGCCTTTGGCCAGAAAACTGTACCATTTATGAAGATCTCTAGCTGCTAAGAGAGTCCTCATTTTCATTTTCACAATCTCTATACCACTTCAAGACGCTTTTTTTTTTTTTTCTCCTTGGAATTGTATCCTCAAGAATACACTAGTCATTATTCCTTTTACATAACACTTTCAAAAAGGTCAGAATCTTTTACTCAGATTTGCCCTCATCCTCCATAAGACCAAATAAATTTCAAGACAGTCCAAGCAAAAGCATAGCCTCTAGGACATACTAAGGGTTGTTCAATATCCAGCCAATCTCAGTCTCTACTACAGTTGCACTATCATTCTGGTATAAAAATAGAAAAAGCAGCATGAAATGGAAGATGCATAAAGCATACACTAGCAGAGCAAAATTTTATTCTTGGTTTCACCAGCGTAAGATAGCCCTAGACTCACTGAAATCAGAAGCAGATGCTCAATTATGTTTTTTTCGGTTTCTGGCAACATACCAGCTACCTCATTAAACTAAGATGCTAGTTAGAGGGTCTCAGAAAGAGAAAGGGTCTCAGTACTGTTTGAACAGAGAGATGTTCTAGGGATTTCTGAATCATGGGTTATTTATCACTTTTGTGTCCTCGACTGCCTTTCAAAGCCAAGACTGAGGAGAGAAATGCGTAAAACAGCTCAAATTACTTCACATCAGGCTTTTTCCTATGTTGAAAGCAAGAATACTGCAAGGTGGCACTTTTGCCCTGATGTGTAATGCAATGAGTTTGGACTTAAGCCTTGTTTCCATCTATATGCTTTTTACTCAGCCATTTGAGCAGGGAGAAATATGCCACATGTGACAATCTCTAGAAAAGGATCTCACACTGTAAACTCTTTCTACCTCAAGGACAAGAAAAATAATGGAAGAAATGGCAGAGCTCTAAGCAGAAAATTAAGTCCTAGTTGATGACGATTGAAGCTTTCAATCTGTTCTTCATATCAAAGTGGGTCCAAGTGGCTGCCATTCCCAGATAAAGCTCCTGTGGCAAAAAGATTTCAGCTCCCCAGAACCATGAATATTTATAGAATACCTGGCATACTTTCCCCATCAACAGTTGCAAAACAGTTTAGCTAAATATAGACTGTGCTGGACCAATGCAGATCTCACATGAACGCTTTTACAGGCAACAACTCCAAAAAACTTTGGATGAATTCCAAAGACCCAGAAAGCTAAAGAACTTCTTTGCATGTAGGAGGCAAAAAAAGAGGGGGGAGAGAATAAAAATAAAATGAATAATTGATTTTATAGACACAAAACTGAAGCACTTGAAAATGTTGAGGGCCTAAAATCCTCTGCAATCATATTAGTTTATTTTAAATATCAGTACAGCTATCTGGATGAGAAATATCATCTGTATGTATACTGGTATTTCGTGGAAGAGCTGGCAGGGCAGGAAAACACCCCCAAGCCCACAAAACCTACATTTGTACATCCAGAGTGAGGGAACAGAGGGAACAGCTATATTTATTTTTTCTAAGTAATTCTTCAATACAAAGAATAAAAGGAATAAAAAAATATTCAATAAAAAGAATAAATAAAGGCTAATTCAAATACTGGTAACTGCTAGGATTTGCTTGATAACGAACTCATCTGATACATACAACTACAATTTTATTAAATTGACCTTATGAATAATACAGATATTCTTAAATAACAACACATGGCTACTACTAACTACCTGACAGAAATATGCTATTTGTCATTAAAAAGTTCTCAACATCTCATTGCTAGGAGTGACCACTGGCCTAAACATGCAGATGTAGGTTTATTCTAAGTGTCCTGATCTTCCAGCACATAGTTCTTCATTCATATCCTGTATGCATTTAACAAAGCAGGTCATCAGTGCACAGAATTTAAGGTGAGGAGTCTGTTGAAATTATTCTACTATTTCTTAGTTATAGTGATGCACTGATAGATTTTAACTTTATTTAAAGGAAACATAAGCCACTTGTGATTGGTTGCACCAAACCAATGACTATCTGTTGTACAAAACAATCGCTTTGAGACATGAAGCTTTCAAATCCTGCAACCTACTGTGTACCAGATGTTTGGTCTTTGTCCAGTATCCCCCTGACATTCTTATTTTAGGAGAATTTCCTATATCAATAACTGATAGAGGAAGGTAGAGGAAAAAATCTATTTCCATGGAAAACATCATCATGCTTCTGTGACAGAAGCAAATGTGATTGCTATTATCTGTGAAAATATGACTTGGTAAGAGAACTTTTCCTCCATAAAGAAAGCTCTTTCCTACAGGCATTATTTTCACTATTTGCTGCTAGCTCACCATTTGTTTCTAAATATCCCATCTATGGAGTCTGCGCTTTGGCTCCACGTGCTGCTTGGAATCACAATAAGAGAGGTTGGCAGGGACACAAACACATTCCAGGCAGTTTTTCTAGCATCACTCTAAAGAAGATGTTTCAAAGTAGATAATTTGAATAGTAAAACAAATCTAAACTTCAACAGATTCACTTGGGTAGAGAACACTGACCAAATAACTAGGATTTTCTTCCACACAGTTATTAATTGGGTAACTGTAGGGAAAACAGGCAAATCCAAAAACATCAGTGTTCAAAGTGACAAAATCTGAACTGGTGTTATTCTCACTCTGAAATGTTGAGGGAAATTACACTAACCTGGACAAAGAAAATAATCTTTCCCAGCTCACCACTAAGCTGCTGACAGCTTTTCTTCACAAAAGTAAGAACAGGTACAAAGATTAAAAGGTGAATCAGGCAGTGCCCATGAACCTTGCTGACAAAAATACATCAGTCAGGCCTTGGTCAAAAATTATCCTTACTTTTAAAAAAATCAAAATACTGTAAGAAAAAGAATACGAGGAGGCTTTCTGGTTATTGTGAAAGTATTCATTGCTGAATGAAGAAAGCATACACAGATAAAGGTGTAGGTGTATGGATGCCACTATGTGCCTTGATGCTTGGCTGTCCAGTGGTTACAGTTTCAATTTATATCCAAAAATCATATCTACTGTTCATTTTCTAGGAGAGACCCCACTGGCATAGGCATGCTTCCACATGTTTTTTGTAACCATAAAATACTCGAAGCAAGCCTCAGTGGATATAGCTCTGCATGACATCTCTTTCACACAAATGAAAGCCTCCAGCACCGCTAAATCTCGCATTACATAGACAGCTTCTCCTAAAATCAGGTGGAATATCGTCAGACACTTCTCAGAAGCACCTCTTCAGTTCTTTATCCTTCTTTCTGCAATTTAGAGAGGACTTAGACGTTTTCTTCTAAATACTCTGGACTCTCTAAATAACATTTTTTTTGTTCCTCAGAAAAGGTAAACCAAAAGGTAAACCTAAGCTCTGCTCTCATTACTGGAGCAGGAGAATGTTATTAGCAGAACCAATGGTAGCTTTAATGCTTTGCACAAATAGTCCCTGACTAATATATTCCTGACAAGAATCCTGCTCATTCCACCTTGCTAAGCATCCCATGCTGGATCCACCCATGCTCTCCAATGCCCAACACCTGTTCCCTTTTCTCAGGGTATCATTTTTACCTAGTTACCAGGCTGCACAAGCTCAGTCAAATACCTTGTGTTCTTCTTTCATCACCTGTTCAATAAGCTCAGATTTCATGGGTGGCTTAGAGTACTGGCCTGAAAGGAGGCCATGTCCCAGTTTAGCCCTGTAGGGAAGAAAATGGGGGGGGGGGGAAGAAAAACATGGGAAAACAGGTAAAGAATAGACAGATTTCTTCCAAGGAAAAAAGAAATGTAGTGTCTTTGAACCCCTGAGGAAACATTATCTGTAATTACGCAGACAAGTCTTCACATTCTACCCTGTGCCATTTCTCACTTTCAAGCCCATGAAGACATGCTCTTCAGCCCTGCCATTCAATTATTCAGATTTTATTTACATTGACCAAGTAAATCACTGAAAAGTGTCACTTACATCTGAGTGTTGAAATCTTGCGTTGGATCAAGAGGGGAGTAGTCATATATTCTTGGAAGGTTTCCCACATACCTGAGCAGCAAGAACAAAACAGAACAAAACAAAAACATTCAAACATCACAGCTAGATTTACTCAGAGATATACTAACAGATACTCAGTGTTCAGCAGTGATACATCTGCAAGCTCCCTCTGTACTAGGAAGTCAAATTTTGCATCATAGCAATGACTTAATCTGTCCCTGGTGAGTGTTTCTATCGTGGAAGAAATAGTAGTAAAGGAATTATGAAATGCACATTTAAGTTTTGCTTAGAAGCTTCTAGCTAGAGAGAAGGATACAGCAGTGTTGTTCAGTAAGAATTTAAGTTCTATTCTTTGATTGTGAAGTAGCTGCTAGATGGAGTTACTCAAAACTACAGCGAAACATGCATGTACTTCCTAGTCTTGACCAACACTGCGGAATAAATTTCAAGGTTGTTTTTTTTGTTTGTTTGTTTGTTTGTTTGTTTTGTGGTTGGTTTTTTTTTGTTTTGTTTTTTTAAGTCAGGACCTAAACATGTAAAATAATGGTTCTGTTGAGTTTCCTCAGAGAAACAAATGCTAACTCCTGACAATAACCACTGAAGCATATATTATTGTAAACAGTTTGTTGAAAAGTGCAGCATTTTGTAGCATGCTATCTATTACTTCACTTGAAAACAGATGTAATAACAGGCTACATGGTAGGGCCACAGTGAAAGAACACACCTAATTTCTGCCTCGTCCAAAGATCTTCACTGCTCTGTTAATACTGTATGCTTCAGGAAACTCCAAGGACAATGCTGTGGAAAACCACTTCCCTTAGTAAAGTCCATCCTTATGTTTTTCAAAAATGGAGATAGCAAAGCTGTCAATTAGACTCTACTCCATATGGCCAACAAAGTAAACAAACACAAGTTTTCTCCCTCTTCTTCTCCTGAAGGCAGTTGCTACTTGTAAACCTGGGAGGTGTTCCAAAATCTAAAACCTTACTTCCAGAACACACACTACCATAGCTGTGGATGGAAAACGCACCCTGAATTTATTGCAAACCATAGACTGTATACTTTTTATAAATATAAAGGCTTCTCTCCTTGAAGTGATGTGGTCTGTTTTGGTTGGTCAGGAGTATTTCACATTCTTCTGTTTTGCTAATTATGTATGACAGGCAGACCCAAACAAAAACACTGAATCCAAAGCAAGTTCCAATTTCAAAGGCAGATTAGGTTTGGGATTCCAACCTTATCCAGAATAGAACAATACAAATCACTAAATCCTCTAACTGGCCACTGAACTGACTGAAAGACCTGCTTGGAGGTAAGACATTAAAATACCATTTTGCACAGAAAAAAAAAAAAAAAAAAAAAAGAGAGAGAGAGATTGGGGAATACAACAAGAGCTAACTTGGAGCTACTTACGCTCTCTGGAACTCTGGGATGCTGAAAATGATTTGCATGACAGCATTGAGGTAGCAGCTATTTCCTAGGTTCTTCATGCCAGTATATCCTGGGCCATACATGGGCTTGAGTTTCACTCCAGATTCTTGAATCACTTCCCATTCTGAGACTCTTGGTTTTATATCATTATCTCTTAGTCCATTTTCTGTCTGAAAGAAACAAGAATTTTTTTTCCTTTTAATTTCTACCACTATTATATTGTTGCTGTCATCATCATCAAATTTGTGATCTAATCTAGATAAGAAGAGTCAAATCATGGGAATAGGAAAATGAAGGTAACTTGTGCGTGTCGGGAAAGAGATCGGGGTCAAAAGTCTAGCAGCTTACTTATCCAATCCTTTGCAGCATCTGAGACCATACCTAAGTTTTGAAGGTTGCTAAATAAAACAGGTTTCCCGGAAAGACCATTGAATAAGAGAGATTTTTTATTCATAACATTGGTAAGGAAATCAGTATAATAAAACCATGTTTTATTAGTTACATGAAGTCTTTTGAAACTGGTTTAACTCTTCTCAGTTGCTTTGTGCTTATTTTTAGTTTTTTCTTCATTTGGACAATGAAATACCTGTCTTTAAAACCATTTTCCATTCAGACTTCTTAGATTATTTAAACAGAACCGGAAGCAACATCCGTCAAGATACAAATTAGTAAAAAGGACTTTTCTACTGCCAGGAACAGGACCCTGTTTGCCCCAGTCTCTTTCTGGTATACCACATTATAATCCATACTCCTACACTTGAGTGAAAGTATGTATTTATGCATTTTTAATGTCTGTATTAACAAGACCTAGACTGAAATTTATAGCTTTACATAAAGACATTTTCAATCACATTTTACTTGTCCATTAATTTATTTTTGCTTGATATTTTTATCTACTTACACAATTAACAGGCTTTCCTCCACTCATTGTAATTAAATATTCAAGATATTATTATCTAATTGAATGGCATTTTTCATCTTGAAGGAAAATGGCACAGAAGAAGAGAAGTGACACATATAAACTGCTGACTACAAAGGAACTTTTTGGAAAGGCAATTCTCAGATTTGAGAATAACGATTCACTCATCCAGACCTCAGAAAATATAACATGGACTGGCTGACTAAACTTTACAAAATTAAATATTATCATAACAGTCTGAAGCAATCACACAAATATAAACTACAAGCATCTTTTTTCTATTTCTTCCTGTCCCCAGCTAGAAGAGAAAAAGAAACCAAGAAGATTCATTTCCTACCACTTGCATCTGCAGCATATCAATCCCAAAGTGTGCCAAATGCTTTGCTATGTGTGGATCTAAAACTGGCTCCTCTTCATCAAAGGAATAGACATCTAGAAAAGCAAAGAGAACAGATGATCTATTGTATCAAATGTTATTCCTTCTCTTTGTTTACTAACATTGCATTCTCGGTACAGGCATGCCTACGCAAGATGCCTAATTCGTATTCTCTGGGTTTGGTTAGGACCAACAGGCAGCTGTATGCATACAGACCCACACAGCTTAGTAAATGTCTTAAATATTTTCAACACAATCACGTCAACTCTTCTTCTTAGAACAAATTAGATGACTTCACAGTATTAAAACCTAAGAATGTTTATAGCAATTACAGTATTTTCCCCCCAAAGTAAGTAAAAAAAATCTGTAGCAAAAAGAATGAACAGGGAACATGAAATTCTCAGATTCATAGACAGTCTACGTTTTGAACATGACAACGAGAGATTCTGATTTCTTGTGGAGCTACTGGATACAGGCAATCGCTTTAAAACTGAGCATGTGGAGCCCACTGACTACTGCCAGTGGTGTTTCTAGTACAGTTCAAGGAATCCACTGATTTCCTTTTCCTGTGGAGATGCAGGAAAAACTGTGCATGTCTTTATTAGATGAAACTTGGACCGGACTTAGAAGATTAATCTTGTGGTTAGGGAGAAAGGCTGATTTCATTATTGGGGTGTCTGGCTTTATTATATGAAAGATTTAAATTTCAGTTCTAGCTCTAAAATAGGTCCTTATGGCCCATAAACATTTAGGAAGGGCAAAGTTCAAACTGAGGAAGGAAACAATATGTCTAGTGATATTTTCATTATGAAACCAAGTTTAATAAATCCAACAGAGGGACAAAATGGAGATAAAAACTCATTTTTATCATTTACCAAGCAAGACTTGTAATGAAGCTGAGTTTTTACCTACTTGAGTAAAAAACAAAGCTGCAAGCATCATATAAAGATAGGCGTTATAAGACACTCACTAGAATGACTTGAACAGGCCTTCCATCTTCTTTCTCTCTTTTCTACCCTATGGCTCTGTAGTTTATGACCTGCTCTGGTCTCTACTCACACCGAACCCCAGAATCCCTCTACCGGTCTGCCTGCACTCCTCTCAGCCAAGTGTCCTTCACACCCAGCAGAATTTCTCTCAGTAACCTTGCTCCATGTGACTAGATCCAGGCTGACAGAGAAATCTGAACCAGTAGAAAACAGAAATAAACTTAGGAGGAGAGAGCAGGAATCCAGATAAAGGCTGTTCACAGCACAAATACCACCTCTGAAGGGTCATTATTCTGCTCTCTCCTGGCAACTACAGACCTTGGCTTTGCCTCAGCCCATCACATGTGTAAGAATTTAACAAGAAGGCAGTCTCCTTGAGGACTGCTAGTAGGAAACTCAAGCTGAAATGACAGCTTGAGGACTAGCCACCATTCTAAGATCTAAATGCAACTTAAAATTTGGCAGCCCTTAAAAAAACATTAACTCTCTCAAACTGAGGAATGGTGGTTTTGGGTTGTGCTGCTTTCTGCTGATCGGCCATCACACCCTTTATTAACATTGGTCCTCGTGACCCCTCTGGCATGTGCGGGGCTGTAGCTGCCCATCTGCTGGAATTCCACTGCATGGTAGCAAGCATGCCCAGAAGACATGACACCTCATCCACACACATGAGATCACAACATTCCCATAGTCTCCTGGCGAGGTCATAGAACAGCCAAAATATCCTGTAAAGCTCAAACACCTTACCCAAGCAGGATTACACATCAACTGATCTCAGGTGACTTCTTTCAACATGGAAGCTTTGATTTTGTTTTTCCTCATTTCTGGTGAATGGAGAGAGACATCTGGGACTGCCAACCCAGAGCAACAGAAATGGAACACGTAACGTTAACCTTCCCTCAGGTTCAGCTCGTCTCATATATTTCAGTACTTTCTGCTGTGTAGCCAACTTAAATTCATGAGACAAAAAAAAAAAATCAGAGGGCAGCAAATTATAGAAAGAAGATGACAGCCCCCAAACACAGGTCTGTAGTGCTCTCCTGCAAGAGTCTGTATACAAGTCAGCAAGTGTGACACACAAAGGCTGATGTCAGAGTAAGAAAGTAAGAGGAATACAAGAAAAAAGCAAGAAAACATAAAAAATCTGAGATAGGCACCACAAAACATTATTAAACAGAGAATAATCATTGTAATTTGTACTGCATTAAAAAAAAAAAAAAAAAAAAAAAAAGTGACCATGCTACCTTTACTTCCTTTGCTTCTCGAGCTCAAGATTTATGCCTGTACTGGCTGCGTGGACATCACACTTTCCTACTTAAAGCATAAAGGGGAATGGTCCATGAAGAAACAAGTTGCACAGGATTCCCCAAAGAAGTATCTGACAATTATTGAGACTGGGATCCACAAAGCACTTCATTAAAGAACCTGTCAGATAGGGCCTGTACTGCTGAACACCTGTTCCAGTGCTCAGAGCAGTTTCAAACACGTTACCTCACAAATACTTCAAATCAAACCTAATGACGCTGTCAAGAGAGCTAGCAGGTAGCACAGACTGCCAAGAAGTACTTAGCCTAGAGAAGAAAACTTGATTTCTGTGCATCCTAGGGTGGAATACAGAAGTTTGGTTCAATTTCTGACCTGATCCCAGATCTTTTTGTTGACAGAACACTACAAAAGGGGGCTGATGCCCCAGAAATCCCTCACAGTGTATGCGACAGATTTCCCAAGAAAAGACAGGGAGCTGCTCTCCTCTGCTCCCTCTGTGTATAAACAGGGTAGATATAAGCAGAGTACTGGCACCACCTCTTTTTCCTTCTTACTGGTGTGAAAAACAATTAAGTTATGTCAGCAGAGGGACCAACACTTATTACTCCTCTACCATTACCTCTTCACCTCCAGCCCAGGGAAGCAGAAACCAGACAGACTTTACGTCACGATCAGCCATGGGGCCTCTTTCCTGAAGCTCATCTGTCATCCAGCCCTATAGAGAGGTTATGATTACCATTGTAATATAGATCAGAGAGAATGATTACTGAAAAGGAAACAAGAAAGGTTGGGGGAGGGAAGTCTTTTCTATAGGGACACCAAGTTAACATCATCCAGAAGAACAAAGGTCTGTGGAGAACAGCTGCTGCCCCTTATTCAGAGGGAAAGATGACAGCCTGTCCTTTGTTATCCCAAAGGCCACATGAGAGAAGAAGCAGCTGATCAGTGGGAGGCAGAAGTACAGCAGCTGTAGGAAAGAAGTACTGCTAGTAAAGATGCCAAAAAAAAAAAAAAAAAGAATTGAAACAAACACTAAAGCTTATTGTTTATTTTGTAGATGCAGTTGTAACCTACATCCAGGAAAATCCTAACGACCTTCAGTATTTGAAAGATTCAGATAGGAATCATCTGAGACCAGGTTCACCCAAGAAAAAAATTATTCCATTTGGGAGAGAAGAGAACTAATTTTGCTCAGTGTTTCTGTGGCACAGCTGGTAGAATCTGACTACAGTCTCCTTTTCCTGAAACTGAATAGGACTTAAAGATGAAAAATTCTCAACTGATATGTGTAAATAAATAAATAAATGGGGAGTTGCTGTTCTAAAAAGCTGTTTTTCATCCATATGGCCACCAGCACTAAAAACCAAACATAATCATGCTGTCTGATATTCCTTTTTTTTCCCCTCCTTACATCTGCAGCAAAGGGTCTCTTTGCTTATGATTTTTTCTGCTTCTCATGGTTTTATTCCTTGTACTTCTCACACCCCATAACCCTCTCCACAGCAACACTGCAGAATGTCACACAATGAGAATATGCAAACAAGGATACTCCTATAGCTTTTTCCCCCTACCAAGCATGCATCACAGCAGCCTCATGAAGGTTCATTACACTGAACAAAATGTTACCAAATCACAGAACTATAGAACACTTCCCAGTAGATAAAAAAAAATACATGTTTAAAAAGAATAGACTTTTCTGACTTAAAAATCATTATTCTGTTGTTGTTTCTATGTTATTCAAAATTGAACCATTTGCCCTACACTACACAGCAAACTTAGCTGAACTAAAAATATTGTTTCTCAGGACTATGCTGGTTCCAAACAACACCCTTCTTCCCAATCTATTATGAATCTACTATTATACAAAACCAAAATAATGTTTATATCAAACACGAAACAGGAAGCGAAGAACAGATTAAAAAAATGCAAGAGCTCTCTCCAAATGGAGTGTGTCGTTCTCGTCAAATTGATCAAGATTCACAAACTCACAGGGCTTCCCTTTCCATATCAATTTAACAAATACTTGCACTGGAGGCACAAACCCAGTTGGTAATAGATTTACACTGTTTGTCTCGTGCAGACAAGACTCCCCATCTCAGAACCTGCCAAGTGGCTGACCTGCTCCATCAGGAGTGATGGTTCCCAACTTCACTGCCAGGGGATAGCCCGTCTCCTTGTAGTGCTCCACTGCATGTCCATTCCCTCCACTGCCATCAAAGAACCACTTCCCACACAACACCGAGCCATCTGTCAGGTTCAGCCACAGATTCTCCCGCAGGTCACATTTTGAGCACTTCCAACCACTGCAAGAGAAACAAGCAAGAAATGACAGAAATAAGTAAGGCAGAAAGCAGTTCTGGATTCTCAGAATGATTCCCAGTTTGACCTGGTAGGACAAACCAAACATACACAGCCAGCGTGGAGCTGTGCAAGAGAATTGCTGGCTGAGTTACTGGCATTAATTTTTATTTATTTATTCATTTTTAACTCTGGACTGTATTAGCCAAAAATGAATAAACCTTGCTATACTCACCTGGGGGGAATTCTAACACCATTGTCTAACTGTACAAGTGTTTTGGCATGTTTAGACGCCTGTAGCTCTTCTTCCCAGGAGTCAGGTTCCTGCTTCCTGTAGGGCGATTTTGCGCTGAGGAGTGCATCACAAGCTATCGTCACCTGGAAGGCAAAGGAAGATCAAACTCAAAACCTAACATGGTTCAGTGAGTGGTGAGAACTTGACATCCAGCCTAGTTGCTAACCACATTGAACTGTGTATCAGTAAGACTTTTTATATGTTTGGGTACACAAGTATTTTTCTGGATTGCAGTTATTATTTTAGCAGGGGAGTAAGCGCAACATATAATACATGAATTTCCCTGGGACAAGCTGGCATCATAATAAGAGAAGGAATACAGCAGGTAAAAGGAAATCCAAGAAACGAAGACAAAACAGATTTTTAAAATGCCTGCCTGTATTAGAGTTGGTTAATATCTTTATGTAAAAAAGAAGCACCATAAGTAAAAAAAAAAAAAAAAAAAGAAACTCCATCTTGATAAGAATAAAATTCCTATCACCATTTGCACACACTCACTTACCAGTGCTGGTAACTCTTCTATGTTTGGCAATGAGATTTCATAGTGATCAGGAAATAGAACAAGTTTTGCTTCATCTTCGTATTCAAAGTCATCACCGTTCAGATCACTGTTTGTCTCTAGATCTGGAAAAAAAAGATGGGGAATGTTAGGAGATTGTTCTGAGATCAAGGTTCCTAAACTGTGACAGTAGTACTCTATGAGGCATTGCCTGCCTGGCATCAACCTAGAAACTTACACTGTCAGTAGTTTCTTCTGGCTAAAAATATTTGTGAAATCCTGATCTAAACTGAAATCTCACCATCTCACCATGTGTTGAGGACCAACATTTCCAAATTAATCTGATCCCCAGTCATAATCACAGTTGATCTGGCCCCTTTCCAAGCAGTCTGCTATTGCAGACACTTCATCCTGGGAGGCAGCTAACAAAATTTTGCTCACTTTGGACAAAATCAGCATGTAATACTGATGTGCATTTCACCTAGAATCTTGAAACATTGTCACAGTAGCTATGCCTAAAGTGAACAGCAGAAACAACACACCTCTGTTTCAGCACCCCATATTTTTGGGATCACAGACCGGTCTGAAACACACTGCGGCCATAATTCATCTTCCATCTGTGGCCTTTCCTCCCAGGATGTCCATGGATGGAAGTATTCCCACATCTCATCCCTAGCCTCAGACAGCTAAAAGCAAGTGCAGTTTATTTCTTACTGCAGCATAATAGAGATAACCACCAACCTCACTTAACTCTGGGCTCCTTTCACAGTTTGTACTACAAGCTTGTGTTTTGATGAAGGAGAAAAATCTCAACAGATGCAGTCTGCAACTCTAAGCTCTTCCTTACAAAGCAAAGAAACTGAGCATCTCCATATGGCAACACATCACCAATAAATTTCATGTAATGCCCGTATAGGAAACTTGACTGGGCCAGCATGGCAAAAACAAAAGTGCTGACCACCTCCAAAACACTACAAAGATTTCAACCTGTGCAGGTTCCTCAAAGATAAAAATATGTTGGATGCTGAGGCAGGCTTAAAGGCAGCAAACGCCTCTTCCAGGGCTTGCAGTCACACACACTTCCCTCTGCCACCAGAGGGAACCTGAGGACAGCTCACATCAGCGAGTAATGGTTATCTCAAGACATGTGTAACGTCTGCTGGTATTTCCATTTCTTTATGAGACCAACATTAAAAGCTTGTAGTATTTACAATATGCTATACAGGAACAGCAATGATACAGCTGCCTGGATTCAGAATTCAGGCACGCTCTTCAGCTCACCTCACCAGCAACTTCTGCTACTGACCTGACCCGCAGCTGAGCTAGGGATCCAGAGATGAAAGACTGAGTATCCTATTAGCAATCAGCTCCTGCCATCTAAGGACATCGCATACTTAGGAGCATCAGCCTTTTGCTTGCATCGGGAAGAGAAAAAGTTCCTTTTTACCTTTTTAGGCTTCATACCATTCCCATTACTAGAAAAGCAAAACACGATGTCCTGTGAGCGTGGCATTCTGAACGTCTGACACAGCAGACGTTGCGCTTCTTATTTTACAGAAAGATACACACAACATCATACCAATTCCATGGAAAATAAATAAATAAATAAATGATGAAGATTTAACTTGCAACTCCACTTGTAACGGTGACCACATAAAGCTGGTACACTTCCATTCCACTTACCTACTACTTCTGAAGAAGGATGACAAGGACCGCTAATGATTTTTGGCAATTGTCACTCTGAGGCCAGTTTCTCAGTGTTTATGTCCAGCACGTAAGGGTGGAAAGGACTTCCAAGGTCACACACTCAAAGCGCTTGATACGGCAGACAGCCTCATAAACTAATCCCTTATGTTCACTGTCAGGCAGGCCCCTTAATGATGTCAAGTTGAAAATCCCCAAATAACTACTTACGTTTTCAAATCTTGGCTTGTATGCAGAGAGCCACAGCTGCTAAGTATGGTAAGAAGTTCCACCTGTATTATATTTTCTGTGTCTGTGCAAAGGCCAATGTAGCTAAGAAAGCACGAGCTTAGCTATAATAAAAGCAGATGACCAGTACATTGGGAGGCAGTGGAGCCCACACTAAGTGAGGCTGACCCCATAGCCACTGGGCATCATGCATAGCCTGCAGGACACTTCTAATGTGGATTTTAAAACCAGTGCAGAATTTGACAAAGGAAAAAGAGTAACTGTGGAAAAGAGGAGTGGGGGAATTCTACTTGCAGATTTGAGTGTATTTGACTATAAGATAGTGTAGCAATAAAGGCACTAAGTTGGATAAACTTTCAAGTTCTGTGCTTCATACAAGGCTGTTTCTTAGGCAAGGATGATCTTCCAAGATACCCCGTATGTAGAAGAATCTCTGGGCAACAAAAGGTTCACTCCAGTTCTACGACTGCCACAAGACAACCAAACACTACACTTTCTAAGGAGCTGACAGCTTGGTGGTGAATGTCCACATGACAACATTCCCATTCCAGTAGACAAACAGCTTTACAGAGCCCAGTCAGAGCCCCACTTAAACACTGTGGTCACTAAAGCAGAGTGCCCATAGGTCACAAGTGTTGTGCTGGGAGGCCAGGACAACAGGGAAAGCAAAATAACAGACACATTAAAACAGAGGCTCGACTGACATTATTTTGGGCAAGCAGTCAGTAGAGTAAATTTACTCCAGCTCCCAGGCGTCATTTCAGTGACAGTGAGAAATGCATTGCTGCTGGGCTGACTGAAAACAGCAGCTGCAGGTGGAAGATGGGGTACTGTAAGCCAACCCACTCGAGGGGAAGGAGTGGACTTGCCCAGATCAGATTTAGACAAGTTACCAACTGATGGCACTAATAATAGGGGCATAAGGAGATTCCAGGCAGGACCTCTAAACAGGATATCCTGTGCGTATGGATGTGTCTGTGTGTATGAAAGGGAACACAAAGGTGAAAATTGAATGAAGATGTTGACTAATGAGACTGCAATTACCTTTGAAAGCCTAGAAAGACAGGAATCTGGGCTTGACCCTGCTCTCACTGAAAGTAATCGACAAATTTGTGTCAACTTGGAAAAGGACGATTAAGTCTTTAAATCAGTAATTTCTTCCTGAAGCCTCTAAATAATAACGAATTGCAGCAGCACTTTGCAAACTACAAGGTATTCAGTTCATTTGTCTTCAGGCACGTCTGAAACACCAACCTCATCAGACAAACTAACTAAAAATGAAGAAACAGAAGAAATATTTTACAGCCATAGCATTCTCCTTTATATGAAAAGGAAAAGCAAAACATTCTACTAGAATCATTCCCATTATTCACTGTATGTAAAAACCACATTCATAATGCTTGCTACATCTCCAAAGCATTAATATCTCACTCTTGTTGCAAGATAGAGACCTCGTCCATGGGATTTCTGGTACAGTCATGAGTTAAACAAGCAAAGCTCATCCACCAAAGTTAAAATTCTGGACTACTTTGCTAGCACCATTAGCCTTTTTTAAGCTAGCCTAAGTTTCCACAGTTCCACCTAAAACAGCAGACTAAGACTTGATTAGTGTAAGATATTTGCTCACCGTTTTATACTCAAGCCAGAAGGCAACAGGTTTACTTATGGTCTGATCAGTTTCCCTGTTACTGCTCAGAAGATGGTACAATTTTACTGGGCTAAAATTTAAAAATATTGTCAGGACATACTAAAAGATAAGGACATAATAAAAACTTCCTAAGATACTTTTTTTTTTTTTTCCATTCATGAGTTTGTATATATCTATATGTGTTTACTTACATAAACATAAACCTCTTCAGCAGCTTATAAAACAGAAGCATCCTTACTGAAAACAGGGTCCTGCTATGGCTGCTATGAGAAATTAGAGAGCTAAGTGGAGCTGTGCTCAAACCCAGCGTGGTCACTTTAACAAATGGTCTTTACACTTGGAAACTCCAGCTTTCAGTACTACCACTGCCATTCATGGGCAGGTGCCAGGCAGGAGAGGTTTACATGTTCTCCTGACTCCCTAAGTGAAAGTTTTCCTTTCCGATGCCTTCTCAGAGACCAGCTGCGTGCCATGGATACTCCTCACCAGTGAGGCTCCTCTCATCAGCAATTACCATCCTCACAGATTGCTGACAGAGCTGTTCATTTGAGTATTTGAAAACTGTTTTAATTGATGGTCTAAGTCAGCCCTGACTTTGCTCAAAACAGAGCTCTCGCAAATTGCTGCACTGGCAGATACTGTTATGGTAACTGATCTAGAAGAGGACAGCTGTCTATGGACAAATTTTATGACAGCCACTCTGGCAGCTCTCTTTAGACGATAGTTTGGTGTCTGGCATAGGCCAACAGACACCCACGAAGAATGCACCACAACAAGGCAGAAATGCAGAGATACCATCCTCAGAGTAGGCATCTAGAAACTAGAAGGTGTAACTGGTTGCGTTTTTGGTTGGTTGGTTTTTGGACAGGGGTTGGCTTGGGGAAGGAGGAGAGAGGGGAAGGTACTGCATGCAGATCTGGTTTCTCTGTTCAAAAACCAAGATGTAATAGAGAACAAAATATAAACTATCAGTCCTAATTTTCCACTTGATAACTGTGCCAACATTTTCACTGAACCACCCATGCCACCTCCCAGCCCTACCTTTCTGAAGAGCACTTCTTGTCTTTGCATTTTTCAACATCTACTTCTTCTATTGTTTAGTTACTCAGTAACACATTAAAAATCACTTTTAGATTTAACCTACTGCCTAATTTTAAATCAAGCAGCACACTATTTCCTCATTTTTCAGTTCATTTCCAGATCATTTACAATCACATTAATTCTTCATAATTAGAAAATTATTAAGGATTCTGCTGATAACTTTCTCCTGCGAGAACGGAGTCTCCGGTCCCTTCAATACAAGGATCTTCCCTCTCATTCCATTCAGCCTTTTGACCAAGATCTTGCAGGGAAGATCACAGTACATTCTGTTAATCAAACTGCTCCTGTGTATGTAGTGTCTGACTCTCCTCAACTTTTCTGGCAGACCCATAAGTATTATTTCATTTCAGAAAAAAAAATAGTGTTTTTTTTCTTATTATATTTATATAATTGTCTATTAATTCTGATCCTTTTCTTTTTGTTCTAGATTGACTAATGGGAAAATCAAGCTTAGCAATTATATTTTTCCTGGTCCCATCATGCTATTTTTGTTTCTCTTTTCCTCAAAACTGGTGTCACATTGACCATATCATGGCCAATTTAAGCAGGAGGTCAAAGCGTCTTCAAACTTCCTAGCCTGGATAGTATTGCAATAAGGACACTCGTCCATGCACCATGATGTAGACAGTCTGCTTCACGTATCACCCCAAATCCCGACAGCTGGCAGCACCTGAGCTTAAGTTACCATACCCACACTGCCTAGCAATACCTAAACAAGCTGGATTGAAGGCAGTTCACACATTTTTATGCACCACATTGTTATGCTTCCTGACCACAACACAGAACTCTCACAACTTACACCCTCCAGCCTCCACCATAAGAAAAACAAACAAACAAACGAAAAACAACAACAATGCACGCACAGACAGTTTGCTATGGATCTTTCAATGTTCAAGGGAAGATAAAGCTTCCAGTGGATTGACCCAAGCAGTCCGTTTCTGTTGCATTTGCTGGACAGCAGCAGTGCTAGAAAGTAATCAATGAGCATCCAAAATATGTTTTCCTAATACTAAGGAGATTGAAAAGGGTTTAATATCCTTAATAGACTTACATCAAAGAGGCTTATTAGAAGCAATGCAACAAATGCCAAAACTGGATTGGCTTTGTACACAAAGCTTAATTCTCTGGGCCTTTGGGGAATTAGTCAGATACACCTAGAAACATAGTGATGTTAGAGTT
Organism: Aythya fuligula; assembly: GCF_009819795.1. Classification (NCBI taxonomy): domain Eukaryota; kingdom Metazoa; phylum Chordata; class Aves; order Anseriformes; family Anatidae; genus Aythya; species Aythya fuligula. The sequence continues at coordinate 18,986,878 of NC_045567.1, forward strand.
ACCACTGAGCATTCTCTATCCTTGCCTCACAGGAAAAACCCAAAATGGCAGGGTACATATATATATGGGCTGATTAGAGCCTCTTTGGTACAGACCACTATCACAGGTGTCCTAGGTCACAATAGGAAAGAGAAAACCAAAACATTCTTTTAAGGCAAGAAGACTGGGAGCTCCAAACCAGTGAGGAAAATGATAGTTTAAAAAGAAAAGATGCCGAATTTTGCTAACCATCTCTGCTACTGTCACATGCAAAATGATCAAACTAGCTGACCTCTCTGTGCTTACACTTCCTTTGAGATGAAATGTCCTATGAACAAGGACAGGAATAATTTCTGGATTTTTAAGTATGGCAAAAAAAATAAAAATAAAAATAAAAATAAAAATAAAAATAAAAATAAAAATAAAAATAAAAATAAAAATAAAAATAAAAATAAAAATAAAAACCTGCTAAGCCAAAGATGAGAGCTCTCAAGGATGAGAGCAGAGAGTTGATATAACAACTCTTAGGCAGCAGGGGCTGCAAAGAGGACTGCAGCAGAACAGACAACATGAGATACATTTTCACAACTGCATTAGATTCCAGAAGCACTGGAAAAAAAAAAAATTATAGTTCAGTGGGCTAAATCCCCCCAGTGAACCCACTTTGCCTTCAGAAGTTCACCAGGACCAAGGCAGTTGGAACTGCTGCACCAGATCTATTCAGTGGGAACAAAATGCTCGTGCACATGGATGGAATTTAAGGACTCCTCCAACATGGCACATCATTATGCCATGTACACTGTGTGCCGGCATTCCACAGTGACAGGAGCCTCAAAGAGTTATGCAGTACATCAGCAAGAATAAAGTTAGACCACGTTTTTGCACCTCTTGTTTACGTGTACATTTCTGGTGCTGTACAAACATTGCTGCATTGCAGCCAGCTCTGGTTCTGAACCAATCATTTTATAATCATCCAGTGGTAAGCATTATTTTTGATGTAAAATGACTGTAAATGGCATCTGCAGCCTAACAGTCTCTTCCTACAAAAGAAATTTCATTTGTTTATGACTTACATTAGACTTTTTTGCTCTCTAAGCCCTCCTTGCAAAACTTAGTCCAGACATTAACAACAACAATTTAATCGATCATAATCTGCAAAGGCCTCTTAGGGACACATTCCACAGATCAAAGCAATTCAAATGGGGAACCATGCTACTGTTTCCACTTAGCCATAAGAGCTAGAAATTATAATGAAAACTCTTAACCTCTTCATTACCAGGAGAAAAAAATCACTATTTCCTATTAATACAGAGAGAATAAATAATAGATGAAACAGAAAAGTACCACAAGTAGTGGGAGGAGAGAGAATATAAGCATTGCATCAAATTTCCCTCATCCATATGTATGGAGCCCTCAGGTTTTCTGGGTAATCTGAATCAAAGGATATAAAAGATTACATGTTTCTGTCAAAAGGGGTGTGGTAAGAAAACTGCTTTCCATGAAACAAGGGAATGTAGTTGTGGGCACAATGGAATAAGAACTGTTAAAAGATGCTCATGATGTACGTACTGCAGCATTTACTACAGGATTGACCACAACAATCACTTAAAAGCATTTACCTGTTCTTTGAAACATAAACAACCCATCCCATGAAAAGTTGTTGAGCAGAAAAATGCCACACTGAAGCCTTGTTGTATCTAAGCATTAAGTATTGATAAACCTTATAAGAAGAGGACATTGTGTGTATATCACAAAGAGAGAAAAGGGACAGAATTGGTCAAAATTGCCTATCAAAACCTATGCTGTTTGTCAGTAAAGGGGCTACTTTAGATTAAAATGTTTCGTTTATGTATACGTACACCTATCGCCAAATATGCACCAGAATTGGTGAGCATTACTTGTCTGAACCACCTTTAAAAACTAGAGCCAAAACAGAAAAAGAAAACCCATTAGGAGCCTCAAAACCAGACACAATGGTGGACAGAACCCAACTACACGCACAGATAGGGTCAGGAAAGGATTGTGCAAAAACAGCTGTTCACAATACCTAAAAATAGCTTAGCATTCCTCCTTTTTGGTAAAGCTCCACCAGATGCCCCCGGTACCTTCTGGAAAGAGAAAGAAACAATTAAAAATGCATCAAGTTAAACGACAGTAAATCAGCAACAACCACATACCATCGTAATTTCTGACATGTGTGTATTTGTTCACAGTCCTTCTATCAAACCATAGCCCTTGTTCAGCAAGAATGCAATTTTTTTTCATTCACGTCTGACAATGGGCCAGCTCAGCACTGCTTACCACCCTCACGGAGTGGGAAAGCACCATCTGAATCCTTCCTTTGCTCTGTTAGCAATTAAGCAAAGCGTGTCTCACCATCCTCATGGGTGACTGCTGTCCTATCAACAAGACAGGGACATCTAGCATCACCCAGACCTCTCAACGCTAGATTCCCTCTAGTATTTCTCAATGACTAAAGCTGAATTAGAGTGAAAAAGAAAAGGTATTATCTGCATAGAAGACTCAGTCTTTCATAATTAATTCCAGTATGACCACTTCAATGTGAATTATTAGCTCAGCTAATTTTCTTCTATTAAAAAAAAAAAATACCCTTTCCATCAGGAAATAAGACTGCTTACATCTAAGTCAGTCCAAGTCACCATCATGTTTTCTTAGTATTAGATAGCATGGAGGAAGCCTGACAATGCTCAAGCAATTATTTAGAAAGGATTTTTATGTTTATTTTTTTAATTAAACTCCACAGCAAAGAATAGTAATTTCCTCGTGACATTCACTTTCAAGCACTACTTTCCCAGTTCAAAAGTTTTCAGACTACTGGGGAAAATGCTAGTGGCTAAGGAAACAAATTAATGCACATGCTTCTTAAGCCATTTTTTAGCAGACACCATTAAATGAAATCAAATAAGCCTCTACAACTATAATGCCAACATGCTGTATTATGTAGTGTATGACATTAGTGTAATTGGTGAGGTTGTTAGGTTACTTTTTTGTTTATTTATTTATTTTAAATAATACTGGGATGCAACAGGTGGACAAAAAGCAGCCAAGAACCTGTCAGCCTAGGGAAAGCTCATGTTTGCCTCCCATGCCTTGGTAGGTGAAAGGGTCGCATATTTTGGGTGGTTCCCTTCACCATGTAAATAAAGCATTGACCAAAGCAAAGGCTTGAGTCATCAGCTCAATCCTGTACATCATAGATAATTTTTCCATTCTTACTACCAACTAACAGTCATTGGCTGCACTTCAGAACAAAACGTGTTATTCATATACATGAACCTTAGGGAAAGGGAGTCAGCGATGCAACTCCAGCATTCAAAAAAAAAAAAAAAGATAATTTTAAAAAAAGAAAATCCTCAATGAAGTAAAACAGCAAGCAGAGCACTTTTTTTCTTCATACGACTGGCATTTAACAAGTAGAAAGGAAGTAGCCAAGAATCTATTTTACAAAAGCAGCAGCAAGATACAGAGTAACCTGACTATAAATATATTAAGAATCTATTACACATATTCCCAGGATCACAGCTTCAGAACTAAAAAATGTTTCCAATAGTGAAAATCTCCATTTGAATTCAGATGCCTCCAAGTGGGACGTTGTGAAAATCATTAAGACTAGAGATTTAAAAGAGGAAGAATTCACATGCAGCATTTCTGTTACTGCCAGTCGAACATTTAGCGCTTCTGCTTGGTTTTCCCAAGCTGTTGATTACATCTGAACTAGAACTGCAGGTGCTCAATACTCCTGCAAAACTCAGAAGCCGACAGTGTTTGACTTCACTTCTCCACCTGTCAGAAACTACTGAAAAAGCTCCCCGTTCACAAAACAACTTTGTCTTCTAACAGATGTGATCCCAGCAAATGGGAGCTGAGGCAATGCACCAGCAGTGGCATTAAATTCCATTTGCAGTGTTTCTCATACCAGGCGTCAACTGGCCTATTCCACATTTCCTTTGACTGCACCACTGCTAGATTTTTTATTATTTTTATTTATTTTATAACAGGACTGTCCCTGAATAATATCCAGGAACCCATCACTGTAAGAAATTTCATGCTTCTCTGTCCAGTGTTTTCAACAGGGCTGAGGTATTGCTGTAGCACCAAGCTAAAGCTCTGCCCTGTGCTGAATATTACCCAGGCAAACCGATGCAACAGTTACACGCTACGGAAGAGCAGCTAGTTACAAAATTCTGAACAGTTGAATTCTGGAGGAAATAAAGAAAAGGAAAAAACAAGAAATCAATCTTGGTGTTTTAATCAAAATTTTTCTGATGATTCATCAGATGCCTCTGTTGCTGCTCTGCCACTGGCAGATATTCGACCTCTGCTTAAGCCAATAGACTAAAGATCTGGCCCTTGTCCTCTAACTGAATTATGAGGAGATACATGACTGATACTTATTCCAAACACTTTTGGAAGCAAACAAGGATTGCTGCAGCAATGCAGTACATTCTGCAAGGACAATGCCAAGGGAACCACAGGCAAGAATAGCAATCTCCCTAAAAGAACCTTAAGATAGTATAACCAGTGCCTTTGGCTTTACTGTATCACACACTATCAAAAGCTTGGCTTAAAAACCAAAACCACAACAGAGCATGTGCCAGACACTTCATAAAACTGTTCCGGTGAAGGCCTGATGTTTCACATTGCTCAAAGGAAAACGTGCATAGCACATAAGAATCAAACAGCCATGGTAAACAAAATACACAGCTAATGTATGAGGAATCCTATTTATGAGCCTTATATTAGGTTACAAAGTCTTCACCTGTACGGTATGGTCAAACACTGTTTCTTACTGCATGATCCAGAGTGTCACCACCTTCAAACATAGATGCCAGGCCCCTCTGCTACTACATCAGTCACAAGCAGGAAAACAGGAACCTCTGAACTACTGAAGGTATATGCAACACTGAATAACCGTCAGGCTAGCTATTTCTCCAAGTTCTTCAGCCAAATCCTTATCCAGGGAAGGAATCTGAGGCCTCATTTTAACCTTAGTGTACCTTAATATTGAAAATTCCCAGACCAAGTGCTGGAAGAAAGTTACATACAAGCAATGCTGATAGATCTTCTGCTCAGTTTTCTCTAGTCAGAGACAGCATGTTTCAAGAGCACAAAATTCACTCAGAACTGTTGCTAAAACTAGACTAGGTGGTCCATAAATTTTAACGGTATGAGGTGAAAATGTAGTGATCAGCCTCACAAGGGAGAACAGTTCTGAAATATAGCAAACATCATTAATAATCTCCGCATGGGAGACATGCAATCCGCCTCTGTAATTCTGATAAAACATGAACAGTTTTCTACAGGAAATAAAATAAGCAGTCAGAGCATTTTACGTAACTCGGGGCCTTCATCACCCAGGGGAAACATTACTGTAGAATGAGAAAACTGAAATATTCTGTCCCACTCAAAGCAGCTATTTTAGGCCCTCTAACTGGCCGGAAGAGACAAGAAGCTATAAGCAAAGCCAGTGCCTTCCATATAGCTCATGTCAGAATTCATCAATGGCCCTTCAAAGACAAACCACACAAAAACAGATGTTACAGAACACTGGTTATAAATTACTGTTGATACACAGCGATATGGAAGAAGAGCAAACAGGAAGTTTATAAGTGCACATCCATATGTGTGTGGGTGTAGGACTGAACAGCGTGCAAGAGCATTAATTTAAGCTAAGCTTAAGATCACAGGCCAGCTCAGGATTAAGGCTCATGATTTAATTGCACAGAGATCTTTGGATGAAAAGACGTTGTGTCACCCTAAGCTAAAAAATTAAAAAAAAAAAAAAAACTCAGAAGCTTCCAGACAAATCTGAGCTTAAACTGGCCATTTGACATTTCAAAGGCACATTTCTAAAAAGCATTTAGTTACCCACAATATGTATGTAATACCCACACAATACATATGCAATATGTAGAAGCATGTAGTGAAAGATCAGCAAAAGCCAGGCAACTACATGCATCTCTGGGCAACAAGCTGCCTTTAAGATCTGACCCTCTGGGGCTTGTCATTCACCTTAGAATGGAAACAGTAGGATAGTTTGGGATCCAAGCACCTGAATTTGATATTGAGCCCCAAATATGAACAGCTTTACTTCTGTCATTCAAGGTTTGGCCTATGCCTAAAATGCGTTATCTAAACAAGCAAGAGACCCAAGGACTGCCAGGCTAGTTAGTTGGGAAGCACAAGTCTCACCTCTCTCACATGTCGCTTCAGGTGCAAATATACACACTGTCCTGTTTTCCGGTAATGCCTTTCAATGTGTTCCCTTCCAAATCCCAGAAACGTGTTCATGCACACATAGAGACCTCCTTCTGAATCCTAAAAGGAATGACACAAACAGTTACAGCACAGAAGGAACTGAACAGGACAGCAAGGACTCAGCAAGCAGAAAAAGCAGAGAATTGCAAACCCTTCCTGTTATCAGGCAAGCACTGAAAATGTGGCTTTCATACCACGTAAAAGCATTTACATTTCCAGCCCTCTAAGAACCTTCCACACCATATCACACACAGAAACCCACTGAAACAGTTTACATTACAATTACTGATTGGTGAGTGTACAAACTGGAGGCCTACAAGTCTGTCCAAAAAAAAAATCCACTTGGTTGTCCAATCCACATGGATTTGTAGGCATAGAAGTTAATAAAACATAGAAATAAGGACACATTTTTGGTTTTGTTTTTTGGTGGTGTGGGGGCATTTGATTGCAAGAACATTCTGAACCAGAAGTGGGGCAGAGCTGGTAGCGCAGGGATTCAGACACAACTTCTGCTGTTGATCACAATCTTGTCTGAGGGAAACATCTCAAGTGAATTTATAGCTCTTAGAAAGGGCTAACAAGAAAGTCGGCAAGTGTTTTGTGAACACTGGTCAACATCTGTAAGGGATTCTCTCTAGCCATGCAATTAGAGTGCTTGGAGATGAAAGCACTACAAAGGAAACGTAAGGACATATTCCTGGTGCTGCTTACAAACACCAGCACTTCAGTTACAGAGCCTGGCAGGAGTCCCATCACCTTTGGCTCTCCCAAAAGCTGGGTGTTGACTCCAGTTGGTATCAGGGCCTCGCTCCATTGTATCACTGCTGCCAGCTCTCCGCTACGTCATTCAAAGCACCAGGAGGACTTTCAGTCACCTGGCTTGCTGGTGTTGGATCAATTTTTCAAGCCCTCTCCAGCTGACATTGTTTTGAATAGGTGGTGCATAACAAAGATTGAGCCTTTCAGAAGCACTGTGACCTTTCTGCTATTGAGAACGTGTTTGTGCTAGTGGATGGTACAGAACATCTCGTGGTAAATTCCCCAAGGAAAACCGGAACTAAATTCACTCATAGGCACCTTGGAGGAAAATAAATAAATTAATTAAAATCAGTATCTCTGGAAGCAAGTCACCAATCGTTCCTAAAAGTCACATTAGGCTTATACATATAAACAGGTATTGACTGAAAACCTTTACAGCAACAACTGCTTTGACAGCTACCTGCCTCCAGTCCTGCGGGCTGCTACAAGCCCCAGAGGGCCAGTCTGGCAGAGCACGGCTGATCCCTTGTCCTTTCCTAGCCAGCACCGGGTACGTACACCTTATTCTCTTCCAGAAAAGGAAGCTGAAGGGCTAGTAATGCTGGTAGTGCTAAGTAGTTCTTACTCATTTAATACCTGGCACAGAGCAGCTGGGCCCAACAAGCCTCTCCCCTCCCACTGCTGCCCCAAAGTCAGGCTTGAACGTGCCACTCCAAACCCTATCAGCTCCCCCAGCCCCTTTCAAAAATTAGTACTGAATATTTCCGTGAGACTTAAAGCATCCCTCTGAGACTACAGCCCTCATCCATGAATGAAGTTTTAGCCCAAAGCTTTAGAAAATACCTGTCTGCTTCTCTTAATGTAAAGCCAACAAACAAGTCTCGGCCTTTCAAATTTACCCGAAAGATGAACGTATAACAAATGCTCCTGCCCTTGCTTTGCCTGCCTCAATAGTGCAGGAAGTTGAATTGAGCACTGCAGGATTTAAGTCTGTGATCTGAGGCAGGGGTTTAGGCCATCTGCCATTCAAACCTAACATATACCATGAAGTCACTCATTCAGCATCTAGATACCACAATGATGGGCTCTCTGCACTGGAAATAGTAAGCTGGTCAGCCATCTCGCTTCAGAACTGCGTAAACACTACCTGAGATTTCATTTAAAATAAAAGAAAAGTTCATTGAATTTGGAAATATTCATAGCCAAGGCAAATATCTACAATTGGCCAAGAGGGAAAAAAAAAAAAAAAAAAAAAAAAAAAAAGTTGAAGAAAAATAAAATTCAATGTCTAGTTTTCAAAATAGTCATAAAATGCAATTATATTTAAAACATAATACATTGAATTTTTAAATTCCACGTGTTCATTCACAGATTCATCTACTTCAAGGCCCATTAAATCTTGGCTGTCTGGTTTTATAGACTGTATTCCAAATGCTTTTGTATTATCTCCTCCTGTGAAAAAGTCAAGGATGTGTCCTCTATAAGAGGATCCTATATGTAGCCAGCCTAAAAAAAAATATATTCTAATGTCAAATCCACAGTTTCTGGAACATTGTTTTCAATTTTGTTTTCTTGGAGACTACTCTCTCCTTTTCTTCAGGAAACCCACAGGACTGATAAGCTGCCTATGACAACAATGTGACACTTTCAGCAGCTGAGCTAAATGTAGAACCTGCGTAAGCTGGCTGTGGTTACTGACAAAACAGCCCTTTCTCCTGGAGAACGCTGGCAGGCTATTCCCTCGTGAAACTTGGAAAAAAAGATGACAGGATGTGCAAAAGCCTAAAAGGACACAGGAGAAGAGGGACACAGGTAAGAAAGCGACCTTTGCAGAGTGCTGCGTAAAGGATTAGGCCCCTGCTTGGCGCTCAAAGCACACTCAATTGCTATAAGCCAGGCTTTGTGCTGGTGAATTTAGCCCTACTGAAAACACAACCAGTGCTGGAGGAACGATGTTTTACATAGCTGTGGCACGTAAATCCCTGTAACTGACATTTAGCTTAGACATGTGTGAAAGTTCATGCTGGAGAAAGGCTCTAGCCTCTGGTACTGACGACACTCTGTAGGACTTCATACGTGCCCATGGCACCAGATATCAACAGCTTTCAAACACCACTAAACATGATCAGGATTTGAACTAATGACCTGCATCCCATTACCGAACTCTCTGAAATCCATGGTTTAGCAATTTTAGCTCCTGAGGCAGCTTAGACAATAAGGAATTTATAAAAGCACAGTTGGTGTGGTGGCTCTACTGACTCGGCAAACAGTTACAGGCTTGGGCACAACACCTACTGCACAGCCGCTTGCTTCAGACCCACTATGACAACAGCAACACTCGCTATGAAGGTGTCAGAGAAGAGTAAAATGAAAAGAGTAAAACGGAAATTCTACTTCTTCCAAGTCTCCGCATCCCAAACACAAAGAATGAAAAGTTTGTTCACCCTATTGCCTATGAAGTTCCAACCATGGCAGACTGTGTTCTTCCCTGTCTCCATCAGTGTTTCCCTACAAAAAAGACAACTCTGTAGGACTCTTTCACGCTCTGTTCAGAGTGTCTGTTCATCAGTAATTGCCATAATTAATCTGGCTGTGGCTGCGAGACTCCTGTTGGATAATGGCAATCCAACCTCTAATATATCTGGAACGGTTACAGTAACATTCCTTGCGTACACATGTTGCATCGAGTCCCCCTACAGCACAACTAAATGACACATCTTTCATTTCAGGACAGGCTTAAAAAGAATAACAGAAGTTTCAGTACTGAATATTAATCTAAACATAATAAGTTACAATGAAGAGTAAAAAGAAAGCCTGTCTCTGTCATGCACCAGTGCTACCAACATCAAAACAAGGAAAAACAAAGCAGCCAACCCGCTGAACACACTGGCACAGAGAGAGGGCTCCAGCAAAACAAAAAAACCACTTCTGAATTTCCATTTCAATAAATATGGCAACTGCCTTGGGGCTGGGGAGGAGTGTGCTGAAGGCAAGGAATATAGCAAGTGACTTTCAACAGGAATATGGGGTATGAACACTGGCATCAGTCTGTCTGTTAGGCAACTGTCCGCTATCAGCCACAAGTGAGAAGCAAGCAGTGCTGACAAAAGGAAAGCAGAAAGTGAACGATAAGAAGAGAGCAAAGTTGGGCATCTGGTAAAGAGGAGGAGGGAGAAGGAACCAACAACTAGAAAAAATGAACAGAGCAGCACAGACAAACTGAGGCACTGATTGTGAACAAGGAGTGGAGAGGAGCTGTGTACTGCTGGAACTGGGGAAAGATGAGAAAGATGGGAAAAGAGCTGGGTCAGCCAGAAAAAAAGGACCAGAACAATCATCCAGGAGTAGGAAATAAAGAGTAGGGCTTGTAATAACTGGACTTTAAGCTTCAAGCTTGAAAGAAATCTCTCCCCTCTCCACCTTGAAAAAAGGGAGAAAAATATCTAAGTCATTATTTTATCCCACTTTGAGAGCAATATGCAAAATACTGACCAGCTTGAAGAAAGTACAAACCAATTTGCTGCCTCAATAATTTGGAGGCAGCAAATAACAATAATTTGCAATAAATAATAAGCTACAACTATGCCATAATCATTTGTTTGGAGTATTCTGTTTGTCTCAGTGTGTTGTAAGCCAGGTATATAAGCTAGGCAGGAGGGGCCCATTTCTAGACAGCTGCATGCAACATGGTCACAGATGTCTGTTGCATGCTGCAAACTCTCAAAGACTTCAGTTTCAACTACTGTCTGATAAATTCTTCGGGAATTGTTCTAACATTACCATTAAAGTTCCCAAACCACACCAATGTCACCAAAATTCACAAAGGAAGCTGCTGTCAGCAGCAAGGTTTTCCAGCGGAGAGAAGCCAAGTTTTAAGCTGCTCAAAAATACACAATACAACATCTACATCTAAAGGACCGAGCCATCTACAGAACCAGGCAGCCTGGTCCTGTAGCTGTGTTGGACTCATGGCCTGTGCTGCAGCTGTAACCAATGCCCTTTGCAGAGAATGCCTCTGAGCACATCCATCTAAGACACGCGCAGACTGCATGTAAGCTGTTCTTACAATCCTGTTTACATCCTTTTTCTAGCAGTCATCTCCCCCTCTGATGTCTCTGGTCTAAAATGATCAGAGGTCATTGAGACAGGGATCCCATTAAAAGGTGGGATTTTCAGCTGAATACTATACTTCTGTTCAAGCAACAATAAATAAGAGGACAAAAGATTAAGCAAACATAACCTTTCTGTCTCCTGTGTTCTACTGAACAGCACAAAGTCAAGTTCATCTGCCAGAAGAGGAAGAGAGAGAACTGCAGAGAAAGTGAGAGAGAAGAAGCCTTCATCTCAGGAGCATGGATACAGAAAAATAGTCACCAGAAGGGGCTGTGCATCAGGTCTGGAGACTGGGAAGTACAGGATTTCATCTTTCCAATTGTTTGAAAGGGGTATGAAAGGCTATTGCAGCTTCTGGACCAGTCACTGGAGGGAGTGATACTCACACTGGGCCTCACTCGTATTTTGTGGACAGCTTTCCTTCCTGTCTCAATTCCTGTATAAAGAATCAAAGGCTAACTCGAATAGGAGCCTTCATGAAAGAAACATTTTTTCTAGAAGCTGCCAAAAAAAAAAAAAAAAAAAAAGGTAATTAACAATTACATTAAAAAGGTATAGTTTCTCATCTTTTGAGACTAGCAAGCTAAGAAGTGTCACTATTGCTCTCAAGTGTACAGATATTTCCCTTGTGCTTCTGCTGACTTTCCTGGAAACTAACCCTCGTACATTCTATTGGAAATAGGCCAAATCTAAAGATGTGAATTTAGACTTCAGGAAAGCATCAGGCTGAACTTCTCACCCATCTGGTGATCTTCCTACCAATAGTACCTGAGAAGATCATCATGCTAGGGTTAATCCACAAGGCAAAAGTACACTGAATATCCACTTGTAGTTCTCCTGTGCTCACACTTCTGAAATCTCTAAACTAATGACTCTCTCTGTAGCACAAAAACTCCATTGTTCTCAGATCTTCACCCAGGGAAATAAGATTTAAAACTCAAGACAAGAGAACAGTGAGTTAACAGATTTTGAGAACAGTCAGTGAAGAGCCTGCACCCACTAGAACATGCTATTCAGTGAGACTACATTGCTTAAATCCAGACAAGAAGAGACGACCAACAGACTGACAAAGAGGTCTGTGAAAGCCCGGTATTGCAGCCATATTAAACTTTGCACAGCTCTAACTATAAGGTTCCCCAGCACCTCATTTTCTTCGGCAGCATCTGCCACAAACACCTCTGGTTTTGAATATCTCACCCCTCCTGGTCCTTCTCATAATTCCCCTCCTAGTCCTTCTCGTAATTGCCGGAGAACCTTTCTCTGTAATAATAATGGTTTGTATCCTAGTGCTCATAGATCTGATGGTATTTAAAAATCGCATTTCCTTGCAGGGATGGTAATAGTAATCAATATGGAAGAATACTGAAGAAACTTGAATATCGAGATGCTGGATAAGTGTGTGTGCTGCTTTAAAAGATACCTACAAATACTCAGGAAGTTTACTTCTTCAAAGAAGGAAAATAACACAAATAAAGCTTGAAGACAGTCTTATGGCATTAACTGCTGAAATAGATCTGATATTGAAGAAAAGTGACAGAAGAAAACCTTTTGCATTGAGTTAACTGCAGAGGCATGCTCAAGTTAGAAGTGTAACAAGAAGCATATTTGAAACGGCTAAGTGAGAAGGTGTGAGGAAATACCAAGAAATTACAAGAGGAAAACACCTCCCCCATCAAAAATGTAACCTGAAATCAATCTTACCATAGATAATAAAACCCAGAGGACATGTTTTTAAACATTGACTATTTGCTTTAACATTATAGAAAGAATAAAAAAACACCTGTGTACCATCTTTCAAAAAAAAAAAAAAGAGGCTGGTACATCAACAGGGAGATGCTCACGTAGGTCACACAAAGCTGACCTAAGAAAATAAGTCACTGACCAACCCAACACAACACACACAGAGATCAATGCCTTCCTTCAGCCAAGTCAGCAAGCTATCTGTGTCCTTCTTGCACTGTAAAATAAGACTAAAAACAAAGTCTTGATACTTTTAACTTTGTGCATGAATGTATTTTTCCTGAGAAATTACACATTTGCTCTTTATAATTGTCATCCTAGAAACAATATCCAAGTATCTGGTAGAGTTTTAAAAAAAAAAAAAAAAAAGGAAAAAAAAATCTGAGACAAGTCTTTGGCCCAACTAAATTGAGGAGCAGTATGTGCTGAAAAGCCATGGAAAACAACAGAAACTGAGCCCAATTTTATCCAATTTTATTTTTACTAGTACTGCACAGGCTCAGCCTAGTCTTTTGCCCAGTGAATGCCTATAATCCATTTTAAACCAAAAGACTCCAATGGCTGAGGGCAACACTTTCACAAATCTGAAATCTCTACCTAATGAAGTCAAAAGGATAAAACATTTAGGAGAAAAAAAAAAAAATCACACTGTCACTCCAACTCCCTTTTGGTTAGGTTTATGCATAGCTTTTGTTAAGCATACCTCGGTCTTGCTCAAGTGTTCCATTTTGTTCATTGTTTATAAACACAGTTTTTGCTGTGTTTGTTGTGGGATTGATTGTTTTAGTTTTTTGATTTGTAGCAGTATTTGACATCCCTTCCTACTGGTAAATGGAAACTTTCTATAAACCATAACATTCGCCTGAAAGTGACATGAAGCATGCGCTCACCTGAGCAGAAACTTGAAGGAAAGATTGTGGCAGACCGATTCAACCCCCCACCCCGCCCACAGAAAAAAAACTTATTAAGCATATAATGCAATTAGTGCCTGTGCAGAGAGTCTGATTTGGCAGTTTTAATCAGACCGCCTCCTGGTACAGTCAGGGCTGCTGGGCGACACTTGAGATCTGAAGAGCGCGGGTAAAAATAACCTCCGTACAACAAGACGTGATGAACACCAGACAGCTGAGTCACCTTTAAAACCAATTTCGATTTTCTGTGTTAGGAGAGATTATCAAAAAGAGGTGGATAAAAGATTCAAAAATCTGTCGGAAATGTTTCTTTAGTTGAATGTTCCGTAATGTAAACCCCAAGCTTCCCTGAGGTTGCTCCCGATGACTTTGACATCAACATGGAGCGCTCGGTCGCCACTGGGAAACCTCACCTTCACGTGGAGAAGCAATTTTGAATAAAACTTCAGCTCCATTTAAAAAGTCCAATTTTTAAACACTTCTTCCTCACACATCATCAACTATTATCATTTATGAAGGCTGACAGTGGTTTCAACAAAGGGAAAAAAAACAACTTTGGCCCCAAATTTGCCACTGAACATGTGTGATCTGTGGAGGTGGTGGATGAGTCGCAAGCCAGCTGAACCATGACAGAAAGTGCAAGCCTGCCATGCACCACACGCTGACCCTACAGCTGCTGTAGGGGCCTGTGGGGACACACAGCGAGCCCTCAAAGCCCGGTGGTGTGCCTGAAGCAAACCCTGGGCGAGGAAGCAAGGAAGGACCTCCTCGGGAGGATCTCCCTGAGGATTTCCAGGTTGACCCTGCACTTTGGAAGCTTTCTCACATCTCAAACGTGAGGATGGAGACAGCGGGCGAGCAAAGCGATCGGCGTTTGCCAGCCAAAACGCCCGAGCGAGGAGGCCGCCCGCTGCCCCTCGCCACCACCTCGCTGTGAGGAAAACGACGGCTCCCGAGGCTGCCCGCGGCCCTGACACAACCCGCGGCCGGTGGCGAGCGGGAAGGGGCCGAGGGGGAGCCGGGGCAGGTGGCGGCGGCCGGGGAAGGGACGAGGGAGGGGACCACGGAGCCTGAGGAGGGGCAATGCGGGAGGCCGAGGCCTGGCGAGGGGCAGCGGGGCCGGGCTGGGGCCGGCTGGCCGCAGGGAGCCGGCGGGGGGCAGCTCGGCAGCGGGGCGGGGTGGAGGGGGGGTCGGAGAGGGAAACGGGGAGCGGCGGCTCCGCGCTGCACTCACGGGCGAGTCGTAGGAGAAGGCGCACTCCGTCTTGTAGACCCGGTCCCCTGACTTGGGCACCCGGATCGTGGGCATGTAGGGGACGAGCAGCTCGCCCAGGTCGCCGGCGGCCATCTGCGCGTCGCCACCGCCGCCGCCGAAGAGCGCGGCCCGCTGCATGCTCGCTGCCTGCCGCCGGCCGGCCGAGGGCAATGGAGGCGGAGGGCACCGGGCCGGGGCCGGGGCAGGGCGCGGCGGTGGCGGCGGCAGCAGCGAGAGCCGGGCCCGGGGGAGGAGGGGAGGTGGAGGAGGAGGAGGAGGAGGAGGAGGAGGGAAGCTGCTATTTTTAACCCAATGGCAGCGGCACCAGCTGCGGCGGCACCGGGGGGTCCCCTCGGGCCGGCCCTCGGCCGGGGAGCGCCGCCAGGTGCCTGAGGCGGGGGCCGCCGCCGCTCGTCAGGCGGTGCCGGGGCCCCGGAGCTGTCCGCGGCCCTGACGGGACCGCCCTGAGCCGCGCTGCCCCCCTGCGGGGTCTGCCGGGGAGATGGAGGGGAAAGGGAGCACGGCCGGGTTCGGGGTTGGGGTGGTTTTCATCAGAAAGCCGTGATTTCCAGGGGGCGGGGATGGAGACTTCACCTCCTGGCGTCCCTGCGGGGAAGCTCGTCATGGGTAGCCTGAAGCAGGTTCCTCTTTGACCAGTAATATAAATTTTTAAGCAAGGAAACGCTATATACATATAAACTGGAACGATTTGTTGATTTCATGTGCCTAAATACAAGGCTTTTGACTTCCAAGTCCCCAGCCTATAATTAACCTTGTCCATCCGCTACAGGTTTCTCTCCACATGGACAGCGCACCTCTCACTGCCCCGCTACAGGTGCTGAAGGCGGCAGGTTTGAGCACAGCCCCTGCCAGGAGGTGGTGAGGTTCAGCACAGCCCCTGCCCTCTGTTTGTATTCATCCTGCCCTGCTCATGGTAGGTTAGAGAGGAGGATCTGGTTCTTGGGGTGCTGGCACAGTGAGGATGCTGTAGGACATCTGTGAGAGCACCAGGAGCCAAACCTAGATGCTCTGTATTGAGGGTCAGAGCCCTGAGCTCAGAACAACTGGTTTTTGGCTTCTGTTGTGTTGCTCCTTGCCTTTCACTTTGAAAGAATACTGATAGGAAGGAAGAATAGCATGAAGTAACTTTGTACAAATATACTTGAAATAGTATCTTTTTTTTTCTCCAAACATTATCCAATAACTATTACGCATGCTTGACAGCAGCAGAATTAAAGAAATGGCTGATTCATTTACAATAAAGACATGAATAGTTCTCCACCTGGAGTCCACATAATACCTAAGGATACACAGACCACTTCCAAGTGATGTGACCTTTTAAAGAAATTTTTAACTCAAAAACAAAAGGTTCAAAAGATTGTTTTAGTAAAATTTCAATTAGCAACAGAATTGAAAAATCATGAGTGTGCATCCAACTATGAAGAGGCAATTTTTCAAGGAAAAAAAAAAAAAAAGCGTTAGGAACTGTGTGAAATACCAAGGGCAAAATACGATCTCAGTGGAAATGGTTTAGACAAGAAAAAAATTTACATCAAAGAACCATACCCATCATTGGATGCTGGATAAAAAAAATAATAAATGGTCACCAGAAAGATTTTACCTGGAAAGGCTTTGTGCTTTTTAATGGTCTCTCTTATAATTAACATAGCATTTATAAACAATGTGAGCCACAATGAGAAATACACGCTAACCTGAAAGATCAATGCAGACAAAAAGGACAAGTCAAAGCATTGATGAGAAATCAATCTAAGTCTTTCTAATGTTTGGCAGTGCTTAGAAGCAGCTAATGAGGCTGTCTTTGTTTAAGATAGCCAGTGAAATACTGTTTAATGTAAATAAATTAGTTTTTAGTTTTAACAGTTTGAAATCACAAGATGATCAGGGTTTCCTAAAGGATTTCGGCTTGTTTCCATTAAAAATTGGACACTGCATATGGACAGATTAGTTCAGGGTTGCAGACTGTAAGATACATTATCCTTCAACCTCTTGAGGTATTTAAAACTAGAGGAATACCTTTGCCATTAGAACCAAAGGAAACACATCCCTCTAGTGGCAAAAGTCTGCCAGATAAAAAGAGCACCGTCTTTATTACCTATATATTTCTTAAAAGTGGTATAGAGGAAAATAGAAAACAACAAAGAAACAAAAACAAACACAAAACAGTAACAAAAAAATCCATGTAGAAACATGTTCTAGAGAGACCATCTTTTCAGTGATCTGCACACATAAAGGTCCAGTTTGGAAGGCGAAAGATGAGTCTAGCTACAGATCATGAGAAAGAAAATACTTGTCTAAAGTGATAGATATAACTCCAACATTCCAAAGACCTAAAGGTATTTTTCTTTCTTCATTTTCCACAAATAATCTGACACAAGGTGCTGTGAAAGAAAGAAAGTCCTACCGTTTCTTGTACCGTTATTTTAAAACTACTAGAAATCACATGATAAAGACTAACCTTACCAACTTGTTTCGCATATACTAGGTCACAGAGGCCATTCTACACCCATGCCCTGGAGAAAAAGGGTAAATGTTGGCCACTGACAAAAGGCATTTTCTCTGATTAGTAACTTCAAAAGCTATGAGACAAACTGTCACACAGTTTCTTTCAAGTTATCAGAATCAATACAAACACTTCCTTTGTGTTTTGTTTTTTATTATTATTTCCAACAGTACACAGCAGGACGTATATTCCATAGTTAAGCCACAATTTGTTGGTATGCATTTAAAACTGTGCATACTATCTTCAAACTGTTCAATTGTCAGGCGTGGATTTCATAGAATTGTCAGTAAGATTTTTATCAGGTGTTTCATAATGATACCATGGTCCATCTCCCCTCTGCCTCATCAGTCTGCGTGCCTCCAGCTCCATCATCCTGAAACAAAAAAAGCATCACACACAAATGACATGAAGTCTCTTGGTTTTGATCAGACTGTTTAACATCTGGGCATTACTGACAGCAGTAATGAGTTTAGCATCTACTGTTTATTCATGCTATTGAAACATAAGTAATACCAAAATACAAAGGGTTCAACTAAAACATAAACTACTAAATCCTTCTATTTCAATTTTTTAGTAAGTCATCTCACAGGAGAGCCATAAAAGTATTTACAGGAATTCTGTTATAGGTCCTTACTTAGTAAGTCCCAAAAGCAACAACTTGTGAAACTTGGACTTTCTTCTATTACCACAGTTTACTCTGAGTAAGTCTAGAATAAACCTAGAACATCGCCATTGCTGCCCACAAAAATTTCAACAGCAGCAAGAAACGCGACCAGTCCTGACTCAGGAAGATGTACCTATAATTTTATAAATATGAACTGTTCAGGGGAGATACTGCTGTTTTGCCCTTGGATTGTTCCAGTTCTTAATACTGCAAAGGCAGGGATTACAACTTGCAGTGGGACACCAGCCAGTACAGCAAGCACTAGGGTGATGTACAAGCAACCGAGTACACTATGTCAGCATTCAACTCACTGTTAAGCAAAACACAATACTCAGTTACAGTATGTACTAACATTTAAAAACACCCTAACAATACAACATACCTCAGGTCAGTTTTCTTTGCTTCAATATCGAGCAAAGCCATATGCTTCTCATAGTCCTTTTCAGGAGGGTCAAAGAAGTAACGAGCTATCCAGCGACTTATAGGGTGCTGGAAAACACAAAAGCGGAAATTATTCATGTAATTTCCAAGTAGAAATGCCATCATACTTAAATCATATAACATGTTTCCAATCCTAAAGACACGATCAACACTATTGTTATTGTTGAATGACAGCACCCGTAAAGTTACAAACATGCTCAACTACTTGTAAGAACAGAACCCTAAAATGTTAGATTTAATTTGCTGTTTCTGTTATCTACTGCCAAATAAGCTACAGAAGAATATTCTGTAGCAAGATGAAAAACAAGTTAACGGAAGACATTCAATTCATTTTCTTTCTGTTTAAGAAAAGTTCTTTAAACTGCCACTGTCATCACAGAAGTGGATTCCAAATCTCTTACTGTAATCAGTAACATTTTAAATTATTGCTTCCAAATAAAAGTCATTCTAATAGAACAAAAGGTAAATGGGTTGAAAGAGTCGTAACAGTATTGCTGGGTTCAGTTGCTTTCTAAATAAACCAATAAACTGCTTGCAGTAAGAACACTGAGCTTTCTGATCATAAAAATCTTCAATTCCAAATTTAAGAGCACAAGAGATGGCAGACTTTGAAACAACACTAGCAAGTCATACAGAAGAAAGTAACACCGCTTCAAACTCCAGTTTCTTAAGAGTTGTAGCTCAAAAGCTACAAGCAAAGACAAAAACCGGATACTAAGTATAAAACGTTCTGTATGTGACACAGTCAGACCATTCTTACTATTTAGGAATGTTATAAAAGAATTCTTGGCATATAGCTTCAGCAGTTTACTTGCATAAAGTCAGAAATCATTTGCATCTACCTGTGTCAACAACCAGATTTCCTACAGCAACACGCACATTCCATAAAACTGAAGAAAAGCAAGTTTGCCAAAATTACAAATGGACAATTCAAATTCTATTACTCTGATACCCAATGGCAGGGGTGTCTCCGTTCTCACTACCAGACTCCACACAGTTTACTCCCAAAACTAGCATCAAGAGGAAAGGCGTCCCTAAAATATCACCCCTTTACACGTTACACTCACCTTGTAGTATTCCCAGTATTCTGGAACATAACCTTCAGGAATCTCTGCAAGTTCAGCTTCACCTGATAAGGAATGATCATTATTACTTCATTTACTTCAAGTATTTCATATGCTGCCTTTCATGTTAAAACAAACATAAAACAGCAACAACAAAAACCAACACTATTTCATACAGAGAGTACCTAATCCCTTATCTTGAACTCTACTGAGAAAAAAACGACTTCTTATAATTTCCCCAGATATTTCACACATCCAGCTCAGATTTTAAGCCATGCACCAGAAGGGTGAAATGGGCAGCTATAAACAGCTATACAGAAGAAATCATTAAGATCAAGTCCACAGAAATGCCCTTTAAAGTATATGAGATGAAACCATGTTTTTTTCTAATCTCTGTTTAATTAGTTCCATATTATTACAGTAGATTAAAACAAGTATAGTCAAGCAGAATTTGGATTTTTTTCAAGATAAAAAGCTACAATTGCAGTGTATGCAGCTTTCTTGAAGAAGTATGCAAAACAAAGTAAGAAAGACTCCTTATTTGGATATAGAAGAACTGTTCTTTAAACCTCGCTGATGTCTGAACTACTGAAATATGGAATTTGTCAGTTTTTAAAAATAGAGAAAGTTTTTAGAAAAATCGACAACTACAAAAAGAAGAATACTGAGAATGTCTTGCATGTACTTACACAAAATTACAGTATTTCTGAGACCTCTTTCATGGTCTTCCAAAGAGCAAGCCTCAAACATTTGTGTATTTTTTTCTATCCAGCATGCTTAGCTTCCATTTGACCATTTAATGATCATGACTGCGTACTTAGCTTGGTCATGACAGAGCACTCACCAATGAAGACGTTGACATATGTTATGAATAGCGCCACTGGTATCCCTGTCAGAAATATATAGAATCTCTGTAAAAGGGATAAGGAGAAAAAGAATCAGTGTGGAAACTCAGAAGCCTGACAAAATTCATATGAAGTTATTTTGCAAATCCAGTAGCACAAAGTAATTCTTAGTTTTGCACTTATAGTTCAGATAGAAAGGTTGTATGTAAAGTTACATTGCTGATTAAAATGACTTAATTAACAAATGAATACAGGAACTGTGGTGCTGTACCAGTCCACAGGCCCATTTACTTCAGCACTCGATCTCCCAGATAGGTCAGTGTGTGCAGAAGCGTTTCCCTGAATGCCACCTCAGCATCTAATGAGGACTGGCTTCAGCACCTAACTGTAATGAGGCACTAACACCAATGCAATATAACCCAATGTGAATACAACCATCGCTAGCTTCAGTAGCTGTGGAAGACAGATAAAGGCAGCCTGAGCGCACAAAGCGAGTAGGATCAGGTTAGCTGTTACCCAGCGTAAGGGGTGCTTCTCACAGGTCAAACTCAGGTCAGGCTTCCTAAGTCTAAATCTCTGCTATTATTGGTCTAATAATTGAAGGCAAACCCAGCAGAAGAGTAACCTCATATGTTTTAAAGAGGAGGGTGAATTAGAAAGCATTTGCAGGTTATGCATATATGAACACAGACACATAAGAATGCTAATGATGTCCACCTAGTATCTTTTTGCTTCATCAGGCTTTTATGACATAAAACAATATTTTAGAAGGACTGGAAATTCTTGTTTATCTGAATAGCACTAACACATTTCAGATGCTTGACATAAAAAAGGAAAAATACAATTTTAGAGACTCTTAGACACATTCAGAATAACAAATCTGCTTGCGTATTAAGCTTGTTTTAAACTCACCAGCAAATTCAGAAATCGAGAATCATAGAAGCTTGTTGCCTTGATAATAAACATTCTCTTCCCATGGCTGCTGTGTCGGACAGGAGCTGAAAATTGAACCAAAGCGTAATGGTTTTTAATCCACTTGTTGGTTGGACCAGAACAGAGTCAGCAATGCAGGCAGAGGACAGAAGCATACAGCAGAGGCCAAGCAGCTGCGAGTTGGTTTTCTGGAGGGTAATGATGCTCCTAACGTTTCCCTCAACTAATTCATTGTTTAGATAGAATGAACTTCATACTTTAAAGACTGGTTCATCCCTATGTGTACATCCCAACAAACCTATTACCGAGTCCAATTATTTCTGCACAGGACCAATTACAGGATCACAGGATCGTTTCTCTTGCAGACCTGTTACCTGTATCTTGGCACCACAGACCAGGCGGGGAAGCCCACAGGCGCTTCGCCCACCCCCACTTGTGGCGCAGGGGCCGGGCCGGGCCGTGCCAAGCGCCCCCCGCAGCCGCTCTCTGTCCCCGCGGCCTCCCGCTCCCCGCTCGGGTCACCTCCGCTCCCCAAGGTCACCTCGCCACCGGTTCCCTCCCCTCCATTCCCCCCGTCCCCGCAGCCCCCGAGGCCCTACCGACGGTGCCGGGCAGGCGGGCGGCCCCTGCGGCCCAGGGGAGCCGAGCGCTGCCCCCCGCCGCCGCCCGCCGCGCTCCCCAGGCAGCGGCCGCCCGCAGCAGCAGGCTCATGGCCGCCATGGCTGGTGCTGGCAGCGGGGCGGGGCCGGCGTGCGGGCGCGAAGCCAGGCGGGCGCCATTTTGAGGAAGGGCAGAGCGCTCCCCTTGCTTCCGGCGCCTTCGTGCGCGACGTCCGCGGCGCCGGGGAAAATGGCGGCGGCCGCCGCGATGGCCGCCCTGAGCCGGCGCCTGAGGGGTGCCCTGCGGCTCGCAGGAGCGCGGCCGGGCCGGGCGGCTGCCGGGCTCCCCGGGTAGGCACCGGGGGGCTGCGGGGCCGCCTAAAGGCGGGGGGGCGGCAGGGAGCCTGGGAAGCCGCCCGTGGGCTTTCTCGCTGGGCAGGGGTGCGGGGGTCCGCGTTCAGGGACCTCCGCTGAGGTGCGGGTTTGTGGGGCGGGGTGAGGGGAAGGAGCCGGTAGGTGTAGGGCTGGGAGCTTCCACCTCTGGTTTTTGCAGCCCTTATTATGCTATTAGTGTGTGGTTTTCATTCATGCTCCTACTGGGTATTTACTTAAATTCAGTGTACTTAAACACACCTTCTGCTTATACTAGCTATTGACTTAAGCTCACCATTCTGGATGGTGTTGTTCATTTACTTATTCTTTTATTAATTTTAAAATCTGTATTTGTTTTTTGAGTATAAATAAATGATAATTGAGACAAGGGGAACACAACACCCAGATGACACCTTTATGAAGAACTGAACCCACATCTTTTGTCCCTAGACCCTGGTGTTTCTCAGTCTTTAGGGTCGGTGCCTTCATGAACGAAACATTCCCATCTGTCTGGATGTTATTTTTTTTGTGTGTGTAATATAGTGCTGTTACTTTAATCGTTACTCAGATTAACACCAAACCTGTTCCACAAGAACCTGGCAAAAGTTGAGCCCCCCCATCAGTTGAAGTTCCTGCATACTACTCTGTCTCGGAATGGTTTGGAGGAGTTCTTTGATGATCCAAAAAACTGGGGAGAGAAAACAGTAAAGTCTGGTGAGTTATATTCAGTGTTTCTAACAGCAGCCTTTGAGCCACTTCAGCTCAGCTGAAATTTGTCCTATTTGAATTGTAGAAAGCTATGTAACTATGGCTACAAGCGTAGCTAAATATCCATAAGGATAGCTTTGCAAGAGGTATTATATTTTTATAACAATGTACTTGTTCTGTTGAATCAGCTGAGACAGAAAAAGCGCACTTTCAGAACAAGCAAACTTTATTAAATTAATATTTATTGACTTTTTTATATACAGGAGATGCATGGAATATAAAACAGTTAAGGGGCAAGAGCAGTGAAGACTTGCACAAACTTTGGTAAGTTTTAGTGAAGTAGCTGCTGTCAGAGCAGGTTTTTGTTGTTTTTTGTTTTTTTTTTTTTTTTGTTTGTTTGTTTTTTAAATAAAATGGGTCTGTATTAGCCAGTCAATCTATTCTGCCAGCCAGCTCTGCATACATAAGCGTGCTTTGGCCTTGAAGCAGCCCAAATCCTGATACTGCTCAAAACGTGGAAGCTGTTCTGCAGATAGTTGTACTGTAGGTATGTCCAGTATGAAGTGTTCAAGTTCAGTACAGAGGTTAAATTTGAACCCTGTGGGGCTTATGTGAATGGCAGAAAAGATTTGATTGGAAGGGGCCTGTGCTGAAGCTAACCCCAAAATTAGGTCAGGCTGCTCAAGTCTGTATCTATTCAGAGTTTGAAAATTTCTGAGACTGGAGATTACGTTGTCACTCAAGGCAACCTTGTGTAGGGGCTAAGCTAGTGAATAATTGCTGGTGTATCTGAAAATTATTTTTGAAATACTGTGCTTTCTGATTTAGGTATGTCCTATTGAAGGAAAAAAACATGCTTTTGACTTTAGAACAAGAATCAAAGAGACAGCAAAAGCCCATGCCAAGTCCAGAACGATTAGAAAAGGTAACTTTTTCATATTAGCTAAAAATTTAAGCAAAATAGCTGAGTGAAAGGTGAAGCATTCTCAAGCTTGTTAAAAAACATTTTTTAGATTACTTCTACTTTTTCAGTGTGAGCACAAACACTGTGCTTAAGTGACACAGGGAATGGCCTCTCCACCTGTTAGTCCACAGCTGTGAGAATACTCATGATGGAACTCACTACATTTGACCTATTATTTTCTTTTAAGCTTTGTCAGAGATCTTCATTGGGGGTCTTAAGTTGTCAGCATTGTGTTTTATTGGCCCATCCTGAAACTGTTTCTTCTTTTAGGTACAAAAATCTATGAAAAACATTGACTTGGTAGTCAAAGAAAGAGAAACTGCTTTGAGACTCTTACAAACTGGCCATGAAAAACCAGTACCTGGCGAGTGGAGAAATGACTTCTTAGGACGCACCTACTGGTACAGAAAAGAGAACTTTTCTTTCATATATTTGAAGTTTTCTCTATTGATTAGAGCAGAAGATTTTTCTGATCAAGAAAGGGCACATATACTCTATAGAAATAAGTATATTTTCTAGTCATCATTCAAGGGCTTATTGATTTATTAATTTTTAATGTGGTTGTAATTGCTGCTAAATAATTCTGTGGGTAAACTCAATCTTTAACTGTAACAAAGCTAGTTCTGTGCTGCTGCTAAAATTTCTGCAGTGGGAGAATGGCTGCTGCTGTGGTGATTGTGTAACACATGAAGGAACTAGAGAGTACGGTTCAAGCTGAACTGTCTGGACTTCCCTCGTTATAATACAAAATCCATCTATTGAGGAACCACATGCAGAAACTCAGCTGTACACCCAACAGTAGGTCTGATGCAATCTGAGTGCACTGGAGGCTGCAGATGGGTCTACACAGGCCATCTGTGCAGCCCATATGCAAGAGAAACCCCAAAGAGACATAATAGTCCTATATTTAGAGGGTGAGACTTAGGTTGCTCAGGCAGATTTGCACTTGACATGGCACTCAAACACAGGCATTCAGAAAAAAAATGTAGTAGAAACAAAGCTCTCTTCACAGTCTGTTTACAACAGCTCTTGAGAATTCTCTTATGAAAGAGTAATGCTTTAAACTATAACTGGAAAGAATCACTCTCTGTTTTGGGCCTGCTCTTCATATGTTTACAACTCTCAAAGTAAGACTACTTTCTACAGAAAGATGCTGAGCTATGCTTGAAATGTAGAGTTACAAACCAAGCCAGCAGAGCTAAAAGTAGATAGACAAATACAAGTTGTGTGATATACTGATCAGACCATGCTGTCTGTCATCCAAGAAGTCTGGTAGAGTTCAAGAATGGAGATAAAGTATACATCCTAAAATCACTTACCAATCTTTAACAGGTATACATACAAGGAATGGCCGATACCATGGTACCTGAACAAAAAATACAAGAAAAGGAAATTCTTCTACTTACCTCATGTGAATCACTTCATCAGGTAAAATGAACTTTTTGACACGGAACACTCATGTGTTCCTCAGTCTTCCTCCTTCCACTGTGTAGGGAAAAGTGTGATCTGTGTTTTTTTTTTCTGTTCTTATCTTAGTTATTTGGAGATTTCGCTATCTATCAGGTTGTCATTTTAAATGCGATTTAAACAATTCCTCCCAGAGACTAGTTTTTATGGCATTCAAAAGCAGAAGACAATAATGAGTCTGCTTTGCAGGCATTTTTACCTATCAAAAGCAAATTAATACTGAAATCATTACACAGTGGGGGCATCTACTTGATTAGGGTGGTGGGCTCATCAAGGAAACTGCCTGGAAACTAACTACACTTTCTTTATTTCAGGCTCAGACATGAAAAATATTTACGTGCAAGGGTAAGACGACAAAACCTAGAGAAGACAAGGCAGAAGGTCTTACAAATGAAGTTTCCTCATCTTGCTGTAAATTCGCAGAGCCAGTAATATTTTTGAAGAGTGCTGCAAGCACTTAGTTGAGTGTCTTTGCACGACTGGAACACGAAAACAAGTTCTGAAACCAGTGAACAACTTGACTGAGTGTTCTGGACAGTTTTCCATCTTTATTTTATCCCACATTTGGACCTAAAATAAATTTGTGATCTGAAATCAAAGAGCAGCTTTAGTACATAACTCAATTAATCCTACTGACTTTTTTCTAGGAACACTTGAGAAGTAACCCTAACCAGCTGTTATGAAAGTGAAACACGTTATGAACAGTGACAAGTAGCCAGATGAAGGCATACAGCATAGGGGTGTTTACCTGCTTTACTTTAACAGATGTGTATTGAAACTGGAGAGAAACATGAGAACCTCTAAAGCTCACATACCACACTTTGTTCACTGATCATCTGAGACAGTCATATGTCAACATAAGTTACGTGTGCATTCTACATAAGTGCAGGGGGAATTGGGCTGTTAGTGAGGTGTGTGCATGCTGGTACTGAGCAAGTGCTGTTAGTAAGTGTGGCAGGCTGCTGCAAGGAACTCTTTCCCTAGTTTAAGTTTGGCTTGTTAGAAAGCATTAAATGTTTAACACATTAGCTTTTAACAATGCAATCTTAATACCTGTATTTCTAGAGACCAATGACAAATTCAAATACTTGTGCACTGTTTTTTGCAGTGCACAGAATGTTCGTAGGTAGACTGGTAGTAGTCTTCTGTGGAACTAAAGGAGGCAAGGAACTTTTTACTCATCATTACTGCTCTCTTTTGGTGGTAAACAAAGCTTTTAACCTTCAAAGGAGATTATTCTACATTGCTACATAAAGTCCCCATTTCTACATGAAGTCCCCATTTACACAAATAGTCTCTCAGGAAGCAGGTGTGCTATGCTATATAATCTGGTAAGACACCAGAAACTCCAAGGGAACCAAAACTGCATTAGATACATTCATCTCCATCATCTTGACCTGCTCTGCATCACATGAAATACCTTCCTCCTAGACAGAGGCTCTTAACAATGGTGACAAAACCCCAGAACTTGATCTGCTCTTCGTATGGTACTAAACCACTCACAATTGTTACCGTTGCACTGTAATTCTTTTGTTTTATGAGGACAAAAGAGAATATAAAAATTGACAGTCAAGGAAACGTAAGTGTCTGATGTAGAAGGAAAACTCTGAATTTACAGTCAATTCTCCAAGAGAAACAAGTTAAAAGCCTACTTTATCTCTTCACCTCTAGCTACAAGCTGTCCGATCACTTAGTACTTCACTGATGCCATAGTAACTTCATCCTTGAATGCAAACTTAAGTCTTTCTTCCAATGTAACAGCGGCAGGTGATTGTATCGTGTTGTAGCTTACTTAAATTTGCCTCCTTTTGAAAGAGAAGCATAGTTTGTCAGCAACTTTGAAAACAACTTTGTCTCAAGAGCCACCTGATTATCATGGTACAACAAAAACAGGTTGTTTTGATAAATTACTTTATTGCTTGGAGGTAACATGAAACTGTTTTCAACTAGAGGCCCCAGCATTACCCACAAGGTCTTTTAGGATACTGAAAACATAGCAGTATTGTTTATATTTTTTAAATTAGTTAAATGCTATTTGGTTTTCCACAGCTTTTAGAGTAAGGAGCAAAACTTCACCGTGTCACAACACAGAACATCATACCGTTGTAAATTTGAGTTGCTTCACAGCATTGCAGAGCTGCATTTTGATAGCCAGTTCCTGCTGAAAAAGTCATCCCACTTCCTCTGCCCCTGAGTGCACGCTCCCCATGCAAAATGCAGGCACTTACTGACCTCGCTATGAGTCAGCCAGAGCTAAACCAGCAATAAACAAACAGCGACTGCCCCTCTCAGTTACAGCTCACTGAAAAATGTCAAGCCACATCCTGAGGTCTTCTCTGACTATTATTCCCCTAGTCTTGGGGAAAGGCAATTCTCTGCTTCACTTTCCCTGTCTCTAAGAAGTTTTGTTTCTCACCTACAAAGGCATTCAGCATATTATATACATTCTTTAGAAATCTAGTGGAGAGAAATGATTGTTTACTGAAACAAAATTGCTCCGTAATAGAAAATTAGCAACCAGTGCATAATATAACATTCACTAAATGGAATGTAACACTCCATTAGACTGTAAAAGTTTACCCTGAACTGACTGCCCTATAGTAGATTAGTAAATACAAACTTTCCATTTTTAAAACAGAAGAGTAACTGTTTCTCTGCAAGTACTCACAAAGTTGCTCAAATAAAAAAAGAGCAAGTTTTATTAGGAGAGAAGTAAGCAATTTAAGGCCAAAGTACTAGCAAAGGAAGACTAATATATGAAAGTACGCTAGACATTTTTAATAAATTTGTGCAGGCATTTGTAAGGTTATGCTCTATCTATTAGCTAACCTGTAAAGCTGTTCCCAGGAAAAGATACTAGAGAAAATAGACATTTATACAAAATTATAAAATGCTCATTATATGAATTATTGCTTTACAAAGGACAAACATCCTTTTTCTATGATAGTACCAATTAGGTTTCTTAAAATTTCTAAAGGTTTGTTAAAAATGGAACTTGAATTATGCAAAAAATCCAATATAAATTTTCTACAAAAGAGTCCATCCCATTCCTGAGTATGCTAAAGCTATAAATCAGAAGAAGCACTGAGGAGGCAGCAGTTTTCACAGTAGGAGGTTTAAGGGCATTTTCTTTCTACGCACTGTTTCCCTCCTTCTTCATATTCTTGTTTAGAAATCCACATCTGTTGAAAAGTACCCTACAAAAACAAAACAGCAACAAAAAAAGAAATTAATGTTAAGTGAAATATTAAATTCTCATAGAAGGAAAAACAAGCAAGCCAAATAATGTAAGAAGAGTGACTCCACATGCTTCATAATCTTTTTCCTTTGACTTTCATAGCACTAGTGATTGAACTAAAGATAGGAAGTCGCAGTAGCAGAAGCTGATTTCAGTTGCCCTTTCTGATACTGCTAAATGAATCCCCACAAACCTTGCCAATACTCAGTAACTCAGACAATGAAGTTCATGCATGTGATGAAGGAACAGGTTTGCAACTTTCATGATATACTCTGTGTGTGTCATTTTTTATGTACCATATTTCAGGCCTGCACCTTGCCATTAGAAATAGGAGGCAAATTAAGTTTGGATTATCAGAAACACACAGATAATTATTACTCCAGTAGCACAAACTCTTCAATGCACACATATGTGGAATTAAGTTTGCGGGTAACAGTGCTGCATAACATAGTAACAGAGGTTTACTAACCAAAGAAGCCAAAATTGAACCGCCAATCCACGAGCTGAATCGCCGCTCCACTGTGGTGTTGTTTGCTATCAATTTCAGGCGCATGCTCTGAATAGAAGAGGAGGTAAAATGAAAGAACAATCAAGTCCAAATTGCAGGCTGGTGCCCTTTGGTCACATGAGAAGGGCAGCACAAAGAACTTCGTGTGTATACCAATATGCAGGTGGAAAACACCAGTTTTCTTTATCTTGCAGTAGAGCTTATCTGCCCTGTATTTAGAATCCCAGAATAGCCACAATGCAAGAGAACAGGAGTATATCTGGCTTTTATCATGTCTCCCAACAGTGAACAACAGCAAATGCTCGAGGCTAAAAACATAGCAGGTAAAGAGCAATACTACTCACAGGACTACTTAAAATGTATACTGGGTCCAAAACATCTTAGATGTCATTGACCCCAATTCATTAATCAGTTTTGTACCTGTTCTTTCTTTTTGCTTCCAAAATGCCTTGTAGCAATAAGAGCTTTGAATGTCAACAGATTTGCTCCATGGCTATTATGAGTGAGTACCTAACTACCTTTCCCAGTTTCTCGTAACATTCGTGATTTCACAGCTGCTACAAGTTGAACATCTTTTCTTGAATATGGATATTCAAGCTCTCAAGAAAACAGAGTAGTATTAATACTTTCTCTGACATCATATGACTCAAGAAATACAAGTATGTTAAACACCAGTTTTTATCTACAAGTAGGTTTAGCTGTCTGTAACACCCAAGAAGAAAAATTTGTGTGACAAAGTGACAAGGCTTCAGACAGAATGACTGAACATGCCTCAAGCTAGCCAGCAACACTTCAGGAGAGAGGCCATCGAGGGAAAGAAAGAGCAACTGTTGCTTACGGACAGTTACAGAACGTGGAATCATAATGTCAAATGGTGCAATACATACTTGTGTATTTATGCAGCAGAAAAACAAAGTGATAAATGCAGTGATTATAAGAGGTGTTTTACCGGTGGAGTTTTCTGAGACAGCTCTCTGTTCAATCTATCTGTGAAACTCTGTATTAGAGTGTTTCCTCCTGCTACAATCACGCTGCCATAGAGGCCCTAAAAAGACAGTAACGTGCGTTAATCCTGAAATCATTCTGAAAACAACTTTCATAGAACATATTATCAACAGCAATAATCCGTCACTTGATATCAACAATATTGCATCTCCCAATCCAATTAATTGTAATCATGTGAAAAATATTTCAAGAGATCTTAATGATGAACTATACAAGGAAGACAGAAGCTGTGTAATTAAGGATTCTAAATGATTTCACAGACTATTTTCTTCTGTACAGAGCCCTACACCTACAGATACCTTCTCTATCCAAGCTGATGGTTTCCTTTCAGCCAGATATTCCAATCACAAAGAAAATGTTTGTGGCACTGGAACAGTTTTCCATCTTATTAATGCTGCAGTTGGTGAACACAAGTCATGGTCTGGCCTACACAGCCAGCCTGACTCTCTATTTAAGAGGAAAAATTTTTGAACTAACCCCCAAGCAGTCCACATCAAATTGGAATCTTTTCAAATTGACACCCAAAAATAGGAAAACACTGTTTTAAGTGTTCTCTAAAACCTCTTCCCTTCCTTCTACTTGCCCCCAACTGTCCCATGCGATAGATTATGTTTTAAAAGTACAAGTTTCAAACAGCCCAGAAATTTGAAGATAACAAAGGTATGAGCACAAAATGCTCATCTCATCTGAAGCTAACCCACATTATGCACTACCAGCCACAAAACCCAGACATTAGCTACATACTCAGTGTTTCTACCTATATATAGAAGTCAAGAATCCCAATTTAGCATTTTGTAAAACAAAACGGGAATCCTATATGTTCTTATATACAATTATGTAATACTTAAGAGAATTATTCAAATGTGTTTATCATTTTCCTAGGAAGTCTGTATTTCTTTATCAACCACTTTCTACCTCCCCCCCCAGAACTCTGGTCAGCACAAGAAGCATCTATGCCTTACCCAGTACATCTAACACTTACCGGCCTGATGTCTATATCACACATTCCAACACTCGTTGTGACAACATGGCTCACACCCAGCATCGTGTTACCAGACAGACCCTAGAATTAAAATTAGTAATTCACACATCACCACTTCAAAAGGCCTGATTATTTTATTACTATTTAAAGGCCTGATTATTTTATTACTATACATTACGTTATTAAAGAGGGACCACATTGTTAGGGAAAGAAAAAATATTTCTATTTTTCCATTCAGCTAGCTCATCACTGCCCATTTTGAACTACATTTCCTCCTTCTCTATCCTGACCCTAATAAAACAACACAGGCAAATTTTACTGCCCCAGGAAGTTAGGAACATCATACAAAAGGAAGCCATGGGATAAA
Source organism: Aythya fuligula (assembly GCF_009819795.1). NCBI lineage: Eukaryota > Metazoa > Chordata > Aves > Anseriformes > Anatidae > Aythya > Aythya fuligula. The sequence goes on from NC_045567.1 coordinate 19,018,592, forward strand.
CCAGTGATTTAAAGCCTTCCAACTATTACAAATCACAGTTGTTTTACCTTTACATTAGAAGGGTCAAATAATCCCTCAGGGATTTTTAGACGCTCAGCACCAAAGTCACAGTTATAGCCATTAGGGAACTCATAATGAACCGTTGGCATCTGTGCTGCTACCCTGGAGCAGTCAGAAAATGACACATTAAAGTACAATGCAGAGTACAATGTCACCTAAGTAGCATTATAAACTAAGGTTTCAATGACAGTATTCTGATTCGTATGAATTACACTTTTGATAATATTATGATGCCATACATCTTGGAATATTAAATCAACAATCACCTGTATGTATATCGTATCTCTACTTTCAGAAATAAACAGATTTATCTAATTGGCTTCTGTAATAAAACAAGCTAACAGCAATGAACAAGCAAAGTTCATTGAACAACTGATAATTTTACAAGGATTAAAAAAAAAAAAAATAGCGACGTACTGTTCATCATAGGTTGAATCTGATACTTGGAGGACAGAAGCTTGGAAGTCCTGAATGACACACTATGGAGATAAGAATTACATGGTTACAAGAACAGTCTATATTTCAATAGAATTTATAGAATCAATACTGTCCTTAACATCTTCCATTTCTTTAAGAGGAAAATCTGATGCACCTGTAAACAGGAGTTCTTCACGAGACTGCCCAGGGGAGTTTTAGAGTTGGAGAAGTGACTTACATTACACATGTAGTTGTGCCAAGATCTAGTGACCTGGGGTAACTTCTCTTTTCTCTTCCAATTTGCTGGTGATCCCTCACGAACTGCCTCCTGAGATTGTAGGGAATATGACCATCAGTTCACCGTTTGAGCTCAGACAAACACTTACTAAAAGAAGTTACCTTCCTACCTTTGAAGCAATCATATATGGAGGAATTATCTCAATATTCATTTCCTGAAACAGTTCTCGGCACTGCATAGTAATAAAGTCTCCCGCAAGTGGTGATTTTACAATACCTAAAAGACAAAAAAGAAAAAAGAACAAAAACCTGAAGACATCCCACCAACCCGGAATGCACTGAAATCAGGATGAACTCTCCCAACAAACTCTTACTTGTCAGAAGGTACTGTTGGGTGGGGTTTATTGTTCCCCCCCCCCCCCCCCCCCCCCCCCCATATTTAAGGGGATAAATATACATTTAAAAATAATAAAAGAAAATGTAAAAGCAGAAGCTTGAAAAGCTGACTTAACTTTGATACTGCTGTGCTATTATCCATGAAAGTTTTTACCTTGTTGAAGTACATATCCATCATGCACTGGAATAGCAGTGGTGTGTGTTGCCCCGCTATCCAAGATGAGACCTGTGGATCTCCCATTTGCAAAACTAGCCACAAAGATTAAAGAAAATACTGTAATTTTCACCTTAGACAAAAAAGCCATACAATTTGAGCATAACCAGGAGTAAGGACCCCGATGTTTCATCACTTGGCTCTACAACTAGACTTGCTGTTTTCCCAGGCACATCACCTCTCTATGAAGTGCACAACCTCATAGAGACAACATTTAGCTTTGACCTGCGAACTAACTTGAGCTTTGGATGCACAAAGATGACAACTAAGCTTACTGCATAGTATTGACTTCAGAGTATATCCAACTCATTTAGATTCTAAAGGTAAAAATCCGTTATTAGTTCAAAATAATTAGGAATATTCATCTTAAGGCTATGGGAACTTGAAGCTCTATATTACTGTACCTAGTAGTCTGGACAACACCATTTCAGTTCTGTAATATTTTTACCAACGGTATACAAGAACCAAAAAAAAAAAAAAAAAAAAAAAAAAAGAAAAAAAAATAATTGCCTCCAAGGACAACAGTCAGAGATTGGGAGAACTTCAAACCAGAGTTCTAAAGTTAAGAAATGGAAGTTGTTTACTTCCTCCCAAGATGTTTATGGAAAAATTAATTTGAAGAAGAAAATTTAGACATGCTGTTAAACTAGGAGTTGCCTAGAATAGCTTTACTGTAACTTTCCAGGGGGGAAAAAAAGGCAGTGCAAACTTATAAAGGATACGCTGTTAGAACAGCGGTTTTACACAAGAAAAATGCAGGGATGTTGTAGTGTTCGAACATCAATTCGGTCAGCTTTTCACGCTTTGCTCTAGTATTCCACTAGAAGGAAAAAAAAAAAAAACACAAACATGTAAACAAGAAGAAGGTATGCTCATTGTGCAGATCATTAGAGCACACTAAAAGAATGCTGGCAAGATGAGGAAATAATTAGTAGTTACAGAACATTAATGCTTATCCAGTATCAGTCCTTCAAAGAGCTTTCCAAAATAACTGACATGCCTATTTTACAGGGGGAAACAGTAAATGAAATAACTTGCCCAGCTGAAAAAACAATAAATCTAGGTTTCCCTGTTCTTGAAACATCTTCCTACAGTTCTACTCTACCCATGATTAAGTCAGGATATATCTCAATCTACACATTACTGAAAAAGTGCATTTTTTCCAAGTCAATAATGAAGGTTAGTACTGTAAGGGAAGTTACAATGGAAGCCTCTATACAGACATCACTGAGCCATCAAACAGGAAACAGCCACTGCAAACTCATCCATACTCCACCACGTACAATCGCCCTCTCAGAGGCAACATGAAGGCAGTTCTGTTTCCCTGTTAATTTAGTGATTTTTAAAGCTATTACAGAGAATGCAAGAAATCACCTCACAATCATCAGCCAGATACGATTCAACACAAGGGAAAAATGAAAGAAAATCCTATTCATAAAGACTTTATTGAAGGTATACAAGACTTTTGCATGCCCAGTCTATCTTACGTCTTCAGATTTCAACATCTGCCCTTTGAATACTGAACGTTACTAACTGACAGAAATTGCGTCAATATTTTATTCCTGGAATTTGTATTCATCCACCTCTCTTACCCTACACAACCATTTGCAGAAAGGAAGACAAAAAAATAAAACTTCTCCACTCTACGTATTTATTCTCTGTCGTATAATAAATACTAGATAGAAGACTGAATGCCCTGACAAGTTTTTATTAAGTGTCAATTACAACATAAGACATCCACACATCTTTTTGCTTTTACTTTAGGCAGTAAACTAAGACTTTTAATTTTTTAATTATTGAAAAATAGTAGTGCATTGAAAGTACTTTCTAACTCATGCCAACTATTTCAAATTGTTGTCTTCTTAAGGTATTTTTAGTAATGCAATTATTTCCCAGAACCTGCAAAGTATTTTTAAATTTGTTGCTTCTGTAATTGAATTTTAACACTTCAAAGCTACCAGCTAGTATCAGATTTCTCCAAGACTAACGTTCGTAGATTCAGCAAGAAGATACAGGTAAAACTTCTCAAAATGCAAAGCTGCTTTTACTCACTGGTGCTTCAGACATAAGGACAGGATGCAGACTTGCTTCAGATTTAATATGCATCTTGTAAGTGTGATCCAAAATTGCCTGGAAACTATCCCAGTCTTCAACTGTAATGACATTGAAGCAAGCAGATTAGTTACTTCTAAGTCCTGATCCACTTCATAAATACACAGAGGTTTCCTGATGCCTTTTTCTTTTTTTTGCATGGAGCTCTTCACTCAAAAGCTGTCCTCAGCAGACCTACACCTCCTGTAGCACTTTCTGCTTTGAAGAATTCTCTTCCTCTCAGAGCATTATGATTGAAATTCAGAGTTATGATAGAAGTCCACCAACACAACAAACCACCTGCACTTTATTTTGTAAATCCAGTATCCGTTCTTACGGCCTATAGACTCTGTTCACACATATTACAGTAATAAGCTTAAGAAGCATCTCCAAAAATAGCCATTTATCAAAGAAGGTGTCTAAATCAAAGCCTAAGAAGAACTCTACAAGTTTTCTCTTAAGACAGGAAAACGCCCAGTATCATATTAGAATTTCCTTAGTGAAAGCAGATCCTTTTCTTTATAGTCCTGTTCTCTAAACCCAAGATTAAAAAAAAGAGTTAACTTGTATAGCATCTGTGTATGTGAAAGCTATGACTTTCCGCAGCCTAGCAATGCAACTTCTAAAACAGATAGAAAAGGACAGAGCACCATACTCATTCCATTTTTTAAAGGTGAAATGGCCTCCATATTTTCCCTTGGCACTCTCAGGGCATTGGTGTCTATGTAGTAAGTCGGGCCCCCTTGTTTGCCCTTGTCACCATCTATCTCCATCAGCGTGCTGCCATTGTCCCTTTCCAGCACCACACCAATCGCTGTTGGAAAATCAACCTGCAACGCAAAAGGTAAGCCAGGTATGAAAACGTGTCATGTTCTGCTTGGATTTTTTACTAACAGAATTCAGAGTTTAACTTATTGAATACAGTAAGAATATATATATAAATTCTGAAAACTCATAACTAATAATGAAGTTCTAAGTCAGTGTCATGCCTCGGCTGAGCCACACAGCTCCTCACCTTTGGACAGTCCTCGCCTGCATAGCCTGCTCTCACCGTGTACGAGCCGATGTCAAAAACAAGAGCGCCGACTTCATCTGAAAAGACCGTCAATGAAGAGGCAGTGAATGGTTATTGCACCCCACCACAGTCCTGCCTTGAGTTTTCCCTGCCCCGTTTTGCTGGCAAGAAAAGAGAAGCGAGCTGAAGCATCTTTCCAGAGGCACAGCACAAGTTCTGTGCTGGAGACACCGGACAGCCAGCTGAAGGATGCTGAGCGGCTTTAATTGGGGTGAGAACAGGCTGGAGCCGGGACAGCGCTACACCTCAACCATATACAAAAAGGAGGGTGGTTTTAGGAGAAGGGGAGCGCAGTGCCACCCAAACACAGCACCACACGCAGCCTTCGCCTTCTCGTCACGGCGAGGCAGACAGCTCGCACCCCGGGGGCCGGCCAGGACCGCGGAGCAGGGCCCGCAACCACCCCCAGCGCCCCTCAGGGCTCCCTTGACCCCTCAGCGGGGCGCCCCACACACCCCAAAATACCCCAAAACACCCCAAACCCCCAGGGGCCGCCTCTTCTGCCTCAGGAAGCAGCGAGGGGGGGGTCGGGAGGGCTCGGACCGGGCCGCGGCCCCCTGAGGGAGCGGCGGGGGCGGCCTGAGGGGGGCGCCGGGCCGGGGGGTGAGGGGGGGGCCGCGGACTCACCGCCCCCGTACACGCCGCCGCTCATGGCTGCCGCTGGGCCCCGCCGCGCCTCGCCTCACCGCGCCGCCCGGCAACAAAAGCGCCCCGGGCCCGCGCCCCGCCCGCCAATGGCAGCGCAGCTCCCGCCCGCCCTGCCCAACGGCCCCGCTCGCTGGCCAATCGGAGGAGGGGGAAGGAGGGGTTTAGGAGAGGGGTAGCCAATCATGAGGAGGGGAAGGGAGGGAAGGGGAGGGCGGTGCGTGAGGGGAGGGAGGGGTAGGGGGGTGCTGAGGGGGCGTTGCTGTGTGAGGGGCGGATGGAGGGTGGGGGGCTTGGCCGCGAGGGGCTGGCTGTGGAGAGGCGCGATGGCTGCTGCCGCTGGCCCTTCACGCTGTCGTAGAATCATTAAATCATTAAACACAGAATCATTAAGTCGGGAAAAGATCTCCAAGATCATCTGGTCCAACCAAAGTCTCCCACTGTACCGTATCACTAAGCACCACGTCCAACCTTGAACACCCCCAGGGATGGTGATGCCACCACTTCCATGGACAACCCGTCCCAATGCCTGGCTGCTCCTTCTGAGAAGAAATATCTCCTCATTTCCAACCTGAGCCTCCCCTGGCGCAACTTGAGGACACTCCATCAAGTCCCTTCATCAAATTGTTCCTGTGCCTCTCCATTGGGTGCCCCCACCGAGAATAAAATAAATGTGCGTTTGTTTCTTACATCAAGTGTCTCTTCATAGCCCAGCCTTACATTGTTCCCTTCCCTCTTGGGACACTCCTTTGCATGTCAGTGACCTCAGGACAAAAATTAGTGCTAGCAGTCTCACCTCATCTCATGTCTGTAGGTATTTCGGTGCTTCCTACAAAGCTTTGTTTCTAAGTTGCGACCTAGTTTCAATTATATCTTTATTTACACTGAGTTTAATCAGTGAAGTAAGAAGAGAGAGAGAATTAATGTTTGGTGTACCCAGTAGTTTTATTCAGCAGGTTCTGTAAAACTGTTGCGAGAAGAACAAGGACTACAACAAGTATAAGAAGTTTCATCAAATGTTGTACCAGTGAAGGAGAGAAGCAGGCTAGATGTGTGCGTTTGGACTCCAGCTCCGAAGATACTGTAATTAAAGTTAAACTGATCACCAGCAGTCTTCCCTTGAGTTTTGGCCTGGACCAAAGCACAGAAGAATAGAGAAATGGAAGAAGAATGGACAACCAGTTGGGTGGTTTTATTTTAAGCGTGGTTATGGGACTGTCAGGATGTGGTTGGACATATTAGCTCTCAAGGGTAAGGAGTTTAATTTGACACAGTGTGATTCTCTTTCTTGAAAGAAAACTTCATAATTCTATCTTGCAATTAAGAAATGTGTAGTTTTTACATAAGTTATAATACAGTAAAACTACAAAGTACAGATGCTAGTATTAAGAGAATAAATACAAATCTTGCTTTTTCACTACCACATGAAGTCAGTGCACGTTGATTTTGTGTTATGAAAACTTTTAATGTTAATGTGTTATCATGATTTCCAGTATGTGGCACTAATACTCAAGGCAGAGTTGTCTGAGAAGGAGTTAGTTGCAGTTGGGAAAAGCAGTTCAGAAAATTTGGAATTAGAATTCCAGAGGACCTTGATTTATCTTGTGCTTGTACTTAGGTTTTGTTGTAGCAATGGTTCATCATATTCATACAGTAATTGACACTTTTGACCAGATCTTGCTTTCTCCACAACAGCTGCTTATGATTCATCAGCATGCCAGAAACAAAGACAATCTTGTGCTGCTTTATTTTTCTATAGTATTCAAAACAGAAGAATTCCCAGTGATGCCAGCACAACGTGTGTGATGGAGTAAAGAGGTGCATGGCTGCATAAGGCATGGAAAGAGGACATTCCTGTGCTTGACTAATCCTTCCTGCTCCAGTGGCTGCTCAGGACCAATGGTAGGAATTGCAATGTAATACACACTGGACATCACATTGGTATCTAAAAGCCTCAGGTTTTGATAAGCATAAATCTGTGTACAGAGCCAAAAGAAAAGCCAAGTCTGTTTACAAGAAGCCCAGAGAATCTGGGGATGGAAATTTAGGCTGCTAACTGCCTCGGTCTTTCTTTTTGCTGTCTTGCATTTTTATAGGAATTTACATCAGTGAAAAGTGTGCAGACCATCATCACTCTGTTTTGATAACATTCGATGTGACTTTGCATCTACTTTACAGCAGTGTGGATAGCCTCACAAAATTTACTGATTTACTGTATGTGACCAGTTTAATAACTCTAGAGTTGGACGTTAACATAAATTGTCATCGGGAATAAATGGAAGAATCGTTTTAAAAGTCAGGCATGAATTAAGGTACCAAATGTTGATACTTACTATGAAGCAAGAGTTAATTTTATCAGTGGTAGTCAGGAGAACATGGAACTTCCTGGTTAATGCCCTGAGTGCTTTAAAACTTCATTTAGATGTAATTGTTTCAAGCAAGTGCATTCACCACATACTCACCATGTATAAAGCAATGTAGATAGTGATGTATACAAGAAGCCAAAACTGAACAGAATGATATTTTGTTTCTCAACAAGCTGTATTTCCCCAGTGGGTTGCTGATGGCCTGGTTTTGAGCAGTGCCATACAACTGATGGTGAATCTCCCAGACTGCAGTGCCAACTTTCAGATTGTGGCAGCAAACTGGCTGTGACCATGGTTTATTCATAATGTCTGTCTTTCTTTGTTGATTGCAAAATGCATGTTAAAGGTTTTATTTTTCTTGTTTTCTGAAGAGGTCTTAAATGTTTATGTGAGCTAAAAAAGTATCTGTATATGAAAAAGCAAAACAGTCGTTAATACTCATTCACTCAAGAACTTTGTGTGACCTCTTAACTTTCCGCTTTTGTTGCTGAAGTATTTGGGTACTTTGTTAGTTTTATCAACATCCCTGTAAGGAAGGGAAGTATGAGAATAAACATGCTATCATCCTCCTGCAGAGAAAGAGCTAGGACACAAACTAAATGCTATGTCTAACTAACTGGCCTCAACTTTGCCACACTTCACCTTTAGGTTCTTACCTGAGACTGGAATCCAAGCACTGAGTTATGTTTCATATAAAATGTAATACAGACAGACACTTAAAAACTGTGAGAGTGTAGCCGCTGTACCGGATCTTTGGGCTTAACAGTTGAAAATACTGAGGAGAGGAGCTATGTCTGAAGTCTGTTAACTCCAGCAAGGGAGTCACAGGAATATACATGTATGTCCTAGCTCTTTTGGAGCTGTTGTGTCCAACTTGTTCGTTTGCAAAAAAAGACTTCTGACTCACTCTCACTGTAGAACGTGATTGAAGGAAAGGTTGGTGGTGCTTGCTTTTAGTGTACTAAACTTTCCATCACTGATAGATGGCCTGACAATTTTTTTTTTTTGAGGGGAAAGGGTAGGAAGAAAAAAAAAAAAAGAGAGAAGGCATGCTAAGATGTCACCTGATTTTGGCTGGAATAATAGGAGCTAAGATGCACTGGAGAATAGAGGAAAAAATAATATTAGTGCTGCTTTATTCTTCACCAAACTGGAAGACTCTTTCCTTGTTCTCAGCATGGTACAAATTCACAGAGACAGCTTAAATGTGAAGCAACACTCGCCTGGAACTGGTCCTGAGATAAAAGGTCTGCTGTGCTAAGCCAGTTCCAGCCAGAACCAACTTAATTGTACCTGTATTGCCTTTCTCAAATGAGTCCCTTGTGTATGGATGTCTCATTTGGCTCAGATCTGGCAGCACTCTCTGTTTCAGGCTTAGCACTTGGTCTATATTCACTTTGGATTCTTGCAGGGCTTATTAGCTTGGCAGCTGGGCCAAACCTGAGCTGGCTTAGTACATCTCATCTGCACAAACAAAGCTACTTAAAATTGAGTAGCCAGCTCAGGCTGGTAAACAGCAGATCTTTGTGTCAGCTGAGCCTTACCGTTATATGGGGCATTTTGATCCCCTGGGCAGAGTGGAGGTTTGGATATAACCAAACAGGTAGCATGGAGTGCAGGTCTCCTGTTTCTTGGGCAGGTGTTCTGTCTTCTGCCTCACAAGGTTCAAATTCCTATTCCCAGTGTCCCAGGAGGGTGCTGGGTTGCCTCACAAGTAGTTTTGAACTGTGACGTTGTGCAGCTAAGAATCATGGCTTTGTGCAGCTGGAGGTAAGGAATCAAAAAGGAGAGACTGGTAATCAATCTCCTCCTTTTCGAGGGAAGGGCCCTATTTCTGCGTATACATTCTTGATTGGGTGAAATAAGGCAGTCCTGGGAGTAAGGCTGTGTGGATGTACCAGTCAAAGATCTCATAGGAGTTAGAGCACTTTCCATGTTACCTTTTTGGAAACAGTTAGGCTTGGATTTTTGGCCTGTTTTATAGAAAGCTTGATTTTCACCTGACATCTGAAAACAGTTCTCGTGAGGGGGATCTTCTGGTGTAACCATGTCTGCTCTGTGCTACGTAGGTTCTGTCACCAGAAGAGGGCATAGTCAAAGCAGGGGGCAGAGACTCCAGCAATCAACATCAGTGTGGCAGGTTTTGGAATACAAACCAGGATTGCATTATTTATAATGGGTTTCATAAAACAAAGTATTAGCTTCATTTTCTAGATCTACGTATTTCATCACAGAGAAGAGATTATTACAAACTTAATTATTGAACAGTAGTTCAGAGAGGAAAAACTAATAGTTTACTTGCTGAATGGGCATGTTTTCAAGAGTTTATCACTTTTTTTTTCCCCCCTAAATTCATTCAGGTAATTTCTATGACAGGTATGTTATTTATTGTACCAATCGTCCAAACTGACTATACAGAACTACGCGACTGCATAGTCTGATGCAGAATAGTGTGTGCTTTTTTTTTTTTTTCATACACTGATTTATACAGGGAAGCTGAGGATTGCAGTGCTTTGTCCATTTATTACAGAAAATCTGTATTCGAGGGCAGTCATGCTCCTACAGTTCTAAAGTATCAGCTGCTAAATTACAGATCAGCAGACCCCTGTATTAACATGTTCAATTTTTAAAAGACTTTGGGGTGTTAGATAAAATCTGTGCATTATTTGATGATGTTTATTGAAATTGCTGTAACAGATATGTTCATGGCATTTTTAATAACTATAATGAGAACTCTGATTTTTATATCGTATGCAAATTCTTAGTTCTTTTTTCTTCTGTTTATGTGGTTATCATGGAGCCTGATTCTCCTCTCAGCACTTTTACACTGGCACATTGTACACAGCAGAAAGTACGGCAGAATTGTAGCCAAGGGGTGCATCAAGCCCAAGACATCTTTATTGCAAGTGAAATTGAGAGGAATCTGTTTCCAAATGTTGTCAGGAAAAGGTGTGGCACAGTACAGAACTTGACAAGATCTGCAGATGGTGAGCTTTCCGTGAGCACTGAATGTCAGTTTATGCATGTGGGTATCATTCACATCTACTCCTTTATATGAAAATTAGGTAGGGCTTAGGGCATACTGGCTAGAAGGGTGGTCAGGGATGTTATTTCTGGCAGGATATAAGCAGCATATAAGATCACCATTCCATGACAGTCTTGGTATTTTCTATATTCACTTTTTTCACACCTTTTCATTATAGAGGGATTGGGGTGAGGGGGAGAGAGCTTTATTATCAGTCAGTACTTGTTGGTTGGTTGTAGGTTTTTTTTTTGAACAACCAAGAAAATTAGAAGTAGAAAACTGTCTAGCACTGTGGAATGCTGATAGTAGGGCAAATCTCATGTATTTTTAAACTAGTGCCTTTAGGAAACTGGCCTTATGCTACCTTTTTGACTGCTTCCACAGTTGATAAGGTTGCAGCATAAGCTATATTATATGACAACAGATAATCCACCTAGAGCAGACAGTATGAATATCTCTATCCTAGTAAGAGCTCTGATCAGATTTTGCTTTTTGAGACACAGAAGGATCCAAACATGAAGCACCCAGCTGGAGGAAAACAGGCCTTTTAAGCTCTATTGCTCAGAAACTGCTTGTTTTCAGTGGCGTGTTTACATCTACCCAAAAGTTGTAAACACAGTTTCTCCTAGCATATGCCACTGCTTTCATGCTCACAGGTGGAAGCACAGGGAGAGCCAGTCCTAGGTGCTTAAAATATGTATTTATCACTAGTAGTTCGAGGGCTGTATGGATCCTGAGGCTGTGTCATGGATTGAATGTGTGGCTGGGCTGACTTGGTAGCTGCTGGTTAGTCTAAACTACCAGCTTTGAAAGAAAGCCGGCAGCAATTGCAGGTGTCACCATCACTGGTGGCCTGTATGCCCTTTCCCTCTCTTGTGTTGGAATGATCAGATTCGCTGCTGTCCTCTCTTCTTGAAACTTCTCCAGTTTTCCTTCCCTAGGGTTCCCCAGCTAAGGTGGTTGTCACCTCTTGGAATCGTTTGGTGCATAGACCAGTCTCCTGTGACCCCATAAACTGAGTGGCAAAAGTGCAGGACTACAAATGGTGGAACTGGGGAAAAAAAAAGATGGAAGGAGAACAATGAATTACTAGTTTTGAATTCATCTGTGTTAAAGGGCAGACTGTGTCTGTGAATTTCATTAAAACTGAATACTAGTGGGTGCTAACAGCAGTGTATTCATATTCAGATGTTCGCATTTTGAGTGTTGGTACTTTCTATTCCTCAGTTTATCTCACTGATTTTCACTGTAATGTTCTGAAGTGGCTGGATTCTGCAACATGAAGCATTTTACAAGCATTTAAATGGTTGGTTCAGAAAGATGATGAAGACTTTTAACTCCCACAGGCTTGAGTGAGCTGATTGTTTCCTAGGACAATCTACTTGGAATAAAATCAGTAATAACTTCTCAGATTATTTGTCTTCTTTTTTTTTTTTTTTTTTTTTAATGTACTGACCAATTTAATTTAATTTTCTAATGTATTGGCAAGTTTTATCAGTGTATGGAGAGGACTGCCCAAGGATTTGCAAACCGGTGTTCTGTCAGGTACTACGTATGTTAGACTTAGCAGCATGGCTGACACACAGTCATGAAATGTGCTTAGGAGTCTGTGACTGTGCTTTCTTCCAAAACCCCATTAGAAACCGTTCCCTGACTGCAGCTCTGGGCTGGTGTCTTCCCCTTTTTCCCGTTCACTGACTGGATTTGTCCCCATTGTGCTGCCCAGAACATTCACTTGAGCCAATCTCACATGTTGAGTCAAAAGTTAGTTGGTATGGATAAGCTTGGGTTTGGACCCTCAAAGAAAAGATTTATGGGAAGCACGGGGTATGCACTGGCTATCTACATAGTGGTGAACTTTGCCTTCTGTGGTTTATAACTATGAAATAATGCTTCTTCTCCTTGTCAGGAAAATGTAATAGCAAAGGCAGTGCTGTACTGAGCCTTCACTTTGCTCAGATCAAGATATTTCTGTAAATTTTAACCCAGTAGAACATTTGCTAGTATAATGTCAGCATTTTAAATAATTAAAAATGAATTGCATTCAGCAAGTAAATAAAGTACATCTAATGGACCATTATCATCTTTTGAATATCCTTTCTTTTCATTATTGTTTTGTCATAAAGTTCACTCACTTGCAATGGCTCATTCAGCCTTTTTGGAAAATTATCATGGTACAAGTGTACTGTCATCTCCCTGATTGCAGGGGGGGAGCTGAAAATAATGAAAATGAGGCCCATTCTTCTATAAAACTTTTCAGTGAAAGCACTGAAATCACTTTTTAAAGGATTTAGGGTCTTTACTCACAAACTGTTTGCCAATTTGTGCAAGGTATCAGATCATCCATCAAGCCAGTAGTACAGCTAAGAATTTAACTTGAGTCTCCCTAAATCTTAGCTCACTGTCCTGCTCACGAGGACAACCACGGGCCCTGCCGCATATCTGGTCACATTTTCTCTGTAATAGATAGTGATTGTGTATCAGGCTAACACTGATTAGGAACAAGTGGAAAAAGAATGAGTGAAGTTAGTCGCCTTCCCTCTTGTTATTCTGCTTTTACATTCTGGAGCTGGACAAGTTTCAGTCAGATCTCCAGTCTAACCAGCAGAGAGGATCAGACTGATTCATGTCAGCAGTCTTCCCAGGTGCAGAGCAGAGGTGCAGCAATGTCCTGCCTTTGTCACATCTTAGAACTGAGGGCTGTGTCTGTTATGTCCAGAGCAGTTCTGGTAAAGATTTTTCTTTTACATCAACTTCAGTATTTAGCGAAGTAGAGCATATGCTTCTCAGTACAAGTATCAATTCATTTTCAATCTTTTGCACTTAGAAATCCTGTTAAAAATGTGATTTTCTATTTTAGAAATGTGTATGCATGCTTAACATGCTGATTTTTCCTGCCTTTATAGTTTGGTTGCTTGTGGAAGGACCTGGATGGTTTTTTTGTTTTGTTTTGTTTTGTTTTTAACAGAAGTGTTGGTAAAATTTCTTGCCTCCATTCTTGTATGAACAAGCTGGAATTCTAAAGCCTGTCCTCTTCTTCAAAGACACCTAGACTTGAATCCATCTAAATTTCAATGAGTGCTAATTTTTACTCCAGAAAGTATAAACTAATTGAATTTAGGCAGCTAGGTATAGACATATCCTAGTTGCAGCTGCTAGCTACTTCGATTTGTCTTGTTTCAGGTTTGGAGTAGGGCAGAGTTCAAATATATCTAACATGTTTTCATCAGTTCATCACAAAATTCAGTTGTCATGGTAGAGCCGTTCCCATCCAACTTCTACGTAATAGCTAAGTGGTTAGAGCAGCTACCTCAGTTCACTTACTGCTTCAGCTCTTATTTCATCTCAGAGAAGTGTGCCCTTTCCTTGAGGTTATAAAATGATCTGAGTGCTAACGCTTTCCAGTATGCTCTTTGAAAATTGGTTTGTGTGCATTTAGGAATCCAGAAATTGTCAAGTCTAAAGAAGAGCGAGTGTAAGGGTGCCTGATCATGCATTGTAGTTGGTAAGATATTCATACAGGGGTGGAAGATGCTTTCCTTCAATCTTCTATCCAAAATTCCTTCAGTTTTATTTAACATTGTAAAGAAGAGCGGTGCAGATGTTAAAGAATCTCCAAGCAGATTACTTTCTTACCTCAAGATTTTTTTTCCATCTAGCTGTGGAAGGATTAGCCACACCCAAATTTCTCTAGCTCTGTGATGTACACATCGCAGTGATCACAAATTCACTGTGATCATTCTGTGCAAAAATAACAAAATGCCTCTTCATTTATTTTGTGATGCTTGGCTGGAATCAGAAGCATGTCATCTTTAGGCAGAATGTGTTGAATAACACTAAATGTAATTGCTAATGTGTTTATTTCTAATGGCATAAACACGAGATCTCTTGTACAATTTGTACAAATGCATTATTAGGGAAAAATCAGGGTATGAGAGCTAATAGGAGCAAATGCAATAGTAACTACACATAACAGTAAATAAAGTGAAAAGGAATTGTGAAAAATACATCCACTCTTGTCTGAATTCTACTGTGAGCTATTCTAATAGGAAATTTTAACAGAACTGAAAAAGAGAATAAAAAACAGTGTCTGAATTATTAAAGTCACCAGCAACCAATTTGCTTCAATTAAAGACTGGAAGATGTTCCCAATGCTTTGATTAAGAAAAAATTAGAAAGTTTCTTATTCACCTCGGCAGGCATCTTTGCAAAATGGAAGGTCCCTTGTGCTCCTCTGAAGCCATTTAATGCATATATGAGCATGGATTCTCAGAACTATCTATAATGCATATAGTGCTTTCTGCTCTCAGTGGCTTTTTTCCCACTCTCTTTACGTCATTTGCCATTTGTGAGGGTTGCCAGGGTAATGACCAATCATCCCTGGAGAGATGCCTGCTAGTAAGGACAACATAGGCTTTCTCTTTTTTGGTATTCTGCAGTATGTGTTCGAGAGCTATTCTAGCATCAAGATTGCAGAACTTTAGTTAGTAGGGAGTGAAAGTTTACAGAGCATGAAATAACAGCTTACAACCATTGAGGTAAGTGAGGATTTTTCTTCTTTTCTCTTTCATTAACATCTCTGTCTGGATTCATTCAAAACACTGAGCATCATTACATTTTTTTCCCTATATGTATAGCTGACTTTGGTATTAGTTATAGCAAAGGGGTTTTGCATGATTTGAACAATGAAATCTTAGTAGTGCTATGTATACAACAGGTCTTGATTTTATTCTTTTTAATTATGACTCTCACAGCCTTTCTTGCCTCTACATTCACCAAAGACATCCAGTCATCCCAAAAATATTTTCAGAAGGATTAATTAAAAACAAACAAATAAAAAAAATCCTATGTGTTGTAATACAAATTACACAGCACTAACTGTGGGTGCCTCTAAGGCAAGTGGGAATTTCTGAATGGTCTGTACTAAATACATCTATGTACACATATAAAACATATAACAGGACACATTAACTGGAAAACTGAAAATCCAGAGTTGAGCCGTGGTCTGTAAGATGTTGAGGATGTTCAACTCTTGTTTTTATTTTTATTTTTCTACTAGACACTTGCAGATTTATAGGCTAACTCTTTGCTCACCTGTGGGCAATAAGAAAATAGAGCCTCCAGACTGCAGGTTTTTTTCTGGTTCTGATGCTACCAGTGGAAGGTGGTGATAAATGCTTCACAGACTGGGTTCAAATCTTGTTGTTTTGCATGTGAGGGCACATGAAAAAAAAAAAAAAATCTGCTTGGAAGTTCCCAGTGACCTTAGAAGCTTCTGTGAAGCATTTGTGTAATCTGAGTAATGACACACATGACTCTAGTGGTTGATTTGGGGTGGTTGTTTTTGTTTGGGTTTTAAACGAACTACACTGAAAGTATCTTGAGTCAAGTGCATGTATGTTGGTGCAGATACCTGTTTGCGTGCTGGCTTCCTGGGAGAAAGGGGCACTTGGAGAGCTTGTAGTGTTTTTCTGTAGAAATACTAAGGTATTGAAGCTCAAAATAATAATTCTCATCAAAATATCTATTTGCTGCTTAATGTATTCATACCCATACATAGCTGCCATATGCTTTTACATCCTGACATTATTACATGTCATGATGGGCACGACATATGTAGTAAACAGAAGAAAGCGTGGATATTCATTTCGCTCTGTTTTGTGCTTATTACAGATACATACAGAGTGTGAGCTTGACTCATGTGGTCCCCCAGTGGAAATATACATTCAGGACATTTCATTTAGCATGATACGTTCCAGTTGGTAAATTTTAGATGTTACGAAGGATTCAGATGTGCTTATGGTAGCTTTGTATTACCAAAATAACTGGAGCATAGCAGTGAGTCTGTATGTTTGTATATCAGAGAGAAGAAAATTGAGTAACAATCTTAGTCTGAGATGAAAATGATCTTTTCATCAGGCTGTAAAGGAAATACTTTAATTCAGAAAGGAGACCCGTTTCTTCTTTCTAAAATTGTTACTGTTTTTTTCTGGATATCACTTTTAAACAGTTTAAAATGCATAATATTTAAATGGTTACACTGAAAGAAAAAAAAAATCAGTAAGTCCATATCTCTAGTTTAGCAGCATTCCATACAATTCCACCATTTCTCAGTAATCTAGGAAACACAAATATATATATTTTATTATTCTAGGTAGTATCTTATGACAGAAAAGTGACATGATTACAATTAGATAATGTTAATTAGTGAAGTAGGTTGTCAAATGAGAGATTCAGAGAGAAACCCTTCTGGAGAAGATGGTGGGTACCAAGCCTCAGCTTTTGTCTTTGCCTTTTTCATGTCTATCTGCTTCTCTCTCTGTCTCTCTCTAACTTGAAAATGCTCTGTGACTGTGTTATGCAGAGAACAGCATTCACTTTCAGACAGTGTGATAGAGAGATAGAAGGTGAAAGGCGAAGAAGGGAATAGTCTGTGACGTGAGTTATTCGCATTATCATGTCTTTCAACAACTGAGGCAAGATATTTGTGGCTCTGAGGAGTTGAGTGATGCAGAAGACAGGAAATTCTGCAGCAACAAGTCTGAGAAAACCTGTGGCAAAAATGCTGGGAGTAATGAAGGAAAGCCACAAGGGCAGGTGGAACTAGGTGGTTTTACTTGTGCTTGAACTGGAAGCACAGTAAGCTAAACAATTAGTAGAGAGCTCCAGGAGGCAGGCTGGGAAGAAACCTCATTCCTGGAGCATGCTGATAAAACTGGGGTGCAGGATTTGTGGTTGTGAAAGCTGGGGATGACAGGCTGAATAGAGCCAGACACTACAGCTTGGGATACTGGATTTACCCACCATACAGTATAGGTGCTATTGAGCCGTTTGCCCCTTTTAGTGCCATGTCTATTGCTGGAAGCTTTGGAGAGGTGAATTTCAGTTGTCTCTTCATCTTCTACTTTTGAATACAGAACAAAGAGGAAGAATAATTAACAGCACATTGATTCACTGTTGAAAAGTCAGGCCTCAGACCAGGATGGAAAAAATATGGCACAGGCTAGAAAATGAGTAGATACTTACAAATGGGAAAGCAAATTAGGATGGTAAAAGAAAAGTAGGGCTTATCCTAGAAAGACTGAGACGTGCTGAATAAGTGCAAGAATATCTGAAAACATCCAGTAGCCCAAATTCATCATCCCATGAGAAACAGAAGGCAGAAAATAAACGAAGGCAAATAAATCAGTTGACAATAGTTTCCAAACACAGTGTACAATAATACAAATCATTATTGATAATATGGTATCATTGCAGTGGGTAACTCACCCTAAACTGTAGCTTTTGCTCTTAGAGCTTAATTATCCTGAGACCTGGTAGATTATTTTTTTTCTGATAGGCATCAGCTATAAATGATCTGTCATTATTATTATTATTATTTAATGAACAGTCTCTCTCTTAAAGAAATGCTGTGAGATTTAATTAATGACTATAGTCATTAATAAGACCATCTGATGAAAAGTTTACTAATTCTTTTTTATCTAACCAAAGCTGTATGGTTCTGCATTTTGTTGCTGTTGTTTGGAATCCAAGTTCTTATTGCATTACCTGGCCCTGGCCATCCACTGCTATGAATAAGCTTTGCTCTATTACTTCTGGGATCTGGTGACATAACTCCAAATTTCTGATGTGAAATCATAAAATGTATGTATTCAGGGCATTAGAGAAATAATTTAATTGTGTGGACTTAGTTAAAGTGGCACCAGAAGGCATAGGAATAGTTACAGGAGAAATGTCTGATTTTAAATTGCCATTTACTGGTATTTTTTGAAAGAGAGTGGTTAAAATGTGCTTTATCATCCAAAGCTGCAGTCCAGGACCACGTTCTTACATAGGGACAATAAAGGCATACAAAAGGAAGGTTACTGTTATTTGACCAGAAGTATACATGGTTAAGAAATTTTGAAATTTAGGATGTCTGACAGTGCTTTTCAAATTCTCTTTTAAATTGCATTTTTAGGTTCACTTTGAACAAACGATTACAGAGGAAGTGTCTTGTGGTTTAAAACAGAAGCGTTTGTCAGAAGACGGGCATCTTTAAGTCTTTTACTAAAAGCTTCTAATTCATACTTCTAGTACTATTTTCAAATGATTTAGCTTGAGTTTCATTGCAAGGCTGTAGGTTTCAGGTTTCAGAGAGACATACATGCATTCCATACATGAATATAGGATCACCTATTCCAGAATTGTTCTGTATTTACTGTGTGATGCTGGATGAGTTCATTAAACGCTTCAGGGCTCACTTCTCCCATATATAAGCTGGTAGTATTTACCTCATAAGACTATGGATGTTATCTATGATTCTTTGTGTAGGGTTATGAATAGCCATGGTGTTCAGGGCCTAACTACTTAGATATGCAAAGCCTTACACAGCCCTCACAGATCCCCCTGTTCATCTTGTTTTTCTATTGCAGTTACAAGGTCAAGTTGAAATAATCCATATGATTACAAGAGTCTGCATGACAAACTTTCCTGGAGAGCAACATCTGTTATCTGGTGATAACAGTGATTCAAAGGAGCGCTCCGGGAGGAGAGCACTGTCTGTCTCACATGAGCAGGATGACTCAGTAGTTCACATTTGGAAAGAAACGTTTTCCAGGCCTTGCGAACGTGGTTCTGGAGGCTCGTTCCATATGCTGTTCCATGCTCTGGTGAAGCTCTTGGGCATGATGTGGAGCGAGTGCTCCTGGTGGCCATGATCTTGTCTTCCCCGGCAGCACAAGGGACACTGAAGCAGCTGGCTGCCACTCGCCCGCTCTGGTTCCTCCTCAGCACATGGCTCCTGCTGTACGTGCCTGCTGATACGGCCGGGTGAGGGTGCAACATGAAGGGCTCTAACAACTGCCAAAATCCCAGGCCTCGTGTATCCTGACACAAGTTTCCTTCGCAGAAACCATCTTGTGACAGGACTCTGTGTTCATGGGTGTTTAACAGCTGAAGGTGTAGCTTGGGTTAATGTGTTTAGAGAAATTATACTGTGATGACTCAGAACTATGGATACACACATCAAATCTCACAAGGATTCAAATTTATTTCCCATTTTATCTAAAGTTTTAATCAAATTCAGCCCCAATGTATGATGATTGACTTTGCTGCGTCAGGCACAGCGGCCTTCAAGCTTCATTGGGATGGCTGAATAGGCCTCCTGCCCTGACGTGCTGCTGCCTTATGGCAGTTCAGCTCTGCTGACACTAAACCAGCTAAATGTGGGTGTTCCAGGCTGGTCTACTTGCACAGAGCCTTGCACCTTGCAGACGTTGCCTGCTACAAATAAAACTGCTCATAGGTGCTATGTGGTAACTTTATGTGAAATGCTATAGACCTGAAATACTGTACAGCTTAATTGAGTGCAATTCCTATCGACTTCAATGGGTGTTTTATTCAATTAGGGTCTGCAGAATTTAGATCATTGCCTTTGGCTTACATCATTGCAAATATTATTGATGGTTATAAAGCTTTCAGGGCTCTTTCAGGCTTTTAGTCCGCAAATTGACTGCAATGTGAAAGTCTTGCTTGGGGGTGAGTACTTATATCCATCTCATCTTTCATTTACTTATTCCTGAGTCTTTCTCTGCTATTCCTTTGGGAGTGCTCATATAAAATATGCAATTTAACAAAGAGGGGGAAAGGAAGGTTGTCTCAATATAGCCAGATTCAAATTTCAATTTTGCACATTAGACGTATGCCTTTTTTTTTTGGCCTAAAATGTAGAAGTGAATCTGATTAATTTTAATTCTCATAGAACAATGAAATTAAGACACAGTAAATTTGGAATAGGTATTGAGGAAAATTAGGTTTCCCAGAGGCAAGGATGGATACAGTGCTTGAAACTTTAAAATTACCTTCCATGAAGCAAGAGAAATTTTAACAAAAAAAAGCAACCTCTGTTGGCAAGAGGAGGAGCTGGATGGTTTAAAATATTTTTTACCCTTCTAATCTGCATGCAATATACTACTACTGCAAACACTATCCCTCAGGACACTGCCTGAATTGCTCCGTGTGAGTAGCACAAGCAGGGCTCATATCACATAGCTGTGACCATGCAGCCTCTGTTTGCCTTAGAAGATAGGCAGTGTGGAAATCCGTATACTGGCTCTGCAGTAGCCACTGAGAGAAATAGGATGCAGTCTCTACTCTTTTTCCATTCATGCTTTGGAGAAAAGTGGTGAATAAGCCTCTTCGTGTACAGTACATGTAACTGCATCTCCGTGCTGATTCTAGATCAGCATGTATAAATATATATATATAACTTAAGTAAATGAAAATAAGAGAGGTTAGTAGAGATGGGCACAAGCAGTTTTAGGAGATGTATTTTTGAAATCTGATTGTATTTCAGGTAATATATTCTTTCTATTGATCTTTCCAAAAGCATCTGCAGAAAGGGATACGAAGTAACAGAACATACACATGAATATTTTTAGGTCTAATTAGTAAAATTTGATAAATGTATCCATGGGAAAAACAATGTGTGTACTGGCTAGAAGAGGTAATTCTGTCTTAGGAGAAATGAAATTGAACTAAAATAAAAAAGTATCCTCCCTATACAAGGCATTTTTTTCGAGCAGAGAGCACAATAAATGTTATCTGTCAGGGAAAGAAACAGGCTGTTTAAATTCAGGCAGCGTAGCATCTTCAGGCAGAAGGGCTATTTTTAACTTCAGATGTAGCTTAATTTAGAAACTGAGCAGTTGAAGTCCCTTTTTTTTCCCTACTCCTCCGACTGGAGATTTTTTATAACGATTGTAGATATCCTTGTGTGAAGATACTGAATAGAATAAAAAATCCATTATCCTGAGCTTCAAGGTCATGAAAATACACAGCTAAAGAAAGCAGCTGTATGGCAATATTGTCACGCGTGTACACACAGAGATGAGATTGATGCACTGGTTTGTAAGCATAAGGGCCACTTTGGCAATTTGCCAGGAGGTTGCATATAATTTTTATATCCCTTTATGCAAGATTTTACCCAGGTTTGTATTTTATGTAGGAAGTAGTGTAATTGCATATAACCATATACAACACATGGTAGAGAGTAAATTTCAGTGGTTTCTAAGGGAGAAATATTTATGAGGGAAAAACTGGCACTGCTTCCCTGCATTGATTTTTCTGAACCAGCTTCTTCTGTTTGGCTTTGTTTGTAAGTTAATCACAAGAACTAAGAAGCTCATCTTGCCAAGGAAGATATTCACAATTTAGAATTGCAGACTTGACTCTATTAACTGATTACAGGCTTTTTAATGTATTCAGTTTCAGAATATGAAAAAAATCCTCTCTCAAATGGAAGTACTTCCAAGATGGCTTGTTGCAAACAGTCTTCTTGCATAATTGCATACTCTATGTCACTCAACAGTAATCTACTGAATTTCAATAGCATTTCAGCATAGAACTTGATTCTTGCTGAATTTTATAGTTTACCTCTTCAAGCTCAGCCGAAAGTGATTCTGAAAGCTCTTCTAGTTGCATAATAATAACAAAAAGCAAAGAGAAAGATGTGCCATTGCGACAGAAGTAATTGGGTTATTAATAAGCTGAATGTGACATGGAAAAGTCGTTTCTGTTTCTGAGCATAGTGACACCTTCACCATCAACTCTTAAATACCCACAAGCACACACAACTTCTTAAAGTCCCTGAAATTTTGCTTAAATGTTTGAGCAATTGTTCACATACAGAATAGTTAACATTTTTTGTAGCTACCTAAAATCCTGCAATTATAAATGAAAGCTTCTGCTGCCATTTATTCTTTAGCTTATGACAGTTAAAATTAGAGGGTTTCATTCCATTGTTTTTATACACAGGGTAGCATGATATAGTGTAGTAAGAACATCGTAAAACAAGGTAAAAATTTAGAGCTATAGTCATTAATATTCAATGGAGGTTAAAAAGAAATGTCCTCTTCTAAAGCTGGGCTGTTCCTTCCTGCATACATTGGATGGGGATTCTTTCATCTTCCATCAGAGTATTTGTTTCTGCAGAATGCTCCTTTCCCTGGTTACCTTCTATGTGAAAGGAATATAAGAATAAGCATAGAGGCTGATAGAGCTGTTAGGCTCTGCTAAGGGGTTTCCCTAATCCTCTACTGGCCAAACAAATCAGAATTTATGCTGAATTTGGTCTCTGGGAGGTATTTTAATGGTGCTATCAGACTAGGAAATTCAGACTATGACGCACAGCTTGGACTGGGAATTTGAATCAGAGTCTTTCCTGAAAAAGGATTTTCTTTGCAATAAAGCAGATATATTGCACCAATATTTGCTGAAATGTTTCAGCTTTATAGAGAAGATGTTTTTTTCACATCAAGGGTTTGATCTGAAGCTTGTAGCTAAAGAAACATTCAGAACACATTATAATTTCTTGTTTTGGGTATCTTGGTATGCTGTCAGGAGACAGGATTCAGTTTGCCTATTAAAGTGGTTTAAAAAAAGACTAAAAGGAGCCATGGAGTTGTCAAGAAAAAGTTGAAATCTTATGGAACTGAGGGTAATATTTTTGTTCTTACAGAAACACAGGATATACTTTAAATAATTTTCCAAATGGCTTTATAAAATCTAATCAGCTTGAAATGATAGATGTCTATTTGTATTTGCTTTGTTTTCATTCAGTCTGTAGCAAAGAGAAAAGCAATTGTTTTGAGAGCAAATGGGATTTCTATTTTCAGCTATTCTTGCTTTTAAATAGCAAAACGCAGCTATGACGAATGATGGTGACATGTAGGTAAGGCTAACTTTGAAACTTGAGCTTGAAGTAAAGCTAGGGGTTCTAACAGAGCAGCATTAAAATACTCTGGATTATTCTTAGGAGATTTCTGCCATTTTAGGCCAAACTCTTCTGATGAGATTATAATTATAGTCGCAAGTGAGGCTGAACTAGAAAACTGACTTCTTTTGGTTCTGGATCCAGCCTAATGATAATAAGTAGTTCTTATTCAGTCCTTTTCATCCAGAGATCTCTGTGTTTTATAATGAAGGTCAACATCATGGCCTTATTTTACAGAAGTGAAAGCACAGAAAAGCAATTTGAGTACCTAAGATTCACAATTAGATTAGTAACAGAACTAGGAACAGACCCAGATCTTATAACCCTGGTCTGGTCTTGCGTTGTCCCCATTAATCAAACTAAAGCAGTATTTATATTTTTCATCTGAGCATCTGAAACCAGCTTCGTCATGGCTTGGACTTGAATTTCCGGTAGTGTTTCAGGTGGGGGGGATATAATCCAGAAAGGAAATGTAACAAAAAACAAAATAAACAAGGACAAATGGCAACAAAACAACAAAAAATACCTTTTTTTTTTTTTTTTTCTCTACCTTGTGATTTCCTGCAAAACCTCTGCGTAAATGTCCAGGTGAGTTTGTGTCCCAGAAGGATGAGTAATCAGAGCAGGGATTGGGGTACCACCCTGTGAAGGATGACAGAAACCCTTCCATAGGAGGGTGGCTGGATACAATAACCCCAGGGTTCCATGTGGACCTGCTCAGTACCTGTGCAAATTCTTCATCTCTAGAGGGACTGATTTAAAGATATTCTTAAATATGTGTTATTCTGCTGTATATTATGTGCCTTTTCCTTGTTACAAATCCTTAGCATGACACATTTCCCCCCTCTAAAGGCACTGCGGTGGAGCT
This sequence comes from Aythya fuligula, assembly GCF_009819795.1. NCBI lineage: Eukaryota > Metazoa > Chordata > Aves > Anseriformes > Anatidae > Aythya > Aythya fuligula. The sequence continues at coordinate 19,042,740 of NC_045567.1, forward strand.
GGGAATGTTTTCTGCAGCCATTTACTTCTCTGTGACCTCCCTGCGAGGCATTGACATCTGCTCCATGACAAAGCAGGCTTGGTTTCCCTCTGGTGGAAATCTGCAGGCTGGATCCTGAGCTGATGTGTCCAGTGGGGTCTGTGAGAGAAGTAGAACCCAGCTGCTGAAGCCTCCTGACTTACATTTGTCCGATCCCAAAACAGTGATTACAGTTGTGATCTCCACCCTTCCTTGCCAATCTATACAGTTTGTGTTTTTATTGGCAGGGAATCACGTGCTTCATGTAGTGGCTGTTCGGTATGACTTTTATTACAATTTTCATGCTTCAAAAAGTTTAATCCTTCTATTTCTTGTGACTTGTTCTTACAGAACTTTGTCACTCAGCACAGAAAACACATTAATGCTTTCCATGCCTGCAAATCACAAGAGGACATGTAGAAGATGAGTTTTTATTAATCAGTATGCTGTCTTCTCAGAAATGGGAAATTGATTTTACCAAAGTGTGACAAACTACAAGAAGTAAATGAATTGATATTCAGGTGAAATGCGGGAGACTGTAACAGACATATTATATTTCTGATTAATTATAAAAATACACTATGCTATGCCTGTGTAGGGGCTTTCACACACCAGTATGTAAGCAGTTCACAAACATGTAGGCATCGTTATTCCATGTTATATAGATTGGGACATCCTTCATCTTGGAGAAGACAGTCATAGATGAGGTACTAAAAATAGGCAGATTTAAGAGTGTCTGCTCACTAGAGGGGATGAAAGACCAAGATGTGTTTAGATATGCAAAGAATCAGAAGTATCAGAGCAGGAAAGAGTGTGGTTGAACCAGTTAGTGCACTGATAAAATCTGCTACTTCTAGCTTCAGCAAAATTTGAAAATGTGATAGAAATGGAGTGCAGAAACACAAGGAAGGAGATGTGTAAGTAGCTGTGTTCCTTTTGCCTACCCTTGCGTGCCTAACTTAGGTGCCCAGATGAGGAAGCCAATTTTCTTGGGCTACGGAGAGTTTAAATGCAGAGGAAGTTCTTTCAGAAAGTAATTCAGATTCCACAAATACGGCTCCACCTCTGAGGCACCTCTACAGGAGCCCAACGCGCTTCACTGTCTTTACCAGAGACTTCGGGTAACTAACTGCCTGCCTTAAGCTCCTGAGATAGCTATGAAACAGGCAGTGGTAAAACCCAGTCCCTGTAGGGTCACTGCAAAGACAATTCTGTACCTGGGACTACAAACCTGTTATTGACAAGGTATGCTTTGTATGCCATCCCCTTGGGAAAACTCGTATTTCCCCTCAGTCTTCTCTTTCTGGTCTTTATGTGGCATTCAGGTCCCATGTGTGGAGGCTGAATAGTTTGTCTGAAAGGAAAAGAAAGTCAGTGAAAGAGAGTACCTTAGACCTGCGCGTTGCGTTTGTAACAGAACCTGAAGTCAGGTAGACCCAAGGACCGTTCTCTTCTGTGTTCTCTCCTAGAGATGGGAAGTTATTTCTGTAATCAGGATCGGCTTCTGTAAAGTCCCTGACAGAATCATAAATTGTGCTGTTTAATTCAACAAGATCTATTTTTTTAAAAAAATAGAGAAAAGTTCATAATCAAAGCAGTACTTTTTGTGCCGAATTTGATGTACTAAGAAAGTAACATTTACCTGAAAAGAAATGTAAGTTAAATCTGGCTGTTCATTATTTATGGTTAGAAATATTTTTTTCAAGTGCTCTAACCAATTTTTTTATCTTTTTTTTTTTTTTTTTGCTAAGGCCTAGCTTCCAAAGATCTGTTGAATTCTCTGTCCCTTGCATCTGACTTGCAGCACTATTAACACTTTTCATGTTTCCCTTTTGCACTTGTGTTGCTTTAATACAAGACACGAAGGCATGCTGGTGACAGCTCTATACCAACAAATCCTGGCAGACAGATGCTACGATTTGATCCTGATACTCACTGTATGTTTTACTTACTGCTGTAATATTTAAAATACAAGCCTTGGCTTTTTTTCCTGTATATATCTGCATAAGAATCCTGTTCTGATTTAATATAGCATTGATAGGAAACTATTTAAACTTAAATAAAACAGGGGGACAATAACATTAATATGTTTCATGGTGCAAAAGAAAGGATTCCTTCTTTTTGGCTGACATGCCACAGGTTCTTGCACGAGCATTCACCATACCTACATAAATGTTCTTCTTAAGAGAAACTTTCTCCTCCTATTAAGTAGCCCTTTATGTAGAAAAGATAAAATTCATCTGATAATGTCATCAGAAAATTTCTCTCCCCCTGGTGCTTATTGATAAACAATGAATTAATCCAAGCCCTTAAAAAGCACACGGCCTATCTCTGTTGGCACTGAACTCTTCTAATGACAGAAAATACGTGCAGATAGAAACCTACTGATTGCACCATTGTTAAGCCTTAATATTCTTTTGAGTGTTTTCTTGAAGTATTTTTTGACCATGAGGAAAGAATAAATGATGGTAGCTACAAAACTCTGGGTGAGCGGCGTGCTCCCACATCCCCGGTCTCATCGCGTTGTTTCGGGAGCCAGCCATTCCCCTCTTCACATCTGATGTGGGTGCTCCTGCACGGTGGCTTGGAACAAGCCTTTCAGCTGCGTTTAGACATTTAGAAATGTCCCTCTTTGATGTCCGCCCAGCTTTGGGGAGTATTTGGTGTTTTTCATGTGACTCATAACAGGAGGCTTCCTGATATAGCCTTTCAAAGGAACGGGCAAGAGAAGCGCAGTGTGATTCTCCAGGGGACATCAACTTTGATAGTTGAAAGGGACCTTTTCATCTTGGGCTTGAAGAGACAGTGCACCCTACATGCTAAGGAGATTTAAAACATCCTTGTTTAGATTGTTTTGCCTCGGGAGATTGCCGTCTGATAATTAAGAATGAACAAAATCCAAGGTAAATTCTAAGTAGTTAATTGTTCATGGAGGAAAAAAAAAAATTACATGAATTTCAGCCATCTGCATGAGATCCCGGGTGCTCAAGGTGTCAAGTGCACTTAGGAAAAAAGTAAGACTGTTAAGGAGGTATTCCTGAATGAAAATATCACTCACAGTTTCTTCAGTAATTATACTCCTGGCTAGCTCGTTGTATTAATGCTTGCCATTTGCATAAGCAATTATTACAACTTCTGTGCACATACAAAGCAAAGTGGATTATACTGCATGTAAAATTTATATGGAATCTAAAGTAAGAAGGTGGGGTGCATCCCATGAATGCCAGGACACACATTAACAGTTTGGTAGTTGTGACCCACATGTCAAATTAATGTTGTGCCCCAGTTATCAGTAATGTTGACGGTAGTGGCAAGTAGTGGGGTTATTCTTGGGACTTGAATTTAGTGCATTTGCTGATACATTGAGATGAAACTCCCACATAAGAAAATGTTGGGAGGTGTTGCCAATACTGAGGAGAAGTAGGTTGTCATTCAAGAAGAATTAGACTAACTTTTTGACTAGCTTGCTGGTAATTTGATGTAACCAAGTAGCACACAGTGCAAAGCCATACAATTCAGGCTTAGTAATAACTTAATAATAACCTGTAAGGTGAGGGTTTATGAACTGGAAGTAACAGAGGAGGAAACAAATTTGAGTATACTTGTCAGTGGAAGATGGATATAACTGGCCAAAGGGGTGTAATTATGGTAGCAAATGCAGTGATTATGGTAGAAATGTATGATTCAATCCTGGAAGGTGAGAGCTTTTTAACAGAGAGAAGGAAGTATTAGTGCCATGTTACAAGGAGTGCTAACTCTAACTCCTTTGACTATTTCTACAGTGGCATTTTATATATTCAGACAAACTGTGCGAGGTGCAAAGAAGAGCTACTAGGAAGAGCAAGGGAACAAAGCTCCATCTTGTGAAGGGAAATTAGAAATGCCTCGTTATACCCAACCAAGCGGAGGTTGCTAGGGAGAAGGATCATTAAATGTGATGAGAGCAAATATTGGTACGTGGATAGGTTCAGTTTCCACGCTCACGGAGTGCGTAGCCTCTGCTGAGATCTCTAGCAAGGCTGCTGGTGGCTGCCTGCTCAGAGGGTTACTGGTGTGATGGGAAGAGCTGACTGGTGTAAAGTCCAAAAGAGCCCAGGACTCCTGTGCATGACACTGGCAGGAGGATTGCCACTAAAGCTGTGTTTTCATTAGTACCGCAGAAAGTATTCAGCAGCCTTTAAAGAAAAAAAAAAAATCATGCAATTTTAAAAACCTTGGCTGCAAATTGCTTGCAAAAGGGAGAGCTCTCCTTCATTTGAGATCTTACTGCAATTCCTCCCGGTTGGTCCTTTGAACTCATCTCTGGCGGTGCCACTGCCTCACCTCGCCTAATGAGCCGGCTCAGCGCCGCGACAGCCGCTGCCGCTGGCTTGGAGAGCCCCGCAAGTGCGAAGCGCGGTGACATCACGCTCCCGAGGGTGTCAGCTATTAGCTGCTAAAAATAGGTGCAGGCAAACACAGAATAGAGAAATCAACTGTCTGTTGAAGCCACTGGTGAATGGAAAGGTGAGGAGGGAGAGCTCGGCTGAGGGGCTTTTTGCTTAACTGCGAGGGCAGCGGCGCTGTGCTGCGATCCCGGCTGCTGTCGTGGATGACGCTTCAGGACTGGTGAGCTGGGGAAGCCCACAGAGACAGGCTCATCCCTGGTGTAATTCCAGCACTGTAATGGTAAGTGAGCTTTTGTGTTGATTTCCCACTGGTTAGGTTATCTGATCTGAGTAATCCGTGTTCTGCGGTTCTTAATGAAAGTGCGGCTATGGGATGCGCAGCGCTAGGATGATGTCAGTGTTACTGCCAATGTAATCACTGCTCTATGCAAAAATGAGGCACGAATCAATATTAATATTGCAAAATGAAGCGTTCGGAGGTTAAGAAAGAAATAACACACAATGCAAACCACATGCAGGCATAAATGCCTGTGCATCCAGTTTCCAAGTTCAGGTAAATATCCTGCTCAGTGTGTGTTCTGGGGCTCTTCAGTGCAAGTTTTTCAAGACTACTTGCAACCTTTAGGCCTTGATTACAATCTGTGAGCTAAGACATGCTTAAAGACAGAGGCATGCCTTCTGTTTAATGTTTCTGTGTTTCTGAGAAACATAGCAAGCAAGGTGTTTCAGATAAAATAAAGCCTAAGCTGCTCCAAATTAAAACCTATCTAATAAAGTACATATAAATACAGGAGCAATATAACATGAAAGTTAAGATTAAAGTAAGGCTGGGTGTCTCACAACCTTTGAAAATTGCATCCTGGAGTTTTGATACTCATTAGACCATGAACAGACATGTTCACCTAGGCTCATTAGTGTGGTCAGAGGTTTTCACACCTGAGCTACTCATCGCAGTCTTTTCTGCGCTTCTTAACTTACTGTCTAAAGGCAGAACAGATTTAGAAATATGAAGACTGGGACTCCAGCTGTACACCAGAGATACTCATGCCAAGTTACAAAAGCTAACCCATGGGCCTGAAACTCCCTTGGCCGAAGTATAATCCTCTTCTCATTTGTTTGGAGTCACCTACAACAGCTTCATGGTGATTCACAAACATCAGCATCCACTTGTAAGTAGCTCCAGTCCCTTTTTCAGGGAGAACAGCTTGTTCTCCATCCAGCTTTTGCACCCTGGCCCCCAAACTGCTTGGTGTTCTTATTTGCAGCCGGTACAGAGGCTGAAAACACAAGTCTGCTGATCCTGAGCCTGACTCACGTCTCTGTCAACCACTGGCAGCAACCTTCCCCAGAGGGACTGAGGAGCTTGATGGATGTTGTACTGCGGGTTATCAGAGCGCGTGCTAATGAAGCAACAGATCCATTACAGTATTTATCCATTTTGCAAGATCCAATTACGTGAACTTTGCAAGGAATGGAATAGTTTGATTTTACCCTGTGTTCATCCTGTAATGATGTCTCTAAAAGATATTCCCATCCTATCATTATTTCCTGGTGCCGATTCATCTGTGTTCAAGATTGCTTAGAGCCTGGATTTGATTCTGCTTTGTTTCTGATAATGGTTTTTTTTGGAAATCTGTTTGATAATTGTCATGGATAAAACTGAAGAATCCCTGGGTCCTTCACTTGCTCGGTGTGAAATGGAAAGTAGAAGTTCCTTGCTATTACAGATCACAGGCAGGGGACTGACGTCTGATTTATTGTGTTAAATTACATTGTCCCTGTTACGTAGGAATTAGACCGTGATTGTCATAGTCCCTTTTGTCCTTTCAAAATGAGAATTTATGACTTAAATGACTCTCCTCTGTCAGCCACACAATTTTTATGATTATAGTGAATCTTATTTTTAATTGTCTGGATTTTAGTTGCAAGTTTGGTGTTTTGGATGCAGTTTACCGTCATTTTCTTCGGTCTGCAAACAGACCAATAAAAAAGATGGAAGAAATTCTATATTTGGTGGTGGTGGCTGGAGGGTCAAAACAAAATAATACTAATAGACTGTTATTGAAGAATTTTTCCTCTTTGAATGAGTTTGCCTTTTTTTATTGTTATTATTATTTTAAGAGGACTATTTTTGGCTACTTAAAAGTAACGGGAAGAGTAGTGTCTGAAAGAGATCATCAATAAGGAACAGAAATACAGGGAAGTTTTTAAATCACAAAATACATTTTTTAGCAAGTGGCTGCCTTCTTGTTTAGCAAGATTTTCTGCTGCATTATATTTTCCTTGCTCTATCCCCCAGAAGGCTGAACATTGCTATCTCCTGCAGACAATGCAGCAACGCCCTTATTTTGTACTAGCAGAAGATTTTTCCATTCACAAGCTGTTTTGGTATTCCAGAGCATCTCACCGCTCTAGCATGCATTTATCTGTATTTAAAGTAATTTTATTCATAAAAAGATTATTCTCTCTTGGTTTGGAGGATGCCGTCAGGGATAAAGGTACATGCAGTAGCACAAATAACTGAGATCTCCTGGCAGACTTTTTGTCTGCTTAACGCTTTCACTGATGGCCTTGATGCTGATAATAATGACCATAGAATAAAATATCCTCTACAAAATATAATTTCCTGTTGGAATGCTGGCAAAGTAATGCTGATGTGACATACACTTACTGCATCATCTTTGGGTGATGGTACTGCATCTTGCATGTTCTTTTCTCAAGGTTAAACAAAGATGTCCACACAATATTCTCAGCAAGAGGTAGAACTACCTGGGCCTTAGATTTGATTTTAGCTGAGCCTTCAAACCCTTGTGCTATGCTTTTTGCATGCACATGGACCTGATATATATGGAAAGCATCTTAGTTTAAATAGAAGCAACGTAAAAAAACTGAACTGTGTAAATGGATGTGAATGGATTTACCTGCTTTTTTGCAGAAAACCTAAGGAAGAAGGACCTAAACCATCATAAAAATTAGGGTAAAAGTCTTTTGAAAATGCCTGTGGAAGAACGTATTTATCAGTTTTACATATCCCAAGCTAAATCCCAAGGAAATGATGGACAATTCAACAAGGTTTAGTGGTAGACTTGGCAGTGCTAAGCTAACTGTTGGACTTGATGATCTTGGAGGTCTTTTCCAATCAAAGTGATTCTCTGATTCTAAGATATGTGCCTGGAATATATTTAGATCCAATAGCAGGAAGCTGACTTCAGACAGATTCAGACTGGAAATGAAGCACTTGTATTTATTAGCGTGGGTCATTAAGCATTGGCATATCTAGATGACAAACATGGGGTATTTCACGTGCACAATAAATTGAGTGTTTGTCTACATGAGGCTACACACGCAGTCCAAATTAACTAACACTGACAAGTTAAAGGAGCTGATGTAGAATCTGCTTAGGGAATGAAGTTGACTCTTTTGCTGTAAAATGTCAGACTGAAAAATTAGTATAGTCTATCTGGCTGGAAAACAGATGAGGCTACATCATTAGCTCTGTCCTGTTTGTGCACTGCAGACAGAGAACAAGAAAAGTTTTTTCTTCTGTTGCATAAGAAGATATTAATGGCAGTGTCTAACCACGAATTTTCACACAATTAGTGTCAAATGTTGGCTCGTCACTGAGACTACTTGCCATAAAATTTCTGACTTCAGAAGAAGGACATCCACATTAAAATGAAATGTGAAGATTGTCTGATGTGTGAGTTTGTGAGACAGAGTCCTTACCCACAGAAACAGTGTTGTCAGCAGCACTGTTTGTTTGAATTAAAGCTGCAGATTGGATCTAGTCATTCATGCTGATCTCAACTTTTATGTAGGACATAAATTGAATACATTACATCTTCTAACACGCCAGGCCAGCACTCTCTGACGCAGATACCAAAGCTGAAGTAAATAGGAGCTGGCAGTGTTTTCCAGCTCGAGGTGTCAGACCATTAGAGATTTCAGGTGCCTAAATGTAAATGCAGTATAAATGTCCAAGTTGGAGGATGGCTCGAGAATATATCCAAAGATATTATTAATCTGAGAACTCCTTCTGGAATCAGCAATTACTGCTGGCACTGGGCCAAGCCAGTGAAGGAGTCTTGTGATGTATTTTAAGAAACGTGAAAGTTCAGTGCCCTGTAACTGCGTCTTAACTACCAGACTCTCAGGAAAAGGCTAAAGAAGGCTTTTTTTTTTTTTTTTTTTTTTTTCCTCTCTCTCTCTCTAGTCGTTAACTTTGCACTCTTGTGCCTTCCTTCCTCTCTAAGCTTCCTTTTTGTGAAGATGAAACCTAGCGATGCAGTGTTTGCCTACAGGCGTCCTTTTTCCTGTGAACACAGAGAACCCTGAAGAACAAATAAACTTTTTAAGTTGCTGATCCTGCACGTTTGCAAATTCATTGGGAGATTTGGCTCACATATAAGGACAGAAGGATCCAGCTCCTAGGGAATAAACGTCAAAGAACATGAAAAGAAAAGTCTTAGCGGGCACTGGGACTATAAGAACAAAGAGTGCTTCCAAACTGCACTAGTGAAAACCACTGGGAAATGTGGAATAGTCTGACAGAAGCAGCAAGAATCATGGTACTGAGTCAGGCACTGAATCAGAAAAAAAAAAAAAAAAAGGCTTGATCCAAGTGAATTAAAGCCACTTATATTCCTGGAAATGAATTATTTCCTCTTTATCAAAAAGGAAAAAAAAACAAAGAGGTTAAGAACGTAATTATATGTTGCAGAAAGAATTATATGGCAATTTCTGTCTCCCAGGCTCGCAGTCAGGGTACTAACCAAAACCCTGACATGCTGCCTGACTTTTTGTAGGGAGTCTCAGCAGCACTGCTTGCACTGCCTATTTACTTTTCAGTACTTCCTCTTGGAGGCTTTCTTTTACTTTATGCTCTCAGCAGGCTGTTAGAGGAAGCTCGGGGTATTATTTTGTGTCCAGAATAAACAGAAGGCGCAGTAGTGTCTTCTGTGCATAAGTGCTCTCCTGTCTTTGTGAATTTACAAACACTGTAGAAAAACAAAATGAGCACGGAAATAGTGTTTTGATACACGATCCTTCAAAATTGGTGCTGCGGTCTTGGTTCTTTGCTTTGCCAGGGAGTTCAAGTGTATCAGTTACATAATTTACTATTTATGTCATGAAGGCCTTCAGTGAAGTACTGAAGCCTACGAACCATCTCCCCCCTTTCCTATCTGAGGCTGAGAATATTTTCATTCCATTCATCTCTGCTTGGACGCGGAGTGTCTGTAGAGCGTTGCAGAGTATCTGTTTTCAATGCACGCTGACGTTTTGCCAGTCATATGTCATGAGGGAACGTCCTCCCATCGGTATGAACAATATGACCATGAAAGAAGGCAAACAATAACTGCATTATGTCCTCCAGAAGATGGAGAGAAGTTAGAGGGAATATGTTTTCGTGCACTGTATTTCAGGGCCTTGCTCATCCATTGCACAACACTGCTGAGTTTGTTTCCTAGCATTTACAAATGAAATTAAATCAAGGTTGTAAAACAGAAAATTGTATTCATATGCTTTGTGGATTGATGATGACAGACAGCAAAAAATGCTAAAAAAAAGAGGTCAGCTGAAATGATTTGATAAAGAACCTAATCACCAATACAACCAAGATGCCAAATAATTAACTTGATTCTGTCCTGTGTACTTACTAAGAGTCTCTTTTTGTGGGTTTTCTTGATGGATGGCAGTTGGTTGGAAATAATTCTATTAAGATTCAGTTATTCATAAACCTTTATCATTTAATAATGAAAATCAATTTGCTTATGAATGCATTTCGGTTGCTGTACTGAACATCAGCATACCCAGACTCCTGTCCTCCAGCCACTGAAGAGGGTCTCTGTCATTGGTAATTGGCTGAGGAGTAGAAAAGGGCTGGGGCAGTGTCCTACAGACTTTTTTCTGGCTCTCCTGCTATGATGTCCTGATGTAGATGAGACACTGCTACATCACGCAAACCACCAGGTTAAATTAACCAGAATCTAATTAAGGTTACAAAAACAACCCCAGAAGTTTTATGGGGTTGCAAGTAGCATTATCCCTCCTTATCCAAAATAAAGAGCTTATTTCTGCTGTTTCCCTTAAGAGTTAAAAATGGTCCTGTTAGGGATGAAGGCTGCCCAACAGATAACTAGAAAAAGCAATCTGAGAACGAGCAAGGCCAGCTGGAGCCCAGCCAGCATGGCTGTGAGCGGTGATCCCCTGGAAGAGAAGTGTGCTGCAGAAGGGGCTGCTCGCTGCCACTGCAGCGTGGCCCCTCGGGTGCTGCGTAGAGAGCCGGTGGCAGCCTGGTCCAGGACAAAACTAGAGAGTCAAAGACAAAGGAAGGTGAATTGGAGTGAAAGAAGAACAGGAAAGGGGAGCAGTGGGAAAAAGAATTAGCCTTTGTTTTGTGTGCTTGATCATAGAATGGTAGAATGGCTCGGGTTGGAAGGGATCTTAAAGATTGTCTGGCTGCAACCCGCTGCCATGGGCAGGGATGCCAGATCAAACAGCATAGCTCTGTTCCAGTGTTTTGAAGTACATTTTGTCTTAGGACCTGGCTCTCCTGATGCCAATTTAAGTCATCAGTTTAATACACGGTGATGCAAACAAAAGCATCAACCACTTGCTTGTCTACTCGTACAAACATTTATGTTGGATGGTTGCTTTTTAGCACAGGAGTGAACCAACAATGCTAAAATACCATTTGTTTTGCTGTGTCAAAGGAACCAGCTATCACGGTAGCCGCGTCACTAAATCACATTACAACCCTTGGTCTAATGACATTTGTATAGATCTCCAGCTCTCTACGGTTTGTCACTAATCACAGTAGTCTGAAGATAATCATGCAGGGACATTATCCCATTTGATGTTCCTTACCTCTACCTTGGCTAATAGCTTCTAAAATATACGCACAAACCAGCATATTCTGGCTTCTCCAATTGCTTTTGCTATCTTTAATTTTCTTTCTTTTAGCAGAATAATTGAGAGATCAATGAGGTTATTGTGCCAGCTCTGTTGCTCAACTCCCCAGCTTCCCATTGCGGTGGGATCTAGCAGGAAACTTCAAGAAATCCAAAGAACAGCCAAGCTCCTTGGCATACTTCATCTCAGAAGCCTACCCTAATAAGGAGAGCTGAACAAGAGTTAGTCTCAAAAGATTAAATATCTTTTAATTACAGCATACCTTGTCCCAATGGACATACTGTTATGGTTCATATTAGCATTGTTGGGTGTTCTTTGTTTCTCTTACTGCTTTAGCAATAGAAAAAAAATAAAAATAAACCTCTTCCTTGCTACAGGTACTTCAAACTGCGGCAAGTTTCATGAAGTGAATGGAATTGTTCAGGATTTTAATCAATGTCACTGCACAGTTCAAACAAATATCTTAAAATCAATGTGTTTTTTTTTTTTTTTTTAAGATTCAAAATGTTATATTGGTAATTTTAAACAATTGTAGGGAATATCTTGTTATATTGACCTTGAAAGTGTTGGTAAACAGAAATACAGCATTTGCTTGCTACAGTGGAAAGATTAGAAGCTCAGTCATTTAGTGCTTCATATGGTAATCATCAGGAACACAGCGCCTTTCTTAATATAGCTGTCAGACTGATGGGTTACAAAAGAAACAGATTCCCAGCTATTCCGTAGTTATAAAAGATCAAATGATCCAGTTTCATCAGACCATCAAAGAGGGAGACTCAAATTCATTGAATACAAATATTTTTTTTTCTGTTTGCTCACTTAGGCTGGTCCTAACCACAGGTTCATAATAAATTTGTAATTAACTCTTGAGCTGTTACTCATTCCAGGATGGCACTGAGCATCAAATAGCTGTCACTTATAAGGCAGCAGAGACATGAATAAAAATGCAACTGCCTTTTTTGAGAACTGCTTTGGGTTCATTAAAAACATACTGACAGGAGATACAATTCTCTCTAAGTGCAGACAGCAACTGATTCTGGCATTTTCCCTATGGATTTTTTTCCAGGGGTATTTGATGTGAGCAAATGCCTCTGAAAGTCAGCTATGGATGCACCAGGATCTTGTCTGAAGTCTTGTCTGCAAAAGGCACCTGTGTGTGTGCTGTGGCTTAGATAAGATGGTATAACTTTGCTGATTCCCAACCCTTTGTCCCTGTCTGTCTCTCAGCCTCCACCACTTTAAACCAGTCTTTTCTTCTTCGGAGCTGTGGAAACCGTGGTTTTCCAGCTTGCCAAGAAACTAGGGGCTTCTCTGCAGAGGTGCCCCTGCGCTGTGGATTGGCGTTTGGCATGGGCAGGCAGAGTGGGCCAAGGAAAGAAGCAAGAAGCCAGAAAGGAACAAAACCCTTCATTTTCTGAGTTCTTATTCCAAATGTCTTTGAATCAGCAGCTCTGGGCCCTCCCCAGCTCTTGAAGGAATGCCAGTTCAGTACTGTGAGTGAATAAGGTGTGTGCGGGGGCGACTGCTTCTCTGTCACTTGAGAGAAGCTTTATTTTAAAAAATGCCTTTTTTTTTTTTTTTTTTTCCTTTCTTTTGCTGGTATTACAGAGATTTGAATGGGTCAAAGGAGCTGGAAATGGTTTGGTTTAGGGAGGTTTTCTTGTCTGTGGCCTCTCACCCAGGCAAATCCAGCCCAGGTCATTAGTGACTAGAAACAGTTACCATGTTAACACAGGCTGATGGATGATGCAAACTGTGCCTGAGTCCAGTTTCTAGCAAAAAAAGCGTCACAGACACCGGTGTTGCTGCTGTCCCTAAGTGACACTCGTGCAAGCACTGGGGATGGGGCTGTGCCAGCAGGCTCATCGGGGCAGCGCGGAGCTGAGGCATGCAGCAGCAAGCATCCTCCGCACCGCGCATCCTTCCCTTCTCTGCGGAGAGAGAATACGATACGAGCCTGCGAAGCTGTCAGGCTGATGGTTTCACCAGCACTGAAATGACACGCAGCGAAAACAGGCAGGCAAAATGAACAAAAGTAAGGAACACCTTGGCTAAGGAACACTGATAGCTCCTGGTAAAAGACATGCAGAAGAGCGCGAATGGTTTCATTCAGAGTTTTGGACTGAAGCCCTACGTATATGAGGAAAATCATTAGCACACAATTAGCAGTTGTGCATGAAAATGGGAGTTACTTCTTTATTGTACTCCCTAATTTATTTTATAATTCTTTTATAATTTGTTCTTACTGTTTATTTTTTTGCATTTTGTTTATTTGGAGTCTCATACAGGTCATTTTCACTCCGCTTAGCTTTAATGTCACTCCTTTATTTGCTCATTTGTTCTGCGGTCTGTAAAGCTCTCGTGGAGGGTAATTTGCTCAGCAGCAAGGGGAGCGGGAAGGCAGGTGGGCTGGCAATCTGAATTCTGATTTTGGCTCTGCCACTGGTTCCTTGGCAAGCTGTGTACGCCACTCCATGCCTTACCTTCCCACAGAAAGAGACTCATAGCTGAAGAACAGTTTACAGTCTTCAACTAAATCACTGCATCCACCAGTGCTATTTACTAAAGGAAAACACAAATGAAAACAAGCATTTTATGCCATGTGCTCCTTGAAGTGTGTATGAGTTCATTAAGCCCAGTAAGCCTCCGTTCTCCATTTTCTGTTCCTAAATTAGAACTAAATATTGACTCATCATTGATGTACACATCCAAACTGCTATAGACATCCCAGCCTTCGAGTTTTATAAAACCTGAAATGATCTAGCTTCTTCAGCCCGTTTAACAGCTGTGATATGCAAGTAGCGAATCCTGGTGACTCGTGGAACGGAGTTAGCATTCAGATCGGAACCAGCGCTGTGGCGAGCAGGTGCTGCTCCCTCCCTCACCATCAGCCTTCTCCCTGTCCTCCCCTTCCCCTGCTCCCGATTTAATTTGGATAAAGTGCCCACCACCAGGGTACAGTAGTTTGTTGAGGGCATAGTTGTATAATTTCATATCATTTGCATTTTTCTTTAAAGCTGTTGCAGTTGACAATAGAAATAGTGTAGTTTCTCTGTCTAGGCCACAGTGGCATTTCCAGCATCATTAATTCGCTGTAACTGAAACCCTTTTGTCTCGGGAACAACTAGGGTTATAGCAACAACGTCGGTGCAGACGCAGGTTAAGGGCCAGTAGCAGCAACATGCTGAAAAGCTTATTAAAAATGGTCTCTGTCTCTCTGTAGACCTGGAAAGCCAGCCTCTTGTATCAGACATTCTCATTTACGGCCACAAAACTCTTCAGCTACCAAAGATTCTGTAAGTTAAATGGCAAGACTTAAAAATTGCAAGGTTGAGTAATATTCCTGACAACTCACTGTAAGATGAGCTTCTTAAAGTTCAGGGGAAGGTGAAATACATCTGTATGCAACACTTAACTGCAGGGAAAATTTGCTGCACCGCACCTGGAGCTTACATTTCAAAACTGAAAAATAAATGGCCTTGGCCATCTTAACGCAACTGCAGCTCAGGGAGTTAAATACTTGGTTCATTTCGTGATCCCCTCCAAAGCCTTTGCCTGCGTGACACCTGAGAGCTTGCTATTCTGCAGCCTGCAATTAGCAGCTGTGTGCAGGGGGACACTGTTGCATTTATGTACCGTGGGCTCTGGCTGTGTCGATGCATTCATTTATTGGCGGCATTGTGTGCATACGCATACTGATAAATGTTACACCTATTATTTTCTAAGAGACTGGGTAGCAGTGGAATGCAAGGATCTCCCATTGTAAATGTGAAAAGGAGTTTGATTTTGTTGTGATTGGAAACTAGCTCATATTTGTACGAATTTCTAAAGCTAATTAATGAACATGATTATGCTTCGTCAGTTGGCTTCCTGTCTTCTTCCACACAGGGGCCAAACACTCTGAACAAACTGAACAAAATGCTACTCTAATACTTCTTTCTTTCTTATTCTACACACTTTTACTACCCAAGTCATTACTGAATATTCTGTTAAGCTCCATTCATGACTTTTCACATCTTCTTTTTTGTCTCGATTTATTCCATTTTATATCTGGAACACAACATTAATGCACACTACACTCTCACTTGTTGAAGTAAGGGAAAACTCACAAAAAAGTGATCACCTGCTGTTCTGTGTGCAGCTAACCAGTCCTTGTTTGTTCCCTGTTGCACACATCATGAGATCTTTGGGGAATTATGCTAGGTATAAAGTAAAGTAATTGTAATTTCCAAAACAGGATCTCGAAAATACCATTCATAATAGTCAGAAGTACTGTTTGACTGAAGAGAGTTGGGAGATTTTTCAATCTGAGAGTTAAAAAGGGATCTTCATTGTTTCTGCCCCTCCCATCTGCTGTTCTCTGCAGCTGAAAATGGGGCAGAAAGCCAACATCATGACATTTGAGCAGACAGCAGTTTATGGAAGCGTCTATTACAATTCCACACCCACACCCTTGGTAGAATGGAGCCTTCTCCCCGGCCATTTCAAGCAGAGCTGCTGCCAGAGTTACAGCTGATTGAGGCTTCATCCCCTGAGTCTGGGATTTGTAGGCACACTCATAAATTTTTCTGTGTAGGTTTTAAATACAGATTCCCCTTCCTCTGCTTGCCTACCCTTCTCTCCCCATCCAAGAAGAAATCAAAAGAATTTCCAAAACACGCCATCAAAGTTTGTCAGCCCTCACGTGCCAGCATTGCTAGTGCTAGGACTGCAGCATCAGAGAACAGAGAGAAACACGGCGATGAATGTGAGCCCTGCCTTTTGCCTCGCTCGGTGATCTTAAACACTGGTGAAACACCTCACAAATTACAGCAAACACGTGAAACCTGCTAGCGATTTCTCAGTTTTGCAGCTGGTCTCAGAAGGGAACAGTATCATTTGAATGGCTGCCTTTTCTAGCCCTTTTTTTTGTTTGTTTGTTTGTTTGTTTCTCCCCTGTTCTTTCATGATGAGCATTTTCAGCAGTTGTACACGTATCCTTCATCATCTGTCTGAAATAAATATTAATAGATATTTTTCCTAAATACACACATACATCTAGGCCATATGTAAAGCAGCTATGCATATGTATCCACTCTCCTTTCTTCTATTTAAATTGTGTTCAGTGACTGTTCAGTTCTCTCTAAAGGATGAGTCACCTGGCTCATGCTGGAGTCAGGAATCTAGGCTCCAAACCGTAGCTGCAAAATGATCCAACTGTGTATCTTGATCAGTTGTTTTAAAAAAGTAACCAAATCTCTGTCCTCTACATCTGCGTAAATCTCTGTCTTCAGTCTCCTAAATAACAAGA
The DNA here is from genome assembly GCF_009819795.1 of Aythya fuligula. Lineage (NCBI taxonomy): Eukaryota > Metazoa > Chordata > Aves > Anseriformes > Anatidae > Aythya > Aythya fuligula. The sequence continues at coordinate 19,059,348 of NC_045567.1, forward strand.
AAAATGTTATTACTGTTTCTCCTTACATTCTTTTTCCTTGTTTTTGTATCTGAATTAAAAAATAGAGAATAAATACGTGAATACAAGAGGAGCTGAGCTATTTTGGATCGAAAGCTCTAGAAACTGAAGTTTACTGTTTCTTGGTAGCACACAGATGCTAATAAAAGAGCAGAGGTGGTACCCTCCCTCCACCCAGTTCAGCAGCGATCCAGGAACCAGTGGCGAGCCCCTTGCACAGTCGCTGTCCTCATTCATTCTTGGGCTCCTGGAGGGACTGGTGGGACACAGAGGCAGCGTGAACTAAGCTGCCCCCTTAGATACATGTCACGGAGAGCATCAGCTGGTGTGCAGAGAGGGCACGGCTCCCTGGTACTGTGAAATGTTGCCCGTATGTAAGCAGTCACTGACAGGGTGACAAAGGATGATCAGTCATGCTCCAGTTGTGTGGCCGAGCAACTGAAGGGGTCTTGACATGAGTGAACACCACACTCAGTAAGAGTCAAAACAGTAAGTTGTAGGTAAAGCAATGAAACTTTTGCTTTCATATTTAGGCAGACATTGAGGAAGGAATATCTGAAGGTGGACATGTTTTCCCTTCATGATAGAGAAAGCAAAGACAATACGTGTAATCCTTAACAGAGTAATTAAACTTTATCAATAAATCTAGTGAGCTTTCAAGTCCCTGGATCTTCATAAGGCTTGAATAAAGAATATCATGAGATGGCTTACTTGTTAGTAAGGGGTTAATCATTCTAATTCCTAGGTCTGAGAGGAAAGATGGAAATGTAAGAGGAAAAAGATGTGGACTGGCGTCTTACCTGAATAGTAAGTATTGCAGAAGTAGAAGTGCTGTCAGAGATAAACAAAGCATGAGGACAGAGTACATACATACTGTGGGAGAGTTCTGATTTAACCAAGTAAAAAAAAAAAAAAAAAGATGAAAGATAAAGACAAATAATTTTGCTATTACAGAGGTGTCAAGAAAGTGGATTGCTACACTGATAAGTTAATTCTGAAGTTGGAAGGGGCATTTTTTTGTTTGTTTGTTTTCCTAAATTCAGTCAAAAGGGTTGTGTGATTCAGTCACACCAGTGGAGGGGATTCCCTCTGGATCTTTATCTCTTCATTACCTGGAGTTTATTGTTTTTTTTTTGTTTTTTTTTTTTGCTTTAACTTGCCTCTCGAAGAAACATGATTACTTCTTGTACATCCTGAAGTGTTTTGGGAAGGAATTAGATAATGGGCTGAAGAAAGGTGGGGACTTTCTGGAACACGGAAAGTACCAAGCTGATGATGAACTCAGTGTTTTTCTGGAACTGAAAAAAAGACATACATGGATTGTAGTGGTATTTTTAGCTATTTAGAGTATATCTGTGCCTGTCTGTCTTTTGGTCTCAGGCCCTGCCAAGACTGGGGAGTTTTAGAAAATATCTCATTGCTTCCTAATACCAAATCACAGTGTTTCACAAAAATTCCATCAAAGGGGTGTTTAGGGTGCTGCTGGAGCTTTCTTGGCAGATGGTTTTAGTTCCAGCTGAATCAGCACAATCTCTGAACAGGTTCCCTTCCTCTGCCTTCCCATCCAAGATGTCTCAGACTCATCAGGCAGGAGTCCAAGCAGTGGGGACCTCCAGTAGGGCTTAATTTATCAGAAACTGAATTGCTGTGTTGGCTGTAGTAACTCATAATTCAAAGAGAATGAGTTAGATAAAGTGATCTAGAGATTGATTTTAAAAACTCATCTGGCACTGTATCTCGACATTTCTTGATCACTGCAGAGCAAATTGATTCCTTTTATAAATTCTGAAATAATACAAAGCATATTGCTGAACTGAACTGGCATAAGAAAAGCTCCATTGGGGTAGCTCCATTTTGCAGAGTAGGGTTTGGCATCTGAAACCAGTGATGAGAAACAAAAATGGATAAAGGCTGGCTGTAAAATATTGCCACTAGCAGGACTGGGGATTTCTGTTGTTTCATTAGGAATTCATAACTTCTTTCTATAATAAATGACTAAGCAGACTTATCAATAGGTGAGATGAGTTTTATAGGGAGAGGCAAATTCTTTTATTTGTACCAGTTTGTCTAAGAAAGGATATTCCTTCTTGCAAACCTTGCTTTGCTTTCAGCCTTGGACCATCACAGCTGCAGCAATGCCACTCCTGCAAGACTGAGTTCCCCTGCTGAGACCCATGTCCTGTGTGCATCATTTTCCCAGTCTGCTAAGGAAGAAACTTCCCCGTCTCCCAAATGAGTCATGAGGATAAATTATGTAATTTTTATAAAATGTTTTAATTTGCTCTACTGGAAGGACAAAGACTGATAATTTCATAATACGTAACTACCTAAATGCCATCTGAACTTTTTAGGGGCTTTGTTTACTGGCTGCAATTTTCCAGAGCAGTTTTAAAAGAAAAGATGAGGAGTGGTGTGCTCGTTCTGGGACTGCATCTTGTCAGTAATCACTACTCTGAGACCAAAGACTGAATTAAGAAAAACGTAAGGGAACAAGCTTAGTTCAAGGGAGAACTATCTTTGTACCAATTTATCCCTTTTATGAAAAGTTAAGCAACTTTTAGCGATACAGCAACTCCAAAAAAAGATTTTTTTTTCCTTTTCAACCCTGCTGCATCGACATAAAGCCCATTCCTTGTTGATTTTTGCCGCGTGAGCACTCACTAAAAGCCAACACGTTGCTGACTGACAGCTGTCCTTCGAGCTAACCGAGGCCAGATGCGGTGCCATGGGGGAAAAGCGGGACCTCACAACCAGGACAAAGTCACCGAGGTGATTAATTTGGGGCTTTTGGGGGGATGCAGGTGAGTGATTTAAGGCACTACGTGAGGAAAGCAGCGGGCTGTGGCACTGCGGTGTGTTACGGTCTGTGCGGCCACGGGCTGCTCTGTGGATGTCTGGCCATTAGTGGTGAGTTATTGAGTGATCACACTAACATTTCGGGGGGTGCTTTTCCACAGTATTTGTGACAAAAAAAACACAAGCTCCGCCGCTGAGCAGCAGGCTGTGGCAACGTAAAAACCGCCACGGGGCCGCCGAGGCCTGGAGGCCCTCAGCCCCCGCGGGGGCCGCCGCCTGGCTGCCGGGGCGCTGCCTCTTTAAGCGCTCTGACGTCAGCGCAGCGCAGCCATGGCAACGGCCCGGCCCGGCGGCCGGGGCCATGCGGGCGGGGGAGGAGCTCCGGGCGCCGCGACCGAGCGCCATGGAGGCGGCGGCGGCGGCTCGGTGACACCCGCGGGCCCGCACCGACACCGGCACCGGGACCAGCACCGGCACCGGCACCGCCCGGCCCGCAGGTACAGCCCCGAGGGGCGCCACTCCTGAGGCGCGAGGCTCCGGGGCCTTCAGGGCCCTCAGGGCGGCGGCCGCTCCCCCCCCCCTCCCTCACCCCCCTCCTCCCGGTTCGGTCCCTCCTGAGGCCGCGGAGCGGGGCTGAGGCGGCCGCCCGGGAGCCTCCGGGCCCGGTGGCGGTGCTGGGGGAAGCCCCGACCCCGCCCGGGAGCCCCGCGGGAGCCCCGCGGCCGCCGCTGCCCCGCCCCTGGCGGGCGGCTCCGTGCTGCGGGCGGGGCGCGGGGAGGAGGAGGAGGAGGAGGGGTGGGGGGAGGAAGAGGAGGGGGAGGACGGGGAGGAAGAGGAGGAGGCGGCAGGGCCCGGCCCCGGGGGGGGAGCTCGCAGCCGGGCGTCGCCGCCAGCAGCGGCCCCAGCGCCGCCGCCTGCAGGTAACGGCCCGGGGGGGCCCGGCCCGAGGGGCTGGGGGGGGCCGGGGGGCAGCGGCAGCGCCTGGGGGGGGGTCTGGGGGCTGTGGGTGGGGTGGGCGCCCTTATGCCGGTGCTGCCGCCGGTTCCCTTCTTTCCCCGGCGGCTTTGGGGCCCTGGGACCCCGCCCTGCCCTGCCCCGGTGGGGAGCGGCCGCGGGGGCCCCGGGAAAAATGCGAAAAAAAAAATGCAAAGTCACGGGGGGCGAGCCGGCACCCGCTGCCTGGCACCTCGCTGTCTCCACAGCCAGATCCCGTTTCTTTCTTTTTCTTTTTTTTTGTTCAAAATCTGATTTTTTTTTTCTTGCCCGCGCTTCTCGCGGGGGTCATCGCCTGCTTAAATTTTTTTTTTATTCTCGTCTCCGCCAGAAACTGTGAGAAGCGCCCGCCTTGCTTCACGCCGACAAGTTTGGGGTTTGTTGTAGCGCTGCGCGGGCAGAAGGAGCTCCCGGCGCTTCCTCGTGTGCCTGCACAGGCGGGCGATCGGCGTCCTGCCTTGTGTGAGGCCGGTTGTTGCAGCCCCCAGAATAGGTGCTTTGCCAGGCTCGCTTTCAGTCCTGAAGTAGGACTGTGCTAAGCATGAGCCGTGGAAAAAATTGCTTAGAGTCTAATCTGATTACCTGTCATCAATTTGTGACATGCTCTGAGAGCAGCCCCTGCCCTGTCATTGGGAAGGGCGCTCCGGAGGGAGCAGGCAGGTAATGAGCCACCGAAACCCCTGGGAAGGCGTTGGGAGGGGTGGGAGGCAGAGCCCCCTGAGTCTGGTGGATTTTCTGTGTGCAGTCCAGCTCTGCGCTCTGCTTCAGTCTCTTCCTTGAAAACCCTTCGGCGGTTTTCTGCCGAGAATCTGGGCTGAGAGACGAGGGCAGCTGCGTGGCACCAAGTGATTCCTGGTGGTCACTGCGTCTCCGCCAGCACAGCTCCGTGCTGGTTCGCAGGGCTCCTCGCTGCACCGTGGAGCTGCTGCCGGGGGGCTCGGTGTGCCTGCCAGACCTGCCTGGGCTTTGTGTATGAACGGGGGGTCTGGAGATGCTGGTAGTCGTGGTGGGGAGTCGGTGGCGGTGGGAGTACGTGGGGATGTGCGCCTGCAAAGTCATCTCGGCGCGCAGGGGAAAACCGAAAACTGCACTGACTGCTGGTGGAAACGCTGGCAGTGATGTAAAAGGTGATCGCTCATCTGACGGTCAGATGACAGGCACAATAGATGGAACTAGCGGTTCAACTGGGAGAGAACTCAGGAGTAATGCTAATAATAACATCAAGAAATTACAAAAAAAAAAACACCTTAGATTATGAGGTCTTCTAGTGGGATGGTAGCCTGCAGTGCTTTTTCTGCAGTGTTTGTGATTTTTGTGTGTGATAAGTGGTGAAGTTAACTTGTGCTTCCACAGGATGGACTGATTTTTATCTTGGAAGAATAGGGCTAGGAAAAAGAGGGAGATTTTATATATATATATATATATATACACACACACAAATATAAAATCTCATTGTGTCTAATACAGTTAACACAGGCAATATTCAATTACGTATTCTTCAAAATAGTTCTTACAGTAGGTAGTGTGGATGAGTTAAACAGTTTAATATTTTGAGAGTTAGGACTATATAATACTGCTTTTTTTTTTTTTTTTTTTTTTTGTTAAACAGGAAACCCACATTTTCATGACACAGGGATGAATTTCTCTGTATTCTGTGAGTTGGCGTGGTCGAAGTGGCCCAGCAAATAACTGGTGTTCTAATGTTTAGCCCTTCCCCAAGCGCTTGAAAAGTTGGTCTTCACTGACTGCTCAGGCCATTTAAATCTGAAGTGGAAGATAGTTGGCTACGAATGTAATCTGTTATATTTATGTTGGATAATGAAAGTTTCAACCATGTCTTAGTGTTCCCTAGTTGAGCACTAATATAGCTAGTGTTTAATTTGTTCAAGTAGTTTAGTTTTCCACACAGTTTCTGAAGAAAAACCTGGGATTCAAAAACATTAGAAAACATTGCAGAATATTTTTGAATACCGAATTGTGCCTAGTTCCATCCTAGAACATTACGCAACCTTTAAAATGCCACAGAATTTATGAATATAGGCTCCTGAAGGTGAAACAAGAAATAAAAAAAACACAACTATGCAGTGTATCGTAAATCTCCCTCAGTTACTGTCTTCTCTGCCACAGCCATAAATTAAGACTGCGCGTCACTGAAGACAGGGTCACTTGATTTATTGTTTCTAATCTCAGGAGTCACTGTAAAAAGTCTCATCAAGCTGGTAAGAAATCCAGAGTCTCTGAGCTTGCCACACAGCGCTTGCTCATGGAATGTGGATACTTGCGGGCAGTGATAATGCAGTGATCGTGTTTTTTATTTAACAGCGTCTGAGAACATCGATACGCAGATTAATGCAATTCCTGAGTGCCTCGAGCATGCTTTTTAGAAAGTAAGCATAATGTTGCTAATGAAGAAAAATGTTTAGTTCCAGCAACATTTTTCTTTCCTTTAATTGGGTGCAGACCTGTCACTTATTTCATCTGCCGAAGTGTGTAATTAAGGTTGTTGTCGTGTTCTTGTGTGAAACTGCTGTATTTTGTAACCTGGTGTTTTGTAATAGAATTTATATGAAAGATGCTAAACAGAACTAAAGCGAATGATCATGGAAACCAAGAACATATGCAGTTCTCTTAAGGTTGTGGTTTGATATCTGATACTAGGGCAGAGAGCTTCATAGAGCTTTCTAGATAACAAGAGGCACTGCTACACAAAGCTGCAACTTGTAATTTCAAAAAATCTCTACTGGTTAGGGTTGTGCTGATATGCTCAGCAGCGTGTGAACAACAAAATGTTCTGTGTTTGAAGAGAGAGAGCCTGAAAGAAAAGACCAAGAGGTGAACTCCTTCAGGTTTCAAAGGGATCTCAGCTTGGAGGCCATCTGTGTTACCTAAAGGTCTGATCATTAGGAGTTGTGTAGTTAGTGTGAGGAAATGCCATCCTATGCAGATGAATGAGAGCTGATCTGAAGGTTTAATTTAAAAAAATAAAAATAAAAACTATATAGATGGCCATCTAATAGCAAGCAGCTATGTCAGTGAAGACAGTTTCACTTCCTTTAAGATGTCTCAGCTTCCAAAAGCATGTGAAATGCTGACATAGAGTAAAGCAAATTCTGGTTCAATTACTCTAACTCTTGCAGGCTGTTGCCACGTGGAAGGACTTCCCCTGGAAAGGAGGGGAGAGAAAGATGTACCTGGCTGTAATGTAGTGCAGAAGACCTGTTCAGGTCCCACCTATCACATAAGATTAGTTACTTTGAGGTAAGATAGGTTTGTTAATTTGGACAAACTCTCATTTTTTCTTCTTCTTGTGTTGGATGTCAGACAAATATTAATCATATGGACCTTCAACATAAGCCAAGTGTTTGAGTCATAGCGAGTGCTGCTGTTCTGAAACACTATTAAAAGAGCTGAGTAATGTTAAGATTTAAATTATATTTGTATGACTTTCATTTTAAGCAACATCATAAATCTTAGGATTGAATGTTTCTCAAATGGGACTGAAGATCTTGGAGCTGCACTTGATGACTGGCTTGGCGTCTTTGAAAAGAACAAATAACCTCTTTGCAGCTGGCTCTGAGAACAACCCCTGGCGGTGTTAGGTTTGCTCTCGCAGCACAGTCACCAGTTCAGGTGGTTGGCATCTCCGCTTGCAGGTCTGTGTGCAGGGGCTCCTGTAGGTGAAATTGGTTTTACTTGTTACTGCCCTAAAAGGGCAGATCTGCCACATGGGCATCAGAGCACACACCCTGAGGCAGTTAGCACTGAGATTCTCTTTTGAAACTAACTGGGAAAGCATCCTAGAGTTTGCTCCTTTGGGGAGTGCTGGGTGAATTTTGGGAAGTGCTGTGGGCACCTCTTGGCACTCGGACGTCCTGATGTCTCGGAGCAGGAGCCATGCCTGCCTGCTCCACCGGCACTGCTGTCAAGCTTCAGCAGAGCACCTAAGCAGCTTCAGGAGAACTTCCTCTGATTCTTAGAATCATAGAATCACAGAATATCTGGAGTTGGAAGAGACCCACAAGGATCATCGAGTCCAACTCCTGGCATCACACAGGTCAACCAAAAATTTCAGACCATTCTTGCTGGGTTAATGCATGCATATGTTTCTTGCTGCCCTCTTACTTTTTTCTGCTGCACTAATCACTGCTCATATAAGTTGTATTTGTGTCATTTTCTATTTGGATGGAAATTAAAAAGCAATTTTTGACCTACTTGTATGAATTTAAAATCATGCATTAAAGTAGAAGATGCTTACTCAAGATGTATGAAATGGTTAAAACACATTTAGTATCTGAAGTTGATTTAATTAAAAGAAATGATATTGGATTGGAGTCTTCTTCTGGTGGCCCTTTCTGTCAACTAATGGCTTTAGGTGATTGTTCATGTAAACCAATTTTATCCCTAGTTTAGAAAAGGAAGGCATTTGCTTTCAGATTCTTGATTTCAATTGAGCTCAGTTGTTTCTGAGCTGAAATAAATATTCAGATTGCATATATAGATGGAATGCTTGTCAAAATCTCATTTAACACGTATATTTGGAGCCTTAGTGTGTATCTACTGTCTTTGATCAGTTTCGGTGATCTTGACAGCACAATATAATGTACTAAAAATTAATAAACCTACAGTAAATTAGCTTTTAAGTAGGGTTATTCTATAAAAGTTTCTCTATTTCCTCCACCAAACAAACAAACAAACAAAAAAATAGGTGAAGCTTCCCTATCCCATCCACCAAAAAAAAAAAATACAAAGTAGGTTTAAGCAAAGGTGTTCATCTTGTATGTTAGGATGTAAAGGGAGTCCTTTCCACGTGCATTTTGGCGGTGGGAAGCAAAGGAAGTAGAGCATCTGCAGGAAGACATTAGGTCTAGATGATCTAGAATGTCAAGAAACCGATAATGCTGGTGGCGGTTTCCTTCCGCTGCAGAGGTAGGAAGGAGATGGCAGGGTGCTGGCTGCCCCTAGCCGTGCTAGGGCAGAAGAGCAGCAGCGCCCACGGCGGTGTCGGTGTGTTACTTGCCTTCAAATACTGCTGCTCTCTGCTGCTTGTAGGGCAAGGAACTTCTTTGTGGTTGCTCTTTCTAGAGTCTTTTGTTAGCCTGGAAGCAAGATATCTGAGCAAAAAACAATCCAAAGCACAGAGAATGAGGTGGCCAGGAAGTACAACTACTGTGTTGGGCTCTGCAAAGGCAGTCTTTGGTCTTTATCTCCAAGATATGTGACAGAAAAGGGGAAACTCTTTTATCTAGGGAGCTGGATTGTTTTAGCACAGCAGGGTAAGGTGCACTACAAATCCAAAGCAAAAGCCCTACAAATGACTACCCCTGTACGGCGGCTTTCAGCACGGCTCCCCTGGCTGCAGGAGGAAGCAGGGCAGGTAGCGGGGCACAGGAAGTCATTTAAAACTGCTTTTTTTTTTTTTTTTTTCTTTTTCCCTGTCCTCTATTCTATTTCATTTCAAATGCTAATAGATGGCATCAGAAGTAAAACATGCACTTTACAAAGGGATGAAAGGAAGAAAAGAAAACTGACTTTTGCCAGTAGTGATAATTCAGGAGCTGGAGCAATTTTCTGCTCTCAGTCTCCGCAGCAGCAGCGCGGCCCTACATCGCAGACTTTCACAGTAACTTTCACAAGATGACAGCTGAAAGGCGAAGGTCCTAAGCAAACAGTTGAATTACTCAGGAGTTTCATCGGTACTGCTAATGTTTGCTTTTTCATTGAGTCACAGAGCATTTTGGCCTCCACTCAGCATCTGGGAGTTTTAAGAACATTTAGCCATTTTTACTGATCTTGGGGCTACAAATGCTGAAAAAAAATCAAAAATGGCTGAGTGTGCATCCCAGGTTGTAAAATGAGAAGATTTATGAGAACAAGGCCTGCTTCTTGGCACGGGTTAGAAGCCAAGGCAGCGCACTTCACCAGGTTGTTGTTGACCCGGCTCTCTTTGACTGAGATATGTGGGAAGTATTTATGAGCGCAGAAGTTTCAGTGGGTTGGAAAGATAACCTCTGGCAAGGCATGCTGTGGACCCAGGGGCTCTTCTGTGGCAACAGTGCCTGGCAAATACATTCCTGTCTGTAACAGTAGGCTTTGCCTCCGCAGGGGAATCCTGCTATTTATAACCTAAGGAGTGTCGTGCTTCCGTAAAAAAGTAGCTCTCTCTCTCTTTTTTTTTTAAACTTTTTGAGAAGATTGCTTCTAGTGGGAGTGCCGTACTTCCTTCCTTCCATTTTTTCTTCTATCTTCTGTTGGAAACTTCATCTAGGACCATTTTTCTTCCGATAACCAGTTAGTTAATCTCTGACTTTTGGCAACTATACTTTGTACATTAATGTTACCTAAACATATCTGCTCTTCTCTCTTGCGTCTTGGGATATGGACTCTAAAAATACATCTGGATTTTAATGCATCACAAAAGCGTGAAAAAGAATGAATTGCAAGCTTGATTTACAACTTCCTTTTAGTATAATGCCAGCATTATCTAGATAGTTTTTTATAAGAAAGGTTTTTATCTTGTCTAGAACTTTTTCTGCTAGATATAATCACTGCGTTAAAAATACTCTTACTATAAAGACAGGCGTTATTTTGAGAACCCTGTGATTGTGAAGATAGTTCAAAAGCACAGTGATACATAGCATCTTCCTTAAGTATTCAGTGTCGTTTCTTTTTTTTTGGAGTGGCAGCGCTGCATGAGACACATCAAGAGTAGTTCCAAAGAGGATACATTCAATATATGAAATTGTGTCTCATCACAAGTGGTACGGGAGTAACTGCACAGTCTGCGTACTCCTAATCCCACATGTGCGTAAGGAAGGGTGAAAAACACCCTGCATTTTCTAGTATGGGTTTTCCAGTCATTCAGTGGTGCTGTGTAAAGCTGAGGCTGTGGGGCTATGGTTGGATGTTAAAGGCCTATGGTAGTAGTCATCCCTTAAAAAAATATTTATATGTATACAAACTACTAAAGTAGCCTCAACTCTAGTCTGGGAGACGGCTTAATTTTTGTGGCTTAGAATCACAAATTGTTGACCAGAAATGTGTTGTGAACCAAAAGCAAACTCAAAATTAGACGTGAGGGCAATAGCTTTATCTGATCTATGGATAATCAGTATAAAACCCAAATGTTTATATTCCCTTGTTTTCCTCTGAAAGAGTACAGCTGTATGCTAAACGTTACAGCTGCGTAATTATGTGAGCTGCATAATGCCTCGCTGTAACTCCGGTACCAAGGGAGCGTGTGTGTAGGGCTGAATGGTGAGGAGGAGGGAAGGGTGCAGAAGCCTATCTATAGATCAAATGCGTTTTTTTCCAAGCTGGTTGATGCGTTTGAAAGGAAGCAATGTGTATGTGTAGCTGGTACTGCTGGGCTTGCTGCTCCTGAAGTGTGCGAGAAAGCGCTGCTTGGAAAAACTGTCAGCCAGGAATTATTTCAGTCAAGTGAACAATCTGGTGCAACCCAGGCACTTCTCTTGTTGACAGCATTCGTTTCTCTAAACGTGCGTCTCCACTGACTTGGAGCCTTAAATCTGCTGTGTGCTCAGTGCCTGTCATGTCTCCGTGCAGCCTGCACACGCTTAGAAAATGGGGCTGCTCGGTGGTGCTTTGTGCGTGGCGGTACCGCAGCAGATTTTGTGTGCCCAGCGCTGCTTGGCCCTACAGAGTGAAAGGGTCCTGTGCCACTTGAGTAAGCATCAGCGCACCAGCCTCTTATAGTCCAAAACCCAGCTTGCTGAGATGGATTTAAATGTAAGTCATTTCAAAATGGCTTTGAACTGTCCTCTCTTTGCTAGGAAAAGCGCACTGGACAAGTTGATGGAGTAGTGTCTGGGTATAGCTGAGTATTTGAAGCGGGAGATAAACTTGTACATTGCTCACTCTGCGTGTGGCCACTTGTCTTTCCAAGGAAAAATGTGGACTGGAACCACCTCTGTCTCATTACTTACGGTTATATCTTTTTGCTTCAGTCTTAAACATTTTGAATTGCAAACCCAGTGACACTGCATCCAGCAGGGGAGTGCTCTGGGGTCACTGAACCAGCCTGTTGCTGGAAATCATTTTTGTCACAAGAGAGCATAATGGGAATTTCACGTGAAATTCTGGTTGCGGAGAGTGTGATTAAAGAAATTTTGCTTACATGCGGAAACATTTTGACCTGGAAGTGACATCATGAATATATGATACAAGAACGCTACTTTTAGAAAAATCCCTATTTTGGACTGCGAAATATTCATGACGTTGAAAAATTTCTTCTTCCTGTGCTTTTGTCAGCCTTGTGCTTAACACTGAACTTCTTGTTTTTTCTTGAATCTAGCATGTGTTGGCAAAGGAAGAGTAAGGGGTTTGGGGTTGTTTTACAAATGTGCTTGGCTTAGACCTTACGATGGGTTTTAGAAATAAGCTCTCGTGTCTCTCAGCCTAAGACACTGCTCCAGTAAGCCGGCAACCTGTTGTATGTATAAGGCTAAAAGTCTACAGTCACTGATAATTCTTTATTTCACTCGAATGTCTACCCTGTGACTTCCTTTGCACGTTTTGTGGCTGCTGTCAGCGTGCTCAGTATTTGTCAGTCTATTTGTCCTCCATGGAGACCGTAAGCGAGGCGGTGATCGGTGGAGGAGGCGCACGGCGGGAGCTCGCCGTGTGCTGAAACCCAGCAGTGCTGCGTGAGGGGTGTTGGAGCTGCCGTTTCCTCAGCTCTCCTGTAGCAGTGACAGCCACCACGGGCTGATGCAGTACTGGATTCTGAAGGTGATCTTTCACGTGTGTATTTGTCTGACTGAAGTTGCTTCTGTTAATATTTCCAGGCAGTTACTGCAGTAAATAGAAACTCTTTCATGTGCCAGGCTTTACTCCAAACATCCATGAAAACCACAAGCTTAGCAGCCGTGTGTGTACACCAGCAGAGGCTGGCATTCCTCCTGATGTGGAGTGGTGTTAGTGTGTGGCTGCAGGAAGGAGAGCACCCAACATCTCCAGCCCCAACCTGCCAGAGCCACGCGGCTGGTGGTGGCTTCGTGCCCCTGACGTCGCTGCGTGCTGCCTGCTGGAGTCGCACCCTAGGAGGCGAGGCTGTTTTCTTACCCCGCTGATTTTTTGGTGGCCTGTGGCTCTCTTTTGTCACCTGTGCTTTCCAGCTGTGCACCAAGTGTTGAGCACATACGTTCAACAGCTCCTTCAAATTCAGCGTGGTATCTGGTAGAGAAATGGGTGTTTAAATAAGTTCTGCTAGTCCTCTTCCTCTTAGAGGCGTTGGTTGATTATTTCCTGTTTTTGTACCAAAGCTATAATGGAGACGTATCGCTTTAAAACACTTCCAAAATGTGCAGAAGTGCAACAATAGCGGTGACCTCAGAGAACAAGGTCACACCCAGGCCCGTTTCCTGTTTTGTTCTTGGGGAAACCGGAGGCCTGCGAAACGCTGGAGAGCCCTGCTTGACACCGAGGGGTGCGCTCTGGCAGCTGGCAGCAGCTCGCCGGGGTACAGAGTGGAAATATGAAGACAGTCTTAAGGAAGGGATTGGGTTAGGATTTCCCAAGTTATTTTTTGTTTGTTAATTATTTTAATTGATCGTTATTCTGCTTCTTAATTATCTGAGATGTTACACTGCAGCTATCGTAAAGTATTTGTTAAAGGTACAGAAGGGAAGGAAATGCACAGAGGAGGTTTGGGTGGAGAGAGAGGAGAAAGCACACCGTGGCTGCTGTGTCAACCTAGGCCTGTCTCTGCTTGCATTTCAGAGCATTGAGCTTTAGCACAAACTGGAGCACGGGAGGTTCTGTCTAAACACCAGGCAGCACTTCAGTGCCGTGTCTGTGACCAGCACAGGCTGCCCAGAGAGGCTGTGGAGTCTCCTGCTTGGAGATCTTCAAAACATCCCGGACACGGTCCTGGGCAGCAGCTCTGCGTGTCGCTGCTTGAGCAGGGGTTGGAGCAGGTGAATTCCAGAGGCGCCAACCTCGGCCATTCTGAGTCTGAGTGACAACATACAGCCAACAAACAGTGCCAAACAACCAAAAACAACTAGAAACCTTAAATATTTAATTTTACTCGGTGGAGAGCATGTGATTTTCAAACAGCTCTATAATTACAGTACATAAAATTCAAACTAAAATAGTTTTTATAAGTGAAAATAAAAATACTTTTTTATATGTTTATATGTAACTAGAGGGTAACATTGATGCATTTATTTTGAATGGCTGTTACGCAGCCAGAGATTTTACTTTATGTAAGGCTTTGTCCACTGTGTCCAAGTCTATAGAAGTCGAGCAGTTCTTGAGTATGTCAGATCTGTTCCTTTCAGAGTATAGGAAGCAAAACCTGTGCAGTTTTCTTCCCCATTCATGGTTTTAGGGAGACATAAATGAATGGGCAGAGCTGCCTAAGTCTCGAATAGTGTCACTAGATGAGGAAATGCTTTATCAAATTCTTCTTTGGCACATCCTGAATATATAAACTATTACTCTGTATGCTGCCAGAACTCGGCTTTGGAGACAGAATCCCGTTGTCTAACACTGTTGAGACAGCAAAACGTGCGTGCGCTGTCATCTGTTCCAGCTGAGAGGCAGGTAGCTTGATCCAGGCGGCTTCAGCGTGCAGAGGTTTTGTGAAGCGTGAATTTGTGTGAGTTACCGATATAGCTCGCTTCAGAGAGATCCGGGGTATTTCTGGTGCCGTTTTCCTATATTTAGTGAAGCGCTATAGTTAGCATTCCTTATGTTTAGCCACCTGTGTGAGCACTGGTAGGGATGATCACATGAAAGCTATGTGAAACCTCCTGTCTTACTTTCTGCTGCTGTGTGTTTACCACTTGTGAGATCTTGCTGCATATGCCTTGAAAAGTTGAGAGCTGGTATGTATAGCTAAGCACTTATTTAAATTCTAAAACTGTTTTTTTTTTGATCCAGAATCCAGTTATTGCCTGAATAATCCTTCGGTGGATAGCTTGTAAGACTCCAGGCAGCCAGACTGTTCTCTTTTCTGTCTCGTTAGTCTCTTTATATTCGGTACAAAAATAGCAGTGCTTTGTTGTGGGGAGGAGCATATTTACACTCCTCTAGTCGTTTTTTTTTGCCTTGTCTGTATGGTAATTTTACATGGGAACAAGCTAAGCTTACTGTGGCAACTGAAAAAGTCCGTTTTAAGTCCATTTTTTCTATTTTTTCTTATTTTCTTTTTTTTAAAAAAAAAGAAACCAAATTACTTAACATCTTAGTTTGTAAACTGTAATCTTCTCCGAGACAGAAATAGCTCTGCTTTGTAGAACTAAAGCTTCCTATCCTGACACACCTGACTATTCTTCCAGCAATCTGCCACGGACCAGCCCATTTCCTGGCTCTCCAGAGCTGAGTGAGCTCCCTGCCCCTGACTCAGCTGCCCAGCTCGGAGCAGGGGGGCCAGGGGTTCCCTTTTGGCACCCAGGTGAGCCCCCCACAACCCAGCTTGTGCAGCGCCTCCTCGAGTGTGTTTGGAGTCAGCATTGCAGAGAAGAGCTTCATCTGAGTCCGTGTGTTACAGAGAAAGTACTTTCAGGACGAGAACTTGGGGTAATTTGCCACTGCCTGCCCATATAACGAGGAATTGAACCGTTAGCAAGTGATGCGGGTACTGAATCAGGAACAGGGCAAGGAATAATTCATCTCTGGAGCGCTCAGCCTGGCCGTGGCCGTCACGCCACTGGATGTGCTGTGGAATCCTGAGTCAATTAGTTTGCCTCGAGGAGGGGCAGTTCATTGCGGTGTGACTGAATTAGCTGATCCGTGCCCACGGAGGAGGAATCGCACGGAGGCTCCGGGCAGCCTACCAGTGACACCGCGGTACAAAGCCAAGCTGTGCCTCGTGGTTACGCGTAGCTGCTCCTCGCATCGCTCCCGCTGTCGGTTCTGATGGGAAGCACGGTGTGTCCTTGACCCCGTTTCCTGATTGCTCTGGCAATTAGCAGCGGTGCCCCCCCTGGCTAGCGGTATTATTAAAAAGTTCTTCCACTTCCTGCTGCTCATCCCCTCAAGGCCTCTTCGCTGTAGCAGATGCCATTATTCAGAGTGCATCGTGCGCGTCATGGGCTGCATGCGAAGAGAAGCATCTGGGTTTTCTGTAGGCATTTCTACCTGCAAGTGCTGAAAAGCAGCTTCCGCTGGTGTTTTGCATTTCATTTCACTCAGAATATTCTTTCTCTGTCCGGACGCTTACTAAAAATTTAGTAAGTTAGGGAGGTTGACATCCTGCTCCCCTCTGACCCCTGAGATGACGAGAGGAATCACGGCTCCGTTTCTGCTTGTGGTGAGCGCGCTGATGGCTTCTTTGAGTGCACATCAGAGCATGGTGCGGTTTGGGAAGTTCGTGTCTGCAATAATGAGTTTACCAGGCTGTGGAGCAGTACTCCGTCCTGACCGGTAGCATTTCATTTTCTGAGAGGGGAAGAAGAACAGACATGTCCTGTGTAACCCTTGTCCAGGTTAGATCTGAATCCGAGGAGGTTTTCACTAATCCGTTGTGTGAAGAAGAATTTGTGATACAGATCGCCTCTGCTCGTTGCGATCCCTCAGAAGGTAGTCACAGCATTTAATCTGATAAAAAAAACAAATGGTTTTTATCTGATGGCTGGCAGCATTTGGAAATAGTCTGCTTTAAGGTTGTGGTGATGGCCTGCTTCTCCTCGCAGCAGAGAGGTTTACAGGATGTACCCATCTGCCTTTACCACCGGGCACCTCGGCGCGTCTTCTTGCCGTGGCTGGCAGGTCACCTCGCCGATGTGCTCAGAAACAAGATCACAGCACGCACATCTCACCTGGGTGGTGGTCTGCACACGCAGCTACGCCTTGCCTCTGGCTTCCTGTCGTTTGCTGTCTTCAGTCATAGCACTGTCGCACCAGCAGCATCAAAGCAGAGACAAACCCACGTGTGCGCAGATCTTTGCGCTGTGCTCTCGGGATCGTGGCACCAGGCAGGTGCTGGCAGCAGCTCAGGAGCGCTGCTCATGGAGATAGCCTGCATCTGGGGAGGAGTCTGAGAGCTTCCTCCCTGCCCACCCCATTTCTGTAATTTCCTCCGGGCATTTCGGAATGGTGGATTAAAAAAAAAATCCCAAGTGGAAGCATCGTGCTCACAGTCCTGCTAAATACTTGGTGGAGGGTGCTCATTTGAGCATGTGTGCAGCTCAGAGGGAGCTGCAGCCAGGCCAGCAGAGAGCTCTGGGTACACTTCAGCTCAGTGGTTGAACTGAGCTCTGAGGTTGTGTGCTGTGGTGTCCCCGTGTCTGTATATATAGCTTAAGAGTATCTCAGAGTTTGCTGTTCAGCCGCTGCGAACTGGAAAGGAACTTTAAAACCAGGTTATTCTAGCTTAAATTAATCCAGATTCCCTACTAATTCGCGTGACTCGGAGCGGCTGCATTCGCCGAGGCATGGACTGGCCTCGAAGCACTGACACGTTCCTGGCAACCTTGCAGACTTCAGAACGTGCCGATACCGCTGGGGCTTCTCAACTTTAACAATGGTTTTGTAAATAAAATAAAAAGGTCATTGTCCTTGAATTTGCTCAGGGATCAATTCTTAAGCTTGATACGGGTGAGTGAGAAGAGCTCAGAAGTTGGAGTGTGGCCACGTGGCAATGTGTGTGTTCGGGTAACACCATCTGAGGCTGTCCAGCTGCTGGTGCAGCTTCATGCAGAAGTGGCGTTAGGGATGAACGCTACTGACACTAATGGCATTAAAGTCATTAACGCTGCCTTTATGGTTGAAGTGCAGAATGGTCAGCAGTGGTCTGTGAGACCAAATTTCTGATACATTCACAGTTTCACCTGCCAATAAAAAGATTCTGCCTGTACCTGCTTGTGACCAGCAATGCACGCTTCCAGTTCAATGTTAGTGTCTCTTTCTTTAAGGTGAGTTATTCTCTGTGTTGAAGTCACCCTTCACAGAGCACTGATGTGTGTGGCACATCACAGAGCAGAAGCGCACTTCCCTTCACAGAAGATTAGAAAGAGATCAGCTTTTCTGTTAGGAATCTTTACCTTTGGTTAAAAATAGCACAGGAGCTTACTGAGACGAGGGCAGGTATCATGGCTTGCCTGCTTTAGACACTTGAGTCCGTTGTTGTGTCTGTGCTACCTTTGGGTACGTTCTAGAACAAAAACAGGAAATTTTGACACTGCTGGAACTGTATTTCAGAGAGGTACGGTATTCTGATCAACTGTGGTAAAATTAAATTTCAAAGACTGGAAGCATTTGGTTAGCATGCATGCTGAAGTGGTTGCAGTTTTTAACATTTCAGTTTTGAAGTTGGACATCAGCGTATTGATTACTTTTATTTTATGCCTGCTGTGAACTAAGCAGCATTAAATAGTCTGGGCTTCTGAAATAGGACATCGGTGGTGAATCAAACAGCCTCCCAGAGTATTCACACATGGACGATGGTGTCTCCTAGGTGAGCAGAGCATAGGTTTAGGGAAGGTGAAGGTATGGACTTCACAGTTTGCTCAGGTGTAGCTGAAAGTATTGGTTAGACCTAAATCACCGCTGTGCTTGCTGTAGGATGTTTTTGATTTGGAGGTGATCTGGTTTTATATCTTGGGTTTATTCAGAAAAAGGCTTAATTTCAATCATTTTTCAGTGAATTAAATCAGGTGGGCACTACTGTATTCTCTCTCATGTTTAAATTAAAATACCTAGAATAATGTTTGGAAGAGCTTTTTCCTCCCTCAGTTTGCATTTTGTGAGCGGTAGCTTGGCTTTCTTCTTTCTTTTGTAGGCTAGAAGTGTGCTTGGTTTATTTTAAAGATAACATAGTGGGAGACCCATCCCCACCACCTCCCAGCCTTTTGGTGTAATTTTGCTGTCAGAGAAAAAGAGACAAACCCGTTCCTGGCTTGCTCCCCAGCAAGAGGCTGGCTGGGTCCCCTGTCACTGGGAGGTTATTGGGGTGTGTGTGGGTAGATGGGGAGGTCTCCCTCGTGGGGTTGGGTTGCACTGCTGTGCAGAGGATAAAGAGGAAAATTGGTCCGAGGAAATTGTTCAACATACTGCAAAGTACCGCGCGCAAAATGTGATTTAAAAAGAAAACAAGCAAACCACACCTAAAAACTGAAATTGTGCTTGCATCTGGTCTTGCTGGGTTTTGGCCTTTTCTTTTAAGGTTACTTTACGTCCCTGTTGAGATGAGAACTGCTTTAGGCTGTTGTGGGCTGTACCCCACAGCATGAAGTTGCTTTTATGGATGTTGCCATCTGTATTATTCCTTCTCACCCCGTGCGTGCTTTTGAAATGAAACCTATATTGTGTCTTGCCATAGAAAATATGGAGAAAATTGTAGAAAACCTATTTCAGCTGTAACCTAGGATTCAAGATTTTCACCTTTAAAATGAAAGCTGCCTTGGATGTCATGTAGAAAGATGCTCGTTTCACAGTTGAGCTTAAGGTTAGATGTTTTAAAGCGACCGCTTCAGCCTTTGCTCTCTGTTGCCATCTTGGGGTGAAGTCTGACATTCCTGGAGGTTTCAGGGTGGGTGAGAAGAGCGAGGCTGGAATGCGTTCAGTAATGTTTTCATAAAGTACTATGGGTGTTTCTGTTGACAGTTGCTTCTGTACTCAAAATACATTTAATTGCACTTTTCACAGTAATTTGGCAATAGCAGTACCGTGGGTCTCACTGAATTCACTTGACACTGTACTAAAAGGAATGTTTATTTGGAGCCTTTGTATAGGCAGAATAAGTATAGGTGTATAGTTTGTTCTTCTACTTTTTTAAAAAACAAAACAGTGTGATACTGAAACTTTTCTCCTCCTTATTGGCAGGTTTTCTTCACCAGTGGAGCGTGAGCAATAGAGACTGAAGCAAGATGAGCGAGCTGGAACAGTTGCGGCAGGAGGCGGAGCAGCTGCGAAATCAGATCAGAGTAAGAATTGCTAATTCCTTATTTTTCATGATGAAGTTCCTCCTTTTAAAGGAAAAAGTGTAAAGATCATCTCTATTACTTGCTCCCATTTGAGTTATGCAGAGTTTAAATACTTCCAAAATATTTAATAAAAAAACCTGAAAGTAAGCCATTGGTGTAATGGAACTCATTCCTAGCATCTCTTGAACAAAACGTTCTGTTTCCTGTGGAAGTGTGCTACGTTTGGTTGCTAGGGGTGTGTGCCTCTTTGCAAATTTTGTGGTTGTGATTTTTAAAAAAAGTGAGCAGCAAACTTCTAGAACCTAGACATAACAAGTTGGGGTGAAGGGTATTAGAAGATCTGTGCTAAAAGTGAGAGACATCTTGACAGACATGCAGATTAAAGCACAGAGAGGGAGGGAGAGCCTTCCAGGAGTGGATGGCATTTTTATTCTTTGTGCTATGACACCAATGATTCTACACAAATTTGGAAAAAAAATATCTGTAAAAACAAATCTGTAAAAGGCTTAATGTGATGATGCATATGTAGAAAAGACATTTAAAATGTGAGAATTAAAATGGCCAGTTAAAACTTACAAATTTGCCAATCATATGACAAGCAGTAGCCTCAATACAGGTGTTGCTAATGGCTCTCTTTAAGAAAAGTTGCTTTGTTAAGATCACATTCAGAATTAATTTTATGTTGAACATCTTCAAGTGTTTCAGCTAAACTAAACAATTAAAGTTGTTTAAAATCCAGCATGTTTCTTCCTGTGAGCGAAGTAAGTCCTGTGTGCTAGGGGATTTACTGCTCTGGTATTTTAAACCCCTCCTGATTCCAGACGTCAACATTTTATAAATATTTCTACAGTTCAGACATTTTAAAAATAAGTTGAGATGACTTAATCCACTCTCAAGCCTGCTTTCTGGGAGAAAAGCTATAAAGGGTAGTCAAAGTAAACACTCACGAAAAGTTATTAAGGTTGTTATATTAAGGAGCTCTCAAGCAAGGTATTTAAAAGTTCTAAGAGTCTAGTTTGAGTGCATTAATTCAGTTCCAAAATGTCTAAGTAAATGTTTCTGTTCCTTCTCTCAAAGATGACGTTACCGTTAGTGTACAAATAGGACGCTTTCTTGGGGTGAGGGCCACACAAAGTGATAAAGGCAGCCATGCATGCTTCGTTGGTTGCAGAAGTTGGACGGTCTTCAGAGAAACTACAGGGAATTAGGATGGTTCTTGTGGATGATCCTTCATTATTGCTGTTGGTAGTTTTATTTCTAACTTGCACTACAGAGGTTGTCTCTGATTGTAAGCCAATTACTTTAAACCATGCTTGTCAGAAGAGGTTGCTGACTGTGTGTCTAGTTTTGTTTTGCAAAGGCTGGAGTCTGGGTTGCAGGAGTGCTGTGCATTTACAATTGTAACCAAAATCTGGTTTTGCAAGATCTGGGCATTGCAGGCCAGGCTCAGAAGTGCTCACCTGGTTCAGGTGTCCAATCTGTTACCGTGCAAACAAAAATAAAGTCTGACTTCTAGGTAGGGTTGAATAACACACAGAAAGTCAGCTTGAAGTAAAGAAAAAAGACAAAGTATCTGTATGGAGATCTGAGCATCATCCTTTCCACGAAATGAAATTGTAGAATATTTTTTCTTCATTTAGTATGAAATACAGCAGCAGCTTCAGCTTCTGCGAGCCTGCTGTCCATCCCACTCCCCAGATCCTGCCCCTCGTAACTGGTGTCATCACCCCTGTGATGGCAAGGGGAGTGAATACAAAAGCGTCACCCAGCACAAAACCTGTTAACCATACAGTGAGTGGTTGTTTCCAAAGCAGGATCAGTTCCTTCCCTGGGTGCTAAGTGCCCCTGAGCAGGCAGAGCAGCACCGGGGAAGGGATACAGGGAAAGGGATAGGCACTGCAACATGAGGGTAACTTCAAATGCTGTTGAATCACGTATTCTGTTGAAAGGGAGACCGAAAGGTTACTGGGATGTGACTCCTTGTATGTCCCTCTTCTTTTCCTACCCCTCAGTTTGATGCTCAGTGTTGTGTTTTAGATTCAAATTGTTTCTGTTCTTTCGTTTCAGGATGCAAGGAAAGCATGTAGTGACACAACTCTTGCTCAGGTATGTACTTGATTCAGTGTACAGGCTATTCCTTGACATTTAAAAAAGAAAAAATGACAAAAAAAACCACACAACTCTACAGTTCATGATTGTAATATGTTCTTATTTGGTAACTGAAAGAATAAGGTGGAACAAGAACTGGGAGATGTACCATAAATTTATATAGTTAATTAAAAAACAACAACAAACAGCTACACCAGAAAATCCAAACCAATCAAAAAACCACCACCCCACCACCGTAATATGTCCTGCTTCAAAGTTACCTTCTCAATAGAGTGTGTTAATTGTATTTACTATCTTGGAAAAACTTGGAAAAACGTCTTTTTGCTGTATTTTGGAAACAAATGTACTTGGTGTTTGAAGTTTTGCCATGCTTGAAAAAGTAACAATGCAGTAAGTATTGGAGGATTTTCTTCACTTGTTTTTAATAGAAAATTTTCAGATTTAATTATCTGAATTAGGCTCAGTATTGCATAGTAACATCTTCAAAAGATTTCTGAAGCTCTGGTTACAGCCATTATGAAGAATGTTATTTTTGTAAAAATCTCTTTTTGCCATTGTTACATGGAACTAATCCTGGGCTGTACGCTAGTATTCTTCTTTATGTATTGCATTCCAAGATAGCTTTTATTTTTTTAATCAGAGTTGAAATGTATTCAGTTATCTCGTATATTAAAAATAGTCCTCAGTATCTCAGGGGTTGCTTTATTTATTTTTAGATCACAACAAGCCTGGACTCAGTGGGTCGAATTCAAATGCGAACAAGGCGTACGCTTAGAGGTCACTTAGCCAAAATCTATGCTATGCACTGGGGATCTGACTCAAGGTTTGTACAATTGATCTGTAAACCTGTCATTTACGTGTTAGAAATAAGATTGTCTACTTGAAACAATGTCAAGTTCTGAGAGCCATGTGGTGCAGTCTTGATGCGTTGCGGGGAAGGATCATAGACCTTGACTGTGGGATTTTTTTGGTGTAGTTTTTTTCTTTGTTTGTTTGGCTGTATCATAGAACAACTTGGGTTGGAAGGGACCTTAAAGATCACCCAGTCCCAACCCCCTGCCATAGGGGGTTGCCATCCACCAGATCAGGTTGCCCAGGCCCCATCCAACCTGGCCTTGAGCACCTCCACAGCTCCACAGCACCTCCACAGGTGCCTTGAGGAGCCACAGCTTCTCTGGGCAGCCCGTGCCAGTGCTTCACCACCCTCTGAGTGAAGAATTTCCTCCTAACATCCGATCTAAATCTCCCCTCTTTTAGTTTAAAACCATTCCCCCTTGTCCTGTCCTTGTTTGACTGAGCAAAAAGTTGTTCTCCATCTTTTTTATAAGCCCCCTTTAAGCCTTAAAAAGGTGCAGTGAGGTCACCCTAGACCCTTCTCTTCTTCAGGGTGAACATCCTCAGCACTCTCATTCCTTATTCTATAATTTGCCTTTATAAAGCTGATGAGGACTGCATAGCAGTAACAGAGAAGCATTGAGTGAAAGGAGAGGTGCCTTGCTTGTTCTTACCACAGACATTTTGCCTTTTCCTTCTTTTAGTTTTGGCTGAGTTCTTTGAATCTGTTTAAGCAGAGAAGGGTATGTGATGAGGCATATTTCTGGAATGATCAATATTGCGTTTTCCATGATGTTGAATAATACTGTCTAATAATATTACTTCTGTCATAACAGAGTTCTAAGACTTTACAAGCTAACTTTGTTTCACTGAAAAAGACGCTTTTGTATTTAGGAAGGAAAAATCACAAAGCTTTGAGGATGGAGTTACATTGCTCTGCCTTAGAGCAACTGGTAGTCAGATGTTCACAGAGCCTTGGGTTCTGTTCTCCCACGTGTAGTCTGGAAAGGCAAATCCAGAATCTGCTTCCAGAATAAGGCTTCTTTTCTCCTAAATTTATTTACGTTTATTTTTTAGCTGTATAGTTAAAATATTTGTATGCAAAAAACAAACGCAGTGGTAGAGAGAGTTTCTGAAATGTATTTTAAGTTTTGTCCATCATTAATCATGAGCCCCTTTGGACATGGGTTTCTTTAGTGATGTAATAGCTAGTTCTTTGCAGATTATCCAACAAATATTGTACTTAAAAGTTAAAAAGAAAAAAAAAAAGGAAAAGGCAAATGTCAATAGCGAAAGTCTGAATCACTTGATAATCATGCATGATGTATGTCTATTTTGAGAATTTATTTTTTGTTTTATATTAACTTATTTTACTTTGTGTTTATGTTTAGGCTACTAGTCAGTGCTTCACAAGATGGAAAATTAATTATCTGGGATAGTTATACAACAAATAAGGTAGAGTTATTTATAATTCATATCACTAATTCATGCATAATTTGCGTGTTTTAGGGAGGTTGGGACTATTTTTTCTGTGTTTGCAAGTCAAAAATGAAAAGAAGCAGTCTACATTAGAAAAACAATCCTTTTTCCACTCTTGTGACTAGCTGTTTGCTAGAGATACGCTGTAGGCTATTCCTCAGAAGTAGGACTTCTTGGTAATAACTAAGATCTTTACTCTGGTTTGCTTTTACTCTAGTTTGCTATTCTTATCTGTCCCTGTGTTGTTGTGTACAAAACTAATTTGGCTTTAAATTGTAGAAATATACAACCTCAGAATTTACATGAATGCTTTGCTTGTGGGGTCAGAGAAAGGGGGAGGAAAAAAAAGCTGTTCAAGGAAGAAGGCTTAGGTAGAGTGTGGGGAAGTGATCTGTTGCTGTAAACTGACCAGCATCCCTGGGCACAACCATCCCATTTTACTGTCCCATTTTATAACCTGCACTTAAGAGACAGAAGAATTGGATAAAGAAATCAAAGTAGAATAAACAGATTTTGTAAATGTTTAAGTTTATAGTAGCTTTGCTATTAAATAATGTTGTACAGAAATTCTGTATATGTTCACAGGAGACATACTGATATTTCTCATCCTTGTGTATGTACGAACGTAGGTTGTTGTATATAATTCTAGAATCAAGTTACTGGAGTTTACAATACACAGTCTGTTCGGTGTGTTTAATCTGCTGTAATTCATGAAATGACTGAATGACTTCAGTAAAATGGGAGAGCGAAGGTGTGATGTAGCAATCATGTGCTCTTTCTTTCCGAAGATGCATGCCATTCCTTTGAGATCCTCCTGGGTGATGACTTGCGCGTACGCACCGTCTGGCAACTACGTGGCCTGTGGTGGATTGGACAACATCTGCTCCATATACAACTTGAAAACCAGAGAGGGCAATGTGAGAGTGAGCCGGGAGCTGCCAGGGCACACAGGTCAGCCATAGTCTTGCTTCAGCTTTTGTTTTTGTTTTGTTTTATTTATTTTTTTATTGTATCAAACGAAGCAGTCTCAGTTTGAGATGTATTGGGGTGTGAAATGCTTTTTTCTGGCCCACAGTCTGTCTGTGGGCGAACTGCAATCACTACTCTTGGATTTTAATCTTCAGTTTGACTGAGTCTGAAACTTTCTTAACTTTTGTTTTTAGGATATTTGTCCTGTTGTCGCTTCTTAGATGACAACCAAATTGTCACTAGCTCAGGAGACACCACTTGGTGAGTTTTTGGGCTTTGTTACTTTTTGTTTTCCCAATGCCTTAATTTGTATTTAAAACTTAAGCTCTCAAATAAAAAACGACCTTATGTTAATGCTGTCACTTTATCTGCAGCGCTTTGTGGGACATTGAAACTGGTCAGCAGACCACCACGTTCACTGGGCATACTGGTGATGTGATGAGTCTCTCTCTAAGCCCAGATATGAGGACTTTTGTTTCTGGTGCCTGTGATGCCTCCTCAAAGCTCTGGGACATTCGAGATGGAATGTGCAGGCAGTCGTTCACAGGGCACGTGTCAGACATCAATGCAGTGTGTGTAAGTGACCGTTTGTACTTCTGCATGGGAATCAAGGGGGAGGATAAAAGTTACAGTGGCATGAATTCAACCTACAGTCTGTTGGGTTACCTTGATTTAAAATCAGTTATTTCGATAGGGTACAGATGGTTAAATTGTATGTAATTAGATTGTCTGATAACCTGTGGTCTAGCTCATTACTGAATTATTACCATTATCTGTGATGCAGTGAAGTGTTCTTGGAATAGTGTCAGCTGTGTTCTTGTTCAGCAACTGAGACCTTACTTTTTTAAGACATAAAGAACAGAGGACAGGAAGTTTTAGTTGGGTGACAAGGTGTTAAAACTGAAATTATAGATAAATGTGATCTGCCAAGAGGGAGCAAAATAGGCAAGCATCCTCCTCTTAAACCTTGTTAAAGAAAAATGTACTCGATATTTTCTGTTCAAAAGAGCTTTCAGTGAAATGTGTACAAGGCAAAGTTAAAATCAGTGCTTATGTTGAATATTCATCCTTGGAATCATTCTGTAATATTTATAAACTGGGTTATATTTCTCCCTTGTCATAGTAACACTATGTTCTGATCTGCAAGATACCAGCTGTGACAAATAGGGAATGAAATCTAAGTCTTAGCTGCATCTGTTTTTGATAAACATGAAAAATTATTAAGGCTGAGAGAATACCAAAGGCATGACCTGTAGAAAAATGCAGTTCCTATACTTAGACCTGAATCCTGAGATGCGCTGAGCTCTTTTCATTCCGATTTCAATCAATATGGCTGTTGTAAGACTGACTGATTTGGAGTAGATTTTGGAAATTGAATTGCTTACTTGCAATCCTCTGTCTCGGCTCAGCCAACGTGGCTGACCGTCTCACGATGGAACATTGTGCACCACTTCACCCAGGTCTTCCCGGCCCACAGCCAGGACACAAATAACTACATTTTGCTTCATTTTATAGGAGTTAGTTACATCCCCTTTGCCTCCCCTTGTACTGCATGCAGGAGCTGTCTGGGTAGGATTCCAGTCATTTGAGTGTTACCGGTGCTGTTCTAGAAGTGTGTTGTTGCATAGCTGTGTATGTGCAGCTTTTTAACAAGCACATCTTTTTTAATACATCATTCGGCCTCTGTCAGGTCACCCTGGCAAAACAATATTGTGATGCTTCTGAAATAACGCCTGAGCAATGTTTTTCTGATGTCAAACTCCCGTCTCTCAATTAAAACTTCCAGTTTTTTCCCAATGGACATGCATTTGCCACTGGGTCTGACGATGCCACTTGCCGACTCTTTGACCTGCGTGCAGATCAGGAGCTGATGATGTACTCGCATGACAACATCATCTGCGGAATCACTTCTGTAGCCTTCTCAAAAAGTGGCCGCCTCTTGCTAGCAGGTTACGATGACTTCAACTGCAATGTGTGGGATACTCTGAAAGGGGAGAGAGCAGGTGAGTGCGTGGAGCTGCAGGGAGCCGAAGCTTTTCATTTCCTGAGCAGGAAATGGGTAGTCAAAATCTATGCAAAATGCAGGGGAAGCTCACTGGCAGGGCTGCTGCTGGTGTAATGGGTTCTGCTTGGCTCCTTTTAGCGCTGTAACACCTCGTTGCTGCATTTCCTGATATGGCTGCTCTGATTATGGTTCTTGAGGGTAAAGGAAATAGGATGCTTGCATGTTGAGTTACGTCTTTTTTAGCATGTGTGAAGACTTACCAGGGAGGGCAGAGCAGCAGCTGAAGTCATTGACCCCCTGTGAATGTTAACTTTCAATATTTCTTCTCTTCCAGGTGTCCTTGCTGGCCATGACAACCGTGTCAGCTGTTTAGGTGTTACCGATGATGGCATGGCTGTAGCTACAGGGTCTTGGGACAGTTTTCTCAGAATCTGGAATTAACTGGGAGCCAAACATGTACATTCTCCATTTGAGATCTGGAGAGATCAATGCTGCAGCCTATAGCTGTGAAATAACATTTCTACCTTGTATTTGCAGGTGAAGTTTTTCTATTCACTGATTATTACACAAAAAGGCTTTCTGTAAACTAGAAAAAAAATCAAGTGAAGAAATAGGGGAGGGGGGAAGAAATCACTGACTTTTTAAAAGGGGCCAGCACACATAATCATGGTGACCGACAAACTAAGAGCCAGTCTTTTTGTTTTTGGTGGTTTGGTTAGATTGTCCTTGAAGGGTTTTTGCTTGTGCTCAGTCTGCTAATCCTGTACTTTTTTTGTACATAACAGAATATACACATTATAGCAGCCAATCATGTAACATTTGTCTGTATGTAAAGAAATATGTTTGCATTTTTTAAAGAACTACATTTATAGCTTTGCTTTAACCTGAGATGTCACTTCTGAGTTTTGTAGTGGATAAACTAGATTGCTGTTTTAAATGTTTTTGTGAATTTACTGTAGATAAAGTGAAGCCAATGGTATGTATGTGTTTTTATAATGGAAGGCATTTGAATTTTTTTTAGAGGCCCTGGAGACTCCCAGTTAATACCTAACCGCCTTATTCACTCACTTCTTGACCTGCTTGCCTATTTTTAACCGTGGGGGTTCTTCCTTAAGCCAGTGGTTCCTGGTTCATCCATTGGCAGTCATGGCCTCCAAACACTGAGGAGTTAATGCCAGGCAGACTTGCAACAACAGAGAAAATATATTAAAAAAAAAAAAAAAAAGTCCAGTTCCAGAAGTATTAGCTTCCTTACTGCAGCTTTCCACATCAGTTATGCCACCCAGGCCTTGGGTATGGAAACCAAGTGACCTGCATTGCTGTCGCTAAGTGGCTGAGCGCTTTTCCTTTTGACAGTTCAGCTCTAACTAACTGAGGTTGTTTTGGCCCATCACGAACTCTAGCTGATTTGCACTAGGGAAATGATTTGGCATGACACTCGGTGTGCAGAAAGCAGCGTGTTTGCAGAGCCGGCTCAGTTACCACCATGAGCTGAGGAATTTGAGAGGACTTTGCTTAGAAGCCTAAGGAAGATTTGAATGTGCAGTTAATCCCCTATAATTCCCCTCCAAACTGGGGAGGTGCCAAAGCATACCACAACCAAAAGCGCTTGTTGTCAGTTACGTGCGGTGTGAGTTACAAAAGGAATCGTGTGACCTAACCCAAACCAAATAACCTTACTCACCTGCGTCACCCTTCGGAACTCGGTACTCTGAAGGTGGTGACTCGCTTGTTTTGCTGTGGTCACAGCGGTCTGTGCCATGGTGGCCTGTTAGATGCCAATTGTTCTGCAGTTCTGCCACTGTAAGTAGCCATTGCCTCTCCTCCTCCTGATTTATTCTGATTTTAGTGTCAGTAGCTTGTAAGTGACGGGTTCTGGTCAAGTACAGCTGAGTGTAGGTACAGGAAAATGGGGTGACTGACATCCATCTGAAGCTACCCAGGAAGGGTGTTTAACT
The DNA here is from genome assembly GCF_009819795.1 of Aythya fuligula. Lineage (NCBI taxonomy): Eukaryota > Metazoa > Chordata > Aves > Anseriformes > Anatidae > Aythya > Aythya fuligula. The sequence continues at coordinate 19,088,399 of NC_045567.1, forward strand.
TTTTGGTGCCTGGCAGCGTGCCTGCGCTTGCAATGGATGTTCTCTGGGGAATCTAAAAGTCTGTTGGCTTTTTTTAAGTGACTTATTTTAAATGTATGTGAATTTTAAATTACCAGGTTGGAAGGTAATGTTCATCTGCCCTCATCTGATGATATGGGGAGTCTGGGTATCTCTGGGTCAGGTAGTAAATATAAGTGCCCAGTATTTTGTAATATACCAAAACAGATTTGTGGCTGAGGTGATTATTTGTCAAGCTTCTGACGTTTGTAATCCTAAATTTCAGTACTTCCAAACTGTGCCTGTAAACTTGCCATGTCTGTAATGGTGAAGGTGCCAATAAATGTACCAATCACAGTAAATTCACTTAAAAATAAATTAAAAAGAAAAAAAGCACATCTTGTGCTGAAAAAGTGTACATTTACTAACAGCAGATTGTGGTGTAGGACCAAAATCACACTGTATTGTATGTCACAGGAATTCCTCAGCATTTTGCTTTATGATCTGTCTGCATTAACAGAACTATTGCAGATACTTGTTCCTCTTTTAAGTGAGCATCTCTTTGGGATCATGCAGATTTGGTTTAATTTTTAGTGGTGCATTTAATTATTATTATTATTATTTTATTTTTTTACTCACAGCTGCCTTGAGTGAATTCTGAAAACTTGTTACTATGGAATTTTAAGAAAATATTCTTTTTCTAAAAAAAGTGTTTTCCATAGAAGTGTGTTTTGAACCAATTTCCTAGTCAACACTGTTGCCAAGACAGGTGCCATTTTTACATTCAGGTGTTAGAACTAGTTTCTACTTGTGAAGCTCCAAGCCCAATTTTACAAATGTATATAACTTTTCTTAAAAGTTTGGGTAGACTGTAAACACGGTAATGGCTCTTGTACAGGTATTACTGCAAATAAGTTCACTATCGGTGTCTGATGAATTGTCTGTTGGATTCAGCTGCTTTTAAAACAGCTAATGAGGAATGCCAACCCCTTGCTAATGAGGTTTCCAAAAGCATCATATAAATATCTGCCAGCTTTTGCTGTTTGGTTAACCCGTTTCTGTAGTGCTGCAGGTCCCGAGGTGCCTCTTGTATTGGCGCACAAGGAAGGGTGGAAGAAGCCTCAGCACAGCTGTGGAAACGGGATCTGGGATGCTGCTTGGGAACTTGTAGAGCGCTTGTGATAGATCCTGCCAAGGTGATGTTTGCTGTTTAATTACATCATTTAGAACTTTACTGAAACAAAAAGCCTCCAGGCTTGGTGTAACACACTGTTACTGTATGAGGCCAAATAGTGACCTTGCACAAGCTGGGGTATTTCCTGTTTTTAAATGGTTATCATTGGTGAACTTGTAAGGTGGATGCACTCCCTGAAATAGATGTGGCTTAATGGTAAAAGCTCAAACTCCCTCTAACGTGAGGAAGTTAAGAAAACGGCCCCTTGTAGGTTTTACTTAAAAGATGTAATTCTGAGCTTTGCATCTCACAGAAGATGGTATAGACACGCCTGTAGTTTAACGTAAGCTCACGAGTGCAGCTTGTGCCATTTCTAACTGCAGCCATGACAGTGAACTTGATGTACGACACATTTTGCAGCACTTGTGGGTACATCTTAGGCTGTAAAAGTTTGGTGCCAAACTGCATCATTATCTGAATTTCAAATACCTTGTGTAATTACAGAAATGTAGTGACTGAGACCATTGTGCCAAACAGTTGGTAGCAAAGTAACTTGTTCCCAGCCTCTCTTCTATCTAAGTCTATCGGTTATGGCTTGGAAGTGGAACTCTGTGCTTTGTGTAGCAGGATTGATTCTGTTCAGGTACAGTTATTTTTTGTTGGCATATTCTAATGTTGATTTAACTTTGCAACAGAGAATACTAATTAGGCAAGCACCCAACTTGGGCTCGTTGTCACGTAAGTCAGACATCTATTTATTGGTGGGACGTTACTGGTTGAGATTCTGGAAACCACAAAAAGCTTTTACATGGCATCTTGCTGATGTACACTCACTACTGTAATGTGGGCCTGTTTCCATCTGTCTCCAGACCTTTTTTCTTCCAAGCGTTGCTATCATCTGCCTCGCTAAATTGCAGATACGCACGGTATCTGGCAGAACCGATAGTTCCTAAGGTGACACTGATACAGACCATATGACATGGAACGTGGATTCGATAGGCTTTTCCCCAGCCTAAGGAGGGCCTGACCTTGACTTGGCAAAGCTGACTCGCTGTACCAGCTGGTCCTCGTGTGCTTACTGTAATGCATGGATTGGAACTAGTTAACTCTTCAGTTAGTGTAACCGCGTGTCCCACGATGAAGTTCACGTTACTTTAAGGTGGAATGAAAACATTGTGAAAACATTCCAGGCGTGCTTAGTCTTTCCTCTTTGAGGACACTGTCACCTCCACTAGGTTTAGTGCTGTGCTTTAAGATGTTGGTGAGAATAAGTATTGGCTAATTCAAATAGTTGGTATAAATGGTTGTGTAGCAGAATGACTGATTTTTGAGATAGCATTTCCTGTAAAAGTAATTAAGCATGGGTTGATGGTGCACTTTGTATACAGTAATCTGGCATGCATGCTGGTAAACTACTTCCTACACTTCAGAGGCACCACAAGCCTTTTTATCCAATTGCTGGTTATGTAAAATACATGCAGAATGTTAATGCAGTGTTGTTATGGTAAATGTGTGAACAGTGTTACTAATTGATATAACTGATAACAGATTACATGTGCCTGACATTCTTATACCACACAGTATGTTTAGGTTTAACTAATATGGACTTCGGTGGAATAGTCTTAGATATTTCAAGCCTTTGTTTTACTTACACAATGGTGCTCTATTTGTGTTTTTCTCCTTTTTTTCTCTTAAAAAATAAAAGCATCTGAACACTTGTAGTACATATTACATCCAAAGGAGTCCAAAATTAAAAAAAATGCTTCTAATCATGCTTGATTTTAATTTGCCTTTAGTTTCCAGGATTTCTCATCAGCTAGGTTTTTTTTTTTTTTTTTTTTTTTTTTTTTTTTACTTGTTGCTGACTACTTTGGAAAACTTCAGTAATGTTACCAATTATGAAGTGATTCTGCACTGCCTTTGGATCGTGTATGTATACAGAAACAGTCTTAAAGCTTTTATTTAAGCTATTAAAAAAACCAGGGACTTGTGCCATTTGTTCTTTAACAGTGCTGTTGTAAAAAGACTTCCCTGTGAAAAAAAATCACTTGCTATGAACTCTGTTTATAGCTTTTTTTTTTTCCACAATGGATCTTTTCTTTGTATTTGTACAGTGGCTCAGTGAAAGATGTTGCCATGAGTTGATATTGTAACCAATAAACAAGTGCTTTTAACCAGACCGTCTCACAGGCGAATGCTTTATTTAATGGCGATTGTCACCTGTCCTAAAAATCAAGATCCTTGCAGTGGCAGTGGCTCTGAAGTGGAGAGAGCAACAACATCAACTGCTCTTGCTTTTGGTGAGCCTGTTACATGTGCATGTTGAACAGCAGAATGTTATGCAAGTAAGTAATTTGCCCTTATGAACAAATGATTAAGGTGATTTTTTTCCCCTCAAAGGACTGTGGCTTTTTTTTTTTTTTTCAGCCTAAGAAAGAGGCTAAATAAACTGAAGGGCCTGCAAATACTACAATAAAGGGAGCTGGAAGTTAGCCACCAGTCCTGGAGTGGAAAAACTAGGCTTTACAACACTTACTCATTCTTAATATCAGCATTTGTGTTGCACAGCACTGCTCTCTTAAGGAGCAGCCATTTCCCGGTTCTGTAGCTCTAATTACTTTCTCCAAACCCCAAATACAGTGCACAGCTTGCTAGTCTGCTGGAGGAAACGAACAAAAAAAACCACACACATAAAACTCAACCTCAAAAGTTATAGGTTTTGTCCTAGAATGTACACATGAAAACAGTGGCATGAATTTTCATATTTGAGACAGCTGTCAAATAATTTTACTAAAGCAAAGGGGAGACAATATTTTTTTAATAAATAATTATAGAACACATGCATTTAAAGTTTTATCTTCATACAATGTCCGTTAAAAAAATGCTCCAGAAAAGAGCATTAATACATATCTGTAACCTCATATACAAGAGGGCTGGGCTGTTAATCATTTTCATATTTCACAATTATTTCCCTCAGAGAACCTGAGACACTTCATGCATACTGCTAAAGACAGTTTCAAAACAGCCATGCTTCTGCTAGCACAGTCAAAAACACACACCACAATACATCATGGTGGAAACAGTGCTCTTAGTCTTCAAATTACTAATAACCTACCTCTCTAGCATTAGCTTTTAAAATGTATTCCTTTTAGGATAGCCCTTTTCACTGGAAAATAACAAATCTCTACCTCTTAGTAATTGCTATTACTCATTTGTAAGTATTTCATTTACTCACATTAATACTTCCATAAAAATATATAAATATTCTGAAAAGGCTTTCTCTTTCAAAATAAGTTATTTTTAAAAAGTCTGGTTAGAAAATATGAAGGTGTTAAGTGATTGCCGATGTCAGCAGCAATTTTAAGAGGCTTTGCACTGCTGGGGGTGAGCAATGGTAAAACCACTCAAACGTACCTGTCATAGGCCTCACCTCGAAGACCTCTGCCCTGTGGCAGCGCCAAGGAGCTGTTCAGGACCCCACATGAGCAAAAACTCAAGCGCAGCCTCCATCTGCGCTGTGCCCAGCACCTGAGGCTTCCCCACCCAACACGCCCCTGGCTGTGCTATCTCTGCATGGTGGTGCCCCCACCAGCCTGCAGCTCACCTGCACGCAGGTTCCAGTAGTGCTCTCAGAGGCAAGTGACCCTTCCACCCCTTCACCAACTACGTTTACTTCATCGATGCCACCTTACCTACACGCAGTAGCCAGCAGGGTGACTGGAGGCCACTGCATTTCATTAGTGACTGCTGTACAGTTTAGCATCTTTCATTTCCATTCAAAGAGGAACCGCTCCACGACAAAATTTCACTCACTTTTAGAACAGTCAAAGAGTCCTTTCCCCATGCTAGACTTTGTACTTCCCTTCAATAGAACACAAAAACAAAACAACCGTAAGTGAAAGAGCAGCATCCTTCCTCCCTGGCTATTCCTCGTCAACCGCTAACAGGAGACGGTGATAACAGTGTTAAGTTTTCTCTCCCTGCATAAACTCCTCCTGGATGCCAGGAAGTGAGTGCCACTGCTAAATATTAATGAAAACCAAAAGGGATATGGGTTTTTATTGTCAAGTGCCCAAAGAAATTTAGTGTTTAAGGATAATTTTTAACCCAAAATCAGCAAAAACAAACGTAACACTCTAAGTCCCACAGCTCTTAAGTTTGGTTCACCATCAGAGTTCAAAACCAGTTTTATAATAATTAAGTGTAATCAAAGTAACATTAAAAATATAATCATTTCATGCAACTCCACAGAGAAGTGTCATCTGTAAAATTTCTACTTTGTCCTACAAAGGATCACCGGGAAAGTTACCAATGATATTTTATTTACTCTTTTGAAGAAAGTGTTTTGTAAAGCGATCTAGTTCATTCTCAAGGTGAATGGCTTTGTTTCTGTAAAACAAACAAAAGCAGTGAATTTACTTCAGTGCAGCACCACCACAAGACACATCAAGTGTTTGATTCCTATTTCGCAAACCCACAGCGCTGAGAAAACCTGGTCAGAGCCCTGAATGTTGCAAGTGCAGCACCAGGCCAGGCAGCTGAAGGCCAGCAGCTGTCTGCCAGGGGTTGCTTCTTCCCCCAGGTCTCCCCGGGGACCACCCTGGTACCGGGACCTTTCCCACCCTCAGCATTTAACTTAGGAGAGGTTCTGCAGCGTTAGGCAGGCGCTCAGCACTGCTCCTCACACCACCCCCTCAGGCCGTTCTTGCAGCACTGGGCATTGATCTGATCGAGCTCGTCAGTGCCCGAGATCCAAGGGGCAGCCCGCAGCAGGGGCAGGTTACAGCAGGGAGAAAACATGAGACTAAGAACGAGGCTGCTCCTGAGTCCCTGAACCACTCACTGCTGGAAATTCTGCTCTGTAAACACCTGCTGCTGGTAATAAAAGAAAAAAGGTACTCAACGGAATGGCTCAGTGCAGTGCGGCTGCTCCTATGGGAAGGGTTCCTGGGGAAGGTGCCACAGCGCTCTACCCGTGGAAGACACATTCCTGCTGTCTCCCATACAACACAGTAAGGTAAAGATTGACTAAGAGAGGATTTTGGGAGCTTTGCTCAGCCACCTAGCTACAGGGCACAGAACCCTTCTGCCCCTGTGATGACCTCGCTTTCAGCCTGAAGTAACAGCAAGCACCAACCTCACAGCGACCAGCAGGGTTAGGAATTGGCTCCTGGCCGGTCACACCCGGACTTACCGTAGTTGCTTGGAGCTGCTCTGGATGTTCTCCAGCTGATCTATTTCTTTGGAAAGCCGATCGATTTCTTTTTCCAAGTTTTTCTGGGTAATATCCACCTGCTGACAGAGCCGGGCAAAAGTAGTTGCCATTTCCCTAAAGGAAAAACAAGTTTGTAGTCAGAGTTTACAGATGCCTGCCACAAAAATAATACGTGATAAATGGCAGCACTGCAGCATGTAGAACACGGCAATCAAAGTCTCCAGCTGCCAGAAAGATTACAGGACAGCAGAAATCAGGAGAATTAGGTACTTTTCACATTTAAAAAGTAACCTTGAACACAGAAATGTTCAGTCTATGCCAACATCACGCCTGGCAATTTTTCACTGAGTACCTACAGGTATTGAGTCTGAGACTGGGGCTGCCAGGAACACGTGCCCGAGCAGCCAAGTGCTCTCTCATGCCACAGCCCGTGCCACACTGAGTGCTCTGCTCATGAGGGGCACGTGAGCACTTTGCAGGGCGAGGTGAGTAGGAGAAGTGCCCCAGACGTGCAGAGACACCCCCGTCCTACTCGCCTCTTCGGTCCTGTGTTCCCAAGCTAGGTCCCAAGACTCCTTCTCAAACAAAGGAAAAAACAAAACAATAACAAAACACTGACACCACCCCAGGACAGCAAGCAGGCTCTCCCACAGAGCAGACAAATCTTCTGATCTCTACTTCACCTCACTGGAGCTTTGGTTTGAGTCCAGCTCGTCCATGTCCTCACAGAGACACAATGCTGCTGGACACGGGGATGATTCTCTTTCCTCATCTGAAGCTGAGCTTTGTGCTAGTAAAGCACTGCCTGGGCTACACAGGAGAGGTGTTCTGCACCCTGCTGGTTAGAGGTCTCATTTAGCAGGCCTACTCTGCTGAAGTAACAACTGAATCAAAACAAACTCAACAGGGCAGGCTGCGGGAGCCAGTCACCCAACATTACTCTGCAGAGACAGGTGGAAAAACATTTGGCAAAGACACAAAAAACTTTGAACAGCTCAGGTCTCTTCCGTTCCTTTTCTGCGGAGCAGAAGAACCATGACCAGCTGCTTAAAACCTGGCCATACCAACACTTGAGGCAGAAAACAGAACAAATGCTCACAATTAAACCAACTCCGGGCTCACAGTCTGAAGTGATTCAATGCTCATCTCAAAGCAGACAAATTCAGCCTCTGCTGGAACCGAGCTAAGTCCCATGTCTTTGCAGTGAAGTGTTGCACAGAGTCTAAGACTGATTCTCACATGCAAACATACACACGAAGACGCATGCACTACCCTTTCCAGGCATTAACTTCACACTCTAGAAACCCCCTCCTAACAACACTGTGTGTGTCCCTCACGATAAACGCCAAGGGACCCTGAAGCTGCAGGGGCATTCTGCTGCCTCCCCACACCACGCACAGCCGGTGCCCACCCCAGGCCAACCCGACGTTTCCCTGGGTGCCTGGCAGCGCCGCTCTCATACTCACTGTTGCACCTGATGGCTGCAGTTGGCACTCGTAAGACTGACGATCATCTGCAGCTTTTCGGTAGCGTAGTTCACAAACTGCTGCTTGAAGGCTCTCTCTTTCGCTTTAGTGGTCCAAGTTAGCCTCTCATAGAGATACAACAACCCATACATACTGAGGGAAAGAGAGATGAGCTTCCAGCCTACTGTTCTCCAGATCTGGAAAAGAAGAACCATCAATGTAAGAGTTGCCCTATAGAGTGCAATCAGTAACCTGACTATAAAGAAATCGAATTCCACCCATTTTTATGTCATCTGCATGGCCCTTTCACCAGATGAGTTTGGGCAATGTATTGCTGTAGAGCAATACAGCTATACCCAGATATGCTGATACCCTGCTGGCAGAGGGCCTCACAGAAGACTCACTGCGTTCTAATGAAGGAGGATGGAGAAAGTAAAGCTCCCACCAATTCCAAACTATGTAAGGCACCATCAGATCATCCAACACAGAGATAGAATACAGCACGTGTCCAACTATGCTCAGAGTAATTACAGCAATTTTCTCACTAAATTGATTCCTCATACCCAGTGTACACATCTGGCCCAGCTGTCAATAAGCCATTCCATGCTCCATGCTGCATGTTACAAAACCCCACACAGCAGAGAATGGCCTCATCTTTGCCATCACTCCCAGGACAGTGAATGGTACTAAGACTACTTGCCACTCCGCCAACAACGATGATGCTCATAGAGGTCCGTGATGTCAGCGAAGCTAAACTCATTACCAAGGGAACCATAAAATCATCCTGTGGTGTGTTCTCTGGAGTTAGGGCAGGAAGGCTGGCAGCAGACGGGGTAGTAGCTAAAGGACGAGGGATCTAGAAGAGTGGAATACAGCAGCCTGAGTAAAAAGCATCACGGGACTACGTAGCAGATTGTTTTTATTTTGTTTTCATATATTCAGGATTTGATTCATTTAAAGGGAACTTTTCAGCACAGAAGTCTGCTCCTGATAAGCAGAAGAGGTTCTGAGAGTTCCTTGCCAAATGGGGACCAGGTTGGAATACTATTTTTGTCCTGGACTCTGGCTCTGCTGTTAGAATGCCCAAGTTACAAATCAAAAGGTTAACCAGAGGGTTCAATCCAAAGCAAAACAGAACTCGGATAACATCTGCAGGAAGTTTAGGAAAGGTTTTTTGTTCCCTTTTAACCCCGAATATAATCAAATAAAAACAACCCTCACCAAAAGTATTTCACACAACAGGGCTAAGGGAAAGTAACAGCAAGCAGGTAAACAGCAGAAGTTAATAAAGTTATAAAAAATAAAAATCAATATAACCTCAATAAAGTAAAACAAGGCACTTGTCAGCCTAGTCTCTGAAACACTCACTGGTAAGTTTGGATCTGCCAGTCCCAGTAGTACTCTCTGAGCATGTTTAGGACCCAAGAAACGGTTTACAAGTGAAGTCCATCCCAAGGAGAAGTGGAACATGATATCCTCTTGGAAATCCGCACAAAGACTATGACAGTTTAGGTCATAGCTAAGGTCAAACCTCCTGCATGGAATTAGCAAGTGGAGCTGATTCTGAGCACCAGAAGGCAACAACGGTTTCAGATTTTCTAAAAACGAAACAGAAGAATAAAGATGAGGTAACATTGAAAGCTTCAGCATATTCACAAGTAGAATCCTTTTCCTGCTGACTAGCTTTGTGAACTACCAAGAATCTAAACTGACTTTTTAAACAAAACAAAACAGTAAGGAAAAAAAAACATCAGTGGGCATTTTAGCAGTCTCGATCCTAACAGAGCAAGCAATTTATTGCTCTGATAAAACAGACACATAAAATCAATGCGTAGAGGAAGCACCACAGGAAAAAAAAAAAAGAAAAAGACAAATTAACTAAAAAATCTCTAACTCTGGTCAAAAGGTAAGGATGGACTAAGCCTGTTGGTGGCACCATACAGAAAAGTCATTGGTATGGAGTAAGATGGCTTCGTGTAATTGTTACTGAGTAAGAAGGCATCATTAATTAAATGATCTTGCTCTGAATCTTTTATTACCGGAAACAGATCAGAGCAGAACTGGATACGCAATAAAGTTATTACCAAAACAAACTCAACACCTCAGAAACACAGAGTGCCAAATATAGGACTGTAGCACAAAGGTTTTGTGAAACTACCCTTGTTTTGTACTCAGAATCTGGAGGGACACAGAGACAAGCCTGTGTTGTAAAAACATTATCTGTTAATTCGCGTATTTCATAAATCTGTTGTGGAAGCCACAAGTATAAATGGGTTTACATGAGGATTAGGCAAGTTCCCAGAGGACAGGTTTATTATTACTTGCTTAAACCCTTCATTCAGATGAAGTATTCCGGTTCAGAAGTCCCTCAGCTGGGGACAGATCACTCTATTTACCCTGGCTCATTATTTTTCTCCCCAAGCAGCTGTGCTGGTTACTACCAGAGACAAAGTACTGGGCTAAATACACAGTCTTCATCTATGATGGCTTTTCCTTTACCATTTTTTAGTGTTAACGTTAAATCATGATCATAAAGATTTTTTTAAAGCATATTTTTTTAAATTGTCTTCCTCTAAACAAGAAGTCAACATTTTGTCTTCCTCATATTACCAATCATCTCCTGCTGTGACTGATGCATTGACTGGTTGACTTCACTGGAGCAACGATCAGCCAGGTTCTTTCCCAAACCATCTTCTATATGCTTGTTGAGTTCCTGAAGTTTCAGAAAGAACATACGCTCATCAATTTCTGTTCAGCTCATCAATGGCATTATACAGTTCAGAAACATGTTAAACACTAATGCTATTATTTGCAGTGGCAAGAAAAGCAGGTTACCATGAAAATACCCTACTTTTAAATAGCACTCTGTGACTGAAAATCTAATTAAAGTGACACGAAGAGGATTTCTCTAGGCCTGTAATCATTAAAAGGCCTATGGAAAAGCCTGCGTTTTCAACACAAATGAAGAGCACACCACCACCACAGGTCAGAGCATTTCCTGTCATCGTTTGATGGGAGGTGATTTCACTGGTCTACACAGAGATAAGTCAATGCCATCAACAGCTACAAAGGTCTGCTCTGCGCATTTTGCAGAGCCAGGACAGGGCAGACCACCTTAGAAACAGCATTCCCATGGGATCAACAAGGTTGAAACAGGTGGGAGTTATGACATTCATTGGCAGCAAAAGCTGAGCAAAAGATTAAACTTACAGGTGGATGCTCTTTTAAAATACTAAGTTTGAGCAGGAAATTTTAAATTAATATTTAATGAAAACTTGTGTGTTTTTTTTTCTTTTTACAAAGCTTTTTGAAAAAAAATATAAAACTTCAGGTATTTGCAAACTCCTTTTATTTTTTGTTCTATTTCGGTGAGGAGTGGTGAAAATTGCTTATGTAAGGTCTTAATTTAATACAAGTGAAGACAAAAGCAGTATTTCAGTGAATTAGTTTCAATAACAACTCTAGTAAAGAGGTGGTTGAAAAAAATCTTTCTATAGACAAAGCAGAAAATATTTTCAACTTGTGGCTTTAAAAAACAAATATGCATGTCACAAAGCAAAAATTATGTAGTGCTTAAATGAAGCATCACATAAAATGATATGCAAATTATGAAAATACAGAAGTAAAAATTGTAAGACAGACAAAGAGCCTGGCTTCAAGCCCATGCAAGAGAACTTACTGTCTTATAGAGCTTCAACACTTGAGGAGAAGGGTGAAAATCTGAATAAAATTCATCAACTAAAACTGAAAGTCTGCAGATCTCATCGGTCATGGCAGAGGAGACCTGAAAGACAAAACAATTGTGTTTCTCCTGCCTTTTCCAGCCAGAGTGAAAAAAAACAACCCAATTACCTGACATTCAGGAAGGACTGTCGTTTTCCTTTTCTTTTTTTTGAAAAGGCACATGCTACAGATCTGATTAGTGTTAGTAGAAGACTGGATATAATTCACTCCCTCTTATGGAAACAAACTCACCTGATCAAACAGGTTTCCTACCAAGTACGCTAGAATTTAAAGAAGGGAAATAAATCGCTTCCTTACTTGACTAGAAAACCGTCCTCTTTGCCTTACTTACTTTATTTTCTACTTCCTCAGTTACACGCTTGATTTTTTCCTTAGTATCTTCTGTCAAAATGTTCAGCTGATTTCGAACAAAGTCCAACCGATCCTTCTGATCTTCTCGCTCTTCCATTGAGTGGACTCTTAACAGAGCAGAAAGGAAATCACCGTCACCAGCAGGTATTCTCCCCAAAATGAAACAAGCACGTACCATCAGGCACGAACCATCTAGATTATGGTTTACTGACAGCCAAAGAGGATCCAAAGTGACAGTGGCTGAGCAAAGCAAAGACACTATTTCAGAACGACTGAAATTTAGGCATTGAGTTTACAGGCACATTTACAGGCTGCATTGATTGAACATGATGCCAATGACTGGGTTTTGATAAATCTTAAAAAGCAGCATTTGGACTTGGAATACTTTTGTACACCTGTTGTGCATACCTTTGTACATAATTACAACTAAATATACAGGGAGGAGAAAAAAAGGCCTTTAATAATTAGCCTTTCTATGCAGGCCCAAACATCACTGCTGAGATGTTGGATACAACTAGAGAAAACTTGTAATTTCAAATAATTTTGAAAAAAGATCAGAAAACCCCCAGACTGCAAATCATTAACAAGGAATAACAAAGTAAACCAAGAGCCCTATACAGAAGTCCCAGACACAGGTGAACAGCAGTGAGACTGACAAGCCAGAGAAGTTCTTTATTTCTTACCAACAGAGATAAGTGAATTTTACAGTCCATAATGGCCCAAGGAAACCACCAGCATAGACATGGCTCCTCAGAGGATCTGGAGAAACCACAACCAACCAGCCCTCCAGCCCACCTACCTTTTCTCTGCTGCTGCTACGTTTATGGCGTCCATAATGTTTTTCACAGTATCTATTATCTGTTTAGCTCTGATAGTGTGCTGTTCAAACTTGGTTTTCACGGCTGACTGCGAGATACACTCCTGCGAGGGGCCCAAGCCACAACACATTACTGCAATTCCATACCAACACTTTCTGGAATTTCTCTGTCAGAAAGCACTTGCTGCTACTACCATGAACTTAAACCCATGGGAAATAAAGAGAGAAAGTGTACAGAAATCAAAAGAGAACAGAACTGAAATCTCAAATTAATCTACAGCAGCAAATCTGTACCTCCATGTTCATTCACAGTAATGTGCATAGGTTTTTTGTTTAAAATAAATAAATAATGGAAACAGAAAAAGCAAACTCAGATGTCTACATAAGATAAAGCTAGCTCTTCTGAAAATTTTCCAAGCTATCCCTTTAGAGTTATGAATCTCTAACACGAATGCTGGCAATATTGCCTAGCTTGTGGTTTGTTTGTTTTTTTTCAATAAATACTCTTAGCTTCCAGCTCCGTTTCAGTGTCAACACAAATTTTACATGCTCATGTCACACTGACTCTCCAAGCAAAAATACACAATTAGGAATAGGAAACAAAGATTATCTCACAAGACAGAAAAGTTGCTAAGTAGTCCTTAAAATATTAGCTCCTTTGCAGATTATTGCCGTGTTAAGCACATCAGCAGAGAATGCTCTGAAGTGAGAGCTTCTGATGAATCTGCAACCTCCAATATTGTACAGGAACAGTTAAAGAACACCGACTGAAAAGATATGCAAATGTTCAACCTGGGCAGAAGCAAATCAATTGTTGCAAACTGTAAATTAAGACTTAGATTTTTTAAAGCAACTGCACATCATGAGTTATGTAGCCAATAAATGGTGTTGGAGCTCAAGCTGCCGTAGGTCACAAAAGAGCAGCATCTTCTGTATTAGGGGAAGGAAAGCAAGCACCTAGTTTCTTTGCATCAGATCTGTTTTTTCTTGGTGGTGGTGATGTTTTTGTTTGTTAATTGCTCTTTATCTGTGCATACACCTTTCGGAGCATTTAAGCTGCTTTGTAAAGATTTGCCTATGACCTTAGCATATGCTGTAAAAACAAATTTCAGCTAACTACAAATAATAGATCAAAGCAAAATAAACAAAATGGGTGAAATATATTCCCTGTTCCTCGATGAAGCAGATCTAGAAATCAGCAATGAAAGGCCAGAGTTTCAGAAATATCAGCACATTGTTAGAGCTAGACTAGACACAGAGGAAAGTCTTCCCAACATTGGTATGTGGTAGATAAAAGGACGACAGCCACTCACAACACAACCAGAAAATCCAAGTTAGAGCACTAGGAAAAACACAGAGGTTAATTATACGACTGGGAAAGGTAAGAGGAGGAGAGTAACATTTTTGCTGATAGTCTGTAAATAAACATTTACTGAAACAAAGATAGAAGCTGTGTTTCAATAGCATAATCAAAACCAGCTACCTTCCAGCCAACTTCCAGTACAGCAAGAGAGACTTTTAGCGCACAGCCTGCTATAATCCCATACGGTGTTAGGGAAGGATTCAGCAGTAGCACACTGATTCAGGCTGTGTTACTGACTCCGAGTAACAGCTGGGATTATTCTGCCCTGCCTCCCTCTTTCCCAGACCATTTCTGTTAGCAGGTTTGTGAAGCAACTCGACAAACACCACAACCTGAGGCACACTGGCTTTTGTTTTTATGTAGAATATCCCCTATAGACTACTACATACAGTGAACGATACAAGACTTTTTTTGGTCATTTTGATAAGGTATTTCTACATATCTCATTGTAAAATTTCAGAAAAAAAATATACACAAACTACTTTCCATTATTCCACAGCATGAATGGTTGAAATTTTCCTATTATCATTGCAAGCTAGCACTGAAAGGTTGCTTCTAGACTTTCTAAGATTCTAGCAATACTAAGCTCCTACCAGTCTCGGGATGGACAGGTTTTCCCACTGGGGAACTGGTACTAAAATCCCGAAACTGGGAGTACTGGAGAAGTAACAGTTCCCCCTCTCAGCACACGTGGAAAAGAGGAAGAAGCTGGCCAGTTTTTAATGCAGTGAAGACAAAAATCATGGTGAGAAAACCCAGCAGGAGCAAACCCAGCAGATACAGTCAGTGGGAACAAGCAGACAGGTGCATAAATGAGGTGAGGAGACAGCTTAGAGATATGACCTGGATGGAAGAGAGCAAGAGACGTGGGAAGTCTGAGCAGTGCACCCGAACAGGGTAAGGAGCAAAGGGCAAGGAAGACAGACTGAGGCAGGGAAGGTTAATTGTTGACAAGAACAGACAGAAGCATCCTGCTCTCGTCCCTTCCCTTTCACAGACTGGAGTGTAATCCACGATTCTTGGGACCTGCAGCTCCTCTGTCAGGAAATATAAGTAAATCCAAAATGCTTTAGCGAGAAGTGCTTAGGCTGTACTCACAGATAAACACCATCAAAATTTTGTCTAACAATGCATAAAGCATGGTAGCAAGTAGAATTTTGTTCCCAGACTGAACACAGAAAATTCTACCTGACGTACAACATTTTCGTTAATACATGACCTAGTGCTGGTAAACATCAGCACATTTTTGTTATCAGTGACTTTATCACAGCTCAAGTGCCAGTAATTTGAGAGTTAGATCTGAAGATTTCAGAGTTGGTAAACCACTTAAGTATCAGCCTTGCTTACAAATGAAATGCTATTGTAACGTAGGAAACTGCCCACATAACTGTAAGAGACTGTAGAAAAAAGTGCAAAAAACACATGGCAGTAATTGAGTTATAAGCTTAATTTCCACTTTTTTCCTACTGATTTGAAGTTTTCTACTATAATTCTAGGGAGGGACTAAAACTGCAAACAAAAATGCAAGTTTGGCTACAACAAGTAGTTGCACTACAAAACCAATAAATTTTATGTCACATGGACTCGTGCCCTGCCTGTATTCTAAACTTATCATTTCAACAACTCAGTCATCTGCTACAAGAGCATGGGTAAGGTCTGAATGTAAACTTCAGTCTGACATCTTCCTTTTTGCAAGTTTTACTAAGGTCAAATGTGCTTGCTTGTAACGAAAGAAAAAAAATATTTTTAAAAAGTAATTTGATTTTTAAATATACAGAACAAGAAATTACTGATTGAGGCATGCAAGAGCAGTCTCTAGCATTTGCTGGATAGAAACTGCAGTCATACTTTCCAAACTTGTGTTGCATGAGATGTGCCAACACCCCCCCCCAGAACAATCGAGGCACATCCAAGATGCCACCTTAAGATAACCAAGAAGGGCTTCAGAGTTACCACATTCCGCAAAACGAATTAAATCTATCACACAGAAATCAACATCATTTGGCGAGACCTACTCTGGAAGCAGGTGTAAACTCCAGCTATGAATGCGGCTAAACTGAGGGTGAAGGATGGATTCTGTACAGCAACGAGGATGCAGAAACAGTGTTAGTGTTTAGAGTATCAGCACTAAGAGGTAGATAATGATGATAATTTTAAAACTCTGGCTTTAAGAATGCAAGTAAATATTTAGTTTTACATCAGTGAAACACAACACGTTACACTGTTCGAGTCCTGAATTACAGTAATTAATTACACAGCAACAAATTCAGAATAGAATAAGGCTTCCTGAGCAGCAAAAACTTGTCAGCTACTGGCCATAAGCCATTAAGAGCACAGTCTCTTCTTGTATCTTTTAGACTATATTGGTATTGAGATTTCTAAACAGGACCTTAAAGGCCAGTTTTGATCCCTTCTCTCACTAAACAATACTTCTTTTTAACCTGCTATTTGAAGTGAAAACACATGATCAGAGATGAAAGATAAAGCGAAGCTGTCACACAGTTTCAATACCTGACACTCCAACACTTGTTCACACTGGTAACGTTCAGTAAAATTAAGCTAAGCATAAACAGAAGTTACCTTTGCATCAATAAAAGAGGTAGTCTAAAATACCCATCATAAATACCTCAAATATCTGCTCAAAATTTTGAAATTCCTGGAATCTGGTTTGAAATCCTTCAGCAAGCGCTCCACCTGCGAAACAAAACAGACCATAAGGAAGGGAACAATACAGCATAACAATGACTGTATCTTAAATATTTACCAGGTTTTATGATTTTTTTTTGTATTTGAGGAAAAGCGAGAGTTCCTACATACCACCCTCTGGCATCCCTTGGGCCTTCTGTCTCCTGGCACTGAGAACTTCTTTTGCTGAAACAAAAAAGATGCGATTCCTTGCTTCTACAGGATCAATAACTTTGAGCTCATCAACTAGAAAAGTCAGGCAGCGCTCCATGTGCTGCCTGCGCACCTGAGGAAAAGGTAAAAAGCTCATGAGAAAAAGGCAAAAATTGAGCCACTGTCAAATCAATACCTCAGTGTTGCGCTACCATTACAAAACTAAACGGCAATACAAAGAAGATTTTTTTTAAAACAAAGCTTACTGTGGAAAACAAAGGTTCTAAGCAAGATTCCCATTGTGTTACCTGTGTGCATATGCTGCAGTTTGAATTGGACCAGCAAGTTATTTCCATTTTCTGATCTAATAACTTATCCTGTTACTATAACGCAAAGCTGGTGTTTTCATTTTAAGACCTGTATCACTGAAACAATTTAGCATGCTTCATGCATGTGCAGGTCTTTTTTTTTTTTTTTAATATACAAAAATAATTCCAAATAAGAGCCATCAAGTCACTTACATCTTCCATATATTCTGGTTCTGATGCAGAGGCATCCCATCTATTATTCAGGATGAAGATGTTTGGTTTAGAAAGCCGTTCGTTCACTTTATGGAAAAAATGCTTTTCCTAAGAATTAAAACACAAACAGAAGACTTCCCAAACATCCAAAACAGCCATGCATTTTTCTGTAACAGATTCTGAATATAAACAAGATTTTTTTTAGAGATTCATATTAAAAATAACTCATTAGCATTAAAACCCACAGATAATCAGCACAAAAAAGGCTTATGTTAGTTCAAAAGTCATTAAGTATCCTAAAACTGAAGCCAATGCTAAGAATTGACATCAATTAGCTGCCGTTAATTTCTCTAAAAGTAGGTACAATTAATAAAATTTCTAAAACAAGTATTTTAGAAAACACTGGAACAAAAAAAAAAAATCTATTCTTCTATAAATCTGTCACATAATTTGCTCTTTTGTTTTTTTCCTTCTGCTTTCACTCTTACAAAAATTTATCTCCTTCAATTCTTATAGCTTTCTATTAAATTTGTTAGCAATTGTGTGATACACTCACAATATTTGTTGGGGAAGAGAAAGGGAAGGAGCACACAAAACATTACTGTATTTCCTTTTTTTTTTTTTTTTTTTCTTCTTTTTAAAGTAAGATGCCTGGCTAAAACTGATGTCTTCCTTTTCTGTATGTACTACCAACATGTTCTTCTCGAACCCACCAAATTTAGTTTCTACACCCATAAACTATATTATATTCCTCATCTCTAATTATAATCTGGTTGAAGAAAATATTACCTTGAACTACAGGTTAGTTACATTTCCTGTCTGAATTGCATCTTATGGCTTGAGCCACAGGGAAAAGCCTTTTTTAGGATGGAACATTCAGCAAGAAAACAAGCACGTGCTTGGAAACATAATTTAGATCCCGTTCTTGCACCTACCACCCATCTATTTGCTGCAGACATAGTGGGTAAAAACCACGATGGAGTGAATCCCCAGTCAGCACAGCTCTAGCAGAAAAGATCTCTGCTGTTACAAGCTTTTTGAACCTGCAGCAGGTCACCATCAGATATTCTGGACACTGTGCTGGAGATACATTAAGTCTCCATCATTTGGGGAGTAAGTATGCGAAACAAGATTACTGATGCAGAAACGAGAACTTAGTTTAATGAGAATTTATGAGGGACTATCATAAAAATCGTGTTTATGCAGAGAACGTCTGGCTGTATAGCAGCTGCCAAATATTCTCAAACCAGTTACAGCAAAAGGTAAAAATAATGCCTAAGCAAGATGAGAACATAATTACCATACGTTTAACCTGAAGGATAAACTTGTGTAGGCAAAAAAAGAAATTACCATTTGCCACAATGCAAAGCAAAATGCAAATGCTTTAGAGCAGTTATACAACTGTTAAAGGCAACTTTATGTCTACTAAGCTGAAAAATTAAAATTTAAAAAAAGGAGAAAAAAATTTGTTTGCTCAAGTCAAGGCCACACAACCACAACTAGAATCTACTTCCTTCCCCTCCAATATGCACCCTGGATACCAGTCACCTCTAGATTCTAATGGTAACAAGGTGCTCAGTATTAAATGAGGGTTCAGAGGCATGACAGTTGTAAAAATAAATAAATAAATGAAGAGTTTTATGCTTCAAAGAAATTGCAAGACTATAGGCCAAAAAGTGCCCTTTGTGTGGCATAACAGAAAAGATACAGCCGCAGTTGTGCCAAACCCTGTCTTTGCCTTGAATATTGCCAAAATTCTCTTTTTTTCTTTTAAGTCAGATCTCTTTCATATTTAAGTCTTTATGGATTCAGATCAGAAAACGGAATTGGTTGTCTTTAAACTCACCTTCTCGAATTTCTACTCAATGCAAGGAAACACTGTCTGCATATTCAGACCCTTATTGCATTAAAACTGCCTTAATAATTAGAAAGCTCAAACACTAAATGTCAGAACTATCCTCAGAACAACGATGAGCATTTTATTTGTCTACAGGAAGCTTAATAAAAATCTCCAAGATTTCCCAATAGTGTTGTACAACATCTTGGCAGGCACACTATTAACACAGAAACCAATAACACAGAAACCTGATATTGAAATTGTGTGCATTCATAATACTTATAGAAGTTTAGTCAAAACTGGAGATCACTATAAAATTAAAGCAAATCTCTGGGCACGTTTTGAATATCAGAACAGCTTATTTGGCCACCTTATATGCTCTCTTTCTACAAGTCATATAATATTCAGGCTGCAAGGTGTACGGAGGTTCTCTCTCTCTTTTGAGACAGGGCTTTATAAAATAAAGGTGTTAAAACATCTTCAGCTATTCCATGCAACACGACTGCTTATGGCTAGCATCTTCATATGAAAAAGCACAAAGTCCTACAAGGGCAACCTGTAGCACTTGTCCTCAAAACAAGGTATATTAAGGGAATTTACCCCCTTCCAAGGCAAGAACATAAGGAACAAGAAAAATTTCCTTAACCTACTTCATGTATATTCATGAACTTCTGTATGTGAAATCCTTTGTAATTGATTTATTTGATAATACATACAAATCTCTTTGGCTGAGAAATATGGACAAATTGGAAAACAAGAGAAGTGCTACAGGCATTTATTAAAAGGGAAACCGAAAGGACAAATTTCATGCTCAAGTCAGTGTAAGCAAAGCTGGTAAAAAACAGGTTCTGTTTTCCCTAAGGAGGGATCCACCTGCAGCACTTCATGGAGCTTCTGTAAAGGACTAGTGGCAGCCTTTCAGTTGTGGAATTGCTGAATATTTAAACAAAACACTAATGTAAAACCATTGCACGCCATACCGTGTTCATGAGAGTCGATTCAGAATTGGCAACCAAGACAAACACATCAGCATCTAAGCAGAATTTGTCAATCCAACTGTCGAGCTCTGTAGTAACGTCTGTGCCAGGGCTGTTGAAAATTGAGACCACAAACTTGTATTTATCCAGCAAAGGAGCGATTCATTTTTAGAAACTGATGAAAATAGATTGGGATTGCCTAAGAACCTTATTGTAAGTCATGAATTTTTATATCTATAGTCTAATGCTTAACTCAAGCTTAAGGCAAAGAAAGAAAATGTTCATTACCATTTAGCGTATCATTCGTTAGACCATCTACTCATTACAAGATGCAGTTTAATTAATAAATGTGCAGATCATAATAGCTACAAAAGTAACAGGCAGTCTGTCAGAAATCTAGGCAGCCTCACAGAATGGTCTTCCTCCCCATATCCCATGTTTAGGTTGTAATCAAAAAGGACAGTTGTTCATTAAAAGTTTTTCCATTAATAAAAGCCTAATTAAAATAATAGATCTATGCACAGCTTGCATAATATAGCGACAATTAAAATGAAATTAGGACTATAACGCTGTCAGTTTTTCAGGACTAAGTGGAAGATGATCACGTCCTGTTGGCAACAGCTCAATTATTCCTGGTTCAAATTTGCTTTATATAAAAGGTGATTTTCTTCTTACGAGTACCTGTTCTTAGATTTCAGGCTGCTTTCTTTTCTTTTAAGATTTCACCTTTAGCAACCAAAGACTGTGCAGATTAAATCACGTCTAGTACCATACCCAGGCAAGGATCACTTCTGGGCTTCCAGCACACCTCTGCTATGCAGATGTCCCCAAGGATACAGCACAACTGCGTAAGCTCAGAGGTCCATCAGTACGTCAAACAAAGCAGCACCAGCCTTTGCCAGCCAGGCTGGCGTTAGTACTGACACAAGATCTGAGTTTGTACCCCAGAAACACTGACAACTTCCAGTGATTTCAATGGTGCAAGATTAGAGGTGCAACAAAAAGCACTATTTACAAGTTCACTTGTAAGAATAAAATCTCTATTACATTCACTTAGTAGGTATAGATCACCTGGCAGTTTGATTTTTTATTTTTTTTTAAACAGTTTATAGCTCAAAGAGGCCTGGAATACTGACATTTGACAAAGATAAACTAAATCTTTCAGGATTCTTTTATACACAAACAATGGGAAACACAATCCCAACACGTGGGCACACAGAACCAACTACAGCAATTCTGTTTTGCAGGCACTCATCACTGTGGTACGCAGGTACTGCAACTCTTAGAAGAAGCTTTAAGATACGAAGTCCAGACTGTTTGCACCTCATGTGATCAGTCTGAAGCCCTTAAGGACCGGGAATGCGCAGAAGGTTTATAGTTGCTGCAACAACCCTATGCATGCTCCTATAGTGTTTGTTTTAAAAGTGGCAGTGTACTCAGCCAAAAGCTAGTCCTTTATACAGCTGATCACAAGACACCTGTGTGTTCCAACTGCTGCAAGGCCAACATCACTGGAGCGATGACAGGCAGCACTATATACAGAAGAACAAACTCTGCACTACTGATATAAAAAAAAAAAGCCTCTCAGTAATCTTGCAGCCCAGTAGCCATACCACAAGCAAACAGTAAACCTCTTTTATAAATATTACAGCGGTTTATTTATTTGAGAAAGTCTTTATTAAAACAGAGAACATACCTGTCCACTAAAACCAAATCGTCTCTCAGCAGGGCACACTTCGACTTGGGCCAAAAGACATGGACAAGACAGCCAGCTTTCAAATCTTTATCCATGTGAAGTGCATGAGCAAGCTGATTGACCGTCTATAAAGAGCATAAAGAAAGAAGACACACATGCAATACGCACCACAAACGTGTCTGTAAACAACCCGAATTTGGTTCTCAAGCAAACCTGTCATATAGAGTAACAGAGTTCATACTTCAGGTGAATATTTGTTAATTTTAATTTATTTTTTAAACCTCTTCAGACTCACTGCCATCTGAAGAATGAGCTGTGCTTTGAAAACCAAACAGGAGTTTCACTGCAGCCACAAAGTGGTATTCCTTACAGGGCTAGAATTTGCAATACGGAGAGTTGGCACAAATTTGCCTCAGAGGTTTAACACATCAACGTGAGCAATTAAATAAGGTAAGCGCCGTAAGGCCAAATGAGAGCAATGTTCCTAATCTTCAGCAAGTAACAGAACTTACTGTCAGTCTGTAAAAATAGATCTCTCAAAATAAGCTATGCCACAAGGAGACACACGCTAGTTATTTTCCTTGAAATATCCAGGAAAATTTTTGAAGTAGAATATTTTCATTTATTAGTTATTCCTTCCTGAATAAGAACTTAAAAATATGTAATGAGTTAGACTTGAAACTGTTGTTAACAGACAGGTCTTTGGAGAACTGGATACCGTGAAAAGTACAGAAATAATTCAAAATCATTCACAGAAGTCATTCAGAAGCTCTACCTTGACGCTCTTCTTTTCGTCAGATCCTTCTGTCATAAGATAAGCCTTATCTCCATCAGTCCCTTCCACGCTGAGGAAGCAGTTAGTTGTATGGCCGATCCCACTGGGCAGCACCTTATCCCACAGCATGGCATTAATGACCGAACTCTTCCCACTGCTTGTTCTAGAGGGAAAGAAAATAGCAGCACTTTGAGCAGAGTACAGCAGCATTAAACACACCTTTGTTTTGAACTGAATGTCCCCCCTTTAACCATGTTAGACCCAGATTTTGCTAGCTGTTTGGAGTGATTCAGCATCAAGCCAGTAGCACAGCTTGCCAGAAAATAGTAGAAAGTGCAGGAAAAGTTCATCTGAATAGCAATTCCAAAAATCTTTCTTGATACCAACACTGCCTACCCAAGCAAGAAAGCAAATTGCCATTTGCATAACTCACACCAGCTGAACAAGCCCAACCTGTACTGGGAAGCATGCCTGTATCTGCCATACCTGAATCTACATACGGCATTTCTAAAATCTGCACCAGAAAAAGCGAAAAAGCATCTAGCCTAAAATGATGCCTTTGACCAATTTAAAGCAACTGTTAAGTCAGAGCACCCTGTCCCACATCAGGGGGCAGCCTGCCCATTTCTTTGTGCCAGCACTGGCAGTCCTGCAGAAAAGGACTGACTAAAAATCTGCGGAGCATTTTGGGCAGGATCATGTTTTGATCAGGTAACTATTCCACATGCCTCTCACAGCAAAGCTAAGGGAATTCCAGGGATGCCAGAGGACATGAGGAAAAGGTTGCATGACAGGGGCAGAGAAGGACCACGCTCAGATCATTTAACTGACAATAACCTCAGCCTAATGAAGACCTCCAAAGGAAGATGTGAAGCAATGTGCTAAAAATAAAAATTCAAATTTATTTCTCACTTATAACCCTTATAATGCAAATGCCGTTTTTAATCGTGAAACTGAGTCTTGTCCTTATTTCAGAAGGAAAGAAGCAAATTAACCAAAATCTTACTGACCAAATGGAACTGTTTGCCAACTCCTCAGCTCCACAAGAACCTGAAGTTCTCCGCAGTGCCCTACTTTGCTCCAACCCCCTACCCCTCACCCACAGAGTCTTAAGACTTAACTCTTACACAACAGTACAAAGCAAGTGTGGACTGTAATTCATTTCTGGAGCTACTTCAGTGCTCATTGTACAACAGCTTACAAATGTATTCAGAATGTCAGAGGGGGAGTTAAGGTTACATTCATTCTCTCTTTCCTGAACTGAACTTGCAAAAGCATCTTTTAACAAGCATTGCCACTTGTAGACGCATTCAGCTTTTAACTTTGTGAAATGTCAAGGCTGAGATAAAAACAATTTATTTATCCCAGATCCTTTTATTGTTTTTCTTTAAATAGCCGAACCATTTTTAGAAAAGCAAGGGTACAAACACTACTGTACACATTTTTTTTCCAATGCTATTACAAAATTTTAAAAATTAGAACATGAAGAGTCATATTCCAGAAAATAGAAGTAACCACACGTTAAATTTAAGCACGGGGAAATAAAAATAAAAATAAAAAATTTCCTGAAGCAAACTGGGCTAACAGACACCAGGCTAATCAGTCACACAAAAGCATTTGAAAGCACTGGAACCTTAATCTCTTGGAAGGATTTCGCTCTCTAACATAGGACTTTGCATTCAGTAAGGCTGATTTTCGGCCTATTTCTACACCGTCCAAAATTTGCAAGAAGAGAATTGCACAATGTGTGGTGCACAGACATTTATGAGAAGTGTTAAGACTCAGTGAAAACTTCAAACCTCTCCACTATGATGAGAGTGAAAAGCAAAACACAGCACAACTAAAAGCAAACAGATACATAAAACTTCAGTGCTTTGGGTCCAAGAACCTGACAGCACTTCTATTAAAAAAAAAAAAAAAAAAAAAAGCGAAAACTTTGTATGTAGCAACAGAAACTTTTCTCTTTTACTCCCTCTTTTTCTGCAACAAACAATAAAAATACAGCTGAAATGATCCCAAGGTGACCAAAAGTTTTTTTAAAAAAATTAATTGCTATATATATTTTTTTTTAGTTTTAGAACTGAAGTTAGATTACAAATCAGTAACTTTGGAAGTGTTACCTAAACGTGCAAAAGACCTGATACTCAGTTTGTAATACTACCAGCAAGGACATTGAACTAGAACTTTCCCTAGTCAGTAATTCATGGCAGCAGAAATTCATATTATGTTCAGATTTATCTGTAAGCCATATAACACACTGCTACTATTATTCCTAATGATGATCACACGGATCTGTTAAACCAATGACACAAGCAGCAAAGCAAGCCTCTCTAACAGACTGTTTTTCTTCAGTTGCTTATATGTGGAAACATAAACAGCTCAAAGTTTAGTTTTCAGTACTTACAATAAACATAAACAAAAGTTGTTAACAATAGTCCAGTAAACAAACAAAGCCATCATGTTAAAAAAATGTGTAAAAGACAACCGACTCATGTCTTCTGAAGTCATATTAAAACAAACAAACAATTTTTTAAATAGTTTATCAATAGAACATGTAACAAGACACATAATTCAGTTACACAAATGGCGCAAGACGGCATCACAGCAGTTAGGTAAGGGTGAGCATGCTTTTATGTATTATGTTTCAAACGATTATCCTGTAATGAAGAACTTATTTGTAGGTTATATGCACTGGAATTAGAACATAAAGCTCTGAAAGATAAGAGAGATCAAATTAAGTTCTGGTAATTTCGTTCATTACCTGCCAAAAAATGCCACTTTCATGTGCCTCCGTGAAAGCACCTCACCGATGACTGCCAGCTTCTTTTTATATGCCTGTATTTTTGCTAGTTCATCTTCTGTTGCTATATGTTCAAGCTCTGGGTTCCTGTATGTTGCTGCACATAGAAAGAAAAGAAAAAAAAAAAAAACAGATTACATGCTTATGGACACAAGATCTAGATTATCAGTACCTCACATGCCAAAGATCTGTCCAAATTTTTATTATATAGTGGTAAAACAAAATGAACAAAACCCTTCTACAGAATCTGATATTAGACTCCATTATTTGACAAGTCCACACAGCACCTGTGAAATCATGACAAATTGCTGCAGGTGAATCCACAGTCTCTAACTGCTAAAAATAAAACCAATCATGACAGCATCTCATGATATGAATGACCCTTTCAGCACACCAGGCCATGTTCACAAGCTTTCGGATATGCCCCACTCATTGTGAAGCTCCCCTCTAGAAATCTTGTCACCCAGAGACTGGGCTGTCCTCTCACTGCAGAGCTCACCGGGGACATGAGCAACCAGATCTGTGTGGCAACACATGCACCTCCACATTGCTAAAACTTGCGAGGGTGTAACCGTGGTTTTTTTGCACTATATTGTGTTGATCTACCTTCCTGCTCAATAGTGGGAGAGCCTGTTTGTCCTTTTTTCCTATATAAAAGAAACTGAAAGAAGACTGTAAATGCTGAAGCAGTTTAGCTTTGACCGTTGTGGAAGGCAGGCCAAGCTACCTGCCACACGATGCAGATTTTATTAGGAAGTAACCATCCTAAGTGCTGCTGCTAGCAGGAGATGAAAACATCAAGTTAAAATGTGACGATTTCTGAAGGTGTACGTTTACCTGAACAGCACACGAAGCAGTATGGTAATACACACTACACTACTGCAAAGCAAATTCAAGGCAACAGACTAGGTCCTCGTGTCGGGGATGGAAACCAACCTTCCACGAAAGTCGCTCCCTCGGTGACGTAGTCCAGCAGCTGGTCGAAGATGGCAGTGATGGTCTTCTTCGCCAGCACGAAGTGCTTCAGCGGGGACACCGCGGCTTCTGCCATGCCGTGCCTGCGGGGAAAGTCACCTCAAAGTGACCAGGCACCCGGGAGCACCCGTGTCAGCGCGAAACCACGCGTGTTCTCCCCCGCTAATTACAAATTTAAACAAGGACGCGACCGGAGGAGCGCACCGGGGGGCACCGACCTCTCCCTCACGGCGCCCCCGTGACGAGCCCGAGCCCTTCCCCCGGGCACCGCCACGGCAAGGGCAGCCGCCGCGCGGAGCCGTGTCCCGGAGCCAGGGGTCTCCCC
Source organism: Aythya fuligula (assembly GCF_009819795.1). NCBI lineage: Eukaryota > Metazoa > Chordata > Aves > Anseriformes > Anatidae > Aythya > Aythya fuligula. The sequence continues at coordinate 19,115,270 of NC_045567.1, forward strand.
GCGGCACGGCGCTGCCCTCCCGGCCGCCCGCAGGCCGCAGCCTCCGCCCGCCTCAGGCCTAGGCCCAGCCCCGGGCCCGGCCCCGCCGTTACCTGGCAACGGCCGCGGGGCCCCGCTCCGCCGCCGCCTCCCGCCCCGCCGCCACCGGGCCGCGCGCGGGCAGCGCTTCCGCTTCCGCCCGCTCCCGGATCCACCGGTGGGGGCGTGGCGGCCATGTTTAGTGAGGGGCGGCGGCCGCCATCTTGGGGCAGGGCGGCGGGGGGCGGCCGGGCGCGAAATGGAGACGGGGCAAATGGGGGTGCGGCCCCGCCGCGCTCCTCGCGGCTGACAGGATTTTTTTTCCCTCCCTTTTTCCCCTCTCCATTTTATTCCATTTCCTTGTATTTCATTTAATTAATTTATTTATTTTTGTGGTCAGAACTCAGGTTTGGCTGCTTGCCCTTGCCAGCCTCAGTTTGGGACTTTTGTACCCAAAAGGTGTCCCGAGTTACAAGCCCCGTCCCCTGCCAAGCACGGCAGGAATCCAAGGCAAAGGAAAGGAGCCCTGACTGCGGGCCCTGCCTTCTGTCAGCACCCTGGTTTAATCACTCAGCCGCCACCTCGAATGACAAACACCAGATTTGTTCCCAAAGGTCCAAGCACTGGAAATGTATACATGTGATACATCCCCATCAGAGAGCACAGGAAAAGAGGAACAGCCACAAACAACAATGAGAATCAGTGACACTTAGTATGCAGTGCGGAGAATCAGATAATTACTCATCCGTTGTAGTTCAGTTCCTGCAATAATTCATGGGAGCGTAGTTTTGAAGTTCCCAGAATCTTCTACGTAAAGAACTTCCCCTGTTCGGTACCAAAAATAGGCCCAGAAGCCGAGATGCTCTTTGTACTATTAAACCAAATGCAGAAAGCAAATAAAAATTACTTCCAAAACCCATGGTGTGATTTTGGATAGCTTCTAGTTAGCTGCCACTCAAGCAGAGGAAGCTTGCAGGTATCTGTATAAAAAAACTGATGAATTTGACACACTTATTGAGCATCCCTAAGAAAAGCATGTATTGACATATTTCTGATTACTACAGTTAATGTCTCTAATCCAGGACTGAGACTAACTGCTCAAGCCATAAGGTTTAGAGAAGACTTTGGTCTCTGGCAGTGCTCCAGTGCTCCAAGTTCACCCCGATGCACCACCCCGACCTTCCACCTGCACACTTCAAATGAATAAGCCCAACTTTTCTAATTCACAGCTACCATGTAGCGCCCTCACTAGGATCAACGTGCCTTCCCTAAGTAAAATGAGACCAACTGCCCACATAATTTTCCATCTACTTTCTAATAGATTAAATAAGCAAACCCAATGTTAGTCCCTAATTTGTAAAATCCATGCCAAGTCAAACTTGAATATATTTCCTAACTAGACACTGTGGTGTGCATTTTAGTTAAGAGTTTGGCCTCAAAACATGCTTATGGCATGTTTTAATTCCCATTTTAGAGACCAGAAATCAATACAACATAAAAATTGACATGAAACTACTGAGGAGTCAAAACACAAGTTTTCTGTCACAGGCTCCATACTTTTACAAAAGAGCCTCTTCATTGAGGAAAATGCAGCTTTCCCGCACAGGTCACTGTGCTGATCTGTGCAAACACACACATTTCTTCATCCTGCTTTTGCTTTTTTTTTTTTTTTTTTTTAAATGTCTTTCCCCTAGGACTCTTAACAGAAGAACCAGCATTCCCCAGCCCTTTATCCCCGTATGAGCAAAATTAACCTTCCATGTATAATTCTCATTAGTATTTTGTTAACTATATTATTGCTACCATATTAAGCTAGCCATGATGAATGAGCTCAAAATAGGAAATCAGCAATTCTACTACAGACAGTGTCATTCTCTATACAATAAACTAAAACACAGTTAGGATACAGTCAAGTTGTCCTTTTCAACAATGACATGTAAGATTTGGTACTAAATCAGCATTTCAAAATGATGAAAGTGGTCTTGCTCTTACAAAGCAAGAAGTGTCTAGTTTCCAGAATTTCTAGAAATACTTCTCTATAAATCAGGTCTTCCATTAACCGACTATATAGCCAATATTTATAGCTTTAAAAATTCAGTGTGAAAACCCTTGCACACCCGGAAGCTGGTAACACCAAATCTCACCAATCAAGAAATGTTTTATACATTAATTATATCTCTACAAATCTCGCATTAGACAATCTTACATTACAAATTTACAAGCGATACAGAAATGTAAACTTCACCACTATTTTATGGGTTATTTCACTCCGATAACTAGCACAATCTAAATGACCTCACCCTTATCATCTATCCAACTATCAGTCACTCAAAAATACAGCTACGGAATGAAGCTTAAAAATTCACTTATGAAGCCAGTAATGCCTGAACAGCACTATCTAATCAGAACAGCTGTGTTAAATCATTTGAAAGTGATTAAACTTTTATACCATACCAGTGTTTTAAAGCAGTACATAGTTTAAAATTTACAGATTTAGAATAACTTTCATCAAATTACTATTGGTGGAAAGCTAATTTTTAGTCTACAAAATTATAATTATGTAATTATAAACTCATTTATAGAGGCTTTCTCCAAATGAGGTTGGTGACATTTCAGTGAGAACTAGATTATGAAAATCATGCTCTTTAGACATTCTCATCTGGAACATTCCACAAATTCCCTTACAATTGGCTCCTTAGAACATGACCCAGTCTACACACAAGCAACACCTGTCAGGATTGCATAGAATCGGAGTGGCCTGGGTTGAAAAGGACCTTAAAGACCATCTAGTTTCAACCCCCCTACTCTGGAAAGGGTTGCATCAAGAGAAACATGGGAACTGAAGGTAAATAAAGGAGATAGAAATGATGTGGGAGGTCTGTAGTAATGTGTGGATGAAAGCATTGTTGGTTGGTTCCACAGGCAGGAGCTAAAACAGAACACTGAACGAAGACAAAGCAAATGATGAGATAGGACAGGTACCCCAAGAGAAAAACAGGTCACTTTTAGAAGCTTATCAGGAGAACAGGGTGGTAAATGCAGGCTGACATGTGGAGACTTGCATGCCTGGGAAGTTTTGCAACACACTTATCTTTGGCTGGTTGATGAAGCTTTCTAAACGTGAGCTCAGTGACCTGCTGCTGCAGGGGATAAAATGAGTAGGATGCGCAATTGAGGTCAGAGCGATGTTCAGGCTTGGACCTAGATGTTGGTGCTTTGTCTCTTTTAAAATTCTAAAGAACTGGTCTTGTACATTGAATGTGAGAGTACAGGGTGAGCATCAGAACTGCTATAACATGCAACTACTCCCACTGTCCCTCCCCCCTGAATATGACCCATCACACGTAAATGCGATCATTCCTAACGAAGCTCTAGGTAAGGAAATTCGTTAACACCAAGTTGTTATACATGCTTTGTTGATATAAAAACATTGGAATTGTACAAGTGCTGTTAAAACTGTATTTAATACATTTTAGTGACTGAAAATTAATTTGGGTTCTAACAAACTGATTACAGGGAAAGGTAATCAAGCTGTCTCATGTATCTGAAGATGACTTAGAAGATCCTTCTCATTTCCAAACCTCATTAAGCAATCAGTACATTTATGAGGTAAATCTGCCGAATGCCTGAAATCCAAATGGGTTTTGAGGTCTTCAATCTGTCCTGTTGAATATTCACAGTACTGACACAAATAAATCCCTTCAGATAAATGAGAGCTTAAATGCTTGCAATACTCCAACATACCTGAAAAGCCCTTCCCACAGTCATCACAAACATGAGGGAATATTTTGGTGTGTTCAATAGCAACATGCCTGTTGACATTGGTATGCAGCCTGCTCCTAAAGCCACACACTTGGCATACAAAAAAGTTTTTGCATTTGTCAAAACTGATTTTGTTTATGAGACTGTACTGTCCACGCTCCTTGTTGTTGTAGCTGTCGCTTAACTCTATCAGCCGACACGCGTGTTCGTTCACCACGTGGCTGTGCAGATCTTCTGGATCGTTTGTTTCATGCTCACAGAACTGACACAAGTACTGTTCGTCACAGCTGTGCTCCTGGAAGTGCAGGTACAGCTCACTGCTCGAGGAGAACTGCATATCACACTGCTCACACCAGTAAAGGTGGTCATTGAAGTGAGTGTCTGCTATGTGCTGACTCAGATTCTCAAAGATCACCGTTTTGTAATCACAGTATTTGCAGATGTACGGATCTTCCTCATGTAGCTTTACATGTTCAATCAGCTGCATTTTGCTGGAGAAACTCTCTTTACAAACTTTACAGACATGAGTATCTGTACAGGTCTTGTGCTTCAGGATCATGTGCTGCTTTAAGTCAGAGAAGTACTTGCTATTAAACTCACAGAGCTCACACTTGTACAGGCCGCTGCTGTTGGCTCTCAGCAAAGGCCATTTCTGTTGAGCTGTGATGTTCAAAGCCTGGTTCTTCTCGAAGATTTTACAGGTTTCAAGAGGGATCTCCTCTAGATCCTCAGCTTCTAGCTTCTCAGGTGACACGGTTTGTGTCTCTATATCATGAACTTCTACAGCATTAACTTCCGTTGTAGAAATTTCTACAGTTTGAATATCAAGAGGTTTCTCCTCTTCTGTAGGGATGTCACTGAATATGGGTGAATCACATATGTCTTTACACATTCCATTATTAGTAGCTTTATCTAAAAAAACAGATAATACAAGCAGAAGGTTAAAAACAAATACAGCAAAAAATCTGGGTCCGTATTTAACTTTTCAGTTAGCTGTAATAGCTAATACATACAAAAAGTAGTTATTGTTCCCCAGCCACTAGGACTACATTTTAAAGTTTTAATTAACTCATAAATAATGTAAACTACAAATTTTTCATCTCTTATATCAAACTAAAAAAGGAAAATACCAGCTATATTAAAAGCCAACATCCACGCTCTCCAGCTTCCCAGCATCTCAGTTGCAAATACGCATTTACCTTTACCTTTATCCTTCTTTTTAGGTTCTGAATAGTGCAACCCCACAACATTTGAATGTGACCCACTCCAGTGAGAAGTGCCAGCATGCACTGGACTCCCATCATCGTCTGTGTCTATGCTCTGCACAGGACTGTGGTATCTACCTGCAAAGACAAAAGATTTTCTTGTCATTATTCATCCTTTCTAGCATCACCCTGACTCCCTTGATTTAACCTAGATGTTACTTACTACTTACTTATTCTAGTTATATAAATTTATCTTTACATACCACTTACGTTGTAACCTACATTGAAAGAAGTTAACAAACACCGCAGAAATAATTTCCATACATACAAAAGTCAACAGAATAATTCAAAAGGTGGCAACTCTGTCTTTACAATTTCAGAAAAAAAAAACAGCCATTTGATTACACTGGAAAAAAATAAAATTCTTAAATGAAAGTTTACACATGAAAGACGCATCTTTTTAATATCTTTAAGTATTTCTGGTCATCATATTTTAAGGTATATACTTAGAGAGACTTGTGGATACTTGTTGGCCAACTTAGAGTGAAAGGAAAAATAAATATAATTAAAGTCCATCCTCAAATTTACTCTGCCCAGTGTGTTAAACTCTACATCAATTAGTGGATGCTGTATTAAAATGTCACTTTCCTGAAGTACAGGTTACTATTGCTAGTATGCTTCCTCTCAACTCATAGATTATCTAAGTTGGATTTATGGCACCTGGCCAATGGATATTTAGATAAAGTTTAAAATTCATTCTAAATACTTTAAAATTGATGCATCTTTTTGTTGTTGTCACTTTTTACTTTGAAAATTATATTTGAATTACGACTAAACAACCTTCCACTAGTCTTAGGCATACCAGATGAGAACAATGCACAGAAGTCTGCCACTACGTATTTTGTATTCTACTTACTTCTATGAATAGGAGTATAATATTTAAGGATTTAGGAGTATAATAGTTAAGGATTATAGAACAAGATCTCAAAGTGCACTCTTACCTCTGTTTTCAGAATATTTTATGTCTGGTTGTTTCATAGAACAGACACTGTAGCAGTGGTCAGAAAGAATTCCACTATTATCTATGTATTTGGTAGCACCTGAAGAATCTAGATTAAAAATAAAAATAAAAATTAGTATTTACACTAACAAATGGATGTAGCTACATATGGATTTAACATTCACCAGAGTTCTTCTCACTGGCCACGTTATTACTTCTCACGTTGTGAGGATTCTGTGCCTGTCTGATAACATCACTGTTCTGATTTGCAGATTTCAGCTGCTGTCCTGATGTTCAGAGCATCAGACGCAGTTGTTATCAATCTCTGCTTCCACTGAAGATAGCGACGAGAGCACAGTTAATTCAGTGCTGAGAACTTATGGACACCCCCAATCCAACTTTCATGAAATTTCTTCCCTGTGCGTTAGTAAAATCTTCCCTTTATTGTTTGTGTGAGCTTTCCAATGTGCAGGGAGTACAGAACAAAACGGGTCAGATGCACTGACCAAAAGTGGCTTGACAATGGAGAATGCAGAGTGGTTACTCTATACATTCGGAACAAGGCTCCTTATCCTACCCTTTTACTGATTTTACTGAAAGTTACTGATTTTCCTGATATAAGTACCCTTTTCATAATAAAGTGATTACCTGAAGCAAATTAAACTAATTGAAGTGTGTACATAACTCAAGCTCTAGACTGACCTGAATATCGAGAAGGGTGTAGAGTCTTCCGTTTTCTCTTTTTAGGATGTTCGTTCATTTTGAATGGTCTAAAACAACCATAAAGTGAAAAGGTTTAAGAATTAGCCTGAGTTGCTTTTATCTAGTTCTTAACTTTCACAAGTTTATGAAATAACACAAACATTTTGAAAACCCAAACACCACACTCAAGATTGCTTTTCATAGAATCCTAGAACGGCTTGGGTTGGCAGGAACCTTAAAGCCCATCTAGCCCCAACCCCCCTGCCATGGGCAGGGACACCTCCCACCAGATCAGGTTGCCCAGAGCCTTGTTCAACCTGGTCCTGAACACCTCCAGGGATGGAGCATCCACAGCTTCTCTTGGCAACCTTTTCTACCCCCTTGCCCCATCCAGCACCTTCTGTTATAGTTAAGAACACAACAAATGCACATGCATAATGGAGTCTAGGTTCATATTCCTGGTTTGGAACAAAATAATGAGGCTTACTATAAAGACACAGGTCAAGACTCCAGTCACTCAAGTACTCATTAGAAGCAGTTCTGCATTCTGTGGCCTTTTGTCAGACATGGGATATTCTGAGGCACGTTGGAAACATTAACAGAAATGTCATCTTACCCCAAATCCTAGACTCCTCAGTATCAGCAAGGAGAGCAGCTAGGAAGGTGATGGCTGCGCAGCTCCCACGTGTAGTGAACGCATCAGGACATGAAGATTTACATCTGTGGAGTGACAGATTTTAAAACGGTTTAAACCAAAAATAAGAAGTCACATCAGGATCAAACACAGAAGCATTACTAACCGCGAAGCTATTGAAATAGAGGCGCGGAAACAACATACAAAGTTTATATTCAAATTAGCGTCAAAATGCACGAGGCGCATGCTGTTTGCCCTCCTTTTGTGCCGGGTTAGCTGACTTCGGCTGCGCTTGGCAGCTGCTGGGGACAGGAGAAGAAATGGAGGTGGCAGCAGAGCACCGCGGCGGTTCGCTGCCAAGCAGCCCCCAGCGCATCGGCACCGTCCCGGTGAGCCCGGCCTGAACCGGCCCTTCCCCAGCAGCACCCAGGGCCCCCCCCGGGTTTTGTTTTTTTTTTTTTTTTTTTTATCCCGGCGGCTCCGCCCGGTACCGGGGACGGGGGCACGGCCACGGGCTCGGGCTTCAAATGGCGCCGGGGCAGCGCTAAGATGGGGGCGGGAGGGCGGCGAGCGGGCGCCGCGCCCGGCGGGGCCAACGGCGGGCGGGCGGGAGGGAGGGAAGGAGGGAGCCACCCCGCTCCCCGGGCGATGCCGGCGGCCGCTCCCCGCCCGTGCAGCCGCCGCCTCCGGGACTCACCTCCCGCTCGGCTCCGCTCCCCGCGCCCAGCCCCGGCCGCCGCTGCCAACCCCGGACGCGGCGCTCCCCGCGGGGGAAGGGGCGGAGCGGGGCGGGCGGGAGGCCGCCGCCGCCATGGCGCCCCCTGAGGGGCGCGGGGGGGAATGGCGGCCGTGAGGGGCTGTGCTGTGAGGGGAGGTCTCGGCCCCGGGCATGGCGCTGAGGGAGGGCTCGTTGGGACAGGAGCCGTCCTCTCAGCCCCGAAAGGTGCTCCCAGCGCCGCTTTTTGCCTGCTTCACAGCGTGGTTTCACCTGCAGGCAGGAACCCCTGGCACTGCTGAAGCCCCCCTCAGGACTGACAGGGTCATCACTGTAGCGTTGGGCCTTGGTCCTGTGTTACAGAGGAGATAGAGCATGATGCTCATAAAGCACAAAGCTTTTTGTATCGGCTGCTAAAGCTGCTCTAGAGAAGAATCAATATAAAATAAGGGTTAAGGAAGTTATTATAACGATCCATCTCCTTTTCAACCTTCTTCCAAGAATATCACAACAGACTCCCCCTTTTTTGCTCACTTTTTTATGTCACAGTGGGATAAAAATAAAAGAACAGTGACAGCCTTCCCTGGCATCTTTAAAGGTGATCTTTAAGGTGCCATTCTGTGAGTCTGTATCTCCCCACAAAGCAGGGTATTTCAAATGGTAGTTTGATGACAAAGCAGATTGTGGAATTTTATCAAATCTTCCCTTTATTGAACTGCTGTGCTCTAGGTTAGCCTGAAGTTAACTAATTTAAAAAATTAAAAGCTCTCAATTAGCAGACAATCCACAACATCCCTAATGTTACTGTTCCAGTGGATAATAAAAAGTTATACCTTACATCTCATCTGTTTTATTCATTAGCTGGGAGTTGAAACTGGACATACTCTGTTTATAAAATCCTACCTTCAGCCTTTGTCTTGAAAGTTGGAAAACACGTCTTTAGGATGAGCTGATTTGGTGACAGCCATATAGGAAGAGCTCTGTCATATGATCACGCAGAAGTTTTGATGGCAAGCAGCATGAATGCAAGCAGACTGATCCTTTTGAAGACATATTGCTGAGTCCTTAGAAATTAAATAAATATGATGCATCTAGTATCTCCTAAGCTATACCAATCAAGCAAGGTACTAGCATCCCAGTTCAGTTTGTTCTCTACTGCTTATTCCAGACATAGAACCTGAGCTTACTCCAAGATGGCTTGTGATAAATTTCTTATAAACTGGCTATAGTCACCCAAAGGTGTAGATGCCCACGTATTTCTCCCTTTATTCACTAAAACGTTTTCTATGTAAATATTTGGGGGGAGAAAGGGGGGAGGGGGAGAAGCACTTTCCCCAGTTTCCAGTGGAGGGCAGTAATGGGAATTTATTATTTGTACTTTGCCAAGGGAAAAAGAGGGGAAAAAAAAGAAAACTCTTTCCTTTGAATTCAGTCCTGCTCAGTGAGACACAACCAGGCTAACCAAGTCACTGTCACATAAAGCACAATACATCATCTGTACCTTTTGACTGATTTCTTCTCCACACAATGCAGCACAGCCCAAACACACACCTGTCAGCTAGGATGCCGAGACCGAGTCCAAGAAAGAAATATCTGAGGAGGATCCCCTTTGAAGCCGTAGATCCAGTTCAAAGTCACAGGCACCAGACAGGCTCATCAATGCTTTAGACAGAAAAATCTAAATTAATCTCACTTTCAAAACCCTCACGTGCCTGGGATGTTCAGACAGATCTGGGTCAGCTTTTAAGCACTCAGAACCCATTCCAACCAGATATATAAAGAAGCCCAGGGGTAGTCACCTTGTGGTTTAAACAGGCAACACAAGTGATGTTCATTTCCATTAGCAAGGATGTATCTGTACTGAAGTAAGGAAGGATAGGGTAAACTTGTTTTTTTTTTTGGCAATGACATCAGAATGTGTAGCTCACAGGGACAACTTTTACCCACCCATAGCAGTGAAGGGCAGGCTGCTGTTGGAACTTGGAGACACACCAGCTTCGACCTTACAAGCTACAAAGGCAGAGTATCTTGTTCTGCAGCCAAGGGGATGACAAATCCAGGTGACTTCACTACCTGTAATGGAACTTAATTTCCTTCCTGGAAGGCCCCAGCCTGACCCACATTTCAGAGAGAAACTGAGGGAGCTGTGGAGCATGGGGATTTCAGGGCTTCCCTTAAGACTTGCAGTGAGAGGACAATGACAGTCCTCTCCAGATTAGAGCTCCACTTGAATTTCAAAATCACTGTAAGGATGATGAGTGTCCATCTTTAATGAAGAGTTCAGATCCAGGGTAGGCTGAGCATCTGCTGGCCCTCAGCCCTTTGTGAAACTAGGCAGAGGTCATCTGAAACAGAATTGACCAGTGCACAAAGTTTAAAACCTACTGAGGGCATCAAAGATGCTTAGCAGCGACCTGATTACATCTTGATACTTTTCTCATCCCTCCAAAAAAAGCAAAATTCTCATCAAGAAAACTCACATGCCTCCCACAATAACAATTTGTTGGAAATTGAAGTCGAAAATAGACCAGCCTTTCCACAGATGAACTTCAGCAATTCTATTACAGCCTCATGGTCTTATTCTTGCCATTGAGTAATTTCCCAAATATGTTTCTCAATCTTTCAAAATCAGTATCAGATACAAAAATATGACCTAGTCTTCATTTTTAAATATAGTTTTGGTGATGAAACGCCAAGGATATTTTTCAGAACCAAACCAGATTGACTTAGCAGAGGCTTTACAACCATTCAGCTGAAACACTTAAATATTGTCTGCTCTCTTCTCACAGCTTTGACAGACCACGTCTAAAATTAAAGTTACTTATTTTGAGGATCAACATGTACAAGAATGAATGCCATGTGCCGTTAAGACCTCTCACTTGGCCATACCCATAAATAATGCAAATTCTATTTCAGTATTTTTCACCCCACCTAAATTAACAGATGCACAAAATTTTTATCTCCTTTTTAGAAGAGCTGAAACATCAAATCACACCTCCAAGACTCAAGTTTCCTTAAATTCTCACTTCAGGATTCACAAGTGTACCAACCATATTATTTTAATTTAGTTGTTAGTATATACAGTAACACTCAAAAGTGTGATAAAAACCAAACAAAAGTAGTTTTTTTTTAATAAACAGCATGTGATACAGACCGCGAAGATAAATAAAAAGCAGACTTTTTACAGTTTCCCATGAACATGAACTACAATAAGTGTCATAGGCCAAACTTGTCTTTAGCACAGCAGAAGGGAAAAAGTTTTTTTTTTCTTTTTCTATTTTTTTTTCCTTAAATGTACTGCAAGACTATTCTCAGTACGACAACACATGCATCTTGCTGCATCTTAAATAGTTTTTTGGCCCATTATTACTAAAAATGTCTTGCTTCCTAACTATTATACCACAGGACCTTTATTACAGAATGACATACACATTGCAACATTCCCCCCCGCCCCCAGTAGTGGTTATTTCAAAGATAATTGTCTCATTTTTTAAGAAGTATTTCAAGCACTGGTGGGTGTTCATACTCCCTTTTTTGATGCAGACGTGTAACTGCCACTAACTTCAACAAAGCAAGAGACGCATCAAGAGAATGCACCCTCCTGGGCTCTATCCATGCAAAATGCCAGCGGGATCCTGGTCAAGGGAGGTGATCCTTGATCCTTCCCCTCTGCTCAGCGCTGGAGAGACCGAGCCAGCGCTGCTGGCCTCCCCAGTATGAAAGACACCGGCACACTGGAGCAGGTCCAGCGAAGGGCCATGAAGACAGTGAAGGGATACAAGGGGAGGGCTCAGAGAGCTGGGATTGTTTAAGCCTGGTGAAGAGAAAGCTCAAGGGGCATCTTGTCAACATATACAAATACCTGATGGCGAGGAGTAAAACAGACAGGCAAGGCTTCTCAGTGCAGCCCTGCAAGAGGGCAATGAAATAGATGGAATTTCATTCAAACATCAAGAAAAATACAACTTTTACTGTGGATTCTCCTTTTCTGGAGATCCTCTGAGCCTGGCTGGTGGATGTGCTGGGCAGCCTGCTCCTGCAAACAGGGCAGTTGGACCAGAAGATCCCGAGGCTGCTGCCAACCTCAGCCATCTATGATTCTGTGACAGCTCCTGCCATCATGGTGCTGCTTGTAACAACAAGACTTTCCAAACTTCAATCCCAAGAATCCAGGACAGACTGCACCCATATATATTTACACACTTTTTTTTTTAGAATCATTTTCTCCACCAGGCAAGTGGATTTTGATAGTGTATGTGGCTATTCACACTTAAAACTTGCAGAGGTGAGAGGGCAAGGAGAAAGGATGATGCTTTCAGAGGAAGAAGTTATGTTTATCTTCACAAGAGGTGATGAATAATTTGGACCACAGTGGCTCTAAGATAAGGATTCATCTCTTTCTTTCTCCTTCCTCTTCTCCCTTCCCTACATCAAACAAAGAAAACTTCGGACAGCCTGGGACAGCTGATAATCTAGGCTATAGAACACTATTAATAAAGCCTGAGAACAGATTAAATATACATAGATCAAAGAAACAAACAGAACTGGATTCCAGCTGCGAATATCCACATTTTGGCCTTCACGGATTAAGTACAGCAGACAAACGATTTGCAGGAGAAAGTTTCTGCTCGAGTTAGGCTTTCTGTAACTTCAGCAATACAACTGCCAGGTTTAACTGTGATTAACTCTAATACTGGATCAGGTTCCTAACCACATTTTTATGGTTACACTGAGCTAAACGGTTCCTAAACTGGTTTACAGCTACTGGGAAATTGGCACCAGTATTTCAGGAGTCAAGATAGGGTTGAATATTTTTTTTTGGCCTTCTTCATGCTGAAAATATTTTGCGTCACATACAGAAGTGACAGTAAGGACACTTAAAACATGTTTATGCAAACCAATGGAAAACCAACAGACAGAGCATCGCTTCAATCAATCTTCTCTTACAAATGGTTCAAGTTACCCTTATGCCATGGGCATGTTTGTTTTGGGGGAGGTGGGTGTTGGAAAGGGAAAGGAAGAGAGATGGAGAAAGGGATCCACCTCTGGATTAGAGTCAGGGATGCTAACACAGTAAGATCTCATCCTTTTAAGTCTACCCCATAAAACTCAGAAGCCAAGAAGGACACTGTACTGCAGATACTGGATTAAGAACTACCGTGTTTCTCCTGAGTGTGGGTTTGCAAGTCTTAATACTATGAAAGAATAGGAAGAGAAAATATTTAAGAGTTTTCCTTAAGCTAGCAAGCAATAAAAATCCTGGAGGTCTCACAAGTAAAGGCAACTACAGACAAGACTACTGCAGCTATGAATTAGAGATTTAAAGGCTAGTTAATAAAGAAAGTATTTCAAAGTCAAATTGTCAAGGGTTTAACTGAGCAGCTAGGAAACATCCCTCATGAAGAGAACAGCTCTCACACTGAATCGTACAAATAAGCAATCTGGGGCTTTAATATACACGGAGCCTACTTCTGATTTCATGTGCTAGTGTGAATCCAGAGTGATTCTCACAAAATCAGTGTTGTATCAGCATAAAGTGAAATCAGATTTTCTCCAACACCAGAGCACCTATCGATTTGGTTAACGTATGCAGACAGAAAGCTTCTTTATCTAGTTTCCAGTTGGCTTCTTTCATCAACACAGATTAAAAAACAACCCACACGTGATCAGCTGCAGGGGTGCTGAGCTACACATCTTTTTGGACAGATAGAGCCTTACTTAAACTGAGACAACTTTCAGCATGAAAAAAGGTAAAAAAAAAAAAAAATCATTTGTATGAAACATGTATTGCAAAACTAAAATGGAGATTCAACGATCTGCAACAACAGCTACATAGCGTTAAAAAAATAAACCCAACAAAAGAAGTGTGGTTCTTCCATTCAAGTAAAACTAGAACAAGAGAAAGAAACATGGAAGTTTAAAAAAAACAAAACAAAACTCAGAAGCAGCAAGTTACAATTCTCTGTAATACCACACCATTTTCATTAACTTGAAGCATTTTAAAGATGTCAAAGTCTTCAACAAAATAGTAATTTAAGTGGCTTTTGTTTTGAATGGGTCCAGCCCAGGTCTGCAACCTGTACAGACATGCAAAACAGGAGGAATTCACAATTACAAACAGACGCTGGAACATGCCAGTTATAAAATGACAAAGCAAAGAAAATGCCTTCAAACTGTCCATGAACATGGGCTACTGACTGCTAAAGGGCTTATAACATTTTACATAAAAAGCAAAGTTGGAAACAAAAACAACCCTCCAAAACACCACCAGCAGGGTCATCACATACAAAGTTCTCTACAAGCTTGGTTATTTCTATATTGCCCTTAACATGTAGGCTTATATCTTCTCCACAAGATACGAAACCACTAACAGTTTTGGTTTTATTTAAATGCTTAAATGCTTTTTTCTTTCTTTCAAATTATACTGACTGCAGGTCTGAAGAAACTACAAATGCACTCCTTCAGAACAGAAAGGTGTGCGTAAGTCAGAGGTGCTTTTTCAGCTACCTTCAGGAAAGCAAAGAATTTAATTTATGAAAAACTAGTCAGCAGCAACCTGTCTTGTCATTAAATCAAACATGAATAGCTTCACAGTTGAAAAGGTTAGTCTTTAAATTTCACTAAATCGCCACTTCCTAACGCTTTGAAATAAAATGGATGGCCCAGTGCTGGGCTTCTTGCTCTGGCAGTCCTCCTATGGAATTTTGCAGGAGCAAGGTGTTCAGATTCAATTCAAGCTCAAAATAAGCTACTTGGCGTTTTGAGCAGCTGATTCTCAGAACAAAAGGGAACATTTTCAAATCTCCATGAAGTGGGAATAATTAAAGAAAAATTTCAAATTCCAAGCAATCTGTAGAAACAGAGCTCAGCTACAGGTGCTTTTACAGTCTGTAAGCAGATCTTACTTCTGATATTGAGAATAGATGAGATCTTATTTACACCAATGTAAGTCAATATAAAATTCCACTGTAGTGAAATTGTATTAGCACAAAACTGGCATACCAGGATAAAGTAATTAGTGTTAAATGCTTTGAAGCTGTAAAAAGTGTTTTGTTTTTCCCCCAGAACACTGGCAGAATGTTTTCCAAAAGCTCACCCTGATTGTGGTAGGAACAATAGCTTAAAGCCCATGATCTTCCTCTACTTTTTTTTAAAACTATAATTACCCCGAATCATATTATGTCTATATCACTATGGAGTTTCCTTTCTTTTATTAGATGTCTATATGAAATTCTACAGCTTGTGCGCAGCACTTAGTTGCAAGAACTTTTAAAAACGGAGCCTGATTCCTCATACCTTTCTGTTTGTGCAAAAAGGGTGCAGAACACTGTATGCTTGAACTGAAACACATACCCATATTTACAGAAGCAAATGGCTAGGAAGGGGTAAAGTACAAAAGAAGTTGGGCTCATAGGATGCAATAAATTTGAGTCTTTTCATCCAGACTGGAGAAGTCCAACCATCTCTTATATAAAGAAGGTAAAACATTGTTTCAATAATAGATAAATAAGGATAATATAGCACCTAATATGGCATTTGTGCAATGAGTTTACTCTGTTAAATTAAGAGTTACAGCCAACAGGGTTTCAGATTTTGTGAACTAAACAATTTGAACTCATTGAAACAAAGATGTGTTTTCAAAGAGCTACACCATTAGTGTTGACTGCAAAGTAGTATGTACAAAGGTTAATTTTGCTCTGGAAAGTATGACCAAGGTTAGCAGGAGTGAAAATATTCATATGAGCAAAAAGGAATATGTAACAGTCAAAGAATAACGGGAAGTCTGTTGGACTATTCCAAAATGTTTAGTAAAACTAAGGAAATAAAACTTCACATTCCCCGTACTATTCGTGGAACTTCTATAGTCTTCACAAAAACAGGTTTCCCCCCAGAACATTGTCAAGTATCTATGTGTACAGTAATTAACTGCAAGAGCTTGACTATGAAAGTGTCTTGAAAGACCTATGTCTTGCCTTTACAATCCCCAAAGTCTTTCATAATGTAATCAATTGCACATTTTTAATATATTACAATTTGCTAAATGAAGCCAACCACTCATTACCTCATCAGTACAGCCTGCACAAAGTACAGTTTATTTATATACTTATATTCTAATCTAACACCAGCTGTCAGCATATTTTATATTACATGTGGTATTGCACTTTTTGAGTGGCACCTCGGTGTGTGTTTGCAAGTGAATGAGTTGAACCCCCAAAAGCCCCCAGACCTCTGGAATTCACTCCAAGTGCTGCCAATCTAGTGAGCTTAAAATGTTAGGGTGAACATCACCCTCAGAATCATGTGTTTCACTAATTAAAAAACCTGTTTAGTAGTTAGAAAAACAGTCCTACCTGAAGTTGTGCATAAGGGCAATCTGACATCCTTGGTACTCTGAACAGTTTCAAAAAGTGGTGCCAATTTAATTGATTGCACACATCATAATTGTGTTGGAGGACAACAACTAGATTTACAAATATATATTACACACACACAAAACAGACAGAGCTATAAAATGTTTGGTAACTCCACATGCTTTGAGCTAGCCAAATGTATCTGCTGTATGTTGAACTGCTTGTTATTGATCATACTGAAAATCTACACAGCTATTTCTGATGTATCAGTTACTGGATTAAACAACCACTTCCAGAGGAGGAAGAAAGAGGAGAAATGGTGGACCCAAAGGTTGAGGGTTTAAACATACGTTCCTTGAATAGCCAGCATACCACTTCAGTAATGTGAAGAGTATTGCCCCAATGTGTGTTGATTTTTTGCTTTGTTTTTGTTTTCAAAAAAGAATCAGGCCAAGTTCACCTCTGGCATTAGTGGGTGTCTCCCCCACTTCTTCAATGCTACTTGTGTCCTCTTTCACCAGGGCTGAATTTGGTCCTAGGAGTATATCTGGTCACCTTCGGTGACACTAATGGAAACGGGAGTCTTGGACAGATAGAACTGGGCTGCAAAATTAAAAGAGTGAATATTGGACAAATCATGTAAATAAAGAATATATATTAATAATAGTTCCTATTATATAAATAGCCTTTATAAAAAAATAATCTTTCAATAATTTTAATAACTCACCTTTCTTTAGGTTCTGGAAAACATGTATGAAAAAAATCTATTCAGTTCAAGTTAGATTAAAGCAAACCTAAGATGAACACTACAACTCTTTGTTGCACTAAACCCAATTCTGACCATTCAATTTCCAGGTTAGTCAGTTTTGGGGGATGGTAAGAAGAGTTTCTTTGTGAAGGTATGAATTGCACCCCTAGAAATACTGAGCAGAAGAAACACCATCCTGAATGGGCCGATCTCCTACTGCTATCAGAAACTGTGCAGATGACAGACCCAGAAATCAAAGGTTCATCTAAACCCCATGTTAATATGTTAATGCCTCTGAGCGCATTTTAAAAGGCACTGTCCTCTCACTATTATTTTTAGATCTTTGAGCTTAAACTCCTTCCCTTCAAACTATGCTGCATTTAAATATCCACTATCACTTGAACTGTCTTTCAATGCTTTTCAGTCCAGCATAGTCTCTAGCTGCTGTACCAGATCTAAGGTAATATGTGATGGACTCTATATTCATGCTAGCACTATTTTCTTTTTCCTTCTAATTTATCCTATCAAATGAAAAAAGGAAACATTCTTCCAAGTTTACCTTTTTGGGCTTAAGGCATAACATGAAGTCACACATCATACTAAAGCTTAAGTTTTGAAGAGTACAATTTTAGTGCTATCTGAAACCCTGTTTTACATTATTTTTCAACAGTTGTCTGTACAGTTCATCTCTTATTTTTGCCGTAAGTTCTAATGTCGTTCATGGTTTGTGCAATTCCTATGCAACCAGTCTTTGCTGCTAACGGGTATTAACAGTGCAGTACCCACAAAGCGGGTTGTTCAGTTCTTGTTTTCTTTGCTTTCATTTCAGTTCAAAGCATGTTGCTTTATTGTGTGGAAGATCCAGTCCATTTTTGTTGTCCAGCCACCATGGTGAGCATCATTCATTTGCTTCATGAAGTACTCAAGAGCTTCCTGCTCAGTTTTGTCCAATGCAAGGGTCTTTCGAATGTATGCAATATCGTCAAAGGACTGCAGTTCTGGCATTCCTGAGCCAAGCATCATGGAGAAGAGATTTATGAACAGATTGGCATGCTGCCGAATTGCTAGATAAGCCTTATAGCACATCTCTTGAAACCTGGAAAAGACGGGGAAGAAAAAGAGCTCAGTGTAGAAGCCTGTTAGATGCATTTTTAATCTCTAAACACGTTTTCGGGCTATTGGTAGACATTTTTAGTCTAATAATCTAGTAATATCAAGTAATAGTCTAACAAGAACATCAAAACGTTGCTAAGAGATATCCTCATCTTCCTACTTAGGTGATCTTAACTTCTGTAAAACTCCGTAGGGGTCAGACTGACACAACGGACAAATTACAGACAAGCTTTCTAGCCTCAATCCTCATTTGCAGTTTGTGCAGATGTTCAACACAAGTCTAAGGGAGTTCACAGAGACATTTTAGTTATTGCTGCTGACATTTCAGATTATAAAGCAAGTTTCCCGATACGCTGCTGCAAACACAGTGCTTTCCTGGTTATTACCAGTGACAGAGACAATTCTCTCCTGTAATTTTGTGGGGGAGGTAACTGTTCCTCCTTAGATATTCTGCAGAATGCACTGAAGATGGGCATTTGCTTTATTACAACATTGGGTGAGAAATGCCAGTTTATGCTGAAATCACTAATGTAAGTCAGGTTAAGACAAAAACGCAAGTAAAGCTTCAGTGCAGCATTCAAACAGGCAATATAATGAAAATAACACAGTATTAAAGTGCATTTTATATACAAAACACTCTGGAATTTAAATGCTTAAAAAAGCTGCTCACCTTTCAAACTCTCTTGTTTTGGTGCATTCTTGGGCTCCTTTACTAATCACTATTAAAAAGTCTTGTGTTAAGACAAATGGCACACGCTCTCTTTTATAACCAAATTTTTTCTTCTTATGATCAAGGAAGTGGCCAAAGTCAATGTGAAACAGCTTGGAAAGACAAAAAGGTATTTAAGGATTAGTAATCTTTGTTTAAAGGATATTATTGTAAAATTACTTAGAGTTTGGATGGATTTTTTTTTTAAACAAACTCGTATCAAATCGAGATTATATTATGCTATATTCCTGCAAAAAACATCTTACTTGTCCATCATCTTTCACCATGATGTTACTGTTGTGGCGATCACCAATGCCCAGTATAAAGGTGGCAACACAGTAGCCAGCACAAGAACGTGTAAACAAGTCAATAGCTGCATCATACCTATTGAAAACAAACAAAAGACATTTTCTTGTAGATATTCTAGTAAAACAAAATTGCAAGCCCTTTTTTTTTTTAATTATTATTTAAAAGGGAAGAACCAACTTTACTACCCTTGCTCAATGAAGTGGAGTTCCTAGACTTTAGCAAAGTAAGGAAGAAATTCAGCATACTCTGAAAACAGAAGTACTTACAGTTAAGATCATGGAACAGCAAGCAGGACTGTCTTTCTTCTGAAAACAGACAGTAGCTTTCATTTTGATGAGCTACTGTTAAGATACAGAGTTAAGCCTTGTCTTCATAGTTCTACCTTCAACTTATGCTTTACTGTTGATAAGTCACACAACTACTCAAACTCATTAAATACAAGCTAAATAAAGCAGGACTATTAGGCAAATGAGGGCAGGGAAAAATACTGATGGATGTAATTTCCCTCATGATAAGTTTTAGTTCTCTTGAAGCTTCAAAAACAGCAAGTGGACATGAAAAAAAAAAGCAACAAGAAATCTCACATTTCTCCTTTGTTCTTGTCCTTGAGCCACTGATGCAACGTATGGCTGTTGAACTGCAATGCTCCCTTTAAGCCTCCTTTACACTGAATCTGCATGATTGTATGAGAACTTCTCACTACCTCAATGAGTCCCACGCAGTCACCAATAGACAAACAACCATAAGGCAACATCCTGTAAGAGAAAGTGGTTTTTAGAAAGCACATTTTAAGATAGCGACCAACAGGTCCTGTTTAATAATCCTTACTAGGTAAATTTCACATTACTGACTTCAGGATATGAAAATCTATCTTTAATGTTTCACAGGTGTATTATCATTAGCTGCATGGAAAAAGTGTACCAGGTATTAGTCTTGTAACATGCCAGCCAATGTATTCACCATTTCTGTTCTTTAGTTTTGTATCAAGGCAAAAGACTAAGGAAAAACTTTATTGACACTTTTTGAAGACTTTGGGGAATCCACTGGAAAGACTTTTTAAAAAGACATTCAGCATGATTCAACAGTATCTATTCAACTATATTCAAAATGAAATATTAGAGACAGAATCTAAATACTGAGAGAATGAATGTTAGTATTTCATGGATTACTATAAATAAGCAGCAGGTAACTGAATTAGCAGCATGAACCTTCAAGATGATTTTTCGAATAGTGCCTGAACATAGTACAGAATTGTAACTGCAATCTACAGTCAGGAACATTATTATTTATCCAGACATTAATGGACTAACTGTACCCAGAAACAGCCATTTACTCACGCACTCCTTAAAGATCATAATTTGTTGCTTGAGAATGACCTCTAATGCTTACCGAAGATCAAGACCCTGATTTTGCCAGATGTTTTCCATAATTCTAATTATCTGTAGTGTCAGCATGTCCTGACGTAAGTCTGGAATAGTCAAATACATAAGAGATTGCACATATCGTAACACAGAACACTGTTAGACTTTACCACCTAGTAGTATTTCTAACGGAAATGACGTTTGTATAGTTTAATATAGGTTTTGATCTCTCAAAAGAGAGGAAAACCTTTTAAATAACTTGAGAATGAATATAAGCTTGTGGTGATTTCCAAGCTGTTTACAAATATATATTAAAAACAATGGAATTGTCATGTCAATCAGCTAAACATTACACATCTGGAATGAAGTCTTGAAAACATTTTCGTGTAAGGAAACAAAGTATTAAATAGTGTCATGTTCTACCCCAACAGACTGAACATTTAGGAACATAAACACTTTGCACATGCCTTTGAGACAAATATTTATTTGTGCATGCTCAGTTTTTCTGGGAAAAAATTGCTTTGGTCAGTTTTTTTTTAAATGCATTTTTTTATGCTTAAAAAAAAAAATACTATGTAGTA
This sequence comes from Aythya fuligula, assembly GCF_009819795.1. NCBI lineage: Eukaryota > Metazoa > Chordata > Aves > Anseriformes > Anatidae > Aythya > Aythya fuligula. The sequence continues at coordinate 19,136,478 of NC_045567.1, forward strand.
TGCCAGGAAAATAAACAAATACGTAGGTTTTGAATTACACTTATTTTTCCTTACCATCTCCATTCTTAAAGATTATCTCATTGTTCTGAAATAACAATTCAGACATAATATCTGGGTTTTCCCAGTTCAACCATAGGGGCCTTTTTGCAGATGACATTATCCTGCACTCCTCAAGCCTATAAAGAGATAAGGTTCATGTGAAATAAGCATATTCATACCATGTTTCTATAATACTACTATGTTCACTCAGTTTTCTTTAAAATAGTATCAAATAAGATCTTCACAGGTAACTGACAATCAACCACTATTTCCAACTTGAAATTTAAATTACTAACGTCAATGCTAATCATTTGCTAAGCACAAAGGAAGAACAAGCTATATCATACATTTTCCCTTGGTAGCATGCATTCTTCACAAATGGAACTACAGTTCCTGCCACCTTACAGGAACAGCTGTCATGTTGCTCTCTAATTTGTTAAATCATTACGTTGAAACTACTTCACTCTGCTACATATTTTATTCAGCTAACTTTGATAATGCTAGCATTTAGTGTATGTTAACATTACTAAGCATTTACTTAAATATCTGGACAAATTTTAAACTGAAGACAATACCGAAGATTTCCCAGTTGATGAGCAGGATTAAGAGGAGAGATAAAACCTTGCAAAGCATCCATAAAATCTGGCCGTCTCATTTGTTCCACAAGAAACTTCATCTGCACCTGATAAATAATCACATTCAGGTTTTGAGAACACTGACTACACATAAATGAAGATAAGTATCAGGTTTCAGCTTTTGTTTAAAGGGTGGTTTTACACAGTTCCAACATCAGCAACTCCATTTAGTCACACATTACTCAAATGGAAGCTCTTAGCTTTGGTTCTATTGCTTTAAAAGGCAGAAAATGGTAATGAACATAGAAAACGCTACAGCTTCCAGGTAACATACTATCTACCAATGTTAGTAGTATAGATACATTGCTATTTTATCAAATAAAACAGTTCTACTAATTCCTATGACTAAAAGCAACAGTTTTGGTATGTGGACAGCTTATAATACCTTCTGTGTCTCATCTTTCTTTTCCTGCTTGAGGATATCTGTGAGGTTAATCAGCTTCTCCATAGCCTCCACCTGCCTGCTCAGATGCTTCAGGTACATTCCACATGCTCGACAGTAGGACTCCAGAAGTAAACCAAATCTCTGACTTACAGTTTTATTGTGCATTTCAGACCTACACAGAGAGGAAGAACAGTTGCAGCTTTAAGACAAGACCACTTACAGGTGCCAAAATGAAACTATATTCATAACATCTTCCTGAAGGTGGCTTATGGGTCCTTCTTCCCAGCAAAGTAATTAGCATTGACTTTCCAAAACTCATCTCATTTTGACTGGACTGATCAGAGTTCAGTATTCCTTACAGCTAATTCAGCACAAGGTTTTCAGGCTTTCCCCTCTTTTGCCCACCCCCTTCCTTCCTGCTCCATGTTCTAAGATTTTCCTTAATCAAAAATCCATGCTTCTCAGAAACGCCGTACTAAGCCTCAAGCTTTCAACTCAAGTTCCAGATTTCTTGCTCAGACAAAGGCTAAACATGCATGTACGAACCGTAACTTTCAAAGACTTATGTGGTCAAATCAAGCGGGTCAAGAGAAGTCTGCAGAGATAGGTTTTTGGTTTTTTTTTTTTTTTTTTTTTTTAGAAACATACTTTTCCATATATTTCTCACTTAATTTCAGAAGTAACTCTGCTCTGGCAAAATTCTCTGTAAGACTGGTGAGGGGATCTGGCATACAACAAAGTTCAAATAGTAGAAATCTGTCAAAGTTGTGAACAGCTAACATGGGAAGCTTCAGTAATCTCAATTAGGCTACCTGGTTTTAGAATAATCACCATTAGAGGAAAAAAACATAAGATTAGTCATCTAATAACTAGCTTTTTAAACTGGAAGGAATGCATTCTCTTACCAAACTATGCACTCAAACTCTTAAAATAAGGCTTGCTTTGTTTAAACACAGCAGGTATCTCACCACCCCTAATCATGATATTAAGCTTACTTTAAATGCCAAAAGAAGAAGTGTCCTATCCTTTGATTCGTCAGTGCTTTCTTGAGTAAAAATCTCACGAGCTGATTATCTAAATACTGTTCATACTTCAGAACCTATTTAAGGATAAAGAAAGAAAGTTAGATATTATTTCTATTAATCTACATATAGATTAAATCACTTAGATAAAACACAATGCAAGTTTTACATTACATTTTGTAGAATGACTGATCTTGGTATTTTAATAATTGCACACGTTAGCATAAGAACAGTATCTGCTAACAGTGCATAGACTGCTTCTCTTTCAGAAACTTGCCATCTGAGGCTTCTTTTACTGTTACCAAATATTTTAGCCTCAACTTTCAACTTGCTTCAAATTTTAAAAAGATGCTTCTGTTCATACTTTCCCATATGCAAGACAGCTGAAATAGTTGCCTGTTCCAGCTGGTAGAACAGTTCTGTATCTGTTAATTTTTGGCATTTAATATTGGTAACAGATACCAAAGCACTACAGAAAATGAACCACATTTTAACTTCAAGAGCTCCTCCTGCTAATATAATCTGCAGTGCAAACAGATACTGCTGAGGACCTCACAATGTCCTAACTTTTGTTGTACTTTAAACCTCTGTAATTATCAAATATACATAAAGCATCAAGTATACCAAAACATGTTAAATACCTGTACTAGCTGGATTAAGTACTGTGACAGTTTGTCATCTGTCAAGTACTTCTCTAGACACCGAACTGCAAAAGCTCGCACCATTGGATCTGGATAATTACAATCCAAAAGCTCCATTGCTTGCTCTGGCTTGATTGGAGGCCAGTCTTTTACCAAACAGTACATCTGTGAACAAGAAGTCCAAGGACGTTACACATTTGCAAGGATTAGGAAAAAGTTATAATACACAGAAGATATAATAGAAGGACATAGACACAAACTGCTTCTGAATAGAAGCTGTTTACTTGCCAGTCACCTCTAAATAAACAATTTGGTATTAGTTGCCAGCTGATTGTTTTTTTTTTTTTTGTGTTTTTTTTTTTTTTATCCACTATAAAAAGAATAAAAAACCCTCACATTTAACTAATTGACATAACAAAGACTGAAGTAATGCCATCAGAAGAAAAACTAGGACTCAGTCTGAGTTAAAGAATGAGAACTGAGGGCCTTTCCTGGAGCAGGCAAATGGATCACATAAAACAAACACAGACTGATCAGCCAGTTACGGTGGCAACTTGAACCATCTAAGTTTTCGTTCAACTTATCATACACACAGCTTCTGGAAGTTTTCTTGTAAAGTAACATTTTCAAACTTCTTCAAAACTTAAACTTCTCCAGTGTTTTTTGTTACCTGAGCTACTTCATCTCTAGAATTCCATTTAACAGACAGAAGTAATTTGGGCAGAATTTCTGGTGTATTTACACAATAGTGCCTGCAAAAGATAAAAAAAAAAAAAAAAAAAAAAAGATTGTTTGTACAAAGCATCATTTTGTTTTTATAACTATCTACCACATTCCTTCAGTCCCGCATCTTTTTCTCCCTTTGCCAGCAGGATCCAACTGATATCAAAGTGTTGTCTGCATCTACGTATGAATGCAAGACTACAGTAATCGGAAAAACAAATTAATTAAACAACTTTAAGGCTCATAAGCCTTTTCTAAAGCACAACCTAAACATACAGAATAAAGAAAAGGGATCAAAGCCCAAAACAATCAAAATCAAGGGAATGAAGTTTGATTGTGACAATGAATGATTTTCTGTTTTGTGTTTTTTGTTTCTCCCCTCCCAATACCTGTGGCTCCAAAGGAAGTCCTTCTCTTGCTCAGTGATTTCAGACAAGGGATCCCGCGTACATATGGCTCGCAGTTGCTCCTTGTCACTTTCTCTTAATTCGTTATCTCTAGCTATTCTGTTACTCTGTAGAGAGACAGTGGTCCATTAATCCTCCACACGTTTTCTACCGTTGTCATACATCATACACAAATATTTTAACAACATAGGAATATTTGTACATCATGCCATACTACCTTGCTGTTTCCTTCTGTTAAAAGTGAGCACTTACAAGTAGAAAATAAATTAAAGACTGCTTTTAGTCACTACTGGGACAAGAAGTACATTTCACAAAATCAGCTGTGTGGTGGAATAGCTGCAGTTGGCATCTGATGAGCAACAGACTAGTGATACAAAATGAAACAGGTCATTTCTGTCTCCAGATTTGATGATGCTGAGAACTGCTGAAAGGGCTGAAAAAGAATCAGAACTGAAAAAGCAGAGTATGGGTGTTGAATAATAGAATCATTCAGATTGGAAAAAAACCCTAAAATCATCTAGTCCAGCCTTTAACCTAGCAATGCCAAGTCCATCACTGAACCATGTCCGTAAGCTCTACATCTACGTGTTTTTTGAAGACCTCCAGGGATGGTGGCTCAACTACTTCCCTGGGCAGCATGTTCCAATACCTCACAACACTTTCAGTGAAGAATTTTTTTCTGAATCTCCAACCTAAACCTCCTCTGGCACAACTTAAGGCCATTTCCTTTTGTCTTATCACGTGGTGCCTCAGAGAAGAGACCTATCCCACCTTGCCATAGCCTCCTTTAAGGTAATTGTAGGGTGCGATAAGGTCTCCCCTGCACTTCTTTTTCCCCAGGCTAAATAACCCCAGCTCCCTCAGCCACTTCTCATAAGACTTGGTCTCTAAACCCTTCTCCAGCTTCATTGACCTTCTTTGGTCAATGTAATAAACAAGTTTGACACTTAACAAGATGCTATCCCAAAAGCTCTACTCAGGAACAGTGTTTTTAAAGCGAGCTCATGTTTTGATGTCTGTACAATACTGACTTATACAAAAGAAAATGAACATCAACCCTTTCCAAAGTTCAGAATGCTTAAACTGTGTAACTTCTAGAACTGAGAAAAAATACTACAGCATTTGATCTCTTGTTCTGCTCTTTCCCTGTGTAATTTCTACTGAACACATTAAAAAAATACAGTAGACAAGAATGAACTGGGCTTTATCCACCAGTTTTACTGATTGTAATTTTCCACTGGTTGAACTAGAACTTTGAAACAGAAACATCTGCATGTCTTTTACAGAAAGTCTTTCCAATGCATCTAGCTTAAAAAATAAAAAATAAATAAATAAAAATAATAATAATAAAAAAAAAACAAACAAAGAAGAACAAAGGAAAAACCCACTCAAAACAGAAACAAAAAAAAAGAAAAAAACACAAAACACAAACTGCAAAAAGGAACAATAGGAAATTTCCAGATAGAAGATCAAGGCACCCTTTAAAAAATGAAGTGGAAATATTTCTAAGAACGCACGCAAATGTAGAATCAGTTGTTATATTATGCCACAAGATGTATACTTGCAGATTCCAAGTTCTCTACTTTATATTCACTTTTAATTACATAAATTACATGCTCCCATGATGGGTTCACTACTATTGTGTGTGACAAGAATATTCCAGCCTTCAAGCTTTCATCTATCAGTATTACTTCACAGAATTTTTAGTACCTTTGTCTCTTGTTAATTTGTAAGTCTGAAGCACATGGACTAGATTTGAAACTGAGAGAATTCAGGACTACTCTTTGTGTTGGCATAGAAAGATTTCTGGAACACATTCTTAGATATCATGTTAACATACAATGCAAATAGCAAAGCCAGAATCATTCTGTAGGGAAGTTAATGAATATTTATTCATTATAACTCTACAATCACCCTACTCCTGATATAAAATCAAGTAGTTGATATTGAAGAGATTAATTGTACGTATTTATCTTGATTCTGAGTTATCCTAAATTGTAATTAAATGTCAAAAAAGTATAAAATGTACCTGCATAGTGGGTCAGAAAGATCATAGATTAGGTCAAGCCCAGAAGGAAAATGCATTTATCCTGTTGCAGTCAACACCAAAAACTTGAAATTCTATGAATTGTGGGACAGTAAATGAGATTTAATATTTGAAAAGTCTTTCATATTAAAGATAATAATGGATCTATAAATGCTGCCTTATGCATTAATTTATTTAAATGCAGTGTAATGCATCTCAAGGTAAACAATAGATGTAGTTATGCTCTCTATATTATAACATTTATATAGAAATCAAACCTCAGTGACTGCTTTGCTGATTTTGACTATTTCAGGCATAAAGTTCTTTCAGGTATGGCCAATGCTAGCAATCTAGTATCTGATTTTCAATGTGTAATGCATTGTCACTTATTTCCCTAAAAATACTTAACGTTAAAAATAGCCATAAATATGCACAGTACTTGAATATAGATAATTTGGCCCCAAACCTGGAGATACCATACATTATAAGATAAAGGGAACAAAAAGATAACTAGTGATGTTAAATCTCACACAGTGAGATTTAGGAAAGGATAAGAGGATTTTTTTAAGACAAGGAGGAGGGCTAGGGAAAAAAAGCAGCATGAATAAGGGTAAAGGGAAACCTGGAATAAAATACTGGAATATAATTTCTGTTTCCCTATCAACTTGGTCATTGATGCAAATACTTTCTCTATATTTAACCACTATGACCTGTTTTTATGGTATTGTAAGGTTTATCACAAAAAAAGGCAGTAATTTGAGACATTATTCTACCTCAAATATTTTTAATTTTAAATTCTAAAACGCAAGTTGATGATTACTTTGTCACTGGCTTAGTCTCCTAACCCTTTTCAGTCTTTGCCTACATGTAGAACTAAACAATGAGTTCAACATATCAAAGCCTAGGTAAAAGGCTACATAACAGCAAAGGAATGTTCTTTAACAAGATGCCAGCTGTCCTTAACTTTCTGAGAGCCCTGCAGCACCTCTCAGTCACAATATATACCATAAGCAGATAATACCAGTCTACGATGGACTTGCCATAGAGCATAAAGAGAAATCCAATACCCACAACTCTTTGTTCAGGATGTTTTGAGAAGGGCCTGCTGTCAATATCACCAGAATTCCCAAGCTGGAGGCTTACTCACACCTACACAATTTTTGGTACAGTGGAACTTTTCACATAGACCACAAAGCTGTCTTGGGGAAACTCTCCAGTCTTTAAACCAGCCTCCATGAGAAAATGCAAACATACCAACTAATTTCACAGCCTTATCTTTAGCCTCATAGAAGAGGGGGCTAAAGGACTACTCTTGTGTAGTAAGTATGGCAATCAATTCCTTTAAAATTCATGGTACTTATGGTCATAACAAACCCATTCAACAGGCAATGAAAAGTTATAAGCACCTTTACACTACACAAAAAAGCCTCCCTATAAACATGAAATTGCAATGAAGAAAAACAGTACCACTGAAGGAGAACTACAACTTTTGAAAAGTAGTTTAGACATCTGAATCTGTAATTTAAATATGTCAAAAAGGTCCTAACAATCTGCACAGTAAGACAGTTTCTCTTTCAGGCATGAATCAGTTATGAATTAAGACAGTTTATTGGCAATAGAAAGGAAGGAGATTATATTACTCTGTGCTAAAAAGAAAACAAAAAATTGGTTTATTCCTCTTACAATAGAAGAATCCTTCTTCTTATATCCTGATTTATCACTAGTATATTCAGAAAAAAAGAAAAAAAGTAACTACTTTCATATTTTAGTAGCTATTCTTGGAAGGTAAGGTTGTCTTACCAGCCCCGCATAGCTGTAGTTGAACCCCAGTTCACGTGAGATAGTCCAATTGGCATGTTCTTCAATCACTGTCATATCTGGAAACTTAACAGGATTGCTAAACCAATCGAATTCCAGCTCTAAACATGGAGTTTCCTATGTAAAGGGAATTTAAATTATTTTTTCAGTCCAATGATACTGATTAGAATAGGGCATATTTTGAATATGTACTCTCAAGAAAGCAGTTCCCATGCAAATACCTACCTTATTCGGATTCGATCCAGTAACACCAATAGGATTCAACAAATCTTCCAGTCCATGAGGTACTGCCCAAAGATTCAAAGCCATTTTCCCAGATACAAGAGTGTCTGTGTAATCAAACATGTTTATATTTCCCCAAGCCAATGGGCAGTGCTCCTTAAAGAGATTAAAAGATCTTTCAGTTTCATCTTCTAATTGCTGCACAGTAGTACATTTTAAAAAATAAACAAAGTAGATTAAAAAACTAAAAATATAACAATATGGATTCATCATAGCTTAAAGTTTTATCTTTGTTGGTCCCTTCCAAATGAACTATTCTGATTTCTAACGTCCATCTGCACAGTAGAAAGATGATCAAAACCAAATAATTCTGGTTTTCATAAAAATAAAACAGCAGCTGTTTTCCCTACACTTAAACTCTAACTAATACCAAACCAGCGGGTCTAATCAGAGAGTTAAAGTTATGTTAACAATGAAAGGCATGCTCCAAACAGACTCTTCTGCTCATTTTTCAAGCAGTTTAAGACAGGGAGGGAAAAACAGAAAATGGACTCAGGAGAACAGTACAGTACATAATCTTGCTATTAATAATACCATCTCACTTGGCCAATTTAAGCCGGCAATGAGAGCAAATAATTAGAGAAGTATCATTACATCATAAATCACATTGTTTTCCTTTTAGTAACACTTGTTTAGGTCCATTTTTCCCTGATAAATCATGTACCAAACAGACCGCTTAATCTACTGGAATTTATTGTTGTGAAACCACTGAACTCCGTCTCTGACATCAAACCTTTGATTGTGCGTCATGAGAAGTAACATTTTTATCTGAGAACAAGTTGTTACATTTCCAGATTACCAGAAAGCAGTTATGGAAACTTTCCTTGCACACAACTATGACATCTAACCTTTGTGCCAATATAAGGGCAATCATTTTGTAGCATGTTATCAGAACTCTTGCAAACACGCTAGCATTGTCCCCATGTCCAAGTAACTCAAGATTTGTAAACCTGGTTGTAGATACAAAAACTACAAAGTATCTGTGACACTCACACAAATGCAGAATTTAAAGATGCTAGTGTCTAGAATTCGGTGCCATATTTAGATTCCTAAAAAATGGTTTGAGAGCTTTCCTCAAATACTAAAGCAGCACAAATTTTAAAATAAGCTCTGAATCTAGATATAAATACTGTCCTTCTTTAATTAGTAGCAAGTAATTCATGAGTTTAGAAACTTACAGACACTCACACCTCAAAAGACTAACACTGATCTTTTTGAAAGGCAACATCGTTGCAGTGTTGAATGGATAAGGTTTTTCAGTTGTGCTTGATTTCAAATGACAAAAAGCGGTAGTCTGAATAATATATAAGAAAAAATCCTATTTGAGTCTGATTCAAATCAAACATTTCACTAAGACTCATTACCAGGACAATGGTTACCAAGTATCTTCCCAAACTTGATTTGAGTAACTTTTGTTTGAAAGTTTACTAAAGCTATGAAGTATTTTACCTCTTTAGCACCCTTCCGGCCTTTAACAGAACAGATAGAAAGGCAGAGCCGAGCAGCACGTGGAAGGTCAGGAATGTACATGTCATACAGCAACCACTCATTCCATCTGTAACATTTACAAAACAGAATAAAACCTGGTTAAAAGAGGCCAGGAAGAGAGCTGTATGCAAACAAGAGTTATACTAAAAAGCATCATATCCTTACCTAAACTGTGCATACACGTAAAGAATACACTTCCTTACTGTAGAACGGTCCTCCTACATGCACTTGACCACACTGACTGCCTTTGGGAATTGAAGCTTCCCTGATACGCATTCTACCATCACCACTGGTTAAGAAGTCACGCTAGGGTCAATTCCTGCAAGCTGAGTAACAGGTTCATTCGCCTATTTTCTTGAATACCCAGAAGCTGCGACTGTGTAGGTATAACCAAAAGACAACGACTTTGCAAGTGTGCTACCAACATAAGGTTTTGCTTGTGAAATTTTTCACTTCAGCATTCAACTAAATTAGAATTGTTAGAAAGAAAAAATGCAAATATAACAAATCCAAAGCAATATTCCTAATGCCCTGCCATAGTTTTTGAATACACTGTACAGACTAACAATTTTATTTTTGCTAATGTTACACTGATATAATTAGGAGTTGATTGGAGAAAAGTGTTTTATAGCTGCCATTTAGAGAGCTAAGCAAAAAAAACATATCTTACAATTTTTTTCCCCAATTTGAGGAGAATCATTAAATATATGGATGATGAACTTCAAGTATTAGTGATAAACAAGACATTTCTGGTTCCAGTTCCTTTGCTAAAAAGAGTGCAACTTAGTTTATACTAAAACATGAAACACTAGGGACCAGTCATTAGGTACAACCAGACCAGAGATTCCTCAGTAATGGTGATAGAAAGTAAGAACACTTCCACAGCTGCATAAAGAAAGGAAAACCAAAATTGCTGGCAGCAACTGGACACTTTCCAAATGATTGCTTAACTCTACTAACTCTATTAACTGTGTTGCTGCTAAAATGTAAGTGAATGAAACAGGAAGCAATTAACAATTAAAATGCAAGGAACTGCAAAATCACAGCAGACTGAACCATGTTACCTCTTTAAATGACAGCGTTCCAGTTACAAATGCATTACAGTCTCATTGCATTTTGAAAATAAACGCTTCCTCAAATCCTTTTTCACAGGATGACCAGTTTGCTATTCCATGAGGTTCTAGTGCATTAGCAAAGTGAGCTAAAGAAAATGAGTATTTTTTACTGCAGTAATTCCTCAAGCACTCCAGAGTCTTGTGCATAGGCACTGTTTCTCATATTTTATTACCTTAAAATCTCACCACTGTTACTAGCTCAAGTAGTCTGAATCATAATAAATAAAAACGAGTGTATTCATTCTGCTCTCAGTTTTGCTCTAGAATTAGACTGCTAAAACAACTGTGATATTACTCAATTTACTATAGAAATAAGAACAAATTAGTTCTAGAGAAATATACATTCTGTTTTCATGAACTTCTCTAACTAGAATTTTTCTCTCAACTGGCAGAACTGTGCTTTTGAACTGCTGAATACACTTATTTTCTTAAGTATTTTCTTAATTTTTCTCAGCTGGGAGAAGCAGCAGCTTCCAAGGACAGTATTAATTTTTCCATGTGTTTGTAGCTACTAAAAGCAGCATTTCACAAAGAAATAACTGCCCCAAGCCCTTCTCTGTGAATAACTAAATTGGCAGATAAACTTTAATTCACAGAATCATGGAATATCCTGAGTTGGAAGGGACACATAAGGATCATCAAGTCCAACTCCTGGCTCCTCACAGGACCACCCAAAAATCAGACCATAAATCTGAGAGTGTTGCCCAAACTCTTTCTGAACTCCAGCAGCCCAGTGCCATGACCACTGCCCCGGGAGCCTGTCCCAGTGCCCAACCACCCTCTGTGTGCAGACCCTTTCCCTAACACCCAGCCTGACCCTCCCCTGTCCCAGCTCCATGCCGTTCCCTCGGGTCCTGTCACTGTCCCCAGAGAGCAGAGCTCAGCGCCTGCCCCTCCACTCCCCTCGTGAAGGAGCTGCAGGCTGCCATGAGGCCTCCCCTCAGCCTCTGGGCTGAACAAACCAAGGGACCTCAGCTGCTCCTCATACATCTATTCAATTTTCTTACAGTTTTTTTAATTTCATATAGCATAGATCTGTATGATGATAGCCATGTTTTCAAATCACGCCTTTCAGCACCTTTCCTAAGAGGTTTTCCTTGTAGAAGAGCTACACTTGAACTAATGGCTTAACTATGTGGGGGATAACTAGAAGGGAGAAGCTATTTTTCAGTAACTGCATACATTATTAGGTGTTATAATTAGAGGGCCTAATCATATTCATAGAAAACACATATCTTGCGACTTTCAAAGACATGAAGTCAGAAAATGCAAGTCAATTTCTGAACACCTATTTCGTATCTAATCCTAGGAGATGCTAAAATTGCACACCTCCTCCTTACTCAAAATTACAGGCAGAAATTTAACATCTTTTAAATACTAATTCTCAATATGCTTATGTATGCTCAAATAAAACTTTGTTTTGAATATTAATGGCACTTTCATGTTCATGTGATTTATTCTTCCAGATAATATTTGTGGTAGGTCCTGAAAACTATCAGCCCAGAGCTGGCAGTCACTGGCACATTAGCAAATGATTCCCGTTTCTCCACACTCAGTGCTTCTGCTTTAGTACACGCTATGCAACCTCACTGGAACAAATTGGTGGATTACATTACATCCCATTGCCTCATGCTGAAGTTGGAATCTGTACCTGCAACCAGAATGCCAGCTATTGATAGAAAGTAAAAAAGGGAGCTCAGCTGCTCAGAGCTATGCTGATTTCACAGTACTAATGAGTAATTTTACTGGAATTTCAGAGGCAATTGTGAATGCGCATGTAAAACAGACCTGTTCAGTACAGCAACTGTACTATTATACGTAACATTACAAGACAAAATACTTGTGTTTGAATGAATTCAATTCTTCTTATACATACGTGGATATGTAAAAGTGTTCTTCAGGTAAGGGATTGCCAGCAAGTAGCTCTACCTGAACAATGCTAAGCAGAGCCTTTACTTCTTCAGTACTATCATTTATGATGCCCTGGAAGTCAGGTTCTCTACAGTTGTTCTAGTACCTAGCTTACCTGGGATTAGAACAAGGTACCCTCTGAGTATTCACATTGTCACACAAAGGTTCCCCTCCATGGTAGATACCTGTTCGAACATATATCTGAAAATAATGTTAACATTAGTACTATCTTCCAAATGTTGATAGGAATACGAATTTTGTTTATAACAAATATAATATGATTACAACATACTATCCTTTAATTTCTATCAGGCTAAAACAAACAAACAAACAAAAAAAAAACCAACACCCCCCCCAAAAAATAGCATCATCACCCCTCAACCCAAATTTTTTCATGCTCTGCAAGGTGTGAAGTATAGTATATATGCATAACCTTCTAGGAAAAAATAGGTTTTGGTCTTTTTCCTTATTATTGCTAAACTACTCCTAAAAATATAGTAATAAACCTGAAAGGAACTTCCAAAATAAACTGGAATTTATTATCAATTCTTGTGCCAAACTACAGTGAAGGAAAAGACCAAACAGACAAATTCTGAGAAAGTTAGAGAGCCAGGCTTCTTGCATGACTTCAGTAGGATTAAGCCCTACATGCCTTTTCTCACTGATCTCCCCATACCTCCCTTTCTAAAACAGATAGTACACTATCCAGCATCCCCTTATCAAATGTATTCCCAACTACTGCAAGAAATTCTTAAACATACTCATTATTTAGAATGTGTAAGATAACATGGGTTTTGCTTTTCTATCCATTACATACTCAGCTGAAATGAACTACACAAACTCAGTTCTGCTCCCATCAGGAAGGATATTTAGGTGAATACCACAACTCATGCATTTTTCAGTAGCATACAAAAGTTTGTAGATGTTAGAACATCGCTATGTTTTTCAGAATTGAGTGCTTGAATTTAAATGGCACGAGGATATAATTTTCTAACACTTTACATAACTATTTCCCAATTGTAAACATGGAACAGAAAATTTAGGAGGGAAGCCATGAGCTGTTAAAAACCACATGTGATTCCATAACAACATTTTCCTTACTTTGTCAATGTCTCTAATGTTCACATTTACATAGGTTGCACAGAGAATTCTTATTCTGAGCGCACTATTTATAGTCCACAGGGATTTAGCTGTAGCTTCTCCATTCATGTAGGGTGTAGCTGTAGAGATACGCCTGGAATAAGATGGCATTGTGAAGGTATCCAGTGGCAGCTGGGTATACAGGCTTTCTTTAGCCATCAGCATCAGATTGGGCATGCGACCAAGCATTATACAACTTCTTATGTACTGCAAGAAAACAAAACCAAAATTCAATGTGTTTTCCAAGTGTATGCTCCTGGTAATCAATGTGTAAAAGACTCCTAGTCACAGGTTGAAAGCACACGACAAAGGGCAGGGATGTTCATTTTTGGTTCTGTTGTACTTATCACCTTCAGCTCAGCACTGATCCTGACAGACCCAAACTTTAAGCCTGTGTGGTGTCCACTCAGGACTGACTGCTGAGAGCATTTAGTCTGGCAACAGCACTACAAAATACAATGTGTTAAGACGAGTCCAGCTCTGGACTGTAATTAGTAAGCTCTTCTGTGGCACAGTAAAGGCATACCAGATACTTTTGAAGAAACCACACTAGATCAAATAGGTCTAGCGTTTGATCTCCTGACTGCACAACATTATTCACGTATGCCTGCCCCAGCTCCCATTGTATAAAGTTTCTTTTTCCATTATTCAGGATCCCTCATCCCCCTTTTCTCCTCCACTGCTTCAGAGAGCAGATTTTCAACCATTTCAGATGAAGGAATGGAAGCTGTTTATTACAACAATACATTTTTCGAAGAGGAAGCAACTGCAGTCTGTCAGGAAATCTACAGAGTAACATTGTTGTCTACCCCAGAGAGGGCTGCTCAGATGCTCTTCTGTCAGCAGTTCTGTCACACTCCCAGCACTAACAAAACCAAGGCACTGAAGGACGGACAGCCACAAGGAAGATTTAACAATGATTAATGCAGTGCTTGCAGTTTACCACTCCCCTTTCATAAGATCAAAAAGTTTACTGATGTAATTAACAGTAAACCAAGGAAGTTTGCTTATTTTTTTTCCCAACCTCTAAAGGAGGAAGGGAGAAGATTCACAGTAGCGATGGTTGCTTCATAATCCAACATCTGATCAAATTTCCTTTTGCGTTACATCAGCCCCCTTCAAGCATAACTCATCTCTTGCCATCAGAAACGTGGGATACTTCTGAAAGCACCTGCCACTGATTTATCACTAATGTTAGAGGTAAACTCCTACTTCCTTTAAAGAAGAAAAAATAAACTAGTCATCTAAATCCTAACTTCAATTACCTTCCCCCACAACAACTGAAATACACACTGCAACAAATATGCACACAAGTCAAATGCACACGCATTAGCCAATTGGTTTGATGACACATACATTTTTACTTTCTATGTTTTCAACTAATTTAATAAAAAAAAAAAGCAAGCCAGTCATAAAATTGATCACTTTTCTCCCTCAGAAATTTGGATTATTTCAGTGTACTTCAAAATAAATCCATTATGTTACTCACCTTATACTGGCTCAGCGGATATTTTTCTAGCAAGTATTCATCACAGCCGCACACCTTTAAAATATACTTGCCCTGGTACTCCAACACGCAAAGCTTCAGTTGTTCGGATGACAGCAACATACTTCGTGTTTTCTTCCTAATTGCTTCAGCAATAACTTGCTCAGGCACGCAGTCATGATTGATTTTTAAGGTGTATTTCTGCTTATCGTTGTTTGGTGAGACTATTACCCAGATCACAACTATAATTTGCCCTAGAATGTGAAATAACGTTAACATTTTCAACACAGTTTCAACAGACATACAAACCATCTCCCCCTTCCAGCCCCCGAAACCCCAAACTACAGAGAATTACTTGCAACACTACTGCAAGGAACTAGGTGCCCTCAGCTTATTTTTGATTCCAGTGTAAATTCAAGAAGTTTTACTCCTAGAGGTTAGGAATATTATAATACAAGTACTGACTATTCATTCGGCCTTCAAGTAAACAGCACTAACTGTTCCATCCTTGACTGCTGTAAGATAACTCAGTGCTTCAGTATCATTTAATTCTGCATTTCTGAGCAAAGAAAAACAAAGAGCCAACATGCTGTTTCTGCCCATTAAAAGGGATTACAATTTACCAAGTTTAAATAACAAAATATAAGTTATTAGAACAGCAAAAAAAAATAAGTTTTGCTGTTTGCCTTTTGAACCTACACTCTATTAAGCAAGTTATTCTGAATAACTCAAGGTTATGATACTGATGTAGTATACTAAATATACTACATAAAACAGTCATTTACCTAAGTCACCAGCTGTATTCTGATCTCAATCACACAAAAAACCCATTGTGTGTCTACAATAAATATTTTTCTTACCTTTATCTAGTTTATTGTATATGTGTTTGGGTAGCTCAGGTGAAGACTCCACATTTGGAGGACAGACGTACAATGCTCTACTATGTGGTGCATTAGCATCTCGAAGATCCACTGCTTCTTTACAAACATTAAGAATATTTCTTCTGAAGTCTTGTACTTCAGGATCCTTAACCATGTCAAATTCACAGACGGGCATGCCAATAGCAAAACCTACAATATTGCAGAAGCATGAGGAAGTACTTGCAATTGAAAATTAAGTTAAAGCTAAAGATACCTTCTACCACTGACAAAAAAAGCATGTTTCAAGCAAAATGCAACCCAAAATACTTCCGCGTTAACCACAGGCTTCCACTTTATACATAATTGTTTCGTCATTCAAGAACAACGCAGTTCTGAAGTTAAGTTCACTCAGCAATCACATAAAAGGTTAGAAACCAGGTGCATGTTCACTGAAAATCCTGGAAGCCTTAAATCACCACACTCACTGCTAATACTGTTTGTGGAGGAAAAGAATCAGTAATAAACTTCCTTTAAAGTCAGCACAAAGATTTCTGAGAGGATCAGAGGTGCTGTGGTGTTGATTTTCTTTAAAACCCTGACAGGATTATTAGTAGCTATTAGAACCATTGCCAAATTTGCCTACAAGTCAGTGACAGCTCTTCAAGTTTTTGATTAACTCCACTATTTAAAGATGTGACAAGCACCCCAAGAGATACTGAACTTAGCTCCTTAGCAAAGATTCACATAATAAAGGTCTATTCCTCTCAAGTCTTCAGTCCTACATCTAATTCCATTTACTTTCATAAATAATTATTTTTGCATGAATGCTCAAATTTGAAAGCTTTCCAACTATCTCCACGCACAGGTTAAAACCAGTGTTCTCTCCAAGTCCTGAACAGGTTAAGTTTTACAAAACAGGAGGAGTTTACCCATGATGTCTTCATAACAATTAAATAATTTAACAATTAGGAGCTCCCCAGAACAAGTATTTCCAGTTGACAAGTCTCTACCACTGCAATATACATCTGTTAGCAACTATGAAGGAGGGGGTATGCTTGCCCTGGCTGAATTTAGATAGTTAACCTAGATACCAAAACACATGCTAGGCTCCCTGTACTTTCTCAATGGATAGTGGAAAGTGAAAAGCTTCTCCAGAGGTGATTCAAAATACTACAGTTTGTCTCCTTCAGGTGTTTTTGTTATGTTCTCCCCCACCTACCAATGCTCTTTTTGTAGGAAAGGGGGGGAGGAAAACTCACCTTCTCCCTGAAATTCTACTCTAAGCAAGATAAAACAGTACCCAAATCTGTGCTATTGCAAACGTGATTTAAGGTTGTAATGAAATCCTCTTCTACCTTCTCTTAGCTATCACAGTTCTGTAAACTTCAAAACAAATTAAGACTGATTTCTCAAATAAAACAGGTACAATAAGGCTTTGCTCTGTAATAACATGAAATCCTGCCAATTGGAGACAAGCAAACGATATGGTCTAACTCATATACAGCTGCAAATATGCATAAAGCGAAAAATTTGTACATGAATGAAATAGAATAGCAAAAAAAAAATAATTCACAGTTTACAAATGTTGTCTTAACTATGATCAGTATCTTTAGACATTTGATGTATCACCAAACAATTACAAAATGCAAGCTCTGGCACATACAGCTGCAAGAGGTGACAAATACAATTCATTTCAATTCTTTGGTTTGTGTTTTGAAGAAGAGAAACCAGCTAAGCAGACCAGCTATGCTTAAATACAAATAATCTCACCTATTTCTCTGTTGAGAATCTTCTCTTCTCTGTTGCCTACTGGTTCAATGACTTTTAGAAAAGGTTGAAATAGTCTCAGGTCACAAAGCCTCCGTGTTTCATCGAAAAACTCTTCTCTCTCTGCTTCTTGCGTAACACTTACAAAAATGTAAGAAGATTCATCTTGAAGGAGCTGATAGAGAGGGTATTTTCTCGCTTCTTTAAAGAGTTCATGTTTAATAGTTAGTAACGTGGCCTCACGGAGGCATTCTAGAGTCACTATCATTCCATTTGGGAGAAGACATTCCACAAGGATCCTCGGTGGCATCAAGTGGATGCCCCATAGCTCACCGGATGATGGTCGTGGAGGCATTTTTAAGTCTTTTGATAACTTTGTACTAGAAGTTTTTCAAGCAGTGATTTGAATGAGTAAACCTAAGAAGAAAAATCAGAAATTTAAGCATTAAAATTTAAAATACTAGCACCAGAAAGAACTTCTGATATTTTTTTTCCAAACACTCCTTACAATCATAGATCCATTTCACTGCTATGTTTTACATCATAAAAGCAAACTTGATAAAAGCGGTAAGGAGCACGCATTTAATGTAAATACCTACTCAAATAAAATAGTTAATAGAACCATGTTAGCTTGGGAAAAAATGCCAACATGCATATGGTTTGGAAAATAAATTAGGACTAGTTTTTTGACCCAGGGTTTATATACTTATGGTTGGAACAGTTAAATAGCACAGGGGATGAAAATACCTCATCTTAGAACTATTTTACAGCAAGTTTAAGCTTCTTCAGTGCTTGTAGAAACATCTTTGCTAAGCCAGGGGATGGAGGGGACATATCTGACCTTTCAGCAGTGCTGGCTCACGCTGACTTAAAACAGGTACAAGAAAAATTGTATTTGTGTTGTACAAGCCAGTGGCCAACGATGGATGCCAAACAAGGAGCAGACAGACATTTCACAAATAAACTCTCCTAGTATTTATTTATATTTTTACATTTTTAGCCAGGCAATGTTTCTGCATTCATGAAAGCAATCTATCAAGTCCAGTCAAGTTTGTCTGGGTTGTTCTCAAGCACACACAAAACGCAGCCATCCTGTGACAGGAGAACAATACCCCACGTTGTACAGTGTCTGCTTTTCTTTGCTGTAAAGCCTGCTCCTCTCACCAGATGTCCTAGATTCCTTGCAATGAAACAAAGTTCCTGATCTCACATTCAGTGCTCTCAACTTTCATTTTAGAGACCTATCACGTGCTCCCCACTACCTCTTTTCCATACCAGCTGCAGACTATTCAGGCCTTCTCTGCTCCGAAGTCATTCCATCTTTCTGCTAACCTCCTCTTCACCTTTGCACCTCTCCCAGCCTTACTTATCCTACCCTTTTTGCAAAGGAAAGGGAGAACCATAGCTGCACAGCATAGTCTGGGGCCAAACTACACACAGGCTCATGTTCTGACCAACTGGGCTGCCCATTTCCATTTTTCTTTTGTTTTCCTAACTGGTTGCTTTCTGACTGCCCCAAGCACCGAGACATTTCACTGCACTATCATGGACCTAAGCAGTCACTGCAGCACCTCAGAGGTCATCACACCCAAAGCAGATCTCTAACAGCACATCACAGGCACTGAGCCCGTCCTTCCATTCCATTCAGCATGGCCATCATGAGAAAAATACATCAACAGACATCTCCAGAGCAGGCCATCACGCCTCCTCCCTCAGCCACGTGTCCTGCAAGCACAGGGCCAGGGGACGACCAGGCTGCCCTTCTCAAGCCCTTCTCAGCCATTAAAGAACCTCCTCCAGATGGACCCTCTACCTTGTTATTTTCTCTTTAGGAACACAAGGAGGGAGGGTATCAACAACAACAAAAATGACTTTTTGGAAGCGTTTTCTTTCGAGTATGCCCACTACCTACTTTTGCCACACTTCAGTGCTTAAGACGCATTAGAGTGAGAACGATGTCTTCCCAAATCCACTACTTCCTAAGCAACTCTGGCTAGCAATAGGGTTATCTTTTTTTTTTTCCTTCCCTCCTTTGTAGTTGCAGTTTGGGCTTTTAAAATTATCTGCAGAAGCATTAAGGTGCCAGTGCAGGTTTAGAAAAACGCTTTTCCACTAACACCTCATGCATATTTAGAAGGGCTTTGCTACCGACTTCTTTTTGAAAAACAGCTTAAAGAAGCAGTTTTATTTTCTTCGTCGTTGTAATGGTCTCAGCGAGCAGACTCTGAAATGGAAAGCCCTAAGCACACTCGCGGTGTATTTAAGGAGGCAGACCAGGAAAGCTTTCCAATTACAAAACGTTACAAATGAACCCAGATAACACCACTCACAGCAGCCTGGAGAATTATGAATTACTGATAACCATCCTCAGTCTACAGATAAAAAGAAATACACAGAAGGTTAAAAACCATCTTTTTTTGATCAGGCGAAGCATGAGCAAAACTCCCTCTCCATAGGGCTGAATCAGATGTTTATATTTACATTTCTTAATTACAAGCATAGGCATAAACACATTCCTCTTAACACATAAACCAGCATGAAAAAAAAAAAAACAACCACAAAGCAAGAATATGCAGTCTTAAGAACTTTCTTGTCCCCACATACAAACAATGATAATACAGATGGACCACAATCAAATTAGTTATTCACAGCACAGGCTGAGTTCACACCAGCAGCCTTTTAAGTTGAGCCCCACAGCCCTGGTCAGGCTGCTCCGCACCGCCGGCTGTTGGAGCCCATCTCCTCCCTGCCCAAGGCAGGTGCTCTCATTCCTCATCACGCTGGCACCCCGCACCCCGAGCCAGCTCCTTACAGGCTCGGATGGATTGAAGTGGTGAAGAATTACTCACTTTTCCCTTCTCAGTTTGGGTTCTGCTGTCTCAGCTGCCTTGCCGAGAGCACCTTGGAGCCTGAGATGAACGCCGGGGTCTATGCAGGGCAGGGAGCAGGACCGCAGGGCACATACACATTAAATCCTTCTAGATGCTATCTATTCCAAATAAATGTCATCCTTGACTTTTTTTTTTCCCCAAACATTAACTGCCAATACTTTTTTTTCCCCCTCCAAACAAAGACTTGCAAATGGGCCAAAAGGGACAGCCCAGAATCGACACTGTTTTTAGAGCAACTGCACCAAAACAGCAGCTTTGTTTTAAATTGGGAAACGGACATGTGCTGGAGCTGTGTGTATAGTCATTTTGTGTGCACATTCATTTTACTTGTGCATGTAAGCACGCCTCCAGGGTTTGGATTTGGAAAGCAAAAATGTAAACAGAAACAGTTTTGAAGTATAGTTGGCAGCTTGTGTTTCTGTGTACACTTTCAAATCTGGAAAGCTGCCTGGAATAAAGAGAATCAATTATGTTCTTCGACAGTCGAAGGAGTGTAATTTAAGAGAATTC
This sequence comes from Aythya fuligula, assembly GCF_009819795.1. Lineage (NCBI taxonomy): Eukaryota > Metazoa > Chordata > Aves > Anseriformes > Anatidae > Aythya > Aythya fuligula. The sequence goes on from NC_045567.1 coordinate 19,157,624, forward strand.
GAGAGAGATTTAGATCCAGCTATGGCTCCGTGCAAACACATCAAATGATCACTACAGCACACCTGCAATCTCTGACCTTCCCAAAATACCTTAAACCTTGTTCCTCTGCCAAAAGCTTCGGGATACCACAGATGGTCAGAAAGCCAAACTCAAAGCACCCATTGATCAGACCATATTCTTCTGAACTCACTGCAGCCCTCAGGACCCATTAAGCACATTCTCCATCACTAACCTTGCTAAGCATCAACAGTGACCAGATTTTGAAGTTCAGTTCAAAAATAAAATACGAGGAAGAAAAAAGGGAAGTGAAAGAACATGCCTCTCAAAATACTGATTCCTACTTGCTTCCACACTTAGCAAATTACTGCTAACTTATATGATCTGTTTTCTTATACGGTAGAAATCAGCTACAGTCCAACAGCTACAGAATTTAGAATAAGAGATTTTAAGACAAAAGACTTCAAAATTTGCTTTTGGTAAACTAGGAGACCAAAATCAATGCAAAAGAGCAGACTAAACACTTGATACAATTTTATCAGGCTGTACTTGAAACTGAATTACTCATTCAGTAAACTCCTAAACTTTAATTGAAGTCCATTAGCTTCTCCAATTGTAAGACAAATCTCATTACACTGCTGTCATAAACAGGATGTAGTAATGCCTTATAATAATTGGTGGTATCTTTGGTATCAAGGAGCTGCTCATTAAGATTTGTATGGAGATTTGAATTCTTTTCCAGTTAGAAGTTTCCTCTAGACTCTTAACCACTGGCTTCCAATGAAAAATTCTTCTGCTCATTAAACAATCCAACCACGTTTATAGATCCCAGTTTACTGCACACTCACGTGTGGGTTCGAAGATTTCCTCACTTCCCTATCAAACTGGCAGAAGAACCAGCTACAGCCAATTCCCCCAAACAAGCTATTTTTATTTCTATGGAATCCCCAAAGCCAACATCATGAAAAAAATAAAAGCCTGCAACAAAAGTAACCCTCTTCAGAACGCAAACATCTATATTCTGTTTTGTCCCTGAAATTTCAATCTTGCTCAAGCCCAAAATGTTTTACTGTCACTGTCAGACGCAGTCATCCCAAAACTCACCATGAAGAGAACTGGGCAGAGTTGCCTGGCTCATTTTGCTGCTGTCCAAACCTGCTGCGTGGTGACAGTACGGCTGCCTCAGACTAGATATTTTCAGTCTTGTCCTTTTGTTCTTCCTGCTTGCCAAGCTGGCATTTTTCCAAACTGCAGGAAGACTAGTACAAAGATGTCTGGGACTGTCCTCCCTTACAGCATTGTCACACGCAGCAGCAACATTTGCTTTGTCTCTAGCAGAGAGCAGGAGACCAATGCATTGCAAGTTACGTGTCTGTCTCTTCTGTATTATTTTTGTCTTTATTCTTTCACAGAAAAGGCACAAATACGCAGAATTGCTTATCAGATCGCAACCAGCAGCTCAAGGGAAACGAGCACGCAGAGGGATTGAACAGTCAAAAGCACATCTCATAGCATTTTGTTTCCTTCTGAAACAGACACGCAAATATTCCTAACAATACCAGTTTTACTTGGAGTTACATACTTGTCCCCCCTGCCCCAACAGCACCCAGTACTTTTGTTCTAGACTGAGCTAACAAATTAACATTATTGGTAGCATCTGTACAATTGTAGCACAGCTGAAATACAACATTTTTTCTCACTGGAAACTAGTGAAACTCAGTTTTAGTTTAGTTCATTCAGAGCTCTATCACATGCAAATTTTTTTTTTTGTTGTTTGTTTCAGAAAGTAATATCCTTGGATTCTGCTTGTAGTGACATCCAGAACCTCAAGTAAAATCAATCGTGAGGTCATTCAGGAAAAAAAAGAACTCACTATGTAGTATTGCTGGCCAATACTGAAAAAATGCTAGAAAAAAAATACAGTATCAAACAAACAGCTGAAAAAAGCACAAGATGAACAGATTTTAAAACCAGAAATATTACTGCTGGAATCTTTTTTTTTTTTTTTTTTTTTTTTAAATAAGAACAAAACACCTTCACAAATGCTATGCTCTTGACATCACACTATTTTCCAAGCCCCCTGACCACCCCCACCCGTGCAAGCACGCTGTGTGCAGCCCCGCTGGCTGCCTGGGAGCCACGCACACAGGAGCACGAGCAAGAGGCATCTGCAAGTCGCTGGTGACCTCTGCAACTCCCACCACGATTGTGCTTTTTCCCTAGGGATCCCGTGACATACCAAGAGCAGAATGTCTGTCCCAGAACATTTTCTGCCAGTTAAAGGCAGATTTGTTTTCTTTGTTAAACAAAGGAAAGCCTGGAATTAAATCTCTTCTTTAGACCAAAATCATTCACTAATTCCACTTCTAGCTTTACCTCAAAGGAAAGGATCTTGTACTCACAGAGACTAGCAGCCCCAAAGTGCAGTGCAGAGGCAGAAAGGCACCTCCTCTTTACTCTCCATACGTGTGCTTACCCACTATTTTGACCATAGCTTGGCTGCAGGCACGTGGGATGAGAACTACTCCTCTGACTGTGCTGGGGCCGTTCCTCTGCAGCTAGGTGTGCGCCCTGGAGCTCGGTGAGCAGCACTCCCATCCTTTCAAGGTGTTTAAGTCAAAAGCCTCCAAGTTAGGCAACAAAAATCAGAGCGACAAGCCACTCTGTACCAACAGAAATAAGGTTTTGCCATGATTACATATTTTCTTTAATACTCTCTTTTATACCGGTGACAAAACGTACACAGGGCTTCTCTTTTAGTTTTTGCATGCAGAGTCTTCTGCTTTTGGGAATTAGCAGAGAATGATGTAAACAACAGATTACTCCAGAATTTCTTCCACGAAACTGGACTAGGTAGGTAACAAACGCTATATATGCACGCACAGGCGTAAACATTAAGCTCCACCTTAAATAACACTGTTTACTTTTCTTTCTGTTTCTTCCCATCCTCCCCCCTTCCTGGGATATTTGGAACCCAGACAGTAAACAGGATCTTTAAAAACAGGAAGTGCTGGCACGGGGACAAGGACAAGGAGCCGGAGCAGGACGAATCCAGGTGTTGTGTGCTGCTCCCAGCTCTCGCCCAGGCAAGCAGCTGGGCAGGGCTGCAGCTGGGACACGGGGGCTTCCTGGAGCTGCCCCCGGTTTTTGGGAGTAAATCCGTGCTGCAGCAAGGTGAACCTCTAGTCCTAGGGAAAAAAGAGGGGAAATCTCCTCCTGCTACCATACCTAGAAGGGCAGGGAAAGAAACGCAGATGGACACTGAGGCACTGCAGACCCTAAATGTGGCACTTTGCCCTCTGCCACAGTCAGGGCTGTCTGCCGGGCACCCCAACAGCTCACGGGGATGGGGGCACAGGGAACACACGTTCCTAAGAAAACAGGGCTGAAATCAGGCCAACTGCTGTTTATTAATTTTATCTTTCCCCAGCAGACCCACCCCACGAGCCCTTCCTTTACTACAGAGGAGCTGAAAATGCCGAACTCAACAGATTTTGACTTGGAGCACGCTGTGTACACAGCCCACATCACGTTGCTCAGAACAATGTCTGAGAGCAACGGTAAACTGAGATAAAAGGTTTCTGCTGCCCTGAAGGAATTGCTCCAGACCCCGAAAGCAACAGCGTAAAATAAAAAATAAGTTCTGAGGTGGCACTAGATAGCAGAATTTCTGCAACTCTGCAGGTTTTTTAAATATTAAATATAGAAGAGCGAACTGGAAGACAGAAGTTTCTGTTCTGTAATCCAAATATAACTAGTTTTCCATTTCTTCTGTCTTCGCTCACTTCTGTGGTCAAACAGCCTTTGTAGAAGCACAGGTTTAGTTTGCATAGCCATGCTGACTTTCCTTAAAAAAAAAAAAAAAAACAAATAACATGCATTACAATTTATTTACTGGCAAACAGAAGTTGGGATGCAGCTTCACTTTTGACAGAGCATTTTTAAAAAAAAACATGCCTCAGCAAAAGCCATGGAAGTAGTGTTTCATTTTGTTTTTTAAGCTCCTCAACTAAAACCAAAACAACCCCACGCATTTTCCACTGAGGTATTTCCTAACTCTCTAAAATCATTTGTTGAACGAAAGTCTGTGATGGACTTAACACAAAGCCACAGCTACCTAAGTGAAATTTTTTTTTTTTGCAGCTAATCCCTCTCACCCTACAAACAGCTAAAATTAACCCAGCCCTCAGGAAGCCCTACCCAGACAGAGACGTAGAATAAGACAGGAGGCAAAGGCATCCCGTTCTGGGAACCCTGCCCTGCAGTAGTCACCTGCTTCTTCCCAACCTACAGCCACCACAGCAGAGTAGTTGGGCTTTTTCGGAGTCAGGCAAAATTGTGAGCACCACTCCCAGCAGCCTGCGACACAGAGCCAGTCGCTGTGTATTTAGCGGAAGGTAACCCTGCTGAAAGGCAAACACTGGGATGATGAAGAGCTTTACTGACTACCTGAGCAGTGTCAGGGCTCATTTATTACCGACGGCTTTATTTAAGCTATAAATAAAGCGAAGTTTCTGTGAAACCTGGAGGAGCCTCCGTGTGTTTTGGTTCCAGCTGCTGGCCCAGGTTGTGAAAGCACTAATTCCAGGGAGCGCTGACCAGACGTTGAGCTTGCTGCTGGGGCACCTCCTGCCTGTCCTTCAAGCTGTTCCCCAATTCACATTTACTATATCTGAAAGAAACTGCCAGTATTTGCCTAGACAGATATTTACAAATACCAGGAACTTTCCTAAGAAGAAAGTGACATAAGCTCACAGGCATTTAACCACTGAATGCCATCAACTTCCCCACAATAACTTGAAGATTTCTCAACTCCCCTGCTTGGAAATTGCTTTCATTTCCACAGCTGATGAAACACATGGATAGGTTGGGATGTGCTGCCTACCACTATGATCAGAGCTCTGCTAGAAAGGCTGTATTGCAGTGATTGAACTTTCTCTAAAAAAGCCAAAGTAACACTAGTGGTGGTCAGTGTCTGCTATTAAGAGCACTTTATATACCTCAAACAAGAAGTGTTTTTAATACAAGGTGCTCTGGAAACATTTTGTTAACGCCTTTGCAAATGTATATATTCAAAAGGACTGGAAGCCTGGTGAGTGTAACCTTGAAACAGAACATCGCACCAGCTGAAGTGTTTGGGATTTAATTCTAGCCCATAAGAAACACCAATTAGGGAGAGTAACCATACTGGCAAGTCATCTAACTCATCTTTATTTTGTTTTTATTATTTATTTAATTTTTTTTTTAAACAAAACCTGCTCATGCAAAAGGACAGCAAGAAGAGACCAGAAGCTGTAATAATGGTTACACTTCTCACATCACCTTGCAGGTGCTTGCGATACCGTCCTGTCTGCTGCTGTACAATGAAGGGCTTGGAAAAGGGGTGGTGAAAGAAGAGCTGGATTGCAAAGTAATTTGACAACACAATCAAACAGAGGCTTGAGAGTCAGGGATAGCTTTTGCTCTCCTTTTGTTCATGTAGTTTTGTTGCTCACCAGTTCACATTTTCATCCTTTATCTCTCGATAGTTGTTATGCCATCTTCCTCTACATGTCAAAGCGTTCCAAGTCGGAGCTATCTAAGATCAAGGGAGCGCTGCTCAGCAGCGATAACTACAGCAGGGCTTTCTCCTCCATTTCAGAGCAAGTTGGAGAGGAAGACAGCTTATTAGGATTTACTAACAAGCAAAGTAATTATGCTTCACCTACTGAATTAAGATGTTAAAGTCCACTTTAAATACGTTATTTTAGATAAAAAACGCATCCAAAAAAAAAATCACATAACTTCTTAAGTATACCCTCTAAAAGACAGCATCTCAATTTCACGTACTTTCCCATATTTTACACCAGAACACATAATTTATTATAAATCCCCATAACAAGCTTGCTAGACTAGAAGTGGCACTCACGGGCACAGGCCTGGATGTTGCTTAAGAATTAGCTCTTTCACTTCGACAGAAGAGGTTTCCTTGGGACAAGTGCTCTTCTATAGTACTTAATATTAAAACCAAAGATCTCAGAGGTAACAGCATGAAATTGCAAGAATATGAAATACAATTTGTTAACTACTTTCCTCCCAGCAATGGAGACTGCCTTGATACACTGATAAGCAGAACTGGATGCTCAGCATCCACATACACTTTTCAAAGCCCAGCAGAAGTTTTCAGATTTACGAGTTCCATCTCCACTTCTAAAATCCAGCAGTAGCATTTGCTGATTATTCTGCTCAGAGCTGGGAACATAAATACAAAAATGAAGAGTAAGTGGTATGTTTTATAATCTAAGCAGTTTAATGACCACAACATGCATATTTTAGAGTATTATTTGGAATGGAAGTATTTACTTCCCGTCTCCCAAAGGGAGTCTATCCAGAAGCTTCTCCCCATGTTAACTGAATTAACTTGATTTTAAAGCTATGTCTGTAGTCAAGGATCACTTCGTTATTTTCCATCCTTAACGAAAAGTTACTTAACAGCACAAGTACCAAAGTTAGGTAATAACACGTCTCACCACACAAAGCATATTTGTGAAGTCTGAGAAAAAGAGTTAATCTCCACTGTGCTTGCACAAAAAAAACAGCCTTCACTCTCTGGTCAGCGTTACTTTATTTGTGCCTGTAAGCCCAGATGGTCAGTGCTTAGCTTGCCTACATCTTCCCAAAAATTAGTCTCATCGCTTCTCTAGGAAGTCAGATGCCAAAATCTCCAGGTACAGAAAATTTTGTTCTATTATATTCAGATGAGAGAGCAGGGAGGTATTTCTGCTTATGGCAGATTTGTTTCAGCTGAAGTTCTGAATTTTGGTATTTTCTTTTCAGTCCTGCTCAAGGCTTTTTGCATTTTCAGGATGTTCAAGAACTGCTGGTTTCTTTATTGACTGCTAATATCTTAAAGACTGAATTAGGTTGCAACCAGGCATAACCTTTTGCTCTATTGGAAGAAAAAAAACAAAGGTCATGTCCACCACAAGGACTATCAGCTGTTTAGCAGTGAGTTTAAGACATTTCCCAGACAACAAATGCAATCACAGCAGAAAATCTATGCTTCTGGAAGGGGACCATGACCCAGGTTAACAGCAAGAATCAAAAGATGTCAGGAGGAGTCTTGGAAGAGGCATTCATCATAATTAAGTGCCACATTAAGTACTGGCAAAAGACTGGCTGCCTTGCACCTTAAATAAATAATTAGTGTGAAAAAAACTGTTCAGTCTGAGCCACAGATAAGTCTTTTGACATACTGTACAATCTAGGAGGCAAACTTCCAGTTCCCTTTCCTTTCTTTTCTGTTTCGACTTAGAAAGAAAATACACAAGGGATGTTTCTCCACATTTCTTTGCCTTAGAAGAGGGTCATAATGTACAGCCAATAATGTGACTCAGCTGTCTCAATTTCAGAGAACTTTACAGTAAATTTTAGTCAATTCAGTAAGCCTCCCGTATCTGACAAACACGCTTCGCATTTCACAATCCTCAAAAGCTCCCCTTGCAAGTATTTCTTTAACTGGAAGCTATAAGTAAAACCACCAGTTTCCCTACAAAAAAAAAAAAAAAAAATCCAAGTATATAGGTTAAGAACATTAATTCAAGAAAATTAACCTATAGGGTGGCCAAAAATAAATAAATAAAAAGATCTGAGGTATCCCTAACCTGCTACCGGTAAAAAGCAACGAGGCACAAACCAGGAGAACATTGAACCCGAAGTTCTACGCTTGACCCAGCTGCTTTCACGCCAGACCGCAGCAGAGCTGATTTACTTCTGCTGCTGCATTGAGCTCGAAGCACGCCAGCGAGGTGAAGGCTTCTGAAGGCCTCCATCATTCTCTCTCTTTCAATTTTGCGAAAGTAAGTTGGTTTCTTTGAACTTCATTGCCTTGTTTCTAGAGTTCAGGTACTCAGGCGTAACTTTTCAGAAGCAGACCGTAAACATTCCCAGCGAGTGCACTTGCTCAATCATGCCTGCCACAGGCTTTAATTCCCCATGTTACCAGCTTTGAGAAAAGTAGCTGTTAATGGAGAACAAGTGATTATTTCCACTGTCCCTCACACTCCCTGTTTGAAATGCACAGGGTTTTTCAACTGCCTCTCACAATATCTGATCCAGAATTAACTAGGAAAATACTTTCCAAGAAGCAAAGTGTAAACGCATGCTATATAAAACAGACACACTGTTTGCAAAGCCATTGCTCAGACAGAGGGCAGATTCAGAACTGCAGACACTACTCAGTCTGCAGCATTCCTGTTTGCCCACAGTTTACTTGCATAATTTACAAAAAATGCAACTTTTAAAAACAGTTTAACTCCCCCCGAGCCTCCCTCCTTTTAAAAATAATAAATACATATTTTCAAGTTAAAACTACAGCAGTGTTACAGGGGAAAAAAAGAGAGTATTCAGAGTTATTTCTGGTTCATTTAACACTCCATTAACCATTCAGAAATAGAATTACAGAATAATTCAAGCTGGAAAGGACCTCTGGGAGCTATCTGAACCAACCACGAACTCAAAACACTTCACATGTTTGACGTCCAAATAAATACCGAGAGAAACAAATCTATTTTCTCTCTCCACCGTGCACATTGGGATTAGGATACTACAAAGACAAACTTGTAACAATTCTTTACCATGACACATTCAACTTAAACAGTAAAAATTCCCACCCCGTTTTAGCTTAAATATTTTTATGCCTTTTCTAGTCTTAGCTAGTTTCAGACAGGCATGGTCACTTGGAGCAACTGGACTTGTGGCTTTTTAAAAGGAAGAGACAAAACTCCTAGATGGATGGAACACAATGCATGAAGGGCTGAAAAAAACAATCCCTACCTTATCTTTCACTTCAAGGCATGAAGCTTTTTTTTTTTTTTTTTTTTTTGCAGTTTGCTGAAGTACAAACACACATTCTCTCTCTAGTGTTCCCCCTCCAACTCATGGACATGCACAAAACACCCATATGTCTTTGACTAGAAGACTTACTAGATCTCAGACATTTTCCTGTAATTACAAAACTGAAAGTTACGAGACAAAACTCACTTTTATGTTACTTTAATACTAAATTAGAAAGGCTAATTTTGAAGTATTATTCCTGCTTCAGTCACATATCATAAAAAATTAGTTTTAACTGTTTCCTCACCTGTATCAAAGTTAAATAGAAAAAAATCTTCACTTCCTTTCATCCAAGCACAACATTTTTCATGCGCTTTGTCAAAATTGACATAGGTTGTAGTTAATGTACTCAACTAGACGAAGCAAGCAGGTGTGTGGGTATCATATACACACACACGATACCCACCTATGAGATGGTGGTGTTTCTGGTATGATTTGGAACTGATGTATCAGCATAACAGATCTATGGCAAGGATTCTGTACATAAAACATCTATTCATTAACAAAGCTGTTTCTGCAGACTAAATGCCAGCCTTAAGTTTGTTGTTTAACTATTTATAGATAAATCTCTGACTTAAAACCTGTGATGATCATCAAGGTTTTTCAAAAGTGGCTTGCACACGAGCAAGCCATTAGCAAGCACAGTGTGTACTTGAATCTGAGGAACAGCTGTTTTCAGAAAGAAGTCTGTTCTTCACGTAATAACACCTTTTAAATATATGATTTTCACCCAGTAACTAGAAACCTCTTATGATCTCGTTGGTTTTGTGAGACATTGTGACATTAAGTGCAGAGCCCTTGCTTGTAGGAATTCCTAATCCAAAACTTCCAGCAACTTTTTAGGACAGCTACCCTGGAAGCGCTGCTCCCCACCCGCTTTCAGAAAGCAGTAACAGCCTGGTTGACAGAGAAACAGTTAACCAAACACTGGGCTACTTTACGACTTCCAATAAAGCACAACTGCTTTGTAAACAGCTCAGCTACACCACCTTTTCCAAAGAACGCTCCAGAAAAACACACACACACACACGCACTCAGTTCCCTAACTAGTGGACGTAACCTGTAAGAAGAAGCAAAACATTTTTGCCATTAATACAGAATGAGTAATTGAAGGAGCAGAACAGCAAAAACATCTGGGCACGGATTCATAGGCTGGGCTTAAGCAGTCTTTGAAAAACATGAAGTGTTGTCTGCAGGTTGCTAAGTTTGGCATCAAGTTAACGCCTCTGAAGCGCAGGGCATCTGCTCGAGCAGAACTCCAACTGCAGCTCTGAAGCTGTCGTGTTTATTGTCTTAATGAAAAAGCAGAGCGCCTCATGGATCACAGGCAGAGCTCTGTGGTTTCATAAATTCCCCTGTAAACACTATGAGCTGGGCTAATGTGGGGTTTGTCTACACAATGACATCGTCTAAAATACACTTCCAAATAACTGCTCTGGCAGAGCTTGCCATGGTTATTGTTGGAGAAAAACGTTATTTATTGTTAAATTTTATGTTCGCATGGGGCTTTATTTCAGAACTGATTATCTACTGAGATCCCCACAGCAGACAAGCATTAAACCCCACCGTCCCGAGCACTGGAATATCCCTGGGAACTCCTGTTGTTTATGCACAACAAGAGGTGGACTTTGATTATTACAAGGCACTGGAGAACTGTAGCTTAGAAACAGCTGAAGCAAGCGCTCCAAGAACATCTCTATAAAATAACAGGGGGGTGTTCAGATTGATGCTGACAGCGATGGGAAAGCTGACTTCTGCCACACGATGAATGTGAGAAGAGCTAAAGCTCAAAGCTGGGACGTAAGGGTACGAGGAGGTAACAGAGCTGAGAAGCAGATTTCCTCTATGGAATTGCAATGAAATCCAGTCAGAAGCCAGCTTACCCCTCCTTTCAGGCTCCCTGGAGGATAAACTAAAGCAGGCTTACAGCCCCAACACACACCTCACTCACCCTTATCCCGAGCACGCCGTGCTTACAGCGCACCCCCCGCTCAGCCGCATCCTCCGAGCCCTCCACACAAACACCCGGCAGAGGGAAAGACCCCACAGGGCAGCGCCAGGAACCGCAGCTGTGACACGAACAAACCAGCTCCGCGGGGCAGACCCAGCCCTGAGGAGAAAGCAGCGGGCGGGCACCCCGGGGAACCCCCCCACACCCCTCAGCGGGCCGCCAGCAGCCCCCAGGGAGAGGCCGCGGCCCGGCCCCGCGCCGCCCCTCGCTCACCTCACGGCCGCTTCCGAGCCGGGCAGGGCCGGGCCGGGCCGGGCAGCGCCCCCACGGCCCCCGGCGGCGGCGGCAGCCCCAGCCCCGCGCCTCCCGCCCGGGCAATAACAGGAAGGCGGCGGGGCCTGACCCCGGACGGGGAAGGCGCCGCCCGCCGGAAGGGAACCGCGGCCCGCAGGGGGGGGGGGAGCCAGGCGGAGGAGGGGGGGGGGAGGCCGCAGGGCGCCTGCGCTGCCGGGGAAAGGAGGGGAGGGAGGGGGGAGAGGTGTGGTGGCACCCGGCGTGACGTCACGCGGAGTGACGTCACGCCACGCCGCGTGACGTCACGGAGAGGAGAAGCAGGCCCCTAAGGGCGCTGAAGAAGCGGGGGGGGGGGGAGGTCTCCAGCCTGCTGTCGGGCTGCCCCGAGTGGCAGCGTGAGGAATGCTTCAAGTTTTCTCTAAAAAGTGTTGAAATTTGTAAAATTGAAAAATAAAATGTTAATGTAAAAGAGGCTGCGTGAGCTGCTGGAGTCGGGGCGGTTCTGACTGTTAGAAAGGGGGCACACGCACCTAGTGAGTGCTCCCAGGAAATAGGAATTAAAGGCGGCGTCGCTTAAATTGTGTTTGGTTTTTCGGGGTCTCTGCCCGGCGCTGGGCTGCTCAGCCAGAGCCAACGCCACACAGTGCGGGAGGGCTGCGGTGGGACATCCCGAGGGATCACGCCCTGTGGGGCTGACACGTGTCCCCACAGCAGGAACGGTGGCATAGGGGGGCTCTGGGCCCATCCCAATATGCTGAGGGCATCGGTGACACGCGGCACGGCCAGCGGGGGGTCCCCAGGGGCTGGGTGATGGCTGCCAGGAGCCTTGGCCGCAGCTCTGGCTTCTCAGCTCTCCCCTGCTGTCTCCTCTTGGGCAGAAATGGAGGAAAACCAACAAAAGCCGAATGTACCCCAAAATGGCAGCCTGTGCCACTCGGTGGCTCGAAGGGCAGCATAACACACCTCAGCAACCGCTGCCACCAGCCACCCCCGGGTGTTTATACGGACACACACAGGCTCAGCTGCGAGCCTGGCTGCTGGCAGACGACGCAGCGACCACAAGAAGCGGAGATAACACCGTGGGGGCCTCCAGACCGGGATCTGCCCCAGCTGCTACACCTCGGGGGCAACTTTCCAACACCTTAAGCATGAGGGGCTGGGGGCTGCTGGCTGCACGGCCGGCTCCTGCCCATGCCAGCCCCGGGAGGAGGGCAAGGAAGGGCTGCATAGGGAGGGGGCGAGCTGAGCCAAGCCGTGCTAAACTAAACGAAGCCGTGCCGAACCAAGCCGTGCTAAACCATGCCCAGCCGTGCCGAGCGGTGCCGCTGCCGCAGCCCATGCGCAGTCCCCGCCCCGGCTGCCTGCGGTCACTTCCTGCAGCTGGGCCCGGCCGTGCCCGGCGCCCCGGCGGCCTCGGGCGAGCGGCAGCGGCTGCGGGCGGCGCGGAGCGGGGCGGTGCGGAGCGGGCGGATCTGGGGCGCCGGGGCCCGGCTGCGGTAGGTGCCGGGGGAGCGGGGCCGGGAGGGACGCGCCGGGCCCCGGATCCGCACGGGGGGGTTGTGGGGGGGGGCTCAGCGCAGGGTTTGGGGGCGGTTCGGGTGTTTCTGGGGCTCGCTGCCTTCGTTTTGTGCTGGTTTTATTTTTATGGGGTGTTTGCTGGCGCTGTGTCCGTGCGGTAGTGCCCAGCTCGAGGTTGTGTCAGGGTGGTGGATAGCAGGTTTTTTTTTTGTTTTTTTTTTTTTTTAATTTTGGCTTAGGATCTGCCACCGAGACTGCAAGGCATGCAGCTTTGCAGGGGTGCCTGCTAGGATGCCAGCATCAGCACCATGGCTTCGGAGACCCTGCTGGGCTAGGGCATGGCAGTGCCCTAGGGCCCCGGTACATATCAGCATCAGCAGAGGGTCAGCAGGCCCTGTGCATGAGCATAGAGCTGTGTGTGGTGTGCATTGGCTTTAATGCACTGTATGCAATCCCTGCAGCACTATAAGGCTCCCCCGGGCACTGGTCATGGCACTGAGCCCGCTGGAGTTCAAGGAGCATTCACAGACACAGGCTGTGATGTTCGGGTGGCCCTGCGTGCAGCCAGGAGCTGGAGTCCATGACCCTTGTGGGTCCCTTCCAGCTCAGGATATTCCACAAATCTGTAAAATGACTGTATCTTTCAGGGTAAATTCTGCAGGTGGCCAAAGGTAAACTTTCTGGCAAAGAGGTCAAGTGGCAGCAGTGTTATGAGATAGCGTTTCCTGTCTTGGAAGAAAACAACCTTACAGTTTTTCTTAATTTCTAACTAGTTTTCTAAAACTAATTCCAGTGAAACACTGCTCTGCATGTGGATGTCTTGTGAGTTACATCTATGGATAAGGAAGGTCATACAGTGTGTGTGCCTGCCAGATTTCAGATCCAGACCAAATCAGTTCCTTCCCCAGACCCGTGTTGGTGACAGCTGGGGACACACTCCCTGTTAGCTGTGCCACCAGCAGGATCTAGGTGCTACCACCCTGTGGCACTCAGGGCAAGGAGGCTGAGTCTCCTCTTTCAGTGCTGTCCTTGGGCTGCCCCAACCTGAAGGAGCAGGAGAGGGGCGTACCTGTCCTTTACACCCACCTGAGTACAACTGGCACAGGGTGGAATTATGTCCTCGGCCATGCAATGTGCACAAGGAGGCATGGCTGTGATGGAAGAGATGCTGTGGTGAGGCAGAATGCCTCCCGAGCTCAGCCTGCAGAGCTGCAGGTCCTTACCCTCCCTGGGGCTGCAGTGTTATGTGCACAACTCTTTCACGGGGGAGGTTCATTGATCGTTTGCTCTTCTGTAAGGGTAAAAATTTTGCAGCTTTTCATGCGAATGGAAAGGAGGAGTCAAAGTGTTCCTGTTAACTTCTGCACAGGTATCCGTAGTGACCAGCGGTGATGTGTTAAAGGGACATATAAATAAGTAGAATTTAAATGCCCTTTTTTTTTCCCCCTTTAAATAATATCCAGACAAAAGAAGTGAACGTAATCTGAGCAGTTTCAATGATGGAAGATCGCCGTGAGAAGAACATCAGAGTTGCATATGCAAAGTCAAGAAGTTCTAATTCTAAAATTGCTCATGCAGGCTTAATTTTATCTTCAGACTACTGTTTACTTTGAGAAACAATAAATGGCCTTATAAATAAAGATTTTTTTAAAGAGTATTGCGTTCCATCTTTTCCCCTGTGGATGCATATCCTATAGCAGTGTCCTATCTTGTGCCTGACAAATGTCATCCATGCCACATACGTATGGAGGATGCAGCAGGCACTCATGCATAATTAAGCAGATGGATTCCAATTGCCATTTAGTGTAGATCACTTTATATTCTTCTCTGAAGTATTTAGCTATAATTTACTCTCTTTTTAAGGAAGAGGCCCACTATGGTATTGAAGCAGGACTCTGATGGTATTGCTTGGCTGCTTGCATAGCTGATGTAAGATGCCTTGATAGACCTGTGGTATGATCCATTTAACCATCTACAATATGAACTAATTCCATCAATAGCCCCAGTGAAATTGATTGGACAGAGTACTAGTTGAGGAAACTAAAGACAGCAACATCTTTTTCCATAATTCTGTTTAGCCAGGAAAACCTATGCTGAAAGTCAGAGAGAAGTTAGGTGACAGTACAGAATTTATGCTGCTGATGAGTGATTTACACCAGGCTGTTCCTGTGTTTCCTCTTTCTTCTTCATGATGGATTTTGTTTTATCATGTTTCAATTAGTTGTCGTAAACTTGTTTTTGATTTTGTTTTTATGGTCACCTTTTGGTTCATGTTTTTACTTTTTCTTACCTTTAGTTGCTAATAGTAATGGAACTTTCTCCAATCTTGTGTTATTTAAAAATCTGGTTTTAGAGGTAAAGATTTCAGAAATGCTTTTGTCACTTGAGTGTTTTAGTTCTACTGATTATTTTTTTCCCTAATAGTATATAGACCTCTCTGGAGCCAGACTTTCAAAGGTGATAGAGTATTTAAAAATGCAGTCATCAACTAGGATTTTCCAGAGCTTGAATGTAGCAAGGTATTTATCTCCTGCTAATTTTAGCAGATTGAAAATCCCAGAAGTTATCCTAGATAAATGCTATCTGCTTCTCCAGGTTCCTAAATGCCCTTGAAGTCAAATTATTTTCTCAAAAGTGACTCAGGATCAAAGTTCCTAGGTGGCATATCATCTATCTTTCCTGTAATTTTACAGAAGCCTCTTAATTTTAAAATATAGATGTGGCTAACTATTCGCTTAAACAAAGCCCACAGCGTAAACATGGTTGCTACCAATGCAATCTTAGCTGGAAGTGATCTGCAGAGACCCAAGATAATGCTTTTTGCTACCCCAGTGTAACAGTGAACGGGATTTGTTACGATAAGAAGCTAATAAGACATTAACAGAAGTAGCTGTGCCTTGATTTATAGTATCACTGCTCCACATTATTCTGGGAATGTTCATCCCGGGCTTTAGATGTGATTTATAAACTTTAATTAAATTAGCCTCTGAGAACCCCTTGTTGGAAATGTAGGGCTAGTTCTAAGAACTTGAATTAACTGAGAAATAATTGAATAAAGGTTAATATGGGATAAGCTCTCCATTCTTGCAGAAGAAAATACAGCTTTAAATGTTGCATAGGTTGTAGTTAGTAAAGGAAATGCAGAGAAATAGCTCAAGGTCATTCAACAAGACCACGGAAGAGCTGGGAAGAGAACCATTGGGGGATGGCTGGGTACAGCAAGGTGTTCTCGAGTCACTTAGTACTCCTCTGCTTTTGGTTGACTTACATGAGAAAAATTAACTTTAGAATATTTTTGCTCAGGAAGGTCTTTGTGAGTATTTGGGGGATGTATTCTGTGTGTAGGTATATTCTATATCTGTCTGTATAAAATAAATCTTTGAAATACTTGTATTTTCTTTTTAAGTTATCAAGTAGTGGTAATAAATTTTAATATTTGTTTAGGCCTTAGAGTGTAAGCTTCTCCTTAGGCTGTCAGAAAAGGACGTGGCTGATGGTTGTATCCCTCTGCTAGCAGTTGTATCCTTCTGTTACCTCAGCTCTATGTGCTGAACGTGTTGGAGGTCGCATCTCCTAGCAGTCATAGAGCAGTGGGGTGGGCATGCTGGGGCAGGGTTTGGCTCTGGGGCAGGTACTGTGAGCTCTTAGGAATCTTCACACCTCCAGAAAGGTGCCACGGGGTACTAACAGCTATATTTCAGGCTTCAGTCCACTTCTTGTATTCGTCATTTTTTAATCTTGCCCTGGTTATGTGGGATGTTGCTGCTCCCGTGAGTGATACAAGTTGCCTTTATGGCTGCTTGGCATTGTGAAAAGGCATAAAGGAGAGGCAGGGAAGTTACAGTAGGTGTCCCCTGGGTTGTCACTGTTCCTGTTAGTATGGTGTGCTTCAGCAGTTGTGTTTCTCTGGTCTAGGTCTGAAGAGGACTCCTCATCCTTCAGACGTAGCATGCCCACAGTCTTCCTGGCCAATGATTCTTTTACAGCAAGCAGGACTTCTTCCTCATCCTGAGAAGCCTCCATCTCTTCCTATGTCAGTGGCTACAAGGCCCAGAGCCACCTCACCGCTGTCCCCACCCAAACCTCTCGGACTGGGGCCTTCCCTTCACCACGCACAAGACGAAGAGCTTGCAAAGGCGGTGGAGCAGGACCCTATGCTGGAGGAACTATGTAAGCCTCTGTGCTGTAAGCTTTGCAATGTCACGCTGAATTCAGCACAACAAGCCCAGGCTCATTACCAGGTAAGCAGAGCAGCGGGGGCACAGCTCGCGTGTAGCCGTGCCTGTGTGAGTGTGTGCGCTGCCGGTAGCGCTGCTGTAGCACGGAGTTCAGCGTGGGCTAAAGATTGAGGAATAATTCAGCTGCTCCAGTGGGTTTTAAGCACTGTATTGAGGTGGCTGCACACTAGCAGCTTTGTTTGAGTTAACTAATCTGAAGCTACCTCTTCTGATTGATTCATCTGAAATAGGTTAGGGACCGTTTGTATATGTTTCTTTGCTGGCATTGAATATATTGTGGTCTTACATCGCTCCCTTCTACTAGTAATCTGTCTGCCTTGTGTATTTGTGTGAGATGTGGAGACAGTAACTTTCTTTACCAGCAAATACAAGAGAGTGTTTGTCTGTATGCTCAGGACAGCAGGCCCAGACATCAGGCTTTTTGTTGGCCCTGAAAAAGTGCTGTCCAGACATTGAACGGGTAGGTTGAATTAGTGTTACAATTTTACATCTGATTTCTGCAGTATTTCTGTCATGAGGGGACAAAAATTATATTTAAAAAGGTGCAACTTGTGTTTATACACATGCCTTACTATATATCCAAAATACATATACATACTCCCATATACCTCTCTCAAGTTTTCAAAACACGAGAAAGAGCTACAACATATATTTTTTCAAGAGAAAATAAAATGTGAAGCAGAGTTTTTTTTTGTTTTTTTTTTAGAAATTCAGTCCCATGTTTGAAATCATGCTTGAAATCTCATGACAAGAAATGTGTGTGTATGTGTTCAGGCTTATCAAGAAAGCTATGTAAAGCAGTTAACATTTCATGTCTAAAATACAAGATACTGATTTTAGGTGAAATGGAAGCAGACTGATGAACTAATTGTAACCTTACAGTTTTCAGAAAATTGGTTGAAAATTAGGTCTAAAGTGCTAGCTGATGAGCATTTTGGATTAAAGGGAAGGATGCCAGCATATCCTAAAATCAGAGCTGCTGTTTTCCAAGTGACAGCTCCTTTACCTGAAGTGCCATCTTCATGGACACTTTTTCCTTTCTGTCTCTGGCTCTGCTTGCTTTCAGTGTAAGATTCTATTACTGGGACAGTGATTAATTTTAGTTCTCTTTCCAGGGTAAAAACCATAGTAAGAAACTCCGAAATTACTATGCTGCCAATAGCTGTCCGGCACCTGCCAGGATGAATAATGCGGTTGAGCCTGCCCCGCCTCAGGTTGTCTCCCTTCCAGCTCAGGTAAGGCATGGGAAGGTGACTGAGATCATGCTGCTTGCTTCTGACCTAACTCCCAATAAGGATAAGCAGATCTGACACCTGGAGGATTAATGCAAGAGTTGGGAAAGAATTTTCCTCTTGATGGCACAGGAAGGTGGAGGTGGCTTGTTGTGAGCTGTTTGCTTTCCTCTGAAGAGGCAGATATTGGCTATGGAAGTTTGACGTGCTGCTGACTGAAGTTGTTTAAAAGCAGGTGTAAGGCAGCTTTTTCAGAGCAGCACTTGGACGTGAGGGTGTGGCATCCGCCCTGCACAATCATCCCTCCTTGCGTGAGTGAAGCAAACGTGGAAAAAGTGTTAGGTGCTCCTGCACCCATTGCCCAGGGCTGTTGTCTAATTCCTCTTTTGTTGCTCCTTTTGCAGTGGTTATTCCTGTGTGTAGGGTGAGTGGATGGATGGGTCTCTCTGTGATCCAGATTCATTCGATCTCAGGCACATTAGAAGCAAAAGAGATGATTTTTACTTTTGCTTGTAGAGTTTATCACTTCTGGTTGCTGTGGGGTGTAGCAGCTAACCTGTCTCTTGCACATGTATGTGCAGAGAATCTCAGCTGGGCTGCAGGGATCAAAGCTGTGCCTCACACCCCCAAAAACATTTGTCTCTGTGGTCTGTACAAAAGAGAAAAACATTTGCAGTAAGTGGCAGGTTGCTACATGTGCTGTTGGAGCCGCCAGAGGGAGACTCAGTCCTGTGTAAAATGACTGCGGCTCAGGGAACTGAATCAAGGTCTGGAGAAGACTTTGGGTCCTGTCCTAGGTAGTGGGATGTGGGTGAGGCACCCGCTAGGGTGTCTGATGCTTCTTGCACTGGAGAGAATGGTCCGTGGCAATAAAAAGGCGGCTTTGGGGCCGTATGAGGATTCATGTTGTAACTTATGAGTCAGAACTGTGTGTGTGTGTGTGTCTGTAAGCTTGCAGTTTCAAAAGCAACTGGACTTGGCAAGTGCTGCAGTGACAGGGCTGTGTGAATCACTGCTGCTGCGCTGTTTGCAGAGCGCTTTTGTCTGGATGACACACACACACACACACTGAGGAGACCTGGTTGCTGCCCCAGTCAGCGTGCCTGGCTGCCTGGAAGGGCAGGGTACCAATCAAACAGCTGGGTCCTTCCTCGGAAATCCTGGCCCAGGTATCTTCATACCTGAAGGGTAAGGTTCAGAGGTCTGGCAACTCAGCTATTGCCCGTCTCCTGGCGTGGTCAGGGAACTGTGCAGAGATGGGGTATGCAGGAAACATGAGAGGGGAGCACCATTACATTTCTGTGAGTGTGAGCCTTCCTCTATAGGAAAGTCACTATTAACTGCGTATATCTCAGGGGATTTGCAGATTCCCTGGAAGGCTGAGGCAGAGAAAACTAAGTTGTCCTTGTAAGAACAGTTTGGGGAGCACCGAGAATGTCCTCATCCATACGGTCTAACTCCAGCGCTCTGACAAACACGCTACTGGTCTCAGTCCCTGGGATTCAAGGCTTTCAGAGATTTATCCTTCTTGTGTTTCACATGCTGTCTCTCCCTTTGCTGCTAGATGGGATCCAGTAAACCAGGTGGCCGAGTGATCTTGGCCACAGAGAACGATTACTGCAAGCTTTGTGATGCCTCGTTTAGTTCTCCGGCTGTGGCGCAGGCTCACTACCAAGGGAAAAATCATGCCAAACGGCTGCGTCTTGCAGAAGCACAGAATAATTCGTTCTCGTAGGTATTGTTCAACTTCAAGCTCAGGCTGAAAGCATGTGGCAGTGTCTCTGGCAGTCGTTTTACTCGGAAAACTCTGAATCGCAGCTGTTCATATTTGTTTAATCTCCAGGGATGCATCGGAACTAGGCAAACGGAGGACGAGGAAAGAAGGGAATGAATATAAGATGATGCAGAACAGAAGAAATATGTATACAGTTCAAAAC
Organism: Aythya fuligula; assembly: GCF_009819795.1. Classification (NCBI taxonomy): domain Eukaryota; kingdom Metazoa; phylum Chordata; class Aves; order Anseriformes; family Anatidae; genus Aythya; species Aythya fuligula. Next base: position 19,177,665 of record NC_045567.1, read on the forward strand.
AACACAGGTAATCGGGAGCTTGCATCTGTTTTAGTCTATAGTTGGAATTATAATGCTAATACTAAGCAGTTTGTCTTCTGTTTCTGAGCTCTGGTCTAGCAGAGACAGGTTGTGAAAGGAGCTGGTTCTAGCTCTGATCCTTCCTGTCTGTATCTATCTTCCCAGCTGCTAAAGTCACTTTGTTTTATCAGCCCGCTTGGTAGTTTGGTTTCTCAGTTTGTAACTTAATTTACCATCTGCCCATCCGTAAGGCTACTCTGAGCAGAGACGATTTTCCTGCTTTATTTTCTTGGCCAGTGGCCAGATGCTTTGACTCCTCCTGTAGCACATCAACCCGTAGGTGTGCTCCTCTGTCCCAAAGGAGAGAGCACATTAGCCTCCCTCCAAGAGCATCTGTTCCTAGAGCCCATCCTCAAGTGTTAGCTACTAACTTTGCCTCTTTACTGTAATTTAAAGCATGTTTTATAGTGTCCAGCCCAGCATCTCTTTCTCTTTTTCATTTTATGTTATGAGCACATTAGCTGAAACCCTGCTTCGTGGTGAAGCATGGTTTTATCTTGTCATTCTAACCACTGTCATTTGGAAAAAGGTATGTCTTAAAATTCTATTAAAAATCATTTTGTGATAATTTTAAACTGAGATAGGCGGCTTATTCTAATCAAAAGACTGCTCTATTCTGGAATTGGATGGTTTTAAAAAAAATAATTGGCTCATTACTTAAATGGTTAGACTCCTAATATTGTAAGACCCTATTGATTCTTAATAAAACTGGGGCACTAGGTCCACTCTCCCACTTCGGAAAATACCTGCGAGTACTGCTGCCCTGTGTGCTGCACTCCCTGTAAATCTGGATCTCATTTGAGAAGTCATGGAAAAAATGAATTCACTCGAATCAGTTAAAGAAGCTGATCTTTGGCTGCTTTTTAAATATTTGTTGGACTTGGAAGTTGTCAGTGAGGGGTGTCAAGTTTTTCTTTTTATAGGTAAATACATGTAAGCGTTTGTGTTGTTTCCTCAGGTCCCTACTTCAATCCCCGCTCACGGCAGAGGATCCCTCGGGATTTGGCCATGTGTGTCACCCCCAGCGGCCAGTTCTACTGCTCCATGTGCAATGCCGGGGCCAGCGAGGAGATGGAGTTCAGGCAGCACTTAGAAAGCAAACAGCATAAAAGCAAGGTGTCCGAACAGCGGTACAGAAATGAAATGGAGAACCTAGGCTATGTACAATGACGCGCCGCCCTCGGTAGTAGTTTGCAAATAGAGCAGCTTGTCTCTCGCCTGCTGTTTGCCACATGCCCTGCTTTGTGCTCCATTTGATAGGAGCATGCTCTCGAGCTATACGTGTAACACCTGCAAACTTAATGGTATGGTTAGATTTTTTTTCTATCATAGTTGGCAGGATGACGCTGTGCAGGACATGAAGTGTTTTTGATGTTTGTTTGCTAGTTATCTAAGGCTCTTCGTTGTGTTGAGTGGCTGGGGGGACTTTGATGTCTCCCCAGCCTTCTGCATGAATATGCAAAGACCAAGAAGTGCTGGGAACTTCTGTGGTTCCACCTCACAGGTGAACCATGTGCAAAGCCCGCTCCCCTCTTTGTGTGCCGCAGAGCAGTGCTCCCGAATGTCTCCCTACAGCAGAGTGAATCTCTGGGCAGCTTGTGAAAGAGGGGTAGGAATGGGGCCTGTGAATGTCCAAGCTAGGGGTGTACTTGTCCACAAATTGCTGCTTGTGGCCCTCATTGCAGCCTGCAGTAAGTTCTTTCCACATGCCTGTAAAAAGGCTACGCACACCTCTCCACTTCGGAGGGTCTTGCCTCTTACCCATTTCTCTGTGATGCAGATTTCATTCTGAAGATCTGACAGTAGATGCCAGCTGATCAGCCACATCCAGAAATGCTCTTCTACCAAACAGTTAACAATGAAAATGGATTTTGGCATTGTTGGCTGGGGACCTTAACGCACCATGGGTGTAGCTCATCTCCCTGAAGAGAGCCTGTGGGGGTTTCAGTGGCTAAATGCAGTGAATTGAAAAGCAAACCTGCTCAGGTGAAATGTGCTGTGCACTGATTCCACGTTAGCCAGGGTAGGGTTAGGGATAGGTTGCAAGGAGCTGTTGGCTGTAATTTCTTTGCATAGTGATGTAGAAGAGAGCGAGTGTTAGTGTTTGGTGCACAGCTCTATTCCTTGGGAGAGCAGGGCTGCCAGGACCCTGGGAAGCAGAAGTCAGTGTGTCCCACTTCCATGCCATTCCCTCAACAAAGCCCACTGGGTGTTAAAGAGGAGAGGTTAAATGTTCCTTTGAACTAGGGCTACCAATATTGGATAAACTTTTTCCCCTCTTTCTTTTCCCATCTCAAACTGGGTTTTGATTCCATTCCTTGATGTGAACTTCACTGTTTTAGGGACCATAAAAATCCAAAGTTAGGTAGGATGTAAATGTCAGGGGTAATGATTGGTTAAGTAAAAGCTTTTTGGCCATGCAGAAGTATTCATGAAACTTGTTAACTTTTTAAATGTCAACAAAGGGTGTGTCTGTTTTGGTGTTCCTCAATGGAAGTGGAAAGGAGACAAAGAACAGAAGTAGGGCTGACATTTTTCTACTCCATTTAGGTAGCTGTGAAGCTGTGACTGGAATCCAGTTCACAGTTTTTCTATAGCATTGGCTCCAGTGGCAAGTGTAGCATGTAGCTAACCTCTCCTGGACCTGATTCCCACTGTGCTGCTATAGCTGTACGCCAGTATAGCTTCATCGACTTCAGTGGCAGGTGCAGGGAGGGAGTAGAGGAAGCATCATGCCTTGACTCTCGCTCCTCTTTAGGCAGATTGAATTAGATGCAGCTCCATTGGTTTCAGTAGCATTTTACTAGGGATAAATTGTACCTAGTGCATGATGTTGAAGGTAACCCTGCCCCTTTTCCCCATTCTCCCCCCCCACCTGTTTTTGCCATTCTGATCCTGCTTCTTGCATTCCAGGAGGATCTTCTGCTTGCCTTAAAAAATGAAAAATGACTCAACAAACAAAAAATCCAGATAGTTTTTGGTAATCTTTCTAGTCCACTTCAGAAGGGCTTGTCTCACTTGGCTGCTCAAAAGAGAAGGCTGCTCCTCAGAAGCTGTGTATTGTTCTCTCTACCTACCTGAGCGTGAGCTATCCATGCAACTTTAACACAGCCTTCCTAAATCCCAGGAAATCCTAAATTGCAGGGTGAGTTCTTGCAAAAAGAAGAAGAAGAAAAAAAGCAACCCTCTGCATCGTTCCAGGCTGATTCGTGCCTCATGAATATGGGCAGGGCAATGGACATCCTTTTGCATGGGATTCCCTCCCCTCCGCTGTGCAAAGCCCAGTTTTGTGGGCTTTGTGCACCGGAGCACATTAGAAGGTAGGAAGAAAAACGGGTGTCCAGGTAGAAAAGTACTCACTGGGCAGTTTTCACAGCCTCTAAGTCTGTTTCTCCTGTGCTGTCCTGCCCCTGGCTCACTTTCTTTGCAACCTTGAAGACCATTCCCCTTGCAGAAGTCTCCCGTCAGCCTTTACCCCTCATCCTTTGCAGTCAAAGGTCTGGTTTTCTCTTTGTGTTCTGTCTTTTTCCTAGTCTGACACCGCTGCGAAGGGACAGAAGGAGCTGGGTGAGCGTGTTTGACCAGCGTGGTCCCTGCGTTGTGGTTAAATGTCCCTCTTGCTGTAAATGAAAGCGTGGTATTTTCCCACATTCGGGAGGCAGCGCGTGGGATGCGGGTGGCTGTGCTTGTGGGCTGCTCCCCTGCAAGGGAGTCTGGTTTTGAGGAATGGCTCGAGTCTCCCCTGAACAGACACCTAGCTGGTTTGGTTTTTCACAGGAAAACAAGCAGTGAGTGTCGTCATCCTGAGAATTTCAAAGTGGCGGGTGGTGTAGCAGGCGTAAAGCAGGCGGTGAGATTCCAGCGGCAGGAGGACTGGTTTGCTAGGCAGGAGGAAAGCAGCTGGGGATTAATTGCCTTGCCCCAGCCCTCTGTTGTGGCCCTTCTCTGCGAGTGACCAAAGCTTGCCTCTCCCTTTCCAGCATTGCTTAATGGTTTGTGTTCTTCCCACTCTCCCTCCAGCACAGAAAATTGTTGACTACAAAGAGAAAACACCTCACCCCACTAATATCTGTAGGGTTCGAGCCAATCCAAACTCATACTTTTCAGCATGAGAAGCAGGGTGGGTCCTGATTTTATTTTTTTTCGTGAAAGCTGTTCTCCAAATCAGCAGTCAGAAGGCATATTGAAAACATGTCCTGGCAAAATCCTATTAGTCATAGGTGGGACGGGGAGAATAACATACAGCTGTAGTACCGTTTTCCAGACTCAGTCTTTTTCTCAAGTTAGTCAAAGTACCAAGCTCAAGAAATAGGACTTCTGTGAAACTGTCACATTGGCCAGTAGGTTAATGACCTTTGCTGCTAGAAACAAAATATAAATCAATGTGTTGATATTTATTTTACTGCGCTGACCACTAATTGACTTGTTGATATTTAAGGCATTATTATGTAGGTTGTTTTTGTTTAAATAGAAAACTCTACATCGCACTTTGCTTTTGGATCAGAAATGATATTTATTGTATTTGTGAAAATGTTTTTCTTCCCACGTTATGTATTTTTTTCTTTCCCTTGATGCAAAAGCCTTGCCCCCCCCCAAAAAAAAAAAAACACATACAAAAAAAACAACGCAACCTACAGATTGTCTTTGTTTCTTTTCATGCCAAACAAATTTGGAATTTCCACGCAGCTCTTTCTTAAATGTCCATTTGAAGTTTGTGGTTTTTGTTTTTTTTTTTTTTCCTTCCCTCCAGTGGTTCCTTTGGTAACTTGGGATGATATTTTTAGAGACACATGAAGTTTGTACTACATTTAAGCATTTCTTTTATGGCAAGGAAGTAAACTGTGGAATCCATGTATTTGTGAGAAGTACGAAGATGATACTATTTTGTTTGTACTAAGCATTAGCTGCATTAGCTGTCATTTCGCATTCTGCACTAATGGGAAAACGTGGTAGAATCTTGCCTAACGTTGCTCTAATTTTGACTTTTTGCTTTTTTTGGTATACATCAAGAAGAACCCTGAAAACTTCTGTGGAGTTGCTTACAATGGTCATCAGTGTAACAAAACGCATTTTTTTCTATAAGGCTTCTTGTCTTTTTTCCTTTTCTAGGTGCTCATTATAGGGCATTAGAAGGGAAAGCTATCGCCATGGCACAGGTTCCTATTTTGGCTTACTAATGCATGAAGTCCTTTTGCTACATTACTTCAGTAATGTTCTTGCTGTAACCAATGGAGTAAATGAAATACCCTAGCTAAATATATTATGTTGGCTAGGGCCAGGGAAAATACATTGCTGAAATCTGTGTCTTTTACTTCTGTGTTTGGGTTACAAAACTCTTAAGGTTATGCTTTTTTTGAGGAATGTGTATCTTGTTCTGTAAGGATTTGGTCCTGCTCCATCTAAAATAGTTTGAAGTACATTGACTTTAGCCGACTAGGAGCAAGCCATGAAACCCTTCAGGAATTTCATACTGCTGATGTTTTCTCATGTGCTTTTTTTTTTTTTTAATTTTACAACCATGCATACAAGGGTGCTCTGGATGAGAAGGACATCTGTTGCCAATTATGGAAAACCAAATGTCAGGGTTTGTAACAGACAAAGAAAAAGAACGGACCAGGTTTCTTTGAAGTTAGTGGCTAAGCTCCTGTTTTGAGCTGGGCCAGTTTCTTTACTATTTGCATGAAGTTGGAAGTGAAGATAAAATCCACTTGCAAATAAATGTGGTCCAACAGTAGTTTGGGGAATCTCTCCTTTAAAAAAGTATCGCAATTAAAATCTTTTTATCTGAAGTATCTGCAGATACAGGCAGGACTGTGGATTTTTATTTTTAATTTTTTAAAATAAATCGGTTTTCAGTCTGTATTTTTCAGGGGAGGAATGACTTAATTTCCTTCTGCATCTGTCCAGCAACATCATTTGCAAGTGCTTTGAACGTGTTTCATCTAGAGCTGCCTTGTCAGGTTGGTTTTGTACATTTGTCCTTCTTTTGTTTATGTTGTACTGATCCCCCTGAGGGAATAGTTGATGAAACTGATTTTTTTTTTTCTTCAATATATAATAAATCATCTTGCTCTTATCATTGTACAGCCTTAGTGTTTGGTTTTGCTGCTGCTTGTGATATGGCTGGACGATGCATGACTGAATTGATTTCAGCCTAGCATTGAGATGGAACTACGTGAGTAATATGTTTTAATACACTGATAAAGGAATACAGCCTTCTGCAGGAGCTGTTACTCTGCAGGGGGGCCAGGGTACCTGCAACTGTTACTGAAAGCCTGCTGAGGGCTGAGGTCTCCCCCTGAGCTGTGTTGGTTTCAGGAGGGTTGCGGTGGGAACCCTTAGGTACGGGAAGGATCTTTTTCATGCTGTGCTTTCCCCTAGAGTAGACATCACAAGCTCTGGAACAGCCCCAGGCTGAACCATGGACTTGCAACTCTTAACTGTTAAAATGTGGGGACAAGCTGAGCCTGATACTTATATTTGCACATTTTTTTTGCCAGATTGCTCTTCCCCACTTTCATTACTTGAGGGCTCTAGAAAAGCATATGCCTATGCAGCTCAAATGATTTTCTAAACAGGAAAGACATCCTGAACTGGAGCCTTAAAGCAGAGAAGATCTGGGGGCTGCTAGGTTGTTCTCAGATGAGAGAAGAACCTTGTTTTTCCTCAGAGCTGCAGCCATGCAGTGGGTAGAGTGAGCTGTTGGCCTCAAGGACAGTGCCTCAGGGTATAGATGGCTGCTGCAGCACAGCTCTGAGTGTAGATGCCACCGTCTGAACAGGGACAAGTACCTGCACTCCTGTGTCCTTTGTTATTCATGGGACCGGGCCACTGCAGCCAGTAGTGGCACCATGGTGAAATTATCTTGATTCAGTATTCTGTGGGCTGGGAGCTGCCTGCGAGCACTTAGGCTACTTCTGTGATAACAGTCAAATGCAGGAGCTTTTATGTGTTCTCATTTATAGTAAATAGGATCATAAAAAACGTAGAAGTAGAGCTTTATGTTAAATCTGACCCTGGTCCTTCATTGGTTTATGTTCAAGTGGACTCTGTTGCTTTCAGTCATTTTAGGAATCAGAGAATAACAAGCCTTTACATATCCCCATTATGGGATGTTAAAGTGCTGCCTTAAATCACAAGATATTTTTTAATGCTTACATATGGTAATTACATCCTGTAGAAATTCCATGGCGATTTGGTATAGTCAAGCCAAGTGACGTGCAGAGACACCTGGGCAAGCTAATTCAGAATCACTGGCATTTGTTAAATTATGCAGCAAATAAAATAATAAAAAAATGAAAACCTAAGACTGATCGTATAATTTAAAACCATAAATAACCCTCCTTCTGCTTCTCCAGTTACCCTCGTATCTAAGGAATCCGTTTTAGTTGTCTTGCAACATTTTACAGCTGAGGAAGGGAACTTTGGATAAAATAAGTGATCCATCCAGAAAGTCTGTGGCTGAAAAGGAGGATCGAACCTGAGGCCTTTAAATGCTGGGGTACTGACCCTGCCACTTCTCCATTCAGCCTCCCTGTTTGCAGGCTGATGAAAATGACTGGATTTTTAAAACAGTTTGATTAAGAACTGTTTGATATATATATATATATATATATATATATATATATTTAATCATGGCTTTACAGTGCATTAGAAAATGGACGTTAGCATATGGTTTAAAAATAATGAAGCTTGGCAGAGAGAACTCGCCATACTGCTTCTGCCATTAAATCTTAACAGAGTGGTGAAAAAAAATATGACAGCTTCTAGGATTGTAGGGTGGGCATGTTTGCGAAGAGCAGGTTCTGGATGCTCTTCTGTGTTTATTTATGTCCACCTTACATAAATTCTTTCTGTTCCTACTGCTAGTTCTCCTAAGGCATTTGGATCGAATGCTGCTTGTCTTTTGGAATGGTAAAGAGCTGTTGTAACAGATAACACCTAGAATTCAGTTGGTCTAATCCCTCACTAAATGACACTCTTTCAATTGGCCTTATTCCACTGGGCTTGTTTCACCTCTCTACCTGTACGAAACAAGAGCAGATCTATTTAAAGTCGGTGGAATTACACGAGCCTAAAGAGAGATAGGAAGATTATCCACAGTATATTAGCTGAGACTAGAGACTGCCTTTGGCAGGTGTTTGTCGTACATATAAAGATGTTAAAAAGTATTAATCTAAGCCTTGTTTTTCAGTACCAAGGCCCCCTTTTTTTTTTTTTTTAACAAGGAGATGCTGTGAATGAAAGAACAAAGTGTGGGGTTGTAAGGAGATGCACAATAAGCTACATATGCTGCATTTAATGTGTCTGTGGAATTTTAGGCATGAATGCAGCATTTACCTGAAGAAAGCAGACCATGTACTTTGCTAAATGCAATGAGACCAATGGCATGAAAAACACTGCGTTAGTCTGGCTATTACCCTGGGTACAGATGAGCTGTAGGTATGAAACACCTGTGCAAGTCAAATGGCAGAATTCCCATTACCAGGAGAGATGAAGACATATGGGCTAACACCTGATATTTTGAGGAGGCTGTAAAGAATATTTCAGGCTTAAGGGACTTGCAAAAACAATAACATGATGACAAAACTCTTTGATAGCAGCTAACTAGAGAGTTTGGGAGCTCAGAGGTCGTTTCTGACAATGGCTCCTTTTTGCTCTATGTGAACCTGTGTAGATGGGGAGTAATTGGGCAAAGCCTGGAAGCTGCAGTGCAAGGCAGGGCTGGCTGAGTCTCAGCAGCAGTGGGATTCTCCCTTCTCTGCTTTGACCTGCCACGTACGTGCATGCATATGTATGTGTGCACAAGTGAAACAGACCCTCTCAGGCCTCTTCCTTCTTTATTTATTACCTGCTATCCATTAGAGATCGCTTTCCAGTAGCTACCTATTGCAGCTACATCCCTTGCTGTCTGCAGTAACTCAGCACCAGCGTGTTGGGATGATTTGGGAACCAGCCAAACTACTGAGTACAGGGTAGGCTCAGTCAAGTGCCTTCTGTTTGTAAAAGCTGGTGAGCACCTGCTGCTGATATAATAGTCAGCGATACTCAGAGTATATTTGGATTAGGAGGTCCAGATTTAGACAGGAACAATACAATTCACTTCCAGGATATTGCAGTTGTGTACGGCAGGTGGGATCGTGGGCTGCTGTACCTCTTGCTGGTCTGTCTGGTAGCTGGCACCAAGGTGCCCAGGCATGAGAGTTGGGTGCTTCTCATGTCTTCTCTGGTGACCTCTCTGACTGTGTCTTTGAGTTTTCTTTTTTTTTTTTTTTTTTTTAACTAGTCTGTCTTTGGTTTATGTTGTCACGCAATCACAGAAATGTAATTAATAGGACAGCTTTTATAATGTTTGCTTAAAGACTTTGATTTAAAGTTTGATTACTTGTGCAAAGCACAGATTCTTATTAAGCAAAAAACAAATAACTTCTAATGAATGTTATCAAAAAGTACAAAGAAAAGTGGCAACAAGAGAATGTAAATAAAAACAAGACGGCTGTTTCAAGGTTGGGGTGGCCCCAGGATGAATGCAGCAGCACACAGAACCAAGGAGGTAGAAATGGGAGGCAGCAGTGAGTAGCACCAGTCTGTCTTTTGCCAATTCCACAGTCCGAAGACACATGCTGGATGTTCAGCTGCCATATTTGCGATGATACTCTTGAAATAATGTCTGATGAAATTCAAGCTATATGGCTAACCATTAGTTTGAGCCTTCCCTTGAGGCTGACACACTGCAGTGCGGTACAACAAGGAGGCTGCAGCGGGCTCGGGGATGGTTATGCATGGCTGAACAGACTGAGCCTTCCTCTTTGCTGTCTGCCCCCAGGGCAAAATGCAGCAGGGCTGGGCTGAGCCCAAATCCTCAGGGTGGGCTGTGTGGTAGCCCAAGGTCAGCAAGTGCTTGCACAGAAGACATGACAACAACTGTTGGAAGGTAAGGTACAGCCACATACCTGAGGCTTTGGAGGAAGCACTGGAGGTTGCAGGTAGACATAGTAAGAAGAGAGGCATGGAAGTTCAGGCTGGATGTGGGTGCTTGGAGTGGCATCTCTCCTCTCTACAGGTGTCCCAGTGTAGAGACAGTTATATCAGCCCAGAGTCCTTCCGTGCATTGCTTAGCATCTGCTACATGAGACAGGTTTCTGAAGACACAATGTTAATCTAGATTAATGTGGATCTTCACACAGCTTCTCACAGCTGCTAAGAAATTCAGGGATGGATCAGAATGCAGCTATATGGATATACGTGCTGGGTATATATTAGAAAATAATAAGCTTCCAAGGGAGTTGTTCTTAATTTGGGTACAGATATATGCTAATTATATGGCAACAGTCTTGACAAGTAGCGTGCATGCACACTTTTAACTTGCATTTCTGATTACGGTAAGAAAGCCAGCATTGCTTTCTCCTCTCACTAGCTTCAAAGGCATTGTCTTGATTTAAGAAATGGTATCCTAAGCTGTTGCGAGAAAGTGAAGCTGTATTCCCGTGACTGTCAGGCTGCCCATTTAACAAACTGCATGGTAAACGGATGAGCAGCCAAGCTCTCTGAAATGGTTCATGAAAGCTTTGAAGTTACAAAATGCCAGCCTATATTTATTGTCATTGGCATACAACAGAATATTCCCGTGTTGAGTGCAGCACAGGTGTTCCAAATCAGAGTACATGTCACCAAAATATTAGGACCCAAAGATATATCTTGAGCCTGGATCATAGGATGTAATACATAAAAGAGAATATAAGGTACACATCCCAGAGGAATAAGTAATATTCAGTGGAAGAAAAAGGAACAGAAACAGCCAGAAAATCTGAAGCTCTCTATGGTGATCATTCCAGCCCTTAGACACAGGAGTGGTGGCGGAGGTCATGGACAATGGTTTAAAGGCATTTGGCTCCTTGATCTGCTTGGGTGATTCATAAATCTCAGCGGATATTTTAAATTACTGTAGCATTTTTATAAATCTGACTGCAAGTCCTTTGAAAACAAGGCTTAAAAACTGAAGTGAGTTATTTTACAAAATTTAACCCTCCAAGGAGAGTTGTTAGCATGTGGTTGCACAAAAGCAGTGGGTGCAGTTGTAGCCTTTGAACCTGGCTAGAGCTATCCAGGACAATTCCCTGCACGATCCTGGGGTTGCCTGAGCTGCCTACATGAAAATTAGACTACGCTCCCCTGCATCTGCAAGGGTGTAACGCTGCTTGCCAGTCTCAGGCATGTTCCATATAGAAACCCATCATCTCAGTGCTGCAGTGCCACAGTCAAATTATAAATATCTGAATGTCTTCCTGGAGACTGGCTGGGGTCACCCTGTGCTCATCTGACCCTCCTGAAGATGATCTAGATTTCTTCCAGAAGGAAATGAAGCTGTATCACATCACACAGAAGCATCGCTTATGTTTGGCATTTGGGATAAAACTTAATGTTCTACAATTATAGTGTTGGATGGCTGGCAGCAATTTTGCCAGACAAATACCACATGTCTTTCCCAGAAGGATTCAAGCTTTAATATTGTTTAGATGCTGGAGGCTTTTCCAATTTCTGTTTATTAGAAATGACTTATCTTTGTTGGAAGTGCTGCTTTTAACCTAGTATAGCTGGTGCCACCTACAGCACGCCAGAGAACTCATGGCTGCAGTGTTCTGCTTTCATGGAGCTGCTGTCTGACCAAAGCAAACTGTCACCTTACTGAAATTAAACCTCTGAAGGGCTAAACTTGTGTTAGTTCTTCATCTGTTTCGTCTGTGTGCTTTGAGGCTTTTTCCAAATAGCTTTCCTTTTACATCCTCAAAGAATGAAAATCTATTTCTGAGACTGCAGGCAAACATTGCAGACTTGTGTGTGCCTCTGGTCAATGCTGTGGCATCATCCTGCTCTTTGGTTTGGGGATAACTGTCATTTCAGAAAGGATTTTATTCTTCTGTACGGCCACCTTCAGTGAAGACCATTAGTTACACCCACTGGCTCCACCTTCAAGCTCAGCTGTCGATAAGGTCTGGCAATATTTCCGAAGGCTGTTGTCGGTCCTGGCTGGTGCTTAGCTATGTAGCTGAGCCCCAGCCCTCAAAAACCCTCAGAACATGTTTAAGCACCAAGCTAAAAGTCATATTTGCAAGTACAACCCTTCATCTCCATCTCCATTCCTAGCCCAGCTTCTCTTCTCTCATCAAAAGTTTTGTAAAGGCAGATTTTTATTAGTTCACTATGTGCTTTCTGTAACAGAGATGGAAAATGCATACCAAATCTGTACGTATAATGGATTTTGCTATTGAAAAAAGTTGTGACTTGTCTGTGAATTGAAATTGCTAACACAACACGGCCATCAGACCTTCTTCCCACAGCATCGATCCTCATTGCTCCATCCGTGCTGTTAATAAACGCTGTGAGAGTCAGTCACCGATTGGGTGGAGCAGAGGACTGGGAGCGGCTGTTTGCTCGGTTTTAACCAATTCTAATCACCACTTTGTTGTTATTGTGACCTTGGGGAAGCCGTGACATTTCTCCGTTTCGAGGGAATCTTGCCTGTTCTTCTGGGAAAAGAGATGTGAGGTGACTGGATTCATTGATATTTCATAAGATTATAAATAATGGACAAGGTGTAATATGTGAGAGAGAAATCTGGCTGTGCTGCGTATTCATTGAAATGCAATCATGCACTTGATCCTCCTTCTAAAGGTTTTCACTGGGCAGCTCAGACGTTTTCCTGACACGTTTCAGGAGGAGGAGGAGGTGAAGGAGCAGCCACGCTGAGAGATCACAAGTCGCCTTCCTGAAGTGCTCAAACCAGCACTTAATCCTTGCTCCCTAGAGGAATGGCTATAGTAACTGGAAAGTCAAAAATAGCACAGAACTGTGACCAGATTTGAGGAAACAGGTCACAGTAATTCACAATTCCAGAACAACTCGTATCACCTCCCCAGGCTCTGTTTCCCACCTGCCTGCTGGCCCAGCACTTTTCCTGTGGGCTGCGATAAGTAACCAGCCTCAGACCCACAGGCCAAGGTTTCCTACTTGGTGACCAAAATCAAGGTGATTGGAGTAAAATTATTGAGTCTTGTAGCCCTTTAGAAAACTACTTTTTATGTGTTTGAGCCTTCTGGCTGCAGAAGTCCCATTGCTCTCCAGCCAGGCTGAGGACGCAGGGGTCTAGGCCGCAGCTGGAGGGGTGGCCATGGAGGTGGCCATCCCTCGTGGTGGTTCTCCGGGGTGCCTGGAGCTGTCACAATGCAGTTGTCCCTGGTGCTGTGTGTACAAGATGTCCGTCCCCATGTCCACACATCGCTGTCAGTCTGTCCTGGCAGACGTACTCCTGCCTGAGCCGTCTGAGGTTCAGCCCAGGCAGGCCTTCACATGCTGTGATCACACCTCCTGATGGCACTGCAGACGTAGTTTTAAAAACTCCAGACAATTACCTCCTTAAACTCATATTTCAAGTTCTTATTTAATATTGCCCCATTTTCAGAGGTTTTTAGAAAGGTGCCAGAGCTTTATTGATACTGGTTTGTTGTTTTGGCAAGCGAGGTGATGGTATTTTATTTTGATTTCAGCAGCACGCCCATTAGGGTTTTGACTGGAAGCAATATCTGCTAGAAACAGAAGAGGGCAGCTGCTTTTTGAGAAATGAAGAGAGCATTGACTGTTTTTGAGAATGAAATAGCAGTCACTCAGATCTAGGCGAAAGGGCTTTTTTTTTTGCCTTTTTTTTTTTTTTTTTTTTTTTTTTCATGAATGAATAAAAATAGCACAGCATTCCAGGGGCCCAAGCTAGTGTAATTAGTGTATAAAATAGCTAGACCCCATCACCTTCCGCTGAGTCCCCGGGCTTTGTCTGGCAAAATTAGATTCCTTGCAATTTTATTGCAATGTAATTAAAAAGTAACCAAGGGAATACAAAACTCAGTCTTCAGAGATGTTCATCATCGGACTAAAAAGAAACAGAATAAAAAGGATTCAGCAACTTGCTGGCTTTGTAGATGATTTATTTGTTTACTGCTCAAACTGGAAAAAAAAAATGCTGTGAATTGCCACACTGCACATATGGAAAAATATGGAAAAAATCAGATTTAGTAAAATGTTATTCAAAGCTATGTATATTTTTATTGAAAGTTGTTTTCAATTTGTATTTAAAAACAAAAGCATGAATTCCTAAACAAAACATCCTTCTTGTGTGAAATCATTCTTGTAATCCAAAATAAGGCATTTGTGACTTTTTAATTTTCAAAGCTTTCATTTCCAGTGAAAATGATGTGAGGACCTCATTAGATGAGGTCCATCTGAACCTTTATTTTCTGTTAAATACTTAGCTGAAAACCCTTCAGCTGCTTTGGCAAGCACCCACAAACCCACAGAGCAACCGCGTTCTGGCAGCAGTAGCACCAGCCTGCATCCCTGTCTAAGTCTATAACCGTTTTCCAATGCCTACTGACTTCATCAAGACAATATAGCCTCATAGTGCAAGGTGTTGGGTTTCTACAGAAGAAATACCCTACGTTTGGTTTGCTGCACTATGTCCATTCCTTGTTCAGAACTAACATCCCCACCTCGTCTGGTCCCCCATGGCTGGGGCTGTGCTGAGGTGTGTCTAGATCCGGAATTAGGAACCTGGTTATATTTTTAAAGCCAGAACAGTTATATTGGTTCACATGGAAATGTGTATAAGGTTCTTAGTGGGAGGGACAGTTAATCTCCATTCCCCGTGGGTGGGAAGAGGGAGCCTACAAGGTGCTGCCAGCAAAGCAAGGTGACAACCAAGAGGGATGGTGATGTAGCCACTGATGTCGAGGAAGGGTAAATATCTGTGTGAGACTTCCACCTCCCCCTGCTGTCGTTAGTCCAGACGGTAGGTAATTTGGAAAATTCAGCAATGACTCCTTCCAGTGCCTTCCCAGTGTCCCTGTGCCTTTCTGGCTCTGAAAACAAATGGGAAATTTTTTGTATTTGGCTTTGGTGAGGAACACGTGAAAAGCAAGCTGTCTTTCTTTTTAAATAGCTTTGAGGCAGAAACAATTAGAGACCCTCTGTAATGAAACTACTGACTAACAGGCTAACCCAAAAAGACAACTCTTCTGATGCAGAAAATAATGAGGGCTGCCCTAAACTTTTAATCAGGAACTCAACTTTTATTTGCAGCTCCTGACAAGGATAGCATCCCTAATAACATTTCTGACAGTTCCAAACTCCTGAAATTAATATGAGAGCAACGAGAATTTAATGGAAGTGCTAATTACAGATGCTGGAATTATTCTGCTTCAAGTCAAACCTCTGATGTGGAGAAACTCAGCACGGATGGGCTGTCATCTAGTTTCTATGAGGTTTTGCTGTGAAAGGTGACCCTGGCTTTACGCACCTTCATTCTGCGAGGCATAGGCATCCTTCCTTCCCATTGACTTCCACACCTTGTGAAGAATTAGGATGCAAACAATTATTTCTTCTTGCCCTGGAGACTGTACCACTCATACCCCTAATGCATGCTGTTCCCTCTGTCTCCCCTCTCACGATTAGTCGTAATGTCCTCGACTGGCAGGATTGCATCCAGGCTTTTTCTGAAAACCACCGACTGATTTCAGTGCATCAAGCCCAGGTGGTTGTAGCAGTTTGATCCTAGGTTGCCACCTGTGCAGCAGGAACAACCAAACCTCACATGCAAGACCTGCTTGGCTGTACTTTACAGTCTAATGTACTGGGACAAACTGGTGCCACCAGTCTGGAGCTGCTGCCCGTGGTTGTTCACACATCGCTGGTGCAAGGGCTGGAGGTCAGGGCCAGGCAGCCTCTGGGGACATGAGAGAAGACTGATTTGTGAGGAGTGGCCACGTCAGTCTTTGATCCACCTACACTCCTGCGTGAACATCTCCAAAATCTCAGATTTTTGTAAAGGAGATTTGATGTTATCAGTGGCTCACTCATGCCTCACCCCAGAGCCACTTTTCACCTTGGGCTTCCTCCAGAGCTCAAAGAGGTGTGTGGGGACCACATCTCCAGACCCAGCAGGCTGTGGGAAGGCTTGTGCTATTCTGGTGCATGCAGCCTCAGCCTGCCACTTTCCCAGCCGTGCTGCAAGGCTGCTGCTGTCCAGATGAGATGCCCTAAGTGCCGAGAAGAGCCTTATCATCACCTTTCAAAGGGTTTTATCTTTTTTTTTTTTTTAGAAGTTGGCTACACGGCAGCATGCCCACACTGCCCTCTTTACATATCCTGAAAAGGCTCTATCAGCTGGTTGTTTAGCAGTCAGGAGATCAAGAATTAAGTCTGAAGGCTTCAGAGGGAGAGCTTCCCTTTCAAACTACTCGTTAGAGACCAGAGGAAGTCACAGACCTTGGGCCTGGCCATGGATCTTTCCCAAAAAGTGAACAAATTGTGATGTGTGATTTTTTTCCTGCCTTTTTTTTTTTTTTTTTTTGCAGCCAGCTGTGAAACCTGAACCTTGATATTAGTTCCAACTGTTGAATGGCATTAGATGATTCATCTCTGCTATTAACACAAAAAGTAATACCACTTTCTGCTTTGTACTTAATGCCTTTTGAGAAATAGATGAAGACATAAGGGACATCGAAGAATTATTTAATCTAAGCCTTTTTCTTTGGGCCCTCATTTTCTCTCTTTATTGAATGATTACACTCTGGTTGCTGCCCTTGCCCAGCTCCACTGGAGACACAGCGGCAGCAGCCGTCTCGCCCTGCTTCAGCGCCCCTCTCGTGACAGAGGGGTGTGCGTCTTCCACAGGCAGTAATAAATGCTCCTTGATGGAAGAGAGGAAAAAAAAAAAAAGAGGGGAAAGACAAGCTGGTTTCACTATGCTCTGTTAATAAGCCAAAGCCAGTATCATTAAAATGTCAGCATGAGCAATGAAAATTGAAGGAAGTCTCGGTGATTGGGCTGAAAATCTCATTCAGCCAAGGAGGTGGCTTGGAGGTTTTCCATGCTATCTGGTCAATGTTCACGGAGTCATGTGCACAGATACAAATGTTCCCAGGAAACATTGCAATGAATCAATGTGCTCCACGGCAATACAGATCGAGAAGTTTTTGTTGGGGTGGTAATGCTTGGCAAAGGACGTGGGTTGGCAGCTGAAAGCTGATGGCCCATTGTAGGGATTTCTGAGCTCTTACTACATTTTGAGGACCTAGAGAGAGTGGACTTGGCACATCCCCTTCCCTTCACTCCTTCTGCTCTGCTATTAAGAAGGGGAGCAACAGATCAAATATGAAATGTGAGAAGTAAAAATGAGAGTCAAGAGAAATCCTATGGCATTAAATTTTGGGGAAGCATGTTTGTAAACCTAATACTTAGTTCCAAATATCACTGTAACATAACAATCCCTCTACGGTTCCTTGAAATCACAGCTCACATACTGTGAAAGCCCTGAACAAACTTCCCCCACCATCAGAAACACGCATTGCAATCCCCCTGCATTTTCCTGGGGCTGAACCCACCCAGAGCAGTGGGGCCGAGGTGAAGCCATGCCAGGATCCGCGAGCTGCAGAGCAGAGGTGGCTGCTCCGCACATGGCATCCTCGTCAGCAGATTCCTCCATCCCCAGGTGACAAAATCATCTGGCTAGTTTCGCAGGGAGAAACACCACTCTTCCACCTCTCATCACCTCGCTCCTCTCATCAGGTGGGAGCCTTGCCGAGCCTGTGGGGCTGGCTGCTGCTTGGGTTGAGCTGTCCCAGAGCCATGTCTCTGTCTGTGTGCATGGTTTCTCTGAATAAATTAATACATTTTCGAATACATATTCAAATACATATTCACACTGTTTTCTCTCACCCCATTTTATTTTCTTCCTGCATCTAACAGTAGTCCCTTGCCTTGCTTTGAGTTCAAGTTCCCCTGGGCTGTGATCTTCTTTTGTGTCCCCTCCGCCCTGTCCCTGCCGTGCCATGTCCCGGTCCCCAGACTGATGGGAGGGGATGGGGCCCTCTGCTTTCATTTCATGAAAGCTGTCTTTGCTTTTGCTGGGTGCTGGGGCAGTGCTGCCAGAGGAGGGCTGGCACTCGCTCACACTAAAAGACACCTGCAGGCTCTGAGCTAAAGAGCTTTGGGTGCTATGAGCTGCAGGAGAATGTCATTTTTTATATCAGCATCTTAAAAGTGCCAGTCACCTGTGTAACGCAGTGGTAAGAGGCCTCCTAACAACCTGTATTTGTTGTTTATTGGGGCTTGCAAGTGCTATTATAACAGGAGTAAATTATACAGAAAGGAAGGAGCTAGTCTGCTGGGGCAGAACATCAAGTTCCATCTCCTCCAGCGAGGTCCTCGCTGCTCTCCAGGACATCGGCTTTACCAATATGAAGCTGCATTTTCCCAGCACATCAGTCCTGTGATTATTTCCCCAGCACTGACAGCATCCTCGCTACTTTCTCATTATTTAGTAGGTGTGTAAGAGCCCGGTCCATCTCCTGTTAAAGTCCATAACTATCTTCTTTAATTAGCATTCAAATTACTGCCATTCTACTAACATTACTGTCACCGAGGTGCAGCACGGCCACGCTCCAGCTCTGTTCTTCCTTTGAAGTCTCTGAGGTGAGATGTGTCCACAGAGGCTAGGAGGGATCCAGTGACAATCACAGGCTCTCTGAGATGCTGGTAGAGGAAAAAGAGGAAACGGAGGAGGAGGAGGAGGAGGAGGAGGAGGAGGAGGAGGAGGGGGAGGAGGAGGAGGAGAAGGAGGCTCTCCCAGAATGGTGGGTCCAGCAGTGGGGTGGGGAGATGTGGCTGCAATGCCCATGGGAGGGCAGTTTAATTGCCCTGTTCCCTTCAAATGAATGACTTGAGAGCATCAGAGATGCAATTTTAACCACAGAAAAGGGAGCCTTTCCTCCTTTTTCCTCTGAGCTGGATCACTGAGGGCTGCAGTGACCTTGGCACACAGCAGACTTCCACCAAGCGCTGGGCTGGGGCCCAGGAATTAAGATGTGCAGGTTTCTAAGGCCAATTACAGCACATGGGGGTGAATGATAACTGGCTCGGATGCTGCAGCCTGGAAAACTGGTTCCCAGCTTTCTCAGTGCCAGGTTTACCCTGCGGTGCTGCACTCTGAAGTGCAGTCCATCAAGGAATTGATGTAGATACCGAAGAGGTGCAGGGGATCTGGCCCCGTGCTGTGACGGATGGGTCATCACGACTCCCCCCAAGTACCTGGGGAGTGGGACACGGGTAGAGTGGTTCAGGTGCTGGGACTGCAGGGTGTGTTTGCTGTGAGACTGTTTGTTCAGATTGTGATCAGAGGAATTTGCGGTACTTCAGTCAAAAGTTAAAAAAAAAAAAAAAAAAAAAGGCAAGAAAGAATGTGCTTTGATAAAGTTAAAGAGCAGAACAAACCTTGCTCCCTGCTGACTGTACCAAGGTTTGCTGAAATTTAGCTTATCAGCACACAGTGATATTTGCTAGCAAAATAGACTAAATGATCTAAACCGAAGCACCTGGGACTGTTATGAACCGCCTATGCCTTAGAACAGAAAATTGCTTTATACCGGGGCTCTCAGGCTTTTCTTGTAACGTCCTTCTCTAGTTTGAGATTACCTTCTGAAGACATCTGTTTTCATCTGTGAAAGCTCAGGCTGCCACGTGTTTTTCTCTGACCCCAAAGCCTATTTTAACTTTGGTACTATTTAAACTCTTGCCATTTTTTAGACTATTCAGTTTGACAACAACCCGGTACAATGAGGTACCAAGGTGCACAGAAATGTGTGCTTTGCCCTGGGTCCCAGGGGAGGTTAGTGCTGGAGCTAGGGCGACTACTGCTTAAACCCCAGAGCTATGTATTTTGCCTCTTCCTTCCCTTTCCTTTCTCTGAGTTGGCAGCAAGACCTTCCTGACAAGGATAGCAACTGTGCACTTGGAGAAGTGACCTTTGAATGTGTATTTTTTACCTGTTTGGATGCAGGGGCAAACATGGAACCAGGATTTTGCCTGCAGGACGGAGAACATTAGCTGCCATGAGGTATTAGCATGGCACCAAGCACCACTTCACCTACACATCTTGCCAGTCTGTTGGAGCAAACTCTTGCCATGATGCTACAGGAGATGGGGTGCATGGGGCAGGGATGGGGAGCAGGGCCCCCCCTTGCTGGCACCACGGGGCGCCCCATCTTCCCCTCTGCTGTATTCCTGATTCATTCACATCTCGCAGCAGGGTGCCATTTATCTAGATGTGCCTGCTCAACAAAACCTCATTTTCCTAACTGCTATGATAGTCTCACCTCGACTGCTTTTTGAAAATAGAAAAATCCACGCAGCTAAAATGGAGCGTTTTGATGAGTATCTTCATGCTTTTTCAGCTCTTTCTTTGCTTCACATCATAGAAAACTTCAGAACCTCACCTTAGCACCTGAAGCACCGATTTCAATTTACATTTATTTCAGACACCACAAAGTGAATCCCTAATTCCCCGAGAATTGTTAACTCTTCTCTTTTTTGAGGTAAAGAATGAAGAAAAGGGTCTGAAAGAAATCCACGTGTTGTACATAATAACAATTCACAGTGAAGCAAATACCCTTAATGTCCCAAGGAAAGTTCTTGCAATAAAATATATGCAGTTCTCTCTCTTTGGCAGTTAATTCCTATTTCACACTTTTTATCCACTGAGACTTTCAATTTTCTGAGCAAAATGAGAAAATGGGCTCTAGGTGCTTCATCCTTGGGAGCAGCAGCAGCAGCATTGGAGAGAAAGGAGTTTCCTCCTGAAACCTGGGGGATTCCTGGCCTCCTGCAGGTAAGGAGTGGGACACAGCAGGGAGGGAGGGGGGATTCCTCCCTTGCAGTGTGGTTACAGCAGGAAGTCTCCAAAGGAGAATTTTAAGGAGCAGTCACTTAAACAAAATTGTGATACATATTCTGACAGAAAAAAGGAAAAAGAAGAAAAAAGAAAAAAAAAAAGCCATAACTTACTTTTAAAGCTTAGAAAATGGAAAAATGGCTATGTTTAATAGCAATGTATCTATCCCCCTTGGAATGTGAATGAAGATTAATCCTCCATCATGTTGGAAAAAAACTAGCTTTGAAATTACTATTGCAGTGATTTTAAATTAGCATATACAGCATACAGCAGAGTCAGTTCTTTTCCTCTGAGTGTGTCCACTCTGGGCACTTTTTAGCTCAAATTTAATTGACCGTCAATTAATGTAAAGTAGTCACACATTTTTAAGGCTAGTGTAGACATTTTCCTGTATTAATCTCCAAGTTAGCTGATAATTAATCTGAGATACCTACCATCACCCAACCCCAGTGATAGTTTTATCTACCAGATATATGAGGTGCTTGTTACTGAAAAGAACAATTACATCTTCATTCAAAAATAGCTGGGGAGCAGTATTTAATTAGAGCTACATGCTGTATATTGTGGACAACTGACTTACATAGAGACAGAGACTTGAGTGGTCTGAGTTATATATCCAGCTTTGCTGTCAGGTGTGCAGATCACCTCGGAAAATTGTTTACATCTTTGTGCTTCTCTTTTGACCTCATCCCTAACACTGACAAAAGTGAATGAAAAATGCTGTATCAAACCATTAATTTTTTTTTTTAATACTGAGTACTTAGTGTCTTTTTTTTTTTTTTTTTTTTTGGGTTGGTTTGTTTGTTTTAAAGGAAATTTCAGAACTAAAACAAAATATTTCCCTTCAAACATTTGACCTGAAGTTACTTGTGACTTTCTCTGAACAATTGAAAGCATTGTGAGAAGAGTCGGTCTGCTGCAAAAACACTGCTGTTCTTGCACCCATCTGGCTCACCTATCATCATTTGGAACAGGACAGAGGGAATGAACAGGTGCTTTTGCTCTTGCATGACGTTTCCCAATCAGTCTGTACAGCCAGGCATGGCTCAAAGATAATGCCAGGCTCACTGCAAGCAAAGACTGTTTGGCGCTCTCACTGTTTCTTCCCTTGTCTCAGAAAAACAGCTACTACCCGCAGAAAAAAGCATCACCTCGCTTTACAACTGCTCTGCACCTCTGCAAGGAGCCCTGCTATGCAAGCTGGTACATACAGGAGAGCGAACGGCTTCATACAAATGCCAGAAACGTGCATTTCACATCCTATCTTGTTTCCGAAAGCAAGCAGAACCAGCTGCTAATGCTCTAATGCTGAGAACTGGTGAGGCGCACACCGCTAGCCGTGGCTGAGCCCGGCAGTCCTTGAGAGGGCTGAGCGCTGGCCGAGCCTTTGGCTTTCTGCTGGTCAGGACCCCACATCCCAAAGTGCTGGTGGCTCGTTCTTAGATCCTGAAAACAAACGTGTTGCCCGGTGTTATTATGAAAGATGCTGCAGAAACCATCGGGGCCTCTTTCATTTGCCTGATTAAAGCAAAACACTTAATCAAGAGAGACCAAGTGGATTATTCCAGCCTGACTGTTCTGCTCTAAGGACCCCACTGCATTCCTTGCATCAGGAGTCACACCAACACTTCAACAGCTAGATTTGCTGGACCCACAAAACCCTCAAACCTCAGTGAATACCTCAAAATTGAGGTGTTACAGCGTGCTCAGCAAGGCCACAGGCTGGACTGGGCTGGCCAGTCTTCCCAATTCAACCATACAAATACATATTGGCCATACTGGGGGAGAACATCCTGGGGAGCTGGTGCCCCATGGTGCTGCAATACAGGCAACAAGGACGTTCATTCTCCTACCCCAACCACCAGGAAAAAAGCCATCACCCTTGCTTTGCAAAGATGAGCTTCAGCTTTGTGATTCACTCCAGAAATCCCTTCTAGTCTGCAGATAACCCCGTGGCTTGAGGAATAGAAATTTCTGCAAAGGTGATTGAAGAAAGCCCCTATACAAACACTGGAAGTGTCTTAATCAAGTTCACTAACAGTGCCACTGTGAAGTGATTGAGTTTTAAGTAAAAAAAGCCTTTTTTTTTTTTTTTTTTAAAGGAAGGTGGATACTTTCTATTGATTCTTTTTTTCTTCACTCAGGATTTTTTTTTTTTTTCAGTGAAACCATAAAGCAACTTTCACTGCAATATTCTTGGAAATAAATGGACCACATATTATGCACATTCATTTAAACCCACCAGATCTATTTAAAAAGAATAGGAGCTGATTGAGTTATCTTTCTGTAATTGAAAAGGAGCTTGGCTGTACCAGTCTTTTCACAAAATAATTTGTCTGCTTGAAAGTTGGATCATCAGCTGCAGTTAAAATTCATTCTGCTTTCAAGATGCTTGTTTTGTGTCTCCAGTCTAGTTTTTTTCCTACGCCATCCTGAGCTTGGTTTTTATAACTTGAACAAACTTTGGTGACTTAAATCAAAGCCTGGGAGGAGCAGCCCTGCTGCTAATCCAGTCTAACCCTGGCCTTGCGCCCTGCCCCATCACAGTGGGTTTATGGTTTGAGAAGGGTTTGTTTAGTAAGGATGCTTATTTAGGGTTCAGAATAAAGCCCTGCTATACTTCTTGGGCCCACAGCCTCTGCTGACTACTCACATAAGCCAGCACCTGGCTTCCATGAACAGGTCTGGGAAGGGCCTCTTAGTGCTCAGGGATACCCCCCAGATGTGGCACTGGGAGCTCAGCACCCCAGAGGTACTTTGATGCTCATTTCTTTGAGCCTCTCACCAAGGGATGTGCTCCCTTCTTGCATTAGTCAGATTTCCCTCCCAGGAGGTAACACCAGGGGAAGATTGGGGTATCCCAGCAACGTCCAGGCACAGCCAGAACCTCGGTGGCACCAGAGTGCCTCAATGGTGGCTGTCACCTCCAGAGCGAGGAGCTGAGATGCATGTGCCCTCAAAACCTTGAGCAGCAACATCACTTTGCAAGTGAGGAAGGAGGAAAAACAAACTGATCGAACAGCCTCAGCCCCAGGGAGTTCTGGCAGTCCTTTAACATGAGTAAAATTGATATAATCCATATCTATGGATCAGGACAAATGGCCAGACTAGCAGCCACTTGGTCGATTGTCCCCCAGGCCTGCAGAGGGGACCACAGTGCAGATGAAAGGCTCAGGGATGCTGCCTGGCCCACGGTGGCACTGAGGGCTGGGAGAGGAGCTGGCACGGGGTTGTGCTTCCAGAGCCTGACAGCATTCCTGATTTGTAGCCTTGTGGGAGGAGAAGCAGTCAGAAATCAATATTAGTGGATTTTAAATGAAGTCCTAAATTATCTCACCTTCGGTCATAGTGGATTAACTCCAGAATGATTCCTAAAATAATTATTGGCTTTATATGCAAAGAAATTATGTAGTGGGTATAGCATTATGTATCCCATTGCCAAAAGGGGAAGAAAAAGATTACAGGAAATGGCATCTTTTTTATTTTTTTATTTTTTTTTGTCTGCTAGGTTCTATGTAAAGACCTCCACGCTTACCTCCTAGAGAGTTACTGGTGAAAATATGATGCAATGTTATTTGTGGAGTAAGAACCACTGCTGCATATGACATAGATACAAAAATGATATCATCCATCAAATACAGAGGCTTTATAAATATCTGAATAGAGAATGATGTGCAAGTTGTTTTTCCTATTGGTTTTGGGACCAGGTGTCAGTAGACTTAATCAATGTACACATATATTAGTGTAATGCGAGTGAATCTTTATTACAGTAGAAGAGAAACACCTGTGATAGAAAAAGAGCAATATAAATACTTCTTCATCTCAGCCACAGCTGCTCTGGGATTCTTGTGCTGAATTCTAAGAGATAGTAAAACCCATAATCATTTCCTTCTTCTGTAGCCTCCAGCCAAAACACAATTAGAGTAAAGCACTGAGCTCTGCAAAAAGGAAGAGGTAAAACCATAACCCCAACACTACCTCCAGGGTGGGACGGGGATGAGCTTGAAGATGGCAGTCCCCTGGGTGAGAAACAATACTTTAGCCATGGGGATAACACCAGGCCCTAGCAGAAGGTCTGTGGCAAGGCCAAAAATCCTCAACCACCAGCCAGGGCCAGAAGCAAATAAGCACAAGTGCAAGGCCAGAACCCATGCAGCTTCTGGGCCAATGGTTGGGGTGCATGGGGTGAGGGTCTCAGATGGGGCTGATAAGGATAATTAGTGCCTATTAATGCACCCAGTGTCTCATGCTTTAAAAGTGCTGGAGTTACAGCTATGCTTTCTTTAGAAGGTTTTAGTCTAGGTTGCAGCATGTTGTTTGCTTCCGACTTCCTAGAAGTGCTTCTCAGGTAGGTACCATGCTATGGCAAGCCTCTGTGAGTTCAGAGACCTAAATATGCTTTACTTAATGATTTTAATGCTGCTATGCTATGATCGCTATTAGAGAGCGGGTTGCTGGTGGAACAGGTCTTCTGACAGTGCTTCAAGGGAAAGCTATAAATTTCTTCACCAGTTGTTATAGTTTTAGTCTATAGACAACCAATTTAACTCTGTCAGCAATTACTGAAGGCTTGGGATGAGGATGGTAAAACCTGGCAGGTGGCTGGGTGTTGCACAGCTGCTCCTTAGCAATTCAGATCTGCTCACAGTGAAGGAAGTTGTGGATGGGTTACAACCTTTCAGTAAGCTGTCTTTTTTGAGGTGGATCTGGCTGTGTCCAACTGTTATGAGCAGAATATGGCACTTCTAGAGCTGTATGGGTGGACTGACAGCCCTAAATGTGTGAGGGATGTATCTTTTGTCAGAATGACATCTGAGATGTAGGCGTATAGAGGTGCCAGTGGGTGACCAGGTCAACCTGGAGAAAGTGTCTGCTGGAGGTCATGGTGCTGTGTATGCCTCACTCACTCCATTGGTATGCAGGTCTGAGAAGAGTCAGGTTTGCCTTTGGAGGAGGTCTGGGAGCTGTTTCCAAAATCCAGTTGTGAACTGGGCCCTCTGGTCAGTACTGGGAGGCTGAGGCATCAGCAAACATGCTGCAGTGGATGTTGGGCTGTGGTCAGCTTCCTAGGGGAAGTTACTGGCCCCATCCCAGCCAGGCTTCGGCCAGGTGCTTAGCCCTTCAGATTGTCCTCTGGCATTCTCTCCCCTTTTTGTGAAGAAAATAGCTCCCACCAGTGAGTGTCAGGAACTTTTGGTATGAGCAGTCATAGCCCAGTGCACTTTTCCTTAAAGAAGCTTAAAAAAAAATCAAACTCCATACCTTGATGCACACATTTTATCTAGTAATTAAAAGCTCTTATCGCACCAAGCTCTGGTTTAAAAATAGTTCACAATCCCCCATGGACTACAGAGTGAAAAAAAAGTCTTTAAGCAACGTATGATAGAGAAGCTTATGTATTTCCTATCACTTCTGCAAGCTGTGTGGAGAGCCCTTTCCCAAGGAGGAAATCTGGAGAGACAATGTCAGTGGGAGAAGGAAGAGGAAAAGAGAATCACAACAATGAAATATTCATTCCTTTCTAAAATAAAAATAGCTTGAACTCTTCATGCATTTATCGTTCCAGCTGGATGGGGGTGGAGAGACACCCCTAGTGCAGAAAGATTCAGAAGGAACCAGTGATGAAGTCCCTCTTGACTTAAAGCAATCCACTGTGAAGGACCCATGAAGTCAGGCAATGACATGAGGTTTGTCCCCTTCCCTCTAGGCTTGGTGGTGGCTGTTTCTGGAGCTCTTTTCTCCTAGGGCACCAGAAGAAGCAGGGCTAGGGCCATCACCCTCTATCTACTATTTTTAGCTGTGAAAAAATAAAATTCAGTGTGCTGATGAGGAAACCAAGGTGGGTTTTGCAACAGGAGAAACCTGCCTTCCACCTTACCCTCCACAACCCTGAGGCCTCTCCAAATTTTGTCATTCCCAATTTCTGAAAAATATCAACGTCTGTGTGTGGAGTACCATAATACTATGGTTAGAAGTCCATTCTAGGAGATGGCCAAAGAATAGAAGTGGGCATTTATTGCTTTATTCTCCTATCGATTCAGCTTGATGATGTAGCATGGGCAAAGCCACCCCATGTGGCCGTGCTGCAGGAAGGCCTGCTCCTCCCTGCCTCTGCACGCCACACACATCACCCAAATTACACGCACAGCTGTTCCAGCACCAATTAGTCATGTGATATTTGAAACATCAAATATTCTTTCTCTGCTTATCAACACTGTAATTATGGCCTGTCAGGGCTTTACGCTCTTCTTAAAATAAACATCCAAATGTTCGTGTTAACCCTTCAGTGCTGTGCTGCTGCCTTCGTGCAGCAGCTCAGGGACCTCGGGGCCCATGGCATGGGGGGCAATGGGAGGATAAGGGCAGTGATGGGTGTAGGACCTGAGGTGCCAAGGCCATGGTTAGGCCCCTAGAGCTCTCAGCCATCTACTTCAAGGCCTTAGCAATGTCACCCTTATTCCTTTCCCAGCATACAACAATTTTGAAGCTAACTTGGCTATGACAAAGCCTTGCAGCATCCTGGGCAGAAGAGATACCTCATTTGAGACCATCTTTTTTTTTTTTTTTTTTTTTTTTTTTCCCTGCCAGATGTTTTTTCTATTTAATTAAAACTTTACAGGAAATAACCATATTTTGATTCTGTTTTCATTTTGCGTACTAAGTCAGTTTACCTTTGAGCCATTGTCCAAACCTGCTTGTGCTTTCAGTTTATGAAAAGGGTATGAAAAAAACAAGGTATGAATTTTTTAAGACTTCTTCTGAGAAGAAATTTTTTCTGCAGTTTCGTGTAGGAAAAGAGGCTTATTTTCTCAGTCAGCACTAGTGCTAGCTGACGCTGATTGCGCAGCCCCAAGCACAACACAAAACCTCTCACCCAGGCAGGAGATGTAAAGACTTTGCCTGCTTTGTTTCAGTGGCCAGTCAGCTCCTGTGCACTGGGCTCTGTACAAGACACAGCTGCTGCCACCCTCCCTGGAGCTGCTGCCCCACTGTGACCAGTGCTGTGATGGCTGGGAGGCCTTGTGGTGCTTTGGGGGCTGCAGGAGGGAGAGGTCAAGCTTTGCTGAATATGTGCAGCAAGTGCGTGCACTGCTGCAGGCTAAATTTTGCAGATGCAAATGATCTGGGTCATTCCTCCCAAGTCACCTCTGCTTTTTCATAGGATGAGCTTGGCAGCCTGTACTCACAAAGGACTGCGGCTGTGTCTGGTTGAGAACAAGGGGCTGCCCTGGGATACCCCCTCTGACCTCACAGGGCACTGGGGCCCTGGGTGCTGTTTGGGCTTTGAATTTCCCCGCACTAAATTTGCCCCAAATGGCTGGTAAGTGAGCAGAGGCTGCAGCAGAGACCCTGTATGCTTGCTGGCTTTGAACAACAGGCCAGCTCTGTTCTCCCCTTCCTGGTGACCTTAGTCTCTCCACTCTTCACGCTTCCGTTGGCTTTTCTATGCAGCATTCTGTTCAGAAACTTGATGCTACTCAGCGCACTGCAGTTATAGTGGTGACGTGCAGGCTTGTTTTTTCCATTATTCTCTATTGCTGCTTAATGACCTAAACATCTTGTACACTTTTGATAAGTTGGCTGAGGTGTACAGATTCAAGGCCAGGAGCTTCTCCCACACAGGGCCCTTGGAGCTGAGCAATGAGGCAGCCCATCTGCAGCACTGAGGGCATGGCAGCAGCAAGGTAGCCGTGTCTCACTGCCCTGGGAGCAACCCTGACTTGTGGGCACGGCTCCCAGCTCACACAACAGCATGGAGGCCCTGCCTCAGCAGCAAATGCCAATACAGGTGGTGGTGTTGGCTAGGAGTAGCTAAGAGAAACTCACCTCTGTCTCAGCTTCTCTTTCTGGGTGCCCCATTTTATCCCAGTCTTGTGACAACTTATTTAGTGAAGGGTAGAGCCTGGCTTGCATCCTGAATAGCAGCTCTAGCCCAATCTAATGCTGTATCTGTGTTGGGAGTCACCCAACTTGCACTTCTATTATTTATAAGGATAGTCTGACCTCAGTGCCAGGGAAGGTTATGGATCAGATCATCACACAGCACATAGGGTGGCACTAAGGGACATGGCTTAGTGATGGGACTTGGAAGCTCAGGTTGATGGTTGGACTTGATCTGGAAGGTCTTTTCCAACCTAGATGTATCTGATTCTATGATTCTAAGGATATTTTAAGAATGTGTTTTCAGGCAATCCTTTCCTGCCATCTATTGTTTTGCCTTTCTAGGGTGGCAGGAATTATTTGTTTACAACAACAACAAAAAAAGAATGAAAGTAAGAAATTACTTTAAATTTCAAACTCAAGTGGTCCATTGAGGCTTGGTATGGGCAGAGGGGGATGCAAGGCATGGTGCTTGGGTGGCACTGGTGTGGCTTGGGCAGGTCAGCTGTGAGCTGAATTGCCTGACCTCAGCACCAGATCTCACAAATTCACCATCCAGCCTAGCAGACCTGGAGCCTGTACCTGCTGCTATGTGCTTAGACACCCAAGGATAGTGAGGATGCTGTTGTCGGCACTCATCCCTTACAAGGCACAGGCAAATTGGCTTGGACGTGCTGACTGCTGCTGGCAGGTACCCAATTAACCTTGCTAATCAGCTGCTTTTTGAGGAGGAAAGTGTACTGCTCCTGCAGGGACTTCATTTTTTACTTCAGGTTGATTGAGATTCATGTACTTCAATATTTTAGCATTCCTCTGTTAACAGTATTGGGTCTGGCTGGAATGTGAAGGGTTTTTCCTATGCCAGAACAAGGCAGAGTTTTTCCATGGAGGCTGGCATTCCTGCAAATCAGGTCTGGGCTGGGGAATGCTGAGAACTTAGTACCACTGAAGGAAATACAGAGAAAAAGATAAGAAAATCTATAGGGAAGATCATCTCATGGGATAAAATAGCAAAGAGAAAACAGGATTCAATACAACATTTTGTAGAGCTCTGAAGTTCACATGTGTTTTGCTGAGGCTGGTTCCACAGACCCCAGCTAAACGTGGGTCCTGCCAACTTGCACAGTAATTTAAAACTCAAAGATAAACTGTGCTGGAGAGTGCTGCTGCCTGTCCCAAAAGCACAGAACAGCCTTGGTTGGCAGGGTGGGCTGGAAAAGCCTGGACTTCAATTATTCACTGCCAAAGAATGTGTATGCAAGGGCTGCTGCCTGGTGAGCCCCTCGGCAGCAACCAGCCCCGGGGGCACAGCTGGTGGCAGCAGGAGAGGGGTTGGACTTTGGATGTTATAGCACACTAAAACCAAAACTTGGCCCAAACCAGGGCTGCATTAAACTTGGAACGTTTTATTACCCCTTTTTCCAGAAAGCACCCTGCAAAAGGAGCATTTTTTCAGCTGCATCATGATGAGCTGCAAACCTCTTCTGCAAGCCTGACCTGCAGAGCCAAAAGTCAGTCCCCAAATTTGTTCGAGAAGGACATTCCACCCACAAGTACAAGCATATGCATTTATGGGCTATACTTATGCAAGAAAACACTATAATTTTAAAGGCTATCTTTATGCCAGAACACCTTAAAAGAGACCATCTGAACATCCAGGCGTGCAGCTCCATCTCTGGAGCACTGGTTCAAGGCATCGCTGGTCCCCTCTTCTTTCACTTGCTGCCCTTAGCCCTGCAGAAGTGCTGCTGAAGAGGAGAACAGCTCTGTCTTAGCACTCACTGCTTAAGACTGGAGGTGGCCTGAAAGATGTGCTCTCTTTATTAAATAAAATCACTTCTGAAGGTATTTTCTCCCGGCTGAATTTATCAGTTTAAACAGTTCAATTAAAAGGCCAGCAGTGTCCTTAAGGGTGCTGTCTTTCATCACTGATGAGAAGATGAATGCTGTACAGACGGATCGCAGAGAGATGACAAATAGCATCACACCCAGAGCTCAAAAATAAAAAGGAAATGAAAAATTCCCCAAGCAAATATCTTCCCCTTCTCCTTGTGTTGCTCCAACCACACCATGCACAACAGCACATCCCTGCATACCCTGTATGTGTCCTTGGCTTAAAATTTCTTCCTTGTGACTGGATCATAAAGTTTTTGTGGCTGTACCCTGCTCAGTTCCCTATCCTGTAGGGATTTGGCCCTGGAGAAAAGCATCCAGAAATATCAGCCTATCCCTGCCTGTCATGGCCCTGTGCCCCGGCTGCAGACATGATTTTTCCCTAGAAAACAAGCCATTGATTCACTCCTGGGGCTCATGCTGACTTTGGTAACTGTAAGGTAGCTTTGGCTCTGTATGCCTTGGCTTGCCTGTGCTCAGCACACTCAAACAAGAGCAGAAGATGACTTCATGCCCAAAGGCTCATGTCTTTGCAGCAGTCCTGTAAACTGTGAACCTAGAGACTGTACTCTTGAGGCACTCCAAGCCCAATTGCAATTACACATGGACAGTGAAGCTCATGTCCAGGCTGAATCTCACAGTCAGGGGACATGTCAAAAAGCCTTGAATGGCTGTACAGTCCTCACTAAAGTGAAATGAGAGGCTGTTTTATCTCCCATTGAACCCAGTAATATTGAGTAGGTTAATGTAATTCATATTTTATTTTTCTGTTCATAATTCTTAAGGTTTCAAAACTTGCATATGCTCATTTGTTTCTTAAGGAACAGGAGATGTTACACAGTGCAAATGTGTTATGCTTTGGGATTGCATTAATTTTTTATATTTCATATGCTGGAGTTATTCTGGAGTCACTGAGTACGAGCTCTGCCAGATTCAAACCAAAAGATAAAAAAAAAAAAAAAAAAAAAAGTGGAGACATTAAAAGTAAGCACACGAGTGAGAAAGACTCTGACTCTGTCTCCACTGTCTGTGAATGAATAGTCACCATAGTCACCAGGGGAAAAACATTTTGAAAAATCCAGGTAAATCAATTAGTTTTGCTTAATTTCCTCCTCACTTGCATTGCCTTATCGTTTTTCACCACATTTTGATAGAACATGGTGCTGTGCACCATGGCTGCTGGTGGCTGAGAACCTGAGAACTGATAGCAAATCCTGGTGGACACTCATGGCTTATCTGGGGGATTTTTTTGGGAAGAATCCTCTGTGCCTGTACTAGTAGAGGAATGGGACTCTATGGCACTGATGGTTAGTTTTGAGAAGTTCCAAACTTGTCAAGTGATTGACACCCTGATCTTTGGCCTGGCTTATGAGTAAGGCCAGGCTGAACTGGAGGAACGTGGGCTCTGGTGGCTGTAAAGTCTGTATGTTGATAGGTTATTATTTTGTTTGACTGGCCTTCACCAGGACACCTTTGTCTGTGGGGTGCAGTAGGAGATTTTGGGGGGTAAACTCAGCCCATGTGCTGGGGCTGGTGGGGGCATTTGTTCTGCAGCACTTCCCTGTTTCTTTAGAAAGTATGGACTAAAAATCTAGAAGTAAACTGGCCCTGTTTCCCAGGGGTCAGAAATGTGTGAAAACAATCAATCTGGAGCTGTCAAAATGTTTCCATCAAGCTGCTTTTGGCTTGGAGCTGACCTGCTTGGGCTACTGCCCCTTTGGAGATGAGCCCAGTGCTTGTATTGCACCAGCCTGGCCATTTCGCTGAGTCTTGGTGGTGTCAAGAAGGAGAAGGATCCACAGGATTTTGGGGAAAGGAAGGCTCTTCATCAGCCTCCCTTACTGTAATGCTCACCACCCTCATGGCATCATGGCAGTGTTCTCTGCCAGAGGACATCAGAAGTCTCTTCTCCTGTCCCTGTTGTGTGGTAGCTTGGTTGTGACCCCACTCTGGGTGCCAGAGCTAACTTTGCAGATGCTCTGCCCCAGGAGAATGGCTTAATCCATGTGCCTGTGGTGTCCACCTCTGAGCTGGGCTGTTTGGGGGCTGCGCAGGTGTCTCTGGACAGAGCTGCCTTGAGCTCTGTAGAAGGATCCAAGCAGCTCTGCTGGCAGAGCAGCATTTGGCAGCAGTGCTAGATGGCACTGAGGGCACGCCTTGAACAACAAGGGTTAAAAAAGATGTTGAACAATGACTCATTAACTAAATGTCTTTCATCTGGGGCAGGGCCAGGGGGCCTGTGGAAAAAATGGCACATCGCTGTGTAGTTAGAGCTGTATCCTAATGCGCACGTGCACGCGGCGCTGCGGGAAGGCTATTCAGGCAGCTCTATTTCTGGCATTTTGTAACTTTTCAGAGCTTGCTTTTGCAACCTGAATAATATTCCCTTAAATGTAGGGTTTGGGTTGCCTTTTTTTTTTTTTTTCTTTGGATGTAATTATAATCTTGTTCTACATAATTTAACATCGTCAGGGCAGGAGATTTTTATCCAAGTCTGGAAGTAATTGTTTGACTAGCTTGTTAAACAGCTTGAGGCAACATGAGGAGAGGACAAGGGTGCACATTTCCAGCCATATAACGAAGAATAGGACAAGCCCACCCTGGGTGTGCACAAAACCTTTGTGGTGGATGGGATGGTAGTGAGTTTGGGGCAGTGATTAAATCATTGCCATGTTCACGGCTCCTGCAAATACTGTGCATGAGTGATAAAGGTCACTACCGAGATGTCCACGCAGGCATGGAAGGGATTGTGCAGCCCGCTATACCCCTCTGTTTGTGGGCTGCTTAGCTCCTGCTGCTGGTCTGCTAGATTAGCAGCCCCAAGAAGGCAGAGGAGATGGAAGAAAATCTGTTTTTGTGGCTGTGAAATGCTGTCCTGGCTCCAGAGGAGCTGTGCCAGGTGCCTGGCCCAAGGTGGGCTGTCATTTACTGCTCTTGGTTTGAAGGTTATTTCAGGCATGGGACTGCAGGATGTGGGCTGGGGATGTGCTTCAGCCTAGCAGAAGGGTTGGTGGTCAATGACTGCTTGAGAGGGCCCTGGAAGTTTCTTCCTTAATCTCCTTCGGGGACCATCAAGTCATCGGTGGTGATGGGTCCATAGCAAGCCACGTGGTAATGGCCGACTCCAGGGTTGAAGGACAGGTGACACCAAGGCCTCCTTGTCCAAGCATCACAGTTTGAATTAATGTTGACTCTGTCTACAGGGCTCCTAAGATGGGAGGTGGGTGACTCTTGGGTTTTTCTTCTCCTGCTGTCCTACGTGTGTTGACCAGCATGGCCAAGTCACGCTGGGAGAGAGCCCAGAAGTGGTGGGAGGGGACTCTGGAAGGATATGAGGGAACAACAAATTTCCTAGATCATTAATTTGCTATTTGTGGCCAGAATGTTATTGGCTCGAGATGAAGGACTGCCAGCGACAGCAGCAGAAATCTGGGACTGCAGATGTTTTCCTCCTTAAGGCGACTGCTTGGCAGCACCAGGCTAATGGCAGGACACGGGGACATCAAAAGCAGCGTGTGCCTCCCGAATTCCTGCTGGCAGACAGGGCTATCAAACACAGGCGTAAGACAAGACCCTGAATGAAGGTTTTGCTCCAGTAGAATTTCCTTAGCTTCAGGAGGAATTTTGATGGAGTACAGACCTCCTAATTTTGACAGGAGAGTATCTGAATTCCCTCTAATGGCAGTTCTAATTTTGATACTCCTTAGCACGGGGAAAGCCTTTTGGATAGCTCTGCCTGTGTCCTTAATAGGACGTGTCTGACTTAAAGGAGTGAAAAATGGAGTGTGATGGAGTGTTAGCAGAAAATCAGGTTTTTGAACAAGGTTGGTCAAATTCTTTGCCTGCAGCCAACTCCATCACGGTCTCTAACACGGCTCCTGCTTGCCAGCCAAGCCCTGTGCTGCAGGGCACTCACCTGCCTGCCCCACAGTGCCACTGCCCCCAAAACCCAGAGCTTCCCCTGTTCCTTGTGTGGGTTTTGCAGCGCTTGCATTCCCTCCTTGCTCACCACCCAGCTGATAGTACTCAGGTCTGCTGGTTTATTGTGGAGCCCCAGGGCTCACCCCATGGGTGTGCTGTTGGGGGATCTGAGTGCTTAAATATTTGGCCCCAAAGCAGCTAAATGCCATGGGTTTGGCAAGCTGAAGACAGGTTTTCTGTCTTCAACCCCTTGTCTTTGATAAGCTGAGGAGAAAAAGCCAACAGTGACTTTGGAGAAGCGGTACCCTTTTGGTCAGTAGAGTTATGCTGGAAATGTTTCCACTGCATTTTTCTGCAGCATTTTTATTTTCCTTTAGGTTTTTCTTTTAAGGTTTGCCTGGCACAAAGACTTCTGACATGGTGGAACAGTCCCCATGCTGTCCCAGGTCAGGTATGAGTGAGTGCAAGCTGTGAGCACCTGCAGGGAGGACAGTCCCACCACTGGTCATGTCCCTGCCTTCTGCATTGATTAATTCATTGGTCTGCTTTTGAATCCTGATTTGTTTGCGACCAGCGGAAGCTTGGCTGCTGATCTCAGCAGAGGGAGGTCAGATGTCCAGACTGGGTAGTCTTGCCTTGGAATTTTTTCTCTGTTTTCTCAATACTGAACACTCAAAATGTTTAGTGTCTGGATCAGCAGCATTAATAACCAGCTGCTCGCAGCAGCTTTACAGCTCGGGTAGTTCTTGGGTCATGCCTCTGGGGATAGCAGTGGCCAGACTGAGGGCTGTGCGCCCCGGCTGGTCAGGCTGCAGCACCCAGCTCAGTCACCAACTTTGGTTACCTGCGTTTTTCTCTGTGTGTGCTTTCCCACTCTCTCCTAAAGGCTCTTTAATAGAAACCTGGACTGATGGGACTTTTTAAAGGTAGCTTACACACTACGCAATGACAGTGCTCGTGGCAGGTTACTGGGACTGTGTTTCACTGCGGGGCAGGAGATAATATATAACATCTATAACGTCTGGTACCTGGAGCAGGGTGCAGGGCAGGAGGCAGTGGGTGCTGGGGGAC
Organism: Aythya fuligula; assembly: GCF_009819795.1. Lineage (NCBI taxonomy): Eukaryota > Metazoa > Chordata > Aves > Anseriformes > Anatidae > Aythya > Aythya fuligula. The sequence goes on from NC_045567.1 coordinate 19,213,264, forward strand.
AAAGAGCTCTGCTGCTGCCACTATCTTGCTTTCCCTCCCGTCTTTGAGCATATGGCAAAACTGAGTTTTGCAGCCTTCTGCGGTTTTAGCTCCCGTTGCATTGTTCAGCTGTCTGCCTGTATTAATGACTTCGAGCCTGCTCTTGTAAGGGGAGTGATAAAGGTGTTGCTGCGTAGTCGTCATGCTTTGCTGCCTGCTTAATCTGTGATGAACGTAACAGAGCTTATGTGCGTGGTGATTAAAATCAGGAGTGTCTTCCACGTGGAAGTGTCTCAAAGCCTTCTTCCTTCTTGCCTGCTTTATTCCAAGTCCGCAGCTGAGCAGCAGGCTCAGCACAATCCATCCTCTGTGATCTGGAGCTGCGTGCAGGTGGCTGGGTGGTAAAAAAAGGGCTTTTGTAATTGAAAATAGAATAGTAATTGCAGTTATGCAAAAGAATAGCCAAGTTGGAGACTTTAAGAAGAGGGATGATGAAACCTCCCACTTTTTCTCATATACATTATTGCACGATATATTAGAAAATCTACCCTAGGAGACTTTTTTCTTTTCTTGAGCATTTTAGCCTGAGCTGTGTGGGAAGCTTTTTTTCAATTCCATGACATTTTAGGTGATTTTTTTCCTATCCTGCATATGGCATGAAAAATTAGAATTTTATTTTTATTTTTTTTCCTAAAAACTAAAAACCTGAAAAAATTGAAGTGCAGTCAATATAAAGAGCTCCGTGGGATAGTAGCTGATCACTCTATTACAGGTTCAGATTTTTAAATTTTTTTTTTAGTTTCAGCTTTGTGCATATTTTTCCCTAAACCAAATTAATATAAGTTTTGAAACAAAATGTTGTTTTGTATTTGGAACTAGTTTGTGGTGAATTGAGTGACAAAACCATCATCTTAGTGGTTTTTTTTTTTTTTGTTTGTTTGTTTTTTTTTGTTTGTTTTTTGTTTTTTAAACAGTTTTCCCAAAATGTATTGGAAATGGCAGCTGTTTCTGGGGGGAAAAAAGGCCATAAAGATTCTTTGCCACCTATAGCAGCAGCTGATCCTGCTGTGCAGGGTGAACTTTTCTTATCTGCTCCCATAGTCCTGACCTGTCCATAAATATTTCACACCTTCTGGGGATGCTTGTATTTCTCACTTCTTTTTCTGGAACTTCCAAAGTAAACAAACCCTTTCTGTGCTTTGCATGAGAAGACCGGTTCCCTGTGCCTCCTCAGTGTTTTTATGAGTCACTTGCTGCTGCTCTGCCTGGAAATGGCCTCACTTCTCTATTGCTGGCTCTGTAGAGTTTGTAGAGCATTTTGGAATAAGCATTTCTTATCTTTTATATTACAATAAAATACCCTAAATTCTCACCTGAATAAATGTAGTTCAGTTAAATATATACTCACCTACCAGCTCCCCGGATGAAAACGGAGAACTATAAAAAGTATGCAGGCTTGTAGGGAGGGTTCTGCTATTTATAACACTTTTTTATTACATTTTGAAGAAATTTGATTCATTAAAAAAAAAATAAAAATGCTGTGAATTCACCTGGCAGCATTTCCAGTTTTGAAATCAGACCTTAACAGGTTGCTGGGGACATTGGTACCGGGAGCTGGCCCTGGGAGCACTGCCCCTCACTGCACCTCTGATAAATGCTGCTTTCCTCCTCCCCCTTGCCTTCTAGTTTATTAGCTGTTAGGGGCTCTGAGGCTGACACTTTGCTTTACTTGTGGTTGCAATCACTGATGTTCTCTGGGATGACCAGGGCTGCCGGTGGCTGTGTATGTGACTGATCCTGTGGCTCTCTGACTGTTGAGGAAAATAGAAGAAAAGAAATGTCACCAGTCAGCACCTAAAAAATAAATTCTCCAAACTGTTCAGTGAACCAAGCAATTGCCAATAGCTTTGTTTCACATCAGAGGAACTATTATATTTGTTTTTCAAGCTTCGCTAGTAAGAAAACTACCCCCCTTTTGATTTTCAACAGGCAACATCAGCTCAAACTGAAAAATGGGAACATCTTGTTTTCAAAACATTGAAACAAAATAATTGATACTTCCCCCTCCTTTTTACTTTTTTCCCCAACAACCAAAACTTGGCAGAGTTTGTACACAGTTGTAAAATGATTGGGTACACCGCAGACTGCATGATGCTGGGAAATGACATGTTCAGGGTGCTCAGTGAAGCAGAAAAGTGTTTTTGTTTTTTCTTTCACCAGATCTATGATAGATGATGAGCAGCACAGGGGCTAATGGAGAGCTGATGCTCTCCTGCTTGGATTCTGAGACTGGAAAGTTGCATTGAATAGCTACAGCTGTGTTAACAGGGGCATTACTGTATGAGGGAGGGAATCAGCTGTCCAGTTTTTAAGATGCTATTACCCCCAAATTGCCATTCCCTCCAGAGGTTATACTAACACAGTTGTAATGCTGTAAGGTCTCAGCTGTCATAGCAAAACAGGTGCTGGAGTCCCCCTGGACCAGGCTGACACCAGCCGGTGCTTTCTCACTGTCTTCTTCTATTGACCTTTGCTGTGGCTTGTGTCGTGGCAGCAGCCTTTGGGTTGGGGACACAGACTTTGATATAACTAAATATTGCTGTGCCGGCTGAGAAACCTCCCCATTGCACTTGCAGGGCTTGTCTTTGGTTGCTTTTAACGTGGCTGTGTTGTAAGAGCAGAGTGCCCCAAGGTGGGGACATGCAGGCAGCAGTGTCCCCAGCCTTGCTTCGGACTTCGTGCCAGGTTTGAGATCACTGCATTGGTGGCTCCTCGAGATGTGCAGCTCTTGTTTCCTGAGTGCTCTTTCCACCTTTCTGTATTCACCTCCAACTCCCACTGCTTGTGCTTTGGGTACATTTTGTGAGATAAAAGTGATGTCTCCTCAATTAGAAAAGATAAACCCAAATACGCTCTCTGTCGTCCTAGCTGGTGACATTTACTGGGTCTGCTGCAAGGTGCCAAGTTTCAGAGAATTACAGCAGGGACGTTCACACTTCAGCTTCAGATTTAGATATTCCAGGATAGAAATAAGACCTGACATAAATAATCTAATTAAGAAAATAACAACTATTAAAAGGCCATGCGAATGCGGCACCTGGAGTATTACGCATGCTTTAAACCCCACGGGGATGCCTCATAATGCCTTTTAACACTGTGCTGCTGTTTTCTTGTGGCACTTTTCCATTCAGGGGTTTGGCAGCCCTGGCTGCTCCCTCCTGCCCCAGCCGGGATGCTGAGGTGAGGTATTTGTGCTGGGGAGAGCCAGAACCAGCCTCAGAAACATGGTGGGGTTGCATGAATACTAAATTTTAACCCCAGAGCTATGCAAATAGGGAATTTTTCTCATCATTTGTGCTTTCTACAAGAATATCAGTTCATTTTGCAGGGGCTGAAAAGGATATTAAAATGGAGGTAGAGTAAGCACAGGCAAACATCCCCTCTGAAACACTACCTCCTTGGGGCAGCAGGAGTTGTCAAAATTACACTTGCCGTGCTAACACTTCAGTGGGGGGTTAACTGTGCCAGTGATCAGGTGGGTAATTCCCTTTAAAATTACTGTTTTACATTGCTCCATCCAATTACTCAAGTTATTTCACTACCCCACAGATCTCTCTATTAACGTCAACAAAATGATTACAGACAGCAACAGCGTCAGGATGCTTTATCTACAGGTGAAACGCTGCTGGCATGACACGTCAAAGGCAGTGCCTGATGTGTGGGTGTCAGCAGCAATCAGCTGTCCCGGCCCCGCCACCGAAAGGCACCAACATGGCAGCTGAAGTGTCACGCGTGAGATAGGAGAGTGGCTTTGTCGCTGGCTGTCGCAAACCCCTCTGCTTGAAGGGGAACCTAAATGGGCCAAGATGCCTCAGCAGTGTGGCTGGCAGGTTCTGGCCTAGGCGCATCCTGTACCCTGCAAGTTTGGCCACTCAAGTTTTGTGGTAACACCAAGTGCCTGACTCCAGGCAGCAGGCCCTGTGTCCCCGTTTGGTTTCTGCAAAATCCCACGGGTTGATCAAAAAAGCATTTTACAAGGAAACCTTTTTGAGTTCCCCATTGCATCAGTGCTCCTAATTTCAAGGCACTAGGAGCTACAGACAAAAGTCTAATGAAACAAGCCAGGTCTGAATGCAGAAGATATTGAAATCTGGAAGATTTAATTTATTTTTTATTACATATTTTTGGAGCCCTGATTATACCCCGCACCCTCCAGGAATTATTTTACCTAAGGAAAATTATACTACTGATTACAAGATTGCAATTTCATTTTCACTGCTGAGAACTCTTTTTTTTTTTTTTTTTTTTTTTTTTTTTTTTTTTTTTTTCACAGCTCATGTTACACTTGCATGACTTGTAAAGTTTTGTAACATCTTGAAATTGTTAATGCTATGCTACGGAAAGGTACTTATATATAGATGAATGAGGCAAAATACTTTCTTTGCAGTCTTTTTGAGGGAAAAAAAGTGATAGTTTCTTGGTTTGAATAGGCCTGTAAATGAATTCTTTGAACCATTGGGTAGTGAGTTCACAGCTTGCTCACAGGAGTTGCCTTGCATTTGTCCTTCAGGCTAAGTACAAAGTGAGAAACTATGAGAGGTGTCTTTAAACATAACATAAGAAGGAATGTTTTCTACAGGGGAATAAAAATATATTATGCGGAAATTGCGACTACAGTGTGCATGAAATTAGACTGGCAGGATCCCTATAGTAAATATCTGACAGACAGAACAACATATTAGTCAGAATCTGAGTTTTTCCAATAAATCATTTCACCTGGGCATTTGAAATCAAAATTCACTTCAGCCAGCACTGCATTCTGCGTTAAGGTCAGGAGAGATTTCCAGAAGCACTGTGATTATTATCTAACAATTCAATTAATTGAGCCATAGAATTGGATGAGATTTTTGTCATTTCAGATGTCACAGCAATAGGGACCTTTGACTGCAACAACATCATGAATATTGGATAAGATCCTGCAGTGCCACTCCTCCATGTTATGATCTTATCCAAGGCTGAAGGTTATGAATACAGGTTATATTGTTCACTTTTTCATTGGTAAAAACAGAAAAAAACCACCCCATAATCAAGTTCCAATACACAACTAGATATAATATAGCTTTTCTTTATATATATATATCTGTATATATATCAAGTAAAAAAATCTAAAATAGTTGGAAGTAAAAAATGAAAAAATAGCTGATTGTGTTATTATTTTTTTTTTTCTTTACAGTGATATGGTAGCAAATACAAGACAAATGAGTAATAAATCTTTACATAAGGTGTTCTGGTCCCATCTCCATCAATAGGGCTCAGACTGGAGTAGAAAATGGAACAAGGTGATTTTGTTGTGTGTTTTTTTTTTGTGTGTGTGGTTTTTTTTTTTTTTTTGGCTACAGCTTCTGCAGATAACGAAGATGCTGTTGGTAAGACAGAGGAAAATTATAGCACTAAATAAAATAAAACCACAAAGTGTTTTGCAAAAGACCTTAAACACCATACGGTAAAATTTACTTCTGAACTGAGGGAGGCTGTTAATACTGCATGCTTGTCCCTGTCCCTAAGATATGTCCATTTTGTGCCACCTAACAATAGAAAAACCTCTGGTGTTTCTATTTTTTTTTTTTTTTTTTTTTTTTCTCCCCCTGCAGCCAATAATAAAAAAGCAAAACCACAAATCCATTGAATTGGACTGAGCCAGAGGTGAGACCTCAGTGATGCACGAGTCATTCGCTGCCCTTTGTCCAGAGTGAATTTCCCCAGAATCCAGTGAAAAAGTCAATTGACTGAGCTTGGCAAATGGTCACACTGAGCCCAATTTTGGCTGTAGAAAGGAAAGAAGTACTAGTCTCAGCATAAAACAAGATCATATAGACGGTCAACACAAAACAGTATTTTTTTCGGTTGTCTGCATATTACATCATGTTTGCATATAGAACAGCTTTTGCATTATTGCTCTACTTATAAGAATATAGTAAGGAACTTAGAACAGACTTGCACATTACAAACTTAAGGTTCTTTGGTGAAGAATGAGAAAACAGTATTTTAGCGGTAATTGAATCTCTGAAGTTTTCATTCTTATCTGTTGATCCTTTGGATTCTCTCGCAGAGGAGGGAAAGGTATTGAGTCAGCTTTACCATCGCGACGATGGCAACGCCACCAATCATCATGCAGGTGGGCCAGAAGAGGGAGTGAAACAGTACATTAGAGCTGTATAGTTTGGTCAATATTACATTCTTCTGAGAGCCTTCGGGGTCATAGAAGCAGGAGAAGCGTTGGTACTTTCGGAAGTTTTCCATCACAACGTTCACCAGCGACAGGGATTCTTCGTAATTCTTGCCGCACTTGGGTATATACGAACACTGGGAAGAAATCAGAGGGAGAAAAATGCATCTTCAAACCAGATACTATGTCTGTTTTCAGGTGACAAACAGGAGAATTCAGAGATGATTATGCTTCTCAAAAGAAACATAATGCTATTAAATCAGTAATACATCTATCCCAGACAAAACTCACTGTTATGTACATCTAGGGAATTTCCCATTGGAGTTCCTCCAAGTGCTGTACAAACATTAGTGCTTTAATCTGCACAGCGGCCTCATGGATAGGTGAATATATTATTATTGCTAATTTACACATGCAGAAATGGAACTGATGAAGCACCTCTTCATCTTAAGTGGTGTGTGTATTCTTGCAGTGAGATGGGTAATTGGCTCGCTGTAAATACAAATCTGGTAGATTGGACCTCACTTGCATTGGATCAACATGATCTTAGGCACAGGAGTTCTCTCACAGAGGGAAAGGCCCCAAAGAGACCTTAATACAAATCTTCCCTTAGGGACAATGACTCAGATAAGAACAAATGGAAAGTCTAAGAGTAAACGGATTTTCTTAGGAATGTGGCAGAAGGCTTCCCTTCAGCCTCTTGCTGGAGACCAGCCTGGCTGCTGGGGTGGCCCTTGGGCTGTTGCTTAATTTGCTCATGGGTCCCACCATGCTCCCCTGCTGCACTGCTGGTCTCACTTGTATGGGGTGATAATTAAATTTAGATAATTTAATGAGAAGGAGTAAATTTTTTTGAACGGAAAAGACATCTTGATTAAAATAATGCAACCCATGGGTTTTTATTGTTTTAATGTATAAACTTTACAAATGTCCCTCAGTTCTTTTTCATGACTGTGCTGTGACTTTTCATAACATACTGAGACAAATCTCTAGTCCTAATAATGATCAAAAGATTAAGCTCATAACAGGATTTGATTGATTCATTGGCAGGTTTATTAGCCCAGAATATGATTTGAAGCATGGCAGGAAGATTGTCTGGCGTTAGCAGACTGGAGCATTAATGGTAGAGCATGTCAGCCTGCCATTATGAATATTTCATAGAGCTCTAGAAATTAGAGATGGAAAATATCAGAGCAGTAATATCTCATCCATCTTCCCAGTGGATACAGGACTGCTCCCCCCTGGATATTGTCTTGCACTCTGTTCAGATTTGTCTTAAATTTCCAAAGCCACAAGCCATCTTCCACTGCCTATGACTCTTCAGTACATCAGAATCTAATAAGTAGGGGAAATTTTTCAGTGAAGCTGTGCCTCATTTTCTTTTACTGAATTATATGCTGTCACTGTCTTAGCAGTATTTCCAGCTCTGATGTTTAGGTGGTGGGTGTTTGTTGTTGTTTTGTTTGGTTTTTCAAATTTGGTGCTAGGTATTTTTGTTTCTTGAAGTCCCAACTGTTACTGTCCTGAAGGAAGAGATTGAGTGAGGACTTGGCCACTTTTTCCAAGCTCTTCCCTCAGAAAACAGCAGTCACGTAAAAGCCCAAACAATGACAGATTACTGGACTCCAAGTCTGCAGAAACACCTCAGGAGTGCAGTGGGGAGGTTCTGCAAGTCCTGGCTTCCTGCAAGCTGGACTATTTTCCAGACACTTTTGTAGGAGACCTGATGCAGAAGCAGAACTTGAGCTGCTGCCTCTGATGCCTGATGTCCCCAAGCCACCAGCCATATTGGGCTGGTTGGGCTGACTGTGCCAAGAGGGTTTGAAAATACGAAGCCATGGAAGTCAGTTGTGCAAGGGAGGTTGATGTGTTTTGTCTCTCAGCCCAGGCTCCTTGTGCCAAAATCATCTCTCTCTGTGCTACAGCCTCCTGTGTGCTCTCCGAGATACAGTGCCCTTCACTCCACATGCTAGTGGCCTTGTCCCAGTTCCCCTGAGCATTGTGTAGGTGACTGGCAGGCAAGAAGGCAGACACTGATAATGGGATGCTTGGAGTGTTTCCTTTGTTTTGATCACCATTTAGTTTTCTCCAATGCCTGGCAGGGAGTTTTGTGTCTATCACTTACTCTGTATCTGTGAATGTAGCCTGCTAACTCTATGCTGTTTTATTACACTTCTGCATTGTTGAACACCTGGGAACCTGCAAACATGGAAGTAAACTTTGTGTCTCTGCCTCCAGTAAGGATTCTGTGACACAACATGAGAAAAGTGGCTCTTGTGTTACTTGCAATCTGATCACAAGAAGCATGCCCTAGGAAGATATAAAGAAAACTTATATTTCCAGCCCTACTTTTCTAATGTAAAGGATCAGTCAGTCTGTACAGGCTGTCTACCTGGGGGCATGTCCAGTCCAAAGCTCTGCTCAATGAAGAGCTGCTCAGGGACTTATCCAGTCACATGTGAGTATCTCCAGGGATGGACACCACGCAAATCTCTGGGCAAGCTGGAGGTGGTGTCGTTTAAGTCAATGAAGTTGACTTCTGCAGCAGGAGGCACCGTCTCTCCCCAGATTTTGGCTCTCGAGCAGGTGCAGCTACTGCCAACAGCCTACTTGGTATCACACGTATGGAGCACTGCTGAGATGGGCTGTGCTGGTCTGAAACCTGGAGGCTCTGCTGATCCCAGCCAGGCACAACAAGCCAGGTAGTTTACAGCTGTTGAGAACTTGTATTCAAAACTGCATTTGGATTCAGGTCACATAGTCAGCAGCAGCATATCAGGAAAAGCTGGGAATCCTCCCGAGAGCAGAGCTTAACCTGTAAAACAACCTTGGGCTGGAGGAGTATTAACCGTGCCTACATTAAATTAGGAAGAGGAGGTGGCTGGGGGAATTTCAAAGTCTGTTTTCAGCAAATAAAAATAATCAATAACAGAAAGTGAAGATTTATGCTGAACTTGCTGATTTATTTGAATCCAGTGGAGCACAGAGACTGATCTGATCTGTTTTAACCAAATCACAGCATGAGCATCACTGGATTTTACTTCTGCCCCAGCAGAAATTTGGGTCTGTCCTGGTTTGCAAGTGCCGTGGAATGAGCTGAGTGTGCCTCATTTCTGCACTGACTCCAAACTGGGCTGGGGAGCACTGCTGCATTTCACACTTCAGATCCAGAGGACTTCATCTCTCAGCCACAGGAGCTAATTATCCAGCAGAACAACCGGCCCCGTGCAACTACTCTGTGCTTTGACTCATTTTAATATCACTTCATCTTAATATGCAGAAGTAATTTGGTCTACCGAACTGCTGCCATAAATAGAAACACAATAGGTTACGTTGTCAGCAGCCTGACAATGGGGCTCAGCCTTTGCGGGCTGCAGTTTGCCGAGCGCCTGTAGTTTGGGGTTCGGTGACCTTGGGTAGCAAAGCAGTCAGTGCAGCTCTGGCACTTGCACGCCCACTGCCTGAGCTGCATCCCGGCTCACTGCAGCCTGCAGACCTCAGTACCCAGGTGCTGTAGGGGCAAGGAAGGGATGGTGGGGAGAGGGCATCCTGCCAGCCTCGCCTTTGTGGCCGGAGGGATGCCAGCCGTGCATCCGCTGCCTTCACCGCAGCCGCCAGGCGGGAGCTGTCTCCGTCCCACCTGGGCTGAGTCACGCTGGGTTTCGCAGTCGTTGAAGCAGAGAAAGGAATTCTTCTGTGAAATATGTTTTTGTTTCAACGTCTGGAATCGGGGAAATTGTGCAAGAAAGATGGGCTGGCTTCTTAGTCTGTCTTTTATTTTTATGCTATGTCTTTTCTCCTGACAGTCTCTCCTCTGTAAACTTTCAGCATCTTTGCACCACCGGCAGGGATAAGTGCTGTGCCATGGCCCCAGCAACACAGCTGACCTCAGCAGAGACTGCCAGGGCTCAGGGTTTGTCACCAGAAATGCAGACGTAGCCACGTCTGCTGCCAGGCACAGGGCTCTCATCTCCCTCTGCTGCCTTGTCTGGCCCTGCAGAAATGAGGCCGTTCCTATTCTCCTGCCCCCCTGGGACCACCACCCCATGTGGGATGTGCTGTTCTCTGTCTGGGCTCTGATTTCTGCTTTCTCTGCTCTGTGCTTACCAGGGAAGCAGGAGCTGGAAGCGTTATATCGCTTTACAGCAGGGAATGGATATAACAGAACGAGCAGCCCTGCAGAAACCCACTTAGGAAGAAATTTCATTCTGCGCTCCTACCTCAGAATTAATTTTCATTGTTTCTTCGTTGTGGTAGAGCAGAAGCTTCTGGCCGGAAGAGGTGAGATTGACGTACACCTGGAGGCAGGGGTACTGAGAGATTTTCCAGCAGTCTGGACCGCAGCTAAATGAGCAGTTGAAGCTTTCTGTGATGGATGCGTTGAGAAGCGAGCACTGAGCCTCTTCCGTCCAGACGCTAAGCAGACAAAAGGAGATGTCAGAGCATGGCAAGAATGAGCAATAAGCGCTAACTGCAGCTCAGCCTTCCCATCAGGGATAAACCCGGGGCACCTTGCAGGCTGATGGGACACGCTGTGGGGCTTTGAGCAAAGGCTGAGCTTCCTCATGTCACACATCACAGACAGAGGGTATTATTCTACAGTCCCTACCATACGTGCTTTTGGCACAAAAATACCTGATTTGCTTACTCCTATGTGTAAATGAAAAAACTCAGACTGAAGAAGGTATATCTGAGATCAAAGGGAATCAGCAGACAAGGAAACGGAGCAGCCTGCCCTGGGGAGAGCAACTTCATGACAGGGCACTGTGAACCAAGACTCAGTGGTTCACCACAAAGTCCAGCTCAGCTTAAAGTGGGGGACAACTTTGCATTCCTGGGGTACGGATATCCATATGCACAAGCCCCCAGTAGCACACAAGTGGTACCACTTGCAGCTCTACCAGCAGGAAAGCTTTTCTGGTAGCAGCTTGCCTGCTTTTCAGTAAGTTAAATCTCCTGATGTAGTCGTTCTGGGGGATTTCAGCTTATCTCACATTCACTATAGGTTAAAACTGGCATGAGGGAGCCTGGGTATGTACTGTCACTGTTCACCTGGGTTTTCTGTATGTATTTAACAACCTATGGCTGTATTTTCCTTAGGGAGGAGAGCGCAGCCTGTCCCTGGCCACAGCCAGGAGGAAGCCAAGGTCTGCTTGCTCCGTGCCGAAGCCTGCAAAAGGCTTTCAGTGATAAGTGATAGCCAAGATTGCTGACTAATTCTCTTGGTATTTCATTTTGGCAGTAATTACGCTTGTATATTCTGTTTTACATTTTTATTAAATTATGCTATGATTTCTGGAGGGAAATCGAATGAAAGATTTTTTTTTTTTTTTCTCTTTCTTTTTTTCTTCCCAGGAAGCATTCTGCTGGATGGGTATTGCTGTCTGCAAAGGAAAATAGCCCCTAAGGAGATCTGGCTGCACCGAGAGACGTGACAGCACAGGGTAGCCTTCGTTTCCTCACTTTAACCTTTATTCATGTATGGGGAGGATAAACTAACACCTATCTACAACAGACTTGTGAAGTTGGAATATGTGGTACTTCATAGGTGCTTTGGTATCTTCTGGCAATTTTTCACATAGATTGTAATATAAATCATCTTTCCACATGAGCAGTTCTGACCTTAGTAGCCTCTACAATTGACCCTGGTATTGCTAAAAGGTCTGGGAGAGCAATTTGGAAATGCAAATACTCTTAGATACTTAAAAGGGTTTGATCCCTATCTTCAAAAAGCTAAACTTTGCCTGGATTTAAAAAGGGACAAATACCTTTATCACACAACTAAGATGCTGAAAATCAGCACAGTTTATGCATTGTGGGTTTGTGTGTTGTTTTTTTTTTTTTTTCTTTATTGGGGCAGGGTCAAGAAGGAATATTTTCCTGCAGGTGCACTGTTAGAATGGAGGATATTCATAACAGTTACCTTCAGGCACTAATTATGCATATCTAAATATGAAGCCTGCTGGGGATAAGCCAGCATGTGCCAGGTATTGGCCACTACCTCAGAGTGGGTTTGGGCATGACACACCAGCCTTTTGATCCGCAATTATGCATTTTTCATTCTCCTAACTTTGCTGATCAGAGCAGAAAAAACATTGTTGACAGCCTTATTACAGTCTAGGCTGAATTTTAAATAGGGTTGGTGCTTGAAAACTGCTTTCAAATACTGCTAATGAATTACAGGCCAAACTTTCTGCTCAATACCAGAGAAGAAAGCCAGAGAAAGACTCAGAAAAATTAAGTACAGAGCAGTAATGATGAAAGATGATCCTTCACTTTCAGCAAATTACTCTATTTTGGGAGGATTTCACTTGTTGACATGAAAGCAGTAACCTACATGGAAAACTACATGCTCCAAAGCAGCTGGATTTCTTTCCCAGATAGATTCTTCATTTTTCATTTGTAAATGCATTGTTTCTTGAGGCAGCTAAATATTTTTGCTGTTCTCTCCAGAGTTTGCCTGGGCTTTACAGCAACAGCCTCTGCGAGGCTTACAGAGCTCAGTAGGCTGCAAGCCAGCTGATGTGGATATTATAGATATGTTAAACTGTGGCAAGTCTAAGGCTTATGGATCAAGATTTCGTCAAACAGGGATCTAATACTTCCCTTGCTTATGCTGGCATTGCTCAGCTTGCTTTTCACTGTAGCTACGCGTAATTTATACTGGGGTAAGCAAATGCAGAATCTGATGTATGTTGACCAAAGGAAAAAAAAAAAAAAATAGTTAAAAGAATAACCAACAGTAAGTCATCTGGAACAGAGCGTGTGAGGTCAGGGCAACTGTAATGAAATTACCTTTGCATGTAAGACCGCAGCAGGGTGATTCCCAGGAGAAAGTACATCATGATAGAGCACACCATCATGGCCAGCCCGAGGAGTATGGCCCGGTCTTCTCCAGCTTTTAGGGCTGTGACTGTTTTCCTTTTGTCCAGTAGATCGTGATCCCTGATTTTTTGGTAAATATTTCTGAGGTTGAAAATAATACATTCTTATGTGAAGTTCATATTTAATCAATGAGCCCTCTGCGGGGTGGGCAGTTCCACCTCCATACCCATCTTGTGGGTGAGAAAGGCTTAAGGGTCCTCAGGTGTCCATTTTCAATGGATTCACTCTGACCTGGTGGAAATTTATTCATCTCCAAAACAAATTACAGCCATTTCTGAAAAGGTAAAAACCTCTTATTGCAAATAGAAAGATTAGAAACTTGTGCCAGCTCAGTAAATCCTTCTTTGGTGCAGCTTCATTGGCTCAGCATAATTCTACTGTGGATGAATTTGACCTCTCAATGCCAATTCTGGCCACCAGAAGATATTTAGTTATAGGAGGTGTCTTTTCTTCAGTTCAGTATAGTAACAGGTCTTACGTTACATGTAGGAAAGAGCCTGAAGAAAGTAGTCACCGATTTTTTATGAAAGGACAGTGTTCTTTCTTGATTCCCTATAGGTTAGTGGAAATTTTCCACACTGAGTGTGACTCAAAGCTCATGAAACACTATGGGGATTTTGCAATTGATTTCTGTGGTTTTTTTTTTTTTTTTTTTTTTTTTTTTTTTTGATCGGGAGCTTATTTACTTTATTTTTAAAATTGCTTTCTGGAAGACCCGTTACTCATTACATTGAAAACCCTCACAGAAAATTATTCACTAAAGCTATTTGTTCTGGGATTAAAAAAAAAAAAAAGAAGATACAACAAACCATTCCCCCTTCAGCAGAGTCCTTTCCATTTTCTAACCATAAGTCCTTCTTTCATCTCCGAGCCTTTGATGATTCAATGGGTCATGAGGACACAATGGTGAAGAAGGAAATATTTGAGTACATTTCAAACACACTCAAACTTTGTGGGTTTAAAATGTACTTACAGACCTGAGGATGGTCAAAATCTCCTGTGTTTTCTGTTACGGTTCTTTTGAATCATCCAGGCAGCACCCGAAGCATGTGAACCGCACGCCTCTGAGCCCTGGCACCACCATAACATGGACATAGAGGTACACGTGGAAGAAGTTCCTCTTCTACTGTCTGCAAAATGGCAGGTGAGCAACATCAACATCACTTTGGGCTCTAGCAAACCCACCACTCTTTTAAGCTGAAACCACCAAGTTTCACGCAACCGTGGAAAAAAAGCACCATGTGACAGACCAACCGTGTAATTTACATCCACTAATAGGGACAAGGAAATAGAGTTAAGACAGATGCAAAATCATACATAAGCACAGTAGAAACAAGAAAAAAAAGTTCAATCATAAACTCCTTGAAGCTGGAATTGAATTTGTGTTTAGATGATGAGTCATAGCCAGGCAAAGCACATATGGTGTGGGGTTTTACAGCAAAAATTGTGCTTAGGTGCTAGTGCAGTCAGATAGTCTCCCATACCTATGACCCCCTGAAGTTTCTTCATCCTACTGTAATTTACATCTTTAGCTGTCCATGATTTCTCTTCAATACCATCCTTTAAAGCTTGTCAGTGTTTTTCTAGTTGGAAATTAAATGGTAATTCAGCCTGTCAAAATTTTCGCTGGTGCTGGGGAGAAAAATGTATTGTGAACTGGTAGATGCCGTTGCCTTCAAAGAAGTGATGTAGAGCAATAATCTAACGCTACTTTTCTATTATTATTTATCAAACTGTATTTAACTCTGAGAGCTGCTATTAGGATTTGCAGTGCTCCCAAATGGAAGTCGGCAGGAAGGAAGAAATTGTCATGCAGTTCCAGAACATTACCCGATCACACAGCATAACTCATGTCTGCATGTAGACACAGAGCACACAGTGCCATCACTCACTGATGTCACCAGAGCAGCTAGAACATAAGAAGGGTCACCGATGAACAATTTAAAAACAAACAGCTAATTGAGAATGGTTGCAAATACTCCTGATGTATTTCATCCTTCTGATGTAGAATGAGAGGTAGAAAAAGAGGGACTGAAGGGTGCATTGTAGAGATGCACTCTCTGGCAGGTGGTGGGCAAAGAGGACGGCGTGTGGTCCCCACCTGCCTCGTGGTGGGTGGACAGCAGCCCTGATACCACCCAGGAGACACACTGCCTGACCATCCCTCCTCCTCCTCCCACTCCTGACAGCTCTGGGGAAGGAGCAATATGCTCCCTGTCACACCAGGAACACCAGCTATTACCTGGCTGCGCATTTTGTACTACAGAGCCCTGGTTTTGGGGACAGGATAGTGTACATACAACATTTTGCCACTAGCAGGGCAGCCTCAGCATCGCCTCAGCTGGAGCAGCAGCTATGGCATCTGCCCGTGTGCTTGCTGCTCTGTGGGGAGGGGAGGATTTTGAGTACGTATGAACTTGTAGCACAGCCCAGGGACCTCTCCCTGCTCGGTGAGCCGGCAAGGCATCATGCTCAGCCGGCTGATTCTGTACCCCAGGGCTGCACAGCTGCAATTAGCTGACGGCTGCCCTGCGTACACACACAGCACTGCACCCCGACACCGTGCATCTTGGGGACTCCATCGAATACTTGTGATTACGTGTGACAACTCCCCAAATAGGACACTGGTGTGGGTGGGGGTGTAGTTTGTTTTTAAAGCAGTGCCAGCTGTCAGAGCACAGATTCTGCAAAGACATTTAATGGAAAGCAATCCTCCAAGGACGAAAGGTCTTTGCTGTCCTCATCATTTCCAAACTGAAGTTCTCCCCTGCTAAATCTCCGTGTTCCTTTTGCCAAATTGCTCGCAGGATACGGGCTGGCTGCTCTACCCAGATTCAGCTGCCAGAGAGGAAACCTCGGCCGTGACCGTGCCTGCCGGGGACAGAGCAGACATTTCCCTCTCTGTATCTCCCCCCTCGCAGCAGAGCAGGGATCCCTCTGCAGGATGCTCCATAGCTCCTTCTGTGCCCTTCAGGAGAAGGGAGGGGAAGGACCTGTGTGAGGGATTCTGGCAGCCTGGGTTATGTTATTAGCCCGAATACTAGACCACCAGGGAGAACTATAGTGCTGGTCTGAGCCAGCCAGCCTTCCTAAAGAAGTTCTACATCTGCAGAGTTGCTCATATTTGCTGCAGCCAAGGCCTTCCTTTGCCATCATGGGGGACATGAGCTTTTAGCACCAGCTTACATAAAGGATGAGGCTTGCCACATGCTCCCCAAGTGCTCTGTGGGTTGCTGGGGCAGGACTTCTCTGCAGCCCGGGGGATGTGATGGATTTATTGGTGTTTAGTAGAAAAGGTCCTAAGGGTTTGCAGCCAGGTGCTGTCACACAGAGCAGGAGGGGGCTGAGGTAAGGCTTCTCCAGTATAGCAGTTCTCATTTCACTCCCAAATGGGTAGATCTAAGCATGCTGCAAAGGCAATCCAGGTTCTGGAAAACTGAATAACCAGGAAACTGGAAAACTAGAATAACCAGGCACCTGCAATTGCTTTATTTTTCAGAAGATAAATATGAGTTACCTCCACTCAAATTTCTTCCCTTGCAGATGGGCCATGGTGCAGGTGCTGAGGGAGATGCTGCCTCTGTCAGAACAGAGCTGCTGTGGGGTTGGCAGGGGGGATACCCGTCTGCTTGCATTATTCACAGTGACTTTGAATTCACATTTACCACTCGTATATCACAGTTAGTATGCAGAAGTCACTCAAATTACCTCATGTTGAGATGTCTGCTGATATCAGAAATCCTTGAATGCAAAACTCAGAAAACTCCTGTTTGTTACCTACAGTATTGCCAGTGCTCAGGGGCTTTTCTGCTCAGAAGCCAATTTCTTTACATTTTTCTTTACCGGGTATATTTAACCGCATTGCTTTTTGTTGTTAGAGCTATGGCAACATGCGACCTCCCTGGAGCTCTTACACAAATCTTCATGGTGGTTGTGGAAGGATTCCTATTGGTAAGAACAGATTTCACTCACTTTATTTCCTCCCTTGTCCCCACCAAACCAGACCAAACCGAACCACACCAATCCAGTGCTCTGGTTTTCCAGTCTTACAGTACTGTGGAAACATAATGGACAGCTGAGGAAGAATGAGGGCTTGGTTAGGTTTCCAAAGCCTAAAAGTGGCAGATGGGGAACAGCAGATTTCTAAAACAGAGCAACGAATATAACTTTTGGCCTTGGTCCTGCAGAAGCAGATGCTGGTAAGACACCTCCCACCCAGGAGGAGACGATTCCCCTGCAGCAATGGGTCATTGCTGCAATGGGTCATTGCTGCAGCAGGCTATTATTAAGGTTTGCTGCTACGAAAGTTTGCTGCCCCAGCTGACAATTTCCCATCTGAAGCTTAAAGAACACAGAATTCCTAGGAAAGGATCGCTTAGGGGATGTTATTTGTCTAAAATGCACTGCCTGTTTGGTACAGTGATGCTGCCAGTGACCTTACATGTGTTAAAATTTCTGCCAGACACTAGCAAATGAATCCCTCCCATCAGCAACACTTGCTCCACATTCACACCTCTCTTCTGCAGCCCTGAGGCTGCGGTCAGCACTCTCCTGTTCCCATTTTCTCTTCTTCCCCTTCCATCCTGCATTTATTTATCACTCATAGGGTATGAACGATCCTTCCTGATGGCTTGACAAGGCACCTGAAATTGCCAAGGCCAGCATGTAGGTACAGGGGTGCTGCTCCCACCTCTCCAGGAAGATGGGGTGAGCTCTGCCCAGGTCTGAGCAGACCAGATGCTGGCCAGCCCTGCTTAGCACAGCACCCAGCCCAAATCAGCCAGCCCTGCAGGAAGGCATGCTAGGAGCTGAAGGCTGTGCTAATCAGGAGCACGTGGCTCCTGGCCAGCCCGTCCTGTGGGCAGATATCTCCTGCAAGTGCCTAGCCTTGGACCATCCCGTCCATGTCTGTGTATTCACACAGAACATTAGCCTGGGGAAAACGCAGTTGCAGAGGAGACCTGCAGAAATGCAAGAGGCAGAGAGCCAGCTCCAACCGAAAGTCCATGGAAACCTGCTGCCAAGTTGAGGTCCTCCAAATATCTCTTTGGGATCAGAGTATCCAAAGCTGAGCACCTACATGGCCTTTGCAGCAGAGTTCAGCAGACTGGTTAATTCTCCCAAAGAAACCCTGCATCCTGAGGGCAGCTCTGGGGCCTGAACTCACCAGCCCATTTTCCCAAGCAGATGCCAGCAGTAATGTCTCATTAGAATATCTGAGGAGTGTGTTTTGCTAATTGGCACTGTAGATGTACTGACCTCTGCTTTTGTTTCACTGGAGTCTGATTTTTTGTGATTGCATTTAGCAGTGACTGCAAGGAGAACTGAAGGAGAGGAGGCAAGGGAGAAGGGGGAAAGAAAAGAAAGGGAAATGCGTCCGGTTGTGACAAGACAAGCTGTCCAGCAAATCTTACTACAAAGGAGAGAGATTTTGGAAGGATGAGCCTGAGTATTACTGACAATTGTTCTTTCATCAGTGATATTTAACTTCTTTCATTCCCAACTGAGTGCTGCTTTGTCTGAGGACTTAAAACCTCTCCTTCCCTTTCCTTCTCCTCTGTGCAATTCTCTGCCCCCTGGGAGACCCAGTAATTCGTTTATTCCTCTGTTTCGTCAGCCTATTTCATCCAGCAACACCACTGAAGCGGGCTGGCACTCTCCCAGTAGCCACCTCCCTTTCCACCTGCTTGTCATCACCCATCTGCTGTGCAGTGCCTTGCACACATGCTTGCCCTCACGCGTGTGCACAGGAACAGAAAACGTCTCCAAGAGCTGGACACATCACCCAGATGTGGAACAGTTAGATATGGTTTGGAGAAAGGGGGCTGTGAGCAGCGTAAGGAGGGGGGTGGGTGTGCTCTGGGCTCCTGGCTGGAAGTGGGACACCTGTGAAAGGCATAGAGCTGTGGCTGCAAAACTACACCTGGGGATTGGTGTGCCATAAAATGTGCAATGCGTGCATGCCAGCCTCAGGGATGGACCTCAGAGAGGAGCTGGGGGGAGCAAGGGATAAGAGGATGCACCCTTTGCATCCCCCCTCCCTCTCCCTATGCCCCCACTGAGGAGCCGTGACAGGGCACACTCCTAGAGATTCAAAACCCATCCGAGACAACCAGCATCGATGCCATTTACCTTTTCTCATCATGTCTGTAAGATGTAGAGCTCCGGCCACTGGTCCAAATAAACATTTTAGAGGGTTGCCCAGTGTTGTTTTTGCTTGCTGCAGTGGGACGATGGAAGGACCTGGGGGAAGAGGGATAGTTTTTGTCACTGCCCATGCAAAGCAGCAGTCCAAGTTACTTCCAATGTGCCAAATCCCCTGTGGCTGTGCCCAGCGTGCTTTGAAGATGGACCATTAACGTGAGGTGAGATGTAAAATAATGGGGATGGCAGAGCAGTGGTGGATATGAAGGACAAATCTTGTAAGCCCTTCCTTCCTGTAATAACTGTAGTTTAGAAGGTGAAATAGCATCTATCAGCCACCAGCTAAAAAGTGTTTTTATGGTGATCACAGTCAGAAATGTGCTGTGTGTCCTTGGGTCTAATCCTCATGCTGGTGTTTCTGCACCGAGCCGAAGAGTGCAGAGCAGATGTCCAAGAGCTGGAGGCCATGTCGGATGTTGGACCAAGACCTCTCCCAGCCTAAGCCCCAAGGCTCCCTGTTGCTGGGAAATAAAATCATATATTCATCACTGCTCCCTTGAGGGTGTCGTATGTGAACTGCCCAGAGGAAAGCCCAACTGGCTGTGCTCCCACAGCCTGAGTTCTCCTGGAGCCAGCCAGGGGTGGTGGTGAACACTACCAGAGAGTCTGTTCTTCTTTGAGCAAAACTTGGGCATGCATTAGAAGTAACTAGCAGCTTCTGCTGCCTGCCTGAGCTGGCTGAGCTTCCTCAGCAGGGAGGGAGCAGATTCACAAACTCTAGAGCAAATCACAGCAGAGGGCCTGTCCCACTGAGGGGATGCCAGCAGAGGAAGGGGGCTGTCCTTCCCCACGAGGTCAGCGTGATTTCAGACACTCCTCATAGTGCCAGTGCCTTGCAGCAGTCCCTACGTGATTGCGTTAATGCTGCCTGCTTCATTAGCTGGGCAATCCAAGCTAATGGTCACTGTTTAGCACGCAATTGCATCCCTAATCTTGTGTAAAATCCTAACACTGATGGCATCACGGCAGCCACTCCAGAGGCCAGAAGTGACTGAGGTCTGAGTTTCCTTTAGGTGAGGGTTAGCTCTGAGGTAAAAGCCTTCTGCAGACCAGTAATGTTAAGATCCCCCCTCCAAGGCCCTCCTTTGAAGACCTTTGTAAGACTTCTAAAATATAATGGCTACAACCTACACAACCGTCTCCTCCTGGAGAATACTCCCACAGGGCATCTTACCAGCAAGCTGCTGTACCTGGTGTAACTTCTCTTTTGTACAGTCAGAGTCAGGATGCTGGGTTGGACCCTGGGCTTTCTGCTCAGTTTTGCCTGAACAAGGTTGTTTCCTTCATTATTTACCCCATGTGGCCTCAACACATTTGCCTCTTGGCACTGTTGCCACAGAGACAGTCAAGAAGGCCAAGTTTTGGATTTTACAAAACACACCTTGTTCTTGGCACTGGGGACCTGTCCTGAATAAATGTACAATGCTTATGGGAGAGGCTCAGAGTACAAACTGCACAACTCCTATGAACACATTTACACCCATGCCCAGGGCACTTCACTGCTCTGGGCTGGCTTGAGAGCACCTCTAAGAGCCTGTGACACCAAAACCTCTGCCAGGGCTAACCCATCTTCTCTCATCTTCTCCTAGTCTTGTCTTCTTCTTGAACATTATCTTCCAGTGAATTTTATCGACCTCACTAGAAAACCCGACAAAGTTTCCACTAAGGAATATCAGCATGTCTCCCACCACCAGCAGCAAACACCTGAGGCCCGTGGTGTGAGGAGAACCTGCTGGTGAAGGCCTGCTTCATATTGCTCCAAAAGAGACGTAATTCTGAGGGTGAATCTCAAAATCCTTAGCAGGTGCTTTGGGTATTATATTGTGATCTGCTTGCCCTAATTCCACTTGTCTGTGGCCATAGCAGAAGAATAGAGTAGACTAAGAGAGACAGCAATAAGCTAACTCATAAAAGAAATGTATCTACATTAGCGGACGACAGTTACCACTTAGGGAACATTTAACGCCCTGGCAGCAACTACAGTAAATCGTGAAGCAGCAATAGCAATATCAAACAGTGCATTTCTGCCCCGTGACCAGACCTTGATGTACCGCAAGCTAATGGCACGGTGCAGGACAGAGGGACATAAATAACCCTTCTCGTTGGAGCATCTCCGGAGCTCCAGCTCTACTACCTGACTAATCCAACTGGCAGGTGACCTTGAATTTGGGTTCCTTGTTATGGGAAGGGGAAAAATGGACACTGGGGAGCTGGTGTTAATGTACTGACAAATGTTTAGGAAGACTGATCGCTAATGATGCTGCATTAATGAATGCACCTCTATTTCTAGACCTTTTTCTAAATCTCTCCCGAGCTTGGAGCTGAGCTCTCCACCTAGGTTTTGAGCTGAAGGTTAATGTCCAGGACCCAGGGTGGTCTTTCTGGGCTCCCAGGGGACAGACATGGCTAAAGGAGGCTCCGTGTCCAAAGGAGGAGAAGAATGAGGCTACCAGTGACAAGTCATCACACGGGGATGCAGCTCAGCTTTGGGCAAAATACAGGTGCATTTGGTTTTGTTTTTAAAGGCAAAATTTCTTTTAACTTATGGCACAGAGGCTGCTGAGACTGATCCAATGTCTCCCAGAAACTCTGTGGTGGGCTTAGTGGAGAAAATAGCCTGGAAGAGGGTGGGCAGTTACCTCTCCCCTGGTGAGGAGGGTGGACATGTGCAGATCCCCATGTCAGAGAGCAAAGGCAGAGCCCTGCTTCGTGCAGTGCCAAGTCCCATCAGCAGGGTCGTCCCCTCCAGCTCCAGCTATGTGCAGCAGTGCCTCAGCTTCACACACTTCCAAAAAAGACCTGATCTGAGAAGTGCATGGCTTTTAAATATCCCCGAAGAGATGTTTCATTTGAGGAAAGCAGTGCTAAAACCCTGATGGTGTGTGTGGATAGGAGCACACAGAGGGGAACAGGGAGGGCACCAACTGCCCTCAGAAAGCCACAACAGAGAATGGGATCAGAGGAGCAACGTGGCTGGGGAGAGAGGTGAGGACAGAGGGAGATAAACAGCCGCAAGGCAGCACCCAGAGGAACAGCACAAACAGGCAGGGCAGCTATAGCAGGAGCGGTTTTTCTCCCACCTAATTCCCTGAGAGGGTCAATCATCTTTTATCTCCTTTGAGCCAGTCCCCGTGCCATCGAGAGCACCGGCCGGAACAAAGCAAAGGCAGAGGCGATGCTGAAACGGCTGCCCATCGGGAACTGAATGCTCTGGCACTATTTATTTTTGAGTCCACATTTGGATTAGCTGTAAAGAGCTGTGTGGATAAGCAAGCAGGCAATTACAGCTGGGACGTGCTGCTCATGAATGGAAACGGCTCCAATCTGCTCAGGACATATTGAAATTCTAATTCAGTTAGATTCCTTTAGTTACAGCGTTCATTGCAGACGCTAAAAGAGATGGGATTAAAAAATAAATACAACTCTTATGCTGCCTTTGGTCTGCCTTCTCTGCTCTCCTTTCCCCCCCTTTCCTCCTCTATTTTAGCTGTTGTTTGACTTTATTTTCTGTGGCAAAATGCAGCAGTCCGCATTTAGTAGCTTGTTAATTTTTACTAGGCTCTAGCAGCCTGCAGTGGGCTGAACGTGTTCGCTGCTGACGGGTGGGCAGTCAGTGTGAATACCAGACCACCACCCAGGTTTCACATATCACGTCTTACTAAAGATCATTACCAAGAGATGTTTTTATTATTGCAAAAGTGCAGGCGTGAAACCAAGGTGCAGGGGATATACAGGCAAAGCGGATGATTTGCACAAGCACTTAATTGACTTGTCCCTGGCTCAGAGCAGTGCACAAGCCCAGCAGACCATGCTGCCTCCCTGGTGAGCAGGTTGGCTTCCTGCTTTAGATATAGTTGTGCTGTTTCACCTTTGTAGGCAGCTGCTATTGCACTGGGTTTGTGCAGGTATGTCAAGAAAAATCGGATCCAAAACAGTGGCCAGAGAAGAGGACCAGGAGTGCTGGACCAGCACTGCCAATGTGACCCAGCAATTCAAGCATGCTATTTAACTCTGCGCTGCCTGATTTTCCCTGGCTGTCATTGAAAGATGTATTAAATCTGCTGGCATATGCAAAGACCAGTTAGCTGAATCTAAGTGTCTGAGATCGCCAGATGGGAGGAACAAGAGGAATGTGAGCTCGATCCCTCTGCCCACACTAGCGGTGTCTTGGACCTGCTGGAGGACCTCTGGACACAGACACATGTTCAGTCAGGCTGGGAATAGTACCGACCACATTAGTGTGTAAACCTGGTTATTACATACACCGAGTAGAAATGACTTGTCTTCCTTAAGACTAAGAAATGATCTTGATGGGGAAAGGCAGATTTAGTAACCCCATCCTACAGAAATGAGACATGAAGATGTGAAGTAGGCACCTCTGTGGTAAATCAAAGAACACAGTTCAGAGCTCATGAGCATGTTTCCTTTTTGTCTTAGTACAAAATGGTAAATTCCGCAGTGTAAATACCCTGTGGTGATTTCTCACCCTTTCAGAACCTAGACTTCATTATCTGTAGCCCTTTGGTATTTGAATATGATCAGCAGTTGCAATCAACATTTCTGATAGATTCATGTGCAGAGATCAAATCCAGCCTGGGGAGCAAGCCTGCTGGAAAGTTAGAAATGAAATGGGCTGTAATAAGGCAGAGGATTAGAAAGTTAGGAAACACAACATAAAAGATAATAATGATGTGCTCACACAAGAGAGAATAGGAACAGCGTCATTTTGCAGAAAAGCAGTCACAATATCTACCAAAATAGTTGTACGAAGTGGATGGGAAATCTGGGGGAGTCAAGTGAGTCAAATGACTACAGAGACGAGGCTGATGAGCTGGGCTTAGTGCAGTGCAGCACCAGTCTCTTAGGTAAAAATCAGTCTAAGCACTAAATCACCAGCTTTGTGGATGAGTTCAGCACACGATACACTGGATGGTACAAATGCAGACTTAGCCTCCCTAAAAAACTAATACCTTGAGAGCTTATGAATCTCTATGTAGACGTGTTCTTGTAATATACTTTTTAGCATAAAACCAATTTTTCTTGAGAGTCAGGAAAGAAGATAATGAGAAAGAACAAAAGCAAAGTCTCTATAAGGGAGAACAATGCATATGCCTTCTATGCAGTTTTTAGACAACAAAGGGAACAAAATCTCTGCAGTCCTCTGAGGCCAGCAGAGCACTCTGAACAGTGAAAGGGACATGTCTCCAAAACAAAAGCCCAATGTATTTTGGTCTCATAACTGGTCTAGAATGAAAACAATGTCAGGAGCAGGCACAGATACTTTCATTCCTCATCTGCCAATAATCTATATTAATTACAGCAAGCATCCAGCTTCAAGCTATGTCACTGCAGTGCTATTAATGTTGAAGAGTATTGAGTTTCTAAGGAGGTGAATGTCTTTTTCTCTCCCTAATCATGATTACTTGGCTTAGTACTTGGGCTAAGCTTTTATTTAACCAAGATAAATGGATATTTCCAAAACCAGTGAGTTAACACTATGCATCACATTATTACTCTCTTTTCAGATTTCTTGCCTTGTATGCTATTTTACGCAGCTGCTAAACACAAATAACAATAAGAATAGGAAGGAGGAGCTGTGCAGAATTCCATATGGATTAAAGATTGAAAAATAAATAAATCTGGTTTTGACCCATTACTTCCCCATTCTATGCCAGCATTTCCCCTCAATCAACGTAACATAACTCTATTATTTTCTCCTATAATTTCCCTCTCTTGAAACATGAGCGCCCACACCACATTGCTGCAGACACCACCAGCCTAGCTGACTAATATTGTGTTGCTTTCTATTTGGAATCCCTCTTTATCATTTAAGCTTATGTGCCAATGCTGTAGGTTAACATTCAGAAGAGCAGATGGGGAATTAGAGGCAAAACTTCTGTCAGTGATAACGGGGTTTCCATGCTTCATTTCCCCCAGGGCATGGGGAATGTTTTCCTTTTCAACAGTGCTGGGCAAAACTGCCCTAAGGAACTGGTGGTAGCAATACCGGGCTCTGGCACCACATTGAAATAATCAGGATTTTCAGTTGTGGGGTTTTCAGAGTGTGTGGGATATGTCTGTATTTTCTACTTTTAGGGAAACTTGATAATTGTCTCTCAATTTTCACCATTTTTGATGAAATTTACTGCTTCTGCCTTTCCTAAGAATCCCTGAGCCCCAGTAATCAAGTGAATTTAATTCAATCAAAATGAAGAAAAACTGTATTTACAAATTGACCTTGAAATCTTGTAGGTCATTCCCATCTCCTGTGGGATACAGCTGGTGTGCATCTCACTATAATTGCATAGTATAACACTTTTTTTTTTTTTTTGGTAAGTTTAACCAAAAATGTTTCTCATAAATGGGTATTCTAAAGATCCTGTTTGCTACTAAAAGCTAGTGTTTGAATTCCTAAATTTATTTAGATCAATTTAAGCAAAAATGCCTGGGGGAAAGGTTGCTAAGCTATCAGCTAACACACTGTAGGTGACCTGAGCTGCCCCTGCTGCAACACTTGTGTGCCTCGCTGTAATACAGCATAGCAGGTAAATAAAAGCTGATTGTCTTCCTCCTAATGTGTTCAGAAGGCTTTTCTCCTATATTAATTTGATAGCAGTAATCCAATTACAGAAAACATCATCGGAAGTTGTTGTAACATGGATTGCATTTTTATTTTATACGTTGCAAAATGTTAACTTTCACTCCCCTCCTGCTTCTCTCCCTTACATTGGAAATGCTTTTGTGAATTCCCCACCTCAGCAGTTTTTTTTTTGAAAGCTGATATATAAGCTTAATGAAGTCTATCATTTCAATGCTCTTTGATATGCACTTCAGAAGAGATTGGATACTGGATTCTCTTCCTATTTACAGCCAGGTCAGGAGTGAAATGCAGAAGCAACCAAAGGGTAGGGCAATGGCACAGAACTTCTCAGTGCCAGAGCAAACACTTTTCAGTTTGTTATGTTCCCTTGGGACCACGTTACTCCAGTCCCCAGCTGGACCAGTGTCAGATGTTGTTTAAGAAACACTCTCCTTAAACTGGAAGGAAGTTCCAGTGTCTAAATAAAATCCCCGCTGAAAGAACACTCAAAAACTCAATTTTGACCTTCATGCAAACCAAGAAAGAGGTTTTCAGTGTCTGTAAGGATTTAAAATTGATGTGGAACACTTTGTCCAGTAGTAACTTGTATTCCTCATAGTATATGTATTTATTTTTACCTTTTGCCACAATGGCAACTTAAGTCAAATATTCAATCAAAGGTGAGCGTTTTATCACCTTTCTGCTCTGATGTCTGAGTCAGATGCTTAAAAAGTAACACCAGCAGCTCTGTAAGTAGTGGGTGGATAAAGAACAGGTAAATCAACCTTTTGTGCTGTATCTCAGGGAACGTTTTCTTCTTTTCTTTATCCAGGTGAGGCCATTTGCTATCAGACCTTGCCACTATCAAAAGTGATCTGCAACTGACACCATACAGCTACTGGAAAACATTGCTACTTGAGTAATTTTGGCTGCTAGAGCGCTCCCAGTCAGACCAGTCTGCGGGTGGGATGTTCTGGCTGGTGGCAGGAGCCTTGCTATTAAATGTTTTCTGACTGGCAACAGGCAATTTGCTTCCTCTTCCTCAGGTACAGAGAAAGGCAGTATCTATTTAATCTAGAAGGTAGAAAGCTGGAGCAGGCTTAGAAAGATCATTGCCTAGCACCTTTCCACAGCTTCCCTTTATACGCCCAGAAATGTTTTTCTTCACCACTGCTTTAAAAGCTCCCGCCTCACTCATGGCTGCTGGGGCAGCTCTGCTTTTGGTAGCCAGCTCCTCTGGGGTCTTCTGGTCCCAGGCTAGGCAGGACATGAAGGTCTCCACAGGGTGACAGAAGATGCTTGTCCAAGCCATTGCTACCACCAGTCCTCCCAGAGGATGCACCACCAGTGTTAAGATGAAGGACTCACTCTAAGACAGCACAGCTGGTTCTGCTTCTGTAGGTTTTGATGCACAAAATAAATTCCTGTGAGGTATGCAGGTACTGGGCATTGCCTACTGAGCAAAGATATCCATGTGTGTGTTCTTATCTGTGTCCCTGCTCTGACTCCGTGCCCCTTGCAGTAAATACAAACCAGTCAAATGACACGGAAAGTCCATTTGGCTCCAGGAGTGCCCTAGCCCACCTTTCTGGTCACCTCTAAAAGAGCATCACCCCAAACGTCACCTTGGCAGTACTGGGGGGAGTGCCAGCAAGTGCAATAAATAACTGATAGTATTTCCTACAGCATCTGTACTGTCACTTCCATGGAAAACATGGAGCTGATCTAGGAGGACTTAATTGGGGAGCTGTAACACAATCACGGTGAAAAGCAGCACTGGAAGACCGCCCGTGGATTTCAGCAGATCAGATTCCCCGT
This sequence comes from Aythya fuligula, assembly GCF_009819795.1. NCBI lineage: Eukaryota > Metazoa > Chordata > Aves > Anseriformes > Anatidae > Aythya > Aythya fuligula. Next base: position 19,240,956 of record NC_045567.1, read on the forward strand.
AGTTAAACTAAATGTCATCACACCGTACGTGGCTGCTGATTTCAGGTTTGCTAATTTGTAAAACAATGTGAAGAACATGCTGCAGTTGTGAGTGGAGCAGCTGAATTATAGGTACTTACACAGCACAGTAGGGATATGAATTCTGTTTATTGCACAAACCTGCCTCTATAATTAATAGAAATAGTAACATTTTCTTGCTCTGCTTCCATTAATTCAGACTGATAGCTTTGGAAGATTGGATTGGATTAGGAATTGCTTTTTTATTAGGAATTGCTTTTTTTTTTTTTTTTGGAAGAACAGGATAGAACCACAGGACTTTCTTGGCTTTTTTTGCATCAGTCCTGATCTCCTTCATTGTGCAAGGAGCAAAATTACTAGCAATGCCCTGTTGTTTGTAACAGACCATCTGTCACCATAATTGTAGCTTTATTTTGTTTTTCCCATGCTTCTGGGAGAAAAGACTTAAACTTCCCCAGCTGCCTGTCTGCACTGAACATTATGAAATGTATTTTAAAACCTTGAGAAACAGCCACAGTCAGTCCAAAGCCTGCTTAAACCCCAGCAGCTCTCCACTAACGTTGGCACCTCCTGATTAAAACTGGCTTCAGGGTTTACCTAACAAGCTGCAAATGATCTGAACAGCCATGACTCCTTCAGTAGGGGTTTTATAGGCTTTCCCTCTCTTTTAGGAGGCCTGAACATACCAAGGTTTCAAATTGTGCTTTATTTATCTCAGTGGTATGGCACAATAAGCACTGTTGATACTTTATTGTGGTGGGTAGGAGGGCATGGCATGAAGCAGAGCTGATGCATGGGTTGGTTTAGCCATTGCTAGCAACAAATATAATATAGCACAGTCTTCAGGCTGGGTTTATTTTAAAATTTGGGACTTTTTAGGGACTGGAAGAAGGGAGTGGCTGGAAAAGTGGTGTGAAAGCTGGACTGCTGCTGAGGGGCAGTGGACTTCACCTTGCCTGGTGGAAAGCTTTGCCCTAGCACAGCCAGCAGCCTCATCCCTCTCAGGGTCAGAGGCATGGGAATGGGTATGTCAGAGAGGACTTATTTTCCCAGTGGTTCATTGAAAAAATATTAATCTTAATATCTTTCTTACATGAAGTACATAGTGACCACTGAGCTGCTCTAAGGAGGACCTTTTATTGATACGACTCCGTAGCCAAGTGTAATGCAATTAAATGAGTGGATTTCATTACGTATATTGACAGGGTGTTACTGACGGTTTCCATTCCCCCTATTATTTCTATAAATAAAGTCATGCCATAATCAGAAAATATGAATGTGCTAAGACCTCCATTAATTCTTCCCCATACTAATCTAAGAGCTGGGCAGATGTTTATTAATACCTTGTTACACTGCATTCATCAGCTGTTACCAAGAATAGAAAGGCTGAGACCTGATCTCATGCTGAAGGTTAAATAAGAGCAGATCTGCCTAAATCTAGACTTCTGATTGACTTTTTGACAATATTTTTGTTCCCTATCTAAATACTGTTTAAACTTTTAACCTCTCTTTCTCTCTCCCTCCTTCCTGATGTTCTGTGGACCACTTCTGAAGCCCAGTGGCATTCCCCTCCCTGCAGCCTGGAGTTCAGCAGTCCTTCAGCTGCATGCTGACATCTCTTTTGATTTCAGTGGAGCTGAATCACATCAGCCTGTGACCTGCCCTCTGTTTCTCCCTCCCGGAAGGAGCAAGGTGAGAGCCCAGGTCCACCCCACTCAGTGCTAGGCCCTGGCTAGTGCCTGCTGATGGTGCTTGGGGATGGCCCTGAGGAACAGAAGGTATGGATGGACCTGTGCTGAGCTGTGGAGGTGCTGTGACCGACTGATGGGACCTCACGCACCCTTCTGGGTCCCTGTTGTTGGCAGGGACCAAGCTGGAGCTGGTTTGTCCTCTGGCCCAAGCCATCTCTCGTTGTCCCCTGCACTGGCTTCTCTGCCAAAGCAGCTCCATGATGTAATTTCTCAGTGAAAGTACTTTTTTTCCTTCTTCAAATCTTAAAGAAGGAAATCTTGACTTCTTTGAAATGTAGTGCTCTTTAACCTAGGGTCACTCCCTGGTCTTCTCCTCCCCTATTTCTCTAGCACTTTCTCTTCCCATTCTCCAATCTTCCTCACCACCTGGTGTGGGCTGGGGCAGCTCAGAGCCTCTCACACTGCTTTCAGTGGGGCTGCACTGCCTCGTACTAGCAAAGCAACTGTCCTGTGACCTCTGCAGACACTGCAGATGCTCTCGTGTGCAATGTCTGTGCCTACGTGGCTGTATCGAGGCAGCTCTGAGCTTCGGGCTGCTGCCAGCCTTCCTGATGTGCTCAGGCTGCCTGTGGGGGAAGGAGGTGCTTGATTTCTGGGATAAACCAACTGATGTACAAACAATGCTGATTCACATCAGATGTCCACTGAAACAAAACGTAAGATACATGTCTGTCTTACTGCATTGGGGCTGCAGTGGATCCAATTTCCTTATTTTAGGAAAAGTTTGAATCTTGCTGGCAAAACTCAGTGAACTTTTACTGAAGGACCCAGCCTCCCAGGCTATTTCTTTTCCCAGCTCATAATTATTGTAATTTTTTGCAAGCTCATTGTATTTTCAGGTACACTAACATGGATGAGATGAAATTGTACATGTCTTGTGATCTTTTCTCCCCTGATTACTGGCCTGTTTCAGTTCCTCATTTAAAGCTAAACAAAGGACAGCTATTCCCACGACTGGCCTTTATTTTTGGGGGTAAGATCTAATGCACTAAAACAGGTGGGGCAGCTCTTGGTCTGAACCTGCCTTGATGTTTTTGGTTGGGCAGCACTTGAAACAAAACTAGAGCATGTTGTGAGCTGTCCAGGGCTGGGGCTGGCCTTTCATTGCTGCTACACCCAGCACCAAGCACCTGGGGGGTTTTGGTCTTCATCAAGCCTTAAAGAAAAATTTGAATAAGAATGTTTTCAAGATAGGCTGTCCACACTACTGTGGAGGATAGGCATGACCCAATGCATATCCCATGGTCATCCATCCAAAACCTGGATCGATGAACTGGCTGATAAGTACTTTGAAATGCAAGTGTTGGTGGCCAGCCCAACCTACTGCCCCCATCCCATCCCATCCCATCCCATCCCATCCCATCCCATCCCATCCCATCCCATCCCCAGAGACAAGAAAGACAGACGGAAAACAGCTCAAAAAACCAACAGACAGGGCCCATGTCAAAACTCCTGACCTTGGGAAACAAGAAGGTGGATGCAAAATTAGACTGCCTGAACCTGCAAAATGTGTATGCAGATACCCATGCTGCTCCTGTACTCTCTCCTGGCTTGATTTCAATTACAGTACTCAGACCTTGCTTTGTATAAATTAATTTGAAAATTCTGTAGAAAAATCAAATCAAATCAAAAATCTTATGTTGCTTCCACCACTTTTTAGCCCCCGCCCATCTCCTTTGAGTTGGATGCTGCTTGTCTATTATCTTGTCTGCCACCTCTGAAATTACCCACTTACTTTTTGCACTCTCTTTTACTTTCTCAGAATTGCATTTGCAGAAATGTACATAAACACCTATTCTTCAGGTCAGCATTTCAGTTAGTTTTAAATTGTACATTTCTATTTCCTGGGTCTTTACTTATTTATTATTAGTTATACTGAGTCTTCTTCTGAGTGTTTGCATTGATCCTGATAACTCTGTTGGGTTCTTATCTGTATAAATAGATCAATAGCTTTTGGATTGCACTTTCTGAAGCAACAGACTGAGAGGCTTGCTTCAAACTTGAAAGCTTATGTACTGAATTTATTAATATATCCAGCCATTACAAATGTGTGATCCATAAAATGACTTCAACCTCATTTAAAAATAACTGAATTTTGTACATCTTCTTCCTGGCTAGTTGTATTTTGCAGTTGCCTAAGTTTAGTAACACCTTTTTACTTTAAAGACTCAAAGTAAAGTTCAACAGGGGAAAGGGTACTAACAGGGTCATGATGAAGTTCTTTCTGGAGTTGACAGGGTTGGGATAATTGCGGGTCCCAGCAGTCAAAGGGTGCGTGGAGCATCTTGGGCTGCTCAAAGGGACTAATCTAGTCCCTTAGGAACTAACAGGATTAATCTAATAGGAATCAATCTCCCATCTCAGATAGGAGATGCTCCCTTCTCTTAAACTGCAGCAAAACAACTCCCCCTCTAAGCTGATACTGAATTGAAGTCAGGCACAGAACAAGACTTTCCATTTTTATTTCTAGCTTGCTCAGAAAAGACCTCTTTGCGCTGTCTTTCTCCAAGCCAATTTTGGGCTAAATAAGAAAACATAGTTCCACAAAATCTCAGTGTGAAGCCAGCAGAAACACAGCAAGATAATAGTGTCGCAAGATAAGGGGGATTAAGATTTCCTCTGGGCTTTTTTGAGAAACAGGGGGTGAAAAAGTTAATGGAATGCTCAACTGGGAGATGTTGCTGGGACCTGCAAAAAAAATGATAGACCAAGATAGCTTGTCTTGGTGCACAGCAGTTGCTCCTTGTGAAACACCATTGCACAGCCAGCCTTTTCCATGTACGTTGAATTCTACATGGCTCATGACATGGAGTCTTTTGGAGCTCTGGGTAATGAAGCTGATAATTTCCAGCTGATGTACGTAATAAAGAAGTGGCTGAAGCAAAATGATTTGGCCATTAGCAAAATTAGAAATACAACAGCTGGCAATGCAGTAGCATAATCATTGCAGGATGGGTGCTGTGTCTCCTGTTGGCCGTTCAAGGATCCCTTGGAGGGTGGGGTGAGGATTCATGCACAATTTGTTACCATGGTGGAAGGCTCTGCCTATCGATTACACCTCATTTAAGAAGGTCTGGTGGTTACATCTCATCTACTTGTGATATTTCTGGGCCAATTTGGCTCTTGGTTAATGCAGGAGATGGCTCTGGTGCAAGCATGGCAGTGCCTCCTACGTTCCGCTTGCACGGACAGCACACACTGAGAATTTACTTGTATTGTTGTGGAAATTAGAAGCTACTTTAATCACTGTGGTGAGTTTAAGTGGAATATTCTGCAGAGACAATAACAACCACTGACAGTCCAAATTCAGTGGAGGCCTGATCCAGCTTGTATTGAAACTGAAGTAATATTTCTATTGTACTTAATGGGCATTGGCCTCAGACTCAAAAGAGTGCACTTCAGATTGAACTTCTCTGCTTTTGCAGAGATCTTATTAGATTTGCAGAGTTGGTATTAGATTTGCTCAGTGGTATGAGAACATTACTATGCCGTTAAATTACTTTTTCAGTTAATAATAAATTCTTTTCTACAAGGATTTTTTTTTAAGTCCTTTTTACCTGTTTGCCTTCAACGGGTTAGGGAATTCATTCTGTCTTTCTGTTTCAAACTATTACATAGAGCTACCCTGCAGGAGGAAACAGCTCTTGTCCACTTCTCAGATGAGTACTCTGCATGCTAAACTTCTTGTCCCTTGTGCAGGATGTCACTGTTTTACTGCTGGCACCAAACCAAGAAGACCTTCAAGAGTTAATGGGAAACCTACATCAGAACAGGTTTTGACCCCAACCTTTTCCAGGGTGGGGCTCAGCACTGCCTTTTGGGGAACTGGTCCTCAGCTTCTCATAGTTGAGCCTTTTCTATCACAGCATACAGATACACTTTGTGAGCACATTTCCAATGAAACAGATCTCTGAGATGTGAACTGTGATATATTATTTGTAGTATTTACATCTATAATACCAGCAGTGTGCTAAGTGCCTTGTAAAGGTGGTGGAGGACAAAGTCCCTGCCCAAAGAACTTAATAGTCATATTTTATTCAAAATGAAAAATATCCATACTTTAACCCTGTATGATACTGGATTAAAAAGGCTTTTCTCCTTACATTAGCACACAGAAATACAGCCCCCTGAGGGAAACGGAGGAGAAAGCTGTGGAGCCCAGCTGGGATCAGGGAAGATTGAGCCCCACCGTGCTTCCCTGGCTGGATTTCCCTGTGCAGAAGATGGATGGGGGCAGCAGTGGGGATGTGGCCCCCAGAGCTACCTGTTCTAGCAGCAGCCTGTGCTCTTGGGACATGACCAGGTTGCTCGTCCTGTTTGTCAGAAGTAAAGAGGGCCTCAAACGTGGTTCCACCTCGATATTTTGTCACATCACATTTACTTGCTATTTCTATGTGCAGCACATCATAGTGACAAAACCGTTTCTAAAAATATATTAAATATATTTCATCTATGATATCATTAAAACTGAATGAAAAGTAAATCATAGCATCTGAAGAAATCTTTGAGAAAAGTCTAAATTCCTGCATCAAGTATCATTGACGTTCAGTGGAAGTGGGGTACTTCTGCCCTAATGAGCACCAGTGAGAGTGAAATAGAGCACAGTGCCCAGGTAGGGAACAGCAAGCACATCTATCTAAAACATTTTTGAGGTGAGGAAGGCAAACCCACCATTACACGCTGCAGGCTGAGAAGCAAAGCTGACGAGAGTTTTGAAGCCCTAAGTTGCAGCTAATTGCAGAAGTCTAATGTGTTTCCACATGAGTGAGGCTTGTAAGCACAGGCCTGGAAAATTAGGATTAGCAAATGAGTAAATTAAACTGAAATTTGGGCAAAGAGATAGGAAAGTAGATTTAAGTGCTTCAGCCATCATGGGCTTTGCCTTTCAATGATTTTTATTTTTTTCCTTTGAAAGAGGTCTATGAATTTGTACTGGATTTGAAACTGTTTCCATTACAGACACTAGAGATTTTGCAGGGAAATCAGCTGGCATTATGGAAGAACAGTAACAAGAACACCACCAGAAGAGATGTAGGCTGAAAGTGCTTCCATTTTGATTTAATGATCTCACTTTTGAGAAAATCTCAGCATACAAACAATTCCTGGGCTTCACTCCTGGCCACAACACAAAGACAAAAATACTCCATGCAGACCTTGCTGAGCTGCTTCCGGATCCCAAGAAAATGTCTGTAACAGTCTAACCCCAAATCTGACTTTGCAGGGTTAATTATCTCTGAGACCTAGGAAAGACACAAAGAAAACTGCACAATACAGGCAGGACAAATAACTCTGGCAATTGACTGCACAGTGGGGACGTGACCCAGTGGTGGCAGGCAGGGGACACCTGTGGCAGACCCCTGGGGTGTGCAACGTGCCCCAGCACCTGCACTAAGCTCCCTGCCAAATCTGCTAAGCTAAATCCACTTCCCAGCAATGGCATGTTGATTAACACAGGAGTTGGGGTAAAGAAGCCTCATGCTGATGCTGGAATGAGCCAGAAAGCTCAAACATGGAGAAAGCAACAAGCATTAGAGAAGAGCAGGTTGGGCATTACCACGATGGCTTCGTCACTGCGCTGTCTTTCCAACAAGGACATGGAAAACCTGACGTATTTGCTCTCAAGGAATATTGTAAGGGTGATAGCATTAGGGGAACGGAGATGCGGAGCAGTCTGGCTACTTTCCATGGTTGTACCTACTGAGCCACAGTTAGATCCAAGGCTTCCCTCTCCAATTTGCGAGGTTAGAGCATGCTGATTTCATCAACAAGGTCATTTTAGCACCAGTGCTTAATCCAAAACCTAGTCAGATATTTTTTTAGGAGATTTGAGTAATCTCTTTAAGAGAATTAACAAGTGCTGAAGTCCCAAGGAACAATCATCCCTGTCTGGAGCACAAGGATTTGAGGTCAGAGCTAGGTGAAGGGTCTTTTTAAGGCAGGCTGGAAACAAAACAAATTCCCTTTAGAACCAGACTGCTTACAGGGAATATAGGCACACAGCCTATATATATAAAATAGTGATTTTAGGTTGCTTTTTGGGTTCAGCTGTTGGGCTGTTCTGGAGGCAGCCCAGGATGTGTGGCACCGATGCTGCAGTATTGGTAAGGCAGGGGTTGCTCCAAGAGGCTCCCCTCTGAGCCACAGTCACCTGCAGTCTCTGGCCAAGCAACACATGAATGTTTTGACACCTTTCCAATGTGTCACCACATGCTGCCCGTTGGCCCTTCGTGATACAGTGCTGGCCCTGGGGCTGTGTGTTGGGAGATAATTTCTAGTTAAGGGAAAATTCACTCAAAGTCACTCATGCTCAAATACCAAGCTGTTAATCTTCAGTAAATCCTGGTTCAGAAATTTTTCCTTTTTTTTTTTTTTTTTTTTTTTTTTTTTTTTTTTTTTGGATAAATGCTTAAAAAGATTATCAATGGATATAAGGTCAAATGTTCATTTGAGGCTCTTGGGTAAAATCTTGGGAAGTGCTTTGAGGAATTGGCTTTGAATCCTTGCATCCAAAGCTACTCAGCATGTTCTGGTTGTTGGATGGATATGAAATAAACCATTTCTACATGCCCTTGGCTGAAAATACGTGGTTGACATCTCATAAGATTAGTCGTCCTCTTGCAGATTGCTCCAAGAATAATAACAGAAATCCCACAAATGCAGTGTTCCCACAAGGTTCCTATCATGTCAGGCAGAATGGCCAGGAAACAGCTCACGGCACTGTTGTGATATTAACCCTTACACCCCCCTTCTCCCTAAAAGACCGATGAAATTTTATCTAGATCCAGAAACAGAGGACGTCATGTTGGCCCTGCGTGGGTGGCTGCTGCGGATGCTCATCTCAGGCACCCTGCTGCTTCACAGCTGGCAGCGACAGATAAATTTATCAGTCATCTGAGCCAAGGTTCACCAGATGGAATTGCATTCTGCTTAGAGGGAATATTGGACTATTGCAGCCTCAAGCGTGGAAGTAGTTTTGGGTATTAAACTCATCTTAGCTTCCAAGCTTTGGACTGAGAGAGAATTCGGAGCATAAATGGGAATCCTGAGGCCAAATACCCCAAACTTGAGAGCACATAAAGCAGCAGTCATACCTGGAAGCGGTATTACAGCTCACCTAGTGAGGTTTTACGGGGAAGTTTTCTATCCAAGACATAGAAAGCTTGTTATATACATGTGGCTGATAAATTGCAACAGCAATGATTTTACCATAAAAAGAAACAAACCTCCCGTTAGACAAGTAAGAAGCAACATTAAATCTCATTCCTCTACATACAAGAGACATTTATATAGGGACTTAGTAATATTTTGATATTTGGAAAAATGGCAGCTTAGATGAATAAAGAGAAGAATAGCATATAGCAATCTTCTTGGCAAGGCCTGTAAAACTGAAGGTAAAAGATATATGGCAGGTGCTGCCTAAAGGAACACAACAGTTACACAATAGACAGCCAGGGAATATGGTAAATACAAGAAGAAATTGTTGTTAAATTCAACACACCCTTGGCAGACCATTCAGACCAAGCAATGGGGTTTAGGACACCTGCTGCACTCACTGCAATCCGCTGCTAACCACATCCCGGTGGCCTGGCTGGCTGTGGCTGCTGCAGAGGTGAGAAGAGGAAAAGGGGCCCAGAGGGTGCTAAAAGCCTGACCGTAATGCAGGCCTGACCCTGAGATACTTTCTTCTATTAATACCAGACTGAAAATCTGAAAGTCTGAAAGCGTAGTGAAAGTACATTACAGGAAGGCACGCAGCATTACACAAGTCATTGAATGTTCATTCCTTGGTTTAACATTTGTTTCAGCACAAACTCTACCAGCTCCATGGGATCGGTTCCAGGTTTATTCCAGGGCAACACTGAACAGCTAGTGCCTGAACCAAGGGGCCTGTGAGGCTGCCAAAGAAAAACACCAGGGTTAGAAGCAGCAGCTGCTACTGCCTAGCTCAAAGGTTTGACATGAATTTTGAGGAGCAGAAGCGGTCCCCATTCAGACTCCTGGTCACCGAATCTTCCCCCGATCAATCAGAAGATCTCCAGGCCATGCTGGAGACCCGCAAGTCTCTGAAAGCTCAGCTAAGCTTTCAGATGGTTATCACGACAGAGCTTTAAGTACAAATGCACAGCGTCTGCCAGCAGTAATGAAAGCCTTCTGATGGGCGTCTCTGTAATATTCATACTTTATGATAGCCTAAAACCACCTCGTCCTGTATCAAACTCATCACTATTTGCAGAAAGAAAATCAACACATAAAAAAACCTGAAACAAACATAAAGCAATGAAATGAGAGAGACTTCCTTAGTGGTTCTCAGAGATGAGGTGCCTAAGGGTATAGAGCAACTACATAATTTACAGGTCAGGAATACACGCACCTACCATATGGGTATCACACTCATGTACCGTTACCTTTCTGCACGTAAGCACACAGAACTGGTGGGGTAGAACCAAACAACTAAACCTTGCTTCTTTTTCAGCCCCTCGGCTGCAGACTGAAGCCTGCACAGACTGCAGGCTGCTGCTGGCAGCAGGCTCGCAAAACACGCTGCTCATACAGACGTCTCTTTTTGGTGGCGCTTTCAGAAACACAGGGTTCAGTTCACATTGTGGCTGCGTCATGCGAGGAACTAGGAAGTGCTGATACTTGGTGATGCATCATCAGGACATTTTTGACGTGATATACCTGAATGTTACAGCTATACCCCAACACTGCTGGGAGCTGTAACAGCAGGGTTTATGGCTGTTAACGCACAGCATGCTGCTACTAGCGATAGCATTAACATAGATCTCCCAATACTAGTGTTCTTTATTATTAAACAATACTAATAACATATATTTTCACCTGTAAGCAGAAGCATGTGCTGAGGGCATTCCCTAGCAAGCCTGTGCCTTTTACTCCCCAGCCATGCCTTGCTCGGAGCGCAGCCCCGCTGACCCAGCTGGGGCACACATGGATGTCCCCGAGGCCATCTCCTCAGCAACTGCAGCCAGATGAAACACCCAAAACATCTGCCTCCTGCTCGCTGTCCCTTGCAGTTTTTGCTAAAGTGGATGCTAAACCTCTTATCTGAACAGCAGAGGTACAACCTATGTATCAATCACAAAGCAGAACAGTCGGCTTGCAAACAAGCTAACTTTTGTTACTATACTGACTTCAGACTTAATTGTAAAAATAACATTATTTTTCTACTGCATTGTCTCTAAACACTTCCTGAGGTCATAAACTAATACAGGGAGCCAATGCCAGGTGCTCAAATGATACAAATTGTCATTAGGGATCTGTTAAAGTTAGTTGAAGCATGACAAGGTAGAGATATCAGCTGCTGTGTGCTTGCTGGCTCCAGGTGCTCTCTATCCCGGCCAGATTGGGAGCAGATAAAATGCTCACCCAGGAGACATAGGAGTTGGTTTGCTGGGAGCAGTTTTGGAGAGCTTCTTGCTGAGGTGCTTTGAAGGAAACAGCTTTTGGGAGTGTTGGCCAGAAGAAGGAGGAGCTGAGTGATATAGGAGAAGGTGTTTGCAAGCAAGGGGGAAAACACCATTTGTACATCCAAGGTACTGCATCTAGTAATCTGAAACTATTCCCTTTGTATCTGTTCATTGCTTCTTTGAACATTCAGTTCAAGTCAGGCTGACTGTATATGCTTTCCTCTTTGTGTAGGCATGCAGGTATGGGAGAAAAGTGCAGAAAAGCATGTATTGATTTATACCTATCACTCTTTGACAAGAGCAGATGGTGGGTTCAGGGTTTTAGTTCAGCTGATGGACTGTACTAAATGCAGCCTGGCTCTGCTGCTCTTGTTTATGGGTTATCTTTGATGCAATCAAGTTGCTTTACAAGTATTTCAGAACGTGAAACAGAGCCAGCTTTAGGCTGGCTTTATAGGCAATAACAATAGAGTGATATTATTTAGGCTAAAATAAGTCAATATTTGGAAAGTTCCACTCTTGGTAAAAAGATCTTGCCTGAGGAAGGCTGCTTGGTGCTGCCTGTGGTGAGGGCAGCTCAGCACCATGAGCAGCAGGAGGAGGAAAGGCTGGTGGGACACAGAGGGTCTGAAACTGGGAAAATAAAACTGGGAAACTGGAACATGAGAACAGAGCTGTAGTTACAAGGTGGGACAGGGGCTGAGTGGGGCTGTATGCCTGGTGGGAGGGGATGCACATCTGGTCACTGAGGGTGAGAAGGGCATAGCCATGAGCTCCAGGTAACAAGTGGAGGAAGAAAAAGCCAGCTTGGAGAAGATGTGAAATGGTGGAGATGTGAGCTGCTGGGGGGCTTGTTCCTGGCAGCACTTGATAATGACCTTGTTCCCAGCTGGGGCCAGCACAAGGCTACCTGACCTGCTTTCCAAGAGCCTGCTAGCCCTGGAAACACCAGACTCCAGCTGTGCTATGCTGACACTTGTCCTGTAAAACTGACAGCAGTGATGAATGATAGCCCATATTTCTGTAACATCATCTCAGCACACCTAACAATGTACCATTGACACCACTTCTGAGGGCTGGACTGCAGCCAGCTTCTTGATGAGGCAGTAGCTGGGCTCTGGCCCTGCAATGAGCCCCAGTCTGTGGTGCTTATGGTCAGCAGGTGGGGTGAGGGACTTCTCCCCAGTACCTCCCTCCCCCAGCTTAACAACCATTCCTTACAGCAAATGCTCTATGTCTAGGATGTTTAGAAGGTAGTATTTAGGGATGTCAGCTGCCCAGCCTGAGCATCTTGGTGGTCTCAGCTTGAGCTTCAAACCACGAAGGCACCTCTTCTACCAGAGCAAGTGTGTGCTAATCGGCTTTACTGCATTGGAGCAGTAGTATTATTATTAGTAGTACTAGTAGTAGTATTATTAGTAGTACTATTACTACTATTAGATAGTAGTACTATTGTCTGTAGTACCAGGCAGCAGGTATAATGACATTGCCAGATCAGTTCTGGGACAAACTACAGCAGTAACTCATTTAGCATAACTCCAAGGGAGCCAATTTTGCTAGTTTTGGAGTTGTTACAAGCCACTGAGAAATAAATTAGTTGTCTTTATACCACTGGTCCATTGCACAGGTCAGAACTTCTCTGGTTATTTCCAGGCTGCGTCTGTTATTGACCAGTGTGCAAATGGAAATTTCTGCCTTCGGGTTCATGGCCATTAATGATGGTGATAAGTGATGCATTTGTGTCACATGATAAGCTTGTATGTGGAAGCTGTGGACTGATGTGTCTGGCTGATACTTTCTCCAGTACTTTCTGTAGGAAGTGCCCATCTGAGCTGGCTGCTTGCTGGTGTGAAGTGATGCTTTCTCCTAGGAGCAAGGCTCCCAAACAGCTGTGTCTTTCTCATGCCCTGAAGGAATTTACCACTTCTGGGTTGTCTCTTTGTAAGAATCAAAGGGGACAGGCTAAACTTCTCTGATCCTTTGTGTTAGTTTCTAGTAACGTTTTCTGCCCAGACATTCTGCCTTATTTCCTCTGGCTCTGTCACTTGCTAATCTCTTTGGCTCAGTGGCATAACACAGACCAGATGTGACTTGGACTGTAGGTGTGTAAGAAGGGAGCTGAAGCTGGCAAGCATCTTATGTATGCAAAGGAGTCTGCAGCTGAGAGTGACTAGGCTAAAGACTACTTTAAATCCTTGAGTGTGGGCCTGCATAAACCATCTCACCCCGAGTGGAGTTTGAACAAGCTGTGTGCTTATGCAATTAAGGTGAAGCTGTGCTGCTCCTGCTGTGGCTTGAGCACTTGATGGGGATGCAGACAGGTCAGTAACTGCTCTGTGGCCATCTACTTAATCCCTGAGTGGGAGGAATTGGCATCTGTGCTGTGTAGAGGAGCAGTGGGTTTGCCTTGGGCCATGTAACTGCAGGCTCAGGCCCTGAGGAGTGACTGCCATCTCAGCAGCACCTGTGCTCTTGTTTTGCTGGGCTTGGTGCTTATCTTCATGGATCAGGAGGTTGCAATCAATTCCAAAAATATCAACAGTACAGTTTTAGCCCATTAGTCAGATCAGAAGTGGATGTGTACTTAGGAGAAATTGCTTTAAAAAAGTATCAATCTTATAATTGCTGCAAAGGACTGTCATAAGAAGGCAGGTTTTCTTCCACCCAGTGCAACAGAAAACAAGGAGTCATATTCTGGGTGGTTTTCAGTTTTTCCATTGCCTTGTGTTTGGAGATCAGCTACCTTCCTTCCTGGCTTTCCTGCCTGCAGGCAGGGCAGAGCTGCAGCTGAGGAGGTGTCCTGTGGCTTTAAGGCTGTGCAGGGATGGGAAGCTTTGGATGCTACTACAGAGATATAACATGATTAATCTGCAGGCATCTGAGAACACTTATGACTTAGCTTTTGGTCTTGTATCTGTTGTTTCACTTAGGGGGCTGTTAATAACTCATAATGCACATCAGGCCATATCTTAATGATTAAGAGGGGTCTGCTTTATCTGTAACTAGTGAGAAATGCAATTATTTTTAAGTGGTGTAACTTCCTGCACCAGCTGGACAAGCAGTATTAAATGGTTTTCATGCCCTGGCTGGAGGTGTGCTGGGAGGTGCTGAAGCACGGGGCCAGCTCTGGAGCTGCTGTGGGGCAATGTGGGGGCAGAAGCCCTGCAGTGGAGGGCAGAGGGATGGGGGGGAATTGAGGCAGGGCCAGGTGTGGTGTCTCAGATGGCTGGGGAGGGAGAACAACACCTGGGGTGATGGGGGATGTAAAAAGGATGGTAGAGCTCTGAGACACTGGAGGATGGGTGGGATTGAGAGGGAAGGGCTGGAGATGGTGAGGGAAAGAAAGGTCTGTTCTTCCTACACTGAGCCCTTGTGCTGGTGGTAAATCCCATGGGAGCAACCTTTGCTGCCTCATGCTGACCTGCTAATTGCTGGCAGGCAGCTGGCAGTGCAGGGACCTGGTAGACCTGCTGGTAGCAAGGGGATGTTCTGTTACCCTTCCCTGCAGCTGAAATGTCCAGTGCTTGTCAGCACCACACACCTTGGAGCTAATTAAGCTGAGTATTTGCAGAGACAGACCAGTTTTAAGCAGAAAGAAAAACAACACCCTACCTACATGCTCATGATTGGGTTTATTCAATTTGAGATTTTTATTCTTCCTTCACGCAAGACATTTTCTCTCCCCTTCAGTCTTTACACACCAGCAGTGGAGTTAAGAATTGGAAACAGAGTGAAAAAGGGCAATTCTCAAGGCTTGCCACACCTCCAGTGTGCAGGGCTGCTGTTCAATTTACAAACCCAGTACAAGAGCTAATTGCTGAGAACAGTGGGGTAGTTCAAAGCTCTAATTAAAGCTGATTTTCCATCTCTACTGATAGTAGCAAGAACATGCTCACTGGTATGTTTCCAGCACAGTGAGGCTGCAAGACCACCTTATCAATGATGGTGCAGATGGCCTCTTCCAGAGATGGGCATGGCTCTGCTGAGCAAATTGGAAGTTAAATTGACTAACACTGAGTGGAAATTTGGCCCATTATCCCTCCTGCACCCCTGGCAGTGTGGCTGGGGAATATCTCTGAGCACAAAGTGTCAGGCTTGTGTCTGCGCTCAGTGGTGAGTGCAGTGCTAAGGGAAGTCAGCTTGATTCAGATCCAGCCCAAGGTACCAGTGTGTGCCCAAAGCTCAGGGATTAAAGTGCCTGTGTAGCTGCACCACGAGCTCAGACATCTGGAGTTAAGTATTAAAACAGAAGCTTTACCTAAATGACAATTAACTTGCTTTCTAACTGTGCTTTCCCTGCTTCATTCCTGGTGAAATACCTACTGAAATCGCTGCCTGCTTGTGTAAACACCCAAATGTTACACCCAGCAGCATTTACCTGTAAGTGGGCACAAATGAGTGCATCTCTAGCCATGTGGGAGCCAGAGGGAGTTCTGTCAGAGTTCAACTAGCATTAAAATAATTTCTGTAAAAGTGCATTTCTACCACTGTGCTGTAATCTCTGCTGTGGACCTCTAGCTAAATGCACATTAAAGTCTAGGGTCAAGGCACCTGGCAGTAAATTAATGGTCTGTAGTGTGGCTGCTACTGTGATGCCTCTTCTATTAAGAGGCAATGTTGCTGTAAGTGGTTTGTGTGCCCAGCTTAATGGTGCTCACGGCTTGCACCTGCACAGAGAAGGATGCTTGTTGCATTTCAACAAGACAGGAGCCCAAAGGCACTGCTCAGCCTAAGAGGCACTGCAGAGCTGCCTTGTTCTGAAGGGAGGCTCTGAATTGGAGTGGGAACTTCTGGTGTGCCCTCCTGCATCATTTCTGGGGACTCACACGGACCCTTTCACCAGCAATACCAAGGGGTATTGCTGCCTGCTGTCCTGGAGGGTGTCACAAGCATCATGCTTGTAACCTCTGGATGAACATGCAAAACTCAGGAGGCTCCTTCTTACCACTGCTCTTTTGCTGGCACAATGTGCATCATCTGGTTACCAGTACACTTCTATACTGAATGATCCTTAAATATAAAGGAAGTAAATGTTGGGTCACTCTGGACACATGCAATACTCCAGCCTACTCAGTTGCCTCTGAGTATTTCAGGAGCAGCCTGCAAAGCAAGGTTCAGTGCTCTCTGGCACCCTGGTGCTTGGCATGCAAAGCGGCACAGAGAGGGGCTGATTTCTCTGGCTCATTTAAAAAGAAAGAGTAAAAAACAAAAGGAAATAAGAGACATTTACCATCTGTGAAGGTGGGAAGGATGCTGAGGCCTTCTGCTCTCCTTTCCCATGGTTGTGCTGCTTTTCTCTCTGGGGCCCCATGGTGCAAGTCCTATGCTCCCATCTGAAGAGCTCCAGCTGCGGGCTCTCTCCAGAGCCCGTTGATGCAATCTGGGTCATTCAGAGAAGGTTGTCAGGAAGGATTCTGCACCTCCCTGCTGTGCTGGGGCTGGGATTTGCCTTCCTGGTGTGTGAGGGGCTGGGCTGGTCCCCAGTCCCCATCCTGAACCCAACTCACTCAGTGTGCTGTAGCCTCTGGACTCACAAAGTATCCCTTGAGGGGCCAGCTGAGAAGGACAAGGACACAGTGGCACTGCACTGGGGACATGGGGAAATTGTCCTGTGGGATCCATCTAAGCACTTTTTTTACATAGGGACAAGTCAATGGCTGAAGTTAGCACTTTGTGGCTATGCCCAGGGGCTGCAGGTGAGCCGGGGAATTTCCAGCAAGGCAATGACCCCCTCCTGGCACAAGACTGCTTTTCTTGAAGTGGGGCTGAGTGGATTACTGCTGGGAGCTAATCCGTGTGGCTGCTTCATACATTTCCCTAGTGTATGGGCTCGGTGTTCAGCATCAGAAACTAAATGTGCAAAGAATAACTGATTTCAGAAATGCTGTGCAAGGATATGCACGTGCAGAGGTCCAGAGCAAATTGCAGATAAAATACAAAGAAACTGATGCAATATTTCTCATGTTTTAATGCCAGTTTAGTACCATGGGATTCGATGCTGTGCCAAGCACCACGGTTTGGTGGAAGCAAGCATTACCTTACTCTAGGTATTTACACAGCACATGAATGTCAGTGGTGACAAACCTAACTCCAAGGTAGAAGCTTTGGGGCAAAACAATGGTCACCAGAGCAATGAATTCCCAGGCACTCCGCATATATACCACTGCAAAACAATGGAAATCAATGCTTATGTTCCTGTCTGGTTGCTCTTTCTGCTCAGCTGTAGGCTTTTATTCAATTTATTTCAATGCTCAGTGCCTCAGTTTCCCCACCTGAAAGTCCCTAGCTGGCCCGTTTGTTGTTCTTGCATTAAAAGACCTGTGTAAGATATGGTTTGTCCTAGCAGCTGCCTGTATGAATTCAAAAAAAAAAAAAAAAAAAAAAACACAAATGAACTCAATGCTTTCTGTGGAGTATGGATAGCCAGATCAGCCTGTGACTGGGATAGCAGCACTGTTGTGGTGCAGCCTGATGCTTGCAGGCTGAGGTGTGCATGGAAGTTTGTGCTCTGCCCCTGGGAAGTTCGTGTGTAGCTGCTGTTCTCTCAGCCCTTCCTTGTTTTAAATGCGAGTAAGTAAATGTGCTCGTTTTCAGCTTAAAATAAATGAAGATCAATATGAGGTTAAACAAGCTTCAACAGCATGTGAAGCCTGTGAAACCTGGGAGCTGGCAGCCTGTCTTCATTTGCTGCTGCTGCTACCCCTGTGATTGCCCTGGCCCAGCTGAGAAGCATGGCTGGGGGGGGACTTGCCATGAGCTTGCCCTGCCAGCTACAGCCAGAGGTTTCCTGATGACTTTTGTCATAGTGCCAAAAGCAAATTTCTGCCCACAAAGTTTTGCTTGTGCCACTTCCCTATCCCACAGGCTGTTTTCAGCCTCAGTGCATTCAGGGCTATTTCGCTTTCCACATTAGAGGTCCACAGGGTGTTCTAGCAGGTCCCCCCATACAGTATTACAATATACATGGCTAAAATATTACCCTAAACTTTTAACTTCAACCCACAAATGCTACCAACAGCTAATTCTTCAGATGAGCTATTGTAATTCACATCCTAAATCAGTACCTGAACCTGTTTGCCTGCAGCATGTCCTTCTCTCCACTCCTTGACTTGCAGCCTGGCTCGCACCTGCTGCTTGTCAGATAGATTTGCTCTAGGAAATCCTTTTCTAAGGTGTGCTGAGCTGCCAAGCCCAAATTTGCTCCAACACATGCTATAATCGCCATTCCCTGGCTCTGTCCCCATGTCTACCACCTCTCCATGCCCCACAGCCACCACCCCACAATGACCAGCTTTACCTTGGCAGCAGCAGTGCCCAAAGCAGAGAGTTCAGTGGGACAGGAAGGTTTTTCCCATCATCTACTTCACTGCTTTCCACCTTTGGGAAAGCAGCCTGTGTGCAAGCTGGAGTTCTCAATGTGTCTCCAAATATTTCTCGCTGCTCTCACAGTTCCTGGGTTGTTTTAATTGCTTAGTATTCAAGTAGATGTGGGGAAAAAAAAAACAAACAAACAAACAAAAAAAAAAAAAAAACAAAAAACACCAACACGTTGTTCAGCGACTTCTTGGAGATGAGCTGCCAGAAGGAAGTGGGTGAGAAGACCCTCTAAATAAAGTCAGCCTAGAAAAGCCAGGTTTCCTCTCTCTGGATGTTACTCCCTGGAGCTCCTTGGTGCACTTCTGCCTGCAGAAGCCCCTCTTCCCACCTGCTCTGCCCTGGCTCCTTGCGTGGCCCCGGGGCATGGTGCTTGCCAGGGCAGGGTGCTTGCTGCAGTGGTGCCTTGCTCTTGCTTGCTCCTTGGAAGAAAACTGCAGGACTTGAGCAGAAAAGGGGACTCGCAGCAGTGTCTGGTGGTGGGACAGCCCTGCTCCTGCCCTGAGCTGCTCCCGTGGTTACTCCTCGCTTGCGATCTTTACTTTGAGAAGTGCCAGGGCTGTGATGGAGTAGCTGTGTGGCTGCTACTACGGCGCTCGCTCAACCCTGTGCCTCCTTGGCGGTGTGATGACAGGGACTTTCCAGCCCTTCCCTCCGTCACCTCCATCCAGACCGCTCTGTCCTTGGGTGGTGTTTGCTTTTCTGAGCTGAGAGTGTGCCGG
This sequence comes from Aythya fuligula, assembly GCF_009819795.1. Classification (NCBI taxonomy): domain Eukaryota; kingdom Metazoa; phylum Chordata; class Aves; order Anseriformes; family Anatidae; genus Aythya; species Aythya fuligula. The sequence goes on from NC_045567.1 coordinate 19,260,246, forward strand.
AGGGACTTGCTCACCTCATTCTGCTCGCTGCTGTCCTACACTGTACACTTGCTGTTTGCTCCTATGGCCAAAATAAAAGCTGCTTTTCCTGGCAGGAGAAATGCATGATCCATGGCTGCGATAGGATCTTTTTCCCCTGTTTAAAATGTGAGGTCTAATGAATTAAGGAGCTACAACACATCTAGATCTTATACCAGTCAGTCTCTGATTCATCAGAGAGTCTCCTTGGTAACTAGCTGTTCCTCTCTGATGGTTTGGTACGAAAAAGCTCTCCCAACTTAAAGATAAAATACAGCAAGAGCAGAAAGAGGAGCTGTGCCATACAGACACCTCATACACAGACAGATGCCTTGTGTGCATGTGGTTGTACAGGATATTTTCCAATGTGTGTGGGAAGCAGCCTCTCCATGCAGTGGCACAGGTGGGGAAGGGGCTGCCCTGTTTCTACCAGAAGCCCTTATTTTAGGGACCCCCATCTGCAGGGCGAACAACCCCGGAGGAGGTGATGGTGTTGGTGTGTAATGAGGGGCTGCCTCCCTCCCTGTTTCCTCAGGGACATTATACACTCTGAGTCCTGCAGCACTAATCCCTCTGAACAAACAATAAACAGCAACAAATCCCTGGGTGTCAGGTGCCTTCTCTTTATCTATCACTTCTATCAAAGCGAGGGGCTTTTGGGCTCAGCACTGGAACTTGACCACCTCTGCCTGCAGTGTGGGCTGTGGGCTGTCACGCACCGTGAGCATTTTGGGGCAAAATCCGTTCCCATTAAGCATTGTGGCATCTCTAATGTCTGAGCAGAAGACTCAGGTTCATGTCCTCCAGCCCAGCCCTACTCGGACCTGGCCAAAAGTTTGGCTATAATGTCATTTACCCCTACTGGCACACCCTGAAGAGCTCAAACCTCGATTCACCGAGTGATAGGGGTGGCAATGAACGGCTGCTGATAAATGAGGGTTCAGACAATCAGGCTCATTTTCAATGCAATTAATCCATGTCAGAAACATGACCTCATTCTGGATAATTGAGGTCTTTGCAGATAATCAAAGCTGTGATAACGGAGGGCTGACTCCCCCTGTGTGGTGGAGCCCCCGGGTCGTGGGCAAGGGGAGGGAGGTGAACACCTCCTTGTCCTGCTCCCACGTGGCTGCAGTGACATGGGAGGGCAGGCATCCTGCTGTGTCCCCAGCTTGTCCCCTGGCTGGGAACGGCTGCTTCAGGCCCAAAGGGAATCACAGGGGAAGCCTCTCCTCCACCTCCATCCTGCCTTTTCGCTTTCTTTACAGAGCTTAAAAGGGAGAGCAAAGTCTTGCTGCTGTCAGATCTCGCACCTGTGTCTCCTGGTGGGAGGGAGGTGGTGGGAAGGGAGGCGGAGAAGTGGAGGATCCCTGAGGGGCCGGGTGTCTGCAGGGCACGGCCTGGGGGAGGCAGCAGGATGGGGGCCGTGGCTCCTTCCTGCAGCACCGGGCAGGCCATTGGGGCAATTCCTGCGCTGCCTTGTTGTGGTTTGGTTGCAAACTGATATTTATTCTGAAAAACAACCAAACAGAAAAGATCTTGGGTGCAGTGTCTCCCTGTTGCTGTCTCCTTTGCAATGTGTTGGTGTTTTGGGAAACCAAGCAAAGGTGGCCGTGGTTATTTGGAGCAGGGGAAGTTGTTTGGGTTCGTGAGTTCTGGTTTTGCTGTGGCTCCTCCACTTCATTTCAGTGGCTGGCCTAATCATGGGGCAGATGCGAAATTACAGGAGTGGCAGTAAAAAAGAATTGTGCATGGCCTCGGCAAGTATTTCTTATGAATTGGATCTCCTGAGATGAAAGCTTTGTTACAGTGAAACAATGAGCCTGCTACACTTCCAGTAGTACAAATGGGTTTCATTTGTATTAGGAAGATACAAGCTTATTATTTGTAGTCTGTTCCTCTAGCACCAGGATTGTTTAATGTGGTAATCAATGTAATTGAGGAACTGAAAGTACAGAAAATTGCAGCGCGTTCGCAGGTGATAAGGACTACAGCTGCTGGGAGGCCTGGGGGGCTGCACAGGTGAAGATGGGAACGTGCAGGGGGATTCCTGCAGCCCTGACCCCGATGTGCTCCTAGCACAGGAGGAGCCCAGCATGACGCTGCCATGGGGCTCTGGGGCTTTGTCTTTCTGGGTTTGCCATGACTGTCCCCTCCCCAGGAGCAAGCCCTGCTGTTTGTCAGTGATTTACTGTGTGCTTTAGGCTGTGGCACAAGTGGCAGGGAGGAAGGATGCTCCTTTGCTCTGCCCTGCTTCCCTTTGGCAGGAAGGGACACCTAGGGTGGGCAGCCTGAGCGTGGGGCTGCCCCAACACCAGCCTGGGTGGATTTGGGCAAGGAGAAATGCCAGGGGCCCAGGAACACCAAGTATGTTGCAGGTGCAGTCTCCGAAGCTGCTAGATTCAGAGCAAACCTGAAAGAAAAGACAGCTTGCAAGGATGCTGTCAGGTTTCTTCTCAGCCCTCTCTGTTTTAATTTGTTTCACTTCAAGGAGGGAAATTTTCTCTGCTAAAAAGTTGCCTTGTTCTGGTGGTGGCCTAATAAATCACAGCCTCAGTGAGCAGCCCGTGCAGTGCGCATTGCGTGGGGAGAGCTACAGCGGCTCTGCTCCACGGGTGCTGCCCCACAGCCCACACCACTGGGGTTTCTCCCTCCTACAGTGTTACACAAGTAGCTACAGAGCAGGTTTGACCATCGAATTAACTCACTTTGACACACGCAGTCAGCTGTGCAATGAGTTTCACACACGTGTGCTGCAGTCAGAGGGTGCTTTGCTCAGGGAGCTGGCTGGGGTCAGAGCTGGAGGGACGGCTCTGGCAGTGTGCTGTGCCGTGCTCACACTTATAACAAAGCTGCTTATGTTACAATGCAATTATCATGATTTAAAATTCCAATAGTGTTTTGAAGGCTTATATGCCGGGGGGCTCCATTTGCAGAGATGTTTCTGTTATTGTACCTCCTTGCCTAATAACTTTTCTGTTTGAGCCACACTGAACCGTGTTTGTTGTCTTTGCTGAAAATCTCCATGCAGAATACAGCTCCATTGCGAGCTGCTTCTAGGGTCTGATTTATGTTTTGTGCAGGTTTAATTGGGTAAAAGTCCACACAGTTCTTCCTGCTCCCCTTCTTAATTTTTGGCAGCCCATCCCTCAGCCAGAGCAAAGCACGTCGGTGTTCTGTCACCGTGAGACCAGCAGCCTCTCCTCATCAGTCCAACCCCTCCGGGAGCAGCAGTCACTCTTGCAGTAAATTTTCTCCCCAAATATCATCTATCATTCTCGCAGCCCACTCTTGGTGCGCTGCAGACAGGCTGGCTTGGGTGGGAAGGGGGAGCTTTGTCAGTCAGCCACCTAAAAGCAGATCTGGCGCTGGTGTTTTGGGGCTGCTGTGCGAGGTAAAGGTGCTGCCAGTCCCATCACCAGTGCTGGGGGCCGCGGGCAGGTCTGAGGGGCTGTCCCAGCTCCAGAAAGACTAAGAACTGAACCGGGACCTACTGCAGGGGATGGTTCAGACATCCCTTAATGCAGAGGGCACTGTCCAGACCTGACAATTCAGTATTTCCCAGGAGGGAGGGTTCCAGTTTCCTTAAACAACCTCAGGAGGTTTATCATCACACCACCATTTATTGTGTGCCAAATGCACATGGAGCTGCACGTGTAATTGCCATAGTAACCATAGCCACAGCCTTCCCGTGCAGGGATTTAAATGCCAGACTGACACATCCTGGGCAGTACCACACACACACATCCTAGCACAAACCTATACACTTCTGGCAGCCACCCTTTTGATTCTAGACTTCCACTGCCAGGCTTATAAGCGCTCACCAAACCTTGATTACCGACTGTAATGAATACCTTTTCACTAGACGCAGGCTTCTGTGTGATGTCTTTAAGGTCATGTGGAATTCTATTTGCAATCTCTTTTATAAATAATAACGCAAACACTTGCTGCTAAATTTGGCTGTCAGCAAGCAAATGCCAAGAAGCAAAATGATTATTATTGCTGTTATTTGCACCATTCCAAAATCCATTAATTTGCTTGTTGCAGTGTTAGGTAATGAGCGCTCCTGCAGCAAGGTCACAATTCTGTTTTATATCACGTAACTATCTATTCCCACGTATCATGCATAAAGCATATTTCTTGCTTAGGGCAAAATGTTTTATTAAGATTATTTTCCTTTGTTCTTTCATGCAGATTGTCTGTTATGACTGTACAGATTTCCTGCATGACATCTCTTTTTTAAAATTCAATGCATAATTATATGAAACAGAAATTCATCTGATGCCACGTTAATAAACCTCTCATTATTTTCCTTGAACAGGGGGATGTGCTGCTATTATTTACACGACAACATGGATTTAGCTAAGCTTTGTGGAATTTTGCAGCCTCTGACACATGTATCAGGCACGGGCAGAGCAGCGATGGAAATAATGTGAAGGCAAACTGGTCGTTTCAAGTCCAAAAGACTAATGGAAGTAGTAAAAATGGGGAAGATATGAAAGCAAGAACCACTGAAATAAATATCTGAGCTGGGAACCTGCAGGAAGGGTTCAGTGCAGCTGCACCCAGCTGAGTGTCAGCTCGGGTTAATTTGCAAGGTGATGGATGGTTTGGGAATGGGCATGTGCTGAAGAAAAATCTGGTGTCCCTGGGCCAGGTCTGCCCACAGAGCCGAGCTGCTCTCAGGTGTCCTTGGAGCATCCTTGATTTACTGCAGCTGTGGCCTTGGAGTTTGTGGTTAAGGATGGTTATGCAACCCTGGACCTTCTTTCATCTTTGGCAGTGCACAAAGCCTGGACCCCCAGCACTAATGCAGTTTCGACTGACTGACCCTGCAGTGCTTGATGTGCTGCAGCTGGTCTGATCTCCCTTCTGGCTCTTCCTCTGAGCCCTGTCCTGCCTTGGCTGGCTGCAACCACCTCTTACTGGGCTTCCCAGCCCTCCTGCTTGCCACCCTGCCCCAGTGCCTCTGCTTCCCCCCATCTCCTCCTCCTCCAGGCACCTGAACACCCGCCTTGCCTCCCTGGGTGTTGGTCCCACAGCCTCCTTGCTGGGGCTGGAGGAGCCCCGAAGATGCTCCCGATTTGTGGCAGCCACTGTGCGAGGACAGGGCAGCGATGTGGTCCCCACAGCCCTCAGTTTCTCCTGGATCTGCAGGAGGTGAGTGCTGCTCTTCCTGTGGATGTAGAAAACTTGCTGGGTGATGTTAAGTGCTCGATTCAAGGTCACGATGCATATCTTTGAAATTGCTTGATAAACTCTTAATTCCCACCAAAGGACATGCTTTGGGCTGTGATCTTATCCTATAACTAAAGCTGGGATATGTTCCTCCTCTTTCATTTTAGTCCAGCGGTACATTTTGCCCACACTTAATAGTAAGTGGAAAATCATTAACTTTGCCTTCTGATATATGTTTTTAATTTCTTTATTCATAATGAGTTCTTTGCTGCAGCAGCAGGGGTGAAATATGTTGTACTCCTGGAATTCCTTTGCAGTTCAGCATTAATTAATGTCCACTTCTTATACAGTGTTAACAGTAACGAGCCCAATCTTTCAGAGGCTACTGTGGGAAATTCTTTGTTCTTTTCCAGCAAGCAAGTTGTCAGAAATACAGTGAAATTTGAGCCTTAGCCTTTGTTTAAAGCTGCCTCTTAGGGGTTTTGAAGGGCTGGAGGATGGTGAAGTGTGGTGCCTTCGTTATCCAACCCTGTGCCATGTAATGGACATCCCAGTCTATCTGCTCGGCTTGCTTTTTTGTGTTTGCCAGGCTGTGCAGGAAAGGGCACCTCATTTCCACAGAGACCGTGATCAACTTTGTTAGAACAACAGGTCTGTAGGTCCCTGCTCTACGCTGAAGAGTAAACACAAGCCCTCGTGGCAGCACCAGCACGTGAGTTCATTGCACACCATGGCACATATAGATACGCTTTACCAAAAAAACTTACTCAACGCCTTTCTCTTTGCTACACACACTGAGAAATGTAGCCCTGATTAATGATATTTTTCCAAAGCTCCCATGGCATCTGTCTGTGCTGAATTCATACGCAGAAGTCTATATGAAGAAATGAATTGCTGGAATTCCTAATGAATTTGGTTATCAGAGAAGCCTTTCTAATAAAGATAATGTACGTCAGCAGAGCTGGCAGGGTTTTTACTGGGGCAATTTTTCATTGAGTCCAGAGTAAATGTTCTCTGATAAATCTTGTCAGTGCTGTCACTCTTGGTCTTAATGGCGTGAATAGCCTTTTAGCTCGCAAAACAGCAGAGCTGTTCAGTGGCTCGTGGGTTTTGGCACCACGCTCGAGTGTTCTCCAGCCCTTCCTGTCTTTTACTAATCTCTCTGTGACTAATTCACTAACTTTTTTCTAATGTGAGAGAGGTTGCCTCCATGTGTCTCTCCACCTCTGCTGCTCAGCCCCCTGTGACTGACGCTGCCTGCTCTCCCTGCAGGATGTGATCGACATGCTGCACTTCACCTGGCTGCCTTGCCAGAGGAGCGTAGGCAGGATTAACGCTTTGTTAGAGCACCTGTATGGTCTGTTCTGTGTCCTGTCCCTTTCAGAAGCTTTTGAATCAGATTTCTTCCCTGGCTTTCACAGCCAGGTGTAGCCGTGGATTGAAATGAGGTCTAAGAAATAAACTGTGCTCTGAATTTCTTGTGAATAGTGTTTTACAGCAAGCTAATTCATTATGAGCGATGCTGTGCTTATGCCAGCCCATTTCGTGTCTCACCCAGACACCCACGGCCTGGGGCTGTGAGCCTGTGGCTGTGATGGCTGCTTGCTATCATGATGACAATGACCTTGTTTTCCTGGCTGGGACTGAATTTGCCACTGTCTAACACAGGGGGAGGACCCTGCTAACTGGGATAAACAGGGAATTTGGAAACTGCTACCCTGTACTTGGTACCTGGGACATGAGCTTACATATATATTCCTTGCTCTGTGCTGTGCAGGATGAGTGGATCTGTGTCCCACTGTGTGAGCCTCTCTGTGAGAAGTGGTGGGAGGTTTGTTTGGTTTAAAATTCTTTTAAAGTCTCTGTTGCTGGTCTTACATGCCAACAAACTCCAATGTATGCAGCAGAGACAATATCTTGATGAGTGGGTTAGCATTTGTGGAGATCTCGGCAGAAAGAGAAAAATGAGGAAATGTCATACAGATGAGTGAGAGCTGTGTATCAACTAGATCTAATACTGACTTTGGAGAAGTCCTTGGATGATGTGAACTGGCTCTTATTGCTAGCAGAGAAAATAAAGCTGAAGCAGTTTATACCAGCTGAGCACCTGGTCATTACATCTAATGTAGTAAAAGCTGCTGTGGAAGCACAGGCTAAAATGGCTATTCATCTTTGATCCCTCAGCAGTGCGGGAGTCTCAAGTAATCTCTAAGAGTGGGGTTAGAAAGAGCTCAAATTTTATCTACAGCCTGCTAGACCCTGTTTGCAAAATGCTTCGGTTCCAAGAGGAAAGCTGGGCAGCATGCAGAATGGGTGCAGATATTGCATCTCCTCTTCTTCCCTGTGCCTTGGTGGGGCTGGAAGGTCTGAGCTTGGTCTGGTGCCCAGCTGAAGCCCAGCACTTCAGGTGTGGGCATTTTGAGGAGCTGGAGCTAGGGTGCGTACTGCGTGGGGTCAGCTCTGCCTCACATGTCCTGGGTTGGAAGTGCCAGGCAGGGTGCAGGAGGTGATGTGGCACCAGATTTGGGGAAAGAAGGATCTCATTTGTGAAAGCAGAGAGCCACTGAGGCCAGGAGCCAGGGAAAGCAGCGATGAAGCTGTCTCAGGTCAAGGCTGGGCAGCTCCTCAGGCTGCGGTGGAGTGGTGGTGGGTTTGCTCTGGGAGAACAGCCTGCCTGGCTGTCAGGAGGAAAAGCAAAGCAAAACAGGGTGGATTTTGTGGTTGGCTTGCAAAAGTTGTGCTCTTTGAGAGTCCACCCTGGTCTCACATATGATAATGAAAAAGGACGGATTCAATGGAGGTTGGTGTGTTTTGGTGGTGGATGGAAAACCGTTTTCTTCCTTCTCAACTCATAGTAATAACTCCGTGTGTATTTTCAGAGGTTTCACAACAATGTTTTTGTCCCATCCCAAATACTTGGTACAGTGGTTATCTCGGAGACTGCAGGAAATATTTGCTCTGTCTTGCTTGTCCTTCTCTCAACAATGCACATGCATAAAAGCCAATTTGGAAATGTTTGTGAATTTTGATTGACAATAGAATTTTTTGCTTTGAGTTTTGGCAAAAGATTCATGCTCCCCAGAATGCTTTTCAGTTAACTCTCATTTCATTTGCATGACTAAACAGTGGTTCTGCATTGCTTCATTACAAAAGATTTGCAGATCCAAATGTTTCATTGCTGGGAAAAAAAAAAAAAGCAGTAAATAAAACTGCTGTGTATGGTTAAATTACTTTAAATTAAGAATCTCAATAGCAACAGTTCTTTTTATCCCTTCAAATTTAGCCCTAGGCAATATGAAATGGAAAGGCTTCGTGCCCCAGAAGAATCTGGGTGTGGATGGTGGAAACAAAATGTTTTCTTTTAGGAAATAGTCCTGGTTACTGCCAGTGCAATAATACAAAACCCTGATGATTCACTGCTGGAATCCACTACTACATCAAATGTATTTCCATGAATTATTTAGCAAATCTAATTGAATGTTAATTTTGCTATTGGAGATAAGTAGCCATTGAGCTTAGGCTGAAAAATCAATTTGTACGTGTCATAGTTCTGATATCCCTTGAACTTGCTCGGGCTCATCTGCACTGCTGCCTCTGCTGTGCTGTGGTTTTGTGCTCTATGCTGCTAGTGTTGCCTGTGAAGCCCAACAGCACCAGGCCTACGGTATTTTACATCCAGGAGGCTGTGAACCTCCCTGGGGGACATGTCCAGCACTCTCTGTCCTTGTTGGAGCACTTGCAGCATGTTTGGGCAGCGTGACAGACCCCCTGGACTCAGGGAGTGGTGCAGGATGGTGCTGGGCCTGCTGCCCTGGTTCTGCTGAGCCACAGTGTAGAGGAGCCGGGGTGCGCCCTGCAAGTGCTTGGGAAGAGCAAGCAGAGCCCGTGTGGGCTAAGAAGCCTAGATTTAGACTATCAAGGTCAACGTTGTCCACTGAGGATTAGGTAGGATCAAGTAATTAAGGAAAAGGATAATTTACATCAGTTTTCTAATCCCCGTAGATGGAGTAGATGGCACATTTCTGCTGTCGACCCTCCTATGCATGTTTTTGTGTGAGGAAGCATAGGGAGAGGAAGGTTGCAGAAGCCGTCACCGTCACTTCCAGAGTACCTCCCAGTGACCTCTCTTCCTCACTGCAGATGCTCAGGATGCCAAACGTGATCTGGCAGAGCACCAAGGCCCCAGTGGTTCCCTCAGAGCCCCCAAAAGCAGTGAGTGCACAGCCGGGGCCAGCTCCAGCACACCACTGCTGTGTCATGGGGAGAGGCGGTGCAGCTGAGCTGCCCCTTGCTGAATTTAGGCCTGGAGACACCAGCATGGGCAATCCACACCTCCTGTGCTCTAATTCAATAGTTTACGAATAGCAGAGAAAGCAGCATCCTTGGGGATGCCCAGGCTTGGGTCTCCGCTCTGTGGTATGGCCTAATTGCTTCCACGGCTCGTGTAACCGGGGTGTTTTTGTGGGCACCAGTGTGGGATGTGGCTGGAGCTGTGGGCTGCTGGAACGAGCTGAGTCCAGAATAAGTCAACATCCCTGTTCCTGTCTGCTTGTCTTGGTTGTAACTAGGAGCCTGTGGCTGGTGGTGGGGATCTCTCTCAGATGTACATCTGGGTGAAAACAGATAGCTGCAGCCACAGGTAATTTGACCAATCGAGGATTATTTGCTGCAAAATTATCCACTTGGACCATGAACAAACGGATTCGCCACCTTCTGAAAGCTGCTTCACATCAGGTGGATGTGCGGACTGTGGAAAACTATGACTTTAATATCTCCAACAACAGGGTTGAATGATCTCAGTGGAATTTTTCTGCTTCAGAGTGCTCAAACTTTTCACAAAAATGGACAATTTAGGCCAATTAGAGGAATAGTTTTGGCTGCAGAGAGGGGGAGGAAGAGGGCTTCTGAAACTGTCATTCCCTCTGTTTTGAAGCTGACAAAGTGCTGTTTCAATACTTTTACAATGAATCTCTTGGATTCTGCCTTGAAATGGTTTCTGGTTTGAAAATGTTCCTAAATTTAAAAAAAGCTAGGCTCTAAAATATTTAAAGTAGACTTGAAAAGAAATGTGGGTTTTATTATTTACATGAAAAATGTCTTTTTTGGATCAACTTCAACCAAATTTTTCCTCTCTGGCCTGCTTCAGCCATCAGACTGGAAACTCCAGTATTTGCCCAACTCTACAAGAGATATCAGACACTTGGCAAGTGGAAACTGGGGGCTGCTTCTGGAAGTGTTTGCACTAGGAAACCCCCGCCAGGTTTTGGGGTGCAGAGGCGTGATGCTTGAGCACCCAACCACATCATATTCCCTGACAGAACAGCTCTGAAGCACAGGAAGCAGAGTCTGAGTGCTCTGAAGCTTGTGGTTGCAATATGGATGTCAAAGGATGACTCCCTCAATGTTCTTGCTTTTATTGCTGAAACATGAGACTCCAGATTACTCAACCTCAGCATCCAGAGCCATTTAGCCATGTACGTGTGTTTCTGGGTGTATGCTGTCTTGGTCTGTTCTGAAGGCTATGTTTGACTACGTTTGCTGCTGCATCTTGGTGTGCTTTCCTCCCTGATTCCATACTCACTTTGCACAACACAGGATGCTTGCCACCTCCCCTGATGTATACATATCACCTCTTTTAAATTTCTTCTTTAAGTTCAAATTTTGCTTTCCCCCTGACATCAGAGAGACAGGGTGCACTCCCACCCTCTGAAATCAGCACCTGAGAAACAGAAGCAGCATATCTGATTGCATTTGATTTGGCTGCCACTAAGCAGCTCGTTGTCCCTCTGCTGTGGCATCTTGCTCAGAAATAATGTTATCAGATTAGCATAATCAAAGAGGGAACAGTTCCTAAAACCCCCAGTAGAGATAAAACTGCATAATCGGATGCAACATGCCTGTTCCTCTGGCACGTGGGAAGAGATGTGATAGGTGGTCACCCCAGTGAAGGCTGATAAGAAATGCCTTGAGGGAAAGGGAATGAAGTAGGAAGCTATTTCCCACTACCTGTTTGTAGTAGTCTGTAGGGTGCTGTGAATTGAACTCTATATTATTTTTCAGCCTGTTACTGCCAGCTATGTCATTCAAGAGCAGTTATGACTTAGCACTGGTGTTACCTGCTCCCTGTTGTGTCTTTTATGACACTTTACAGGTGTGTAAGTCTGCGCTGAGGTTGTAGCCAGGTGATGGGGCGTGGGAAATGCCATAGTATCTCTTATATCCTAGCTGGATTTCTGTTCTGAATGTTCCTCCATCAAGACAACTTCTTTTGTACACAGAGTGTCTTGCACCTGTTAATGACGTAATCAATGTAACACTGCTTAGCTGTCCTGCAATTGTAACAGATTCAGCAAAACAGTGATGGTCTAACCGGCAAAGCAACCTTTTTGGGATACGATTTAGAAGGTTATTTGTGGAAAGAAGAGGAATGCATCCACAAAAGTGAAGGTACAGTTGGGTTCTTTCTACCACCTTTTGGCACAGTGTGATGTAGCAAAAATACTAAATTGAGCAAATAGGCTGTGGCTGCTCCACATCTGGGTGGGGATCTTTTTTGTGCACATCTAGAATTCACTGACCATCCCCTTGCTCCTGCCCAGCCCTCAGTGCTGCTGGGCCTTGTGACCAGCTGAAAGCCCTGCAGCTCGCAGCAGGAAAGTGGTTGCTTGGGGTAGAAGACCCTTGAAGGGCTATGCTTGGAGTGCAGGGGGATGCGATGCCTGGGGGCAGTGTGAAGGAGCAGGACTGGAGAAGGAGAGGCAAGAAACTTCAAGAATAGCCCCAATCCCTGGTCTTGTAGGTCTGTGGGTGATCAGGGCTGTCTTTAAGAAGTGATGTGGAGCTGGAGCTCTAGGAAATCAATCCACCGGAGTTTGTGCATTGATCTGTTTGGAAGCATTAACCTGAGGAATTTCTTCGTCTACACTTGTTTTCATTTTGGGCGCATGTTCACAGGGATTGATTTTCTGAAGATCTGAGCATTGAATTAGATGTTTTTCTGGATGCATTGTTTCACACTCAGCTTTTGTAAGGAGCCATCAGCTGGGCTTTCACCTAATTTGACTGTCATTGAGATTCACTGGCAGTGAGCAGGTTTGTGACTACACTTTCCCCAGCGGCCCTGGAAAGAGCAGATTGCTCCTCTACCTGTAAGGCTTTACCATCTCCTCACCCCAGTGCCATGGGAAAGGGGATGCAAATGCAGATACTGCTGTGCAGTAGGGTCATGTAGCACAACTTGGGGCGAATTCCTACCCTAACAACACACAGTGGCATCTTAACAGGTAGAAAAGGCACCGTTGTCATCTTGTCTTAAGAGAAGTTGCATAGATACATACTGTGTGTGTGTGTGTATATTCAGACTGTGTCCTCTGGCCATAGAAGATAAAGAGGAAGCCAGGCCACCCTGAACTGTGTAATTTTTGGTGAAAAAACATTTTGAAGGAGAAAGAAGGAAGTCACCGTGATGCTGCTGCCCCATCTTCCAGTGAATCCTGTACAGGTGCAGCCACGCCTGCCCCTTGACAAACCCCTAGAGCAAGAGGAGTGGACACTCACTACTGCAGGCACTGATAGTGTCATTTCCCATGTCTTCATCCCCTGAAATCTCTCTCCCTACATCTCCTGCCCACTGCTCAGCCCCAGTGCTCCTGGGACTGTCCCAAATCACACTGAGACTGCACCAAAACCATCCAGAAATGGAGCCACTGCTCTGTCACCAATAAAGAAGAGCTGCTCTTCCCTAGCTGCAACTTGGTCCCCTCCGGGTTTAGTACATCCTTACCTTGTACCTGACGAGCTGGGTTCAGGTCAGACTGAGGAAAGGTTCTAAGGTTCAGGGGTCTTTTGGATGCAGGGTCTCCGTTCAGACACAATGTGTTACCAAAAGCTGATAAATATATGTGGAATGCCTTTGAAATGCTAACTTCCCCTGAAAAGCCTGCTTCTTGACTATTTCTAAGCAGCACAAAGCTCCTTCCTAGACAGTCTGCTCCCTTCTCTCTCTTTTAATAAGCAGGAAGCATAGCATATGGCTGGAAAGAATGTGACAAGTATTTTCACATCCACCCAGCTCAGGAAAGAAGGGACGTTGTAAAACTTCAAGAAAGCTCAGATTCAAAGTAGAGATCTTCAGAGAGAAGGGAGCCTGGAGCAGCAAGGTCTGAGGCAGGGGACTGCCTTTCCCTCCTGTCCCCCTCCTTTCCCCATGGGTGTAGGCAGCTGTGCCCTTCCAGGAGATGTTTCATTTCTGAACTGGTTGCAAGAGCAGCCAAAAAAACAGATTTCTGCTGCGACAGGCTCTGTTTAACACACTGTGCACTTGCTCTCCCCAGCTGCATTTTCCCTGTGCTCTTCTGAAGTTGGGTTTGCTGCTGAACTCCTTGTGTGGGTACACTGTGACCCATTTCAGCTCATTTGAACTAGGTTAGCTAAAGTGATGTAAAATGTAGGTCTTCTGCTGTTGTTGCCTCACTTGGGGTGAAATCCATTGGATGCAGAAGCCCAGTCCCTCAGCTGCTGTAAGTCAGTGCACCTCCTCTGACTTTGATGGAAGTTTGCGTCTTGTTTCCAGCTGCAGGTCTCGCCTGGCATCTGGTACAATTTATCCTGCGTGGTGTTTATTTTAATAGCCTGATAAAACTGTTATTCTCAAGGGGAGAGAGAGGCTGGTAGCTGTGTGTTTAGCAAAAATCTGCACCCATGTAGATTCCATAAGTATTTGCTTCAAAGATGTAAACACCACATTACCCAATTAAAGGAGCGTCCTTAATAATTTATCAGGCAATTAAAGTATTCATTGCCCTTTATCCCAGAGAGCTCCACCAGTGATATACAATCTGAACTTGAGTTAAAATGCTATAATAAATGAACAGCGATGCAGTGTATCAACCATAATGAGAACATTAAGGCAATGAAGGGTGGTTTGTCAAGAATAGAGTACATAACGCAGTTAGTGGAGCTAACTTAATTTCTGGAAATACCACTGATCTTGGGTAGGGGCACGGAGGGGGATGTCTGGGAGAAGAAATCTCAGTAATAGGTTCTAGGGAAAATTTGCCCATTACGTAGTCAGAGACGGAAAAGGTCTGTCTCCCTAGTTGTTATTAATAAGCCTCCTGAGACTGGCATGAGAAAGGGAAACGAGTGACTGAGTGAGGGATTGTAGCAGGAGCTGTGTTTCAGCTTAGCTCTGACTGCTTGTCATAGCACGATATTGCTTCATGGTCGTGTAATGAAAAACAAAAGCAAAGGGGAGAGGAAAAGATAAAAAAGAAAATGCTTTTGCTACTAATTCGGGCCTGGATGTTTGAAAATGACCCAAGTGATCAGGAGTCCAGTTAGCACTGGGTTATAAGCAGACACAGACACTTTGTTTCTCTTCTGAAAATCTCAGCCACTGCTGTAAAAATGCCAGAGCTGCACCCAGCCTCCTGTCTGGTGTGCTGGGAGCTGCTGCTGCTGTGGGCGAGCACCCAGAGAAGTGGAGGAAGTGTAACCATGCAGCTGGGAAGTGCTCAGCTGTGGCTGAAGAAGGGATGATGGCTCTGTCTTCCCATTTTGAAATTGTACCTTAAGGTGGGTGAGGCGACCAAGGGCCGTTGTTACTGCTTTTGAAGATTTTTTTCTAAGTCAATTAGTGGCATGAAAAAAGATGGGATGGAGGTGAATGGAGGTACAAAAACATTGGTTCCCACAGTTAGACAGCCACAGTTCCCTTTGCTCAACACTGAAGCTCAAATGTGTTGGCAAATGATTTCTTTTAATGGAAAACAAAGAAACGAAACTTGTTCTCTGACAGTGGTGGGTTTCACAAATATTCACAATTACGTTGCCTGTATGTGTGAATGTGACATGCTTTGGGAACAGGTTTCTGCAGTAGTGCTTTTAGTGCGTGAATTCTTGATCTTTTTCAGGTGGCACCCACTGTCTGCCAGTTTAGGAAATAACTACCCTATTTAAGGCAATGTTGTGTGTTTGCTGGTTTATTAGCCAGCTTTGATAGACGTGTATGATACCTATGGAAACTTTAGTCATTAATACTGAGGTCTTAGCACAGCAGATGAGGCTAAATGTAGGTTGTCACTGGGAAAAATCCATCTAAAATCAAAAGAAGCCAACCGACCAAAGGCACATTTTGGAGTCCTCTGCACACAGCAAGGGCAAGAAGGATGTGGGCTCTGTTCCTGCCACCGTGACTGACTTGCTCTGTAACCTTGGACACTTTGTGCTATTATTATTTTTCTTTTGCTTATTTGGTCTCTTGTGAACTCTTTGGAGAATGAACAGCTGCTTGCTGCAGGATTGCACGGTGCTTAGTGCTGTATGGCAGCTCGTAACAATAGCAGGGAGGGTGATTGGATAGTGAACACTATATTAACTAATTTGGAGTGGATTATATGGACTAGAACAGTGTAATTGAATGCAGGGCTAATCTTTTCCCCACCACTTGCAGTACATTAGCTCCATTTATTTATAATGCTATGCTTTCTCCTTCATGTGATGCAAAGGAAAGTCAGCCTCCTGTTATGAACTCACCAAAGATTTTTGGGGTGAGGATCTGCTCATTACTACATATCTGAAAGCTTTTGTAGATGTTGCTGGTCTCTGGAAGAAGATACTTCAGGCCTACACACAGCTCTGCTATCTGTGCCTGCACCGCAGTATCCATGTGGGTGCATGGCACTCCGTGCCCTCCTGGAGAAGCAGGCTGGGGAACAGGACACATCTTCACGATCCCCTATCCTAGTTCAGTGAACAACCACACCTATAGGGGTAAAATGCCTTGGTTTGTCAGTCACTTCAGAATCAACTTCTTACTGAACAAAACTTAAGGACAAAAGAATACGTTTAAATAAAAGCATGAGCTATAAGAAAGTCATAGAAAATAATACTTTTAATGTGATACATAATAGATTTTTTTTTTTGGTGGTGATTGTTTAACTCAGCAAACTTTTAGTTCTTTGTTCTAGGTTAAAGCAGCCACCTCCCTCTCTTAGCTTAAGAAAGGCACAGAAAAAAGGCAATTTTCCTGTGTTTGGAGCTTGCATATCCTTGTATTTCCCTCTTGCCTTCTGCACTTGGTTCCCCTCTTTTTGTAACTGAGCACTTGGATGCCGTTCAGCCTGCTGGGGGACTACAGCTGTTCTTTCTCTCTTCATCATTCTGGTCATTTGGCTGACATTTTGATTGTACACCTCCAATTCCGCATTCCTGGATTCAGTCTGATTCCTTTGCAACCTTTCGAAGACAGAGCAGCAAGACCTTTTGTATTGCTATGAGATAAAACAAATGTCCAAGCTTCTTTGGACAGTCATAACTATTTTCTTGTGACTTAAGACAGTCAACTGAGAAACAGCTTGTGTGGTTTACTGGTGCCCTACCTCATTGTAAGGGTTATGGGAACTGCTGAAGGTTCCTCTGCAGCTAGATACTGCCAGTATTTCCTTTGTATGACTGCTATTGCTTGACATAAAATTTAGAAGATGACTTGAACCAAAGCCAAAGACCCGATCTCCAATCCTCAGCAAACTAAGACAAATGCAGTCCTAAATGTACTGTGAAAAATACTTGAGTTG
Source organism: Aythya fuligula (assembly GCF_009819795.1). Taxonomy (NCBI): domain Eukaryota; kingdom Metazoa; phylum Chordata; class Aves; order Anseriformes; family Anatidae; genus Aythya; species Aythya fuligula. The sequence continues at coordinate 19,277,018 of NC_045567.1, forward strand.
TGATGAATTTACAGGGAAAAAAATTACTTTCTTGCAGAAATTGCAAAAATTTCTGTAGCATATAAGAGATATGGGGTTTGGTGACTGTTTGAATCCTCATCATGTCATGTAATTTATGTTAATTAAATGCTGATGGCATCTGAAGAAGCATATTGATGGAATATGTATTTGAGATACTATTATTAATTCATCATTCAGTAGCTAGTGCGTGAAATAATACATTCCTAGACTTTGATTTAGGACATTTCATTTTCAAAATTACCAAGCTCTTTTCTACAAAAATAACCCTTTGACATTTGTTTAAAAAACAAAAACAAAAAACGAATGAAAAAAGCTCAGCCCAAACCCCCAAAATTTCATTGGAATTAGGCTGGTTGAACAGCTCTGAAGTAATAATTATTTATGCACTTCCAGAGCTATCATGTGTACAGAGCATAGTTCTCCAGGACAATAAAACCTTAATTTAAAAATAATAGCATTTAAGTATGAAGAACATTAAACTCAACATCATCTGCCATGTTGTGCCCCAAGCTTAAATTTCAGCAGGTCTAAGGACATGACGACCTTCTCAGAAGCTCAGCAAGTCTTAAGTTTGCACCTAAATTTTGACCAGGTCCCAAGTGAGTAGGGTGCTTGTAGGTGCTCAAGAATAGCGGGAAGGGTTTGGGCAGAAAGCACAGGGGCCAGATTCCCACCACGTCAAGATGCTCACTGGTGCTGGAGTTGCTTTTATTCACTGAGCATTGACAGATGACCTATGTTTTATAAGTTAATCTGGGGAAACAGCAGCGCCCTACCACTCAGTTGCTTCCATTATGCTGAGCTTTACTGGCAGAAGGGAGACCGTCTGCTCTCCAAAAGTTGTTGTTCTTCACTAAAAGTTGTCAACCTTTACCCATCCCTGTTCTGCCCGGTGTCACCAAGAGGGACTGACACACGTACCCAGCTGAATTGTCTGTACAGGTTTTTGGGTATCCACCCAAGGCTTACAGCTTCCTCCCCTCTCTAAGAGCATCATTGCCTCAGGAGCTGGAGAAGCATTGCTGTTGACAAATGTTGTGTTAATGCATGAGGATGTGCACCCGTTCCTCATCACTGCGTGGAGCCCTGGGGATAAGTTTGGAAACGATGGAGAAACCTAGTGATGAGCTTATCTGAGGAAATTACAAATGTAATGGGGAGGGGAATGAGGTAAGCAGTGAAAATCAAGGTGAAATTTCACGACTGACTGAAGCTGAACTAACTGTGGGAACTTGCTGAAGCTGTCCCATCCTCTACTCCCAGGTGCACAGCTTTTACCACTTTCTTCACCCAATATTACCATGTGATGCAAACTGAACTGTTTTTTTTGGGGATATGGGATTAATTTTCAGGTGTAGCAGTGAGCTAAAGTCAGAGGGAAATGGCTGCTTTTGATCAGAAGGAGTTGAGTTGTAGGACTGCCAAACTGTGGTGTACGAGTGAAGGTACAACGCAGATGCACAGGTGCCAGCTCAAACACCTCCTGAACAGAACTGATTCAGGCCCTGATGGATCACTTGTGATTTTCTTTCATCTGTTCAAATGTTTGAACAGATTTGTTAAAATTTGCTTCTGTTTGACCTATTAATGGGAAATTAGGAGGTACGGAGAACGGCCCCGTGCCAATGCTAATGAAGCTCTGTGCCATGGATAGAAAATAGAGCAATGCCTTAGGGGCCAAACTGGGCTTCCAGTTGCTTCCTAAGCTCCAGATTTGCAAGGAGTAAGTCACTGTTTTTTCTTTTGTTCTTTACTTTTTCTTTTCTTTTTTTTTTTTTTTTTTCCCCCCCCATTATGACTTCTGGAGGACATGCCTTCAGCCTTTGCCTCTTCTATCTCAAATACATGGTGGGCATTATCAATGTGTTAAGCAGGTTGCTAGGTGTGCTTCTCCTCCTTCCTTCCCCCTTGTACCAGCTTCTTTCTCACCTTGCTGATGTGGCTGGAACCAAATACTGACACAGGATTTTAATGGGTGAAGAAATAGTACTGAAGTGATGTAAACTCTTGCTTTGATTACAGAAGGCACTGACAGCCCTGAGAGGTGGGGTCTGGATTGGTGTTTTTATTCTCACAATGCCAGCCTGCTGTGTGTGGCTATGAAACACCCTGCTCTGATTGTTACCGAAGGAGCTCATGTTTAGCTCAGAGACGTGCAGTGCTTCTTGGTGGTGCCAGCCTTTAAGTTACATCAGCATTACAGTGCTCCTGCTCCCTCAAGGAGTGTGGAAAGTCCACATGAACGTGCTCAGTCTACCAGCAGGACGATGCTGGAGGTTTCAGTCAGCTCTCCATGCCTGTAGGCTGCTGAGGCGAGATACCGAAGTGGCAAAGGCAGGCAGAGGCATCTGCTGCAGCCACTCATTGGGTGCTGGTGTCTCTGACCCATCCAGAGGGTGAGGCGGCAAACTGCACGTCAGAGCTCTTGCTGCTAAAACATCCAGAGTCCTGGTCATGGCAAAGCCCTCCTGAGAGGGTTGGGAATGAGGACACAGCTGTGCTGACTCTGCTTGCTGTGCTCCCCTGTGGCCCACCAACCCATCTGTCCTGCTCTCCCAGGGCTTCCTTAAGCAGTATGTAGTGCGTGGCCGAATTTCTGGAGAGTGGCCACCTCTGTAAGTTGGAAGAAAATGATTCACTGTCTTTTTTTTTCCCCATGTTGATTTTTTTTTTTTTTTTGACAGTTTTAAAAAACTAAAGGTTCTTAAACCTTTTTAACCTTGGATAAAGTAAGAGGTCAAACTAATGCCAAGCCAAGGAGGCAGCAGAAATGTGCCAGCAGGACAAGGGGACGTGTGGCCACTGCCCCTTTTGATCAGGTCTCCCCTGCCCCAGTCCTTCAGTGCTTGTAACACTGCAGGTTGGGTGCATGGAGCTGTGTGACACCCAAGCTGCTCTGCTGCAGTGGGGAAATGTCGGCTTCACAGTGCTAATAAGCAACTGGAAGAATTGGATATTTGGTATTAGCCTCTGGGGACTTTTATGTTTGCACCATCAAGAGAAATTAAGTTCTGGGAAAAGATATTTTTAAGCACCTGTGTGGAAAGGATGGAGTTGTTCCAGATTGCAAATAGCCACTTTCCCATTGTGCTCCCCGAGATGAAACAACCCCGGAGTCATTCTGCTTTTTGCTCATCACCATTCAGTTTGGTGGATTATTTTAGTTAAACGTAATTCCTGCAGCATCTCAAATAGTAGCTGGAAAACTTTCCATGCAACTTCACCAGGTCACTTAGAAAAACACATCCTGCCTGTTGCGTTTTGCTGAGGAAGTTGTCACTCAGGTAGGTGTGAAAGGAGCCGGAAAACAGCTTGTGCGTGTTTGTGTGGAGCAGGACAAGGTGGCTGATCACTTGGACTCCCCGTTCAGGCTGTGCTTGGGGAAGGCTCTGACTGTCCCAATGATCAAAGATATTCATTCATACAGCCTGCTGCCTGGCTGCAATCTGCTAATGGTGGTGTCTGGCAAGGGAATTCCAGCTATTAGCAGCTGTAATATATGGGCAGTTTTACTTAAGAAACCTGACGCTGGAAATTCTTAGGAATTGCTTTTTGACCTCGAAGGCATTTGGCTGTCTGGAGGATTGGCTGGAAAGGGCATCACCTGTAGACAAGGCCAGGAGCTACTTGTGTCTCATGCTGGTTGCTCTCATGGATTTGGGCATTTCTGTAGCAAACTAGGATGAGTATCACTTTATAGGACTGATATTCACCTTTGCTTTTTGGCTTCCTCATACCCCAGGGCTGGGGTGTGGTGCAAGATCAGGAGCTGTGGGGTCTGCAGAGCACAAGAACTTCTTAGCTTCTGCATCACATTCACGTCCTCTTTGTTTCTGCATTTCAGTGGTTTTATGTACATCCACTTGCCTGGGGACTTGTCGTCTTATTTGTAATCTATTGTTTTAATTATTTTCTGTGAAGGTGCCCAAAGACCTTGGGGCATTGAGACACACATACTTTATTTTATTCATTAATTATTCATTATTGCTAACTACTTGCTACAACATAGTCAGATGCACCAATGTGTCTGGGTGAACCCTCTCCTGTGGTAGCAGGGTAGCTGCTTTATTAGCCTGACTTCCCTTGGTTGGTGGTCAGACTGCTAAAATAATTGGGATGGAAAATATTTCATGTGGCCAATAACTTTTTTTTTCCTAATGTGAATCTAAAAACTAACCTAAAATTCATCAGATGGAATATAGGCTCCTTAAGCAACATCCGAGGATCCCAATCTGTTGCTGATTTGTCCCAAAATTGCTAGGAGAAGGATTTACAACATGGGTAAAAGGGCTTAAACTGCCTGACTGCTCCCCCTCATGAAATTCGTGTCCTCCTCTCTCTGCAGTTTCAACCAGGTCTGAAACTTCTCCAGTTACCTCTGTAGTTCAGTGCACTGGTAGTATTCTTCCTTGCATTTTATTTTAAACACAGAAATAAACACAGAAATGTTAAAAATATAAATAACCCTGAGCTGACACAATTTCCCCTTCCTAGCTGACTGCTTTGTGCACCAGGATACGGTCACATTTTGTCTGCAATCAAGACTGGTGCTACAGAGCTAAGTTCAGTGATGGTCATTTTGGAGAGATACTTAGTCTCAGTTCTTTGTATGCTTTTACTCATTTCTTGTCCCTCTGCAATCTGACTTCCACCATTTGCCTGCACTGATTGCTATAAAAAACAGGCCTGCCATGAACCTGCAGATGCCATCCCAACTTATTTCCATGGCAGGAGAAGAGTGTACCTGGCCAAAGCACAGTGACCTCAGCCTGCCTTCCTCCCTAACACTGCAGTTCATCCCACCCCTCAGTATCAGGGCGTATATGGGGTTTTAAATGTATTTTTAGCATGTAGTAGAGGTCTGAGCTACAGCCCAGGAGGGAGCTGTGGTCCTCTTGCCAATGCCCTGCAGCATGTGTGGCTGTAGGTCAAGCCAGATGCCATCACTTGGGGCTCCTTGTGCAGGTGCTGCTGGAGGACACCTTGCTTTGGAGCTGGTTAAATACAGCTCTGATGAGCAACAGCTTTAAACAAGGTCCTTTGAAGCCTCAGGGAAATTTTAACAGGCTGTGTGAAATTTGTTTTGGGGTTTGGTTCAAAATAACTAATAACTGCTGAACATTTTATATTTGGCTGGAGGGGAAAAACTCTTAATTAGTTAATTGATTAGTAACAGGTCAGAGAGAGGTTGAAATTTCTCAAGTGGACTGACGAGGCTAGAATTTTTTCCAGGAATGGGAGGACAGGATTGCAGGTGGAGGAGAGCTGTGTGAAATATCTAACGACACCATTTTGTCCTACCAAAAGAGTGTCTTTTCAGAGACAGCTCCAGCCCCTGAACTGGAGTGTGCGCCTCTGGAAATAAAGCTCCCCTGCACAGGAAAATCGATGCAGGCTGCTGGGTATTGGTGTGATGAGCAGGTCCTATGGGACCGACAGGAGAATGTTTTTAGTGTGTTGAGGATGTTTCTGGGAGCTCTGAGAAAATCCTCTTTGGCTTCATGGACTCATCAAAAAATCCCCCTGGGAGTCTCTGGTCACCATGACTGTCTGTTCAAGAGATTTCTGCATCTGGTTGATTAGCATGTTGGATTGCTCCAGTAATCAAGGAAATTAAGTCTTTAGTGTTACGGACAGATTTTCTGACAGTCCTGGAGAGGGCTGGGAGGAAGCTTAGGTGAAAAATCCCAGCACTGGAAGGGTAAATCAAGCACTTGGCATTGTCGTCAGCTGTTTAATGGAAGACAGCTCAATCTCTGGCACAATCAATCCCTATAGATTGAGCCCATAGCTATTATCAACTTTTCCTAAGTCCTTTCTGCTTGTAATTTTAACTCTAACTCTCAATTATTTTAAATGAAAGGCACAGAAGTGCTGTAGAGGAAGGAAACAATGCTTCCCCAACATGTTTTTTGAGCACACTTTTCTCTGCATGGAGCTTAACTTCTGCCCGTTGTCTGCACGGATTGGTACCTTGAGTTTATACCTCTCTTGGTGCCTCGTTGCTGTTGTTGAGCAGCCCCAGTGCAATACAGCCGGCAGTACCTGTCTGTGCTCCTCAGTAGTTACACACCCTTGTTGTAAACACTTTAAAGAAAATGCTCTTGGGAGAGCACAGCTCATTGCACACAGTTGTGAGAGTCTCTAGCAGGATTGCATATATTAAGTGGTTAGCATCTCAGATGTTTTTCAGCGTATTTTTCCCTCTGTTGCTCTCTCTGGTACTCCCACTACTCTTGCTGCTCCTGGACTGAAGGAAAGGACTGGAGTAAAAGCAGGACTTGTGTATTTTCATGGCCTCTTGCTGATCTGTCTGGAGATGTCTAGCAAGCAAGGCAAGAAAATGCTGGAAAAGTGACTGTCAGTGCTCTTGAACTTGCCAGCAGCTTTGGCGCCACGCTCTAAGAGGACCCCAGCAGCCTATGTCAGTGAGCGCCCAGCGCTGCCACGGCTGCTGGGAGGAGCTGGGCTGAAGAACGGCAGAAACAGCCTGGCCAACCTGAGCTCCACACTTGGCTGCAGGCACTCAGTATTTTTAGCTTTCACACGCTCCCCAGCACCGAGGTGTTAATTTTGCAGCACCCCGGGCTGCGGCCTACAACTGTCTGTCTCGCGCAGCCCTGCTGTCTGTGTCGTGTCAGGCCCGGGCACAAAGCCAAAGGCTGGAGGCATTGGATATGGCAGCGACAGGAGCATCCCATGCCAAAGCCACCTCCTAGGCCTGGGTTAATAGAAAACAGCTCAAATGCTTGCTCAGTTTGAGAAAAGAAATGTCAACATGTCCTGGCTACCGAAGGCCTTAGCGTGTAATTGTGTAGAGACTAAAACTGCAGAAAGTGATAAACTCTGATAGTGTCTCAGAATTTATGGGAACGAATACCCCATACATTATCATCTGATGTTATCGTATAAATTATCACCTTCTCTATACCTCCCGGTTGTCCTATAGCCCTTCCTAATGCTGCTCCTGGCTGTGCAAGGAGCAATGAGGAACCCGGTACTTCACACTGCGCCTCACACAACAGAAGTGCAACATTATTCTGACAGCCGTTCTGCTTGGGGCCCTGGTGCCTGGAGCACATCCAAAGCCGTCTGCCCCACACCTGCGAGACGAGTAGAGCTAATCTGACACCGCATCTGCCTGCTCTGACCAGTGCTTCTTGGAAACACAGCAATGGCTCAGACTGACATCTGTAGAAACTGGATTTCACAAGGCTTGCTGCCACGTACACATCAGTCCGTGCTCAAAGGAGAGAGAGAAACACGAGTGTGAAAGGATCCTACCTTTGATGCACAGTTGCCATAGTGAAAACAAACTTCTTCAGCGCAAAGGGTGCGACAAGGTAAAAGTTTGCTCTTAAAGCAAGTGGCTTGATTATGTGGAAATAATGGAGGGAAGAGCCGCGGGGAAGGAAAACAATCCTTTAGAAATTTCGTCATGGAACATGTGGGACAAAGGAGCCATTGAAAGAGGCTTTAACACATCGCAGTGATGGTGCTTTCAACAGGTCTTGCCGAAGTCTGAAACCATAAGCTTTCAAGTATAACGTGCTAATGATGGAGATGGGGCATCATCCGCAGAAATGCTGAAAAACAGAATTTCTCTCCAAATCCTTCCTGTCTTAGACTGTCAAGAACATATATATGTGTATACAGTACGTGTTCAACACCAGAAGTATCAGTAGAAAGACTTTACTAAGGAATAAAGAACTTTGTAGACAGAAACTTGAAGGTATAACATGCAAGCAAATTCTCTTTGCTGCCTGTTGCAATCTTCTAACAAGCAAAAAAAGGAACAGAAAGCTAACAGCTTTTTGCCAGCAGGTCATCTTCAAATGTGTAATTGGTACCAAATTGTGATGCTACCAAAGCTAACAAAAATTGTAACTGGTGATCAGAAAACAGCATTTTCTGAACACACAGAGAGAAGTTTTTCTCCCTGGTTTTATAGACCCTGTTAAGTTAATTTAGCTGACCCTGTGGGGAACAGATAAGTGCTACAGCAGCTTACAACTATCCTGCTCCCTAAGTGCCTGCAGCTGCTCCCCATGGTCCCCTCCTATCACTGCCTCAGAGCTGTTTTCATGCCAGGCATATATATATATATTTTTTCTCTCCTGTATTAAGGCATTTTTTAATCTCTCTATTTGCCACAATATGCAGGTGGAGTCCCTGACCTGTGGGAACTAGTCCGCAAGGATCATGTGCCCTGTCTGTGATCACAAGGTTGCTTTATGCAGCACAGGGCAGATCCTGGGGCTTCTACTCAGATTTTCTTGACTGTCATTTTAAGCCAAAGATCTCCTTTAGACAAACTGTCTGTAATTATGGCTGTATTAGTGTTTATGCCATTCTCCCAGCAACCATCTCATTTCCAGGTCCCAACATTTCACCTTCTTTTGCCTTGGACAAGCTCAGAGCAGGCCAAGGTGGGATGCTGTGACTTGACCCAACTCCGACTGAAGTCAATGCAACTTCTCTCTCTTTCTTCCCATTCATTTAACATCCATCAGGGTAGGGTTTTACGGATGGGGACAATGTTTGCAGTAGTGCTATAGCATGGCAAATAAACACCAATGGCCACTATATCTGTAGAAAAGAGATTTGTCCCACTGAGCTCACCATGCGGGGCAAAGGTAGTCAGAGCACATTGAAAAGACACCAAAAGTAAGAACCCAAAGGTAAGAACAATAAGCAAGAAAGTCTGCTCCACATATACATGAGAATTTTTTGACCCAAACCAACACGTTGTTTAGATAATGGAAATTATTTAACGAAACAGTATATGGGGATTTTTAACTGGTGCAGATGAAAGGCGCTCATCCTTCCCTCCCTGCTGTTTGTCAGTCTCCAGCTTCTCACCTCATGGTGGCACGACTCAAAAGTGGGCTTTTATCTGAGGGAATGAAATTTAGCAAAAAAAAAAAATATTTTTTATAAAAGCAATCTGCTCCCTGAGAGTAGGGTGGGAAACATTACAGCTGCAGTATTTAATATAATTTAAAAGCTGATTACCCTGCATGTGGAATAACCGCTTTTCATAAGGCTTTCTACTATGTATGGTACGCACCCTAATTCGTATTAACGGCTCCTAAGGAGCCATCATAGTTTATCAAGAAAGTAATATGCATTTTAAACGCACTCAAATAGAGATTTACATGATAAACCTTAATGACTCCAGAATGTGTTATTAGCTATTGTACACTCCCAGAAGCAGTCACTCACTTCTGGCAAATTAGATAATTCAAGAAGCCCATAGAAAACTTCAGCCCAGAATGAAGCTGTTGCTCAGCCACTCGATGGGATTTATTTCACACATAAAGGGGTATTTTCCACCTCCACCTTGTTATGGAAAGCAGCAATTTTGTGGACAGGAACATTGCTATGAATCCCTTCTAAAGAAAACACACCATTAAATGTTAAAGCTCATTATTTATTTTAAAATGGTCTTATATTTCTTGCAATATTTCCTTGCAATTGTCCTGTCAGCCCGATGCTAAGTAAGATATCAGTATAAACCAGTTTCACAATATCTGTGAAATATTGCTGGAAGATAATAACGTTGCTGAGATGATGTTTTTTAAATCATGCCAATAGCCAGCTGCTAAATTAAGTGATAGCTTCCGTAAGGCCAATGGAAAAATTAATACCGTGAAGAACTGGGGCTAGCAACTACATTTCCCCCAGCAAGATGAGATCAAAGTAACTGTGAATATGAAAATTCAATGACTCCTAATTGTGCTGAAGATTAGGACCCCCATGACACAATGACTTGCATGGAACAAGAGAAAATACATCCTAGGGAAAAACTGCATGCTCCAAGTAAAAGGATTAACTGACCTTTCTACGTCCTAGTCCTGATAGTTTGACTTTAAATATACTTCTTACTGAGACTGGCCATGTCCTAAACAGTGAGCGGTGATTTACATTTTTTACTACTGAATTCCAAACTGACATTTTCATGCTATCAATTCTCCGCTTTTCAGCTATTCCATATTTGCAATTATTCTTATGGGAAAATAATGGTGGAGCACGGCCCGTTAGTGTGCCAGCTTTGCCCCTGCCTCTGCATGGGCGAGGAGACACAGTCAGCCCAAAAAGAGAGGAGAGCACTCAGGGCCCCAGCTCATCCTGTGCATCACCATGCAGTCAGTGCACTGCCTAGCTGCTTTATTTTTTTGTTATTGCTTAGACTTTCTTCTCCTGTGTGCTTGTGCTTCTGTGTACTTTCTCCAGAGGACAGCTTTCACAGATTTGGGGGGTAGGGGGAGGCTGTGAAGGTTTGCATATTCCACTGCTGTCTAGGGAGAATTAGTGAGAGCAGAAGACCAGGTTTCAAGTGCAGTGATCTTTTTGGATACTTAAATACCAGAAGGTTGTGATCAGCTGGAGCAGATTCAGATGGCTAACAACTGGTGAGGCAAATTGGTCTGCAAGATTATAAGTCTTTACCTTATCTTGAGTGGCATGGTCAGTGTCCGCTCACCTTTGCAGGGTGTGTGCTACAGAAGATTGTGGCTTGCTGCAGTCAGGGGAAGGATGTAATGAGGGAAATGGGACTGAAGAGGAGGAGCGTTTTACCGAACTGACCTGCACCATACCTGCACCTCAGACTGGTACAGCAGAGCAGAAAAGTGCCCATGAGTTTGAATTATGGCTGAGCAGGGCAAAGCAGGAGCAGTCCCATGGGCAGGTAGGGCTGGTTGTGTGGGAGCAGTGTGCTGCAAGCACCTGGCAGTAAGTGCAGGGCTTGTGTTACCCAGAACTCGTTATCCACCAGCCTGCAGAGTAATTAGTATGGCAAAATCCCAGAGAGCAGGTTAGTGCAGAAGCAAAGAGCACTGGGGGTGGACTTGATGGACTGTCCTTGCAGTCTGCAACCTGGCTTGGGAGGCGCTCCCCACTGTGTCTGCCATGGGGCCAGAGAATTAAAAGGAGGAATGAAAATACACCGAGTGTAGCCAGGCTGAGCAAGCATCACCAGCTGGGTGAGGAGCCAGCAGGAAAACACTCTCTTGGCTAGCTCCCACCTTGATGGTCCTCTGAGCTGTTGTGTTTTTTTAAAAGCTTTTTAAAGGGAAAAATGCAGCTGGGATTGGATAGCAGGAAAACCAGAACAAACTTATTTTACCTTGGTGCTGCACCATCACTGCAAGCATGTTTAAATAACATCTCCCAGAGCATGAGCTAAGACAGGGAGCTGCAGTGAGTGTGTTCAGAGGTGGAGTATTTGGGTATTTGCTTGGAAGCCTTGCTGTTTTTAAAGTGCTGTGCAGAGGGGACTGAAGGAGCAGGGTTAGGTGGCTGCCTTTGAGGAAAGGGATTGTGCCCTTTCTGTTTAAAAACATGGCAACTTTGGGGGGTTTTGTGTTTGTTGTGTAGGGTGGTGATACCTGACCTACTGCCTCTGGGTCTACCTGGGCTGCATTTAGGCCATGCACAAGGCAGGAGCCCTGGCTCATCCCCAGCTGCCCCAAGCTCATTACCTGTTTGCAGAAAGGCTAAATGTCCATGAATGCAGGCAAATCTGAAAAACTGGGCTGCCTCCAAGTGAGCCGCAGCTGCCTTTTATGTAAATGACACACAGCTTGGTCTTGTGTTGGGGTTGGAAAGGAGGAGGTTTGGGAAGCGCTGCACTATCCAAGGTCTGGGCAATGCGACTGGAAGCTGGGCTTGCCTTCCCTCTGTCCTTGCCTCATTGTAATCTTGTCTTAGATCTCACTGGTTTGATAAACTCTGTAAATACGCATTTAAAAATAATGTTATTTCCACGTAGGTTCCTCTTCCCAGAGCTCCTTCAGCAGCCTCACTCTGTTGATCCCATCTTGAGCATTATGTGAGTTTCTGGCAGGTGTAATTGGAAAAACAAACAAACAAAAGGGACCACAAAATGTTCCTGTAAGAACACAAGGAAGTTTTCCTTCCTTACCCCAAAGCTAAACTTTTATTTTTGGGCTTGAATTTTAGGTGTGTTTGGGATCTGTTGACACAAAATGTAGGGTTTAGTTGTGACAGGATGAAAGCAAATCTGGCTTTATTGATTCTCCTTCCCATTTAAGTGATCACAGACGCAGCGGCCGTAGCACAAAGGCTCAGACGTGCTCATTTCACCTTAGGTGTTTACTTATGCCAGCCTAGGTCAGACTTTGAAATGAATTTTCTGCAAATTTGTTTGTATGAAGTTTGGCACAAAGCAAATTTGAAACTTGGCACGGCAGCGGCGAAGGGGAAACCGTTTAGAAATGCAGAGCAAGGAGCCTGGCAGCATTTCAGCGCTATTTACCTTCAGCTGGAAACCTCACTTGTAAATACCAGAGCTAGTCAAAGGCACACCGTGCTCCTCTCTCCTCTCCTCCTTCACTAACTTAGTTGTCAGTAACTGCCAGGCCGATGGGCTTGTGTTATCCCCTAACGTCTGCCACAAAAAATTGTGCTACTGAAGTAGGTAAGCAACTGGCTTGGTGTGGGAGTGCAATTCCTGAGATGGAGGGGCCATTTCTGTGGTTTACGTGAATGCTCTGAGTAATAATACTTAGCACTAATAAATTGGATTTTGGAGCAGTCATAAAAATTCATGCTTCAGGGCTTAATCTCTGTCAGGACGAGACCTTAGTTGGCATAGATCATCCTGTGTTTATCAATTAAGGAATTTCGGGTTCCTCCCTCGGGAGCCAGATGCTGGCTGGCTTTGGGGACAGGGTTGTCCCCAGGCAGAGGTGGCAGCTCTCACGCCAGGCTTGCTGACCAGGGGTACAGCAAAAAGGGGCATAATTCCACCACTGTAGGCGTAAAGGATATTGAATGGGGTTTATCCTTTGTGCTGGGAGACTGACTGCTGACTTTGGTGTAGGCTTCCTCTGTGTTTTTGGACAATGCACATAATTTTCTGTGCCTCTGCTTTCACGTAAGAGAATACCACTTTCCCCTGCCTTTTCAGTCCAAACACCAACTCTCTGCTGGGTAGGAATCTGCTCTTCTATGGGCTTGTGCAGCAAGTGCCTGGTACCATATAACCATGGAGCATTGATTGAATTTGAGGATTTTGATTTTTAGCTGTGATTCTGTTGCCACTCTTGGTGATAAGGATGACAGCTGCAGCTTTGCATTTTCTGAAGCTTATTGGTTTTCACATTTTGTTTTTATGTTTCATTTTCTTGCAGTAAAAGCTACTTTTCACGCATAATAGCCTGTTTATTCGGTTTTTAAATTGTGAGGCTGGCAAGTAAAGACAGCCAGGAGTTAGCAGAAGGTGAAGTAATTTCACAATGTCACTAGAATCTGAATGAAGAAATCAGGGTTAATTTATGATAAAATGCTTTCTTTGCAACACATGTTTTGTCCTATTCATCCAAATTTAGTGAAAAAGATAGCATGGAGCAAGACACTTCTGAAATCTCTGGAGCTGGGAAGGTGCTGTCATATATAATTTGTAACTGTTTTCTCATGTCTGGAAATAAGTTAGAGATGAAAAAGATGAGTTAGAGAGGAGAGGAACTCTCTTTGGATCAGCAGTGTTTCATAGTTATGTGCATGTGAAAGCCAGAAATATCACACATAATATTACACATGAGAGGGGATGGGAAAAAAAAATACCGTCCTGGGAAATGCTTATCTGAGAATTTGAGCTGCAGATACTGCTTTGGAAAGGGCAGATGTGCTTCTGTAGTTACTATGAAACCACATGAATGAAAATGTTCTTCTGGATTTATGATTTTATACAGTGCAATTCAATGGCAGGCAACAAGCTCTTTCAGAGAAGAGCTGATGGCCCGGTTCCAGGGATGCTGTAAATACAGCCTTCCCCCCACCAGAAAAAAATAGTCTGACCGAAAGAGCCAGAAAGCAGTGTGGTCTGTAGTTACCCCTCCACCTTGCTCTTCCCCAGCCACACCAGCACTGCTGTGCTCCTGCCCACCCTGGGATATCAGCTACCGCACAGCCAGCCTCAGCTAGCCACAAAATAAACATTCGGTTCCTGCAATGTGGCAGCCCATTTGCAGCTGCTGCTGTCCCAGTCTCTCATCACTCCCTGCTGCTCACACCGAACAGTTCAGAAATACGAATGAGGCCTCCAGGAAAGCGAAGCAGCTGGGGAGAAGGTGTGTGTGCGTGTCTCGCTGCTGGGGTCTTTGCCCTGTCCTTACCCGAGGAAGGCCAAGGGGGCTCTGTGCTAGCTCCTAGGCAGCCCGTGATGCTGGGGGACCAGCAGCCTGACAGAGGAAAGACCTGGGAAAACTGGCCAGAGGTTGTTGCTTTGTACATACAGTATTTCATTCAGAGCCCATGTGGTTTTGCATGTGGCATGTTGCTAGGTTTGGGGAGCACAGAGCGGCTGGCAGGACGTTGCCAGTAGCATGGCAAACACAGCCAGCTAAGTGCTGTCCTGCTCCATGCTGTGCCCTTCTGAGACACTGCAAAAAACTTAAATCCAGGTGCAAATCTTGCAAAGCAAATGTGCATACATTCAGGGTTTTAATTCCTCTTTAAAGGATGCACTTGGAGCTGCCAGACTGCAGCAGATTTGACACAGAGATGGGAGAAATCTGGGGCATTGGGGGTGACACCAAACACTGGTTGTCCTCCTGTGGGAGGGCTCCATCTGCCTTGGGGACTGAACTCAGCCGGGGGTCTGGCAGTGGGTCACAATTTGGTGTGATACTGATGGGCTCCAGCGCTGCTGGGATCATGTCTCAGCAGGGTCCCTTCTGCATGGGACCCTCCCCAGGAGCTCTTTGTAAAGCCACCCAACATGTTCAGGAGAGTGGCAGCAACAAGCTGCCTCTGCTCCCGCTGCACGGGGAATCTCTACAGGATCTGACGCCTCACACCAGTGTCGTGTTCGTGTGCTGCCTCTGAAGGCAGGTAATTGCTCTTTATGGCTGTGTGTTTGTCCACCACCTGGCACAACCTGAGGCTTTCAGCAGCTACCGTGTCACACGCATCAATAATAAATATACCAATTAGATGCGATTAGTTTGGGAACTACTTTCTTTTTTTTTCTTTTACAAACTCTTTAACCTGTAAGATATGACACCTGTGAGTTGTTTTATGGGGGCATGCTGAAAATGAAAGGCAAATTGCCTTGTTTTCCATTTACCATGGAAATCCGGAGGAGCTCTTCATGCCAAGGTGCTTTGAAAATCCAGCCCTTAATTTTCGCAGTGTTCTTTGAAGACAAAGTGATGGTGTTGGTGGTGTTTGCAGCTTTTGGCAGATCCCAAATTTGTGATACTGTTTTTCTATCTCCCATCAGCCAACATAAGGCGGTACACAACCATACCATAATGAAAAGAGCAAGTGGCTTTGTCAGACCTCTGATGAAACGTTCATATTTGATTTTGTCTCACCTTTAAGACAAGAATCAAGCTGCTTTTTGTCCAAACCAGTTTGCGTATCTTTAGTTGACAACAGGGCTAGAAAAAGCCTTTATACCTGGTCTCTGGCTGTTCCTGGCACTATGCTATATAATCCCTTCTATTGGGTTATCAAACTCCATCATAAACTCTCCACCGGGTTTTTTTTTTACCTCCATTATTGAAGGACACTTTTATACTCTGATCCCTCTAGGGTAAGGCAATTTGACACCTAATATGGTTTCCAAGGCAGAATGTATTAAGAAGGCAAGATTCAGCAATAACGTTTATTCTCTGATTGCCTTTATAAACTCCTAATGCCTCTTGGCACACTTAGCTTTTTATATCCCTGACATATGCACAAGAGAGGAAAGTTATCAGTGTGAGGAAAAGCAAAAATCATTGAGGATGCTGCCACAGGTGACTATGATATTTATTCATGCACATCTGGGGGACTTCTAAGGCTTATGGAATGGCTCAA
This sequence comes from Aythya fuligula, assembly GCF_009819795.1. Lineage (NCBI taxonomy): Eukaryota > Metazoa > Chordata > Aves > Anseriformes > Anatidae > Aythya > Aythya fuligula. The sequence continues at coordinate 19,292,873 of NC_045567.1, forward strand.
TAGAAATTACAGGGTTTTGTGGATTTTTTTAGCATTAACAGTTGTTAAATATGTCAAAGCTGGTGGAGGAACTTTGCAAAGACAAATGTATGAGCAGCGTGACAGCTGGTGAAGCTCATTGACAAATTCTAGTAAGACTGATTGGAAAGAATCATCTCAACTTCTCGTGTGTTGGGGGAATTTAAATTAATTATGTTTTAACCACTTTGGAGGCAGACCTAAGAATAAATTTGTGGAACCCAACTGTAAGTAGCTGTTCGATAAGTGGGAGAGGAATAGAAAAGTAATCAACGTTTTAGCTGTGTACAGAATGAAAAAGAAATCAACTACTGAAAATATTATTACAATGTCATTAGCATAAATCAATTGCATGCTCTACTCTCAGAATCTTTTTTCATTTCTGGTTATCCTATTTCATAAAGTCTCTAATAGATATAAAAAGAGCGCAGAGACTGGCAGTGAAAATGATTACGGACACATGGAGATTTTTGCATGAGGGGAGGCAATGAACTGGGACTGCTTAGAGAAAAACAGCCCAGCAGATCCAAAGAGCATTTTGGCTGCAAAACCAGGTTCCTCGACCACCTTGCCTGCCTCTTGCCTAGTCCTTAGGGTCCTTAAACTCCATAGGTACATTGGGTTTTTAGCTTGAAGCCCCAGAGGCTCAGGGCTGTGTATGAGTGCCAGCTGCTGCTCCTGAGGTGGGTCGCAGAAAGGCTCTTCCAAAGGGTCCTGTCCCGAAGCCTTGGTGGAGGGGTCACCACATGCTTTCCCTGCCAGCACATGGCTCTGGCACCCAGTTTTGAGGAGCAGCCAGCACAACACTGCTGGCTCTGAGGGATTTCCTCCTCCCTCCTGCCAGAGCCAACTGCTAAAACAAAGCTGCTGGAAATTCTTTATCGTACTAAAATATTTACCGCAGGATACACACCCCTGGCTTAATAGGATTTATAAAAGTGGCCTAGAAATTTCTGGAGGTGAAGAGAATGTACATGTATATCAGTTTTATGGAGCAAGCTGAATAGTTTGCAGATTATGGTGTCTCGTGCTTGAAGTCAAACACGTAGCCACAGCAGGCTCGGGCAGGGCTCCCTCCTTGGCAGGGGACTCTGCAGCTGCCCAGCCAGAGGGCTTCATGCCATCCCTGGGGGACAGAGCTGGGCTGGTGGGGACATGAGGCACCCCTAGGTACCCTGGGGGTCCTGTGGACAGACTTCTGAGGGCATTTCACCACAGCAAGGCAAGCTTTCTTCCTGGTCATTTCATCTGGGGTGGGCTCAGCCCCTTGCTTACATGGGTATTCCTGAAAACCTCATCTTCCTGTCTCTCTCCTTGGCAAATGGAAGAGAGAACAGCAGCATTTCTGTGATGTAAATAATGTTTAATGAGTGGGCCTTGGGGTTGTAAAGGAACTCGAGCACTTACGCTTAAATAATTTTGGTGGTTGATTTAGAGCCAAATCCTGCTGGCTTTACGGAGGCAATTAGCCTTATTATTGCCAGAGGGATACTCACACAATTAAGGTGAGCAGTGTTTGATCTCTATTGTAGAATCCAGTTGTCTATGCAGAAGCAGTTGGCATATAGTGGTGCTAGGGCAGGACAACAATGGGCACGGAGAGAAATCCTCAAACCCAGATGGAAACCCGGTGTCTTTCAAAGAAGAGGGATGGATAGATGGACCTCCTGCCTGATGCACTTCCGAGTGGAAAGCCAAAATCAGAGAGCAAGAGGCGCATCCTCACATGGTCCCCTGTAGGACTGCAACTGTTGTTGCCTCCACAGCTTCTCCAAAGAAGCGAACAGGCTAATTAGCTTTACAATTGCCATTTATCAAAAAGAGCATCTGAAGTCTTCCAGTGATATTTTTTTTCCTTTCTCCCTGATATTTCTGAGGCACCTATCAATGTGGTACATAAGTGCCATCTGGATAGCTGGCTAGTGACCAGCAGGCTATGATGCGGGAGGCTTTGTAAGGATAGACAAACAGAACGGAGAGCAGGGTGAGCAGGCAAACAGGCACATTTTAATGAAGGCTGAAGATGTGAAGATGGCATAAATGAGATCAATAACAACAAAGGCCAGAGAAACCCATTTGTCCAAGATTTTCTGCTCCAAGAACAGGTGGAGCACACCACATCTCCTATCAGCCTCCCCAGGTATAATTAAATAGCCTGGGAAGTGTGCTTTGCAGAGCAGTGCTGCATTGACTCCGGAGATCAACGTTTGTGAAAGAATGGAAGGCACAGCACTCACAGCATGGATGTGCTGGAGTTTTGTTAAGGAAGGGGACAGCTTTGAGATCAAGTGTCCCGATGGCTACACCTCACCCTGAATTCAAGAAAGTTTAGTTTTTATTTGATTCATAAGAAACAAAGACATTTTACAAAATATGAGATATATATATATATTAAACTAACATGAAGAGTTTATGAATACTCTAGTCCAAGGCTTTGTGTGAATAAACACGTCTACTTATCCAACTTCTCTCATGCCAGCAGTTTGCTCTGTGTGGTAGTACTGCCCCCCACCTGGGTGCCATCTTGGTATGTGTGTGCAAAAAACAATGTCTCAGCCTGGCAGAGTATCCCATTGTCAATTATTTGGGGTTTTCTTTCAACCCCGATGCCTCTGGAGCTGAATGAGAACTTGTGGTATTACAACAGAATCCTGCAAGTTCTGTGATGGCTTTTGACAGCCTGGGTCCCAACAGGGGAAATCTTCTCACTTGAAATCCATCAGCTTCTTCGTCACACAGGAAAAATGAAAAAGAAACCCACTTAGCAACTCAAACCTTGTTTGAAAGGGGATCCTCTCTGCCTGAGCTGAGTTACTGCAGACATCTCTACATGACAAGCATATTCATTTAGAGAACCATCTAAAGGATGGTGCACTTAACAAAGACATCCTGTTCACGCTTAATGCACCAGATAAATTGTTTTAAAATGCAGAGTTATTTTGTGAGTTCTTAGTGAATAAGCACATCCACATATGCATCTCTGAAGAGATTTTTAATTAATTGCTTTCAGTGTTTTTCTTTTTGTAAAATTAGAACAATGATGGAATAGACTGGCTGTGGAGTTTGGCTGAGGAAAGATTACACTAATCCACTTGAAATACGACTAAAACAGTAAGCAAGAAGAGATTAAAGCAATTTTTCCAAAACTCGTTTACCTGTGACAAAATTCTTCCAAATCAGCTGCATACAAATTGCTGGATCATTTTAGTTAAGCTCTACCAAAAAAAATGTTGCTGTGGACTTCTTGGGATACTTCACATCCAGACGGTAAGTCCTGTGATGGTCTTTGCAAGAGGGAAAAATGCACTTTTCATGCAGTTAGAGATTAGGAGAGCAGAAGAGCTTTCAAAGAGCAGAGTGTCAGCAAGATCAACGTCTTATGTGGAAGTAAATGAAGACAGAGAACTTGTCAGAAGTTTATCCTATGTCCTAATGCATCATTAGCATGGGTTTTCAAAAGCCAGAGGACTCAACTTCCCCAGATCCTGCAGTTAATAAATGCTATGGTTACAAATGAACTTCCTTTGTTCCCTTCCTGGATTACTGCTTCCTATGCCTTGAAGTATGTAAGCTTTGTTGAAGGAACTGAACGATGGCCTAGTTGCATTGATGTTTTCCACTCAGGCTCTCTGTCTGAAATGATCATTTCCTGGATCAGTAAACTTGACCAAATCGCAACAGACATCCTTACACCTGCTCTACAAGGACTGTTTTTCAATCCAAATCAATTCTTGCCCTATTGCCACAACAGCAGCTCTGGAATTCAACAGACAAGTTTAAAAATTGCTCCTCAATAGATAGATGGGCCACAATGATCAGAGAGCAACGAGCACAGACAGGCTGGTGTCCTTTTTTGCCCTTCAGTTCTTTTATAGGTCGGTCTCTGCAACACGTTGCTGTGATCAAGACGTGGTTATCTGAAGCCTGTTTCTGCAGCAGCCTCACTGGGTCATTAGGACAGAGGAATTTAGGGGCGTTTAGCTAGAAAACGTGATGTGCCAGGACTGCCACTGCTCATTGCTCCCCATATCTTGCTAGCTCTGGTGCTGGTTGAGACCCAGCTGACATCCCTCAGCCAGCTGAAACCAAAGCACAGGTTCCTGAAGGTTTGGTGAGCTGAACGGGCTCCCCAGGGGCCAGGTGAAGGTGCAGGAGGTGGTGGCTGAGTGGGAGCAGGGAGACAGCAGAACAAGGGGTGATGCAAAGGCAGCCTGGCTGCTCGGTCCCCTGGGCTGTGCTCCCAAAAACGTGTACTCCTGAGGTCACTGTCAGTCTGTCTGGCAGCAGCACTGAGGAGCACACCCGCTCCTGTGGATGGAAAGGGACATGAGTCTCCAGAAGGATTTTATATTCCTTTGTTTCCTCTGACTTTGATTTAACCATGGCCTGTGATGCTTTAAGTACCAGATATTAATTAGAAGTGGTAAGGAGTGTGTCCCAAAGGGACCATACTGCTGGTCTTCTCACCATTCCTAGTTTGACTTATTTCAAGTTAGTGCTCTGAAACGTTATTTATTCACTCAGGAGCCTGACGTTTATAAGGCCCATCTAAATTTGCAAATAACTAATGGTTGTCAGCAAAGAGTACCACTCTGCTGAGGTGGAAAATAGCCTGCCTGCAAGTAAAGTACAGCCAAGTGTATTGAATGTTTCCTGCAGCACTTCTTTAAGACAGGCAATGTTATCTTGTCTCTCCTTTGGTACCGTGCCTCAGAGGGCACACAAGGGCAGTGCTGTCCGGGGAGCGGTGACCTTGGGCAGATGAACCACATCGGGCTTAAACAGAAGCTTTGGTCTCTCTCTGATCTCTGAAGCACTGACAGGGAAGTGGGGAAATGGGACAAATGCTCTTTTGTCTCCTCTGGCTTTCAAAACCTTTCTGGCGGTGGCTGATTTAGGACAAGGCAGCGGCACGCAGAGCGGGAGGAACACTGAATTCAGGCAGAACCCCTGGGTGCCTGGGGATGGCTGGGGAGCGGGTCCTGGCTGCTCCATGCCCATCATCTCCCCTAAGGACACTTGCCCCACTGCTTTGGGATCTGCCAGCTCCCTGTGATGGGAGCTGTGGTGCAGCCCGATGCCAAGGTTCAGCAGGCAGGACAGGCTGGTGCAGGCTTGGTGAGGTTTGGGCCAGTTATGCAACGCAGAGGGTTACCTAAATAGCTCGTGCATTTACTGGAGTAGTTTTGAAAGACTGTTGAGGGCCTCAGAGCTGCCAGGTCACTCCTGCAGAGCTGTAGGACTGGCTGATAAGTAAACTGCAGGGACCCCCATGGTCACTAACAACCACCTTGCTGCCTCCAGTCTTTCAAGGATCTTAGAGGATGCTGCAGCTCCAAGATGTTGTTGGGTGTCCCTGCAGAGCTTGTCAGTGGGAGCTCTCCCCTCCAAGGCTCTCTGCTCCCCACCAAGCATCTGAGGCAGCAAAGCACAGACCAAGGGGACTAACAGCAACATGGGCAGAAAAAGCTGGGATCTGGCTTTCTCTGTGTTTTCTCTTCAAAAATGAATTACTGCTTTAAAAGTGGTCCATACAAAATAGTTCCACCTGGAACAAGCAGAGGTGGGGGTTCACCATGGGCAATAGGACAGCTTTGTATTAAGAAAGCAAAAGTAGCGTTAGAAGAAAGAGACCTAACAGCAGACTTAGCAGTATCCAGGGGGAGTCTTAAGATGGGATTTCATCCCAGGCTACATTGAATCAATTTTTGTCCTAGCAAAGATCCTCCATGTTTGCTTTGATTTTTGTTCTTCTAATTCTTCTAGTTCCCTTGCTGTCCCCAAGCAGCATTAATCTGGCATTACATGTGCCCTGGTGGAATACGAACACATGGGTATTGCCCAGAGTGACTCTCGGTGTGTGACTCGCTTGCTGTGTGCGATTCAGACCCACTTCTAATTTTAGAATAAATAAGGATATCTAGGAACATTGGGGTTTAAAATAATTGAAAGGGCAAAAAGGGCCACCTGTTGGGGGTGTAACGCTGCTGGTCGGCTCCACACGGTCACAACAACCCTGTTGATTCAGCACGCACCTGATTAATTCTACGTGAAGTGGGAAGTAGTTGGATGATACAATTACTCTGTAGGAGACCTATTTGACATAACTACAGTGCAAAAATAATTCAAAAGGGAAATATATTCCTGTTTTATAACCTTCTCCTCTTCATTTGTTTCTGAATCAAAAGAGCTTGGTGTTTTGACAGCTGATTTTTTTTTCTGTCTGAGAAAAATCACTTGACAGAAATTCTTCACCCAACTGCACTTCGCTGCTTCTGAGCCACACACCAGATGTTGGATAGTTTCCTTTCTGCCTGCTATTCCACAGCTCCCCCGTACCTCCCTGGCATGCCGTCAGTCCCCGGCATGACAAAGGCCAAACCACGTCACCCCGGGACCCGCAGCGAGCACCCGTGTGGCGCCTGCAGGCCGGTGACAGCTCCAGGTCCTGCCCTCGACTGGGTCTGCTGAGGCCATAAAGCTTGAGGATAATGACCCCAATTCACCAGATTCATGATAAAAATTGTTTGGGCATATTTATTTGTTCGTGCTGCGTCAGTCCCTGTCTGGTAATGTTTGTGCCCGTGGGGGCCACCTTGGTTTTTCTTCTTTCTATGCTCTTCTCCTGCAGCCACTGCACCGCCGCTGGTGCTCTCCTGCTGTCCTCCCTGATGCCTCTCCTCATGTCTTGCTACATGCAAGACCCGCAACAGGAGAAGCTGCCATGGAAAATTCAGAAATTTCCATACTGTCTTTTTTCCTGTTGTTTTGGCTGCACAAACAGTTTCCACAGGCGTCATGGATTGATGTGCACAAGTTAGGGAGGCTGGGGGGCATGGCAAGCACTGCGAGAGATGGGCCCATGCCGTGCACGATGGATGGTGCTGACTGTACGTCCTAACAGAGCTGCAAGAATTCAGACGTTTGCCATTAATATGTATATGAATCTGAAAGCTGTTTAACCCGGCTCTCACATCTGCCTGGTGGGAGCACTTCAGCACTGATGTGTTGCTCGTGTGGCTGCTCACAAGGCAGGAATTTTAAACCTGACTGCTCAGACAGCAATGGCAATCCAGTGTGAAACTCTACACTTGGTGGAGGAATTTGCTATTCGCTTTGTGTGAGTTAGTTACACAAATCATCTAATCAGGGAACGCCACATGACTGAACTAGGCAACACAGCATGAATTTGCAAACATTTGCCATTCCCAAAAGATCTGCAAGCCAAGTGTTATTCACTGAAGAAATTCCCAAATAATATCAAATAAATAAATTAGAAAATTGCACGAGCTCTGCAGACAATTCATAAAGCAGAAGGGAAAGTGAGATTCGTGGCATCAAGTACTCATTCAGCTTTTGAAGAAAAGGGGGAAATTGTTTCTCAGCACAGTGAATCAATCTGATGCAGCTTACTTCATTATCTGCTGAACATTGAGGGAGCAAGGGGAGCGCTGAGAGATTTGGAGTCACTTCTGACAGGCTCTCAGTCGAATGGATGTTTGCTGCTGGCAGAAGTTTTTCTAAGTGGCAAATTTGTCTGGGATAGTTCTGAAAGCACATTTAGTCTTGGATGATGGGATTTGCAGTATGTCTTACTCATAGCCCAAAATGCTTGAAACATGAACCTGCTCATGCTACAGAAGTTTGCTTTTTGTTTTCCCTTTTCTAGAACTCCACGTTCAGCCTCATTACCTGAGCAGCACTGTCTGTATTTTCATCCCATGAAATGCTGCCCTCCCAGTGACTGCCAGCAGGGCTGTCACCCTTCCCTGCCCCTTCTGCAAAGAGGATGGGGTCTGCCCACGTCCCCAGGAGTGGAGCGGGTGGCAGGGCGCAGGCTGAGCGAAGCTTCCCCTGTGGTCTTACCCCATCAGCCCCTTTCCTCCAAAAGGGCACCCACTTAGAATGAAGAATGAGAAATAAAACGAAGTAAGACCTCTTAAGCTTCTGAATAAAAGTGAGATGGAGAAGAAAAACTAGGTGCTTGATTTCCACATGCATTGCTCCTTTCTGACACAGGTTTAATATCTCCGCATAATATCTCCTTGACCCATCCTGCAAACAACTAGAAACATTGTCTTTGGAAGAAAGTTTTCACTGTTATCGTCATGTACCACATAGCACAGATGACGTGGGTTGAAGTGATTTTCCCCCCAATTTGCAATGCAAAGTAATACACTTTACTGAAAAGTTGTTGCTTGGACCAAATGCTGAATATTTATAAGTTGTGTTTCTTAAGAGCAATTCCTGCTGTTCCTGGTCCAGTATTGCTTCCTTTTGGCACAATCTGTATTTACTGTAACTAAAGGCATTTGACTTTTGCTGTTAAATTGCCATCAATGTATTGTTACTAAATTAATTACAGCATGACCCAAGTACAGTGTGTTATAATACACTGAAATTCTCCTTAAAAGAACATTTGTTAGGGTGAGTAAATTCAAATTACTTGGTGAGTCTCGGCTACATAGGAATTCTTTTTCTGTTGAGGATGTAATGAAAACAATCAGTCTAACTGAATTCTCCAAGTTGAGAGCATTTGACAACAGTATTGTAGCGTATGCCTAGTGACACCCACGTTAAGATAGATTTAAAATGGTTTCATAACCTTAATTTTAGTAGTTAGCAGGGCAAGTGGTACCGTATCTCTTACTGCACGACTTGACTCTCAGCTCCTTTAAGTGCATTTTTAATAGCTCCTGTGAGAAGTATTTCCGCCAGCAGAACATTTCATTGTCACTAAATACCACTCTCTCTCAAGTCTGTCTCTTGTTTGGAAATGAAACTTTAATGCCCAAGTAGAAACAATTCATCAATGCAGGGAACATCGCAGTTGGATCAAACACCCCGAATGGTAATGATGCTCCATATGCGTGTACATGAGATTTTTGGTTATTAATTTCTTGCTGCTTATCGTGGTGAGGGCCGTATGCAACCACAAACATGCAAACTTGCAGCCTAGCACTGAGCAGGGACCATGCACAGCCCGTGCTGCCCTGTTTGGCCATACAGACCGGACTCTGGTGTTTGGACATTTTCTCACACCGAACAGGCGCAGCATCAAAAAGTACGTGATGCTCCCAACTTTGCATCCCACCTCCTGGACTTCTGGCTGGGGAGAATCAAGTCTTTTCAAGGGGAAGCTTTCCTGTAACACTACTGAGTGTTTACTCCATCCCCAGCCCCTGCTCCCAGCCCTTTTGGCATCCAGCTGAACACTGTTTACATCCCTCCCCATGCTGTTGTTTCTCAGAGGGAGGGAGGGTGGCAGGGGCTGGCAGTGGCACAGGAGGAAACACTACCTTTTTCAGTCTGAAACTACAATTCTTGTCAAGCAAAACAATGTCAACAGTGCAGAGGAAGCTTTGATAGTGCAAAATGGATGGACACATTATGTGTTTGTTGTTTTTTTTTTTTTTTCTTCTTTCCCAATAGGTTATAACTCAAAGAATTCCTCTCCCAGAAAATCCACCCCCCTTCTTTATTTTCCCCTTTCCAAAGGACAGCAGTGGCAACCCAGGCACGTTTTACATGCTAATAACATATCTCCCTCAGCTGACAGGCTCCACGCCTTTCCCCTTCCCCTTTTATTCCAGGGCACCTTCTCCTCTCCCCTCTCCCACCCCAGCAGCAGCCCGGCTGGCTCGGTAGCTAAGGGGTAAAGTGTTTCCTGCATGACCTCTAATGCATTTTGCTCCCGGGGAATGCACGCTCAGCAGGGACGAGCTCTGAGTCGCTGGTCCCCGAGGTTTTTCTGCCATAAACCCCAGGGCTAGCGGCTTCTCCCCCTGGCCCCCCACCTGGCTGCGCAAACAAAAGGCACCCAGCAGCAACAGCTCCCTTTGTTTCGCATGCAAATCCTACCTCCGATAGCTGTCACATCTTCCTCCGAGGCGAAGCCTAATTGTTAATAAACCGGGATCCAGTGGTATCCTCCAAAGTGCCACCAGTTGTTAAGCGCTGTCATCGTCCCCTCCCGGTGCTTCAGCCTTTTTGGACCATTAGTGTCACAACCCCTGCTAACTCATAGCCGAGTGCTCCCTGCTCAAAATGTCTGAAAGAGTTTGGAAGGACAATAGGAATGACAGGCACACTAGACAGCCATGCTTGAAATTAGTTATCTCGAGCTCACTTAAGGCTGTTTCGCCGTGTTTGTAAGGCACGCTCTCGGGAGGGTTTATTAGCCTAGGCTAGACGTGCCATTCCTGCCGTGATTCAGTGCCGTAATAGGATGGCTGCTGGAAACGCAGCGATCGCTCTAACCCTGCTCATCCCTCTGGAGCTTTTAAACCTCCCCGGGAGGGGAAATAGCTTCAGTCATCCTTAAACTTACTGAAGCTACTGTTTCTGCGGAACAGGGCTTCGCACGTTGTTTTGAAACTAAGGAGAGAATCCCTCCTGGGGCTGGAAGGTGCTGTCGCGCCCGGTGTGAGCGGCGAAATGCAGGCAGCAACATCCGTCCCCACCGAGCTGGGGCTGCCGCAGGAGCTGGGGAGAACAGTGGCTGGGGCTGAAAGTTCACAAAACTCTGCGAGGCGGACGTGGCAGGAGGGGAGCGAGGGGGATGTATGGACCGTGCCGGTATTGTGTTTATAGTCACAGACGTAGGCTGTGCTTCCCTACAGAGAAAGTGCAGTTTGCACATAGGAGGGTCTCACAACCCATATTTGCAAGTTGGCAGCATCCAGGATAATAATGAGCTGAGGAAACACAAGTGAATTGTGGTATTTGCAGTGCCTGTGACGTGGGGAAGAAGTGTTGTAAGAGGATGCTGCTGGGGAGTGCTGCTTTCAATGAACCCGTGCGCATCCCTTGATCCCGGTCAGAAACACCAGTGCTCTGCCGGGATCTGGTAGGGTTCCTCTCCTTGGCTGCCAGTTCATGACCAGCCCTGGTCAAGACAGATCAAAGCTTGCTAACGTCTGCTGTCAGCTCTGTGTTGCTGATCCCAGTGTGGTCCCTAGCGGTCAAATGTAAAAGCCACCAGTGCAAATGTGTCTGCCAGCAGCGATGGCACACGGGGCTGGGGGGCACACAGGCAGGCTGGGGCCAGGGCAGGCTAGGAGGGAGCAAGGGGGCAGTTAGCACCTGGGCTGTTGCTTCAGCACCCATTTGGTGTTTCCATACTGCCCAGTCTGACCCTTGGATTAAAGCAAAAATATGCATGGAGACACCTCGGAAAGGAATGGCACTTGGAGGATTAAGGAGGAAGGCAGATCACAGCCAAAACCCACCCATGGCTGCCTCACACCATAGGAATGAAGGGGCTGAAAGTGCAAATGGACATTAGTTTTTTTAATAACTGGGAGCTGAGGGGTACTGAAGGTGAGTTAAGGAGTGAGACCTCTCTTTTGACCACCAACACAGAAGATGCCCACACCAAAGAGCATGTCAGAGTGTGCACTCCCATATCTGCCTTCATGCAAACTGTGAGCGAAAGTAAGGCTAATGTGCACAGCCACATCCCACAGATGCTGATGGGGACACCTGGGACCACTACAGGCATGACATTTGCCCCCCAAATCAACGCCACTCCTAACTGGGCTGCCTTCGCACCCAGTGCTTCCCCATGCCTGTGCTTGCTATTGCTCTCAAGCACCTGTGGTCCTCTCTTCCCCTTTCTGTCCCCTGCACCTTACAGTCAGTGTGGGAAGGGAGGTCTCAGGGCTCCATCTTTGGTTCTGGTTACAGTGGGGGACTATTAGCACCTTAAGTTTTTCCCAGAACTGGTGGGAACAAAGGGGACCTTGAACTTGGTAGGCATGAACCTAAGGGTGGGCAACAATCACGTGCTCACTGCTAGCACAGCTGCCTGGACCATTCCAGCTTTGTGAATAATTTAAAGAATTCCGCTCCTGCCACCTACCCGGCATCTGCACAAGCACTAAATTCACTTTAAAGGGGAAGAAAAAAGGAAAGAAAGAAGAATTCTCCTTGTCCTCAGCAATATATGTGTCTCACTACAGGGCTCACCATGCAATTGATTTGTGCGTGGGATGACACAGCAAATCAAGAGGCATTGGGCAGATTCCTATTGAAGATAGATGGGCCTGGGGGCACCAACTTTGTTGCTGATGTTTCAGAGATTTCAGTGCCAAAGTGGACACAACAGTGTTCACTGACAGGTTAAAGCAGGTGACCATTGCCACCTATGTCCAAGGTTCCCCAACCATGCATGCTGAACAAAATGAGGCTTATAAAGAATGCATGACCCCAGCTGCCATCACCCTTACGCAGTGAACAAACCACCCCTGGACCTCGCTGCCACAGCGATCCCAAATGCTGAAGTCCTTTGTGATAAGTTAAACCACTCAGCCTTGGTGGTCAACAGGTGACAACTATTTGTGAGAGCTGTGGGACCCAACGGACAGGGAGATGTACTTACATTGGCTGGTAACTGAAAGGGGGGTAAATTATTCAAGGAGTAAGGTGATAGGAAATGACCAGAAAGATCTTCTAGGGGTTGGTAGTTCAAAACGGTTCCATTTTAGGGTGATACTCTGAGTTACACACCTTTTTCTCAAGCTTTTTCTAATCACTGAGCAGCAACAGCAGCTGCCACCAGTGATGGGGCTCATGTGTGCTCCCCACCAACAGCACAGCTCTACTGCCCGTGCATTCTTCTGGTGCACCAGTCTGCTCCCTGCTGGAGACATGATACAATGACGAGCTCTGAGCTGGTCAGGTGTGGCAATCTCCTACCTTCCCATGCTGCTGGAGTGTTGTGAAGTAGGGCTGCTCTGGGAAATGGAGGGCTCACAGGTGCTTTCACTTGGCTTTCCCTCAGAAAAATGCTAGTGACTTCTGCCGAGGCTGCTGTTCAGCTCTGCAGTAGACCCTCTTGGAGAAAACCCATCACTTGCAAAGGAGCTGTGGCAATTTTATAATGCCTGTGTCTATTTCTGAGCGGTATGTGCATAGGAAACAACAGAGGAGGGATGAAGGAGAAGAATTCAGGAGATTTGTAGTTTGTATGCTGATTGTAAGTCAAACAATGTAATGAATGGAGCGACTAATGCATAATTTCATTATGAGTCATCCTAATTATAGTGAGAATTTGATAGATACATAACTGGAAAGTGTAACTATCTGTTACACACTCCTAACTGCACAGGGAAGTACACGGTATAATTAAAGCTGCAGGTTACACGTACCATAACCTTTTCTTCCCCTGTGGTGATAAGTTCTCCAGCAGCATTAGGAATTTGTTTTGAAGTCACACACCTAGCAGACAGCACTCTTTCTACCTGCTTGCTGAGTCTTTTTCAAAACGGATCTGCATTTGAAAGCAGCAGGGAGCCTCCCTAATCCATAGATAGTCGGTGTGATTCGGGTATTAAAGGAGTGACTGAACGATGGCTCTTCCACCTGGGGTCTCTCTGAAGAGTGTCAGTGGTCAGCGCGGCGTTAGCCTGCAGAGCTGCAGATGCAATATGCATGGCAGGGAACAGGCTGTATCAAGAATGTGTAGTTACAGAGTAAATGGAAATTAGTCTTAGCCAGGAGAAGGATCCTTAAAATGAGGTAGGCCAAAATCCTGTCCTATATATCTAGTAGATACTCTTGGGCTTTGTGGAGCCTGAGCTGAGAACAGAATTCTGCAGATTCTGGCAAAATTTCCATAGAAAGGACGAATCCAGCATGGGAGTTGATAAACTTCTAATGGTGATATTGGCTACATGTTTTAATCCCACCCCTGGCTTTTAGGTGAACAAATTTTCAAGAAAGCCTTTGACTTCAGTCCCCAAGTTTGCGGCTCTGGCAGATCTCCCTTCCTTTCCCTGGGGTGAAACAGGCAGCACTGTGCCTGCAACAATGCTGAGGTGTTACAGCTGACATGGTGCTGCAGGAAAACGCTCAGCTAGGCTGTCCTGGCTGACCAGGCACAGCCTACAGCTCTAGCATGAAGTCAGAAATCAGTTGTCTCCCGATGGTGAAGAGCAGCCCCGTGCTTGGCCATAGTCTTGCAGCCTCTCTTGTTCTGATGGTTACAGGACACCCAGGCATCCTGCAAAGCTGTCCCCATCTGAGTTATGTTGCACAGAATAGTTCATCACTTCCACTTGCTGCCTGGCTGTCCCCCTTTATAAGCAAACTGTCTTTTCCTCACACAGCCCTTTCTGAGCCACTCGCCTAGGAGAAAACGTCTACAGCTGGAATGTTGTTAAATGACCCAGAAGTGGCCGCTTTACAGGCTGGCACTCTTTGATGCAAATAGATGGCTTCTTGCTGGGAAAATCTCCCTGGTTGACAACCCATTGGGTACTTCTGACGATAGTCGTTTGAGGAGTTAAAACACAGGCTCCTCTGTTTTTGCATATTCAGGCTATCACCCTCCTCTCACTGCTGGTACTAAATCCTTCCTGCATGGTTTCGGTAGAGGCCGATCTCCTCCCTGTTTGCTCGACAGCTGCTGGTGTGCACTGCTCCTTCTCTTTGCAGTCAGCTCTTGCCATCTGCCATCATTAAGTTGCCCAGGTGTCGGAAATCTTCTTGCTCTTCTCTTGTAAACATTATTTTGCCTTCTTCTTCACTAACTCAACCTTCGTTTATGTAGAGGCTGATAGATCTGGCTGGCTGTTCTCAAAACATCTGCTGCGCCTCATACTTGGTGGGGGTAGATGGGGAAGAGAGTACGTATCCTTGCTGGCAAAAATAAAGACTGCTTAACCCTTCCTTCACTTCCCATCTCCAAAAGCTCGCTGTCTTACTGCGCTTCCAGATGTGCGAGTTAATTAATATTTGCCAGTTGGGATGCTGCTCACAGCAAAGCTATCATAAAGCACAGCTAGTTTTCAGAAGCAGCAAAGCTTCCACATGCTGCAACGATGCCTAGCACCCGGTGGTACTGAGGAGCAGGTACTGGGAAGTGCCTAAGACAGGTACCAGCAAAGACAGCAGAATAAACCTCTTCCCCTCTTCAGGCTGCTTCTGCTGGTGCAAACAGCGCCTCGCTGTTTTTTTCCTGCTCGGATATGGGTCAGGCATCCTTTTATGATTACCTGGAGGGGGAATTCAGACTCAAATAGCATCTTTCACAATGATGGGTAGTGTAAACTATTGAATTCTTTGGGCAGAGATGACGAAATTAAATGATTTCTGCTGCGCCCAATCCTCCTCAGTAAATCACCGAAGATTGACTGTAAGTTTGAACAGCAAGAGAGCAGAATCCAGCAGAACGGGCTGCCTGCACAATGCTGCTCGCTGGGCCCAGGGAATGTTTACTGCTTAAATGCTAGTAAAATATGTATCTGGGGATGCACACCCAGCTGCTGGGGCCAGTCTCCAAGGCATGTGTAGAGTAATTCCAACAGGATTTCATGCTTCGGTGATTTTACTCTCCTCTGCGTGGGGCTCAGTACCAGCGCTTTCAGAGCCTGATTTTGTGTGCAGCTATTGGGCTGTTTCTTGCTCTGAACGGTTCTGCTGAGCAGCAATTGCTGCCTGCTGCTTTCCCATTTGTTAAGCAATGGATTACTGTTCAAACATTTGCAGCACATGTTGGTCTAAGCTCTGTGTGCAATTCTCCAAGTGTACTCCTCTCCTGGAATGCCACCATCAGAGGTGTTTCGTCCTCGGTCGATAATTTCCTCAAGCACTGTCCCAGTCATCACCGCTATGCTTCCCATGCTTTGTGGTGGGTAATTCACTGTATTATTCACCTTCCACAGAAAAACCAAATTGCCCACTTAGTTGCTCTCTGATTTTATATACAGTCTAGCTGTTTCTTTGCCAACTCTTACCAGCTTTTGCTATCTACACCGTCCTATTCCTATGATAATTTTAATTCTCCAGCAACTTCAGCAAGATACTGCTGGATAATTCTTCCCTTGCCTTTTTTTTTTTCCACCCCCCCTGCAAATCATTTGCTATGCAGTGCTCTCCTTTCTTCAGGACTCAAGTATCTCCTTTAATCTCTTCTTCCTTTTATTCTTCCCTCAGCTGCTGCTTTGCTTTGGTGGAATAGTCACTTCTCTGATGAAGCTCATGCTTCTATTTCTGTTCTCTCTCTTTTTGAAAGGTCTTTTGCATCAGTGCAGTGCCTGTTTTGGTGTCTTTGATGACTCGGTGCTGTGTGCTAAGCTCTGCTCTCCAGGTGCGAAGGATCAAGTTGTGGAGAGAGCATGCCACAAGGGAGGGAAAGTGACTGCTGCGTCCCAGCAAGGCCATTTTCAATGGAGTGATGTGCTGTGGGAGCAGCTAAATAGCATGGGTGTTGGGATCTGCACTGTGGAGGGGCTGTTTAGCAGTGCTGTGCCTCAGTTTCCCCACCTGTAAGGCAGCAACAATGGCATTGCACTGCTTTTATGAAGAGCTTTGTGAGCTTTGGCCAAGAACTAAAATAGAACAGCTGAAATTGAGCCTTGTCAAGTTATGTTGTTGCTTACTAAGTGCCTAAATCTGCCTCCATAGCCTCTGTACTGCACATTGAGGTTCACGCTGTACGTCGCTGGTCACATCCAGATGCTCCTGCAGGCACAGCTGGCCTTGCAGTGTCCTCCCAACCATCACACAGCCCAGCCTGTTTCAGAGAAAAGATGTGCTGGTGGGGGTGGGTGAAAACCTTCACAAAAAGCCAATTTGTCATTTTATCCATCCATAGCCTGTTGCTGGTGCTGAGAGGGGCTCAGCCCACACCGGGGGTGTGGGTGCAGGGTATGGGGCATCCGCCGAAGTGACTAGCAGGGGATTTCTTGGGTGTGATTACCAAAAATTCACCAAGGGTCCAAATCTCTCCGTTATCTTGTGTAAGTTGGGAGTGACCAGTGAGCTTTCACTATTATTTACTGTAGTAGAGTTATTTGGGATTTATACCACAGAGAGCAATGTTTGGTGTTAAATGTACATCTCCAAAGATATATAGGTTGTGTACGAAGTTATCTCCCCCCTGCGAAAAAATTACAGTCCCTGTACAAAGCTGCCACCTATTTATTCCCTGTCATCACAACCACTGTGGACACTGGATGAGTTCATGGATAAATGACTCAGGAGAGAAAGAAAAAAAAAAAAAAAAAGGTATTTGGAAACCAAGCACATGCTTTCCAAGAGGAAAGGCAGAATGATAAAGCTTTGCCTTTATCACAGGCTAGAGGGGTACTCCTTTGGCATAAACACACATTTTCCATTGATAAGAGAAATATGTGCTTCTCTCTGATACGTTTTTCAATCTTGCATATAAAATATTAATGTATCACCAAAGGCCACAGTGAAGAGGACTCCAGAGGAATTTAGCCAGTGAGTTATCTCTGGTTTTAATTACCTAATGTTATTTGTTTACATCTGTTTGAAATCATTTTATACTCATTATACCTATTGAGGTAATGTTTCATCATTTCTCCGCTTGGGTAACTTTAAAAACAGAAAAAAGAAAAAGGAACAGCTTGTCCATAAATTCACCTGTAATCTGACCTTTTCTTTGCTCTGGGAAGTTTTGAGAATTCTCTAAATTTCTGTGGCTGTACTTGCTCTACTTTGGGACTCTTAGAAATAACCTTGACTCTAAGTTGTGGACTCTAAGGTAGGCACAGAAGATGCTCTGTAAGCTGTGGAGCACATCCCTACTTGTTGTTGTGACAGGCCAAACACTTAAAAAAATGCACTGCACACAGATCTGCTCAACAGAACCCAAATCCCGTGCTTCTATTGCAGGGGCTTCCAGCTGGAGCCTCAGCCCACAGGCACCGGCTGTTTTAATGGTGAGTGAATAGAATAAATCTAGAAAATCAGTCCCAGAAAGTTCTTACTTCCTCCAATAATGCCTCAGCTCCAGCGAGACCATCTGGATGTTGCAGGATCAGGCTTTGCAGATGCATTTCAGCCCCACTACCTGTGCTCACACACACACATGCAAGCTGCATCGCTAACCTTTGGCTGCCTCCTCTAATCCACCCTCCTCCTACCCACAGCCACAGCAAGAAAGATGTATTTCTTTACTTACTTTTCATGTTTATATTTCAAATACCCCTTGGTACAGTAAACTAGTTAAAAACCACAATCCCCGGCCATGCAGTACCTGTTGGGGGAAGCATGACGGATCTGGTAGTGCAGGAACAAATATCCCCGGGGTCCCATCTGTCTCACACAGTGTGTATATATATATATATATATATATTTATTTTTATTTTTATTTTCTCTCAGGCAGAGTTGCTGTTATTTTTGCAGAGAGGACTGGATCCTCTCTGGCCCTTGGTTGCCCCTGCTGCCCACTGCTCCCGTGCTGTGCTCGGTGGCTCATCAGTCCCCGCTGGGTCTGGGGGCTTCAGCCACGCTCAGCCCCCAGAAGCAAGCTCGGATGTGATTGCTCCGTAAGGAAAAGGTGACTCCTTGGAGCACCTGCCTGGCTCCTCAGACACCTCCTGCTGTTGGTGGAGTGAGGAGGGAAACAGCCGTGCCGGCACTACAGGCCTTTGGCTGCCTCACTGATGCTAACAGGTGTGGATCCACCTTAGTAGCAGAGCACCCCTGTCCCTCTTGTGCCAGTCCCTGCTCTGACCCGGCGTACCTGCCAGTAGGAAGGGGTCAGGAGCCTTATGAACACAGCTTGAAGTCCCCAAACTGAATATCTACTTTATCTTTCCTCTCTTTCACAAAGAAATCAATCATGTGCATTGATTATTTTGGCTGGCTCTTTTGGCCCTTTCAAGATTCCCTGTCAGGGACTGATCCATTGTGTCAAGGGCTCTACAACCACTGAACAGACACTGCCTGCCCAAAATTATTCAGGTACTTAATTTCAGTAGCCTCTTGGTATTTTAGCTACTGGAACATTCCTTGGACCACATGAAATATTTGAGATACTCTGAAGAAATTTCATGCTGTTAATTTTTAATATAGCCATTTTTAATGACTAGAGGATCAACACTGCGGTTACACACCTGGTATGATAGATATTCTCTACTGTATAATTACTACTGCCTTCTACAATTTCTGACTTTAGATGTACAAATGCATTTTACTCTTAAAAACTTAAATCTTGAAGTGGGATTTTGCTCTCGAGATCTTTTGTCCACTAAATAATAATGATGGTAGAGCCACCTAAACATAAGTATGAGCCCAGTGACTGTCAAGCAGCATAGTTTTACAAAGGAAGTCTTAAACATTCCTGAAGCCCTTTTGATTTCAGTGGGTTTACAGGAATATAAATGAGATAAATGAGAAGGAGATTACCCCCATTGCCGGCATCTGATTTTTGAATTGGATTAATTATGACAAGAGCATTTTTTTTTTTTTTCCTCTGCATAATCAGATTTGCTAAAATTTCCTTACTAGGTTCATAAAAACATTTTGTGGTTTTTCTTTGCAGCTGAGTTCAAATTTGACTGAATTTTCATCTGGACTCTGATATTCTTACAAGGTTCATCTTTGGTAATAACCATATTTAAGTTTCTTTACTTTCTTTTCTAATTCAAGTTACAAAAATAAAATGAATGGATGGTAATAGGAGCAGGAGGTTAATTGTCCATCAAAGGCTGTTTGAGATGGTCCTAGAACAGTTTGAATGAAGTGTCCTGGTTTTCTTAATGTTTATTAACTCATCAACTTTATTTACAACAGTAAAATGCCTGACTCGGTCCCATACAACACGGCTTGGAGGTCTGTCTCATGAGCTCTTATTGAAATGGCCTTAGTGCCACTGCAACTGGCCAAAAATGAAGCCTAAAAATGAGGACGGGGGCGAGACTCGGAGCCCATCTGAGGGCTGTGTTGAATGAAGGCACGGTAAGGGGCAGGCTCAAAATGTTGTCATCATGAAGCATAATAATGTGATGTGACCCAGGACCAAAACCCCTCCAGCTCCTCACCTTCCACCCCCATCTTCCTCCCTCACTAAAGCTGCACTTCAAGGGGGCTAATGATCTCATTAGGGCTTCCTTCTGGAGAAGATCTGTGAAAAGCTGGTGCTGTTTAGGAATTCCTTGGGGGTAGGATGAAGGGAAAACAGAGAACAAGGGAGTGAAAAGAGGTTAATTTGAATAACTCCTTAACATAGCACATGGGAACCTATCAGGTCCCCAAATCTAGGTCCTTTTCCAGAAGTGACCGGAGGATGTAGAGTCGCTAAAGAATTAGATCCCCAGACAGAAAGCTGTGAGTACCTAATAGCCTGTTGGCTGCACCATCCAGAAGGCTTTGGAGCAAACCCAAGCAAAACACACTTAATATTCTCAATTTTATTTTCATTTCTAATCACCTGCTCCTGTGTACTTTACAATTCTTTGATCTGTCTTAGAGAGCAGCTTCCCTAATTTCCACGGTAAAGGACAGAGCATTTTGTTTCCACTGGCCACGCAGAAATACAGGTCCTACGTTTCTTTTCTAGAACCTGGTCTGCTGGTTTCCTGAAACAGATTCTGATCTTTGGCACTATAAAAATCCAATTATCAACCACCTCTGAAGCAATGCATGTAGAACACTTCAAACATTAAAAACAAAACAAACAAAAAAATGTCAGAAAAGTAAGCACTAGAGGTTAGCTGTTATTTTGCTGTAGTTCTGATGGCACCAACAGGTAGGGAATCTATATCCAGATAGGCCTTGGTTCTTGTCACCCCTTTGTATAGTACCTGCTTAGTATATTTTAAGAGAAAAATATGGTCGATGTGACTAAAGGCTAGCTCGTCTGACCTCAATGTTACACAAAGCCTTACGAAGGAAAATGACTCCTTCTTGGGGGAGAGAATGCAACGCAGCTTTACCTAAGGTACATTGCGTCAGATGAATTTGATGGTTTTATTTGATAAGATAATTGACTTTCTTGGCAAAAGCAGTGCAGTAGATCTAATCTCTCTGGACTTCCACAAAGTATTTGACATAGTGAAAAGATCAGTCAAACTGGAGAAAACAGGGATTAGTGGCATTGTTCAGGAAATGACTGGAGACTTAGGGAGAGTAAATGATATATTGGGGAAAGTTTGGGTGCGGTGGCTGCCCCTGGAGTGCCTTTAGGGTTGGCTGGAGGGGTTAATTGCATTTATGATTCTCATGGGAATTCACAGTTCTCATGGGAATCATGCCTTGCGTTACTTCTGTGAAATGGGGTTCATCTTCTGAAATGATACAGAAGGAAGTGACACCAGCTGTCCTGGAGCCAGGGCCTGGAGACCTTGCCTGGAGTACGAGGTAATCTGTCCTGGCACACGACCTCAGAAAAGGTGTGTTAAAATAGGATCAGCTGCAGAGAAGTGCAGCAAATGCAGCCTTTATTTGGCTTTGAGAGATGTGATTGCTGTCTATGAAAGCAGGGGGCAGGAGGGTTAACACTGGGGAGTGAGGAGAGCTGTTTAAACTGCAGACCAGTGTTGGCACAGGAACAAATGGGTATAAATGGGTCACGGATAAACTTAGGCTGGAAATTCTGAGATTTCCAGCCGTCAGAAGAACGAGGCACCAGATTAGTCCTCTTGACAAAGAAGTGAAGGTAAAAAAACAAAACAAAACAAAAACTAGCTCTAAGACAGAGCTTCACTGCTGCTTGAAAGGGATCTTGTGACGTGGTGGCTTGTGATCACAGAGGCTTGGGCTCAGTGACGCAGAGCCCCCTCCCAGCCTTCTGCTTTCCCTTCCTGCCATCAGATCTGTTTGGCAGCAATTCTGTACAACCCTGCCCCTGCGAGGCAGTGGCTGAGGAGGGCTCAGAGAAGAGCCTTTGCACCAGTCAGGAGCACAGAAAATATCCACTGAAGGCCAGCTCTGTGAGACCATGTGTGAATATCCCCAACGTGCACATTTGTGGGTGTCAGCAGCTTTCTGGCCCCTGGATGAACGAACTCCGTGCTGGGCCCCCCTGCCAGGCAGTGCTGTGCTTGGTGGGCATGGCAGAGTGACTGCGCTCTTGCCCCTGCCCCACAGCCAAAAAGGAGTCAGGCTTTCTTGCAGCTGAAGGATTCATGACCTGTGCCTGCAACTTTTATCAAAATCCTGGAAATAGAGCAGGTCTGAGCCTCGACTCCCGGGAAAACAGTAGCAGCGGAAGGTGGAGGAGCAGCAGTCCTTCCCCCTTCTCCCTCTTTGCTGTCTCTTGCTAAAGGGACTTCCAGCTGCCTCTGCTCCTCCTGCCCTTGTTTGGGGAGCAGCACCGAGCCACGCTCTGTCCCATCAGGGGCTGTGGCACCTGCCAGCAAAGAGCTGTGGCTCTGCTGCAGCGCTGCTCCCAGGATATGCAGTCTCAGGCTCCCACAGAGCATTAGTCGCTCATTTTAACCCCAGCCTAATTGCACCAAAACCTGCACAGCTGTGGCTGGACCATTTCTGGCCTCCTGCTGATGGCACCACTGAGATGCAGGGATGTGAGTGGTGGGGCAGGGCACAGCTGATGCTCTGCATGTCCTGGGGCTGGCACTTTGACCAGGCTTGCTCGTGTCTGCTGAAAAAAGCCATAGCTCTACGCCACGATGACGCATCCCAGCAGGTAGCAGGATTACAGCAGAATAATATAAGTCTCATGGAGCACAAAGAAATGTTCTCTTTCTACTGGCATAAAGTAGATGTCTCCTTACTTCATGTCAGAAAGGCTAGGCAAGGAGCAGCAAGGCTGAGATGTGATGTTACGCATGCAAGTGCCTCCTGACACATTTTCTTAAAAGTGACTGAAGCACCAAAGATGCCCCTCAAATTTTTGCTCAGAGAGCAAGGATGTCCTCAACTCATCCTGCAACAGACCCAGTCCTCTGGGCATAGAAGTACTTGGAAAGTCCATAAAAATGCTGTCATAATTAAGTCAGGAAGCAAAGGGCACTCGCTGTTCCTGGAACTGTCTGTGTGCTTTCTTTTAACAAGTTCAGGCTGTGCGGGGCGTACTGGCAGCTGGTATTGTCTGAAATGAAAATAAAAGTGTGTGAGTGAGTGTCCAGGTACTGTCAGCATTTGAGAAGTACCGGGCACTTCAGGAAAGAAGAAGTATTTGATTTTGGGAAGCTTCTTTGTGTCACAGGTTATAAACGGGAAAATAAGCCTGGATTTGTAATCAGGGCAGGAGAGATGGTTTCCAAGGGGTGAAGAGCTTGGGCCAAACATCCTTTCCTTCTGGCTGGGTGACACCTACTAGGGCTTTCCAGAAGAGAGGTCTTCACTGAATCACTCCTGTAGTCCCTTGTAGCTGGCACTGATATTTCCTTTTTTTTTTTTTTTTTTTTTTTTTTTTTTTTTTTTTTTTTTTTTTTTTTTTTTTTTTTCCCCAGAGACATTGAAAAGATTCTGTCAAATAAAGAGCACAAATCTTGTCTTTTGACAAAAATAGTAGGTAGAAGAATTAAAAGTACCTGGAGGACAGACAGTGAGTATTTAAAGGGGAAAAAAAAAAAAGGCCAGTCCCATTTTTCAGTTTGACTGAAGTTTGGCTTATATTTTTTTTTCACTTTCTATGTGAATGCCAGGAGCTCTTGGATCAGAGGAGCAATGTGGGGTGTGCTATCACCACCCTGAGGGCAAGTATCAGGGTAGCTCCTGCACCCTGGGGTTATGGACAGGGGAGACCTGCCCTCCTGAACCTGCCCCAGGCTTCCTTCCAAGAGCTGCTCTGGAGAAAGGAAGCACACCAGAAATTGCTCATTAAGGAAATGATTAAGGATCTTGTGAATACCACTTGGGATTGCTCTGGTAATGGAGGATTCATTGCCATTTTTTGTCACTGAGGAGTACGTGTGAATGTAGGCGCTGATACTTCTTGGCTTGGTCCCAGGGGGAATGCAGCTAAAAGAGGCACTGGCAGCCGCAGTCTCTGTGGTCGCTGAGTGTTTGGTTGACTTCTTGGGCAAGACTATTCCTTGTTTCAGTTTGCTTATTTGTAAAACAAATATTTTTCTGTTGCTGAAGGTGTATGTAAACCCGGGTGGTGTCTGTGGAGGGCTTGGAGATCCCCAGCTCTCCAGAATCACCCGGCCCCACCAGCGTGGGTAGGGTGCTACTGCTCACACCCAAGGTTGTGCTGACCTTGACTGCTGGACATGACGGAGCTGCCTTTGTTGTTGCTGCTAAAATAGATGCACTGAAAACGGTTCACTCACTTTTGCCATTTCGGCAGATTCCCTTTTACTCCGAGAGCTTGCTTCAAGTCAAATGGTCAAACTGTAAAAGGTTTCTGTCCATCTGGTAGATACCTCAGAGTGAGAGAAGCCAGCAAAGATGACACCCAGCAGATATAAGCTGCCCGAACTCAGCTATTACAGAAGACTTCTCCCCATCAGCTCATCTGAGTATTAAATAGCTGAGGAATAATTATGTCTAATGTTTCCTGATCTCTTCCCTCTTTGTGCATGGCAGGCTATTCTCCTTCTGAAACGCTCGCCTCATGTTCATGGCATTTGGCCTGCAGCAGTGAGGTTGAGTCCAGCCCCGGAATGTCTAAAACATTTTCTTCTAATAGATGGCTCACCATAAGCTCGAAATGCGTCACACACCAGCCAGTTATTTCCACATCATAAACTCCTAATGCTTCTTTAGACTGATGGGGGTTTGTATTTGCGAAGGCCTGGAAAAATGCCAAATATTCTTCCATGCATGATGCTGCTTTTATTTTAGCCACTGTTGAGCTAATCGCTGGGTATTTCTGGTGCTTGAAAGCCCCTCCATTTGTTTCTGAGCATCAGCTTAAAGCACCAAGCCACTCTGAAGCTTAGCAGCACCCAGCAAAGCAGGAATGGGAAACATTTGTGCTGAGATGTCACCCCTCACCATGGCCAGGAGGTTCTCATCGCAGGCATTCCCAGGATTTCAGGGAATGCCTGGGGCTGGGAGCTGAGCTCTCCTCACATCCAGCATCCCACTTGATGCACTTCTACACATTTTCTTGAAGCTCTAAGCTCTGCATGCCACTGATTCTGTTCTCCCGGTTTTCTTTTTCTTTCTTTCTTTTTTTTTTTTTTTCCCCTCCTCCACCAGCCTTCCCCACTAAAAGCCCAGTAAAGCAGCCTGGCTGTAAAGTTCAAATTATCAGTGTTTGCTGCAAGAAGGGAGGGTGCTTAGAAAGCATGGGCTATGAGTGCAGATTTTCAGTGGTGGCTTGACTTCTGCACTCAGATCTCCGGTGTTCCTGTTGGGATGCAATCGATTTCTGGTCCCAAGAACCAAAAAGCAACTCCAGTTCATTAATCACTTTGCAACCTGGTTTCTAATGGTCCTACCAACATGCTGTGCCTTCTGCAAGCTGTCCCATCTTTGAAGTGCACTGTCTGCTCACCTTTAATTTGTTCCTTTTATGGCAAGAATCTGGTGACTGTTTGCAGAATTTCCTCTTTTCCCCACTGACTCCAACTCTGATGTGCTTTCCAGATTCTCCAGCTGCTCAACGCTAGTTAAGATTGTGCCAACTTGTCAGCGATAAACCCTTCTTTATTTTTTTGCACAGAGGCTTGTGTGTACAAAGCTTCAAGCATAAAAAGCTGCTTCAGTCCCGAAGCTTGGCAGACAACATCTCAGGCTGAGAGCAAATATCTTTGCCAGCTTAAAAACAATGATGACACATTTGGCCATTTATCAGTAATGAAAGTATAAAGATAATCATTTGCGTGATGCAAGAGTTTATGAGTTTATGTAACTAAAACTGAGTTTGATTTAGCACAAGAATTTTGCAAGGGATTCATCCTCAATACAGCCTTATTGCAGTGCTTTAAATCCCTCCTCCTTCCTCTTTTAAGGTTAATGCAGTCACATTCACACAAAGATGAAAATGTATTCCTCAGCTGGGTCCAAATGCATCCAGACACCTAGGAGTTAATTATATCCACAAACTTGCTTGCATATGTATACATGCATGCAAATACACACAGGCAAGGTTTGCAGGGTTTGCTTTCTCTCTGCCCTTTCTAAAAGCTCTGACCTTGTACCACCTCTTCTCCTGGAGCCACAGGAACAGCTCCTTCCAGAGCTCTGCAGAGCCGTGCTCCCCAGACAAAAGCTTCACCTCCTCAGTGCGTGGCACAAAGTACCTGCGAGCCACCGTTCCTGGATCCTGGCTTCCCAGGCTGACAGCAGAGCTCACCACATAGCGAGAACCCTTCAAGTGTCAGCTCCCCTAGGAACCCATTTCAAAGGACAGGGATAACAGTGATGCTTTTCACTTCTGCCACACTTCTCGTCACAAGACAGCAAGCATTGGATCAGCACTACGTTCTGCCTACAGGCTTGGAATAACTTTGCAAAAGAGAGGTGTGGGGCATCCTCGACCCTAAAAGCAAAAAAAAAATAATTCTCAACTCAAGTGCAAACCTCACCAGCACTGCCTGCTACGGCGTGGCCAGTCGAGCAGGACAGACAGTGTGCAAGGAAGGAAGGAAGAAGGGGCAAGGCACTAGAGCGATGATATCCTGCTTGCACTGAATTCAGACTGTGTGAATTAAACTGGTTCAGCTGAAAGCATTTTTAAGTCGCAGCAAACTGACATAAATCAGAGTAAACAAAAGCCTGCAAGATCACCTCCACATTATTGGTGCACCTGCTGATATATAATCTTACCACCATCCCTCCTTACACAACCGGGTAATAGTGGCCAATATCTCACACTTGAAGATATATGAAGCCTCTAAGCATTTTATGATGCCTGGAAAATAGTTTAAACAATGCAGTAAGTTTACCATGACTCATAATGCACAACGATTAATAACAAGAGCACAGTTACTGCCCAAATCCCTATAAGCAGAAAACAAAAGCCTTCTTGCTATAAACACAGAATTGCGCTATATTGCTTAATTCCACCCCAAAACAATTCAAATCCCCATTCCCACTGGAGGGCTTTATAGTTATCAAAAATCCAATAGATGAAACCAAAAAGGCATGGCAGAACTGAAAGTGTCCAAATTAAATCCTGAGATTCTCTGTAAATCCATACACAGAACACAAAAATCATTAATTTATCTCCTGCCTTCACATCCTCCTGACAACTTAGCATCCAAATGCATTACTGGTGGCTCTTCCTAGCAGGTGGTAACAGCCAAAAGAAAATCAGGAAGGAAATGGGATTGGGGTTACCAGCGGAGATCTGGGCATCACAGGAGCTTTGTCCCAGGCTTGCTCCATCCTCTTGGTCAAGTTGCTTAACCTTTTTATGCCCCATCTGCCTCTCCGCCCTGGCTAACAGCTGCTGATTTACTCCGCGGGGTTTTGTGAAGCTCCATTTGTCAGTGCCTCTGATGCATTATTTATTGTCAAAGCCATAAACAGTCGCATCCTGAAGATGCTGAGCACATCACCTGCATTTTGATTTCTGCCAAAACATCTTTCACTTCAGACAAACCCCTTCTTTCTCCTCCACTAGTGTAACAGTATTTTATTCAATGATGATTAAATTTAACAAGCCAATGTGCACGTTTGGGGCCACGAAGGCAGCTCCCAGTTACAGACTTGCTGTAACAGAGGAAGCTCAAGGGAAAGCCACTGGACCTGTGATGCATTGGTGGCAAAAAGCTAGGTTTGAAGACTGTCTGAGAGCTGCTTGCAGTTGGTGGGCCTGTCAGCATCTGCAGCAGGGTGTTACTGGTGGCTGAAGAGCAGCTTCAGGGGCAGTCTGTGCCCTGCAGAGGTTCCTGGAGAGCAGCGGGATAAGCTATGCAAGGAAAAAGCTGAACAGAGCCCAGATGTAGCACATATATCTCAGTTAATGCTACACAGGGTAAATGTGTCTGAGAAAAGGCACATAAAAACAAATACATTTTCTATAAATCTTGGTTAAAATACTGGTTTGTTTTTAATATTTTTTCTTCTGGAGACTCTGGTCTAGCAGGCTCTCCAGTTCCTGTTATAAAACCTGATGACAAACTAGGCAGTGGCTAGATTTAACATCCCGACTGACCTTATCTAACTGACCTTGCACCAAAGCAGCACAGTGTGCTGCCAAATTTTCCAGTTCTCTTCAGTACCTGAAGTCTCGGGAGCAACATTTCCAAAATCATTTTGCATCTGCTGACCCGAGTGCACTGACCAAAGCACCAGGCAGTCAGGGGGGCATTAAAGCACACTGGGGAAGGGGGAGCTCAGGGTGCAAAGCTTTGCTTGTAGAGCTCAAAGGTGCTGGGCTTGCCTGGGTGATGTAGAGTGCTGACAACAGCAAGGGATTTGTTTCTGAAATAAATCTGGCCTCCAAATTCAACCCCAAATGAGTATTTGACCAAAATCCTGCCATGTTGTGGAAGCCTGAAGATAGTTTGAGTGATCCAAACTGCTGCATTTCTGAGGAGGTACGCTTCAGTTTGAGGCAGAGCTCTGTTCAACAGTTAAAAATAAAGAGGAGAAAGTTAGAAACGTACCTTGTGGCTCTGCACAAGTTTTCTGTTGTCACTTGTTATGCAAGCAAAAAATGGTTTCAATGCAAAATGACACTGGCTTTTCAATCATTAATGGCACAATCAACTAAAATACATAATCTGTTGCAGTGAATACAGTGTTTGTAAACACATGCAATTAAAGTGGAATAAGATTCAATTATAATGGGTTATGTGTGCATAATAATGCGGATCATGCAATTCTTATTAGTTGGGCTGTACCCTGAGCTCAGTTCAGGAGGAAATTATATTGAAACGCTCTATAATGAAGAAGAAATTTTAATGAGAAGACAAGGTTGAAAAAATATTACTCAAAGCAAGAGGAATGAAAGTGTCTGGAGGCAGAATACAAATGACTAATGCCGAGGCATTTGACTACATCTCCGGCTTTGTGCAGAGATTAGAAATCCACACTCGGCAGCTGCCAGGAGCTGGGCAGGCAGAAGTTGCCCCATCAGTTGCAGGGTCCGTGCCCTCCCTCCAGGTATGCTCTCTGCAAACTCTGCTCATTTCAAGGAGTTTCAGTAAAATAAATGAAAGAAGAATTTAGCTCTTGGTGCTACAAGAGTGCCTGTCTTCTCCTGGGCTGCTGCTTTTCGGGTTGGGACAACCAGTACCCACAAAGAGGTTCAATTTCATTTCTTTCCATGTTTTCTTCAGATAGTACATTATTAAATGCTTAGATGCTATGTTAGATGCTATGTACCTACCCATCCCTTCCCTTTCTTTAATCACTTGTGGAAGTTGATTTACTTCACGTGAATTGCTCTAATTAACCATCATGAGGAGAGGGGAGGACCGGACTACGTTTTCTAATGCATAGAAAATCACTAGTGAAAGAGAACCTAGGTGGTACTGAACCTGAGAGCTGATCTCAGCTAAAACACGCAGCCCTTGTCTACTGCTGGAAACAGATAGCTCCCAAACTACTTTACAAAACCGACTTATAATGGGTACATGTGTATAACAATGCACACCCTGCTACTCTGATTAGTACAAGGCTTTGACTTGACTTAATCAATATTTGAGAGGTGAAAGCAATGCAGAGTATGAAGTAAAACAAAATAAATGAGAAAAACAGGATGCTGTGTTGCATTAGCTACACAATCCCTATGAGGCTGCAATCCTGAAGAATAACGTGTATCAACTTGGACAAGGCATTACAGATCTCTGCCCTGAGCTTGTTGCTGTTGGCACTGAGCAGCTGCACTTAAGAACATAAAGATGCATTTCTGCAGAGCGCTAACAAGTGACTGCAAGTGGGAGAGATTAAGCTGGAAACTTTACATGTGCATACCAGGGGAGGAAACCTGTGTGCACGTGTCTGGTCTCACAGTACCACCAAGCATAAAAGCTCTCGGACAATCAATGAAAATTAAAAAAAAAAAAAAAAAGACTCAGAGACCTGAATCCAGACTGTTTGTTCTGAACAAATGCTCACTAGAGGAAATTTGAAATAATGTGAGGAAATGATACTGTCACCGCAGCTCACAGCGAACAATAGCCTCATACATATTCATACAGCCAGTGCTGTCGTCTAACCCCCAGCTAGGGACCTGTGCCTTACCCACCGAAAGCAGCAGGACACATGGTGATCTTCTGGCCCTCCTGGGGCACGGTGTGAGCACCCCCATTGCACATCTGCTTTTTCTTTGCTCTAAGTTTAAGCATTGCAAACTATGAGGCTTCCCCTGTCAGGAAACGTTTATGGCTATCACACTGTACATCCCCTTCCTTGCTTCTGACTTCTTGTACTTTCCTTTACACCCTTCCAAGCTACTGAATTCTTCCCTGTCTTTGGTGTTTACATCGTTCAGCTCTAGCCTGCAATGTCTCTCCAAAGCCATTTTTCTCAGAGTGACAGTACATTACAAATTCAGTCCTTCCAGTACTGATTTAGTTCCTTTAATCTTTCCTTACAAATGAATCTCTCCATCCCCTTGATAATTTTTGTTGCTCTTCTCTGAACTCCCTGCAATTTTTCACCATCTTCTCGCTAACGAGCTCCCCAGGACTGAAGGCAATGTTCCAGGTGCGGCAGCAGCACAGCACCATCGAGGTGGGCTGAACCCAGGCTGCCCCGCACCACTGCCCTCCCCGCCACCCTGCCTCATTTCTGGCTTGGGTCTCATTTGTCCCCATGAGTTTTGAGGGAAAAGATGAAGTTTCACCTTCTGTTCTGCTTCAGCTGTATGGCAGACAGATTCTAAAATGCTAGATTTGTTTTTTATGAGTAATTCTGGATCTGCATATCTGTCCTGGAGACTGCAGTGTGGAGTCTGAACATCATTTATCCATCATCCCTCATCCGTGTGGAAGTCAAAACCCTGCCTTATGTCAATAACATAGAAAATACGCACATTGTATAATTGGATGAGTAATTCAGAACTTGCTGTTTAGGAAGGAAGCTGGGATACAAGCGGATTTTCCTATGTCTTCAGACTGGCAATATTCACACCTGCAGAAGTGGGCAGGCAGAATTATGAACCGAAACCTCCTTCCCTCCTGCCTGTGAAAACTGATTGATCTGTTCTGCTCCAGTGAGCAGGAAAACTGGTCAAATTCTCCTGTGCTGTAACCAACCCCAAATTCATTTTATAGTGTCCTTACCCAGCTGCTTCTGTCTCTGGACCTGTTCACATCCTTTGTGGAGGATTTTAGTTCCTCCTAATGTCACCTCGTCTGCATGCCTTAATAACATGTTGCCTCCTTCTCCATTTCTACACGAACAGTGAAGACATCAAATTAAAACTTCTTGTAAAGCTGAGCTTTGTGGTTCTTCTATGGACTCCTCATCTTCAGCTCCATGCTTTGCCACTCTCTCCATAGCCTTCCAGCCTGTTTTCAATCAAGAAGGCAATGCTCATTTCTAAGCTGATTTAAATTAATTTTTCTAGAAAGATTTCATGAGGCACAGTATCAAACGCTCTACTCAGATGCAAATATATTACAGCTCCAGAATTCCCTTCATCTGTTAATTTTCTGTTTCTATCAAAAAAGCAATCAAGTTTGTCTGGAGAGATTTATTCTTGCTAGACCGATGCTGCCTGAGGCTTCGTGCTGCCGGGGCCAGCTCTCAGGCGTGCCAAACATCCATGACCAGAATTGCCTCCAAGGCAGCTGGGTGTAGGGGCACCTCTAAAAATGGGTGTTTGGGGTCACTGTTATGGTAGTCCTACACCGTGGGCTCAGATAATTGGGAGTTCTGCCTTTACAATATCAAGTCCAGGCTGGGATGCTCCATGAAGACCTGGGGCACCATTTCCCTGGAGGGCTGGAGCCAGGGCTTGAGGTCCCTCCACCTCCTGAAAGCAACTGCCCGCGTCCTGCAGCAAGGTCACCCCAAGTGCCTCGGCAGGCCCTGCAGCAGCGTGCCTTGCTCAGCACCATCTGCAAAGCACCATCCTCCCTGCCAGGGCTCTCTCCGTGGTGGCACGGTGCCTGGCCAGGACAGGGACCTCCTGCCTGCAGCCTGGTGACAGATTTAGGAGCAGTGAGCTGCCTGGCAGCAGTGGCCTGTGTCACAGGGGACTGCAGTCACCCAGGGACCGCTGTGGGGACCCTTTGGGGGGCAGATTGCACCGACTGCCTTTGTATTCCTCACCTTTGCCAAATATCAAAACGATGCTGATTTCTTTATTTTAGAAAGGTAGATTTTTTCAGTAGCCTTTGGGGATCATTTGTTTCTCTTTCTACACATCTGTATATACTTTAGTCACTTCACGTCTTATGTTCACAATTTAGGAGAGAGAATCACGTGGGGTACAGTATTTTCACCACTTCCCCCAATATCCTGGGCTCATCCATATCAGCAGGTTTATCTATAGGCTCATCTTCCCTCAAGTAGTTCCTCACATGTTGACTAGGAAGAGATATTTTATTGGCTTTTCCTTATTTGTGAACTGTTCACATTTCTTTCATCCGTCTCATTAAGGATAGATTCTAGCCATCATTAGTTCCACACCCACTCCAATTTACTAATTAATAGACATCCATTCTCTCTACAACTTTTGCTTGCCTTACCCCAGTGCTCATGTAATAAGTATCTTTCATATTCCCTTTAAATCCTTTGGCAGCATTAATTCACTCTGAATTTTTTTGCTATCCTTATCCATTCCTTACTGAGCTTTAAATGAATCTGTATTCACGTTTGATTTCCTCCCCACCTTTTCCTATTTTCTGTGCAGGTTTTTTAAGCTCACATCTTTGAGCAGCACCTTTTGAAGTCACTGTGACTGTGGGATATAACAATTATTTCATGCATGCTGATTAGTCAAGCGGATTTATGCACAGACTGCTGTAGAGATTGGAAGGGGCGAATCTGGAAATAGCCCCTTGTGGATTTTGGCTGCAGTGACGGGTCAGGATGGGAAGCACTGCTACCGGGTCCTCCTAAGCTTGGTGTCTCCCTACAAACCAGGCAAGCAGAAGGCAGGTCCCAGCCACAACCCCCAAAGCAAGCCCCAGCCCCAGCAAGTTCAGTGTGGTCCTTCAAAGGATACCTGGCATGCACCCAATGTGTGTGCTCACAAAAAGCAATAAATGTCTTTCCCTCAGTAATTAGCTCCTCAAAAAAGTAGTTAATATTTGTATAGCGCTTTGAAGTTACTAAGTGCTCATTAAGCACACACATTACTTTTGGCATTTTGGGGTCCTTTCAGACTGTGGGGCCGTACACAGTTCTCAGTATTAATGAGTTATGTGACATTGCTTAAAGGAGATGCACTTAGCAGAAAGGATTAGTTGCTCTCTCTCTCTCCACACTGTTTTGACTGGAATTCCAACTGGAATTTGCTGTTTTTGGGGGAAAGGACTATCTAGGTCCACTGTCCCTTAGGGCAGCTGAGAGCCTCTTGTTGGGCTCCTGGTCCAGCTGGAAAGCTTTTCTCCTAACCAGCTAACAAAGTCTGACCCCTTCCAAGCTAACAGGGTCCAGCTGCAAATCCTTCCCCTCACGCAGGTGAAGACTGGCTGGGTTAAGGGGAAAAGGCAAGCTCTTCTCTTCCAGACCAGGTAAACCACTACATTTCTGTTGTTAGATATAAAGTGATATTTTTGAAAATGAAAGGTTTTTTTGGAAAGAGTCACTAAGGTTTCAGCAGGGACATTGGTGAAGGTTCTGTCAGTGGTGGGCTGTCACCACCCTCTGTAGGTACTGGCTGTGATATATGGAAAGTGAATGGAAGCAGTGTCTGTGTTGGTGTTGTTTATGTTGTTTTCACAGCCTTACCTAAAGCTCCTGGCTAATTCATTATTCTGAGAGCCTAATGCAAGGCAGCAGGTACTACAGTTCCCCTGCCGAGTCTATTTTCAATATTAATTATCTTGCTGCGCATTAAGTAGTTTTTGTTTTTGCGTTAAAAGGTTTATGAAGATTAGATGATTAAAATGATAAAAACTAATTTTCTCAAGCATAGCCACTCTGCAGCAGCCAACTGCGAAGAGAAAAATGTGTGCGTTTAGTTGGCTTGGAAAGATGGCACCATAACTAAGTTATTACATGGGGGGAAAGGAAAGAGTGGGGAAGGCTGTTTTTATCACAAATGTTGTGGCTGCCCTGCTGGCCACACGCTTGTGCTTGTGGTGATGTGGCTGCTGCTCATTTTCATTTCCAATACGGCAGATTTTTGTCGGAGAAATTAATTTCAATATATGACAACAAGTGACAGGAATGGCTATCACTTGCAAACATACCACATCTGCTGCAAGGCTAAGCTCAGTGTGACAGCAGAGTATATTTTGTCTGTTCTTTGAAGGGGAGGGGATCTGATGAAACCCAGCTTGTGGCGGGGTCTGGTTTCATGGCATTAAGTTGGGATGCGGTGCAAGTGCCTCTCGCAGGGGCAGCTGTTGCTGGAACGTGATCTCATGGCTAAAGGAATCTCTTGTACAAACACGGTTATTATGCCTTGGCTTCCTAGCTGTGAGATGATGAGGAAATCCTGAAGGAGAAGTCACAGCCCTACCTTCTGTGAGACATTATTAGTCTGCTAATGCTGACAGATATCTGGTGTCACGCCGCTGCTCCTTATCCCCAGTGACATCCAGACCCCGCAGAGCTCTCATGGCTTATTACAACATATTGCTAAGCTGCGGGCTGTTTGGCCTCAGCAGGTTTGTTGCTGGGTTTGATTTTTGTCCTGATGGTGAATTCAGAAGCAAGAATCAGTTGGGAAAGGAGACACCTACCCCTCTCGCTTTGACAGGGCTGCACTTGAAGTGTGATCCAAGTTGCACAGCAGTAGAGGTGGGCGCAGCTATGAGATAGCTACCTGAGCCATGACCTGCAAGGCTGCTGCCCCAAAGGGCCCATGCTGCAGTTTTCTGCCATATACCACAGTCACCTCTGCTGCCTCCGTCACGGCACATGTACGCTGGGTGAGAGAAGGTGGAAATTGATCCAGGGCATTACCAGCAGCACTGTCATCCCCACAGATGGTGCTCCAGACCCTTTCCTGTGGCTTTGGTACAGAGTATGTTTTTCCTTCTTTTCCCCTCATTATAAACATGGGGACTTATAGGCAGCATAAAACTGTTTGCTATAGCAATTTTTTCCTCTGTCAGGTAGAAGAATCAGTACAGTATTTGCTAATGCTAAAGCAGTGGGTATTAAAGTCACTGTTCTCATTAGCAGTGATCACCCCCATTGCGTGTCTGAAGATGAAACCAAAAGAGCAAAAGGTGCCTTGTGAGATACAGAGCTGAGAAGCTGAGGATAAGAACCGTTCTGATTGTTCTGCGTGTTGGATGGATCAGTTTTATACAGTCCTGTGATACTTTCTGCATTTTGGGACACTTTGCTTCAATGACTAACACTTTTTGTATGAGGTTGTTGTCATTAGTGTTATGAATTGTTATTTGTTGATATCATGAAGTCTTTTCAATGTCATAGAATTTATTATGAATATTAGAGATGCCAGTGTTTATCCATTTTACACCTTCATTATCTGATCTAACCCAATCATTGCTCCAAATACATCAAATGGTATTATCACTGCTGTCTCATTTCATTGTAATTCCCATTTGTTAGTGCTTTATTTCTAAGAAATAATTTATGAGAAAACATGCCTAAGCATAAATATTATGCACCAGTATTAAGTATGTACAAATCTCAGGTATTTGACAGAAAATGTCTGTGACTTGGGGGTGGTACAGTGTCTGGTTTAGGCCAGTGCTGGCAGACTGGGCTGGTGAGAATACTTAATGTGGGAAAGGCCCCTCTGAGAAGCCTAAAATACCTGTAGTGCATATTGCAGCATCCTACACATCCACAGTAAAGGTTCCTGCCAATGCTAAATGTAATCTCTGTCCCCAGAAAATGAGGAGTTTGTCTTATTAACAATGACTGTGTTATTTGACCTTCTTCCCTAGTTCTCCTAAACTGAACTGGTGTGTTGTGCAAGGCTACGGAGCCAGTTGGAGAGAGTGGAAAGGAAGGAAGAAGGGGCAGGGGGGAAGGAAGGCGCAGCTGTCTCTAAGATGGACATAAACATCACCCTGTGGTGGTGGCAACTGTTTGATTTTTATGTTGAGAAGAATTTTTAAGGATCACCTAAATAGAAAGTAAATCCAGGAGAGGAAAGGGGCCAGGAAGACAGCTGTGATGCATCTGACATGAGGTGACTCTTGAATAAAGAAACAGCCTGTCCATACTGGGTAGAGAAAGCGCACTTGGAGACTAGGACAACTTGTTGAATATCCTATCTGAGAGATAGCACTGAAAAAGCTGACCTGAATCCATTTTTAGCAATGCCTGTACTTACAACTGGAAGTGTTTTCCAGCTACAGAGAGCTTGCGCTCGCCTATGAGCAGGTTTTCCTTTGCTGGACTCTGCAGTGTTGGTTCTCAGCCCCTGATGCTTAGAGGAGGACAGCTTGGCTTGTAGAACAGCCCTTACCCCTGACAGTGTGATGTGGCTCATGGTATGCTGGCCCCAAGTAACACAGAGTTACAGGAGACCTTGCAAGAGCATCTGCTGCAATAAAAACAGATAATTATCTCTGTGTTTTAGGGAAGATTACAATGAGTCTGAGTTAGTAATCCCAAACACAGCACTTCATCCATGTTAAAGTCTGGAAGGGAAAAGCCCCAGTTTCTCAGTTTGCAAGGTGGTATTAATAAATCAACACATACAAAAAATACTAGAAACAGTGTTTTGAAACAAATGACATGATTTAAACATATTTCATCCAACAAATCAATTATCACACCCACTGATATTTGTTAAGATTCAATTCAATGAAAAATAAAATCTGTGCTTCTGCTATAAATTCTGGCTTGATTCCCGTTGATACTAATCCTCGATCTAGCCAAAATTTGCTGAGGCATTGTCTGACACAGAAAACAGCCTCTGAGCTCTAACATAAAACCTAATTACAAGAGGTCTTGTAAAACAGGGCAAGAGATGATGCTCACAGTGCTAAAGACATGCGTGGTACCCACGCTTTTTCCAGCACCAAAATACCAGGTGCCAGAGACACTGCGTTAAATGCAAAACATGCACACAGATGCATGCATATGCCAGTATTGAAAAGCATACACTGCCTTCTCTTCTCTTCACTCAAAACCCAAATGCCTGCAGCAATATCAACAAATACCATAAAAATCAGAAATAATGTTCCAATTCCCAATGCAAGAAAGCTGTGGTGTATGCATGTGCGCACAGGGGGAAGTGCATGGATTTGGATAAACAGGTAAGAAGTCAAATTTGATTCCATACAAAATCATCTTTTGAAAACCTGTCTATTCACCAGGACCTGGGCAGTGGCGGCCGCTAGGTGAGTCACTGCAGCAATACCCACCTAGGGACAGCATGATATGGTAGGGGCCTTATATCTCTGCTGGCACTAATACCTCCAGCATCAGGATGGATTACCTAG
This sequence comes from Aythya fuligula, assembly GCF_009819795.1. Taxonomy (NCBI): domain Eukaryota; kingdom Metazoa; phylum Chordata; class Aves; order Anseriformes; family Anatidae; genus Aythya; species Aythya fuligula. Next base: position 19,330,018 of record NC_045567.1, read on the forward strand.
ATACTTTTCCCTGCTTAACACTTGGGAAACTGTACTTTGCTGATAGTTTTGCCCGGAGGCTCTATATCCACTCAAACAGGAAGAGTTTTCTCTGTGAAACCCCAGAGGAATGAAGGTGGCTGGCAAAAGGCAGGTTAACAGCATGGCTCTGAAATAGTTTGGAGGGAAAGTACTGCAAAATGCACTTTTGTGTGGGAACCCATCAAAACTGTAGGTTTACAGCAGTAATGTGCAGGCAATGGGAGCAGTCAGTGGCTGTGTTGAGCAGGTTGCCCCCTGGAAACAAGGGAATGTTTGTCGCTCATTAACGAAGCAGCAGATGAGACACAGCTTTGCCAAATGTCTGAGCAAAGTTCCTCGTGGAGAGGCAACTAATAGGCTTTCTGGTACATGTTCAAATTTTCCATCACTGGTCAGGGCATGGTGATAAACTGATGGTGTTCATACTATGCTTTTTGATAGTGATCAATGTCTAATTGTATAATTATGCGAAATGTTAATCTGTTAATGCCTGAAGCTTTAAGCCTTGCCTTCAAGAATCAGCCCCCTGTGCATTACTGCTTTCCTTCTCTGACAGACAAATCACCTGTATCTTTGCTCTTGACCTACCAGGGTTAACTCCTATCATGACAATGCCATTAACTCAGTTTAACCTCTTTTCTTTGGAAGCATGAAAAGCTAAGCTACAGCTGTCGCAGACTCAAAACGTGACGCAGACTGCACCGCTCAGGCTGATTCCCTCTGCTGCAATCCCTGCAGAAAACAGTCGGCTACGGCTGGATACCCTTGCCCTTTGTGTTCGTTTACACAAGGGCGACGGAGATGCTTTAAAAATGCCCTTTCTGGGGATGAGGAGCGCTGTTATTTCCTCCCACAGTGGGGGAAGGCAGTACACCCCCTCCTCGCTGCGCCTGCCCATGGCGGTGGCAGAGCAGCACCTAGAGGCCGTGGTGAGGGGCTCGCAGCTGGGTGCTGCAGGAGGGTGGCAGGAGAAAGGGGGTCCCAGCAAGGGCCTGCAAAACTATGGGGCTTGAGGACAGAGTGCAGTTTTCCCAGTGGCACAAAGGATTTGGGGATGAAGGCAGAGAAAGCCCAAATTTCCCGAGTCTCACAGTCCTGGTCCAGCTCGGTGTGGCCTACCAGGGCTGAGCTGCTTGCCTTCCCCAGGAGGCCGGGAAATGGGGCAGGTCGGCCATTTTGTGGTTAGATGCTCATCCTCATCCTGCTATCGCAGTACCCACACCCCTCCTGCCCTGCCAGACCCCTTTCCTCATCTGCTTCCCTCCTCGAGCCCCCTCTGTCCTCCCGCCTGCCTCTGCCTCTCTAACCCAAGGCAGCGCCAGGATGGGCAGGGGCAAGTTACTGTGGAAAGAAACAGAACAGTTCTGCCCCATGTGGGAGAGAGACCATGCTGTATCACCAAGTAATCCCTCTCACTGTATGGTAGAGCTATTTCCAAGTAAAACTTTTTGTGTCTGAAGATCCTGATATAATACAGTTAATTTTTTTTTTTTTTTTGGGTGTGGGGGGGGAGGGTATGGGGGTATGAATGTCATCTGATTCTGTTTTGGTCAAGAAATCTGCCATCGATGCTGACATTAATAGTCATTAGAAGAAGGCACCCTGTTTGCTGACTGCAGCTCAGCTGGCTGCTTCCAAACACCTTTTCTAGATGTCTTCCCAGTCACTTTTTCCTGAAAGATTAAACAGTTTTTTATGACTGATATTTTCCCCTCATAGAACTACTTTTGTGGTCAAATTAATTCTATCTATCTCTAGCAGTTAGATAAGCTAAGAAACAGATTTGTCCTCTACAGCCTTTTTGCCATTATTATGGCTCTAAACTGGCTTTGGTATTTAAGCATTCACGAGAAAATATGTAAGCTAGAAATAGGTGCATCAATTTAGTATAATGCTATGTATGGAGGCAATACCACTTCCTCCAATTAGTCTTAATTCCCTTATTAATATAGCTGTGAAGGTCAGTCTGCCTTGGAGAGATGCTTGTTTTCAATGAGGCAGGGAAGCTTTGAGCAAAGGGGTGGAAATCAGGAGGACAAGAGGAGATCGGAGGGGAGTCAGGTCAGTCCAACCCTTCAGAAGAGGATGGGGCACATGGCTGAGATTTAAGGATGCAATTACTTTCTGGACAAGGAAAGAGGTGTCAAACATTTAGACAAGGAGATGAGAGGGCTGTATGCAACTAGAGCCATGCTACGTGTCTGCTGGGGAAAATGAGATGGATAAGAGAATAAGGATGAAACTCAGTCTGTTTATTAGGAAAGATGATGAGTACATGAAGACCTCACCTTGCCTGTGCCTATCACTGCTCAGGCCAACAGTGGGTTCATCCTCTAACCCTGTGGGCTGAGCCGTTCCTGAGTTGCACAGCTCCTGCAGTGGCTGGCAGAGAGGGCTATGGTGAGAGCTGAGCTGATGGCAGGGCTCTGCCTGGGACAGATGGGCAATACATCTGTAGACTGATACAAACTGGAGAAGAGCAACATTTTGTGTGCAATTCTGTTTTTCCAACCCTTCCTATTGATCATATTTTAAGGTAGGCCTGATCCTTGCATAGACAGAATGCTAAGGACAAAAACACCCCTTAAGACAGGGCCTTGGCTCTGTGACATCCTTTTCACCCAGGGTTCTCCCTCTGTGGCTGGTGGCAGGTGTTTCTAGTGCTGTTATACTGGTGTTTAAGCGGTGTACATGTAGCTTATAGTCATGTTGTCTTTGCACAAGATCTTTGATGAACATGTAAATACTTATTAGAAGACAGTCCTGGAATAAAATGGGCAAACAGACAATAGAGACATAACCAGAGAGAAAGAAGAATGGAAATAATTTTCACAAGTGAGACAAGTCCCTCACCGCTGCAATGCCAGAGTCACCTTGCTCTTTTCCCATTCCTTACAACCAGGTGCTTTCTTTCACCCTTTTTCACTTTCCTTCATTTCCCATTACCTTCAGCTTATGCAAGCTGTGGTTATATTCTATACAAAAGCTTTTACGCAATGCAGGTATTTTCGAAACTTAGTCTTTTCCCGGTACCCTGCCTCCATCAAGCTAGCAAGCTAGTTCATCACTGTTCTCACCGGTCCTAGAGAGCTGAAAGGTAGTGCCTTTAGATGTTGGTGCTTGTAAAGGTGATTGCATTTTCATTTCCAGGTTTGTAATGTGCTGGTCACCACCCCAACTAAGCAGAGAACATTTCTTACTCCTGGGGCCATACTGAATCATCAGCCAATCTCCCTCGGTACTTTTGGCAGCCCCTTGCCATCTTGACAAAGATCTTTTGGCCACAGAGGGCCCTGGGGAAGGCTGAATGCTGCTGGGTCATGCTTGAATGTTTGAGTGTGGTTATTGAAGGAGCATATCCAAGTCACCTTGCTCTCATGTGATGAGCAGCAACATCATGTAAATCTACAAATTTCTCTTTCTTTAATCAAAGCCTGATACTCCAGCAGGAAGTGGTGTGTGGAGCCAAGCAGGCTGCCACAATTAGCTTTGTAGTTTAAGCACACCAGCAAGCAATTTTATCATTAATACTCATGAATAAGACGCTGTGCAAGGAAAATGTTCTGGAAACAAAAGTAATGTAGAGGCAGACTTGAGACTATTGATTACTCTCCTGCTTGAACAGCACCATCGGGAGCCCTCTGTCTTGCTCCAGAGGGCAGCATAATGCAGGGAAGGGTTTATCTCTGTTCCTAACTTTCAGTGGGATAAACTTCTAGAATGAGGCCTTGATTCCCCCTCCCTGATTAGCTCTTTTCCCACAGGACCCTGAGCTTTGTCACTGGTTGTCCACTTTTGGGAGAATAGACCTAGCTCAAACCACAGTCTTCTTGCCCATCCAGTTCCCCAAAGGCACATTTTGTTGTAACAAAGCTCTCCTTACCACTGGACCTAAAGTATCAGCGTACAGCTCGCATCCTGCTGAGCATCTTTGTTACTGCAGATATTCTTAATCTGTTTAAAAAATTCCCTGTAATATAGATCAAAATCTGTCCTAGATGGAAGAAGATGAGGGTTGAGGGAAGATGTTCCCAGTGGACTAAGTTGTATAATTGGAATAAAAACACGGTCTTGGCAGGTCTAGGCACTGGTCTGCAGAGAGGCCAGATCTTAAAAATGCCAATAAATTGATATGAGTGTGCATGGGATCAAGGCCTGTGAAAATCGATAAGGCCAGCTAGCCAGCTGCTGTGTGTCAGTGTAACTCCACAGAATTCGATTTGCACCAGTTGGTCAGCCACTGACCGTAAGACCAGAAATGTGTGTGTGTTTGTGTGTGTGCGCCACGGGGAAAACCGCTGCAAACCAACGGCCCCACAGAGCTCCACTCACCAGATACTTCATGGAGACGAGCTGCTTGAGCATTTTCTCAGGAAACACAGAAAAAAGCAAAACACAGCATGTGAAGCAGGATTTCATAGGCACATCAGGGTGGCCACGGAGAGCAGCTGGTGGGCAGGGGGGGCAGTGGGATGGATGCTGCCTGCACATAGCACTTGACGCTAATTGTACTCATTGGACCTCAGTGTGTTCCTACTAAACCTGTGTGGAGATGCTGCTATATCAGGCGTGGCACTGCTTTAATGCTTTGAACTTTGGTAGGGATGCTTGTCTAGAAACTACGCTAACAGAAAAATCCACAAAGCATGTGGTTTGTTTTCCAGACTGTAAGTAATCTTGTTTGATTTTTGTAGTAGCTATTGGGTCTGATGGCGCTCTCCTTATTTGCAGTGAAAGGGGCAAAAGTAATTGCTGTCTCGCTCAATGTTGTGAATAACTATTGAAGTCACTGAAGTCAGCATTGGCTGTGAAAGCTTTTTCCCTTGTTGAATTAATTTTGGTGTGCAAGAATTCATTAAATAACAAGAAAACAGATGTTGATTGAGTATTGCAAAGCTTCTCATAATTGCAGTTATTCCTTCTTGTCCTTTATTTATAAACCGAATCCATACTAGAACTGCACAAGCAGCTATTCATTTAAAAAATGACAGTAACAAGTAGCTTTGCAAACACAAATAAGAATTTCCCAAAAGGGAAAAGTTCTATTTCCTATACTAGAGGGGGAGGCTTGAAGCCCAGACCTTGGCTAGGGTCTCTCCTGTTACCTGTGTACGAGCCAGGAACTGAGGTTGGATCTCCCATACTCCGTTCCACCCCATACCTATAAGACTGTCCTCTACTCTCTTACTTCTGCAAGCCATTACACTATAAACATGATAATTAGGCTGGTAGCAATGTTTAGCATTGAGTGTTTCTAGAGTATACTCATTCCAGCCTCCCTTGGGAGTAGAAACGTTGTTCTTATGTCAAAGATAGGGAAACTGGGACACAACACTTTGTCCAAACTTGTGTGACCATTAGGATCAGAGTCCTTCAGCTCCAGAGCGTGGCCTAGATCAGTCCTATGAACTGTGTTTGTTGCCTGTCAGTGCCAGCTACTGCCAGTGAATTAAATAATAGCTTGGCGGAAGAGGAAAATTAAGCAGTACTGACAAGGGAGACAAGGTATGCTTTTCAATGAGACCTGAAGATTGAGACAGAGTTGATTAGGCTCATATCACTGTGATCTAGAGATGCTAAACAACCTGCTCCCTGCAGCTACAACAGTGGGAATATCGACCAGATGGAACTGCTCCCCCTGAAATGTAATAACGCATTAGGGAAACCTACACAGCGTGGTACCTAAATGCTTTTTGAGTTTATTTGCAAAGAAGGTAGTGTCAGAGAAGCACATTGATGCACTGGAAGAATGATGGCTGTAGGGGCAGCAGCTGCCCTGTACCCACACATACCTGCCTGCCAGGGCTGCCTGACTTAGCAAGGGTCCTGGAATCCAGGAGGATCGTGTCCTGGTGAATCCCCTGCAGTGCACGTTAGGAAGCATCTGCAGCTCTGCTCCCCTCCAGAGACTGTGCTCTCACTCAGCGATGGACTTGTGGCAATGAGAGAGCAGAGCTGTATCGCTACCAGAGGTCTGCCTGCTCCTTTTATACTGAAAAGCCACAGTTTGTTGGAATGGGAGAGACTGGGGACTGTTCACAAGCTTCCCAGCTTCCAAGGTTTTGGAAAACCTTTCGACAAGTTCCTTTGGTTGCACCCAGCCTTTCTGGTGGCCTGCTTTGCCATTAGTGCTCTTGTAATCCTATTTGCCCCATGACGAACCTGCAGGGAGCAGAAGGGCTCCCCAGTCTGCCTGCCTGCTGCCAGAGGTGCTCTTGCTGACCAAGGGAGCAGTTTGTGCTCCGGGAGTCCTGGCTGTGGCTCCAGTTAGGGACCTTGGGTGGCGAAGGGGTCATAGCATGTACAGTTGGAGGCAGAGAGGGTACAGAAGGCTTTCTGGAAAATAAGTGGTATTTCTGACTGACTGGGTGCCGTGGTGATTTTACAGGGCTCTTCTGCCTCAAAGAGGAGCAGTGGAGAAGTGGAGGTGAGGGGGGATGGCTCAGCATTGATTAAGCTGCCAGTTCTGCTAATGTCACTGTGGACACAGCCACTTTCCTGTTCTTTGCCAGCAGCAACTTAAATAATAAGATGCAGAGGGAGAAGGAGGGAGTGTCAGAGCTGAGCTACTCACAGTGCTGCTGGCAGTATTTAGATGAGAACTGGTGGTGTGATGGATGGCAGCGATGCAAAGATACATGGTGAGCAGCACTCTGGAAACACAGGCAGATTAAGTAGGACTGTGCTTGACTAGTCTGAAGGTGACTCTACCAAGAGCCAGTTGCTAGATGCTAATCACTTTCTGTCCTCAGCAAATAGTAGTTGTACTGAACTCAGCTGTGGGTACAGTTCATGCAAATATGTTGGCAGGTGTGCTTCCACGTGTTGGCTTGGACCTGCACGCAGTGTTGCTTGCTGCTGGCCAGGCTCTGCAGTTCGCGGGCAGGGAAGAGTTTGTTTGGCCCTGGGCAGAGTGTGACGAGCAGAGCTGCGCTCCCAGCCCTGGCGGAGCTGTGCATGGTGCAGCTGTCCTGCAGTCCTGTCTCCATGCCCCGGTCCTGCTCCCTGTGCCCCCGCCAATTAGCTCTTACTGGCTCAGTGGGTGGCACTCTTATCATACCATGGTTTGAAGAGATTTTTTTCCATGTTTTACCTTCCTTCTGGCAGGCAGGGATTATCTACACAGCTCTAAGCACTCCTAGCTTCATGACCAAGTACCTGGACAGGCAGCGGTGTTGCATGCATGACATGAGCAAGTGGGCTTTGAAGGGTCCGGACGCTGAGGGTGCCTAAGTGGTAGTGTAGTTGGTGTGTCACCAAATCTTGTGCTTCACACACTGGCTTTTTATGTTACATGGCCGGACCTGAACTTAGGCCCCACGATACATCAATATCCCACAATTAGAGTGAATGGAAAAGTTTTCTATTATTATAACTTTTAAATTTTATCTATTTTTTTATAAGCTTGATGTGTGCTGTATACAGCTCTGAGAAGAATCGGCTGTACAGCCAGTTGTGCTGGGTCCACGTCTCCCTGGTCATTACAAAGACGTGATCTTTTGACATCTTTCAAAACAGTGCGTCAAGCTATTTCCAAGGAGGTTTCTGCTTAGAAATGAGTATAGTGCTTTAGTTCTAATTCTGTAGGAGTTAAATTGAATGTTAATAACATCTCCAGCACTGGGCTTCCCATATAGAACATTATGGATATCTATCTAGTGGTTCCAATTAACCAGGGGCACCGTCTTTGCTGTCGGTTTCATCCAAGGACAAAAGTAATTCGTTAGGATAGCAAATTGCCTTCTACTGCTGCAAATTAGCATTAGACTGTCACTGCAAAAATAATCCATACTGTCTGGATTATGGCAGTGAAATTGCTATAAGTGAAAGCTGTTTTCTGAACTAATATTTAGAGAAGATGAGAGAAAGAGAGACATGAGGACATTATTAAATAGACTTCAGTTTTATTTTATTTTATTTTTTTTGAAAGAGGTTGGCTTTCTCCTGAAGGGGTAATGTACATCTATCTTGCAGGGAGTTTCCTTAGAGGGTTTAAATGGAGAGTGAAGCTTTAAGAGCGAAGTGAAAATGGAGGAAGAAATATACTGCCATGGGAAGCTCAGAAATGAGACATTGGGGGTTTCAGAGAGTGTTCATAAATCCTCTCCTGCCCAGAGGGCATTCCTGTGTGACCATCAAAATGACACACATGCAGCTGTCTGGTGGTTTGCTGCATCTCTAGGCTTGATGGACTTTGCTCTGGGGATGGGTAAACCTCCAGCTGCTCAGAATGGCAGTTTGTTTCCCTTAACAAACATGCTCAAATGTTTACTTGAACTGTTCAAGTCCACAAAATTAGATTATAAATTGTTTCAAATGGTTTTTCAACACATTTTCCTGGCTAGGGCCTGGAAATATGAGAGGCCGTCGACATCTGAAAACCTGCCCTGCCCGAGCACTGCTTCACCGTTACATGAGGAGCTGGATCAGTGCTTGTGCCTGGGGCCTCCTAAGATCCCTGTCACACCTTTGACTTAACAAAACGCACAATAAGGTACACCTCACTAACACAACGGGGAAGAAACCAGGCACTTCCCTAACTGGCTTGGCGATAGGCAGCGAGAGCAGCAAAAAGCAGTCCCTAGCTGGTTCCCTGGGGCAGTACAGCTCGCACAGTTACATGAAAGCATCCACTTTGGGTAAAAGGAGGCAAAAGGCGAGTCGGACACGTGCTGCAGGCAGCAAAGAGAACTCTTCAAAGTGGGCAGAGCTGAGGGCAGGGTGGGGGCACGGTGGCAGCCGGGGGCTAGGGCAGGCATGCCAGGACCCGGGAAGGCAGCGTGCTTCTGAGCCAGCAGTGCTGGGAACGGTTTGGCTCTGATCACCTCGTCAGCTCGGGCATTCTGGAGATTTAGAGCATTGAAAAACAGTTTAATAATAACTGACAAGATATTAGCATTGATTTTTAACATGCTGCATGGGTATAATAAAGGAATAGGTATATGATGGATGACAACTGTGCAAACCGCTTGTTTGGCTTTGTTCAGCTGGTGTTGACTGAAAAAGATGAAAGAGAAAAAAGGATCTTCTCGTACTGCCATGAATCTTAACGATGTAAGGCTCAGGCCACCAAGGGTATAACAAATATCTAAGCCTCCCTTAACATCTCATGGAATAACACTGATACAGAGATTGTCTTTAGGCATCAGATATTGTCTCTGTAGCAAAGCTTTTATTTGCTTTTATTTAAAAAAAAAAAAAAAAAAAAAGAGTTGGAAGTATGGCTCATGAGTGCAGACTGGGAAGGAGAACAGCTATTTCCAAAGCTATTGCCAATCCCCTTACATGGACATGCTTTGCCTATCACTCTCCAGTACGAGTACTCGAGAGGGACTCGTGAGTCAACACGTGAATCTGAACAGAATTGCATTCATCGGTTTCAATTTATTACAATGCCTATGGTACAAAAATAGGAGCCTTTCAAGAAATGTATTTTAAAAAGAGACCAGAAAGTGATTAGAAAAGGGGAAAAAAAAAGCCAACAGCAACAACAAACCTCTGAAATAATGCAAGCAGTTGTACATATTTCCTAGCAGTGAAAGAATTAAAATCCAGGCATTTTATGACTTGGATAAATCTTAAGTTTCCCTGTGTGTACATTTGTGATTACAAATTTGGAGAAAGACTTCTGCAGGAAGATGAAAGCCCTCCTGGTACGTGAGGACTTGGCTCTCCTTGCTCAAATACAGGCATGTTTTCCAGATTATTTGCTTTGTGATAGACAGACAGCTCTAAACCCAAGTCTTTCAGTCTCTTAGCAAAACTCTTGAAAGTATTGAATGCATGTGTAATACACGGGATTCGGGGAAACTGAAACCAGTTGTATATCTGCTAAAGAGAATAGAAAATCTGCGAAAAGGAGTATGAAATTGGGATGTTTAAGAGGACAGGAACACGGTAATTTCAGAGCACCTGGAGCAGATGCAGCACAACCTGTATTTGCAGGACCAGATCTGTGGCAAATCTGACCCCAAAAAAGTTTGGGTATTCAGTTAATGCACTGGAAAATATTAAACTTTTGGGATATTTAAGTGTTTAGTTGACCAACATATGTGGGTTTGAGGCTGACTATGGCAGCTGCATGAAGCTCAGTCTGGTAAAATGGGTAGAAACCCAAGCTGTGCTATGATGGGAAGACGTAGATGCATTCCTGAGCTACCCAGTTCAAAGCTGGTGCCTCTCAGAACCGACAGCGGCAGGCAGGCGTTCCCTTTGGAAGAGAGGTTTGCGAGGCTGGACAGATCATATTTAAGTGTTTGCAAGTATTGCAATTCCCATCCCAATCCTGCAGACTCGATGCTGTTACCTCTCCAGCACGGCAAGGCCTGCCTTCTCCCAGTTCTCCCAGTAACACACAGCCAAGTGCTGCATCATTTCCAAATGGCCCACGTACCTGAAACTGGTGACCCAAGTAGATGAAAAACAGGCAGGGCCAGGATACTGTCAGACATTCAGGATTAATTTAATTCACCTGGCTTATATTTTATTATGCCAATACTGGCCTTTCATAAGACATCAAGGTTTTGGGGGCTCATCTGGCGAGTAAGGTCCGCAACTTCTAAAGTTTGTTCTGTTTTTCAGAACTTCTGCCTCCTACCATCCAGATGCAGTCTGTTCACACACTTAGAAGGTAAAAGGTGGAATAAGAGTATCCATACAGTGGAGGAATACATGTCTCTGAGATGGTATCGCAGGCTGTTGTGCACAACTGTGTGTCTTCCAACAAGCTGTAAAATGGCTAGTGTTTGCATGCACAACCTTTCTTTTGCTGGGAAGGATTTCAGCTTTTCAGATGTCTGAAAACACAAAGAGCAGCTGTGCGTGTAGCCTGTTAGCTCCCCTCCAGAGCAGGATGACTGCTCATAAAGCAAAAGCAAACACTCCAAACTGGCTTCATCTAAACCACCCTGCATCGCTGCTGTTACTTGTCTACTAATGGAGGGCCAGCTGTCTGGTCAGTGAAACAGAAGCATCAAATTACAGAAATCACAGAAAATGGAGCCTGGGAGCCCCTTAAAGTCACCTGGTCCATCTGTTGCCCTAGGGTGCAGCCAGCTTACCTACGCTAATTCCCTCTGGTTTCTCTAACCTCTTCTCAACAATCATCAGTAAGGGGAGGTTCCGGAGTTACCCACAAACACGGGAAGAGTAAAAGATGTGCTAATAGCTGAGCAGCTAATAGGCTCTCTCTGTGAGGTTGATCTGATGTAGAAAACATCCACTGCTGAAATATCTGTGTGGTTTGCTAATGCTCCAAGGAAACACGCTGATCCTGTGGAGACACGCGGATCTTAGCACTGGAAAATGGGAAACACGTGCTAGTTTCTGCCTGTGGGATTGTTGGTAGTAATCTGCATGGGTAAATTTTTGGCAAGATGGGATTTTTTTGGACTAACGTACTTATGTGGTTGCCTTTAATTGTAACAAACATGATTAGCCCACAGTTCTCCAAGAGGGGCTGTACTGTGAAGGGGATGGGAAGGTTTGCTTCCAGCCTCCACAGGCAGCACTCATGGCTGCTTCCTTTAATTAACACACAGAGGCCATTTGGGCTGTACAGTGATGAAGCACATCCTGCGTTTGGTGTGTCGTCCTCTTCTGTCCCTTCTCCAGACCTGGTGGGTCAGGAACTGTGACAACAGGGGAGTCTGCAAGCTGCAGGGCCTTGGAGAGACCTCCCTGTGCTCTGGCTGCCTGCTGTGCCACTGCCCCTTACCAGCACTGGTGCCAGGCTGTAGCTGGGAAAAGCTGTGTCACTGCACTGGAAAATGACCCTGGAAAATGAGGCAATTCAGAACTAATCCCAGGCTCTGCTGCATGGCAGCATCTCTGAATGCTTTATCAGCTAGAGATGAAGAGCAAGCGACTCTTGGACATTACCACCTATGCAGTTTCTGAATTGTACTAGCCATAAAATCTTTTAAGCCTTTTTTTCCAAATCCACATAATTCACAGAAAGATGGGGAACAAACCAGTAATGGAAAAGAGCAAGTGTAAGCTAGTTAATAGGCCATACTGCCATTTACACTCAGGCTGAATGTAAAAAGCTTTTTCAAAGCAGTTTCAAGGAAAATGAGAATCAACCCTTTTGAACCTGTGCTGTTCTACACAGTCTGAGGAACTCGCACAAAATGGGTATTCCCTTTTTCAGTTTATGGAACATAAACCATAGAATATTATTATTTTTTTAAATAATAACCATTCTGGATCTGCTGTGCTTAATATTGTGAAATTCTGTAATTCCAGGGATACAGAGTAACTTTCTAAAATCTGCTTACCCATACCAGGTACTGCAGGTTTTATCATCAATTCCTGACGTACCAGCAGCTCTCTGAAACACCTTGGCTTTTTGTGGCCTCATATTCCAGTACTTTCCTATCCTGAAGCTTCCTAATTTACAAGGTATAGTCAGATCCCCTCAGCCTAGGTTTCTTCAGTGAGTGAATAAAGCTGCTGGAACTTATCCCAGAACAAATCAGATGCTGGTTGTTCTCTGTTTCCCTCCAACCTGTTACACCCTGTATGCTCTGCTTTCCTACCTGCACACATTAAGGTCTCAGCAACCAAGCAAGAAGTCTCTCTTCACTCTTGCATATCAAGCAAAGCAGTGTTAGGTCAACATACAAAAAACCTCTTCTCTTGCTAATTAAAATTCCCTGTGCCCAGTAGTGTGTGTGTGTATAAATAAATAAATAAATATAAAAATAACAAATATATATATTACTTGTTTCCTAACCCAGGATTCCTAGAGTTTGTCTTAGTTTCACTTTCCGGCCTGGCTTAGGAAGCATTGTACTTAAAGAAGGATGCTAGTCAAGATCTGAGGGTCTGAGGGGTTGCATTTTCTTTTTCTCCATATGACTTTTGCTCTTTTTTTTTTGTAGATTTGGTTGAGTAGAGCTTTTGCCTGGGTATTTTAAACCCATTTTAGAACGAGGCCCCAGAAAAAGAATCAGAAAGATGAAAGTATGAGCAGAAATTCTTGGGCACAGAAAACTTGAGCTAAAACTCTAAGACCCCAAACTTTCAGATACTTTTTAATGTCTGCACACTCATCAAGAACAAAATATCTATTGGAAGATAAATGTTGCCAGTAGTTCTCAACAAATCACCAGAAATTTTGGATATGCAATAAATTGGACATTTTTTCCACTTCTTTAAACACCACAGTATAATCAGAAATAAATAGATAACTGCTGGTTTCAGCACAGCTTCATACCATCCAGGAAATAAAGTGTCAGACACATCTTTTATGTAAAAGCAGAAATTTCATTAAGAAACAACAACTGAAACACTTTCTTTGTTAAGCATAATTTGCAGTTCAAAGACACTTGCCTTTCAAAATCTCTGCTTTGATTCCTGTCAGATGCAGAGGCAGTGATATGTGACATGACATACATCAGTTAGCTCTCAGCATAAAAAGATGTGATGATTTTTCTGTAATTGAGGGGATGGGAAAGCAACTTTTTTTTTAATGAGCTTGAGAAATGATTTTAAATGGCTGTCAAATATTTGGCATCAAGTAGTAGATAATTCAACTGAATAGAAGATATTCAAATTCTGTTTTTGTCCAATCCCAATGCTTTGCTTTTGAAAGTATTTTACTTTCTAACATTTCAGGCATTTATAGAATAGATTGTTTGTTTGTTTGTTTTTATAATATATATATATCCTATGTTCAAATTTGCCTGCTGACTTCAGTATGCCATTCTGATGATTTCTGGGGAGACCAGTCACCTCTTCTCTAATGGTGTATTCCAATTTAGATGTTTCAAAGTAGTTCTATTTTATTTTTAATTTCCCTGTGTTATGCGTTTTTTTTTTTTTTGTTGTTGTTGTTTGTTTGTTTTTCTTATAGTTGGCTGCACTAGTATTCCTTTTTCTTTATTCCCCACTGACTCTCAGCATATTTTTATATAACAGCTTGTTATTGTTTTGTGTACTTTGTGTATTATTTTTCTTAAGCTTTGGATTCTACAATTAGCAAGATCCTGCCTTTCTCTTTTAGAAATCCAGCTAGAATAAAATGTGAGGAGCAGAGGAACTTGTAACTGTGAACTGCTCACAGCAGAAAGCCAAGGTCTGTGCTCCAGCTGAGAGCTCAGAAGAGAGTGGGTGGCTGGTCCTGCCTCACCCTCAGTACCTCACGTTGCCTTGCTGACCGCATGCATAACCAGCAGGTTATTTCTAAGAGGCCAGAATCTGCTCCTTCAGATTTTACACAGGCTGGAAGCGGTGCTTCAAGTTGTGTAAAAAAGAAAAACTGGAAAGGCAGTGGAAATAATCCCTCATGTAAGTGAGTTTAAAATCAGGCTATGAAAATAACTGTATAGGTTAGTAATGATTGTACATCCCTGTTTCTGTCTGCATCAGTGGTTCAAGATTATAAATATAACTCAGCTGTCTTCCTTCTGTGTTTGCTCCTCACACTGTGCTTTCTCTCTCTTCCCTGGATACCAGGCTTGTAGCTGGGGAGTGTGACTGACTCTGTCTCTGTCTCAGTGCACTGTAAAAAAGCAAACATCTGTAGCAAGAAGCATACTGGAGGCCTTGGTGGAGGAGGAAGGTTGTATTCTGAAAAAGCAAATGTTCAAAGGAGCCATAGCTGCTGCTTCGGGCAGAGTGACTCAGCCCTCTGGGCATGGGTTTGCCAACATAAATGTAGTTTAACTCAGCGTTTCCATGAAACCGATGAACTGACTGTCATAACTTGAGGTCTGCTACTGCCGTGTAAAAACTTCCACCCGCTTGAGTGAACTTTTTGCTGTGGAAAAGGGAAGAATAAAGCCAGCACATTTGATTTATCGTCCATGCAATGCTGCTATCTAACTAACAGCAAGACCCAGAAGCACTGTATGAACACCCAGTAAGGCAAAGTTCCTGCCTTAAGGACTTTTGGGTCTACATAGGAGAGGAGATCAGGCAGGAAGTGAACAAGAGCAGCCAGAGGTGGTGTGACTGACCCAAAGATGATTCAGATGTCCCAGTTCCAGGCTGCTCCTTGTCCTAAGACCTTTGCAGAACTAAAGCCCTCTCACAAGTTACACATCCTTCACTCAGCAAAATGCAGCTCTGCTTTCTTGTACATCACAACATGGAGGAGTGTTGCGTCTGGTCTATGTGAAGAGAATAAACTAATCTAGGAAGTGTGTAGATGCTACAAAATATTTTGGGAACTCTTTCACACATGAACTACCCTTGTGCACACCTGAGAGCACAGTAAATAACATTGATTTCTTTTTTCGGCAGCTGAGTCTGGAAACCTACCTCTAAAAATCATGATAATGCAGTCGGAGACCAAAAATACACTGTAAGTGTGCATGCAGAACTAATGTGACTCGGGGTTTGACTTTGGAAGTGGTCTGCAGATAAGGAATGATTTTTCAGAAGTATTTGTTGAACAGTGTGGAAAACCCCTACATCTCAGTAAGTTTCAAGATACTTGAAAGATAATGTAGAAAACAGAAAGAAGGGTATCAATATTTATTTTTTAATGCCTGATCTTGACACACATGAGTAGTCTTGCTTGGACGCAAACCCCTTTCTCCTGGTAAACCTTCACCACGTTTGTACAACACAATAACCCAGACTATTTTCATCCACCCAGCTGCCCGGTATGGCACCCTCTGGGTGAAAGATCTGCATGTCATCAAATCCTGTACTGAATGGTTTTCCTTTAAGGACACCATTTTCAATTTATCTCAAAGTCCAGCTTAGCTCTAAGTATCTCTTTTATGCTGGTACCACCAAACTGTATCAACATTATAGGATTATGAAGTGGGATCACTTACCCTGTCAGCTCTCTGCTAGCATTATGGCTTCACATTGATATTTCCAGCAGAGCAAATGCTGTATTTTATTAGTTACAGAGATTCATTGTGCATCCAGAAACTGCCCTCTGCACCCTGCTTTCATAATAGGATTCAGTACAGCTGAGCAAATACAACTTCTGTAATATATATGAAATACAAGAAGATAATAGGAGCAGGATAAACTCTCTGATTAGCTATAGTGTGCACTGTGAATCAGAAATACAGAGATGCTTTGCAAGATGGGGAAGAAAGGAAGAGGGAAAATGTACTTAAGGTCTGCCGTGAAGGCCTAGTAAACCCTGCTTAAAGGATTTCTATCCTAACCAACTCTCCATAATCCATACCAAAGGCCCGAATGAGATCACTACTTCAGTATATTTTCAAGCCAGACTTTAAATTCTTCACATTGCAGTCAAATTGCAGGGGAAAAAGAAACAAAACAAACCCAGTCCAATGCACCAGTTGTTAGCAACCTCCAAAAAACGAGCTGACAGCAACCCCCCAACCCAAACAGACTGAGCTGCTCGTTCCTACTTACCTCCATTTGTCTCTTGGATATTTCAAGCAAAGGCTCATTTTGTCCTGCAGATTCGGTGCCGCTGCTCAGTATTATCTTGCCTGATCATAAAAAGGCTCCTGACCAAAAGGAAGAGGAAAGCAATACGTAAAACAAACACAGAAGCCCAAGAGGAAAGCTACACCCAAAAGACCAGCACTAATAGCAACTGAGAGACAGGGAAGGAGGGAACACTCCCCGTTACTAACTTTTTCCATTGATACATCAGCTACAAAACAATTTTTGCTGCAAACTTCTCTTCCTTCTTGCAAGCAAAGCTTTGCTGTTTTTGTAGACCTCAGATAAACTGCATGATGAACGTGGGGTTGGTGTGCTTGTGGTTTTGTGTGTGTGTGCTTTTTTTTTGTTATTATTATTTTTGTTTTCCTTTTTTGGACCAAGTAAGCAAATTAGTGAAATATGAACTAGAAACTCAGCTGACCACTTTAAAAGCACAGTGCTGGGCAGCAGTTGTCACAAGGTGCGTTTGTCCATGCTTCATTTTTGTGTTTTTAATTCAGAAATCCTCTGCAGGAGAAGAGAGATATTTGAAACAGCTGCCTATGGGACTTTTTGGCCAGAGAGCCTTCGTGCCGCAGAGATGAATGTTTAGATGATTAATAACTTAATTTTTTAAGAGCTTGATGGGCAGGCAGGGAAAATATGCCACCCTGTCCTTGCCTCAGAGGTATTTTTAGTGCCAAAAAAGAACTTTTATTGAGAAGGAGAGCTGATGATTTCACCTCTAAAGACTTCAGGACCAGAGGGACTTGCAGGGGGCAGAGCAGGACTTACTGCAGCAGCAGGAGCCGCTGGGCCCCGCGGTGCCCTCACACCGTGCCCGGAGGATTTCAGGCTCCCCAGGGCTGCCCCTCGGTGTAGGTCACTGAGTAGCGATGTGTGTGAGTGCCCACGACGGCTGCGTGGAAACTTTTCCCACTGACATTTAAGACGTGGCTCGGAACAACCAGCAAACAATTGGGTCTGAATTAAAAAAGTTTTGACAGCTCCATTTTGCCGAGCATTAGTCAGAAAGGAAAGCTGATGGATGTGTCATGTTTGAAAATTCCCAGGGTGCAGGAAACTCATTTGGTTTTGAAAAGTTAGGATCAGATCCTCCCCTTGTTTCAGATCAAGTCTGGACCTACTTCAGGGAGGCTGGCGGAGCTGCTCTGACAGAAATTAAGGTCGTGCCATTTACCAGGGTAAATGAAAGCTGCCTGGAGTCCAGGCAGAAAGTGCTGCGTACAGCAGCAGAGCTGGGAAGGAGCAGCTGCAGCCAGTCGGGCTGACACCGCTCCCAGTAAAGGTAATTTTAATGTGCACACACACACACGCACACCTTTAACCCTCCTGGCGACACCTTGCTGTTGCAGGCCACGTATAAAGCTGCCAAGTTGGCTCCTGGGGAAGAGAATGTCTTCTAGCCCCTGCCCGGGACATTCAGAGGCCTAAAGGCACTTGGTTCCCAACTGCCCTTAGGCACAAGAGGGGCAGAGGTGTCCCCAGCCCGGAGTGACCCATTGCCTTTGGTCTCTCATTGCCTTTGGTCTCTGAATGGGTTTCAGAGCAGAGGGTGGCTGAGCTGCATCTCTGAAGCCCCTGCGTACAAAACCAGACCTTTGCCAAGACGAGAGGAGCAGCCCCTTTTAAAACTCCTTCCAGATCATTTCTCTCTGCTCGTTTCGGTCTGGCACAACAAGGAGCCACATGGCAGCTTGCTTTTTTCCCCTTTCCCATTTCTCTCTCAGAAAAAGCATCCGGCAATGCTGTCTTTGGGGCTGGTTAAAAGCTTGACATACCGACTCTGAATAATTGAGCCAGGTTAATGGCAGAGCATCATTTACATGCCTTTCAATTACTTTTAATGAGCCTGGTTGGTGCAGGTGTTTGGAGTAATTGCCAGCTATAGATTTATTTGGTTTTGTACTTGCTCGCTGTTCACAAAGCTGGTCATCTTAGAAGGGAAAATCAGCGGAGTAATTCCAGCACAATTATATTTAAGCTACTGGTTTGCAAAGGGCATTTGTGTAGGTCGGAGCAGAATATTTTCTTCCTCATTATGAACGCAGCATTTTGAGCACCGTAGGTGACTTCATCAGGATTACCAGACCCTGCCATACACACCACCAAGGGCATGGTGCACAGCCAGCCCTGGGGTTAGTTACCTCCCAGACAAATGGAGTTGTCTCCCTTCCCTTCCCTTCCCTTCCCTTCCCTTCCCTTCCCTTCCCTTCCCTTCCCTTCCCTTCCCTTCCCTTCCCTTCCCTTCCCTTCCCTTCCTTCCCTTCCCTTCCCTTCCCTTCCCTTCCCTTCCCTTCCCTTCCCTTCCCTTCCCTTCCCTTCCCTTCCCTTCCCTTCCCTTCCCTTCCCTTCCCTTCCCTTCCCTTCCCCTCCCTTCCCCTCCCTTCCCCTCCCTTCCCCTCCCTTCCCCTCCCTTCCCCTCCCCTCCCTTCCCTTCCCCTCCCCTCCCTTCCCTTCCCCTCCCTTCCCTTCCCTTCCCTTCCCTTCCCTTCCCTTCCCTTCCCTTCCCTTCCCTTCCCTTCCCTTCCCTTCCCTTCCCTTCCCTTCCCTTCCCTTCCCTTCCCTTCCCTTCCCTTCCCTTCCCTTCCCTTCCCTTCCCCTCCCTTCCCCTCCCTTCCCCTCCCTTCCCCTCCCTTCCCTTCCCTTCCCTTGCCTTCCCTTGCCTTCCCCTTTTCTCTTCTCTCTGTATCGTTCTCTGTATTAATTTTACTTATGCTTCAGTCCAAGATGTTTCTGTTCTAATTAGTTACAATTATATAACTGCATCTTATTCCATGGATACCCTTCCTTTGCAGTGCTGCTTGCCTGTCCACGTGGTGACCTGGTTTGGGGGTTTTAATGGGCAGAAAATGGGCTGCAGGTCTGTTCTCTGCCCATGTATGGCCCTGAACCAGGTCTCCAAGAAGGCAGGCAGCAACGATGGTTGTGAAAGGGAGGTAGTAGGGATGGATGGCCTGCTCAGGGCACTGTGTATGGGGAGGGGAGCTGAGGGGGGTCAGGTTATCCTGTCTGACTCTTAGATTGGCTGTGTCGGGCTGGGTGGTGACTGCGGGCACATGGGGACGCTGCCACCAGTGCAGATGAGAGCTGGTCCCTCTGCTGCTGCGCTCACATTGTCAGGAAATACCCAGTGCCACGGCAATTTGGCACCACGCCGAAGGGAAGCATTTCTGCCCAGAGCCCGGCTCAGCAGCGCGCTGAGCAGCACAGCAGGAGCCGGATGGGCAGCCGGGCCCAGCTGGGAGGGTGCTCGGAAGGATCAGGGCACCAACAAACAGTCCCTGCTCTGCAATCTGCACGTGCTGCTGGCGCACTGGCAATGTGGGTGTATTTTGAAGCCCGCCGGCCTTACCGCAGGGCAGTTTGGTGGAGCTGAGGATAGCCCTAGGCCAGCAGGGCTGCAGTCAAGCTTTAATTCTTCAAGACAAGGTCATTACTGATTTTGCTTGCCTTGCTGACATGTTTTGCCGATCAACTTATTCACGGAGTGTGGCCCTTTGCACAGCAGGGAGCTGCTACACTGGGAAAGAGCTCTCCGTGAAGCTTTAAGTAAGATTTTTTATTTCTTTATTTTTGTGTGCATTTGGAAGAAGCTCCGTGCTGACATGTCAACATGATTTTCTTCCATCTGTATGTGTTTATCCTCGAATTAGAACAACTCAGAAGCTGTATAAGGGGAAAATAATTTTAGCCCATCTAATACATCCGGGAGGTCAAATTCAAGATCGGCCGCTATTATATATTTTCTGGGGGTAATGTTCTAGTTGATGTGTTGCCTTGCATGGAGGATTTTTTTAGCTCAATAGCTAAAAAGAGGTTCAAAAGCCAAAAGAGGTTTGCAGAAGCCATAGTCTCACCACCCTCTTGGTAACTCTAATGCCACTGGGCTACCAGCATTCATCTCTGCAGTGTTGACACTTTCTCTTCCCAAATCAACTTTTAATAAATGTTGACCATCCCAGTCAAATTCTCTGGTCTACCGTTGTTTATATTTGCAACTGACAGACCCTCTAATTTTCTTTTCTTTTTTCTTTTCTTTTCTTTTCTTTTCTTTTCTTTTCTTTTCTTTTCTTTTCTTTTCTTTTCTTTTCTTTTCTTTTCTTTTCTTTTCTTTTCTTTTCTTTTCTTTTTTCTTTTCTTTTCTTTTCTTTTCTTCTTTCTTTTCTTTTCTTTTCTTTTCTTTTCTTTTCTTTTCTTTTCTTTTCTTTTCTTTTCTTTTCTTTTCTTTTCTTTTTTCTTCTCTCTTTCTTTTTCTTTTTCTTTTTTTTTCCTCTTTTTCTTTTTTCCTTTTCTTTTCTATTTTCTTTAATTTTTTTTTTCTTTTTCCTCTTTTTCTTTTTTCTTTCTTTTCCTTTTCTTTTTTATTTTCTTTAAATTTTTTTTCTTTTTCTTTTTCCTCTTTTTCTTTTTTCTTTTTTTCCTTTTTAATTTTCTTTAAAATTTTTTTTCTTTTTCTTTTTCTTTTTCTTTTTCTTTTTTTTTTCTTTTTTTCTTTTTCTTTCTTCTCCTTTTTCCCCCCTCTCTCTCTCTCAACACAGCTTTGCAGCTGAAAGTGCTACAGGCTTGCCTCTTTAATATGACTATGCGAACCCCATCCGTGGCTCTGTGGTGTATGAGTGGTTTGCAGAGTGCAGCCTGATGGCTCTCTCTGTTTCTGTGCCACGCTTCTGTCAAGCTGGAAGCATTAAGTCCCTTCCTCTCTGACAGCATTAGAAGGCATTTCCACAATGGTGGAGTTTTATGGCTAAGTCTCATTATCAGCTCTCCCAGTGGTGTGGGGATGGACAGGGGCAGGATTTCCATTTCCTAGGACAAGGCGATTTGCCCTTAATTGACAGATTTTCCAAAGAGCCCGACAAAGCTGTATTGAGCATTTGCACAACTTTGGCCTTCACTGACTTGCTTGGAGTCATCAGTGAACAAGTCCATGAGTGTCAGATTGAAGCTGCTGACTTGAGGAGAGAGTGGATGCCTCGCACAGTGTTACAGACTCTTCTACTGCAGTTTGACATTGTAGACTCCAAGGTTACAAACTTGGGCTTCTCCAGAGTTAAGGCTACAGCTTATCTGACAGCTGAGGAGGCACTCTCCAAGTCTAATTTCCAGATTTATGTACTCAGACTTTGCCTGCTAGTCTTTCAGCTCTCAGAGCACTTCAGTGGCTTGGGCCAGAGGCAGCATATAGGTTAATACGGTCAGCTGTTTTCTGTAACATAAATACGCGTAATGTGAGGTGATGTCCATTGCAATGAAGTCCTAATGAACTCCACAGAAAGGCGGAGCTGATTGTAGTCAGCTTTGTTTGGGAACAGCGATCAATGCAAATTAAATTTGTTCTCACAACAGCAGCCGGAGCCCTGGGAACGCAGAAAGGAGTTGGAAAAAGGCATTTTAGAAAAGATGTTAAAAAGTGATTTACAGGAGATTAAAGGGTGACATAAAATACTAATAACCATAAAAAGCCTGGAGGCTACTCTGTAATTTGTTGAAGCAGGAAAACCTACTCTTGGGAAACAAAAGAGGAAAATAGAAATAGAGGAATCGACCTGTACTTAGAGGGGGGCTAGACTGTAAATTCATTGCAATCAACAGTAATTTTCCCACAATGGGTCAAGCCCATATTGCTCTGTTGCAACTGTTGGATGGGTATCTTGGTGCAGAAAATGGTGGAGGGCATCTACGTTGCTTCTTTTAACGAGGCAGAATATACTGTCCTCTGCTCTGCAGACAGGATTGGGAATGACAGATCTCACCTACCCCTTGAGGCTGCCAGGTAGTTACAGTGCTCAGGTCAGCAGGCAACAGGAAAGTTAATTAGGTGTAATGATGTGATGAGGGTGAAAGGCGAGTTAGTGAAGGAGCGGTTGAAATTTTCTCTTCCATTCAGTAAAATATTAAAGCCTCTTCATGTTGTTATTCTCCCTTCCCTTCCCTTCCCTTCCCTTCCCTTCCCTTCCCTTCCCTTCCCTTCCCTTCCCTTCCCTTCCCTTCCCTTCCCTTCCCTTCCCTTCCCTTCCCTTCCCTTCCCTTCCCTTCCCTTCCCTTCCCTTCCCTTCCCTTCCCTTCCCTTCCCTTCCCTTCCCTTCCCTTCCCTTCCCTCTGGCCTGTCCTGGCCTAATGTCCCTAAAATGGCTCAGCCTGACCAGAAAAACGCTTTCTTAGCGAACACAGCTTCCATAGGACGCTTCATGGGAGTGTATTCAGCGTGACAGAATTTTCCAAGTCACTTGAAACTGAAGGCCTCCTTCAACTGGAGAACAACTCCGAGCACAGAATCACAGAATCACAGAATTTTCTAGGTTGGAAGAGACCTCAAGGTCATCGAGTCCAACCTCTAACCTAACGCTAACAGTCCCCACTAAACCATTTCCCTAAGCTCTACATCTAAACGTCTTTTAAAGACCTCCAGGGATGGTGACTCCACCACTTCCCTGGGCAGCCTGTTCCAGTGCCTCACAACCCTTTCAGTGAAGAAGTTCTTCCTAACATCTAACCTAAAACTCCCCTGGCTCAACTTAAGCCCATTCCCCCTCGTCCTGTCACCAGGCACGTGGGAGAACAGACCAACCCCCACCTCGCTACAGCCTCCCTTGAGGTACCTAAAAAGAGCGATAAGGTCACCCCTGAGCCTCCTCCAGGCTGAACAAGCCCAGCTCCCTCAGCCGCTCCTCGTAGGACTTGTTCTCCAGGCCCCTCACCAGCTTTGTCGCCCTTCTCTGCACCCGCTCAAGCACCTCGATGTCCTTCTTGTAGCGAGGGGCCCAAAACTGAACACAGTACTCGAGGTGCGGCCTCACCAGAGCTGAGTACAGGGGGACGATCACCTCCCTAGCCCTGCTGGTCACACTGTTTCTTATACAAGCCAGGATGCCGTTGGCCTTCTTGGCCACCTGAGCACACTGCTGGCTCATATTCAGCCGACTATCCACCATCACTCCCAGGTCCTTCTCTGCCTGGCAGCTCTCCAACCATTCCTCTCCCAGCCTGTAGCTCTTCTTGGGGTTATTGCGCCCCAGGTGCAGGACCCGGCACTTGGCCTTGTTGAACTTCATGCAGTTGACCTCAGCCCATCGGTGCAGCCTATCCAGATCCTCCTGCAGAGCTTTCCTACCCTCAAGCAGATCGACACACGCACCTAACTTGGTGTCATCTGCGAACTTACTGAGGGTGCACTCGATGCCCTCGTCCAGATCATCGATGAAGATATTAAAGAGGACCGGCCCCAGCACCGAGCCCTGGGGGACGCCACTAGTGACTGGCCTCCAACTGGACTTGGCTCCATTCACCACGACTCTTTGGGCCCGGCTATCCAGCCAGTTTCTAACCCAACGAAGCATGCGCCAGTCCAAGCCAAGAGCAGCCAGTTTCTTGAGGAGAATGCTGTGGGAGACGGTGTCAAAAGCCTTGCTGAAGTCAAGGTAGACCACATCCACAGCCTTTCCCTCATCCACCCAGCGCGTCACTCTGTCATAGAAGGAGATCAGGTTCGTCAGGCATGACCTGCCTTTCATAAAGCCATGCTGACTGGGCCTGATCGCCTGCTTCCCCTGCAAGTGCTGCATGATGACTCTCAGGAGGATCTGCTCCATGAGCTTTCCTGGCACTGAGGTCAAACTGACAGGCCTGTAGTTTCCCGGGTCTGCCCTCCGGCCCTTCTTGTAGATGGGCGTCACATTTGCTAGCCGCCAGTCGATTGGGACCTCCCCCGATAGCCAGGACTGCTGATAAATGATGGATAGTGGCTTGGCCAGCTCCTCTGCCAGTTCCCTCAGTACCCTTGGGTGGATCCCATCCGGCCCCATCGACTTGTGCACATCTAAGTGCCGTAGCAGGTCACCAACCAGTTCTTCATGGATAATGAGGGCCACATCCTGCTCCCCATCCCCTTCCACCAGCTCAGGGTACTGAGTATCCAGAGAACATCCGGTATTGCCGCTAAAGACTGAGGCAAAGAAGGCATTGAGCACCTCCGCCTTTTCCTCATCTCTTGTAACTAAGTTTCCCCCCGCATCCAGTAAAGGATGGATCCAGTAAAGGAGCAGTCACATTACAACTTGGTATTACACAGTACGTAGACCAAAATGTAAGCTTTCACGAGGTTCAGCCTGTGCTTCTGACCCTGAAAAGGCCGGAATAAGCGATTAAAACAGAGAAACTCGCGGAGCGCGCCTCTGATGCCAGGCACCCTCCTGAGGGGACGCTCGGCCGCCCCAGGCGCTGCGCCTGCGCCTGCGCCTCCCGCCATGAGGCCGGACCCGCCCGCCACGCGGCCGCGGCGCCACAAGATGGCGCTGTCGCCATGGCAATGAGGCAGCGGCCTGGAGCTGCGTGTAGGGCTTTCAGCGTCACTTCTGTCACCCCGGCCCTGTGTGCACGTCTCGGGCTGTGCCTCACCCTGCCTCCACACAGCTGGAGCTGCAGGATGGCGTCCCGCCTGGCCTCAGCCTGTCCCTGTCACTGTGGCACTCATGGATGTCCTGAGCCGCACCTGGCTCTGCTTCCCCTCACATAGAGCCATGGCTCGTCCTGGTCACCCTGAGCTCCCCGATGAGGGAGGCCCAGCCAGCACAGGGATCTGTCTCCCTAATGGCCTCATGGCTCCCTTCAACAGCCCAACACGGCTTTAGTTCAAGGGGTTCAGGCCAACACACTCAGAAGTAGGTGCAACACCACTGAAGCTTTCTGTGGGCTTTCTAGATTACCTTAAATGCACTTTCAAAACAAAAACAAAAAAACAAAACAAAACAAAACAAAACAAATACATTAATATTGTGGCCAGCAATGTGGCAAGGATTACAGGGAAAAAAAAAAAAAAAAAAAAAAAGGTTTTGAAAGGTTTTTGTGCGGCCTCACCTCGAGTACTGTGTGCAGTTCTGGGCACCACAGTATAAAAAGGACATGAAACTGTTGGAAAGTGTCCAGAGGAGGGCTACGAAGATGGTGAAAGGCCTTGAGGGGAAGACGTACGAGGAACGGCTGAGGTCACTGGGCCTGTTCAGCCTGGAGAAGAGGAGGCTGAGGGGAGACCTCATCGCAGTCTACAACTTCCTCGTAAGGGGTTGTCAAGAGGCAGGAGACCTTTTCTCCATTAACACTAGTGACAGGACCCGCGGGAACGGGGTTAAGCTGAGGCAGGGGAAATTTAGGCTGGACGTCAGGAGGGGGTTCTTCACAGAGAGGGTGGTTGCACACTGGAACAGGCTCCCCAGGGAAGTGGTCACTGCACCGAGCCTGTCTGAATTTAAGAAGAGATTGGACTGTGCACTTAGGCACATGGTCTGAACTTTTGGGTAGACCTGTGCGGTGTCGAGAGTTGGACTTGATGATCCTTAAGGGTCCCTTCCAACTCAGGATATTCTATGATTCTATGATTCTATGAAAGAATAATGTGGGGGAAAAAGTGGTTTTGTACTCTACTGCAATACCTTTGTGTGAATAGATTGGCCCTATGAAAGGAAAGCAAACATAAACTTGACAACAACTGGGTATAACTGTACTTGTGAAGAAAAATGGGTGCTTGTGTAGGGCTGACAGGAAATCTGAAGTTTGATGTGTAGAGGCCTACAGATCACCCTCACCTGTGCAGCATCAAACTCACCTCCTTGCTTCCAACAAAAGAGCGTATTTACATCAGCTGCTTTCAGAAAGAATATGCATTTCCTAAGGGAAGTTGGGTTTTTCATAATTTGATGTGCTTATTGATTTCTTGAAGGTCACTATTCCTCCTACATTTTATTCCCGATATACCTACCTGGATAGGTAGAAACAGCTGAAATTTTCTTTGCTTCCTGCTAATTTGGCCTCATAGTAATTCATGGCAAACACATCAGAAGTTAATTATGTTCTGGGAAACAAGATTTCCTATCATCTCTGTTACTAGCTGTTGCCATTTAATTTCACTGGCATACCTCTTGTCAATAGAGTGCAAGGCACAGTAAACCTTACAGACTTTTCCATTTGTTTTTCATAAACATCTGCTAATGTCAGTTCTAATTCACTTCCTCCTCCTCTTACCTTTAATTTGAGCTGTTTCCTCATGAAAGTCTTTTGCATGTGAATAGTTGTTCCTGTCCATCCTTGAAGCTTCTCCTTTTCTGCGTTACGGTTTTTGAAAAGAGGCGTCTAGCTGAGACAACAATATTAAAAACATGGAGGTGGAAAGTGGGAAGAGCTAGTGCAACTCTGTACAACTCTGCATACAAGTAGGAATGCTGCGCAGGAAGGGGAACTTGTGTTACTGTGCAATAATAACGGCAAGCCCGTTACTCAGTGTGGTTGGTGTTGGGTCCTACTGACAGTAGCTCCAAAGAGATTATGAAAATTTGGGAGTGAGGAGCCATGAAAACACTGAATGCTCCGGAAAATCTTCCCTGCAGGGAAAGCTTTCAGGGCAGCCCCATCTGTTTGGCTTTACAAATTTAAGGAAAATCTGATCAGAGTCTTAAGTAACCTTATAGAAAGAATGTGAGTTTGGTGATAAAACAATCTTAAGTCTACTAAAATAATTGTAAGCAGATAGTTGAGGGTAGTGGAATGTAGATTTACAGTAAGCTGCAAAATCCTAATGGGATGATTTGCTGTGAGAACAACTCTCTGGAGGCTTTGGTGGACCTCCATCCTTGGAAGTTTTAATGTGATTTACCTAAAAATCCTATGATTTAACATGGTTCTGCTACAGCATTTCATGAGCTTCTTTGGTAACAAAAGGAACTAGAGTCGGAACTCTAAAACTGTGGTTTATTTCTGGTAGACCAGCAAAAGCAGCCAGGAAAATAGTTTCAAGTAATGGTGCAAAAAAGGAATGGTCTGTCACATAGAAATTATTTTTAGAACAGCTGAGATTAAAGAAGTGACCCTGACCCAGAGGCTATTCCAAGATATTGGGTGATTCCTCATGCAGCCAAATTCCCTGGGAGGTTGTGAGCAATGTTTAGCGGGCATAAAATGCAATCTCATTTTCTCTGGGTAAAAACTTCACTGAGCTCCTGTCAGATTACAGGTGTGCATACTGGCAATGAAAGGAGAAGTCATATTTCCAAATCCAATTGTTTTGCTAAAATTCCCTATAATGAAACAAACTCAGCTGGCAATTTTATGTCCAAGTGTGGATAACTGAACTAGGATCTTTGCACTTTCCCTTCCAACTTATCTAACTGTTCAAGTCATTTACCTTGGCCTGAGGCAAAAAGTCTCAACCTTCCCCTCAGGAAAAAACGGGAGGTTGGCGGGGCAATGCTGCTGCTCAGCACAGCCTGCCCTGCCCTGCCAGCACCTTGGGCAATCCCAAGAATTTCTGATCTGCTGTCTTCTGCTGGTGGCTGTTCATGGGACTGTCATTCTGTTTGGTAGCATGGCAAGGAAACGGTGTAAGAGCAGGAGGGAGCAATGCTGGATGATGTACTCTTCTCCCATGTTACAGCAATACCAGATCAGAGTGTGAGCTCTGGTAACAAGCTTATATAGGTGGTGCTTCTGTGGTGAAAAGTGAACCCAGTATCCTGCAGGCTTGTACTCACCTTGTTTATGCAAAAGCTCAAATAGGTGGTGCTTTTGAGGTGAAATGTAAACCCACTATCCTGCAAGCTTGTACTCACCTTGTTTATGCAACCCTGCTTTGGATGATGCCTGCCCAGGTAACTTTTACACCTCGTCTTGCAAACGTTTGCTCAGGGTTGCTGTGCAAAGGTCTCTCCTTGCAACTTCCACCCTAGAAGGGCTGCATGTTAATGGGGAGGAAACTGAATCCTGTAACCCAAGCTGAGCCTGATGTGAATGAGTAAACTATGTGTAACATGAGCCACAACGCAAGCTCCGATATGAGAGCAAACAAACAAACTTGATATTTATCTGCCCAGCTGAAGATTCCTTTCTTGCTATTAGCATAGAAAAACCTGACCAGACCTGACCTAAATCCCTTTGAAATGACTATACATTGTTGCCCAATTCCTTTTGGTTCCTTCTCATAGATGCAGTTGGATAGGTGGCTGTTGCCAGTGTAACAGTTTGGAGAGGAAATAAAAGACCCATTAATCCCTTGAAAAATCCACGTGTGCTTTGCCCCGGGGCTCTACACTCAGCATGACCTCAGTTTACTGTGTTACTCACACAGAAATTTGCTTGTCTTTAGCCCTGGTGCCAGCAGTTCCTTTCTCTGCTGGGCTCTGCTGTCAGCCTCCTGGTAGCCCTTGCCAAGAGCACTTTCATTCAGTGTGCCTAATTTTGGCACCCTGTCTTGGGAACTGAAGATTTGCAGCATACCAAGGGCTAGCCACATCTGCACTGCATTTTTTCCTTATATCTTCTTCCCATTTTTTTTTCCTTGATCTCTAAACTTTGTCTTATCTCAAAGCTCGGTTTGTTTGATTCCATCTCCCACTTCGAATCCGACACTCCCTTTGTGTTTTGCTGCCACGCAGTATTGAGAAGACACAGGTCTTGTAGGGCTCACGCCTCTGAGACACTGGCACTTACCCAAAATAATAATGCTCTCAGTGTACTTATTTCTTTGGAGTGGTCATGATGAGGGATTTCCTTTAACATCTGTAGAGGACACCTGGGTCTGCAATATTCTTTTACAAAGGTTATTTCAGCACTAGACAGATATTTTCTCGTCATTATACCGAGCACAGTACCTGCTTCCAGAGCCACTGCTTTAGTAGAGAGCCATTTTATTGAAGTATTACTCACTGATAGTGGTCATATTCATGCCACGGATTGCCAAATAAATATAACAATAAATGAGCAAATACTACCACATGTGCACATCCGAGAACTCGCAGTCACTGAAGATTATCAGTGCAGACAGACCGTAAAGCAGCCTGACAAGGGCTCAGTCCTGCAAAGGGCCTCATTTGCTGCAGGGGGTCCTCATCTGTGGTGGTCCCAGCAGGCGTGTTTGTCTGTGGTGGGCTGCCAGCCACTTCTGCAGGCTCAGAGCTGAGACCAGCAGGAGGCAGGCCTGATGGCCAGCACGTATGTGCCGTGCAACAGCGGCCACTTCTTTGAATTTCCGACCTGTGGTCACCAATGTCCACCCCCTTTACCTCTGTGAAGCCTCTCCGACACCTTTTGCGTGCCCCAGGTGTGTGTGTGCCCATTCCTGGAGCATCTAGAGGCCTTCTTACCCAGATGTCATGTTGTTAATGTTTCCACGGGAAATAAAGTTTATGTATTTATCTATACTACGTAGATCCAGTGCGTTTGTACTTACCTAAAATTACACATGCAACTGCTTACAGTCAGGATTTCTCTCCAGAGGCACACGGTGGCTGCTGGGCTCAGCTGCGTGTTTCTGCCTTGCAAGCATCGCAGTCCCTTGGGATCGCTCGCTCTTTGAGTTCAGGGTCTCCCGGCCATGGCTCCTCTCTGCTGTGCTAGGAGTCACCAGGCTCAGGCCCCAGGCCTCTGGGTGTTTCCCTCTCCCTTAGGTGCTGTAAATATGTTTTGCTCCAAGTCACAGCACTGCCTGCAGAAGTCGCAGACTTGTGCAAATTGCTGCCCTTGCAGCTAGGAGACGTGCAAAATGCAATGTTTGTGTCAGAGCAGCCCTGGGGATTGTTTAGGCACTCATCATTTCCAATCTGCTAAACTCGCATCGTACTGTAAAACACATTGCCAAAAACACAGCACTTCTTTGTTTTGTCTTCTGTGAATGGGCCATTTAGGATCAAATGCTGCACGAACCCACGTGTGGTGATCCTGTATATTGCAAGGTACATTCCCTGAAGGTCCCTGTGAAGCCTCAGACGGGCACACCCCTGATTGATGTGGTCTCTCTGCTCACACTGCCACACAAAGATCTGGTGAGCAGGGGTCACAACTAGTGCTGCACAAGATTCCCCCAAAAATGGAGGTGAACCCTGGGGAATCTCATTTGCTTTAGTGTCCTTGGGCACTACCAGATGAGTAAACTTTGTAGTCACAAAACACTGCTCTAACTTCAGAGCTTTTCTTGCAATTTTCTGCCTCACCTGTTTGGTGATAGACTGGACAAAGGCTAATTTGACATGCTGGAGAACAAAGAAAATTGTCTGCATTTGAGACAGGAGGAGCTGGTGTATTATGAGCAAGGTATCCCACTCAGCTACCCCAGCCTGGCTGCTAAATACCAGTGCAATGCAGCAGTGCTCAAGTACAGAGGAGTCTGTGCCTACAAGAGAGCAGAGGGCTTGGCTTCTGCTGCTCTCCATGTCCCTATAACCTCTGAGTGACGGCTCTGGAGGTGTCTGCTGAGTCCAGTCCCGGGGCTACCCACATCAGTTGTGCAAGACCTTGCCCAGACAAGGCAGGATCACACATGGGCACTGCTCAGGTTCTAGAGAGTGCAGACTTCAAATAACTGGTGGATAAAAAAGCATATGCATCAGTGGTATTTTTTCTCCTCTTTCGTAAGTGTGTCCCGAGAGAAGAGCAACATGGCGTTAATTCCAAAAAGGGGATGTTGGATAGATCAAAGGCCTTTAAATGGCAACGTAATTTTTCCCCCCAGGAAAGTAGTAAAACCAGCAAAAATAGATTTAGGAAAATGTTGTTATGCTCCCACCTTAGAAAATAAATAATAATAAAATATATATATATATATATATATATATTATTTTGGCAATTACGTATTTACAAAGGATTAGAAGGTATCAGAAAAATACCTGTTTCTTGTTATAATTTAAAGCAACAAGAAAGGCCCAATTTTGCCAAATTCAGAGCTCTGGTAAAGGACTTTTCCCTTAGCAAAGCTGGTTTGTATTCACAGCTTACCTCCTCTTCTGTCTTTCAGTCTGCTGTGCTGGTGATTTTGAGGTTTTCCCACTGCTGTCCTCAGACCCCCATGAGGAATTGGTGCACTGACATGAGGTTTTCTTCCTTTTCCGTCTTTCTGCTGACTGAAGAGGAAGAAGGAGAACCAGAGTCTTGCAACAACCCCCGATCACTGCTGTATAATCCCAATTCCAGCCTTTGATGGCTCTAGGAAAATGGCAGGAGCTCTGCTTGGCACCATTAACCTTGACTGTCAGGGCAAGCCTGCTGAAGGAAGAGGCTCTCCAACTTCTTGCTTTGACCCTATAATATACCGGGTTAGTCCTAGTTTAATTCCAGTAAATTCAATAGTTACTCCAGGGATCAATTTGTTCTGAAGTTGTTTTTTTTTTCAGTGTTTTCATACATAGAAGTGTCAGGTATTATTAGCAACAGAAGTTTATCTTGTGAGATAGTATTAAGAACCCGATAGAAGTGTGATTTTGTTTCATACTGGCAGAGAATATAGGAAATGCTGTTTGACTCCCTTCACAGCATGGATTAGCAAAATTAGACTTGTCTCCTTTGCACTAACAAGCCCCAGAACAGACTGTGAGCCATTAAATAAAGGAAACTCCTTTCAGACACACACACACACAAAAGCTGTGGGAAAATAAATCACCTAGGCTTCTAGATGGATAGATTATTACAGAGTTCATATCTGCAGGGCATCTTCTCTGCAGGGCTATTTTGTGCACGATGATATGACTTTATTATTTTATTTACATTTCCTTAACAGTTCACATGACTTGTTGCTAAGGGAAATGCTGCAGTTGCCTGGAATACCCTTTTATATTTACATCACACACATGCACAGCTCTGCCTGTACACTGACTTGGTGCTGCTTGACTAATCAGCAAGTAATATGATGGGGCTGTTAATTTAACAGCTTGAGTCAAGTTTTAATCTCATAAGAGTACTGCTGGAACTTCATTTTATTTTACCATTTGCTTATTTTTCCTTTCTTTGAATTTTTCACGAGTAATACCTTTGGAAGCAGGTAAATCCTGTTCTCTAAGGCTGCAGGTAATAGTGCTTGCCTTGGGCAATATTTGCAGCACCCAAATATTAAAGCACTCAAATAAGTGACCAGAATCTACCTTAACCTTCAGGGGCCACCAGAACCTGGGTGCCAGTTACACCCCAGTCAGGTGAGGGTTTGGGTTAACGTATTCCTGGATGGGCATTACAAACACTTGACATTTTCCCCGAATCTTTGGAAAACCTGTCCTCAAGGTGAAACCCTGAGCTTACTTACTGGCACAGAAAGACTTCATTCATTTTAGTCCTGTGGGCCTTGACTCTGGCTCCAACTAGTTTCACTTACAAACAAAGCTCAACTTTGAGTAGAAGTTAGGTGAGGACAATGAGCAGATATTCTGAAGTTTTTCTTTTCAAAGCATGTCTGGGTAGAAGTTTGGTTCACAGACTGTTCACACAGAAAACAGTAAACAATAATGTTTCAAAGTATTCCTGGAAAATTGCTCCCACGCCTGTTACCTTAAGCACACATCATCCTCTGCTTAGTTTTGCAGAGGACTGTGCTAGGGAAGTCATAGTTTCACAGCTTACACCTCAGGCAATGACGCTGAAGGTGTAACAAGAAAATTGCCATTTTTTCCTCAACAGATTCTTCTGAGTTGCAAAGAAGTGTCCCCTCCGTGACATTTTCCCCTCTTCGTTGCCTCACCCCGACCTCCCCAGAGTATCAGAACTCCTTTAAACTTTTCAAGATACCAGACTTTCAAATGGCAGACGGGATCCTAACATTGCCAAGCTTTAGAGCTTCATAAAATACCAGAAAACTGGTGAATGCCACAAAGAACATTGCTCACCTCAAAATAATGTTAATTTGGTTCTGAATGACTGTGCTTTTTGACCACAACCACGTTCCTCGTCATTAACTAGTCTCAGATGGTCACACTAGACTACTTTTGCTCACATGCGTGTTTAACGAGTGACTGTCTTTCAGAAAAACTGAGTAATCGGGCTTTTGTTCTCAGAAAGATTATTAACGGCACACCATGTGTTATCTGTCCTCTCATTACTTATTTATCAGTCGTAATCCTTATTTGGGAAGTTCTGGTTACCCAGTCAGCTAAGAATGATACTATCATGCCACTTGTGCCGTAATTTCATAATTTGTTTAGGTCATGCAAAGCTGTCACTGGTTCTGGAAGATGGTGGTACCTGCACATTTTTGTCCCTCATCCCATCTTCCAGCACAGGAATTCATTGTTCTTTCAGAGAAAGAAGCCAAGAACCTGATCTGGCTTAAAACTAACACCACAAAGGAAAAGCTTGGCCAGACAAACACTTGTGTTTGTGCACAAAGGAGCTGGCAACACGGGGCGTGCAAATGAGTTTCTGGAGGAGAGTTCAGCTTTGTCTTCTGGTGCCCTGTGTGAGCTGGCACCGTGAGATGACTGATCCTCTGCCTGAGGAGGGGCTGGTGCATTGCCAAAGCAGTGGGTTTGTGAATGCCCTACACGTTGAACATGTTCTAACTTCTCCTAGACGTGGATGCCTCCTCTTGCAAGGGAGAAGGGACCTCCTAGGTGCCCTTGGGATGCCTGTGGCACCAGTAGGCAACACCATAGCACCATATGCCAAACATGCTGCTGGGAGTGACAGTGTGGCTTCACATAAAGGCACCAGGCAGTGCTTCCCTACTCCCACTGGAAAAGTTGGCTTAGTTTTATCAACAGAAAGAAAAGATTTACATTAATCAAATAATCATTTTTTATCATATGAAACTTCCTGTCCAGTGTAAGTTAGGAAATTTCTGCCCACAGCCCCTGTGCTGTCACCACGTTGCATTTACTCATGTGTTGATCACCCAGTCTAACTACCTGGGATGGCAGCCAAGTGTATGCCTCTGTAGAGAGGGGAAACCCACTGTTTTTAAAATTCACGTTATCAGATAAAGAGCAGCATGGCAGAGTATAGCTACAAACCCAGCACACTTTGAGGCTCTTACTAACTATAACAAAACACAAACCCAACCACCAGTGCATCACCTTTTCTACCTGAAAGGGTAGAACAGTACCCATTGACCAATGTATTTGCCCCCTACAGAGATTTTTCTTCAGCTTCCTATAAAACAGAGCCCCAGTGTGGCTCATTCTCCGGTCACAGCTCAGCTGCTAGAAGAGCTGGGATTGTCTATTTGGCATGCCTGGTCCTCCCACTCTTTCTTTTGCTTTTCATATTTTCTGATGGATTGTTGACTCTTGGTTATTCTGCTTCTCCCTCAGCCCTGGATAATGCACACAATGCGTCTGGTCTTGTTTCTTTTAACTGGGACTGAGAAACAAAGCAGCACATTTCAGCAATGCATATTGGTTTTTGACCTTGAACAATTTGTTTGTGGGTTTGATTTTGCTGGTTCCTCTTCCAGCATCTTCAGTAACTTCAAATCTCTTGAGTCCCTCTCATCTCCTGTCCAAGGTCTCTTCCTACTTTGTGTTCCCAGAACCGCTTGTCAGACAGGTAAAGGGAAGCATCAGTTCACTACAAAGGGAATTATATGTTTAAACATCTCCAGTTTGACACATATTGACTTTTATTTTAGGAGGTAGCATGTAAAACACACACAAAATGTAAGCTTTTGGGGCTTTCTGTTAGGTCAGGCTACAGCCAGTCCGTCACTGACACCTGATCACAGACCATGCAAGCCACCTGCCTGCACCGACCCAGCTGCAGACTTTCCCTGGAGATGCAGTTTGTGCTGGTTCATTTCCATCACCCATTTCTAAATCCAGAGTGGTACAATGACACGCCTCCAGCCCTCTATACCACTTCGTGTCTGAATCAGACCCTTTCCCTTTGCAGAATCTTGTACCTTATCTCCTACCCTGTCATTGCTGAAGTTGTCTCTGAACCCACATGCTGAGGGTGACCCTGTTCTCCAAGCCCACCCACATACTCGGCTCGTTATCCTCTACCCTGGCGGCTCATCAGGCATCGGGCCCTAATGCGTGCTAAGTCCTGGCCTGGAGATGGGACAGCCCAGCATCCTGGGGTGGATGGGACACCCTGAGGCTGCCAAGAAGTTCACACAGAACAAGTGTGTTAAAGAAAACTGTACGTGGGCTTATAGAAGATCTGTGTGTACTGCTTCAGACAACAGATGCAGTTAAGGCCTTTCAGCTGAAGGTGCGGCACAGCTGCAGGGCTGAAGACCTATTGGCTTCCCCTACAAAGTTATTAAGGTTAACTCACAGCACTTGCAGCACTCGTGCAGCAGTTAGAGAGAGGTTTGGGTTGTCTCAGAGCTCAGCTTTTCCCCCTAGCACAAGGGCAAAGCTGTCTTTAACTGCCCAGTCAGACCTACAAGAGGCTGATGAATCATGGTCTTGAACAGGGTTTTTGTGAGGTGCAACAAGGAAAATGGGTTGTTCTTGTAGAATCCCTGTTCTTCTGCTTTTTTTTTTTTTTTCTGCCTCTGAGGACAGTCAAGCTGTCAGAAGAGCTGCAGAGGAGGGTAGGTGTCTGGGCATTTGCCTCCCTCAGGAGTGATCGTGGTTGTGTGCTTGGTCAGTGCTGCGTTTGTGTGCCCTCGCTGCAGAATGGTCTCAGCCCCAGCTAACTGAACCCCTTCCTACCTTCTGCTTGCTGTCTGCCATCTACTTCTACCCACGTGTTTGGTGTACCAGCTACTCTGGATGAAGTAGTTCCTTTTTGCAGAAACCTGTTGTATCCTTTATTGTGTGAACTCTGCACCCTGTGTTTTAATGTCAAGTTGGCTCTGTCCCCTGCCATTTCACTTGCCATTTGTGCTTAGCTCCTGACTGCTTGAAAAAACCTTAATGCTGACCTGTATTTACTGATGATTGAGCTTTTCATGGCTTTGTGAAGAAGTGCTTGCTGCTTTTGATCATGGAGGGAATTAACGGAGAAAACTGGCACAAGCTGCCTACCTTTTTGAAATCTTAAGCATGAATCTTTCTTTTCATTTAATGTCTCATTGGAGGTGATTTTCAAAAGTTATAGAAAAGCTCTTATTGTACAGCATACATCTTGAAAAGGCTTTTTAAGAATCAGTGTAATTCTTAGGAGTTGTGGTGTGTGTTTTTTTTTGTTTGTTTGTTTGTTTGTTTTTTTTCTTACAGAAAAACTTTATCCAATGCTGTTTTTAAACTTATGGTAAGCTGTGATGAAGTACAGAAAATCACAGAGAATGAATTACTATCTTCCAGTCATCAGAAGCTCACAGGTTTTGCCTCTGACCATACCTGTTTTTTACACGTACGGGAGATCAGACCAGAGGGAAAGAATGAACAGAAATAGCTTGTGTACTTAGGAAGGAAGGATGGGATGAACCTTGTTGAAAATGATGAGCTACCGTATGTTGTTAAAGGCAATCACAACGTGAAGCACAAAACCATCATCGCCCCCAAATGTCTCTGTTTGGAGGGCCCGGGGAACTTTGTACTCAAGGTGTGAAATGAAAATTTGAAGGACTTGGCTGGCGATGTAACTCAGCTTGCTAGTTCTGTGGGTAGCTCTTGGAACTGATGAGGGTTGTCTGGATCGCTACTGCAGGCTGCCCAGGCTCTGAGTGGGAGCAGTGAGTGCAGCTCTTAGTGGGTTCCCTGATCCTTAGTGCTGTGTTCTTAGTCCTCAACTGCACGTAACAAGCAGTCTGGGCAACGTGGTGTAAAGCACTTTTCTTATGTTCTTATTCTGAGAAGGCAGTTTAGTAACTTACCAGTAAGAGGCCGTAGTGGCTTTCTGGGGGAGTCTAGGCAACAATAATTGAGCATATCTGCATGCTGAGTCTCTTGGGGATATGCTTTTGAAACCTTGAAGTTTTCACAAAAATCACACTTGTATTTAGGAAGAATTTGACTAATATTTTCTTAATATTAGTTAGCTCAGACAAAGGAAACCAGGAAACTGAAATTAAAGAAAACTCTGAGCATAAAATGTTGCATATTGCCACAAAATTGCTTGCAACAGAGGACATGTAGCTCAGATTTTAAAATATTGCAGCCTCCAGGTTATTTTGAAAAGTGAAAATAAGAGTAAATGTCAGATTCTGCATGAAGTATTGCCAATCCACGTGAGCAGCTATCTGAATCTTAAATTTCCTAGTCCTCAGGACGTGAATTTAAAAGACACAAGGTGTTGTGTGGGGTTAGAGACTCTTGGGACTGCTCACAGAAGCCGTAGCATGGCCAAATCCTTAATGCAGCTTATTCATTGCTCAGGTCCAGCTCGGCCTTTGGGGCTGTGCTGCCCTAGAGCCTTGTTCCTGGCACCCTTCCTGAGGCAGGCAGCTGGTGGTGGTCCCTGTCTGCCTCTGCTTCTCTTAGGCACCCCGCTGATTTGCCAGGTGTGCGGCACTTCTTACTCTAGAGGTCAGTATAATGTTAGGAATGGAACTGGTGCACGCTCAACTCATTTTCCCTGATGAGATGTTCCAGAGTGAACTCTAAATTATACTGCTTCCAATATAAGATGGAAGAGAAATTTCATACTGGGGAAATGTACTTGTAAAAGCACAACAGCCAATATGGGAAGCTCAGAGGGCGTTAAAGAAAACAATCATTGAGCCTCTTTGTTGAATGGAAGTTATGAATGCACTAGTAGTAATTTTCTGAAGCCATAGACAATAACATAATGTGAGTGGGTGATGGAAGAAATTACATAGGGTGAAATTTAGAGAGCTGACAGCAGCCTATGCATCACTTAAGACCTATTTCTGAGGGCTTAATTGCGGCTTAAATAGCACACAGGCCTCGTGCTCATCTTCTGCATAGAAACAAATTCCGTCTCGAATGAGCACCGTGAGCAGAACATGGAAAATGTAATCTGATCAGCTGTAAAACTCCGGCTTTGGGGAAAGGGTGCTCTGAACTGAGAACAGATGTGGGCAATGCAGATCTGTGCTGTAGCACACACACTATAAAGGTCTAATGCTGCGTTTCGCCATCGGATGCACTGATGTTAGTCCAAAGGGATACCATGAGAATATCAATCTTTAAACAAATGGGAAAACTGAGTAACGAGCACACCCCAGGAAACTGGGGTAATTACTCCATTTGTGAGCTATGTGGCTGATAACACTAAAAGCAATCCCGCTTATGAGTGCTTCAGAGGCATTTATATTATTTTGGGCTGGCTGTCTACAAATATTCAGACTTAGAGGTAGGAAGGCTTATAAAAATAAATTTTCAGCTTGGTTGTTTTGCTGTGTAAGAGTAATCAGGACTGGACAGTCGTGTGTTTGCTACAAAATGGTTGCGTGCTAGTTCAGTAAGAGAGGAGCCAGAGCTCTGCGCACACTCCCTGAGAGAGATCAAGTTGGAAAGCCACTCTGCATAGTGCCTATTGAACACTTCTCAGGTAGTTCCCAGAATGTTTAAAAAAAAGGTATGGTGGGCAGAATTAAAGCTGAACCCACTGAACTCTTCCTTATCTTTACATGCTTGGATTTCTTGTAATATTTAACTTTTTCTTTGCGTTTCCTGGACTTAGGATTCTTAGTTCTGAGACGATCAATATTCCCTTGTAATGTATTTTGACATATGTTCCCGATAAGTGTTTTCAACTTGAAGTCCTAACAAAGGTTATTTTTGTCAGGAAAGAAAAAGTAAATCAGAGTAGTCTCCTTATGGCCATTTTGAAAGCAGAAATGAAGACAAAATATTGGGACTACACTAACCGTGCTTCTCAAAACACAAAGCTCGATGAATTTAACTATTTTCTTAATTGAGAGGCAACCTGCAAAGCATTGCTGTGCTCTGGAAAGAGATGTGTTATTTGGCTGCCTATTAAATAGTCTGCATGAATTCTGTTCCGGTTCAGGGTTTGTTCACAAACCATTCACAAATTGTCTGCTTGTATTATTCACACTGTGTGATTAGGCATGTGGTATATTTTCTGCTCTCCGACTTAATGACTGAAACATTTTGACAGGGAATAGCAAATGGTGAATGACAACCAGTAAACAACATACAACTTGGGGCGCTTGCAAACACTTTCAAGAGTATTAACAATCAGAAGAACAATGATTCATGTCTCCATCACTCAGCTACAGATGTATTTAAGTCCAGATGTATTTGTCCAGCTCTGGGAAGCTTGCAAGTAAAATTTGCAATGAATGATGTCTCTTTGACTCGATCCAAGCCTTACATTACTTGTAAGTAGTCTAATTCTGAAAGTTGCCCACAAAGGAGCAAATTCTGATTTCCATATCAGAATGATTAACTAAAGGAACACGTCTGTCCTCCAGCAGGACTGTTGACATGGATAGGTGCCATACTCTTGTTTGAGATATAGGCATGGTGCTAAAGTCAATTTAACAGTCTATGTTAATGGTAGAAATGCTACATCTCCAAGAGATAAGACCAAGTTATGTTTATTTAAAGATATCCAGATACTTTTCTTCCAGTATAAAAATTAGTCTAGCTTTAGTTGATAAACTTCACTCTTGGTTTCCGTGCAAAACCTATTGCATTTCTTCACTTTTTCAGGTTGGCAATCGAAAAACAACCTTATTCTAACCCAGAAGGCTTTGAAATGGTGGATTGTGTGTTTCTCACACAGAATGTGTAAATTATTTTTTTTTAATGCCACAGCCTGAGGTCCTTGAACTGTATAAATGATTAAGATTTCATAACACTACAGGCAAAATTCTTTCCCTTGATCCATGCTGTAGACATCTTTTGCATTTTCTGCACACATGGTACTTTCATTTCCATCAATGGGAATTCCACATGCTGAATAAGGAAGAAATATTTGCATTCTGGATAACTGCCTTATTTGGGCACTTCTTAATACTTTCTCGGGCAAAGCTCCTGCTGACTTTGATCTTGTTGGCAAGCTGCCCCCTGGATGAGAGTCCCCGGTTTGAAGAGTTGGTAAATGGCATTTTAACGGCAAGGGTCAGCAACAATTGCCGTGCCATTTTTCTTGCTTTCCCCACCACAAAGCTATCATCTGAAGTAAGGCACTGCAGTTCTTTTTTGGAAGATTAATAGTTCCCTGCTAGTAACAGATTTTCCACTAGCCAGAAAGCAGCACCCCCCACTGATGAGTTTATCATTTGAACTTTGAATCCAGTCGGGAAGTTGAGACGTAAACTTTCCATGATGGTGATTTGTGGTATATTTCCAGTTTTCAGGGTCAGGTTATTAACCGGCGTAACAGTGATATAAGCACGTGCCGTTGAGAACATGAATCAGATGAAGCATCTGACAAAGACCTCACTGTGCAGGCAGCTTTCCTAGGAGGCTGTGGAAGTCTGATGTGTGCCATGAAGCTCCAGGTGTCACGTTTGAAAATACCACAAGTATTAACAACCTGTGAGTGTATATAAAACTTGGCAACGTTTTTGGTACTTAGGGTTTTATGCAGTGGCCTAAGGAAGGATTTTCATTTTGTTCAAAGATACGCACTTCTTAGTTTTTCTGTGCTTTTCCCTATCAATTTGAGGGAGAAAAATATTGACAAGAAACCAACCCAACTGACTGAATCGGGTAGTTTATAACTCCCTACGTAGGAGGAACATTTATCACTTTGTATTTGGTAATAGTGTTCTGTGTTCCTGTTAAAAAGAAGATAATGAAAGGGTGTAATTGTGTACAAATTGCGAATGCTTGTCCTGTAAGTCTTAAAACGTGGCACTTGAAAATATATGTAATCTGGAAAAAGCTAGTGATGTAAAAATAAGTATTTATTGTTGAGCTTTGAAATGCTGGAAATCACTACCCAGAGAAAATTCTGATGTGTTTCTGTCCTGGACTGGAAGAAAAATTGAAAATCTTCATGAGTGCTGTTCTGAAGAGCAATGTAGTGTAGAAATACTTAACCTTTTGTTTAAGACCAGTCTAATGTTACTGCTGGGCACATGTTATGGAAATTGTATCTCGGGTGTCTCTTGCCTCCATTCAGCTGCAGGGATTAGATATTTTTGCCTCATGGCGTATCCCATGATACGCCCTGTTTTATGGCTTCCACAAAATACTAAATGCAGAGAAGAAACAGGAAAGTACATCCTGTGGCAAGCTTTCAGTCTTGCAAAATCTGGTTTTGGTGTATCATTTTTCCCCATTACAAATCACTTTGAGAGAAAACTCCTAGCCCTGTGAATAATATGAAATTCAGCTTCTTATTTAACAGACACACTCAGCTGTGGTGTGGCAAGCTCTCTGCGTCTGTGCTGTAACGATCTGTTCAGACCTCCTGTCTCAGGAAAGAGACTGTCCTTTGTCTGCACTCAAAATAATGCTGCGGCCCACTTCTGTAGAGACTCCTACTCAAAAAAACTTGATGTAAACTGCAGATTCAAGTGTGATTCATATGCAGTGAAGTCACACAAGCTTTTGTGGTGTAGGTAAATAGCATGTGAGATTTAGTAGTATGTGGGGTTTGACTTGAGAGAAGACATTTCTGTTTAGATTCTAGTGACTTAAGCCATGCCTGGGGATCAAGAAGGGAAGTCTTTTAATTGCAGCTCTGCCAGTGATCTGATGAAGGTAGTTCCTGTTTGGATCTGGTGTCATATATTTACATGCCACCCACTTTTAAGCACTAGTTCTCTAAATAAGAATAAAAATGTTGCATATTTTAAAATAAGACACTTAATTCTGCATGATGAAAATGTGGAAGACTGAAGGGCTGGGAGAAGCAGCCCATCCTTGCTCCCCTGAACACTTGGCTTTAGCCGCTAGGTGATGCAGTGACTTCTGTTTGTGTCGCATGAAGTCATGGGTGGCCGTGTGGAGACAGGAGCTCGGAGTCTGGCATATAAATTAAGAATGAGTAACTGGAGAAGACCCCCACTTCTCTAGAAGCAGTATGCAGACTAGATAATAGGCCTTGGAAAACCAACAAGATGATAGGGTTTCCAACTTTATATTTTGTAATTGCGTCAAATGAAACCCCATTAGAAGCAGCTGGTCTGATTCTCAGCTGATATAAATTGTCATACATGTTCAGATTTAAATAGCAGTTGGCTGGCGTACCCCAGATGTAAACTCTGGCCTATGTTATGTGATAGCTATCAGCTTGGAATGGAAACTTTAGTGCTACTTTTACAGGCAAATTCATTTTAATGTATTATCAGGAAAATCCAGTGTATTTCCAGGTATCACGTATCTGAAAAAGCAATCACCAATACAAGACCGCTATGAAGGCAGTTAAAGCAATACATGCATGCACATCATCACTGCTCAGGGCAGCTAGATGAAGCTTCAATCCAAGCCACGAGTTGGTAACTGGTGATGTAGGGCTAGGTGCGCTGAGCCAAAGATGTCTTCAGCTTCCTGACTCCAAAGAGAGGGGCGTTATACTTCTTCAGTGGGTGCTCACACCGTTATGGAATGGAAATACATTAAGATGAGTTTCATTTTACTCTTACTCAAGAGCTTTTTAAATCTGACTTAAACGATTTATTCAATGGGATATTGTGATTCTCATTTAAAAGAAAATCAACAAATCATTTGTCTTTTTTTTTTCAGTTTAGGATAGATTCTTATCTTCCTTAAATCCAGAAAAAAAAATCACAACTCTGACCCTTCATATTGTCTGTTAAGTGGGGTTTAAATGAGTGTTGTTCAATCCATTGCTATAGCCTTTTCCAGCAGTGCTGTTCTATAGATTTTTGACCTATGTTGAAAGAATTCCTACTTGTGGATTCCTACGAGGGAGCTGGGTTGTAGTATCTGAAGCTGGCAGCAATGCAAAATTACAAGGAGGTGGGGGGAGTTCACTTATCTCCTGTTTCTACTTCTCCACAGTGTGTTTATTTCATAAAGTGTGTGTGTGTGGGGGGGAACAAAGAAGTAGAGCAGGGTTAAAGTGGGATGGAGAACTATTTTCCAATAACATGAGCAAACCACTTATCTATAAAAGATACAATTTTTATAGGCAATAGGTCTATTTGTGACCTAATTTAAACTAATTTCAGAGCAGTCGATGCCAATATACATTGCTTTAAAAGAAAGATTCCAAATGAGCTCACTCTGGGAATGAAACATCACTGGAGTTTGTAGATATTTGCAGCTGTGGGACTCATTTTAGAGAATAAATTGTCTGAAAGAATTGGATTCCAGATTACTTTCCAAATTAATGACAACTTTCCTGTATGTTTGCAGTTTTACGGAATTCCATAATCAAGCAATGTAGAACCACGTGAGTAATTAAGGGTTATAAACCTAAAGCCCTGTGGTACAGACATCAATATAAATATACTCAGCAATAAAGGATTATTATGTTAATCTGTATATATTGATCCTTACAAAAATATGAAAAGGGCCCTCTTCAAAATCACAAGATTGATAATGGGACATTAGTCAATTAAAATCGTCACATCACAGAGGACGTATCTGTTCTCTGATGAAACTGCAAGTCAACAAAACAAAGGAGAAGACTGCAATGGATTTGTCTTGTTACTTGCTCGCACTTCTTTCAATGTAGATAGTGTACATTACTATTCACCTTATTGCTATTTGCATATTATTTCCAATCATCCATTTCATGTTAGCCTTGCCACAGTTCAGTGTTTGAATTACATCCGTGGCTAGGGACTATTTTGTCCCAGCTGTTTCTGTTTGGAGTTAAAAACATATTAGGTATTTTAAAAATTGATCTTAGATCTTTTTAAAGGACTCGTTCGACCAGAATTTCAATTTGGGAATGCATTTTATTTGGCAAAGCCCTTCTGAAAAAATGAAGGCAGTATATTGGGAATCAAGCCTGGGTGGAAAAATACAAAATGGATGACTGGTTTGAAGGTTATGTAAAGTAAAAGCCCCCTGTGAAATGTTACTTCACATTTCAATATCTTGGAATTCATGTTCTTGTGCTTTTCTGCCTAGTCTTAATGACCAAAATTTACTTTCTTCAAGTATGAAGACCAAGGATTTCACATAAAACATCCTTCCAAGAGGAGTTTTGAGAAGTCTTTAATACCATAAAACCTGTTGTAAAACTGGGTTTGTGGCCAGGTGGTGGGATAACATACTTGCATTGGTAAAATCCAACTCCAGGAAGGGAAGTAATCCAAAACTGACATCACCTGTCCATCTGTCCCAGTAAGGACATTCCAGGCTAAGTGAATCTGGAGGGGACTATCCCCCTTTCTGGACATACCTAGTGAGACTTTTTCACCTGCAGCTTATGTTATCTTATTGATGGCCACATTTCTGAATGCAGGGATGTTTAAATATCCAGAAATAACTGGTCTTGTTTGCCCTTTTTTCCCCTGCCCGA
Organism: Aythya fuligula; assembly: GCF_009819795.1. NCBI lineage: Eukaryota > Metazoa > Chordata > Aves > Anseriformes > Anatidae > Aythya > Aythya fuligula. The sequence goes on from NC_045567.1 coordinate 19,374,445, forward strand.
GCCCGGATATGTACCTGTCATGGATGAGAAAGACAAGTACCAAAATGTGGTAGTAAATCACCTGCGTGCTTATGTGGTTGCTTCTCTCTTTCTGGATATATGTTCAGAGTAGTTGCCAAAGACATTTATCAGGTCTGAGGAGGGAGCATTTGACTGAGGCCTCTGCTTAGAGGCAAAGATGGAGCCTTTAAATTACACACCTTGTGCTGCTCTTTAGTTTAGGACCTAAACTGGAACACACATCTCAGTATTTACTGCTTTTTATTAGGAGGAGCTGTTTGCGGTTGCTTACGGCTTTTACTCATTTTAATCACGCAAGATTTTAATCATCTAGGCTGAAATTAGGAAATGCACTCAAGATTTCAGGCGGTAAAGATCTTAGGGCTGTCCTCTCAGGTGCTATAACCAGGAAGGAAAGGATGGGATTTGCTTCTTAGTAAGCTGTAAACATCAAGCTAACGAAGACTTGCATAAATAAGCAATCCAAATGATAATGCAGAGACCACATGGCTTTACTTGTCCTCCCAGTGAGGAAAAGGGCGTTCCTCACTTGGGGAACACCAAATGGCTGCTCATTCAATCTTTCATTCATCTATCTGTTTCCTTCCTTCATGCTGAGTGAAGACCCCAGGGCACCTCCTGGGGGTGTCTTCCCCCTGTGCCTGGCACCCAACCTGAGAATACGCCAGGACCTCTGTGTACACCTCAGTCCCCACGGAGGCTGGTCCTTCGTGCATCTGATATCCAGCCTCACTGTGGTGTCAGAGGTTTTGGCAGGTCTCAAGCTGCTGAGGTCAAAGGCCGTTAAGATGCTGGGCCTTCTGCTACTAAATATCAAAAGCTCAGTTTTCAAGGCCCTGTCACAACTTTGTGTGGAAAGTAATTATCTTAAAAATGTGTAGGAACAAAGGGATTTTTTTTCCCCCTTTTAATCCTCTTGCATCTCAGTTTTGCATCTATAAGAAGAGAACAATATACTGCTGCTCATAAAAGTGAAGCTGTGTGTTGTGTTCCTCATGAATCATGCAAATGCCATGTGATGCCCCATATTCTAGTAAAGCCTACAAGGAAGCAAACAATGCTATTGTCAGAGCACAGCCACAACCAAGGCGGGAGGGAAAAGGCTGGGAGATTTTTCCAAGTGAGGAAATGCAAGTAAAGCACTGAGTAGTTGTTCTTCATGCAAATGTGCTTCCCCCCCTCCCCTGCTTTCAGTGAATGAAGCAGGGGATCCTGAGGAAATATGGTTTATGAGAAGTACAAGACTTAAATTCCCATGCATAGCAGTATGGAATTAAAGCAGCGATAATCACGGTGTTTCTGCACTTGGAGTACTAATTAAAACAAGATCTGCAGGTATCTTTCCTGCTGACTTCAAGCCTCAGGGTAGGCCTGGATAAAATGGCATGGTGAGATAGGTATTAGTGGTATCTGGGCATCCTCTTGGTAATACAGGTGACTTATAAATTCCCTTTTTTTTGACAGCCCACTCATGGCTGAGTCTGTGCTCGCAGCCTGTTTCTCAGGTCCCTGGTGCTGGCAGAGGCCGAATGGCCCTTCAAATCCTGCTGGGATTTGGGGGCATCAGAGGGAAGAGATGCACAGCAGAAGGGAGAGCTCCAACGTGACTCTTTTAGCCTCCCAATGAGCTCAAGTACAGGGTTTCAGGGTAGGAAGGGCTCCTCTGGTTTGTCCATTTTGGTCCTGTCCTCTCCCAGATTTCCCCATCACGTAACCAGTTCCATAAATGCTCATAAATTTGGGATGCTCGGCAGTTGAGTTCCCAGGCACATTGCCTGTTTGATGCTGAAATATTTTAATTTGATCTCCCTCTCGAATATTCTGCTCACACAATGGAAAGTTTTGACAGTCGTTATCCTTGAGGCTGCTCAAGTGAGGATGTTGCCATTGTGCTGCCGTGAAGGCTGCCGATGAGAAGAGGTGGGATGACTCAGGCTTATTAGAAGGTATTAAACCACTTCATCTTCTATGCCTACAAGCAAAACCTGGGGAAGGCTGTGGGTGGCTGTAATGTTGGTGTCTTTTTTTTTTTTTTTTTTCTTTGTATTTCTGTTGCTCAATCAACATTAATGCACCATAGGACAGTTGGAGATTTTTTTTTTTTTTTATCTGGAGCTGTGAAAGTGTTAGTTCCCCTCAAATCTCATCTTTTTTTTTTTTTTCTTTTTTTTTTTTTTTCTCCTTTGTACCACCACTGACTGGCATCATCTGCTCAGCTCTTGGAGGGTTTTGAACCCAATTATGACAACTGTCTCTTGCTGCCTTTGTTTTCTGTGCACAATTCTGATATTCCCACTGGTTTAGATTAAATTAGCCTAAATCCAATATCTAGCCTTAGCAAATCTAAGCCTCGATATGGGTAAAAACATTCCTACTTTTTAATATGAGAATTGTCTTGCTGACTTAGGAACTTTGTGGGCTTTTGCAAGCAGTCATCTTGTTTTCTGTATGACCTCTGAAGATGTTCTTGCACTTTCTGCTCTTCTCTCGCGTTCTTCTTTGCACAAGATGTGTAGTTCACGGTTTAGCACCTTGGTTTCACGGTTCATTAAAAAATTGGCTTGTCCTTACTGTTTTTACTTGAGCAACTTTTTTTTTTTTTTTTTTTTTTTTTTTTTTTTTTTTACACTTAACCTAAATTAGGACCAGGCCCTAAAACATCAGGGTCTTATGACTGCAGAACAGAACTGCTTTTCTCCTTTCCACCCAAACCCTCCAAAATTAATACTGCGTGAAATTAAACTTTGGTCCAAAATGCAGGAGGGAAAGATTTCTTTTTATGAAGATTTTCTGTTAGAATATCTTCTCGTGCCAAGTGCAAAAGAAATATTTTTGAAACAACTTAGGGAGATCAGACTTGTTGTTTCAAACTAGGAGATTTAAATACGTACATAATATTTTTAAGCTTGTCTTCCTTCTTTTATTAATCCTCCGAGGCAATTCTGTGATTTGATCTGGATTTACAAATAACTTCAGTTGAGAAAAGAAGTTGTTTTTTCAGAGAAATATTTTATTCATAAAAAGGCTCACTTGGCTCTCACAAGGTAGCATATGGGCCTGTGTAATTCCTTTCCGTGGGATGCGTTTAACCCTGGGTGATGAGCACGCTGTCAGCGCTTAATAATTCAGTGGAGAATGTGTCTGGAATGCTGTTGTTGGGATCTCAGTGTATTTTGTACTTATCTGCAACAGACCCTTCCCTGAGGAAGCTGGGCTGCCTTGGGAGCTGGCTCCCTGCTGCAGGTTTCTCTTGTTGCCCAAAGTCCCTTTTTGTGCTCTCCGGTTGACAGCCCACAAAAAACACCTGCCAAGGAGCCCTGTATAGCAGAAACAATCTTCAAACCTCAGGCTACCATAAACTGAGCAATAAGCGTGCTCTTCATTGCTGAACCAGGCTTCCTTTAAAATTCCTTACTGCCTCCTTATTGCTTATTACCCTCCCATAGAGATCAGGAGGTGGGGGAATGATATAATTTTTGGTAGTAAACTGGAGAAATGATGACCACGGGGTTCCCCATCCCTTAAGAACATCTTGCTGTGCTGCGTTGGAAGCTACGCTAACCCATAGGCCTGGCCAGCTGTACTTCAGAGCATGCAATTATATTAATTTTAATGACTGAAGAAATGAAGGATACTTGGACAGCTGAAGTTCTAATACAATACGTAAGACTGAATGAAAAAAAATTAATTTTAAATGGTTTGCAGACATACAAAAGGTTCATTCGTTGCGTATAACATGCTCAGTAAAATAATATCCTTTAATGTGCTGAACTCTTCATGCTTTTCATGAGGCTGCATCTAATTGTGCTGCTCAGAGTTGACTAATTCTGCACTGCTTTCCTTTGAGAGAAATAGCATTTCCAGACATGACTAACACTCTAAGTAGACATTAATTCTTAATTAATTCTGAATGAAAATTAAACTTCTGTACCGTATATATCAAGCTGAATAGCATAGAGAATATATACACTCAGGTCATTTATTTTGAAATTAATGTTAAACGTTAGGGGAAAAAAAAAAAAAAAAAACACCTTAAAATGATAGCAGCAGCCAAACCATTTACTAATATAAATATTGGGTTTCTGGTCATCTACGTGTTAATGTTTTATAATAAGACTTTGTTTTTATTTATACTGCATGATAAAACCCAGCTTTTAGGAACATTTTGCATCTGAACATTAAGAATGAGCTCACAATCGTACCAATGTGAATGATCCTCTGCTATTTATGTTTGCCAAGAATATGTAACCTAACAGCCTTTGGTTTTGGTTCACCTTAATTAAAGGAGGTGGGGAACTTGTTCTCCACATAGGCGTTTCCAGGGGAGCTGAATTAAAGCTTTCTGGGGTGAAGCTGACCTTTTGCTCAAGCAGCAAGAAATCTTATTTTATGGGTTTTGTGGGCTCCTAGAGGTAACCCATCAGGCAGACTGTAGCCTGTCCTACAGCCGTGTTTTGTTGCGGTTGTGGTTACAGAATAGGCCGTAATAACCTGGGTTAGCAGACCTACATTTAGAGTGGGTCAGCTCAATACCGTATCTTCTTGTCCAAGCTGGATCTAGCTCTGTCAGCACTTGGGGCCTCAGGGACGTGGTGCATGAGAGCATCCTCCTTAGCATCAGGAGGACAGGTTTGGCAACCAGTATTTGACTGGGAGTCCTGGTCCCACTTGCCTGCTGAAAGCATTTGGTCAGCTTTAGTCCCATGCAATCTTTCTGCAGTAATTATGTGCTTATGGTCACTAAGAGGCAGTTAAACACTGCACAAGTATATTGGTACCTTCCTGCAGATAAAATTTCAAGTCAATAAATTCACTCTGTTTTCATTCAGAACAATGACTATAAAGAGCAGAAATACCAAGAACACTTGGTGAATATTAATAGGAAAATATATGTATGTCTCATTCGCATATACCCCACAATGCATGTGCCAAAACAATTGGTGGGACATCTTGATGTCTACTTCTGAGGAAAATCCAGCTTTATCAGCCCTGCGTGCCTTTGATCCTTGCATCAGAAGTGATAAGTAATGAATGCTGGAAGAGGCTCTGTGGGCATTTTACATACAGCAGAATATGAAAGGAAGCAGTGTCTTTGAAGGAAGGCACGAGTTCAATACAAATTGTTTGTTAACATAAGAAGGGGGTAAATTAGTTTAATTCAATATGTAATATAGTGAGAAAGGCCGTGAAAACCAAATGAAAATTGCTGTGACAAATTATGCGTATTGATGGTGTGGAAAGTGCCAGAAAAGGTGGAGCATGGGATCTTCAGGAAGGGGCTAGCTTCTCTAGAAGGTGAGAATAAAGAAACCTTTCAGAGAATAGGCTAATAAGACGTTCAAAGACCCTGCAAAGACATTCTCAGAAATATTCCTTTTGAAGATCTGGAACTGAACCCAAATCCTACTGGGACGTTTTAGTGTGCAGGAGATTGAATTCATCATAAAGTTCATCCGTTTGCAGCTTTTGAGGATCAGACTGAGCAGCTGTTTTTCTCTTTAGTCTTTCGTTCTTTTTTATTATTTTTTCTTTTATTGGAGGCTGGGACCTGGCATTATGTATCTCCTGGGCAGCAGTCACTGGACGTAGGTTTACCAGATCCCATGTGGTAACTAGAGATGAGTGATGTCCTCAAATGAAACCTAATGAAGAGCTCAGGAGGGGAACCTGGCCTGCTCAAAGGCCTTCCCACCTATTCCTTAAACATGGAACTACACAGAATTCAGCGGCTGTCTGCCTGCCAGCCTGGAGACAATACAATTCTTTCCAAGCCCCTGACCAATTTCTTGTTCATCTCTGGAATTGGTTGTTCCTGCCTCTCGCATTCAGTCTGTTAGAATAAAGACAGATGAATTTAAAACTATAATTTCGATGCAGCTCTAGCTTCTCGGCTGGTAATCAGGACACAATGTACTGCTGAGGATGCACGCTGCATTATGCAACTCGTTCAGCCTGTAATTATCCCTGACTCCCCCCTCTCGTAGCAGAAGAGCTACAGAAACTGACGTGGCCATTCCAGGTTGTGCAGCTCCTGCTGCTTGCTAACGGCCGAGGTAACAAACTGTATTGGTGGTGGCGAGCTGGGGTTCAGGGATACAAAGGTTGTTAAAATCCAAGTTAGTTTATTTTCAGGGTTCTTGTGAACATGTCAAAAATCTAATGTTTACAGCTCAGGAGCAGGATTCGTGCAGTCAGGCTCTTATAATGTTCCTGGGAGTGAGTGCTAAAATGCTTTAAACCTTCCCTTTCCTCCTGGCTCTTTGGTCAAAGTTGACCTAGGAGGTTGCTTGAAACATTAAATGGTTCCAATACCCATTTGATACAGGGTTGTTCAAGGTCAGCTGAGTGATGGATTAAAGGAAAGAGGGGAAGAAAGTTTTATGGGCTGCTAGTGGCAGTATGGAAAAGTAAGCGTATTTAGCAGGTATAGCCAGAAGAAAGTATTTGACTTCCAGGAGGAGATCCCAACCACCAGCCACTGGGGCTGTTCCTGTAGCTGGGGGCACAGCTGGCTGGGGGCAAATCATCGGAGCTGCCATAGTGCGACCTGCTTTGTCCTCCTGCCCATACCTGCTGCAGTTATCCTATCCTTTCCTGTCCTGCTGGATTTCATGCTGTCAACGTGCCAAGTTCATCAGCCTGCTGCTTGGGAAAAAATTCCTCCTTTCAACCCCAAACATGGGTGCTGATGTTGGTGGAAGACGTATATAACATGTCCTAGGAACCAGGAGGTAATTTAGTGTCCTTGAGAAGTTTTTGGATCAGGTAGTGATGATGGGTGTGGGGCTTCCTGCAACTTCTTAAATAAACAAAATTAGTGCAGCCTTCCCCTGCACGTAGTACTAATATGGGTAATCACATTTCTGTGTAATTTAGGCTCCACTAAATTCAGTTTGTTTTTCAAGACTCTGAAATATTCAACATTATTGATTTCCATTTTCTCCTACTGTATTTCCAAACTGTAAACCAGGAGCTGTTGCCAAATTCTGTTCCTTCAGTCAGTACTGCTACGAGGACTCACCCTTGTTTCCTTAGCGCACGATGTCCGAGAATGCTGTTCCCCAGGCGGGAGGATCCTAGGAGCCAGGAGGTCACTGCTTTATGGCAAAAGGCATTTTCCCATTGCCATCAGGTGGCAATTTTTATTTTAAAAGTGGATGGTCTGTGTGTGTTTGGATCTAGGCTTCCCCCCCACCCCATGGATTAAACAAAATATATGACAACTCTAACATGTGATGCAAGGTTTCTTCTCATGGATTGTGAGCCCTGTAACCTTGGGTTAGGTTCTGCTTTCATTTACATTTATTTAGATTTTGCATAATGACAATAGCTACCAGCTAATTCTCTGCTGAATGCAATCGAAGTTAGACGAGTCAGGATGTTCTCAATGAGCCTTTTACCTTTCTGATACTGAATCAATTTGGCATTGTGAATGTCAAAAGCATTGATTAGCATGGCATTAACTATGGTATTATAAGTAAATGAAACATGAAATTTTTACCTTAATTTGTGTTTAAAAAAAAATAAAAATACCCGAAGCACAGTACTATTAGACAATTAAGCTTAGTGAGAGACTTAAAACTTAAAGTGTGGACTTTTACTCTGTTTTTATAACTAAAATGTGTCAAGGCTAGAAGGGAAAAAAGCAGTGTAACAGGATTTTTTTTTAATGCAGTGAAGGTTCATTGAAACATAAACGTTATTAGCGGTGGTTATTAACCAGAACATACCTGCTTTGATGGAGAAATAATTATTTTCAGGTAACCAAATATTAAGCAAATGATCACTCCATTAAATTATGATAAACATCAATAAAATATCACTTTGAAATTGTTAAGTGACAGGAGGAAACAAAGCATTGCAACCTCCTGAAAGAGGTACGCTTCTCTGTTCTAAAAATAACTGCACTTTGGGATCAGGCTTTGGGTAGGTCTTGTGAGATAAGTGTTTACCTGCTTTTGGGTCTCAGATGCAACCAATGCCTTTGGCACTATGGGGCTGAACTTTACACACAAACGCAGACTGATCCAAAATTTCAGAAATTCAATGGAACTGTTTCATTGATTTCCAGCAATGTCTTCACCTGAATTTAATTTGCATGTAGTTGTTGAATTGTAGCCAAGGGTACTTGACTGGCTATAGGAAAGGTGAGTTTCTCCCTTCATCTGCATGAGGTTGCTATCTGTACGCTGCCAAGAGAATTTCTAAAGTAAGTGAGACAAAAGAAGACAACTTAGGAACCTAGGCTTGGCTGTCTTGCTTTGAATATTTACAATGGCAAAAAGATAAAAGTGACTCTTAACACCCCTCCGTGGCAGGGGGGCTGGCATTAAATGATCTTTAAGGTCCCTTCCAACCCATTCCATGAATGACAGAAGCGTTGCTGTGCTGCCTTTAAAAAAAATAAAATAAAATAAAAAATTACCATATAGAAACCAAACCTGCAAGGACTGTTTACCTATGAACCCTGTATGGGCTCCCCTCCATAAACTCCTCCTCTGGGTATAATTATGGTATTTGACTTTTAAATCTCTACATGTGCCAGCACGATGATGACTGGAGTAATAATTGAAAAGTCTGATGTTACCTAGCAATGATGCAGTTTGTGCTTTACCGCTGTGTTCTGATGTTATGCTTAATAAAAGATGACAAGACTTGCTTTAAGTCTTAATCCATCAGCAGTACTATAATCTACTCAGGTGAGCTGTATTTTCCTTCTTGCACAGATAAATGGCATAAAAATTGGTTCATTTGGAGAAACTTGTTCTGGGAACAATTACTATGCATACTGGTTTGTTTTTGTCCTCTGTATCTGGCCTAGTTTCAAAAAAAACTTATTCAGTGAGCAATTTCAGGTTGCCATAATTAGGAAGGGTTGCTCTTTGAAGAGAGAGGGAGGTCACCTTTCTTCTTGCTGAGAGGCAAGTGCATGTCAGGGCCTAGGGGACCAGCCACGGTTTCCATGGACAGGTTTGATCTCTGCATGGACCCATCTCCTGGGATGAGGTGCAGGGCACTTGTGGTTTTTCATCCCCATTCCTTGCTATTTTGGTGGTAAACTCTCCAGGGCAAAGACTGCCCTTCCCATGTGCATGCGAGGCAAACAAGTACCAGCAGCCAGAGGTTTGTAAATGATGGTCACTTATTTCTGGCTGGTGGTGCCAAGGTACTGAGTGGAGAGCAAAGCCCATTGCTACCTGAAAAGCTGACTGCCTTCCAGCAGAGATGGCTTAAGGCTTTGTGGCAGCCCTGAACTTTGCTGCCCGAAAGCAGGTAAAGGGGAGGGAAGGGGAAAAGGGACAACGTGGCAAGTAAGGGCCGATCATGGTGCTCCGTGAGGAACCCCTGCTCCTCCTCCAGCATAAGTGATGGGTTGAGATGCTCTGGTCTTGATCCACCAATGCAGCAGTAGTATGAAACTTGGTTTTGTGCACAGAAACATACCCATAGCTTGTAAATCTGATGCAGGGCATAACACCTGTCTTCCTTTCCCCCCAAAACTGTTGTGCTGGTTGGAAAACCACAAACACCTGGGGAAACCAGACAGCCTGTTACATCGGAGCTTAGCCATGGGTGGCATCACCTCTTAAAGCTATGGAGAGTAACTTCGTGTTACCAGCACGGCCTAGTCATTGTCCAGCTACAGCTCCTGCTGTCGGCTTCCTGAACAAAAGATGGAATTTTAGAGATGTATATGAAAAGTGAATTATTTTTCCAAACGTTAAGCTTTTAGTATCTGTTTGTTTGACCTTCAGCTCAGTCAGAACTGGCGTGAAGTCAACCTCCTGCTAAATGAATACAGCCTATTGATTTCAGGCAGACTTACACCAGTTTGAATATGTTTAAAAGGCATTCCTTCAGCTTTCTGAAGCTTATAAATCAAAGAATTGTAAGGCTGTTGGGTGTGGGTTACCGGGACAAGATATTGCAAATAAAAGTCCTTTGTGTGGATGTTTCTTAGCAGATAATATTTTTCATGTGATAAGGTCAGATCCTGGGTTAGAAGCCTAATCCACATGGCTGTCTGGGCTGTCAGTTAATATTTTTATTTCAGTTTTCACTTTTGTGGTTTTTTTTTTTTTTTTAGAGTAGAACCAGTCAAGACTTGTTGACTAAAAAGCAAAAATACAAAAGTTTCAAGTGTGCTTCAGTCAGTTGGGTTAAAAAATAAATAAATAAAAAATCACATCTAAAAAATATAATTGAAGATTTTATTCTTGTAACTTCTTTATGGAAAAAATATTGGTTTTCTGACCTACTCTTTTGAGCATAGGATCTTTGCGTGGCATTCCACTTTCCTAGAAGTGACTGAGTTTCAGTGGCAAAAGGATATATTAAGCATTCAGGATACTCTTGAGTTGTGCCCGGTCTCATATATAGTTACCGGGGCTGGCAGGTTAGAGTAAGCTGAGTGGTATTAAGGTCAGTATGTGGTAACTGAGAACATGATCCAACAGCTGTCAAACACATCTTTTTCGTTTGGTGGGGGGAAGGGGGCTCCTGCTGAATTCAGTGAGGTTTCCAACTATGATGTGATAGCGGTAGTTACATACTTAGCCTATTTAATCTTCTTGTATTTTTAGTATAATACTTCCCCTCTTGAACGCACCCATAAAATCTACTTGTTCTCTCTCTACATTTCAATATATGGCTTTAATTTTTAATCTTTTCTCCAATGACTCCCTTTTAAACTGAAACCAGACATTATTGTGTGTATTTATTTCATGCCTTTGGTGATCTTTGAAGCCTCAGTAAGAATTACATTCTGTGCTTCTCTTTTCTTCTTACTTTTAATCTATCACTCTATGGTCAGTCATTCTTCACAACCATCACTACAACCCTTTCTTGTCAATTTGTCCTGAACATGAGGTGACTTATTCAATTATCCCTCTTCCGATTGAAGTTTTCTCATCCACGTAATCAAGACAAGCTGACCAGCAGATGGGAATTAGCTACCTCCACGACTTCAACACAGGCTTTTCTCTTTGTTCCTTCACTACCTGGAAGGCTGTAACTAAATGAGTGTGAAATCCTCAAAAAATTGTCCAAAAAACTGTCTGTAACTGATAACAGCTTTGTTTCCTCTTTGTCGTTTGCAAGTATTTATGTTCTCCCATGGCAATACAGATCTGCTGGTCACGAAACACCTACAGATGTCATTCTGAAACTGCCCAGCCTTTAAGATGGCTGTAAACTCCACGTTGGACAATTTTCAGCACCATTTCCAGAATGTTCAAGTAAGTCTGCTTGATTTTTTTCTTCTTTTAATGATTCTGGTGTCTTCTAATCATTTACTCTATTTGATTTTTTCATGTCTTATAATAAAATGTGTGCTCACCATTAGAATTTAAGAACTCAAAGAAATGCTTAAATTGTGTTTAATAAGGTATTCATTGAACGGCATGTTTTCCAAATGGTACAAGATCATTTTAAAAGCTTAATGATGTTTGTTGGCCAAGTAATTAGTACATTATGCTGTGGGAGCTCAATAAAATTCGTAGCCAATGTTATTTAATATATGGCAGCCAACCACTATTTTAGTTGTATCGAACTGCTGGGATTGTGCTGCTTAGAGGCCAGCAATGGCTGCGAGGCTGGAAATGTGGCATTCATGGTTCGGTTCATTTAATGAGGCATTGAAAACATTCAGAGATGACACTGAACACCTTTCTGAAATGCAGCCGTTGGCTGGTCGGCTTGGAGAAGTGTGAATTTGTTCCAGAGTGGGACTTAAAAGTGCAAAAGATACTGTGAAAATAGTACCTCTTTATTTTGGCTGAAGAGCTCCAGTGTGGAAAAAGTAACTCTGGTCTTGTTCTTCTTGGAAGAGCCTTGTAATAGTGAGGATCTGCTGGGAGCTGTGTGTCAGCTGTCTCGTTTGGAAGAAACATGATTTTGGGACACAAGTGGAAGATTAGATCACTTAATTAAACACTCTGCTGATAAGAGTAGAAATGCATTGCTCCAGTGTGTTGTAAGCTTCGAAAGTTAAGCTCTGAGCATTAATATAGAACATGTTTAAATATGAACCGTGGCCTGGCAGGATGAACAGGAGGATGTGAGTGGCATGGCTTTGGTATGGTGTTGTGTTTGGGCACAAAATGGTATTTTCCAAAACGCTACTTGGAATCCATAGCCTCTCTGTAAAAGATAATTTAAGCACATGATCTCTAAGTGTATTGACACTTAAATAAAGCCTGACCTCTGAGTGCTTGAAGGGCAGCTTTGCAAAGGAATTCAAATGTTGATTTTTAACTTTGGGAATATGTAACTGGACAGAATGCCTACTTCTGTTGATTTCATATTATTTCCCTCTAAATTGCACTTGCTGTTCTCCTTAGATTAATATGTAGTAGGCAACTTTATTATTTTGGTCAAACTTATTCTTCCCAATGTAAGGGCATGCACTTAACACAGTTGTACCCAAAAAAAGATGTGACATTTTGCTTTTCTTTCTAGAAAAGAAAGGGGTGGGGGAATCAACCACCCTTAGATTGCCTGTTTTGTACTCTTTAATCTCTGCATTTTAAGACACACAGAGAGTATCAGATTCTTAAAAGTCCTCATTACTCTGTGTTTGTCAGCTTGAACAGTCTCTGCCATTAGCTTCTAAATGATTCCAGTCTTTCTATAACTGACTGGAGTGTTCCTCATTTACTGTTCCCTAGGCTTTAACACCATCAACTTATAAGCACTTCTTAATTTGCTTCCTGTTCTAATGTTTTTGTGTTCTGGACTAGTTTTCTCCCTCTGTTCTGCTTCTTGCAATTTTGCAGGTATTTACTATTGACCTTGAATTAGTTTTTTATTTAAAACAAACAGTGTAATTCTCAATTAAAAGAACCTGGGCAGTCTTTGTGATATCATTGTACAATTAAGCGATATGTGACTGTTGCAGACATAGCACTTTCTGCCATCCTCTGCTTCCAAACTTCTGACGTGTGAGGCACAAATAAAGTAACATCGTTCCAGCACCAGCCATCCCACTCCTTGCAGCCACTGCGCTGCTGGCTTGTTTCTAGTGTTTTCACAGAATAGCCATTTAATACTGTCTACAGTAGTCCGGGCTTTCAAGAGATCAGTTATCAGCAGTCATCTGACAAGGATTTTAGGCTGATACTTAAGTTCCTGCTGGCACTGTCAGCAGTACAACAGCAAGCATAGGGATGCTGTTGAAGACCGCTTACCAAAACTAGCCTGGTGCCCCTGGTATCAAGCTGCCAAGCAGCTGCCATCGCTCCTGGACCAGGCTCATCTCGTGGTGTAACAGATGCTGTTATCAAGATGGTTGATGTGGCTGCCTGTTTGTATCCCTCCTTGGGTCTTTCATAATCTCTGGGAAGGAAAGCTCTCCATAGGTCAGCAAATCTCTACTAAACCCTGATGAGCAATATCTTCCTACACTCATGGCTGGATCCTGTTGCTGGCAGATAAGATCTTGCCAGTGCTAGAAAGATAAACGTGAGCTTCAGAAAGTGCCTCACTGAAGGATCAGTGGTTTTTATCCACCGTAAAAATGGGTGTTGAGTTTGGAATGGGGTGTATCGGGGTTAAAGAGGAAAGGACGCTGGGGACTAGAACTGCTGCTCGCCTGCATCTGGTGGGAACAGCAGAGGAGGGTGGAAATCTGCCTATGGAGGCAAGAGTTAACCTTTGACTGCTGGGTGACAGAAAGGGCTCTTCTAGCTTAAACTCTCCTAAATCTCAGCAGGCTGCAAACATGACAATGAGTTTGTTTAGCTAGTAAGCTGGGCTGGTTTTGTGTTGCTATTGTGGTACCATTAATTGCATTAGAAATAGGAGATGTTACAGAAGCTAAACAGAGAGACAAGCCCTTGTTCCACAGAGGGATGAAGGTAACAAGGGATCATGGCAGGAGAGAGGGTGGGAACTGCTGAGGACAGTGCAACTGAATGGCAGAACTGTCAGCTCTTCAGCTGCATTTAGCTGCTTAATTAACCAGGTGCTGGTGATTATATCTGTTACAGCAGAAGATGTTTCCATAGTTTTCCTCGTTTCACTTGGCATAACTTTTTGGAACAGCAAACTCTGAGCCTCCCAAAACAGGGCACGTTGCATTATTTCTAATGATCATGCAACAATCAATATTATGTTGTACCAGTTTAAGGTTTTTACTTCTTGTAAAACTACACAGAAAAAAAAATATAACAAAAGAAGTCCAACAAACTTTTTCCAAACCAAAGTAAAAAAAAAAAAAAAAAAAAAAAAGTGGTGAGGATTTTTTTTTCCAAATAAGCCCTGGAACCATTTATCTGCAGGGAAGATATATAGCACACCAAGCTGCGAGTAGTGGCACTGTCCACTAATTCTTAAGTGAGCACAGTTTGTTGACAACCTTCTGATTAAACTTTCCTTCTTCCTTCCTTTCAGACCAATTTAAATCATAATATCGACAGAAACAATTTCTGTGAGGAAAGTGGAAAAGTTCATAGGGTGGTTGAAGTTGCATAGCCTTTCCCATTAATGTGCCTGGGTGTTCATTCAATTTATGTATTATTTATCTTGCCCCTGAGGTGTAACATGAATAACGTAAGGCACTCCTACTAGGCTTCTTGCATGTTGTGAAGAAGCAATATTCAAAATAGAACCAAGTTGCACACAGCAATTTACTGTGACAAGTTCACTGTTATAATTGTACACAAAATGCTGTCAAAATAAGCTTGCGTTTCTTTTATGGAAAAGCTGCTCAGAGGATAGAGTTGTGTTTCCAGCTCTAGCAAAGAGCTTTTCTTTGCCCTTAGGCTAATCACTTCAGCTATCTCTGCCTCCATTTTCACTCTCATCTTTCTCTCCTTTAATATTTTGGCCAAACACAGCGGTGCTGGGACTCTTTGCTTGTGCTTATACCCACACCATGACCCTACTGCCTTCAGCCTTTGCTGTGACCCCTTGGCACAGCAAATGGGAACAGCCAGCACACTCACCTCTCCTTGCAGTGAGGCTGCAGGACTGCTAACAACCTGTATCCGTTGAGGTGTCAGCCTCTCTGTGACACAGAAATCAGCATCTCTGCAGGGTGAAGCGGTGCCCCCACATGTTATCACCTCCAGGCCAGGGTGTGTAAAGCAGGTACGCAGCGACACTGTGGGAATTAACTGCCCACTGGAAAAGGGCCATGAAGGGATGTGCCTTCATGCTCTCGTGGAGCCAGCTGATGGGAGCAGGGCTGCATAAGATGAATTGAAAGCTAGCAGTGCCATGAGCAAAGCAATAAACATCACTGCTGATTTTGGTGGGCCTGCTTCCCTCGCTCTGACCAGTGACCCGTGCAGGAGCAGGTCTCTTTGCTGGCTCGTCCTCCGGAGGGCTCCTTGTGAGCCAGTGCCAGAGGAAAGTATTGCACAGCACTGACATCACAGCTGGAAAAGGGAAAATGCTGCTTTTTGTGAACAAGCCAAGGATTTGAAAGAGACAGGGCAAGGACATGCAGTAAGCTGAACACTGCAATTTCTCCTTGCTGGTAACCAGAGGTATGACACAATCCCTGGGCTGAGTAGTGCTCCCGGTCATGCACAAGTTTCTCTACCAGAAGAAACGAGGTTACTGCAGATTTATGCCAGTGTTCCCAGGAGATTACTGTGTTTTGAAAAAAAAATCTTTGGAAACCATCACTGCAATGCCAGTGAGCTCATAAAAAGGATAAAATGTAAATATTATTGAGGACTAACGTAGCACAGACATCAGGATGATATTAAAGGAGTTTTTATTAGTAGCCTATCCAAAGATTTATATCCGTTGATCAATGTCTTTGCTAAATTAAATACATAAAATCTTTACTTGAGACATAACAAAAAGTCACGAACAATATCAGCATTCAGGCAGCCTCCGTGGCATTCAGCATGACAAACTGCGTAGGAAGCTCGTTGTCAGAGCCCTGTGATAGTGGAGATGGCTCCCTTCACAGCACAGAGATATTACTTATCTTTCTTAAAGGCTGAAAGGCTGCTAAAAAGAACAATCCCGTATATATTTTGTATTTGCATTAGAGGCACCAGCACGGCAGTTAAGTGCCTGAGGTTTTGTGTCTATTGCTCCTCCTAGGTTACGTGGGAGCGCTGCAACCTCCCCCCTCCAAGACACGAACAGAAACCTGAGCGAGTGTCACTGTTTAACGTGATGCCATGCACAAAAGGCTAGGGAACATTTTCTAAACCAGCTAAGTTCAGGATCTGTCCTAGGTTTACTACAAATGGCTAAATTTAACCCATGGAAGCATGCTTTGTCCAGAAGCCCAGACCTGAATGTGTGCCTCTCTTCTATCCCACACCAGCTGATGAAAAGGGGAAACCTGGTCACTTTGGGATGATGTATCAGAGAAGCAACAGACCCCCAAATGTTTATTGTGTTTATTTTGTTTACTTTGCATGCTTGGAGATTAGAAAGCTTCTAAAAGCACAGGGATCAATGTAATAACTTATGAAAATAATTGAGATGTTTGTTCTACTGATTTTACTGGGAAACCAATACCTTTGTGTCTATATGCATAGGGACGGGTGCTGCAAGATGTGCGCCTCGCTAAGCAAGTGCTGTGGCTGTGTGGGGCAGGCATGTACCTGAGAGTGCTTGGAGAAGCCAGGTACGTGACCAGCAGCGTTTGGCACATCCTTGGCAGGCCCTGCACTCAGCGTGGGCCTGGGCTCTTCTGAAGAGCCTTGGTGTGTCGGTGACTGGACACCTGAGACCAGTGAGGTTAAGTCTGAGCATAACAAGCTGAGGGGCCTGTTCGCCATATGAACCTGGAGGCTATTTCCACACCAGAGTTAGTGCAGGAGAAGGTATCAGTACGAGCATTATTCTGAGTTGTGATTCAGGAGCATTACTAAAAGCTGCAACGTGGAACGTGCCTGGAACCAGACTCCTGCAGTCCCTCCGGGTTGTCAGCATCGTCAGGGCTGTTACTTCGTATTTATCCAGTGTCGTTGCTCAAAGTCTGTGGAGTGTACCCATTGGATCAGAAAGATAGCGGCAGAAGAGAATAACAGGGGAAAGAGCACCGTGTGCTCTGCCAACCTGCAGCTGTGACCTTCCTGCTTACTACATATATATATTTTTTTACATTTGTTAGAGGAATGAAGCAGCAAATCACCAACAATAACAGAAAAATCAATACCCGCCTCTGCTTCTTTTGTGAGATCTGGAACACGGCCTCAATCTGTCAGACTGAATTACAGGGGCTGTGGGTGTCAGCGAGGGCTCAAGCAAGCTGGCGTGCCGCGCTGCTCATTGATAAAAGGCTGAGGTCTGTACGAGTGCCACCAGCACCGCCGCCTCCAGGAGGTGTGGAGGGACCACTGACCTTTCAGATGAAAGGCAGGTCGTGCAGCAATGGATGTGCTTGCTTGCACTTTGCATGTAAGATTGCACTAATCTCTGGAATAAAAAGGGTAAACAGTTTGACAAATACAAGGCTCTGGGGCATTACCTTGCTAATGGATATTAAATCAGATGGCTGTATTTGAATGGAAGGTGATATATCAACACAGGAATGTCATCCTAAAATAGGCCATTGATCCACTAGCTGAGAATCCAGTCTTTGACAAAGGTCAATGCATCAGAGAGAGGAGCAACCTCTTCCAAACTCATCATTTTCCAAGGCAACAATAAAAGGCTGTATCAGTATAAAGAAGAAAGCTTCTTCTTGACTCCAGATGGTAATTAGTTTATACCCTGGAGCATGAAGATTAACATCCCTTATCGCTTTTAATTTTGCCAGTGGACCATAGGCTACTGCAATGAGCTTTTGAATCTTGGAGTAATATACCCTGTGATTTTTTTGGCTTACAGAAAGGAGCTGGTGCAGAAGTCCAGCATGGTCTTTGTGTTGTGCCACTGCTATTTCTGCAAAGAGACCAGGCAGGACAGCAGCTTATGCCAGTGGAGGAAGAGGGTTGTGACCAGCAGTGTTGTCAAGGGAGCAGAGTGGAGCTTGGGCTCTGTGCCTGGCAAACATTGGCCCTGCTTCCAGAGCCACCTGGCTGTGTCCTGGCAGGCAGGGGCTCAGCACCCAGCTTCCCTGTCCCCTTTGCCCAGGCTGGGGCAGGCAGTGCCAGCTCAGTGCCTCTTGGGCTGTTGTTGCTGATGTGCCCCTGCTCAGCAAGGCACTGCTGACTCGCCCCAGATATCATTCCTGTTGTGGGATAGAGCTGCCCATCCTATTCCAGAAATCCCCTCAGACTTCTGAAGTTCTTCAGCTGCTTGACTGTGCAACTCACTCCTCCTTCTTTGGCCTCTCCCTCTTTGTCAGTAGCTTTCTTGTTTCCATCTACTTCTCAAGGATCCTTTTCTAAGCCTCCTTTTATGAGCGTTGTTAAGCCTAATCCGGACAGAAAACAACCAACAGCTCCCATAAGAGCCATGTATAGACCAATACCTCCTGTTTCATCTTCTGCTTTCAACTAAAATGTTCCCTTACTACTTTATTTCAAAATGTGCTTTGAGGGCATGAATACGGCAGGATTCCACACTTTTACAAAAAAAAAAAAAAAAAGTCATTCTTCCTGAGCTCTGAGTAGGCACCAGTTAATTTCACAGGCTGGTTATAAACTATGTTCAATAGGAAAAGTCCTTCCTTTAATCCGTATCAGACTTTGCAGCCTTTCTAATTTCACGAAATGTCTCCTTATTCTTGTCCTGTTCTGTAGGTAGAATAGGAAAATCCAAGGGACTTTCATTGCCTTGTTCATTATTTCGTATGCCTTTGTCATTCTACATCCATGCAGCAATGAAATATCGTTAATAAGGGAGCAGAAGCCTTTTGTTGAGAAGTAGAGCCGATCGCAATAGACACGTAACTAATAATATGTGGTTAAGATGGATAGTGATTTGGACCAGCGCTAGCTCCTGAGCAAGCAGAGAGGAGCATACTGTTTTTCCTGATGAAAAGAGCCAATGCCATAAAGGGAGTGAAATAAAGATGAACATCCATCCACCAAGAGGAAAAATGTCCCCCTTTTTGAGATTGTATTCACTTCTATGCCCAGTATGCCCAGTACCCTCCTTTATTTATTTATTTTTTTTTCCTTTCTTGTTTCAATTCTCAGTGTAGCTGCGAATGTCGTGTGAAGGCTTATTCTTGCAGTATCCTCATTTTCAAGACTCTTACAGTGGCAAAGTGCAAAAGCCTTGATGATTTCACATAGTCAATGGATCTAGACACGTCTCTGAACTTTTCTGTCTGAACCAGACCTAAATTTGCAACCTTCATTACTGACCTCATTCAGCTTCCCATGAAGTCAGCTGGAATCCTGCCATTTAAGTCAGCGTGACCACGCAGAGGCTCATAGACCTGTCATAGACCTGCGTAGGTTTGTACTGACTTGCTTTTTGGGTAGCATCATTAGAAAGGTTTCCTCACAGCCCCAGAGAGGCGATGACAAGCAATAGGTATTTACAGTAATACTTTACAAAAGAGATCACACATCCTGTGAGTGTTTGGATTTTCACAGAGGGCTATGGTTAAAAGCCAAGAGCTGTACTTCAGGAAATATGAATTTATAGTTTCTACCCCAAGATCTCAAAATCATGGCACAGCTGGGGCTGAAGCTGGAAGTTAGACTACACTGCTGTCTGAAACCCAATATGAGAAGTCTTCAGTCAGAGGGAGATACAGGTGTCTACAGATGTTATCCCGTGGATATATGGGCATCTACAGCAAACAAGAAACTCTCAAATCTAGATAGAACTGAAATTCCTATTTGAAACCTGCATTTCTGGGGGGAGAGTCAGAAAACTGGCTGCTATGAAGTGTTGGGGAAACTCCTGCATAACCAGAGGCGAGGTAACGCTCAGTGCCTGGGACCTACTGCCTGAGTTGTGGAGAAATGAAGGAAAATGGGATTTGGGAAGGTGGGGCTCCAGACTGGTGGGCAGTCAGCCTGGCAGGTGGGTTGCTGGCACCTCGTACACAAGATATTCAGTATGTTTCCACGATACAGTTTCCTGATTTGTCTTGTTGATGCAATCAATGTCTTTCTGCAAAATGACTTTGTTCATTGAGCCAATATTCTTTGTAGGTACAATATTTTTTTTCCATCTCAGTTTCAGAGGTTGCTGCAGCGCAGCTTTTAGGTGGTGAAGTTTTCTGCTAAGGTTACATGAGATGCAACTGGAGGTCTATTTCAGGCACAGCTAAGGATGCTTCATGGAGGCAAAAGCTGTTTTGCTTGATCATTCCCTGCTACTAATTTGCCAATGTCTTATCAGCCATTATAATGTCAGCAGACAGCCAGGCATGTACACGGCCTGTCAACTCAGAAATGTACTAAGGATCAGCTTTGGAAAAGGATTATGCTGAATTTTCTTTTCATCTGTATTTATGAGTTTTTTGGCCTGGTTACGCACTGTGCCAATCTTGTGCTGCCCAGAGGGAATATGAACCACAGCATTCTTCTTGCCAGCTATTTCCTGAATACCTGTGGTAACAGTTTCCAAAGGGCTGTGCAACTTATTTTTTCATCTAAATGGAAAAGTATTGCAGCAGCAGTGCTCACAGAAAACTGTAGGGAATTGAAGAAGAGTGAAGTTGCTGCAAATCGAAGAAGTAGGAAAAAATGACTTACCCCTGCCTAGAAAATAAGCCACAGCAGACTCTTTTAAATGAAGCATACAAATATGCAAATGCCAGTGTGGCTGCATGCCTTTTGCAATTGTTTGTGAGCATGGTTTCCTTTGGCAAAGACATTCACATGGCATGAGCCACAACCAGTCAGTTTTATAAGAGTGTGCAGCTTTGCACAGTGATGGCGAGGCACACTTGTGCAGCAGGCATATCTGCTGGATGTCTGTTGCTGTTTCCTACACAGCATCCATGTAGCATCTCCGTAGCTCAAGAATAGTGACTACAATTCACATTCACCATGTACTGCATGCTGAATAATTCACAATCCAAACTATTTGTCCTGCACATCAGGTAAGCTGGTAAATACAAATAGAAGCACCCTATGTAGCAGAGAGAACCAGCTGACAGGGATGCATCAGGGGTGTGTGAGTTACACCAGGACTGTCATGCGTAGCAAAAGGAAGGTAAAAAGGGTTGCCTCTCATTCACCCATATGGGCTTTTGAAGTCAAGCTGTGGTTGGCGGCTCCAGGAACAAATCTGTGGCACAGAGCTTGGGAGGGCTGTGGTTTTACTCATGCCTCTACTTCATTTTTAAAGAGGTCACTTTGTCTGTTTATTTCCTTTTCCACCTTTTGTAGTTCAAATAGGAAGCCTCTGTACACTGGATGTCGTCCCAGTGACCAAAAGGGCTGCAGACACCCAGAGGAGGTGCTGGGTGCCGAAGACGTGCCAGGTGCCTGCAGAGAGGGAAGCAGGGCCATGGGAAGAGCTCGCTCTGATTGAGATGGGCAGGATGCCGTCGCCTCACAGCAGCCTGCTGTGTGGAGTTGTAGGAAGCCACAGGTCGCTGCTGTTGGGCCAGTTTAGGGCAGCAGGCTCTCCTCACTGCATTTTCACTGGCATGGAAGTGGATTGCCTGCGATGCCAAATCTGGAAACCTACAGTTCATGTAGCTATAGGAACATATGTCCGTACTGGCATACTGGTCCCTTTTTTTTTTTTTTTTTTTTTTTCTGAAAGCAGGTAGCTAGAGTAAATATAAGACAAGCAGAGAGCAAATGCATGTACAAAAAATAAAATAAAGCAGAAGATATTCCAGCGAGTACTTTGTCATCTCTGGGAGGTGCATGGTGCAGCTGTGAGTGGTTTGAGGTGGAGCAGAGACTGCCATTTCCTTGGGCTGACTCAGACCTCCCTGCACCACAGCTGAAAACCATGGTAGTTCACATTTTCTTTGAAAAAAAGCTTTCTTTATTTTGGTGTCAGAACCCCCTGCAGGAAATGCCGTCTGTACTGCATCTAGCAAAGTGAGCCTGTTGTGTGGTGTTGAAGTGGTCTTAACTGCTACGCAATGAAATGTAAATGATGAAGAGTTCACCAATGTATGTTATTGACAAACACAAAGCACGTAAGCTGCTTTGAGAGGAGCCTGTGGTGGAGCTGTGCATAGTGTCCCTGAGAGCAGGCCCAGCTCACGCAACCCGGGCTCTACCCAAATCCTCCAGATGAAAATAGCTGGTGGGTAGAGACAGGGTTTTCAAGTGAATACCATTTACATTTTTCTCCTCTGTTTTGCAAGAAGGTTGGGGTTTCCTATGCCAATTCTAGTAGCGTTTGGGTGAAGCCTTGGGTAGAGCAGCAGGAGCTGAGGACTTCCTACTTGGTTAGCCTCGCCTTTGGGGCACTCGCTTCGTTCCTGGCTTATTTAGGGAACCAAAGTGCAGTACATTTCTCATCTGGTTTTCATGCTGAACTAAGGCTTGTTGATGGTGCTGTTTCTCCTCCTGAGGGGTGTCCTAGGACAGGATGGCAGGACAGCCTCTGGTCTTCCTGCGGCACGTGAGGGGACTTCTGGTGGCTCAAAGCTGCACGAGGGACATAACATGAAAAGGCATTTGTGATACAGTTCACACTACAGTAGTTCTGTGAGCAGCAACAGGTTGTGGCTGGGAGAAATATTGCTTCTGTCAGCCTTGCATAATGGAAACGGTAATCAGCAGCCATTAGGTCAGGATGCATTGTCAATCCACAGCGAAGCAGAAAGGACTACATCTCGGGAAACCTTTTCATTAAGCAAAGAAAACCGATACCAGAGCTTGGCTCAGCCCAGCACTTTGTTTGTGGAGCGGAGTGAGGATAATGGCTGCGTTTGTTTTCTTTTCATCCATTTCTCCATGCGTGGTTATTTTGATTAGGAAACATCCACCTTTGACTCTAGACGAACAATTCTAAAAACTTTCTTCCAGCACTTATTATCTTATGTACACAATCAATACTTGTGTAAAGAACAAAGCTAGAGCATTAGTCAGGAAAAAATATTTTGTGTGACATGATTTAAAGCCATGGAATCTCAGTTGAAAAATATTATTTTTGTGTCTGCATACTCAGCTACAATCTTTTTTCTTTATGGTTTGTCTCAAAATAGGCACAAGTGATGCTCATGAGTAATACTGAGCTTGTGATTATCTCACTGTATATGTGCATTAACAACGTAATGCTGGATGCATGGGGCCCTGCATGTGGAGGGACTGAAGGCTGAAGGGTGTAGGGCAGTGATTTGACAGAAGGGATAATAAAACCTTTGTAGCAATGTTCTGTGGGGACAACAGAGTAATTAATGCTAAGTTTGGTTCGCTAACTAGAGATCATTACTGCACACTGGCATTGCAAATACCACTACTCCATTACCATGATGGGCTGATGAGGATGAAAACCAGTTGATGGATAAGTGGTCTCCTGCATGCCGTCATCAAATCTAGTAATTGCAGAATAAGTGGGGAATCGCTGCTACTCCTGTTGCTGAAGGATTTTCTCTCTCAATACTTCTGCTGCTGCCATTAAGCTGCTCTTAGCAGAGAGAAGGATCCTTCCCAGTCTTTATAGCCCTTCAGATTCCATCCATTTATCCTGCTTGCCACAAACCTTAGTTTATAGGGATATAATTAGGAGTTGCTCTTTCTTTCATGTTTATTGCATCAATAAACCTTCTCAGCTAAAAATAATTCATTTCAGGAGACAGAAGAGAAAACATTTTACTTGTACTGTTACAGGTGGCTTTGGGAAACTTTGATATTGTGGGTAATGAAACATAAAACATGAGTTCAAAGGGCGTGAACAGCAACCCTGTACGTTAAGTGCAATATCACTTCTTTCTCTTCCCTTGTGTAGTTGAGGTGGCACAGTGGTGGCACTTCCTCTCTGCAGCAGGTCCACCAGCTCTCCCATCTCTGAACTGTCTTCTCCAAGGCTGAAGTGCTCTTTGCGCCAATGTTGCTGGGATCCTTCAGTTTTGGTGCACAGACAACCACAGTCCTGCATTGCTGTGGACGTTGCTGTCGCCTGGATCAGGCTTGATTCAACGCATATGAATACGAGGAGCGAGTATGAACAAGAATGGGCATAGGAAGGATTTGTACTGGTATCAAGTACATGATGTATCCTTAATCCCAAAGTAAGTGATTTTTGTAGCTGGAAAAAGTCATCCCAAAGTTTCCAGTGAGCAAACCCTGGGGGATCCTGATTTTTGGCTTCTTTTTCTTGCACTGCAATCCCCTGTTGTTTGCTACTCTAACTACTTCTCTGTCTCTGGATATAAATAGCTCTTTTCACCACAGTAACTGAACATCATGAATAAAATGAGATTGTAAATTCCTATAGGGGACATCTAGCCCCCATCTGAGTGCTATATAAATAATGCTCCATCTAGAATGAAGGTGCTATAGAAATATGAGGCCGTTATCATGGTTACTTCTGCAGTAGGTACACCTGATATTGGGTGTAACTGCCACAAAAGTGTTTAACCAGTCCCTCATCGCAGAGCTCTAGAGCAATTCCTCCCCAGACTAGCTTTCTTCTCTCCTCGTGCATTTATCTCCCAGTCTTTTGGACCGCAGCTGTATGTTATGCTGTCAGCTTTATAGTTCTGTTCCACTATCACTCATAAGAAGTGTTATGCTTAGTCATAAAATTGCAGTGAAGAAAAAAAAAATTAGCTTATCTAGCATTATTAGGAAGCCTTCATAATGCCAGCACCTATCTGCTCAGCATTTCCTTTGGTTCCTCGTATATGAGCTATCACAAATCCGGGTTGCTGAGGAAAGATTTCTCTGGCAGAGAAGACTTTCATCCTTATCTGATGTATTTATTTTGGGGAAGAGGTCTATTCTCTAGGTTACTTCCTCCTTTTTTTATGATAGGTTTGGCCCTGGGCTGAGGTGTGGAAAACTAAAGTCAGTGCTAGTAATCCCAAGAATTCCTGTGTGAAGGTAAGAACCTCACTAACACAAAGCACAGCAACAGGCATGGAACAGAGCTGAGGCAGGCGTACAGCTCTGATGGGCAGACGGCATCGAGAGACAGAAAGCATTCTTATACATTTAAGCCTTTTTTTCCAAAGAGGACTAATCCAAAATGGGTACAGAGTATTGCTTTGACCTAGCTCAATTTGGGACTTTTTTTTTTTTTTTTAAGCTTGCAGGTTTCAATGATGTTGAGTCCCCACTTATATTCTCAGAATAATTTTGCCATTAATTTTCTAAGTTTTTTCTTTCTGGAAATGTTTCTTAACTAGATTAAAACTTCTGTCACCTTAGTTTAAATGCAAGATAGTGGGAAAAAATAATAAGTTCATTAGTCTACTTTAATATATATATTTTTTTCAATCTGAAAGTGATCATCTCAAAACCTTATTTCAATTATTTAGGAAAAAAATAAAGCAGAATGTGAAAAAAAATATTAAAATTTCATTTAACTGCAATTTTTAAAGTTCCGTTTTCCATTCTGGAATTAAAATAAACTCCCAAATTTATGGAGTTTTAAGCAAATGAAAGAGTTCTACCCCCTCTTCAGAGATTCTTCTCTAGAAAAGCAGTTGGTATGGAAACAATATCCAATTTTAGTTAGAGATTCAAAAGGTCTCAAAGAATCTGTAGAAGAGCCAAAAGGAAGGTGAAACCCTGAAGGAGGGATCTGAACCACTGCAAAAAGATTTAGACACTTGTCTAAACTGTGAGTCCTTGCTCTAAGTTCCTTATGGGCTTCTTGGATCCCCACCATCTTACTCTTCTTTTTCCCGTCATCGTGAAGCTATCTGTGCTGGAGGTGATACAATGGTCCATCTAACTTTCCTCACCTGGGGAATACTGGAAAGGGAGACACTGGCCATACAGTGAAATTTCCTTCATAGGTCAAAAAATAAAAAATAAAAATAAATAAAAAATAAGGGGAGGAAAAAAAAAAGCAGCTTTCATGGCTGATGTTCCAGCTTTGCAATTCTGCTGGAGACAAAGCAGCTTTTTCTAAGACTGGCTTAAAAAGAGGGGGAATGGTAAAAAGAGATGTCAAAATGTATCAAATGTGGTATTTGCTGGCCACCTCAGCCTTGAAGAATATTACTTTCCCTTTGTGTTTTGGCCATTATATCATCAAACTCTGGCATGCTTTCCACTGCCTGCAGGGATAACAAATACTGACAAGCCTGTACCTGGAGGCCTGAACCTTGCTTTAACTATTTAGTGTTGTGCAGTGATTAGACCATGTCTCTAGGCCCATTTACTCCATCAGATTAACACATCAGGCAAGAACACATACTTAGAGAGAAGTATATCCTGACAGATATAATCAAACAGCATTTAAATCAAGGGAGATGACTGTGACATTAATCTACCCTGGTAAAACAGCCCATTTAAATGAGTAGGAGGAGGGAGGTGGTACGAGTGAAGATAGATGGTGTGTTTAAGTAGAGAAATGAAATCTGTAGAATGACTTCAGTGGAGATAGTTTTGATTGAAGTCAAGTAGTAAAATGAACAAGTGAGAGAGATAAATTTCTTTAAGCCAGAGACACTTCAGAGGAAAAAAAAATGTGTGTATCAGGGATCTGTAACCTGCTCAGACCCACAGAGATCAATGGACTTGATGCAGATAAATTATCAACATAGAACAAAACAGCTTATATTCCTTGTGGAAGCATAAAAGTTGTTTTCCACCTTTTGCAGAACAAATCATTCAGCGTGAGTTTGAGTTAGCAGATTAAGGCCAACCAGATTATAAATAAGAGGATTTTTTTTTTTTTTTTCAGGCTAGAGACCAGTGTAAGTTGGCACTTGTGGAAGAAGAGAAATAAGGTAAAGCAAGTTCATAGATGAGAGAAAATTAATTGACAGTGTATTAAGAGGGTGATACCAAAAAAGCACTGCTGCTGATTAACTGGAGCAGCAACACAAAAAAATGTAATCAGCAAATGCAGACCTGCAGTGGTGTTAGCTACTTACTTGTGCAGTCTGCTGTGTTTAAAAGATGGAAGTGATCCTAGCTAGGGAAGGGGAATTTCTGGAGTACCTAACAGAGGTGTGGCTCAGTGTTTGTGCTCTGAAGGCACTGCGGGAGGCTGCAGGGAGCCACCCTCGCTGAGACAGGACTGGCAGAGAGTTGGTACAAATGCTCTCACTGGCAGGTGTATCTGTAGCTATAGTGCCTCAGCCTGGGTTTCTGCAACATCTCATCTCACTCTTCTTATTTTTGGTGTGCAGGTAGTTACTTAATTCATATAAAAAGTGGTTTTGGTTCACTGGATGATGTAAGTGGGAGATTAAGTAGTAAACAAGAGGGCAAATTAACTGTGCTTCTGCCCTTTCCCCAGAGCTAGGGCCCACCAACTTTCCTGAAACCATTATAGTTGGTTTTTTTTTTTTTTTTTTTTTATGTCTGACATACAGCTATGAGTTACTAGCTATACTTACTCAAGAGGCTTGAAATGATGTAAGCTCTTCTCCTTCCACAGCTCTGCATCTCAGATTCCAGGTAAATCAGACCTTTAGGAGAGAAATGTCACACGGAGTGTGAGTAAATCTTGAAAACTACATAGAAAATTGGGAGAGCTCTGGTCTAACTAAATACCAGTTACTACTACAGATTACACAGAAGGAGATTAGGGTTGAAAGGTTCTTGCTGTGTTGTTTTCTAATGGCTAATTAGCTGATTCACATCCCATCCACAGTGATATTGAGGAAATCAGACCAAGAGGGTAGGTAGGGTATGAGTATTGCCTAAGTCTCTCCAGGAACACTAAGACTGGACTATAAACACTAGACAGAAATACTAAGAAGTTTTGTCACATGGAGATCTAAATAATCCTGAAACTACAACCTTCCTATTAAAACCTTTTATTTTGAAACTCAGAAATATGCCATGATGATGTGTCTATAACCAGCTATTGCACCCCCAGAATAAAAATAATTCCTTGGTCACACACAAATCAACCAAGGAAAAGTTTTTTTTAGTAAAGCACCTCCATGTATTGAATTTTGGGGGTCATTTTTTTTTTTCTGCAATGATAGGGTTAACCACCACCTTCCTTTGACCCACAAGGAATCACAGAATGATTTGAGTTGGAAAGAAGTCAGGGTATGAAGAGTACAGAGCTGAGGACAGAGCGTTAATGAGCAGTAGATGAACCACATGTCTAGGCACAGTCCTCCCACCCTGTTCAACAGGATCCCTTAAAGCTGGGCTCAGCTGGGCCTTTTCTTTCTACACAGCACTTTTGTTTCTCTATTTTAGGGCAGGGGGACTGGGTTAGGAGAAAAACATCTCTCTGTAGGTAAACTCTCTTTATCCAGAGTTCTTTTGCTAAGGTTTTCACTTAGATATATGCTATACTTTTTTATTTTTTTCCTAATACAATGACTATTTTGTCATGCTGAATAAGTTTTCCTACTCTTCATCTTCCATTTGGGAATGTGGGCTAAACCTCAGAACAAAAGAGATGATAAAAGACAGGCATAGCACTTTCATTAAGAGGACGGGGAGCTTTTGAAGTACGCTCCTGAAGTCAGCAAACAAAAACTAGGCAGCAAAGTGAACTGCCTATAACAAATGTGCTGCAGAGATGAGACTAAACCCAAATGAAATATTATGCTTTTTAGTCACTGGTCCTGCTTCTGAGTGATGAAAGGGATCCGCTGACTTTCTCCTTAGTCAGAGCTTTCATTGCCCCTGAGAAAGGGAGGCATTGGTTATATAGGCAGCAATTAATTGAAATACCTCCAAGCCTGGGAAACTCCAGAGCAGAGAAACACAAGCCTTTGTAGGTGGCACACAGAAGCTATCAATCAGGAAAAATAGAACTTTTTTTCTTCTAAGCTGCAATTGTTCCTGCTAATATATTTATTTCTGAATCCTACATCCAGGCCCCGGAGGCTCAAAAATGATGTGCAATATCATTACAAAACCAAACTCTCACATTTGAAATGCACAGAACATAATGAGGAAACCCTCATCAAACTAGAGCAACCACTCTTTGCTATTTTGCCTGAAACTGTCTCTGTATCCCAGATGAGAACTCTTTCCCGTGCTCATCTTCTAAAGATGTAAGACCTACTTTAGAGGATGACATTTCCTAGTACGGAGGGCAGAGCTATGAGAAGCCCTCGGGATATTGGAGTGGCTTCAGCTTCCTCTCTGCGCAGTTTGCTCAGCCGTGCTCTATCTGCAGTCTGTACGATTAATTAATGTGTGATAGATTAGGAACTCCCAAATAGGAAATCATGTTTTAGCCACAGGCTGTAGCAGAAGTGCACGGGGTCTTACTCTGACATTGCTTGCGCTGATAAAAACCTGAGAGCAATGCTGCTGAGTCTAGCAGGCTGGCAAAGTCAACACGAGGAAGATCAGATAGGGCACAGCAGCCAGCAAAGCCACCCCACCACACTAATATCTGAGTCAGCCCCTGCAGATGTACACATGTGGTATGCTTTTCCTCAATCCTTTTGTTTAATGGGATAAAAAGTAATAAGCTTCCAGGGAAAGGCATAACGAAAGAGGAGTGAACTGTTCTTTCAAGTGATATTCCACAACTGGGGAAAAATGCATTCATGTGGTGTCTACCCTTGGTTTTCAGCAGCTCTTGGGAGTTGGAACCATGGCACGGGGCCCCGTGGGACCTCAGCCCTGGATGGAGGGGTGCAGGTGTTACTCGTGGGGACTCAGTTTTAACTTTTCCAAGCAGTGCAATATTCAGCTGTCTTGTTTATGTATTTTCCCATAAAGGGCAGGTAGTAGCACCACCTTTCCTTAGGAAATTTGTCTCTGCTGCTGTTGCCCCAACCTTTGCCATACAAAAGGGCTGGAGGTGCCCCAGCTGGCAGATCTCCGATGGGCAGGGATAGCTTCACTCATGCCCTATGCTGCTAGAAACTCCCAATAGCTACCTCTTAAAGCTCTTCTCTCTAGGTTGTTAAATAAGACAAGTTATGATGAGGACCAAATAAAGCATAATTACTGTAGCAAAAGGAGGAGCTGTGTTCGTTATGCATAAATATTAGTGTTTTGCTAAAAATCTCAGGAAAAAGCAACCCAAATTGCAAATCCGCTCAAAATTAGTGTCCCATAAATGCAAAAGAATTGTGGGCCAGCAATTGCTTAAGATGCATCTGTAAGTGCTGTGCTTAACGCAAGTGCTCCTATCACAGGAGGTCTGTTTGTACCAAATCTGGAAGTTGGAAGGAAGCACAGTGTGCTTTTCTCAGGTGAGGGTTTTCAATAAAAGGTCATCTCGAACTACACCAGTATTATGCCTGTGCTGCAGACCACAGGCAGCTCTAATTTTGTCTTCCACAGTAAAAAAAGGTTTGGGTTTCTACACACCCAGTATAGAA
Organism: Aythya fuligula; assembly: GCF_009819795.1. NCBI lineage: Eukaryota > Metazoa > Chordata > Aves > Anseriformes > Anatidae > Aythya > Aythya fuligula. Next base: position 19,404,701 of record NC_045567.1, read on the forward strand.
GTGACATGTCTACCAGAGGGTGGAAACACCGTTTTCAGTGGGGTACCAACAGGCTTGTCTGTACACATGTGGCTTTGTTCTATTCATCTTTGTACAATCCTCAGAATTTACAGCAGCTCTTTATTAGCGAAAGCCCCATGTGTCCATGTGTCATTTTTTCCTCTGTCTAGATCTCACCTCATTAATCTGGTTTGTGAAGATTTCATCTGGTCGCACTAACACAACCCTGCAGAAGTGACAGTGCCTTCAGCAGCATTTTGCTCACAGACCACCCAGCCATGCTCGCTGGCACCCTCCCTGCTCAGAGTTGGTGCCCTGGAGGAAAAGCTCCTCACTAGAGAAGTGGCATAGCCAACCCAACAGCGTGTGCTTATGGTGCCTAATGGTGCTGTGTTTCCCTTTGCCTGGATCATGCGTTCTTCTCTTCTGTTTCCTTTTGTCATTTTTTCCTTTATGCTTGTGTGAAGTCAGCTGCAGAGGATCTCTCTCCACCCAGCGCTGTAGCACGCCAGGGCTCCTTGCTGCACGGCGCCTCTTCAACGTTCACTTTCCGTAAATGTTCCTCGGGATTCTTCGGCAACCTGTGCAGTCTACAAACAATTATGCCAGCAAACCTGTTTTGGGAATAGCTGTAGAAATTTGCATTCTGTCCCAGTTTCTGTCACAGGCTTCCTGTCTAGGGATGGAAAATTGCTCAGTTCTTATCTGTCTCAATTCTCCTACTCTAAGGTGGGAATAATAACGTTTCCTTTCCCCAGTGCTTTCTTTGTATATTTAGATTAGAGGCACAAAGGGGACAATGGTTGTTTGATTGTGTCCTAGGATAGCTGCTAACACACAGCATTCCTTACCCTGGTTATTACTAACATATTCGAAAACAGCGCTCTCAAATACGAAGGAAAATTAGTTTAAAATTTGAACCAATATTGATTTTTGGTATTTTCCAAAGTCTATTTAGTACCAAATGAGGAGAGTTGTTCCTCTGCCATGTCTGTATGGCTGCAGTGCCCGGCTGTGCCATGTTAGTGCTGGTGCTGAACCACAGAGCGCGTCCTGCAGGCACCCAGAGGTTCTCTTGGGCTGTGCCCAGCGCGGTGCAATGCTGCTACAGCCCTCCAGCCTGCAAATGAACGAGACCTTTCTGGTTTGTCAGCACATCTTTTAAATCTTATGGCTATTTAGAAAGAAGGTCTCGCTGTAGCTTCCAGTTACAGCTGCCGACTAGGCCACGAGGTAGTCTCTTATTCCTCGAGAGTATTTCCATACTGCTCATGTTTCTGTTTTGCTTTGATATTTATGTATTCTGAGTGGTGAGAACAGCTGGTTGGGAGGCTATGTTTCCTCCTGGCAGGAAAAAACAACAACAGCAACAAAAACCCAAATGATAGCTTTAAAAAAATTCTTCATCAGGGTGTTCTCTGAACAACTTTTTAGTCTTTACATTCAGAAAAGGTATTGGTCATCTGGAACTGACCTTTCAACTTAAACGTGCATTTTTGTGGAAAAGGCCTTTCTGCTAAAGAAGTCCTTTTCCTTCAGGAACACGGTGTGAGCAGCTCTGTAACGCTGAACACAGACATAATTGTGTTTGTCACACATCCGTAACGGTGCTAGCGCAGGCAGCAAGCTGGGCTGCTGAGAATTGTTGTGCTGCCAAATCCCGAGTATACGCTGAGTGCAGGCTGTGTGAACATCCAGTTCTCAGGGAGTTTTCAAATACTTTCCTGTCTCAAGCTATATATGAGGTGTTGGTAAGTCTAAAATTGGTCAGCAGGCCTCTTAGCCCAAGATTCATACAGTTAGTTGCTCTATTACTGGGAGAAGTGTTTTGTGTCTGAAGCAGTTCAGAAGAGCACTAAATTCTCTTCTGGTTTTGAAAGTGTGACTAGCGGCCACTTAATCTCCTTTATTCCTGCTAACTGTCTGCAGTATATCTAATTTGCTGAGGTTTCTAAGATACTTGCTTTGTTTTTAACAAGCTTTGAGGTGTAGGTTAACTGATGTCTTTATAGAATATCTGACTACAGTCTCCTGAGCTAAAATTTGTGGTTCAGCTGTCTCTTTTTTCTTCATATCATAAGTAATTCACCATTTTTATGATTTTACCCCTACCCTGACCCTGGGGAAAAAAAGTTCATAGATCACCTTGCAGTCTGAGCCTTCTGCCTCACATGGTACTCTTTGTGCTAATTACCAGAGCTGTTAATTGTGTTGTCAGGTTTGACAGTTGAGAGATAGTGGCTATAAATGTCCGTTTCCTACTGTCAGACCAAAGAGTTAAGAGCAGGATTATGAAAGGATGAAAACCAATTCCAAAAGCATTTCCTGCTCTTCTCACTGCAAGATGACAACAATTCTCCAAGGTTCGTTTCTGAAGGAGGGATCGGCTCCTACGTAGCACAAGTATCCCTGCACAGAAAGCAGCCTGCATGGTGAGGGGCTTGCTGAGGTTTTGACAGGTTACTTACTGAAATATTACCTCTGAAATTCTGCACAATGACTTACAATGTGTGTAACAACCCAGCAACTCCTTGCATGGTTATCTCATGGCAATACTACTACTTTATCTTGGAGTAATGTGACAAATAACTTTAGGCAGCAGCGCAAGTGGTGAATTTAATCCAGGCTACCTTCATGCTAGACATTCAGTTCCAGGCTTATCTAAAATATACTTGGCCCCTCAGAATGCTCAGCAGAAATGTGAACGTCATCTTGGTATCCAGATATTCTGCTAGGAGTCAGTGGTGTGAACACAGCCTTCTTCTCCTGCTACACTCCCTTTTGTACTCTGAGCCCCTTACCAAATCTAGCATCAATATTTTACTTTACATGCTATACACAAGAAGAGGTATGAGCACATCACGTTTAAAGAGTAAGTAGAACTGTGTGTCATATATATCAATTTAATTAAAAATAAAATAAAATAAAATAAAATAAAATAAAATAAAATAAAATAAAATAAAATAAAATAAAAAAGTTCTCTTAGCTCAGCGCACTGAGATTTTGGAAGAGGTAAAGAAGTTTGTAACCAGAGTTGGGACACTGAAACTGTGTCCCTGGAGTGCTGTAGGAACACTAACAGCAATCTCTACTCTTTTATAAGAAAACAAAATATTAACGTGTACACAAGTATATTCCCTGCAAGCAGTCTGTGCTGGGAAGCTGTTGGATTTTTGACTTACTCAGGTCTTGACGTTGCTTTGGATGTGCTCTACCAAGTCCGAGGACATCCACTGGTTTCCCATTTGGGCAAGGCACTGCCTGCACCCTTCTGTTCTGTGCACATTATAACTTACAGACGTGGCTGCTGCACTTCAGTTCCCAGGTCAGCACAGGTATACATCAAAGTCTTTCTGATTATGTTTAGATTTTTTAAAAAACAAATTACTTCTTTCACTGCCCCTCAGGCGCATCAGTCTTTGAAGTTAAAAGTCCTCTCAAGCACAGTTAGAGAGCTTACTTAAAGCGTAGCGCTGATCTGGCTCTTGATCATCAAAAAGCCTCTGAAAAGCTTAATTTAGCCTTTCCTAAGGAATCTGGACATCTTCAAATACTTTAAAGTATCTGAAGTATTTATTTGGGGTTTGGTGGTTAAGTTGTTTGGTTTGGATTTATTTTTTTTCCAGGCAGAAAAAGTGGTGATGGTATGAATTTTTGGAAGCTTATGGCTATGGCTTTTAGTGTTTAACTGCAAAGTTTGGAACATTTTGCCGAGGTCTGCTTCCACTTCTTTGGGGCAGATGTTCTCTCCACAGGTTAGTTTCTACTGATAACTTACTGTGCTCTGAATATCTTTGCTTTAACTTTCAGCAGACAGCACACTGTTAACAGAGCAGAGGGATACAAACAAGTTAATCTTGATAATGCTGTCAGTAGGGCTGGAGCCTGATTTTTTTAACTTCAGAATTTTGCAAGTGACTGGAGCTTCCTGTGCACATGGGACAAGTATTTATGGGGAAAAAAAAAATTCTCCTCTCATTTGATTATTTTTGTTTGCACAAGGCTAGATGAGGTTATTATGGAAAAGCACAGACTCTGACCTTCAGAATGGGAATTTCACATGGAAATGTTTACTTTTCCTTGTGAAAATGCTTTAAGAAAGAATTTATTTATTTATTTTGATTTTTCAGTTTCCCTTTGCGATCCTCTGCTAACCCCTGCTCTGAAGGGTCTACATGACCACTGCTGACCATGACAGCTCTGCCTCTGCTCATTTCTCACCTTCAGTACCTTGTCTATCACCAGGAGTCACTTTTCTGGGGAGTGGAATGTCACTTGCTCTTCAAAGCAGTCTCTTCTGAGACTTGAAAGAGTTGTTATAACAGAAAATGGTACTATTGTGTGGATTTTCTCAAACCTGTGAGGGATTTTTGCTTTTTCAAGAAAAAAAAAAAAAAGAGAGAGAATGAAAAAGCTTGATATTTTCCCCCCAGTGATCTTTCCATTTTGAACATGTATTTATCTGAATATTGATTCAAAAGCAGAGTGCAGTATCTCTAAATCAAGTTATTCCAAACGGCTCGGAGTGAACCACTCGGAGCTAAATCCATGGCGTTTCTCTCAACCTTGCCACAGAGGATGAGGAATCCTCTTACACTCCTCACGGTGCCTTTGGACATAGCAGCATTTTGCCTTAGCTGTTGGCTTATCTTTGAGAAACAAAGATTCTGCAGATATTTTTCTTCTCTGAAAATTAAGGGTGTTCATTTATTTAATTCTGTCTCCCTATTGATAACTGGGATAACAAAGCCCGATGATGTTACCTCAATATATATTTTAATACATTTAGCCTCCTTGTCACATTCTTGGCATCACAGCCTATGTGCTTTAAGGAGACTGCTTTGGGAAGGAGCTAATGACACATGCAAGGGATTTGCCTGGATACCAGTGGACTGGTACAAGTGCATGGCACGAGGGCTTTAGGAATGTAGAGAGTAACCCTGTGCTCTATTGCTTTAAATGTACATCGCAGCAGGGCTGGCCCTATTTAAAAATCCCCAGAGGTCTTGCTAGTTAACTTCCCTTTCATGTAACAGAAAAAAAGGTTGAATGAGTCATGTGAAGCCAGCCATGAGATTAATATAGACAAAGATGTCATATCCTCATGCATGCAGCTGTGAATGGCATATCTACTTTGCCATCTGCAGATTAAATGGACATAGTGTCTCAGTGGCTGCTGCAGGGCTTGGTATAACTCAGTTATCATCAGGCAGATTTCCTGTTGCCTAATACCCAAACACAATAGTTGTTTAGTGTCAGACTTTGCTTTCTGGAGTAGTTTCAAAACCCGCCAGCCACAGTATGTAGTTTTATAACAACACCACCGTTAACTAATTGCACATACTCACAGAATTATGAAACCCAGGAGGATAATTTAGTGCATCATGAGTATATCTTTGTGAATTTTTCATAGGCAGTTTATATTTTAGCTGATACTTAAAATGAGAATGTTTTCCTGCAGATCTGTTTGCTCTGATTTCTTTCCTCCTGGTAATTTGGGGCTTTCTTTTCTAACAATTACAAAAACAGCATTCTGTTTAATTACAATATTTACAGAAACTGCCTTTTTTTTCTTTTTTTCCGTATTGCAAGTTTTAACTCCGCGTGTCCCTGAGATGTTAATTAACCTCTATATTTGCAGAGATACATCTGTCTTGACCTTTAAGTACCATTCATTCCATTTGCAAATTGAAGAATTGAATGCGAGAGCTTGATTTATAAAAAGCATTTAAGGACATGCATTTTTTTTAAGCACGCAATTAATCTTGATAGGAAAATACTGTAACTCAAACCATTCCAGTATTCTGGTCATGGCTGATAGCACGGAGTGAGTTTATCTCTATCTGGATTCTTCATCGGAGCTTGCTCATGAGTTCATTCCTGACGGCCGAGGCCAGGAGAAAATCTGTGCTCTTCAGTGCTGAAGTCTTTGATGCAGTCACGTAGTTCCCATTTACTTCAGTGAGTCACCCATGTGCACAGAGATGAGAATTCTCCCTTGTTAGGGCTTTAAATATTTCCATGGGAGTTTGCTTCCTTGAATATTTTATTTTCAGCTTTGTTATGGTAAGATGATTTTTCTGACATTTCGCTGATCACAAAGCAGCTGGCCCCATAAAAAATAAAGCACACACACAAAGAAACAAATGACTGGGTGTCTGGGGGAAAATGTGAGTTCTGTGTCTGAGCTGCAACAGATTGTCATCATTAAAACAAAGCATCAGCAAATGCTGGAATGATGGGCATTAAAGAATTGAAGCATTTTCTCAGGTTGAAAGACAAAAGAAAGGTGGTGCTTTAATTAGACTGTTGTTCATTTTGCGTGTATCAGCTGGATCTGATCATTGTTAAAAGTAAAAAATAACTGTGTTAAATACAAAAGAGAAAATAGCGAATAGAAACGCTGTAAGGTACAGTTGGTTTAATTGTAAAAATCACACCCTAACTTACGGGGCAGAGTCCTGCACCTGGGGAGGAACAACCCCAGGCACCACTGCATGCTGGTGGCCACCCAGATGGGAAGCAGCTCTGCAGAAAAGGACTGAGGTGTCCTCGTGAACACCAAGTTGACCATGAGTCAGCAACGTGCCCTTGCTGCTGAAAAGGCTAATGGTATTCTTGGCTGCATTAGGCAAGGTATCACCAGGAGATCAAGGGAGGTGATTCTTCTGCTCACAGAGGTTGTGGAGTCTCCCTCCTTGGAGATCTTCAACTGCCACCTAGACGTGGTCCTGGGCACCCTGGGTTTAGTGTCCCTGCTTGAGCTGGGGATTGAACCAGGTGTCCTCCAGAGGCCCATGCCATCCTCAACCATTCTGTGATCGCAGATCTAAACATACTGCTGAACAGACCTGTCAAGGTTTGAGCACCATAAAATACAAAAATAGAGATGCCTGTCCATCTCAGGGGCTCTCTAGCAGAAAAGTGAAACTCAGATTGAAACTGCAATTAAAAAAAAACAAAAACAAAAACAAACAAACAAACAAAAAAAAACCTGCACAAACCAAAAAATAAATTAAAAAAAAACACACACGCAAAAAAAACAAAAACAAAAACAAAAACAAAAACAAACAAAAAAAACAACCCCAGAAATAGTTTCTACTATGATCTCTCTTTTATCTCTGAGATATATTAATAGTAGAAGATGCTCTTACTTCTTGTTCTGTAGCCCTGCAGTACCCCTACCAGGGTCTTTACTTCAAAGAGATCAGGCAGGTGGGTGATGGAGTGGGCTGCAGCTGGGTGCTGGAAGGAGACCTGGACCTGGGAAAGGTCCTGGAAAAACTGGGTGTTGGAATGAGACACAAGAAGGGCCTGTGCTCCTTGTTGCCCTATCACTGTCACTGGTGGAAGAGACGGATCTCCACCAGCTCCAAGGAATAAACACCCCAAAGACTTTTCATGTCACGGAAAAGACCTGTAGCAAAGGAAATAGTCCATAAATATCAAAAACCAGCTAGTGGTAATTAGCAGAGTAGTCCATTCCCTCTGCCCTTCTCTGCAAGTATTTTTTTTTTTTTTAAATAAATGCTTTCTCTTCTGAGTGTTTTCCATTTGTTTCTGTATCTATTTAATTTCTTGATTTATTTGTTTCTGCTTATCTATATTACATGAGTCATCATCCTGTTAAAGTCCTTTGTTAAGGAAAACGAATACTCCTTAAAGTAACTTACGTGTGTCTCTGTTCCCTTCACTTATTGTTATTTTCTCCATGGTTATTGGGAAATAAAGGCCAGAAAAGTGGGTTTGGCATAGAGTTTTCTTAGATTTTTTTTTTTGAGCTTTTCCCTTAAAAGCTTTTTAATCAAAAGCTGGAACTGAAGCCCAAATCACTTCTCCATTTTCAAAAGGAATAGGTCAGCACTCTGGGTTTATATCAAAAGTTGCATTTTCAGAAACAAAGAATTGTAACCTCAAGTTGAATAAAAATGTTCTTAGGCAGACAGCATCCTGGCTGCTGGCCCAGGCAGCTGTATTGTTTCTCCTGGGGCTGGGTTTCTGGTCAGTCAGAAGTGATGCAGAGTATGGAAACCACGGCTTCAGAGCAGAACAATGATGGAACTGAAAGTGCTGTCGTGCAGTGATGATTTCCCTAGTTCTTTTTCAACAGCTTTCCTGCACTTGCTTTCATTACAAGCCCCTCCTTCCCATTCACTTTTCTTTCACTATACTTCCCTCACCTCTCACCGCTCCGTTCCCTGTCCTCTTCTCACCTTGTTGCCTTCACCATTCTTGTGTCCTTCTCCTTACAGTGATGCACGAACGTGGCCCAATACTAGAAACACTTTGAAGGGACACATTTCCTGCAGAAAGTCAAGATGGGTTTCGAGCGAGGCTGAAAACATTATTTCTTCTGCACAACCAGAGTTGGGTCCATACCACAAAATATGCTGCTTCTTTCATCATGTGGTCGGTTAGCTGGTGGATCACAAAGCCAGTATGAATTTTAAGTCAGCTGTTCTATTGCAGGGGCCTTTCAAAGCTTGCCCCTTCATCTATAGCCTTTTTTTTTTTTTTTTTTTTCTTTTTTCTTTTAAGGTTTTGGTGACTACTCAATGTTTTCATTATCAGCTGAGGGGAAGAGATGTGAAGTATAAGTCTGATGGAGTACTTAGACTTCTAATACTAGCACCTCACAGAATGCATAAACCATAATTTATATCTGTTTGTTGCACTTCTGCTGGAAGTATCCTGCTAATCTACCTAATATATGTAAGAAAATGCAGACATACTACGATTTTTTTATTATGACTATCAATCTTCACTACAATATTATGAAGCAACAAGGAATGGACTTTCCCAGGAACTAGATGTCCTATTTATTAGAGGCAATGCTTTGAATTATCTGTCAGAGCCCTGTATGCTGCACTGGGCAACCTTTTGTGAAGAAGCTCAAATGGGTGATGTAGTTCTGCAGGCTTTAGGTTCAAGATTTTGTCACTTTTCTATATGAGGTTATATTAAATCCTATACTTGTGCATTACGGTCCTGTGGCTGATGCCCTGAACAAAAGATTTATAATCCCAAAGTTGATGAATGTTTTTCCTGAATGCTACTCTTGGGTTAAAAAAAGTATCTTCATGCCACATTACTTTTCTCTGGAGGCGTTTCTTCATACTTTTTATCTTTAGGTGGATGTGGTTTAGCCCTGTCTCTTCCTGTAATGCTTTCAGATGTGTTATTACAGTGGCATTAGCAAGACATATTTTCATGTTCACACTCTATTAGTGGACATGGGTCTTCACAGTAAAAAACTTTAGAAAATGAAGCCTAGCTTATTTTTTTTTCACTCTGAATATTATCCTGTTCACCTCTTTGTGACCAGGGTTCAGTGGAATGAGAATTACATTTGTGTTGAAAAGCTTCTCATCCTTGATCTGCAAGCAATTTTTTTTACAGTGGCAAGGCACATTCTGTTTCTAAACACTTGCTTTTGCTATTGAATATTATCATCAGTTGTAGTGAAGTTTAATGTTCATTATTGTTTGTGGTAAGAGGGAATTCTATGAAAAGCTAAATCCTAAGACCTTCACATGGCTGGGACTTAGTGTTTTACGTGCTGCAATGGAAATGCAGCGTAAGTCAGTGTGCAGTGCACAGAGTGAGTGAGTGAAAAGACTGGTACTGGACTTGAATGCCCCTTTCACCTGAGAGAGAAACAAAAATATCTTAGAGACAGTACAAACTCATTTCTTTGTGTGTAGGATAACCTTTGTGGGGTGTGATCCTTGGGTGGCATGGAGGCAGCCCAGCAGTGGGGCTCGCACCCCGCACTTCTAACTGACAGCTGTCCCATGCTCACAGCCATGGCACAAATCGGTGTACAGGCAGAAATGGAAATGTAAATGGGTCCCAAAGTCAAGGAGATAGTCAATAACCAGTGCTGGACTGGCTGAAGTCTGCTCCATGTTCTTAAGTTAACTGCATGCCTTGCACTTCGCGTCAGTATGCAAGATCAACAAATAAACACTATTAATACTTTAATTGGAATGAGACTTTCACATGTGAGTGGCTGAGAAGCCGTAAGCACCCAGGTTTGCCCAGAATTACCCTTGGCATAAACAATGCAGACAACAAGAATATCAAGTGAGTTCATTTAAATTAATGTTGTTAAAACAAATGGAAAATTGATTTGCGGTAATAGAGGGCTTGATTTTTACCCTAGCTTAACTCCATTGATTTTGGTACGTTTGGTCCTGCTTCACTTTGGTGTCAGTCAGGGGAATACCAAGCCCGGGAAGTGTAAATGCTAAGCCCAAGTGAAACGTTTGCTACTTCATACCTTATTGCACTCAAAGTAGCAGAAAATGGGTTTCTTCTGATTTATTCTACTGTACTGCAGACAGTGGCCAGGAACAACAGAAATAATGATTAGCTGCTTATTGCACTGTGTGGCCTCAGTAACTAATATCACACTAATACAAACATGATCACGGGTTCAAAAGGAGCTTGTATTTTAGATATTCCTCAAGCAGTGAGCAGAACTCAGGCCTCGGTGATCCCTAGCCAGGGCTGGGTTCAGAGCCCCAAGCCCTGCCGGGTGTGAGGCCATAAAGCTGCCCATGGGCCCAGCTGCAGTCCCTCCTCCCACTTCTTTTAATGTGCCTTCTTACTGCTCCTCAAGTGAAAAATTAATGGACCTTCCTTCGTTTGCTTTTGTGACGAGAAGGAAGCGCTTCCATTAATGACGCTCAGAATAGGATTTACTGTAACTTGGCCTCAGATGGTATTTGCGGTTCCCACACATCCTGTAACAATATGCTTTCTAAACTTCAGCAGATATTGCCACATTGGCTGTTACAAAAAAGCAGAAGGAAGATGATGAAGCAGCTCCTCCAAGCTAATATTACTTTTTTTTCATTATTTTTTTTTTTTCTGAGGCAAATTTATTGGTCTCATGTTTGTCACCTTGGCAAGGTAAAAATAAAAATAAGTCCTGATATGAAAAGAAGACAGGCTGTGAGTGTGTTTTACCAGCGTGTCTGCAGGGAAGTGATTTCCTGCACTTAATTACTGATGGGAGAGGGAAAGTAGAAAACCAGATTTTTATAGCTGGATTCTCTCTCGCGTGGTTGTATTTTCTGACGAGGGCACAAACACCGCATTCATCCTGGCCTTTCCCAGCCCCACCTCCCCGCCACCTCTCCTCTCTCCATCCCCCTGACCAAGAGCTCTGCACACACAGCCCCCAGCTGATGAGCCGGCACCGGCTGACAATCAGCTGCTCCACTCCCTGACCTCCTGCCTGAGGCTGCCTGTCGTCCTGTCAATCATGGGAATATTTTTTGTGAAGTCAACTCTTTAAGCAATTAGGGATCTCTGTGTAGGCAGCCAGAGCATCCTGCACAGCGCTAGGGCCAGCTAAACCTTCTCTTATCCATTACCAGCTTCTGAGTAAGCCGGTCCTGCATGGTGTAGATAAATACCAACCATCTATCATCCCCCATATGCCTTAGGAGTGTAATTTCATGAGCTGCCTGTGTGGGAGAGAAGTGTGAGAAGATGCTGCGTCAGTGCGTGGGCTGCACAAGGGACAGAGAGGTGACTTAAAATTTACACTGGAAATAAAGAGTGAGTAATAGCGTGCCCACCGAGGACCTTTCTTCAGAAGAAATATGCAAATGAAAAAATGATTTGAATGATAGGTGTAACGACCAACTGGATACCAAACTGGGAAGCTGAGGTGTGAGCCAGCCCTCAGGCAAGGTGCAGAGGCAGACGCACGTGCACCATAGCAGGGTGTGCACGTGTGTATGTGTACTGGTGTGTTTGGGGGGGAAGTTGTGTGCCTTGGAGCTTGGAAAGACAAGGCTGTACACAGAAAGACTGTGTACCTGCTAGTTTTTCATTTCTTGCTTCTTTCTTTTCTCCATGGTGCTTTCCCATAATTGATGGAATCACCAGGGGACTGAAGTGATGGGATACTCTAGGCCTGAAGTCTGAGTCCTGGGGCTTTGTAAGATGAACCCAGATCAGAATATCGTATCCATGGGGAAAGGGATCAGCGTGTGCCTGGGACCTTAGAGACAGATGGATGTGAAGCAGACCGCCAGATCAGACCTCTCAGATTTTGGAATATGTTGTATATAAGTGTGTATATGTATATAAAGCATTGTCATATCCAATCAGCACCTCATTGCATTTGCTCTAGCAGAAAAGGCTTCACGTGCATGCATGAAGTGGACAATAAGCTATTAGTAAAACACACAGACTGTGTTTGGGCTGATGGGAAGATCTGTCCTGATGTGGTATTTGTCAGCTGTGGTCTCCTGAAGTCACCTGTGCAATTCTCAGGCATTCATCTGTCAGGCTGAAACAGGCCTTTTAGCAATAAGGAGACTTCAAAGAAAGGCTCTCTTCATGCAAATAAGCTGGAGAGAGCATTCTTTTATTTTTCTTCTGCCGTTTGTGGTGAATAGGATCTAATCTTTTCTCTCCCAACCATTCTAATGCATCTTCCTGCTTGGATTCTTACAAGTGCAAAGTCAGTTTGGTGAAAAACATCACTCTCCCATCCCTTTCCTTCGTTTCCTAAGAAAACAGATACTTTGAAAGGCATGAAATATAATACCAAGTGCTGCCTTCCTAAAGAATGTCTAAAATTCCTGCGAGACAATGCATTGTTTCAAAACAAAGCTATTTCAGGCAATTCTATCCTTGTATGTGCAAAGCTATTCATCTGAGAGACTTCTTTCCAGCACAAATATTCTTGCTCTGGGGTTTTATCTTTTGAAAGAAAAAAAGAAAGTGTTTTGGAAGATCAGTTTCATATTGTTACAATTTAAAATAAAACAAACAAAACCAGATCCTGCAGCAGTTGAAACCAACTGACATCGCACTGTCCGTGTCTAGCCGAAGCCAGCACAATCCCTCTGGAACATCTTTTACAAACTTTATTTATTTAACAGTCAGCCTCTGGTGGTTTTTGTCAAACGTTTCCACGAACTGTGTGTCGTACTTAGCTTTTAAAGGAAGAGCATTTGGGTTTATGCGCTGTAGGTCCTATATGGCCTGCGGTGTGGGGGGAACTGCCCCCAAAGCTGCTGAGCACCTTCGTGTCCCTGTCTCCGTGCCAGCCTTCCCGGGGGGTTGAACTGCCTTCATTGCTCCTTGGTGCAGCTGGCAGGAGAGGGAATCAGCGTGCCGGCCTGGTGCAAGCCATTTTCTATCAGCCAGGATGTGGCTGGTAGATTTTTACGAACCTCAGTTCACAGAAATGCAGAGCTGGAAGGCTGTGAGCTCTGTAAAGGGGTTGCTGTTTCCAAAGGAAATGTTTTCTGGAAGGCTGGTGGGTTTTGGCCAAGTAGAGGAGCTCAGTTGTTGTTTTAGGTACTCTCCCCGTGCATGAATTCATTGTGGGCTTGAACCAGGAAAACCTGGTTAATGCAGCTTTGGGACTATGGCCTCAGTAAAAGATAAAATGAGCTCAGAAGTTAGGGCAGAGCAATGATGTCCTCATTTCTTTCACTTATTTTGCAGAAAACATGGCCTCAGACCATTAGCTCTGCCTCTGTTCCTAGCACCAGCCCTGCTCAGTGCAATTAGAGCTAAATACTCTTCCTACAGCCCCTGCATCTTGACTCCACTCCAAGGCACTGGTTTTGTTATTACAGCAGGAGATGGACATTCCCAGAGCAAAGGCAGGACACTACTGCACTGAAACGTGTAGCACAGTCTCTGGGAAGTAAATTGCAGGTGTCCTGCTAGATAAAGATCTCGAGGTGTCTCTTTTCACTTCAGTGCTGCTGGTAACGTGGAGGAAGCTGGGTTTAGCAGCCTTTGGTAAATAGACAATTTGCGGTGTTATCAGCAATATGTGCCTTTTTTTCAACAACAACAAAACCAGAAACAAACAGCAAAACACCATCCTTTCTTCAGAAATATCTGTTAAACAAAATCAAAAAGCGGAAAAAGAAAATTAGCAGCTGCTCTCGCACTAAACTTTAACGCACAGATCCTGCTTTCTGAGAGCTATCATTAGAGCCAAATTAAAATATAGCCGAGATTTTTCCGAATAAAACTGTCAATGAAGATAAAAAGTTTTTTATGTTGACAGTAAAGCAAATGATTTTTTCCACTCTGCTGAGGTTTTGTAATGGTGCAGTATGTCTGGCTGACTTATGGCACGCTAATGACAGATTAACAGCTGCAGGAGAGATGGCTGCGCTGAGAATTGCTCGAGTGAATGAGCTGAGTGTGGGCAGGGGCTGGGTCTGGAGCCGTAAGCGGGTGGAGGATTTACGCCAGGGTGCACAGGGAGCAGGATAAGGAAAACGCTTATGGGTGGGAGAAGCAGGGTTCCTGGGGTGGGGACAGCCCCACGTCAGAACTCACAGCTCGGCCCTGCAGGAGCTGAGAGGTGGCAGCTAAGTGATGGAGCCCAGGGATTTTCTGTAGGTGAGGGCTGAGGAGCACCTGCAGCAGTAACAGCTACTGCTGGGGACAGTAAGTAGGTTAACCAAGAATTAATGATCTAGAGCTGGATAAAGTCTTTTTTCCATATGCTCACTGACAGCAGTTATCATGTTGGCTGTTTGCATTCTCCAGACCTTGCCAGAGGAAAGAATTTGCTTTTTGGTTTATTTTTTGAAGCAGGTGGAAGGGGGAAAAGCAAGAGTCTGTAGTGGCCAGCTCCCGAGCCGCATCTGAGTGGTGCCGAGGTGGAAATCGCTGGTTCTCCATCAAAAGCCAGGGGTGAGCAGAGAGGAGGCAGAGCCTGGTGCATCCCTGTGGCAGAAAGGCACAGGGCACAGCTTTTCCACAGCCCCATGCAGAGAGCTGGCCAGGCACAGGCTGCAGCCTGGGCTCACTGGGGTGGACAACCTCCTTACCTCATCTAGGAACACAGTTTAATAAAAGCAGGCCCTAGGTAGCGAGCATCCAGGTCTTGGGGAGCCCCATGCTGTTGAGGGAGCCTGAGATGTGTGTGGCAGGGAGCAGAGCGGCCCCGGGTGCAGCCGGCGCACAGCTCCTGCTCAGGCAGGGTTTGATTTCTCATGTCCACAGGCTGCAGTGCTTTAATGCATTGCGAGCATGTTCAGCCACCGCAAATGTCCCAGGAACCAGCCTGAAACAGTTATTTCTTTGGGTGTTTCCCTGAGAAATTCACATGGGAAGAAAAGGTCACACTGGAGGAATTTCTTTTTCACCACATAAAACTGGGAGACCAGTAAAGGCTGGCCTGCCCTGCTGGGGGTTGCCACATTTCCTGCTGGGGAGATGTGAAACGAAGACAAGGCTTTGGAAAGCTGCTTTCTTGGTGCAAGCACCTGTTGGCTTAAAAACCCACTCTAAAGAGCTCATTAATCTACTGCTATTTATCTGAAACCGTGCTTGGTAGTTTTAGTTGGCGTTTGTGTTATTTGTGGAAAATAAGGCAACAGGAGGGCTTTGATGATCAGGTCATTCTCAAGCATCCAGACGTGCTGGAGTGGCACCCCTCGCTGTACAGCACCCGGTTACAACCTCGTCCAAGGACAAGGACTGCTGGCGGCAGTGCCAGGTCTCTCAGTCCTCAGTTCCTGGCTCCTTATTCTCAACACTTTTAGCAAGGAACATGCATTTAGCCCTTCAACACTACCGAAACTTGGAGATCTTCAGATGCCTCCAAAACCCCTGGCTGCGATAACCTGAATTCACTTGGAGATACCATCAACATTTAATTAGTTATTTTGGCAGGGAGGAAAAAAAAAAAAAAAAAGCAGAATGCTAGAAAAGATCTGCTTTTCCCTGGATTGTGACATCTGAATAATTTAAAGAGGTTTTGAGAACTATGCTTTATTTTAATTAGTTTCTGAATCAGTTTCTGCTTTGCCCAGTCTTCCCCCTCCCCCCCCATACCGTTTATTTTGATGACATCTGCAATCCTAAAAAAAAAAAAAAAAAAAGGAAAAGGAAGCAAATTAACTTGGTTCAAGCCACATCAGCACATCCCTTGGAAGATCACACCAGTCAGCTGTAAAAAATGGGCTTATGCTGGAAGCAAATGAGGAGCTCAGAGGGCTGAAAATGTAATTACCTATTTATTAACTACATCTATCTTTATTATTTTTGTATGACACCAAAAAGTGTTCTTGGCAGATCACAGATGTGCACAAAAGATGTGAGGTGGACTGCTGTGACACTATTTTATTAAGACAACTCTCCATGTACATCTGCCAAACCCAGAACAAAGTCCATCTAATGACAAACTCACCATAAAGAGGCACAGTCCAGGAGAACAACAGGGGAAGAACAGAGCCACGAGGCTGTGATTTACTCTGCGCCTGAGGAACATCTCATTAGTCCCAGAAAAGCCTTTTTGCTCCTTGTAGGCTGCTGTTCTGCTCTGTTTTTTGACAAGAGACCTCGTGTCCTGCTCCCAGCAACCAGTGGCTGAAGGGCAACTGAAAGCTCAAGGAAAGAGATTTGATAAATCAGTTGCTCTTGGCCATGGTGTCATTTAGCTATGGTTATACGTCTTTTCAAGTAGGACCAGCTGGCCCCTTCAGACATGAGCGCTGCTTTTTGCAAACCAAGTTGTCCATGCAAAGAGCTACTGTCTTTGGACATGAGGAAAAGAGCTATGGCTCCATTCTTCACGATCTGGGGGCTACAGAAGTTGGCGGAAGGATATACATATTTTTTGCTTATCATTGCTAGTCCACTTTCAACATCCTATGTATGTCCTAGAAAGATAAGATGGCTATGAAGTAAAGGAGCATGAAATACAGTTGTAATTTTTGGAGGATTTTGGATGAAAAATGAAAAATTGCCTTTACAGATATATTTTTGCATATTAATATATTCCTTAGCTAATATTTCAGTAAGAAAGAAAAGCACCAAGCAACCTGTCACAAAAAAAGACAGCATGACTGAAATGTTTCATTTCAATATTTGTCAAACAATAGTTTTGAATTTTTTATTTGAAATTGGGGTTTTGAAACGTACACCCTCCCTCGTTCTTCTTTTCAGAGAGCTCAAAGTGAATCACGCAGCTTTTCATCCCCAAACCGTGTTTATTTTCAACCTTTTCTAAATGCCAACAGGATGGAAAAAAATAATAATATTGTGCAAGCATATGAGAGACGTGGTTTGTGAACAGGCCGTGTTGTGACGAGGCCCTGCACACTGACTCACTGCTTCTGACCTGAGCTCAGTTAGCTGAAGGTGTGAGGTAGGTGACAGAGGTAATTCTGTAACCGTCTCGTTCTGTCTTGCCAAGCCTCCTGGAGCATTATCAACTAATGCACGGCAGTTATAAAGTGGATTATGGGCCAGCCTGTCTGATGTGACTAAGCTGAATCCATCAATCGTATATCACTCGGAATCGCAAATCGGACTTGAGCCTTGGGCTGTGAAGTTGCAGATAAGTAATTTGTCACGTTTTGCTAACACCTTCCTCCTGTTTGGTGTGTCCCTTGTGGTACCGTATTGCAATTCAGCATGCTCACTTCAGCTGTGTTTTCAGGATGTAATATGAAAATTACTAGGCATTAGGAAAAGGTCAGCTCTGTTAGACTGGCGGAGTAAGTAGGAGGAATGCCGTTGCTCTTAAGATATTCATCATCTGTCATTATGTCTTATTAATCATCCCAAACAATCTCCAATGGCAGATCATTAGAGAGCGCATGTCCTACAGCTGTCAGCGATAGGTGCCATTACCACCGTGTCTTCTCTGTCTGACTTTCTCATCGTGTTGCTAATTGAGATTCTTACTGCGGCATTTTGATTACTGCAAGCATGAAAGGCACGCAAACTTCTTGAGGGAAGCCGAGAAGAGGAAAGCTTTGTTGAAGAGCGGGAGCTCTCTGGCAAGATCCAGGAGATCCAAAGCATTGTCAGTAGGAGAGCAATACACCGTGTCACAAATGTTTGACATGCCTGGTCTGAAGGAGGCACTGGACAGCATAATAATAGAAGTATTTAACTCCCAGCACAGCCTGGTATGCTGCTAACAGCGGAGAGCAGCTTTTGTGAGAGCTTTCCCTGAAAGATGAGCGAACGCCAACATGGGCTTCTGAGCAGGCAGGCTGGGTGGCGTGCATCCTTCCAGGCTTTGATCTCAGTCGTGTTCCTTCTTTCGGGGCTTCAGAGGCAAGGCTGAAATAACAATGTGGAGGGGGAAGGAGTATACGCAACTGAAATATTTAGCTGCTCAACTTGCTCCTGTGGAGCTGAAGAGCAAACATGCACTTCAACACTTCAAAACACCCCGTCAGAAGGAACAGAGGCGGCCTAGCACTTCAGGAAGGCATTGGGTCTCAAATGGGCCTGGGGGGTGGATGTGCACTCTGAAATAGCCGGTGTTCAGGAGTTATCCTCTCACTGATCTGTAGATTAGAAAACATGCGTGGTGCCTTCATATTTGTCTTCACATCCCAGATATGAAGGTTAAATAGTTTTTTGTTGTTGTTTTGTGATTTTTGGTGGGTTGAGTAGAGGGGAATAGAGGTGCAAGCTTCTCTGGGAATGCATTTTCCCTTGCTGCCTCTGTAAGCAGGAGCAATGGACCAAGTTCTCCACTGGTGGAAACAACCGCAGTGCTGCTGGATGTAGCTGCTATCACTGGGTGACCCGGGGAAAGTGACTTCTGGAGCTGTGTTATGTTGTTTCTGTGGCAGCAATTGACTGGCTTTGTAGAGAACATGCGAACCTGAATTCCAGTGTTTTTTTACCTGGCCCCTCAGAATGATGAAAAAAAGCAATAAGCTGTTCCAAAGCAGGTGCTGACTGCTTTTTTCAAGCCGTAGGACCAGGCTCCTTCTTGTGCAAACAGGCAGAGAGGTGTGTGAGATACCGGGAGTTGCACAATTCCCAGCTCCACAGACTGATTGCGTGGCTGACTTCTGCTAGGAGAGCGCAGCTGGTGTTGAAATACCAGGAAAGACGAGGAGGCAGACAGGTTGGCCTCCGAGCTGAAGTACAGCTCAGCTTGCACAACACGATGGTCACCTTATGCAAAGTGCTCTGCTGACACCCACCAAGCTTCCTGGTACAGCTTTGCCGTCATGCCGCCCTACTCCAGCTGCTCTCCTGCCCACGTGCTAGGGATTTCCGTGAGGGAAAGCCAAGTGGTGCAAAGAGAAGGGCTCCGCTGCTGCCCATCCACCAGCTCCTCTCTTCCATGCGGCTCTGTAAGGTCATGGGCATGGAGAAATACATCCCAGCTCACAGCACCTCTCCTTGCAGGGGCTGTAAGCGTTACAGTGGGAAGCAATTTGTTCCTTTACACAAAGCAAGAACATTTGTTGGAGCTTTGTTCTTTGGGAAGCTGAATCCAGCTGGTGTAGGCTTTGCAGATCCAGACCATGATCTGACACCACGTCGCCTCTTTGGCCTGGAGGGGCAAAATCTGGGGGCTCTGTGGAGTCAGCTTCACCTGGCGGTTTGCTTCGAGAGAGTGGGGTTTGTTGCATTGGGACTAAGGAACACCAAAGAACAAAGGAATCTTTAGTTTTGTGTAAGTTCTCCCCTTATATTATGTGCAAGAAACAGGAGAAAGGCATCTGGCTGTGCAAAGCAAGGTAGCCTCAGGGTAGGTAGGACAGCTACACTGGCTGGTCTGCAGCAAGCAGTGTCACAGCCTTCAGCTCGCTGACACGGGCTGGCACACACCTTTTCCTCTGTGTGTGTAGAGCTCCTAGCACAGTGCAGTATGCTTTCCAAAACCCCCACAGCACAAGTGAGAAATGGGTAAAATAGTATTTTGTTTCCTTCTTCTCCTGGAGAGTTTGGTCTATTTTTATAAGGTGAGGCACACAGATACATTTTCAGCTCTCTCTCTGTAACACTGCTGCGAGATTGGTACATGGCAAAAAGTTCATAACTTGGTCTTTTTTTCCCTCATTTCAAGTATTTGTTTACAGAGATCAAACCTGTCACTGCAGATTAGAAGGCTGCGACCAAATGACTTTACGATTACTATGGAGCTCAGTTGTTCTGGGGGTAAAAGGTGGGTGTTGCACTATTGTGTTTGCTTTTGGATAACCTTTAAATAAATGAGTAGTTGTAGAGAGCAGATTTGTTTCACAGGAGCTTCAAGAACAGCATGTTACAAGTTGCTTGGGTATTCGATGTATGTGAAAAATAGGACACCTTGCAGTGCTGTGGGTGGCAGGAGCAGGAGATGCCCTGGTGTCCTGGCCTGTAAATGGGCAGGCGCTGCTCTCGGCTGGGCTTTATCAGTTCTTTTGGATGGGCACCATCAGTCTCTTTGTCAGCCATCCCTAGAGGGTGACAAATAGCCACAGGGAAGGTTGTTGCCATAACTTTGTCATGAGGCACTCTGTTGTGAGTCTTCATCATCAAACTACATGGCCACGTTGTCACAGGGCTCTTTGGCAGGGCTCTTCTGCACTTCTCTGCAGACTGATGGCAGGGAAACTGTGGAGCTGTATGCAGGAGGTGAACAGCAAAGACTCGTTTGCTGCTTCCCCTAATTCAGAAACTGGAGAGCATCAAATGCAGTCAGTGCTGTCTGTGCAGTTGAAATGCGGAACTCCTTGTACAGGGCTCTTTGATGCTAACGCTTCATGTGTGACCTCCAGAAAGTGCTTGTGTTGCAAGCTTCTGGAAGGGAGGAATATCTCTTGAGGCAAACAAGCTTTCCCCGTACTTTTGTTTTTTCCTGGGCTGTGGCAAGACGCTGGGTTTTGAGCTGGAATGACCTTTGGTCTGACATGGTATGATAATTGTTGTGTTGGGATGCATTGTAATGGCCCCAAACATAACGTTTTGGAAAAAGAAATGTTTTTGTTTGGTATGATTGACACAGACGTGAGGGCTTTGCAGAGGCATAGCCACATGCAGTGCAGTTCCTTCAGTCACAAAAAGGAGGTGATGTCTGCCAGAATGTACAGAAATGCAACATGAAGCCAACCCCATCACTTAGGTCACCAGCTGACCTTTTAATTAAGCAGAGAACAAAATATAACAGCTTTTTATTTCCCGAGGACAACAACAACAGCTCTAAGCGAAGTACCCTCCTTTGTATTAATACAATTTTAATTAATAGTTGTAGCAAAAGCTTTATGTTGGAAATGAGAAGAGGGTTTCTACCCACCAGACCAGTTAGCACAAACAAGGACAAAATTATCAGGGATGCAGGGAGAGTGATACGATGTGGAGACTTGTGAGAGCAGGGGACAGGACTTGTGCTCATGTACCAGCCATGAAAAACCTGAAAATCCGCTGCCACCATAAAATTATTCAAATGCATATTTTAAGGGTTACTATATTAGATAACTAGGATTGAAGGAGAACTTCTTTTTATGTGGAAAAGCAAAGGTAGGACCTGGAATTTGAAGTCAGGAATTGCTAAGGAAAATGCCACCCAGACACGGCTGCTTTGTCAGCAACATCGACACATCTATGTTGTTTTTGGGAAGGCTGCAGAGATGCTTACGATACAATTATATGTTATGGAGCTATTGTTGCAGACAGAATGTGAGAGGGGGAAATGTTTGGCAGGAGGCACAGAAATAAAAATAAGAAAAATATAAAAAAGAATTAAAACCATCGGGACAGCCAAGCTGAATAATACCAGCTGAGGACCTGACTCATTCTGTGATGTCTGTGGCACATCAGATGCGTGCACAAGTATTGTGCTTTCAGCCCTGTGGGAGTAGCTGAAAGAAAGAAAAAAAGACATTTCTAGAACAATACTGGCAATAAGGCATGTATTTTAATACTAACCCCCCTGATGTGTTAAGGTTTTAGATTAATTGTGTGGGCGTTTGGTGTTTGAAGGAGAAAGGAGAGATACTGCAATGAATCACCTCTTCTTCCCCTCCTGGCATTTGCACCTTGGGCATGGCTCGAGGTACATCAAAGCCTTTTCTCGCTGAGCCACACAGACACACATTAACCTTTTAATGTCTTTTAAGGTCACATGGGACCATTTTGCTTCACTTGGTGTAACCCAGTCCTGCAAACGCTGCCCAGCCGTGGGTGCCCTGACTGCCCATCCCTGTTGGGCTCCTGCAGGATGCCCAAGATGTCCCTCTTCCCCCTGACTCCCCCTCTGCTCCCTGCCCATTGACTCTGATGTTCTTCTTCTCCAGTCTTTTGGGGTTTTTGTCCTGTGCAAGGATAAAAGAGCAGCCCACTTACTGCCAACTGTGCAAGAGTTAAGCTTGCACTGTCTGCATTTCTCTGTTGGGTGGTAGGACACAGGTGCATGTTTTTATTTATTTATTTATTTATTTAATTTTTATTTTTTTGAGTGATGTCTCCTTGGAGGTGTAATCTGGAGCTGAAATTTTGGGCAAGGAGAAAGTCAAGGGAAGGTTTCCATTAAGTCTAATAAGGCGAAAGCCTGAGCTGGTGAGGCAAACACGTAAATGATGTATTCCATTTCTGCTCTACATGATTAATATGGGGAACCAAATGTCTGTATCAAATTCAGCGTCTGTTGCAGTTATACCAAGTTTCAGGGCTCAGACAGCTGGCAACCGGTGAGGCATTTCTTTGGAAACACAAACCACTTGCAAACGGCCCTAATTCTTTTACTACCTTTTTCCTTTTCTTAGCTATTTTTACCCCTCCTTTTCATTCCTATTATGTTTGCAATGGATTTTTCACAGTCATTTTGAGCTCCGTTGGTTTGTACTGCGGAGAAGATAAAGCCTGGCTCGGCTGAGCCAGCTGGTCCCACCGAGGAGCTGCCGGGGCTCCCGCTGCACCTCACTGCCTGTGCTCTTCAAAGGGAAGCTCTGATGCAAGGTTTCTGCGGCCAGAAAGCAGAACGAGTCCCATGGGAACAGCTTCGCTTCCTTTGATGTTTGGTGGATTTGGCTGTGCAGCATCACTTGATTCACCAGCCTGGCAGAGAGCCGGACTGCCTGCAAAGCAGGTCAAGGCTGTCAGAATTTCTCTGTGGAACAAACCCATTTTCGGATGCTGTTTCATAACAGCAGCCCAGCATTTCCCCGGGCCCGCAAGGGGGTGAAACCCTGGCTCAGCACTTTCTGGTCCCTGGTCCCATCGTGGCTCCTGCACACACTGCATCCAAATCTGAATCCTTGTTGTGGTGGCAGGAGTGGAAAAACACACACACCGTGCCCTCCTGCTGCTGGAATAGCTTCGTTTGGCTGCGTGTAGTGTCCAGACAGCCTGCCTGTGGTATGCGTAGATGTACATTTGTATATGTACGTATGTACATGTAGACCTTGTTTTGGAAGCCTGAATACTAGTTCTGTATGGAAAATCTATGAACCCATGCCAGGCTTTTACATCTTTAAAACGCCCTGATATTTCCTAAATCTGCCTTGGCTGCGCGCTCCCACCTCTCCAAACAATTCTGGTGATGAAAACCGATCAAACGCCGAGCTGCAGATTCTGCTGAGCTTAGGTGGAAAGCAGTTGTGCTTGCTTAATTCTGCAGAATGGATCATTGCCACAGGGCTTGTTTGGGCTGAAGTAACCCAGATATGCAACGTCGGTTGTCAGGAGAGGGGATTTAGGGCTCACGTGAGTGTTGCATTAACAGCAGTGCTCAGCAGGGGCAGATACGGTGGTGCCTGGGTCTGTAGGAGCTCGGCCAGCTCGTGGAGAGGCTGCTGTGTGTAGGGTGAGGCTGCAGTCTGTAGGGTGAGGCTACTGAAGGGGCAGTGTTGGTGCCCCAGCTGAGCTCAGGTGTCCCCTGTCACCAGCTGCAGTGACAGCTCTTGTTCCTGCTCCCCTCCCTGCCAGATGCGGTTAATTGGGCTGGGTTGGAGGCTCCTCTAGGAGCAAAACATAAGCGTGCCGTACATGGAAAATAATCATAAAAAGGGTTAATTATCTTTAACATTGGGGCTGTCGGAGTTGAATGAAAGGAGATAGCAGATCAGTGTGCCTGCCTGCCTGCGTGGGAGGAAGGTGTGGAGGCTGTTTGTTTACAGCTCTTCCCTCCCAGAGAGCTGGTACGAGCCAGTGCTCCCTGACCCTGCTCAGAAATCAGAGCGAATCCTCCTTGGGTTTGATTTTTGTTGTTGTTGTTTCACTTAACCTTTAACCTTTACCTGTTGGGCAAGCCAGGAATCAGCAAACCAAAATGGTTTGGATGTGTCTGAATGAACGCCAAAGCCCTGAACTTCGCTTTGGTGTACATTTCTCCGGAGTACTGCCTGGTTTTGGTGCTGGGAGGTTTGCAGCAAGGTTTGCAGCATGAGGTCCCTGCTTGCTGTGCCTGCTGAGGCACCCCGCATTGCTGCAGCATCCCCAGGCAGCCCCCACTGATGGTTTGCATAAGTTTTTTTTGCCCTGTCACTTCTGGCTTGCCTGTGTTCTGCTCAGGGTGGCAGGAAGGGGAGAAATAAGCTGTGATCCTGCTGTGTTGGTGGTGGTGGTGGTGGTGTTTTTTCCATTTTGCCTGGCAGTGCTGCTGGCCCTCCCCCCCCAAAGGTGGTTTGTCTGGGGCTCCACCATGATGCCTCTGTGTTTTTTTTCCCCAAAAACGTCATTGAAATGGCTTCACAGGACTCTCTGTGACCAGGAGGTTGCAGAAACACCTAAACAAGCACCATACCTACAATTAGGAGCAGGGCCTGTGACTGCACAGCAGCTCTAACCGCCCGGAGCCAGCTGTGAGCAGACTGTAAGCCCTCAGTGACTGGCTTGGCATCGTAATGCTGGAGTGAAAGATTTGCTGGGTGGAGGGACTTAAGCAAGCTGTAGAAATCCATGACTCGAGCCTTTGTTCTGAGATAGGTAATTCCCTTTGAATGAGGTTCTGGGGCTGGATTGCCTTTTCTGAGAGCTGGGCTTGGTCTGAATTCCTCCAAACATCCGTGTCACCAGAGTGGATGTGGAACAAAACCTCAGGCTCGCTCTCTGCTGGGTGGCACGAGCCAGGAGGGACATGGTGGGGGGGTCAGGTCACTGTACCTTGGGGACAATGAGCACCAGATGGACGATGACTTCTTGCTAAGAATAATATCCCAATGCTTGCAAGCACGTATCTGTTACACCAGGTGAGCTTTTGCTGTGCAATGCTCTGAGCTCCTCGTCTCAAGAGACAGGAATGGGAGCGAGGATGGGCAGAGAGGAGCGGGCGATGCAACTCAGTGGGGAGCCCATAGTGAAAAAATGTTCTGCTCAAGAGAAATTTGTGCCCTCCTGCCTAGTAATTTATCCAATTTTCACCTATTTTTAAACTGCAAGCTTTACTGCATACATTTTCAGGGCAAAGGACTGTGCTTACAGCTTCTGTGCTGTGAAACTCCAAAAACTTCAAGGTTAAAAATGTTACTCTGGGGAAAAAAAGAAAAAAAAAAAGATGAAAGAAAAAAAAGAGGTGTCAGCAACACCTGTATCTGTGGAATTAGGTGTTCGAATGAAGAGCAGCTCATGTTAGCTCACGCGGGGGGAAGCCAAATGAGGAGTGCTACCAGCTTCAATAACTTGCTGAGGTTATGTAACAGAGCTGGGGGTGCAGTCGTTTCTTTGCAGAGAACGCATTAAAAATGGGTATTTTGGCTTGCACCACGATGCTTCATAATGACAGTGGTAAGCTGTGTGCCAGCAATTCAATGGGCTGCTCCTTTCTTTGGATCACGTATCTGTTATCTCTCGAGACAATGAGTATCTGATACAAAATAAAAGTGATGGATGCCAAGTGAACCAGTGAGTGGGGAGAAGATACTGTGCTTCATTGACTAACCAAATTACTTTGGGGGTATTTAAATGCATCTCTAGCTTTTTATTCTGCATGGGCTATTATAGATGAATTCTGTGATGATTCAGCCTTGGAAAAATTAACCTGTTCTGCTCCTCGTGGGATGCTGGTGGTGGCACAGATGTGATGCTGTGGCAAGGGACAGTAATGCAGCGTCCAGGATGTAAAGGTGCTAGGTATGGACACAGGGAGAAATTATTTCAACATTTATCTGCATTTCGCTTAATTTTAGAAGAGGAGTGTAACTGTTTGCATTTACAGACTGCTAAAACTGGCTGTTGGTTAGAAATACGGGACTGTGTAGCTTCAGGCAGCAAATAATCTGCCTACAGTAATGCGTTCGCTTGACTTTATCCTCCATCTCACTTCTGGGCTTTCCCTTCCACCATGACAGAAACTGAGGTGGATTTATGAGTTTGCCACAGAAACAGCAAAACAGCTGTCAACTGAAGTGGGGAAAATCCCTCAACAAGTTATCTGGGAATAAGGAAATGAAACCCTGGGTTGGCTTTGCTGGTGTTTGCACCCATCTTGAATTTGTTCTGAAGGATTGTAACAGACTGGTGTGTTCACAAAGGAGTTCACATAGGCAGGGAATCAGAGGTTGATGGCAGAGAATGTTTAGGAAGATGTTTTTGGCTTTAGAGCATAAATATGCAGACTGGAAACTTTTTCAGTAAGAGGGGCCAAAATAACATGCTACCATCTATGCATCTTGTCCAAATTAACGAACAAAGCCCATGGTTCCAGTATCAGCTACCAAATTCCTTCTGAGCAGCTCCAACTGTCATGAAAAATATTCAGACAGATGGTAAGTCAGTTTGGAAAATCTGATGCTGCTTTTGGACAATTCATAGCCAGAAGAAACCTTATTCTGTCCGCTCGATCAGCTCGACTTCTATTTCAAGCTTAGAGAAAATAGAAGCCCTCTGGTTACCAGGAAAATGCCATAATCCACTAGTATATAAGAATATCTGAAGAAAAATGTATTTTAAAGGAAATGTTTTTGTTAGGCTATGAGGTGCACAGGCCAGGGCAGCACAGGGGCTCTCCTGGGGCACTCAGGGGTCTTTCTGAAGGGTGTTTGTGGCTGGATTTTGCTGCAGACAGGCAGTCGCTGTGCAAAGACTCGGACCTGGGGTGCTTGGTGTCACCTGGGGTGGGTTTCTGACCATGAATACATCATGATGTTCTGCTAAAACCCATAAACTAGTTAACCTGGAAGTTGCTGTGTCTTTCTCTGCAGCTGTCGAATGAAGATAACAGCAAAATAAAGTTGAACTTAAAGACAGCTGGGATGCTGAGGAGCTGAAAGCTATCAACATGGAAAATTATTTTTGCAGATAAGCATATATAAGCTGGCAAGTAAAGCCTTCACTTTGAATATGTGCTGGCAGTGAGGGGTAGTCAAATAATTATTGAAATCCATGGAGTGGGAGAATTTATAGGAAAACAGGAATATTGGTTGGGAGGCTACAGGGGACGATTGGAGCCTTCCCTACCTGTGGCCATCACCTGCCGCTGCCACAAGCCCAAATTGCTGCCTGTGGGGCTGTGAAGCATTAGGCATTCCATTTAATTAACACTTCAAAATTGATCTTGGTGGTGTGGGAGCTCCTGGAGAAAACAAAATGAACTCACAACAAAGCCACTGTTTGCACGGGGGTAGAAACCAACAAAATTGTCCGGGAATTGTCAAAATACCTCCTTGGCATGGGCGGTAGAGCCAGAGAGCAGTGGGCTGAGCATGTGGAGCAGCTGGATGTAGAGGGTGCTGGCCCCACATCTCCACTGCTAGATGACATTGGAAAGGGTTTTAATGTGCTAGGAGTAGGAGGATTTCTGTGTGTAGTTATTGCCTGGTGAGCAGTGTGAGACAAAAGCCTTTCAGAACTTGAATGTTATGAAAGAATGGAATAGATTTTCTGTGGACCATGTAGAGCCTCCGTCACTGGAGGCATGTGGGGACATCTGGCTAGAAGTATGGAGGTGGGGTTGGGGCTGATTTGGGAGGGAGGATGGACTAAGTAATTTCTTGATTTTCTTTCCAGTCCTATTTCTGATGACTACTGCTGCTCTTGCCAAAGATACCCAGTAAAAGCAAAAGTCCGGATTATTTTTACACAAACAGCTCGTTCCTCTTCTTTCATGGGGAAATAATCATTTCAGTAGTTCTGTGTGCAAAATAAATTCCACGCAGGCCCGTACCAGCTATAGGTGCAGGGAGTGCAGTGGGTTGGCATTGCTGGGGCAGGCAGGGTTGCGTGCTGCCCTGCTGTATCAGGAACATCTTTCACATGGGACCTGGGAGCCGTCCCGCCTCCCAGCAGCGTGAACCAGCAGCTCCTTGCTCAAGTCTCAGCTTGGGTTCCTGCTCGTGTTTCACAACACGCCGTATCTCGGTGTCCTTTGGCAGGGTTCCTGCCCTGCTTGTGCTTCTCACAGTATGGAATTTGCTGGGCCCACTGGTGCTTACCATAACCCACAGGGGCAGTTCAGGATGCTTTTTTTTTTTTTTTTCTTCATTCACTTATTTATTTATCGAGGGAAATATTTCTCCAGCAGTAAAACCAGGGCTTCAGCTACCCTGGAAGGAGTTGGCAGAGGGTTCCCAGTGCTATGGCAAGTAAAAGCTTTAGTAGGGTGGGGGAAGGTGCAGCTTCATCCACACCACAGCAACGATCGGCCCAAATCCCCCAGCCCCATACAGCCCCCATGGCATTTCACCACCCCAAATGCAGCGGGGAGGTCAGGTCCTCACATGAAATCAGCTGGCGTGCAGCTGACGTGTTGCGGGGCTGCGCGGGGACCCCGTGTTGTGCTCAACATATCAGCCGAGTCACTCTCGCCACATGCATCACGTGCACTCCTGGTGAAGCAAATCAGAAATACAGAAAATCCTTGCCGTAACCATGGGAACACGGTTTTGCTTAAGCAGTGTTGGCTTGTGAGGCTCCGGTTCATAATGAGCCGGGGTGATCGGGGCGGGTGCGTGGGGGAGAGAGCGAGAGCGTTTGGCTTCGCTTTCCTCTGCCCCCGCTCTAATCAGATGCAAGAAAATTGTGTAAATGCAAGTCTGTAATTTCCCTTCACCTCCACGCCTTTTCTCAGGCGTTCTCTCTCTGGATGTCACTCCTGCATTAGGCGCAGCACTGTGGGGCTTGTTTTCGACATCACATTTTTTAGATAGGCACATTGGTGAGATGCTCAGCACCCTGGGAGACCGAGGAGGCACCAGGAAAGCCCCCAGGAGGCAGGGTCATGGCAGCCTCGTGTTCCTTGGGACCCTGGGAAGAGCACCAAGAGCAAGGTGCTGGGTGCTGCTGTCAGGCAACTCCCTGTGGCCAACTCCACAGCTGCTAAAGTCATTTTTAGTTGCATTGGTGGTAGAGTGTGGGCCTTGAATGGCAATTTTGGTGCCTACCCTCCTGTGTCCTGTACCTCAGACAATGGTGACCACAGTCATGTCAGAAATCCAGCCACCACAATGTTCCCACAAATTGGTGAATCTCTCTCGAAACTCCAAAGTGAAAACAAATGACAGAGGGACCACCCAACAGGCTCCCCCGATGCACGTCTGTGGGAGCTTCAGCAGGTCGCAGCCGTAACCGCTGTGTGCTCAGTAACACAGAGGACAAAGGGCACCTTATCCCAGGTGCTTCCCCTGTTTTCTTCTAGGTTTTCCTATAAAAAGTCACCCTAAGATGGAGCTCAGCTGCACTTGGACTTGTCTGAAGTTTTCGCTCCCCCTCCAGCCAACACTCCCTGCAACTGTAGGATCCAAACTGCTTCCAGCATTTTGTCCCTAATCATGGCACGTTTAGGGACATGCTCAATTACACCTGAACCAACATGCTCCAGTGCCACCCCGAGGAGAGGCTTCCCTAAGCCAGCTGTCACTGCCCTGGGCTGGGAGCTGCAGAAAAAGTGTTTTTTCCAAAACGTTAAGGCAATGAAACATTCCTCCCCCTCATGCCTTTCACTCCCTTCCTTTTGTGTGAATAGATATTTTTAAATTTTCAGTCTTCTGCGTGCATGACTTAAGGCTGAACCACAGCCACTTGAGCTGGCAGGTCCATCCCCAGAGCTGGGTGAGCTTTGGGCAAGCACCCACCCCGTGCACCGGGACTGGCTCTGTGCTGAGAGGTGCCCGGCCATGCTCAGAAGTGAGCATTTGGGGTATCAAATGGCAGAGGATACTGGATCGATGTCTTGCTTTCATCCCCTCCAGAACAATTGCTATTTTCTCCTTATTTTCTCTATTTCACTTTTTGTCTGTTCTGTATTATTGTTTTCTGCAAACAGTGAAAAAAATCCATCTAAAGCAAGGAGTGTGCACCAGCTACTGCCTGCCCCCTCAGGAGAACCCAGTTGGGAGCACTGTAATGTGTATGGAGAGAAATTGCTATAGCTATTAAGCAGCGAACGGAGACAAAACCGAACTTGTGTCCTTGTTTAGCTGCTCAAAGTGGCAGTGTGGTAACTGCAAGGATAAATGTGTTGGAGTGAAGAGAGGACAGGGTTTAGGAAGGGGGGGTGCATTGTTTTCCACATGCATGGTGCTCCGTTTGCCACGGTGTTCTGTCAGGGTGCCGTGGGCAGGGGGAAGCAGCGTGTTTCCACCAGCGCATGAGCAAGTCAGGCGTGAATCTGCAGCAAAACTCTGTGAGGAGCACGGAGCCACCCCCAAACCTCACCTCTCCACCGCCGCGCCATGGGGGGAGTTAAAAGACTGAGCCATTGCAGCAGCCTGCTGCTCCCCTGGCGATGGCTGAGTCTGGGCAGGGTTCCCAGGCACTAAACTTCATCACCTAACCTAGGGTTTGTGAGCCACTCCGGCAACTCTCCCCAGCTTCTCACTCACACCACCCTGCCCTCCATAAATAACACTTGCGGAGAGAGCCGAATCGTGCTTCCTTTGGGGAGCGTTGTTTTGCTTTCGCAGCTACACCCAGTGTGGGACTGGGACCAAAACCTCCAAGCCACAGACTTCCCATCCTCTGGGGAGGTTGAACGTGTGTCCGGCTGGGGGAATTTGGACGTCCCACCCATCCCCCAGGCCTGTCCCAGTGAGAAGTGGGCAGCCCTGGGCACGCAGCTCCCTGCCCTCCTTGTGTGCCTGCTGGGGGGCACAGAGTGCCTCCCACTGCTCTCCTCTGCAGTGCTGGGGCTGAGCCCAAGCACAGCATCCAGAAAGCAACCACGGACTGAGAAAGACCAGAAGAAAAACTCTTGTGGGGCTTCGGGGTGTGGGGCATTGACCTCCGGGCAGCTGGTGGCAGTCAGGTGCTCCAGCTCCATAAGGAAATACAGGGAAGGGAATGTGACGCGTGGTGGTAATACTCCTTTTGCTTTCATCCAAGGATCTCAAGGAGGATATAGTGTGTTATTTTTACCTTACTTTTGTTTTTGTGCCTGTCAGTGACAGCAGCAGAGTGCAGTTTCGCGCAGCTCCCCCCACCCTCCATCTCTGTTCGCACAAGTCTTTTGGGAGCAATGAAAATGTGAGCAAACTGAGTGCGAAATGTGAGCAAAATGAGTGCGAAAGGAAGCTTACAAGATGTGGTTTTGTTGTTTCGCAAGCTCTTTACTAGTACCAGTAGTGTCCTCATAGGATAACAAGCTGGACACCTTCAGTGGGTACATCTGAACCTCCAGGGGCAAGTGGCACTGCAACACCCTCCTGAGAAGGGGATGGAGAGTGCACGACTTCACGTGCCCTGGTGAGCTGTAGCTCTCTCCTCTCCTTCCCACCCACAGGACAGAGGAGGGAAGAGACAGTGAAAGGCTTGGTTTGCATTCAGGATGGTTGTCACGCTCTGGGACTGTGCTTTCCAACCTTTGTGAGCAGGCCTGAATCCGCCTGACATCCCTGCTGCAGTGTCCTGCGCCCTGCTGCTCACAGAGCATCGCTGCAACACGTGCGGGATCCTGCGCATGAAAAAATCACAGCACGTATCCTCCGGAGGTGTAGACCCTGAAGGCAGTGGGAGGAACGGCTGGCGGCAGAGCTGGCCCTTGCTCTAGTTGCAGAAGAGCACGTGCAGCGCGAATTATGCAGTCTGAATCTTAATCAAGCCTTGTTTGCATCGCTTTGCCATTCCGGCTCAGCCTCTGGGCTGGATTTTCGTCTTGCTTTCAGGGCTGAAATCAGGCGTGGGAAGTGTTCAGGTGGGCTGAGAAGACAGGGAGGTTCCTCCATCCGACCAGGGCTTCAGGCACATGCCAGAGGAAGCAGAGGGTCTGGCAGATCTGGGATTCAGGATCCACTCCTTCCTGAGGAGCGGGGCTGGCTCATGCTGGAGTTTTCCCTGGGCATCCCATTCCATGTTTGTGAGCTGGGGCTCTTGAAGCCCATGAGTACTGGTGAGATGGAGGCAGGTGGTCACCAGGCACAAAACTGAGTGTCAACATGATGATGCCTCTCCTGCATCATGTCATGAAGACATAGGGTGATTTTTTTCCCCTTCCCTGGTTTTTAACAGTAGGAGTTTACCTTATAAAACCAAACCAAGCCTGTTGGTTTCAAGATAGATTCAGAGAGCGGGCTCACTCCCTTTTTACTGGCTCACTGAGTGATTTTGGCCAAGTCTCTTGGCCTTCTGCATCTTCATGTCTTTGCTTGTAAAACAGAGGCAGAAGGACTGTGCTCAGCTGAGAGGAGCCTTTTCTATTCAGTCTACAGCACACAGAGTGAAGGGCAGGCAAGGAACAGCCAGCTAAGTTAGAGAGCAAAGCAAAGTAAAAGACACCAGCCTTGGTACCGATACACAACAATTGGAGGCACCAGATGGCAGGATTCTAGACCAAATTTCCTTTTGTTCTGCAAATCAAACTATAGCATCTTTTACAAACGTCAGTCAGGTGGGGTGCGGACCTTCCTAAATGCCGAGGGTGTTGGTGTGTCACCCCGAGGGATCCAGCTGCAGGAGGACGGGGAGACAAGAATAATGGGCAGAAGGTTGTCTTTGGGCATGGCAGTAGTGGGAGGGCAGCAGGCTTTGGAAACAGCTTGCACAGAGCAGGGGAGAGTGGTCCTTTTCCAGGATTTCCACCAAGGTGGGGTATTCTTCTGGAAGAGATGCTGCAGCCCAAGCACGGTCCTGCTCGGAAGTGCCGTGGCTGTGAGGGCAGCTATTGCTGAGGTCTGCTCACCCTCCCTTATCCACAAACCTGGAGGCTGACAGGTGTTGACCTCCAGAGCCATTTTAGTAGGTGCCAATAAACCAATTTGCATTTTCCAATTAGTGGTGCAGGCAGTGTTATTTTATTTTTTGTTGTCTGCAGGATGTAACAGTGCCCAGGTCATCGTGGTGTTTCGTAAGGGGCAGGAAGAAATGGATGGGACTTCTGTGGGATGTCTCTGCTAGCAGCTTGCTTCCTTTTTTACAGCAGACATCAAAAGAGATCACAGAGATCTGACAGGAGAGACTGAATGAGTAGCACCGGGATAAATAAGGCACACAGTCCCTTGGATTTAAGGACATCCCTTTGTTTTTGCTCAGTAAAGTCCAGTCTCTCTTTTTTTGTTTTCATGACAGGCCTGACAAAGACAATCTCCCCCTTTAATGCCAAACCATGAGCACTGCTCGGTGCTGTGAGAGCAGGCAGTTTGGTCATACCACACCAATTATCCCATCAAAAGCAGAGTTTGCCATGCGGAGTGTGACCATCCTACGAGATACTGATGAAATTGTTTTTATTATTTTTTTAAATGTACATATATATTTTTTAGCCCTACGCCATCATTGGATTAGATTACTACTCTGCTAGGGAGTAAGTTACACATTGCCATGAAGGTAGCCTGCCTTCAGCTAAATAAAGGCTTAATTGTGGCACAGGTAACTCAGCACACATCATGCAAGATGAGTACATGCAGTCTGGGAAATTGATGACGTTGACAGCTTTAGAAAATTGTAAAGTGTTATTAGAGCAGGGCGGTGGGTGAGGGGCAACAGCCCACGGGGGGGTCGTGTCAGCCAGGCAGGTACAGGCACCTTGGGTGGCTTCAGAAGTGCTGAGGAGGAGATGGAGCTGGTCTAAATGTGATCTCTCTGAGTGTGGTTTGGTTCCTCCCCGGTTACTGGAGCAGCGTGGAGCCACTGAAAGCCTCTTGGCCATGCACCCGGCTGCAGTGGGGCTCTCGGGGGCTGCAGCCCCAGGAGCGCGCTGCCCGGCCCCACCACCAGCAGGACCTTCAGCCCAGGAAAGGGGGGAGAAGGGCACTGCAATAAAAAAAATAAAATAATATCTAGGCTGCCTTGCCAGTCGTTTGAAAGTTTGAAAAGAGTAGCTGGTTTTTTAGAGCCTGTTGGAAAGTGTTCATCAGCGGATCTTTTTTAAAGGTCGTGTATTTCCCAAAAGTAAATTACTCCTCATTTGAGAAGCTCTGGCTCACAGTCACTCCACCAGTCCTCATGTGTGGCTCTTTGAAAGGCTCCAACCCTTCAGCTCTTCTGAGTGGCATCGCCCCATTTCCTCACTGCATGTTGGTGCTTTCTTCCAGGCCTCTCCCATTCCTATGCCACTGCTGGCCTTCAAAACCTTTCCCTCACCACGAGCTGCCTCTGCAGCGTTTCTCCCAGGGCTTCTGTACGAGCCCTCTCATCCTTTTATACCTTGCATCTGCAGCTGATGCCTTCAAGACATTTTAAGTTTTTCTTTTGTGCTTCTTGCCAGCTCCTTGCTCCAAAGCCCTCTCTGCTGTCCCCTCTGCCTGCCCTGCCCGAACCCCCAGCGCTCTCCCTCCCCGGTTCCTCCCTTTCAAGCTGCAAGATGTGAAGCGACATGTTAAATTTGGGCTGACAGGAGCCTGCGTGGGACTGGCATTTTTTGAAATGCCCATCTCAAAATATTATTTTGCCAAGTGATATGGTCTTTTGCTTTGTCATGGCTTTTCTTAATTGGTTTTGGACTCGCCGCTGTACAAATTCAGAAGGAAGGATTTGCTAATCTCTGAGCTGATTTCCACACAAGCTATAGAGAGCACGGTGGAAATTATGCTGGAAAATGAACATCCCGCAGAGTGATGAGTAGTAATTTGGGGGTATATTAACCTGCTTCCTTTAGCTAAAGAAATGTCTCGTACAATAACCGTCCTCATTTTGGAGCTGACTTTTCTTCCTGTTGAGGCGTTTATCTCATGGCTTGATCACCTTCCCAGGCAAACACTTTGCCTCTGCCCTTCCCAGATGCTGTGGGCTGTGCTTCCACGCTGACTGGCAGCCTGCGGTGGCAAGAGGGCACCTGGGAACAGGAGGTGTTCTGCCCGCCCTACATCACTGAGACGGTGACAACTTGTTGAAAAGCTCCTTGATGAAACCTAGATCCTTCCCCACGCTGAGAGATAACTCACCTAGCAAGGAGAAATGGGGTGGTGCAGCAGGAGGTCGTGCGGAAGCGCAGTCAGCGGTGTGCCAGGGAGGGGGTGGCACTGCTCCCCCTTTTACCTGCCCCAGCCTTGGTGTTACAGGAGATATTTGGGTACAGAGCGAAAGAGAGCTGAAACAGAGCCAGGTGCTGCTACTGCCTGTTAGTTCGTGGAGCCAGACCTCCTTCAGCCTTCCCTTGGCTTACCCTGACCTGGGATGAGCACAGAATCTGGCTTATTTCCATAGGCATGGGAATAAACTGCACTGCTTTGAGACTGTGCTTCCATAATGTTGTGTGCAGGTAGAAAAGGGGGGAAGAGAGCTGGGGACAGGCTCATGGGGCCACAACCCCTTCCTAGGGCTCTCACCCTGCCCAGTCCTTCCTCTTGCCCTGCCCCTGGAGCCCGGCCAGCTCTCAGGTCGCTGCCAAGGTCGGACACTGGGCCCTAATTTCTGCTGCAGTCGTTGCCTGACTGGGCACAACGTAGCGGCTGTCCTTGAAGGATGTGCTTGCAAGAAGCACATGAAATGTGTCTGCACTCCTGGGATTGCCGTACGTCTTAACCCGTGAGTCCCTGCTGCAAACTGCCAGGAGTGCGAACAGACACAGCCACAGCTCGGTTTTGGTCCCATCTGGCAGAGCCAAAAGCCACCGGTTTGTGCCCTGTGTCACCAGTGTCACTCTGGGACAGTGGCAGAGAGCTTGGGGCAGTGTTTTTGAGGGATGCAGATGGACGGGGCATGGCTCTGCGTGCACCCTTTTAACCGGCACCTTGAAGTCCCTGTTAATGGCTGTCCTTCACGCTTGCATCCCAGAGAGAGGTCACGGACCTTGTTAGCTTTTGTCATTGGCTTGCATTTTTCTTTGTTGTCCACCACAACCCACGTTCTCATGTTCCTGTTCCCCAGAGAAGCCCAGGACTCGGTGCACCCTCCTCTCCCCACCAGGCTTGGGCTGCAGTGCTGGAGTGAGGCTCTGGCTCCTGCAGGAACAAAATCAAAGGGAGGGGAGATGCAGCCCTACAAAGCTTTCTCCATAAGGAGAGAGGTAGGGCAGTGGTGAACTGCTGGGCCTCATTAAAAGCAGCCCAGACAAAGCCACGGGAATGACAGGGACAGCTGCACTCCTGCTGATTATCCTCCCCTGGAGTTTTTGCTGTGAAATGAATTGCTCTGCGGGGTCTGGCGTGGAGCTCTCTGCAAGGG
Organism: Aythya fuligula; assembly: GCF_009819795.1. Lineage (NCBI taxonomy): Eukaryota > Metazoa > Chordata > Aves > Anseriformes > Anatidae > Aythya > Aythya fuligula. Next base: position 19,440,917 of record NC_045567.1, read on the forward strand.
ACTGTGCAGGTCCCTGTTCCTCTGTAAGCACCTTTAGGAGGGGAAGTGCTCGGTGATGCCTTGTTTTGGAAGCGTTTTAGGAACAGATGTATGTGGTTATCTGTGCAGCAGTAGCTGACTCTAGATGGGCCCAGTGCTACAAGCGTCACCACCTCGTTTCAAGGTGCAGTTGTTTATCCCGCTGCCTGGAGCAGAGATGTGGTGTCACGGAGACAACCCCGCTGCACAGGGGGAGCTCCTCCATGCCAAAGCAGAAGTGTAGGAAGCACCTCGTACTGGAGAGCACCAGACACTGAAAGTGTCCAGATGGGTGTGCTGGGGCCAAGCTGTTGAATACTTCAGGGGCGAGAGCAGGGGTCTTGAATATGGCTCCAAATTTTACTGAAGGCTGCTGAAGGCTCAAAGGGTCAGATGTGATGTGTTTGCAGCAGCCTGTGTGGCAGAAAACACCCACTGCGGTTTCTCGTGCTTGTTTCTGTGCGTACAAGGGAGCTCGTTACCCAAACTGGGGCAGCGAGCCCTTTCCAGCAGAAGCAAACTCGCAACGCTGCTGCTGCCCCTGTGACCTGGCAGCTCATTATGGCGTGGGTACGGCAGAGCTGAATGCATCCACCGCGCTGAGATCGGATCCTCTGCCCTCCCCGTGCCCCCTCGTGTCACCCGGGGTTGTTTAGGTTCATCCTTGATATTCTCACCCAACGAGCAGCAGCCCCTAATGAGAAGAGGGCCCCTTCCTCCTGCTGGTCGGTCGCTTCCAAGTCGTAGGCTGAGGAGCAGCAAACTTTAATCCCACGAGATGCGTCTTTAATCTGTAACAAACCAGTTTCCACCTCCTGATTTCTCAGGAGATGCCTTGGAGGTCCCGTGTCCAAACCCTGGCACTGCGGCTTGCTCACTGTGGGTGGAGGAGAGCGCTCGGGGCACGCGGTGCCGGCAGTAACCGGCTCCCCATCACGCCCTGGCTGATCAGGCAGGGCACGGCAAGCCACGGGAGAGAAATGCCAACGTGGGGATTGCCAGAGGCGTGTCAGTGCCGGGTGCTGAGTGAGCAGTGTAATTACAGCTTGCTGAACAGCCTGGTGAGAGGGGGTTGTGGCTTGGAAAGGGGCTTTGGTGGTGGTGCTGAGTGACAGCGTGTACACGGCGTGATCTGCTCGTGGGGCCCATCCGTGTGGCAAAGGCGGTGGTTTAGAGGAGTCCCTGACAGTGACAGTGATTTGCAAACACAGCCAGGATGAATGTTTTGGGTAAATAAACCCCAGACGTGTTCAGCTATTGACTGAGAAGGGCTGCAAGTGACGGGATTGCTCCAGAGTTGAAAATGGAGGCAGAAGTTTGAGTCTGGTCTGATTTGTGCTAGCACAAAGCAAGGGCAAACCCACAGAAGCTGGAGAAGGGATGCGTGCATGATGGAAGTGTAAGTGAGCAGAGGCAGTGCCTGCTGCCTGCCAGAGAGCAGCGTGCCATTACCAACAGCTTTCCTTCATGTGTTTTCTGTTGCTTATCTACCAACATCCTCTGCAAAAGACAAAGCTCCTGAGCATCTCGCACATCAAAGAGGGATGCAAAGACCGGGAGTGTAGTTAACAGCTATCGGTGGTGCACGGGAGGACGTGTTGGTGCAGAGGAACAGGGAGCTCTAGGAATTTACCCTGGGGAGGAGATAAGGCAAGAGAAAAAATTCCTCTTTGCTCAGGTCACTTATTGCCCTGCTGGCTGGCTGGGGGTGCAGAGCAGCCAGCCTGGGGACAGCAGCGAGAGAGGGGGCTTCAAAACCAGCCGAAGCTCCCTCAGCATCACCATGCAGGCGTTGCTGAGAAATTTTAAACTGCACAAATCCAGCTGTGTGAAAAGACCAGGCTCTTCTGGTGGATTCTGCCCCACCCCACCACATGGGGTTTTGCCAAACTGGTGTCCTCTTCCCCACCAGCCTAGTGTGTGGCCCCCACCCAGCACCGTCGGTGAGGCTGGCTGCTTTTTCTCAGCCATTGGCATTCTGTCCTGCAGCACCACTGAGGTGAGCAGGCACTGTAATTGCTTCCTCCCCCTTCTTTCCAATTAGTGGTCCCTCTTTTGTGCATCCTGAAATTGGCCCCTCGTGACGTCTGCATGCCTACCAGCATTAATATTTCCAAACTGGCACGGAGCGATGCTGCAGCTGGGCATGCAGCCACCTGGTGTGTTTGTAGCTAACAGGAGGGTACACACAGGGCTGCTGGGCTGTCCAGGCAGCGATGGCTGAGACAACTAATTACTTGGGGCTTTTAACCCAATTAAGAGCAGTTAGTGGGCTCAGAAGGTGGATCATTTGTCAATATCACCAAAAGGTGTTTTAATCAAAAATAATTTGGAACTTCTTGAGGTCTGACTTGAAATGAGCTCCTGCGGCCCAACCCGGTGCACATGGCTGGCAGGCACCTAGGTGGGAAATAGGATTTCTTGTAGTCATCCCTTTCCTGTGCCTGGTGACTGGGCACATCTCGTCAGGGCTCTCCTCATCCTTGTGAGCAGACGTGAAGCCGAGGTCCTGACCATGTGTGGCCACCAGAGACCTCCCGGCAGTCCTCACAGTGCTGCTCTGGCCACAGTCCAAGCCGGGTAATTATGCTGTGTTTCCCCAAATTCCCCCCGTAGTTTCCACTGGATACCATTTTCTTTTTTCACATCCTGCCTGATTCCATACTGTAGCCCTGTAACTAATTAATTTAAGAGCTCTGCAAGTATAAAATGCAGTGTAAGTGCTGCAAGTGCTGTTATTGCTAGTGTCCCGGTGTGATGCTCTACAGCTGTTGTCGGCCAGCCCCAGCGGCGGCTGTTTCGGAGCAGGAGGATCCTGCTGAAGAGCTTCGAGGCTCATTGCAAGGACACTCTGTGGACTTGCACCGAAATAATAGCCCTGGAAAAAGGAATAAGCAAGTAGATTGCTTTTATTAAACTTTTAGAAGTTTAATAGCAGCATAATCTTCTTCTCTTAATCTCTGTGAATGAAGCAGTTTAACTAATGCATTCTTACAACGCTGATTTACTCCCATTTGTATTGCAGTTACCACACAGGGATTAGCATCTCCTTATGCTGCGAGCTGTATAAACCATAATAAGGGTAGAGCTTACAATCCAAATCAATCAGGCTGATGTGGGGATGGAGGTAACAGAAGCGGGCACCCCAACCTGCCTCGGGACCCCAGCTGATCTGCTCGGGCTCGCGTACGGAGGCTCAAACAGCCAGGCTGTGACAGCGCAGGCCATTACAGTGATGGATTGCTTTGTTTTAAACAGCAAACTTTTCAGGCTAAGGAGCTCAGAAATGAAATAATGTTTTTAAAATTAAGACAAAGCGCAGGCTGGATGTCCCTTCAGTTCACAGGGGAGCGGGGTCCTTGCAGTGGCTGCTCTTTGGCCCCGTCTTGGGTTTAATGGGAGATCAATCAGACGGCACCTGGCTGTTAGCAGGGAGCATCTCCAGGAACCAGGAGGAGCAATGTGGGCTTTGGTCTCTTCCCACACAGCTTTTCCAGCAGCACAGCTCCAGCATCTGTAGTGGAACTGCTCTCAGTTTGTGCTGATGAAAAATCAGACTGACATTTTTGCTCTTTTATGGCATGGTCCTCCAGCTCCGGGGCATCCTTGCCTAGAAGGTCAGGACGTGCGTCAAAACCTTCCTGCTGCAATAAGGGGGTGTGAGCAAGGCTCTGGCAGCCCCTCCATCTCTGGAGCCTGTGCACTATATTCCTTCTAGTTCTCCTTCATCTCCTAAGTTTGGGGAGGTTTCTCTCCACACATGGGAGAGTGCACTTTGAACTGATCAGTGGGAGAAGGTACTGATTTCAGCTGAGCTTTCTGTAGCTGTAAATTTGGAGACACTTGGAAAGGAGGCAGTGAGTTGTGTTTGCTCTGGTTCTGTCCAGGGGAGGACCTCGCACCCTGCTGACTCTAGGAAGGGAACATAATGGAGAAAACTAACTCCTGGTGAGGGATTTAGGCAGCTTGGGAGCTCCAAGTGTGTCATACATAATGCAGAGGGAGTGTGGATCAAAACACTGTATATATATTTTAAACTCTGGCTGCCAGAGGAGATGGACAGCAGTTCAGTTTCCCCTTGAAGCAAAAGCCCAGACCCAAATGCACCCATGCTTTTTCTTGCTATTTTTCTCACTTTTCTTTATGTTCCTATGCGGCCAATGATGCCTCACCCTTGTGAAGCACCAGGTCAAGATCTTGACGCCTGGTGGGAGCGAGGCACAAGCACATACAATGACTGAGCGAATTGTCCCATAGTGTTTGGGATTACTCTATTTCAGTTTTTAGTATGAGGGAACATGCTCGCTTCAAGGGGTGCTATTATTTTAAAGGGACAAAACCCCAGGCTGCGAAAATTGCATCGGTGTCGCTGCTCTGCTTCAAGTTGGCTTTGTGAACCCCATTTCTCTCAGGAGGAAGAACTGGATGTGAGCGGTTGACGTCACTTAGAGGAGACAGTCTGGCAAATAAGAAAGTGTGAGAGTCTCCTGTGGGTTGTTAAATACTGAATAAAATATGAATAGTGCTGTGTTATTACTAAAGTGAGCTATTTTTACCGATTCCACTTATAACCTGCCAGCCCTCTGACGTAACAGCAACAGCTCTCAAAAGACATGAATAATAAAGAAAACAGTTTAAATGTTGCCCTATATATTAGCATATATTCTGGCATGGGTCTCAGGTGTCTCTAATGAAGAAAAACTTTTGCACAAAGAGCTAACAAGAAAATCATGGATTTCCCCCTCCCACCTGGAAAGTATTGATTTAATTTAGTGTGATGAAGCAGAAAAAAAGAAAACACAAAATGATTAAAATCTCCTGTGCTGTTTTTGGACAGACACAGGGAGCTGTACTCTTACTAGATGAGGAAAAGGAAATATTTTTCAGTTTAATAGTTGCTGAAAAAATACTTAACAAGTTGCATTTTTTTCTGTTCTAATAGTCCAGAATAATTTGTGCCCAAGAACTTTGAAAGTCTGGCTGAGATTAGCATCCCTGGTTAACAGATGTTTGTTTTTAATAAATCTTGGACTACCAATAAAGAGCAATGGACCACAGCAAACACTGGAATACAATGTTCTGGCTCAGATAGAGAGCTGAAAGGGAAGGAGGTCTTTTTCGCCAAAATCCAGCTTCCAGCTGAGGAGGTTCATCTCTGACTAGGCTGGTCTAACAGTTGGAAGTCCCATGTCTCCTAGCCAGGTTTTGCCAAAGCCCAACTGTACCAAGGGTGAGATCAGCTTGGTGCTTTGGGTGTTTCCAAGGTAGCTGCTGCCACTTCGACCTCCTAGGCAGGGCTCAGAGTGGCATCCAGGAGCCTGCTCACCTAGGCTGGGAGCATCTGGGTGAGGAACAAGCTGTGATGCTCAGGCTGGGCTCACCCGCTGTCATTTTGTGGTGGCAGAGTTTGAGAAGTTTAAGCATGGCCACGAACACATTGGTGTTCTGGAGCTGCGTGAGGATGGGGAGCAGCACACTGCCGTGGGGTTACCCCACACTGAGGGGTTTCAGATCTTCCTCCCCACAGGAGTGTCCTGACCCCACAACCAGGCTGCGACGCTCCCTGCTGCTCCTGCTAGAGCTGCCTCACTGAGCCGGGCTGGTGGCAAGGTCTGCAGCAAGCCCTGAGCAGGCGAGGCTGTGCTGCAGGGTGCTTCGGGGTTGTTCGCTGTGAGCGGGGGAAGCCAGACATCTTGTTTCTGCTCCTGCAAAGGGCAGTGTTAGATCCCATTTCTGCTCTTAGGGCTTTTTATGTCTTTTATATTTGAGGCTCACTGAAAAAAAAAATATAGAAGTCATGCTGGAAGCAAGGATCAGGACCCAGGAGTGGACTTCAGTGAGTTACAGAAATTGTAAAATGTTTTGTTCAAGGCCCAGAACACGTGTCAGTCCCTTTACTGGCACAGCTGCTCCTTTCCTCTGTGGCAGCTCTCCTTCTCTGCTGCAGCATCATGGCAGAGTGCTGCCTCGGTAAGCACCACTGTGCCCTTTGGGGAGAGGAGGATGCCGGGTTAGTGAGTTCCCAAGCCCTGAACCAGGAAAGCAGAGGTTAAGTGGGCCAGGAAGCAGCTTGGGGATGTGTTAGTGCTCGGGAGCATCCTTAAGGAAAAGGAAATCTGCCGCCACCGACAGATAAAGAACCAGGCTGGCATGCAGTGGGAGGAATAGCACTCTGCTAGAGATGCTCCCTCGTGCTTGGAGAAAACAGAGTCTTTGCTGCTGGGAAAAAAAATGCCCGATGGGTCCCTCTCCTGTGCTGCCTTCTCCCTACTTGATGCTCTTTTTCAATCCATGCTGGTCAGGTGAGGGAACAACACAGAGGACTGAAATAACAGAAAAGGGGCAAATCAGCCCCAGCCCTCCCGGCTAGGTTAACTCCCCACAGAGCTGCAGGTGTCACAGCTCCTGGTAGACATGTGGCTCCTTTCTCCCGTCACTGCTGGTGATTTATGCAGGGACTTGTCTTTTTCCAGGGCTTTGACCAAGACCTTGTCTTCATCCAGCAGAATTAGGGTGGCTGATTTCCCAACCAGACACGAGTATAATCCTAATTTATGTGAGAACTTGCACAACCTCAGCTCCCCGCTGCCATTGCACTTGTAGTGCCGTCGGCAGTGGGAGGCACGTAGTGGACAGACCTCCAGACAAACAGCGCCATCAGTCAGCTCAGCAATCCTTCTCCGGGCAGATGTTGAAGGATTTACCAGGACCTTGTGATACATACACCTGGAGACCTCTGAATTTGATTTAAGGGTGCTCACAGAGCAGTAATTAACTCAGAACCGCCAAGCACAAATACAGTTCAAGGAAATAATATTTCAGCTTTTCAGCGCTTAAATGAAAAAATGAATTAATCATTGGCAATTACTGAGTTAAGGGACTTAACTCGTGACTTTCAGTGCTCCCACACAATCTTGTTTCCAAAGCCTTCATTAACTGAGCTAGTAATTATTAACACAATTAGAGATGTGAGGCATGAAAAAGTCCAAGATAAAAAAAACATACGTAGTTATTCAAAAAATTTACCAGTCAGTTTTGCAATGTGTAAGAAATCCAAGTTGTCTCTTGTATGGCAGTGTCCCATTTGAACACAAGGACTTGCTTTTCTGGGCAGCAAAAGCATCTCATATGCTGGCACAAAGCTGCCAGGGACAGTCCTAAAACAAAGGTTTGCCCTGGCTCCTTGTGCTGTCCTGGAGGGTCTATGGTTCCCATCAGGGACCTAAATTGTGGAGCAATGTTTTTCGTTGATGAATGGAGCTGATATGCCTGATGGTTTCTGATCAGGCCTCTATCAGCAGAGAAAAGACTTTTTATCTGATGCCCTGGTTTTGTCCTGCCTAACACAAAGGCGATTCAGTGTCAGTAGCTGACTTCAGTGCTGTAACTGATTACATCAATGAAATCTCAGAGATTGTCTTTACGGCAGAGATCCCCACCCAAGGAGATGGGTTCTCAGCCAAAAGGAAAGCTTGGAAAAAAGAAAAGGCGGATGGGAGGGGAGCTCAAGGAGAGGCAAAGGGCAGCTGGCAATGAGCAGTGGCTGGAGAAGAAGAAGAGAAGGGGGAAAGATGGACCCCTTCTGGGTTTGTTTTTCATTTTACTCTGTACCTGGTATCCAGAGCAGCCCAGCTTTGGTCAAGAGAAGGGTTAACAAACACAAAGGGACTGTTCAGTCAGATCTTAAACAGACACTTTTTCCCCTTTGGCTTGTTTGCTTGGCTATTTCTTGCCAAGAAAACATGGAAAAATGCTGCTTTGCATCAGTACTAAGTGGTGTTTTTTTTTTCCCCCTCTACTTTTTGGTTAGCTGCTAAAGACAAACCAGTTGCATGCAGTGCTATGGGGTACCTAGGGCACTCCCCAGCTCCATGGCTGCCGATGGGAGCTGGGATGTGGCTGTTAGGAGAGGTGAGCCCTCGCTCTGCTTTCCTGTAGCACCAGCTGTGTCTGTGGGCTTCCGCAGGTGAATAATTTCAGGCTCTTGCCCCAGTGGTGTACGGTCCCGTAAAGCGCTGATCTTGATTTTGTTTAGCAAAAAGCAGGATGGCAGAGGACAAAAATGAGTTCTGGAGAACAGAATGAATGAAGTGTTGCTTGGATTTTGTTCTGTAGCTCTTTTTTTTTCTTCTCCTTTGCATGATCTCTGTGTGTGCACATCAGTGTATGTATAATTCATCAGCCCTTGGCAGAGGGAACTGGGAACTGCAAGAAGCTGTGGCAAAAGGCAGGGAGTCAGGAGGGGAGGTGAATGCACCCTGACTTCTCTTCCCCTCCTTCCCTTCCTCACTCTCCCCATGCGCTGATGGCCTTTCAATGGTGCAGCTTTGCTTTGCGGTGCTGTGACTTTCCACAAAATCTTACCTTTTTGCCTTGTCGGTGACCAGGAAGCACATCAGAAATTCTCACTGATCTGGTCCTCCTTCTGCAGAATGCCCCAACTATTGGCAAGTGCTTAGCATAAAGCTTCACAGTGTTTGGAAACAACAGGAAAGAGAGATGGGCTTAGAGCAAAATCAGAACATGTCTAGGCACTGATATCCCCTGGCCTTGTTTTTGTTGGACACTGCAGCATGTCTTTGTGGTATCAGTCATTAGGCAAAGCATTTGCAGTAATTTATTTGGTGCATCTTGCCCATTTTTACTCTCGCTAATTAAACTAAAGCTGAGTTTGATGTCTCTGTATTTTGTTTCGTTGTTATTTTTTACTATTCAGGTCAGATCTGAAGCATTGTACTGGCCTATTCCTGCCTGTTGGGGCTATGGGTAAACTACTCGCTTTGAGTATTTGCCATTTAATGTTCATTCTTCCTGCTCCACAACTGGGCAACTGCGTGATCTAACACTAATTTTGGTACTTGTCTGGCTCTCTGAAAAACCAAGAGAGGAAAAGAGATTTCCGACTTCTCCATCCAGCCTAATTCAGTACGAGTCGTTCTGTGAACTGACTTTTCCAACCTCAACTATTCTATGATCTATGGTATCTCTGGAAAACTTTTCAACCAGCATTTTTATGAGCACAGATCTGTTAAATATTTTTGAGGAAAAATAATAAAAAGGGCCACAACTGAAGCAGATTCATGGGCTTTGCTCACATCACTGAACATTGGTATATGTTTTCCAAGCTGTGGTGTTGATGGCTTTTCATCTGATTCATCTGATTTCCATATAATAAAAAAAAAAATCAGAATAGTTTTTCCCTAACTGTAGGCAATTGGATGAGCCATAAGTCAGAATTAAAATATGATTATCTGTTGCAAAGATCACATATTCCTTTCAAAGTTTCATTATTTACAATCCTTTTCTTGGTGACATTTCAATTCTTAGGAAATTATGCTCTAAATTGTACCTAACATGTTCACCACCCACATGTAACACATGCAATAAGCTTATGAGATAGGAAGGGCGAATGTTTCCATTTTAATGTTGTTTTTTAATGAGATTTTGGAGTGGAGGGTGAGTATTTCGCTAAAATATACGGCAGAGATTGCACAGCAAAAGAGTCTAACAGGGCTTTCAGTGGCACTTATCCGCAATGTTATTTTCCTGCCATCTGGGTAGCATTCATCCCGTTCTCCCAGAAGTGACGTGAGGATTCTTTGTGTGTAGGAGAAGTGCCCAGGGTCAATAAAACAGGAGTCTCGTCTAAAAGCAGCCCTGAGGCTGCTGCTGTGGATGGCACTGGGGGGAGCTGAGGCCCTGAGAGGCCATGGTTTAGTGGGTGATATTGGTGGTAGGGGGATGGTTGGCTCAGATGACCTTGGAGGGCTTTTCCAGCCTTCATTATTTAAGGTTTTAATTCTATTTTTAAACACTTTATTCTGTGATCCCGCTGCTCACAGCTGGCCTGCCTCCTCCTGCCCAGCACCGCTCCTCTGGCCCTTCCCCACCAGTCCTGCCTGGTTTAGGGGTACGGATGGGACCTACGGGAGCAGCAGTGGTGTGCAGAAGGATGCATTTCCAAGGGATTTTTCATTCTCTGGCCATACGGCAGGATGGGCTCAATGTGTGGAGCCTTCAGCCTCATGCCTTCCTCCTCCATGACCCCAGCAGGTTCCCGCTGTTTTATCACCGGCACAGCACTCTTTGGCTCCTTGTACACTGCGGCACAGTTTCCTCGAAAATGAAACCACATCCTTTTTTTTTTTTTTTTTTTTTTTTTTTTTTTTCTCAAGGAAACTTTATAGAACATATGTTGAGGGGGAAGATCATTAAGAGCTGTAACTGGGTCAAAATCCGATCCTTGCTAATTTGGTGTGACCCTGCGGTAAGTTTGTGGGACTGAAGCCAAAGACTCCAGTTATTCTGCCATTGCTGGGTGGTGAAGGAGCACGGAACCTGTCCTGCTGTCTATCGGGAAGTATGCAGTTGGAGATGATTTTGTCTTCTCTTTCTAGAGCTTAATTGGCTTCTTCACTCAGAGCAGGTTTGGAAGTCTGAGGTCTATAGAAGGTACACCCATAATCATAAAAGATTTATTTAAGGGTATTGCTTTCTCATTTCATTACAGCAGCAGCGTAGCCTAAAACCTACGTATTTCCATAGGCTTACAAACCTAGCTTCTCAAACCAGCATCTAACACGCTGCTCAGTGCTCAGGTCCTCGTGGGAGCTGGCGATGCTGGACTTACACCATCCCATAGAGCAGCTGCAGGACTTCCAGCAGGCTGAGGCTGCCTGGAAAGGCCATACGGATTTCACTTGTCTTCACGTTAGGAAAGTATTCCCGTTTTATGCACTAGTGTCCAGATTCTCAGCAAGCCTCCAGTGTTTACAGCCACAAAATTTGTCAGCTCGTATGTCTGAAGGCTGTGATATCATAACAGCGGATGCACGAGCAATTCCCCGTGCAGCCCCGTAGTTACAGCTCCCATGTCCAGAAGACAGCTGCAAAATGTGCTCGTTATTTGCACAGGCGTAGCCAAAGAACTACTGCACCCCAAATACCGCAGATGGGGCTGCAGAGACACGGGGCTTGGTGTTGGTTGAGGAGAACAACCTGGGGCCTGGGGCTCGGGAAGGGGAGGGACAGCCCTGGCTGCAGCCCCAGGGCTTAGTGCTGTGTTGGGATAGCATCAAGGGACAATGTTAGGTACAAACTTCCCTGGGAAAATATTTGCATTGCCATGACTCCCCCAGAGCTTAGATCAGAGCCCTCTGGATGGAGAAGTGTCAGGAGGCTTCCTAGCCATGTGGGGACACTGGGGGACCTGCTCAGGAGCAGGAAGACACATGGGAGTCAGGGCTGAGCCCACATTGCTGGGTTTTGTGGGTTTTTGTTGTTGTTATTTGTTTATTTTTTAAATCTTGGCCCTGAGACAATCCTTTCTCGCTGCTAAATTTTAGAGCACCCTGCTCTAGATTTTCTTCAAGCCCCTCTCTGCTCCACTCTCCATAAATAGCCTTGACGTTCAGCAGCCTCGATGAAATAAAAAAAAGGAAGGGGTGTTCAGCTGCAAAGCTTGCAAAGCCTGCAAAGCTCGCCTTCTCAAAACACTTTGGTTCGTAGGAAGGGGAGGAAGTAATGGGCGTTTGACAAAGTTAATGTACTCAGTGAACCATTGGAGAGCTGCCAGCTCACATTTTTAAATAAATGTCAACATTAATTTTTTAACGTTTAAATGCATATTTTGCATTTTTGCTCTCAGCTCTCTCCGGCGCTTCCCGAAGTGCAGAGGCCGGCGTGGTTGGGCTGCCCTGGGGAGCTCCCCGGAGGCAGCGGGAGGGATGCTGCGAGCACCACAGTTCCCATGGCATTTGCTACGTGGGCGTAATTCCTTCCTCGCAGAGAAACCCTTCCCTGCTGCTTAGTTCACTTCAACAAAAACCAGAGAATGCTCTACCTTTCCGTAGCGCTGTTTGTTTCCTTTGGGTGATACCAAATTGAACCCGAGCGGAGTGTGCGTGTTACAGCTCATCAGAGCAATGGCAGCTCCTACAAACAGGGTCACCGTGGTTATGTCAGAGCCCTGCCAAGCACAGATTGAATTTAATCAAGGTATCTTTTAGTGTCAAGGCCCATCTGTTTAAAATTAGCACTACGATCTCTCCAGACCCTCTTTAAAATCGTGAAGGTCCAGAATCTGTATCCCGTACAGGCTTTTGCTGGGCAAACAACATCCAAAGTGCTAAAGGACAGGATATTTTCCTAAGGATGAAGCATTCTTTGGAAATCTCGTTGACAGGCAATAAAAACAAATACGTGAGCAGGGAGCTGCGCCGTTCACCGGGGACCGCGCGGAGGAATTTGGCAAGAGGGAGGGCTATCGAGGGTAGCGCAGCAGCAAGGTGTGAGCAAGCTGTTCCTTGGCACTGAAGCGGGAGAGAAGGTCCTTCCAGATGGCAGCCGGAGGGACCAGCTGCGGAGAGGAGCAGGAAACGGCCGAGGATTCCCCCGGCCCCAGCTGAGCTGCAGCTGCGGCCGCGGCCGGGCAGGATGGAGAGAGGGAGGGAGCTCACCTGCGGGCTGAGGGATTGGCAGGGCTTTCCCCCTGAGAAGACCTCAGCGTGTGAGCTTTCCCCTCCGTGAAATGCTAACACTGCAGGCTTCTCACCCCAAATCCACAGCCTGGGCCACCACGCTCCTCTCCTTCACCCAAGGAGAAGCAAGCACCATGTTTACACCTCCTTACCCTGGCCCGTGTGGAGGCATTTCCCCATCCCCACTGCTCTCCTTCTGAGCCTGCCCTTTTCCAAGTATCAGCAGAATTGAAAGGCAGAGCTTGCAGTAAAAAAGAGCTGCGTCTTAGCAAAAAGAGCACCTTTAATCACAGTTTGCAATGGCAGCTAGCGCAGTAAATAATAGCTCCTAAAAATCATATTGCTCCTGCTCAGCAAACTCCTTTCTGTGAGCAGCAACCTCACGATGACCATCCCTCCTGCCGGGATCCTGCCAGAGCCGTTGTCCCCTGGGGGCCCATCTCGCCACCATCTTTGTGTCCCCAAAACCTTCCAGTCCTCAGACTGGCCATAACTCCTCCAAACCTTGCCCTTGGGATGGGTGTGCTCAGGTGGACAGAGGTGCCTCGCGCTCCCACCTTGTTCACCTCAGGCCCCAAGGGTGAGCTGGGCAGAAACCCCTTGGCTTTTCTCATCAGCTCTGCTCTGCTTGACGTGGCTGAGAATATTTACAGCCCATGGAGGCTCTCCTTGTGCAGAGGGTGGGTTACCCATCTGACGGCACCCTCGATGGGTTGAGTGCCCTGATGTGCCCAGGAGAAGCCGGGCAGCGACGGGCCTGGTGGGACAATGCTGTGAGTCGCCTCCCTCAGCCATGGTGGGGTTTGCTCTGCAGATTCTTTTCCATTTCTCTTTTTGAAGTTGCTCTTTAGTGATAACCAAAGTCGTCATTAATTCCTTTTTTAACCTACAATGAAGATTATCGTGACTGTCTGTCAAGTACTCGCTAGCACTACTTAAAAGCAAGTATTTTATAAAGCACCTTTGGATTAATATATATGCAAATAAGATATTACAGATTAATTAGCATGCAAATTAAGCCGTGTGTTATTTGCCTATCCATATATCTTTCCGAGTCTACTGCCTGGCCAGCCTGGCGGGTAGCTTGGATGCCTGTTTATGACCAGGGCAGCAGCGATGCTCTCTCTGGTGGCAGCCCTGTACATGTTATTTCACCTGCCTCTGCACAAGGCTGTGACGCTGAGGGTTTAAAGCAGCTCCCGTATTTTTCAAAACAGCATTTCATGCCTGTAAATGAAAGTATCTGAGCGGATGATCTCTGGCTACGATCAGATAGATATCAAAATGACTTTTGGGGGGATGGGACAAGTGGCTGTGCCCAGTGCCTCACATGCGAGCCACCCTCCCCGTGCTCTCCATGGCACAAGGAGCAGGGGCCAGCCCCAGGCTGCAGCTCCCGGGAGGATGTGCCTGCACACCTGGGGGTGCAGGGGGCCCAGCTGAGCCCTCAGGGGGTGACAGGAGGTGTATATATACACCTGGGAGGTGTATTTCCTTCCCGTTTGTTTTTCCCAAGCTCCAGAGCATGTTCTCAATTCTGCACTGGTTTGCACCCTACTTGTCCGGTGGATATGTGGAGTTTGGCTGCAGATATTAAAAGCTGGGAGCTCAAGAAGAGCAGCTATAAGGCCGTATCATGGCCTGCTGAGCTCTCCCAGTGCTTCCTGCATTGTTTTCTTCCCCTTCCAGAAGAGCCAAGCCTAGCTGATCTCTCAGAGCATCTGGAGTAGCAGTCAGCCTCACCAAAGCCTCTTTCCCTGCCTTGCATCACTCAGCACACAAGCAATGTGGGACTGGTTTGGTGGGAGGCTTTGCTATGGCCAAGTGTAATGATGAGCCATGGGGTGGACCAACCTTCTGTTTAATTTAAGAATCCTTTCCCTATGTTTTGAGCCCAACAGTGAAATCCCTGCATCCAGCTGCATTTCACTGCCTCATTACTTCATAGATCATCTCAATAATCTGATTCCAGAGCTCCCACACTGTATTCCCACTTCTCCAGCCATCAGCCAAGTGAGCTGGGTTAAATTTCTTGCAGCACAGAGGGGACTAGAATAGACTACGCAAGAGCCTAATTAGCAATCTTTTCCTTTTACAACATATTGAAGTTTTCTAGGCATTGAGCCATGTTCTTTCATAGCTTTTCTCCTTCCTTCCCTCCCCCTTCTCTCTCTCTCTCTTTTTTTTTTTTTTTTTTTTTTTTTTTTTTTTTGGTAGCTTCTGATTTTTTATTTAAGGATAACAGCATTATTGGCAGTACAAGATTCCTTCTTGCATACCACTGAGCAGTAAAAAGGGAGGTGTCAGATATACAAGATAAGAGAAAAGTAGAGCCAAAGCAGCGAGGCACATTGCAGGAGCTACACGTACAGCCATAATAAAAATATATTGGTAATTTGCTTTTAGCCAGTTCCTGTCTTGGAGCTTCCCTCCAAAGACATCCAGTTTTAGCTGCCTAGGAAAAAAAAAAAAAAACAAAAAACCAAAAAAACAACAATAAAACCTTTGAATTTTCTTCATTGGGCCATTTCTCTGGAGTGGGTCTCTTTGGCCCAAGTTTCCTGCTGGGGTAGCTCCCCAAGGCAAGCGGGAGTGTGTCCTTCTGTACGTGCGTCCCCTATGCCAAGAGTAATTAATGCTACCGACCAGCTGGGCAGATGGTATTCGTTCAAAAGAAGTGCAGTTATTGCAAGTTTCCTAAAAAAGCAGAGGAAAGCCACATGTCTTGAATCACCAGACTTTTAAAGACCTAGGTTTTGGTCTTGGGGTTTGTCATCAACTATCTGGAGCATGGGGAGTCCCTGGGAATAGCGGGAAGCTCCTAAACAAGGAATGCAGCATGCAGACATGGTCCTCCAGTGGTTGGTTCATTGTCACTGAAGATTTTTCTTTTCCCTGGGTGCGCTGAACAAAGCATAGCCAAGGAGTGACCGCAGGATGTCAGGTCCATGCCCTTCAGCTACCTCCTGTGAGGCTTTCATTTCTTCTCCTGCAGCCTTAATGAGTGCCCTGGGCAGTCGAATAGATGTTTTTCCTCTGTCCCAGTCAATGTTTAACAGCTCCCACCAAAATAACCCAGACAGGCTCACCTGGAAGAGTCAGGGGTTTGCTGGGCCACTACCACTTGGCCTCCATAAAGCTGGGCCTGTTTTGTAGGGATTTGATTAAGTTCCCACTGAATTCAGTAGCATAACTGCTATTAAAAACTACTAGAGCAAGCCACGTGTAACAAAAGTTGGATTTTAATTTATTATAACAACATCAAAGCTAATACTGGCTTTGCAAGTGAAGCCCTGGCAGGGTAGAATATGAAAGGGGTGAAAAGGAACAGGAAAAAGTGAAAAAGATGCAGTTAATTCAGAGACAGATATATTTATTTCAAGTAGATTATTCTTAGAAACACTCATAGCATTATTTACAAGAATCTTTAAAAAATTGCAGTCCTACAAAACTGAGATTCATCACTGAGGTAAAACATTTCATTATTATTTCTCAAATCAATTCCCCCAGCAGAATATGAATTACAGGATTTCAGCCAGCCTTTTCAAGAAACCTCTTTTAAAAATTTACATAGCTTATAACAGATTGCCAGAAATATTGCAAGCAGCCATTAATTTACTCCTAGCCAATTAAAGCCTATGCTAACACATGCACTGATATGCACACACTTGTTCCTAATTTTTCTTCTGCAGTTAAGCATGAACAAAAAGACATGCCTTAGAACTAAAAAGAATTTGAAGGCGTTTTCATGCTTTCTTTTTTTAGACTCAAGGGCAAATGTGCCTTTGATAAATATCAGCCTGTTTTTCTTTTCCAAAGAAGAAACCTCTTTACAAATCACTACAATTTCTCTGCTGATGATTGGCAGGTAGATTTGCAAGCAGCAGCGTGCCATCAGAAAGGAGGCCTGCTGTAGCTTTTAGGATTAAATCACCAGGGTTTTTAATTTAATTAATTAATTAGGAACAATGGGATGAAGAAAGATATGGAACAATGGGATCTGGGCTTTTTTTGTACTTCTGAATTGACAAGGAGATTTGCAAAAAATGGTGATGAACACCAAAGCTGTCTTGGGAGCCCTGAGTGTGAACCCCTTTATCTGCTCGTTTTGTTACCAGGGATGGCACTACTGGAATTAGATATCATCCCTTAGTAGTAAGCCAGGTAGTCACTACCTGCAAAGACCTGCATGTTGTTGGATTTCTTTCCACCAGTAGGATCCCCTTCATTCTTTGCTGTGGATACAGCCAGGGTGACAACTGCCATTGTCAAGGGGGCTAAAACCAAAGGAAATCTTTGTAGCTGCACACCTGGTTGGAGGTCCCATCCTCGGTTTGGAAGTCTCTCTTCATTTAGAACATGTTTCTTTCTTTTTTCATGGCAGCGGATTGAGGTTTGGAAGAAAAGGATTGATGTTTTTTGATGCATGTAATTTCTGGGCAAGAAGTCTGATGTCTTTCAACACTAACCTACTGTAAAAGAACAAAAAGTGTATGTGAGTCAGGAGGCACGTGGCTTGATAGATTAGTGCATTGGACTTTTATTGACTATGAACATACACAGACTGTGGGTTTTTACAGATGTGAGAAAGAAGAGACTGCAAGGAGGAGCATGTCTCAGCTGCACGTCCCACTGCCTGTCTGGGGTGCATGGGGATTGCTGCCTGAGCATCTCCTGCTACCTGTCAATGTTTTGGGCTGGGAGAAAGAATGAAAGGGTAAGGAAAAAAGCAAAAGGAAACTGACTGAAAATAGGAGAGTGGGAAAACAATTAATTTGGCCATTAGTAAATCCACTCCCCCGGTGTCTCAAAGCAGAGTCAGTGGCTCTTACAGCGAACCCATGGTTTGTGGGATAGAGGTAGGGGAGGACTCCTAGCTGAACCCAGGCCTTTCACCTTGCCATTGCAAGTAAAAATAAGGTTTGTATCCCATCACAAGCAAGTTTGTGTAATAGGTGGAGCAATCTAGCTAATTAACAGGGAATCTTGGGGCAGAGACAACCAAAATATGGCAAAGTCTACCTGCAGCCAGCCTGCAGGAGCCTTGGCTTGCCCTACAGTTCATGCGAGGGGAACATCACTGATTTGGTGCAGCTCACACCAGGGCTGTAGGAGTGCTCGAAGGCTGGCATTGGGGGATCATGCTTCAACTCTTTTTCCTTGCCAAGTAAAAGCCGGTATGAAAATTGCTCTGCAAAGCTGTGGTCACCCTTGAGATTTATCCATCTGAGCTGCTGGCCGTGTTCCACAGGGCAAGAACATTCCTCTGCAGCTCAGCATTTTCCAAATTATAATAAAACCCGAGTAAGACAGATGAGATTTAAAACATTGCAATCTCTACAGTGAACTTTCCACCGTGTTTCAGTTCAAGCTGTAATACTATGATCAGCATAAAGAGGTTGAAATGCTGGATTTGCAGTGCAAGTACTGCCTTGTGCACTACAGTACTGCAGTACCTGTAGGCACTGAGATGCTTATACTCTCATAGTGCTACAAGGCACCACAAGCACCTCTCTGGGAAGGCACCGTGATTATTCCTCCTTCAGCAGTGGCAAGGCTTGCCACCTTCCACATGTATTAGTATTACAAATGTCAATAGGAAAGAGAAAATCAATTCCACTTGAATGTCATTTTTGGTGGTTGCTCTACCTCTTCTGATGGGCCCAAACAAAAGGCTGGGGTTTAATGTGTATGTATTTTGAGCCGTGCCCCTTGCTGACCCTCCAGTTTAATTTCCGTCCTTCAGATGAGATGAATGGAGCGTGAAGCAGGTCATATCTCAAACGCTGACACATGGGTTACAGACAGAACTCACAGGCAGGAGAGGCAGCCAGTTTGTAGATTAAATCAAAGCAGTTCTGAATAGATGGGAGGTCAGCAGAGGCCAGCTTTGACATTTGATAGGACCTTGTGATCAATCAACTCTTTCTTGGGTCTTCCAGGTTTCTTGATGACAATGCTTCTTAAAATAAATAAATAAATAAATCCAGATGGGACACGTTGGAAACTGCCAAAGCAGCCCTAGATTGTGTAAAATGATAGGGATTAATTATTATCAAAGATGATAATAGCGGGAGTTGTTTCAAGCAGCCAGCATGGAAGTTAGTGCTCTTTAATTGGAAGCATTTTATCTGCATGCAGCTGTAATCACTTTTTTTTTTTTTTTCTTTTTCCTTCATAGTGCGTATTATATCACTAAGATTTTGGTAATAGTCCAAAAACATGATATAGAATGTTGGTTGTTTATGGCACTCGGGAGTAATCAGGAGTCCCTGATTAAAATCCTACTGTTGAGTTGAAAGGAAGGCTGAGGTGATATCCTGGCCTCTAATGAAATTTTCCCCCTGCTAAGCCATCACTGCCAGCGTGATTTATCTGAAGGGAGTGTAGAAACATCCCTGGGAAGCAAACGTTTGGCTTCGGGCATGGACCAGATCTCATGAAATGAAACAATTTTGCCCAAAATTCTCCATGGGAGGAAGCCTCCCAAAGTTCGTGTGGTCTTTGCCACATAAAGACACTCAGGTAGAAAAAACTTGTAGGGCAGTATTGGTAGCAGCACTCCACACCAGACCTAACTCTGCCCCTCTGATGTATAGATGTGCATTATTTTCAGAGATGGCATTGAGCTTCTCTGGGAGAGCAGGCAGCCTTGGAGAGTTCGTTGTGACCAAACGGAGCTAAGCACTCAGAAGGTTACCAGAGGATTTGGGGGGCTATTATTTTCCACCCTTAGGAAAATAAATGCAGTTTCTTATTCCTCTTGTTCCTCTTCCATGCATGAATGGGAAATACAGCATCTGCTCGGGGATTTGGCTGTGGGATCTCTTCAGAGATCACTGTGAAAATATTGTTTTTCAGGAAAATATTAAGTTTAAGAAAAACTGCCAAAAGTTTCTTTTTGAAGCATAAAAGAAAAATAGATGCAAAAGCCTCATTTGATGGCAAGGGATGTGCTGCAATGAAATGGAGAAAGAGCTGATGAGGAAAGCAGGATTTAGAAGTTGGTTTAGAGGACTGTGAATTTCCCCAATGAGCTGCAAACTTCCCTGTGTGGTCTTAGCCTCTAGCTCATGGTTCAGAGGCTAGGGCTAACATTTCCTTACCTTGGGGGATAAACTCCTTTCATCTACAGCAATATAAAGACAGTAGATACTGCAGTGATGGAGAACCATATAAGTAACTTGACAGGCAGAGTAATGGGCTTGTGTTTCAATGCTCTGCTAAATAAGACTCCGCTGGGCATCCCCGGACACGCGCTTTCAGGAGAAATGAACGTGTCAGAAAGTCTCGCTGCTGCCGCAGGAATTCAGCCCAGCTGTGGTCTCAGAGACGCCGGCTGAGCGGTCAGGGCAATTCGAGGGCAGGGCTTGGCACGGCCCCTGGGCCAGGTAGTGGCCATCAAAAGATATTAGTTTTCACAAAGCCGATGACAGCGAGAAGGTAGGAGAGGGGAGTCCGCTCGTTATAGCTGGAGAGATGGAGCTGGAAACTCCCAGCTCCTTCGCTCTCCTTGCCATTCAGTCTCTTTTTGACCTGGGCTGCCGTCTCAGGGCAGCTTCAGTCCTCTCTGCTTTTGAAACCCATCCTGTGCCAGTCAGTGCTTGCCCACCTCAAAAAGGTCTTGATTTCAACACTAGGATGTTGCATACAGGATGATGAATTATTAGTAGGTGTCAAATGAAACCACCACCTATATTTGATGAGGAATTAGTTAATATGTTACTGTAACTTAATTACAAATATTTCAGTCCTCTCTTCTGTATGCCTGTTTCTTTTATTGGAGTCCTTCAATCTACTGCCTCCCCCACCGTATGCTGTTGGAGTCTTCTCCAGTGCTTACCAATCTTCTTCTCTGTGATAGCCTGCGTTCTTGTCTCCAACACAGAGATTTGTTTATGGCCATGCTCTCATTAGGATACCCCAAATCAACACTAGTTGTGTGTTTGGGAGGGAGAGGAAGGTCACAAGGATGTTGAAATCACCCAAATGCCAAATACATATTCTCTGCTTAGAACACAGCAGCTCTGTTTTTTATGAAGAACGCAGAGTGAATGCTGCTCATCTAAAAAGAGATGTATGCAGGGAATACCTCTAGTGATCAGTGGTTTGCAGAAAGCTGGGGAATGACAGTCTTAACCACACTGAGTGGCTGGGTCTATTTTAAGCTAGAAGGACTCTCCTGGGGAAGGGGGGCATGCAGCAGCACCCCTGGCTGGGGAGAAGAGCCCCAGAGCCCCCAGCCTGGGCTGCAGCTCAACCCCTGCTTCAGCTGAGACTCGGAAAGAGCTCAGAAAGAGCCTGGTTAAATATAACATGTCACTGCATTGAATTACTTCATTTCACTTTACAGGAACTCTGCTCTCAATTTTATAATTGAGAACTTAACCCTTTTCTTCACTGAGACAATGGGGAACTGGGGATTATTTCCTGCAAAGCTGAAAACATTGGCTTTGGGCTAGTTGAGGTCATGTGCTGGGACCTGGAGGATAGCTTGTGCTTGAGGTGATGTTACTGAGAAATGGGTGGGTGCAAAGACATGTCCCAGCCCAGTCAGTCCCCTCCTGTCACTGTTAGGATGTTATGGGACAGCCCACAGAGGTGCTCTGACTACTTGTAGGCCTTGGTCTTTATATCTGAAAGCGTGGGGCAGTTTACACATTGCTTCCCAGTGACTGCTATTCTCAGGCATCGGGGGGGAACCCTGGTACTAGGAGCAGGCACTGCTAGCAATCTGCAGGCTCCTCAGATGCCCTCTTTGTAAAATCCCCAGTCCACCTCATCTTCAGAGACTATTACCAAAACTGTTTCCATTTTTAGGGATCTGTAAAAAGCAAGTTATTTTGAAACCATTACATATTTTGTTCCTATTCCAAGTACTGGCTTCGACAGCAAAAGGGCAGCAACAAGAAAATGGTTTAAATTCCTTCCAGCGGATCAGATGCAGACCTGATGTAACAAAATGCTGCATGCCTTGCATGCATGCCCCCGCTTCGAATGCTAGTGATGGGTAAGAAGGCGGCTCTTCAAGACCTTTAGGACACCCTTTTTCCACAATGCTTCTCTGCCCCCATTAAGTCAGTGCCTGGTGCATGATCCATTGCTGGCCTGCTTCATTTTAAGAAGCTGCAGGAGCATGCAGTGCAGTCTTTATATACAGTCTGATGTGGACAGAGGCAGGAAGACATGAGGCAGGATGAAAAGAAAGTGTTTGGTAGAGTTGACCTTTAATGCTGCAGTTTAGCAAAATACATCTGAGGGAAACAAGAATGGCCCTTCTGAATCATTCCTTGCATTTATTATCCAGCCTGTGGGAGAGAGGAATGCTTTAGGAAGGCTTGCTGCACAGTTTCTTGTAACAGTCCCTGCACTGTCTGTATGTGCTGAAGAGCTCACTCGTGTAGGAGAGCCCAGGGTGATTACAGCCATTTCTTTCCTCCCTGAGATTTGTCCTTCTGAAAGCATCTTTTGACTGGAGCACCTGGTGTGATGCAAACCAATTTGTCACCATGATGTTTGATCATCCACTATGAGGAGGGATGACTTAGGCACGAGGCAGTCATTCAGATAGCAGCAGAAGCATTTATGACTTTGATTTAACTCGAGGTACTGATTTTTTTTTTCCTTTGTACTAAGCAAGCACTTAAAATATTGCAGAGCCATGGATGTCCAGTTACGTGCTCCCATATCATTTTTGGGTGACTGCACAATCATGAAAATTAAAAGGGAAATGAAATGCTTTAGGAGTTAAAAAACAAAGGATCAATATGTTATTAGTTATACCGCAATTTATTTGGGAAGTGCCTGGCATATTTTGTTTTGTTTTAAATGCTCTTGCTCTGCCCCAATTCAAACACTTTCTGGGATCTACAGAACATCATTTCCCCATTTCTGATCACAGTCTGAGAAGCGAGTGCCACTGCAAGCTGCCATGTTTTTCATGCTTCATTATTATACATTTTCTAGTACGTAATGAACTATCCCCATGAAAATTTGCTCTGAATTGTCTTGTAATTGCCTAGATATGAAGGAAAATGTGGTTAGAGTAAAATAACATTAACGTTAAAAATAGGAAAATTGCAGTTAATCCATGTGAAGAGAAATACTCTAGCTCATCACAGAAAGAAGCGAGGGTGCTGGAAGAGAGCTGGTGGAAAGGGGGAGCTCGTGTGCCTCTGGGATCTGACCCCAATGGGGAAGGACATGGCAAATCTGGCTGTGGCTGGGAAGGGCACTGGCACAGGGAAGGGCCAGCACTGCTGTCCTGGTGGCTGAGGAGAGTCTGCTAGGGACATCATCTGCCCCGTGTAAGAAAAATATTAATTGGCTGAGGTAGAACCTGAGAAGCTCATGGTCATTCTGGGGAGTTGGATGGGTTAACTTGTGGGAAATCTTACGGCAGGGAAAAAAAAAAAAAAAAGGAGGAATTAATGAGAGGGAATCCTAGAAGTGCAGCTCAAAAAATAAGGGCAATTTAAAGAAAGATTAGAACACATGAATGTAAGTCTAAATATGAAGACAAATTTGTAGTCCACAGGGAGGTGATCCTCATCTTCATGCCAGGGGATTTTGCTAAGCAGGCTGGAGAAAACTGGCTGTCACTGAGGAGCAAATCATTTGCCTAACAGTGAGCAGGACCGAGTGATCTAATAAAGCTTTTCTGTTTCTTGTGTCTGGGACCAGGAAATTAATGCTGGACGCGGTGCCAAGCTACGCAGGCTAGATGTGTCTCTGTCAGCACTGGGCAGAAGTTAATTCTGTATGCTGGTGGTAGCGTGATCCCCACCACACTGTACCAAAGGAAACGCAGGCAGTTAACCTGGGAGCAGGGAATGTTTATTTCATGCTTGCCTTGGGGTAAGAACTAATGGCAAATGTTGTAGAAACAGCATGCTAGATACCATCTTGTCTTTTATTTAAGTGTACTGATTTATCTCCTGCGGGAGGTGGTGGAGTCCCTATCAGCTCCTGAGTCATTTAAAACTCAGCTGAACAAAGCGCTCATGAATAGACTCCTGGGAGCAATCACGAACTGCTTGGGGATGGACAAGATTAAATAGGAGGTTTTTATACAACTATCGTTCTGTGGAGATAGAGCATTAATTGGGTGAGAGCAGGGCACTGAAGGGAGGAGAGGCTGGTGTCCCCCGGATTTTGTTTGGGTGTCTTTGTGCAGTGTTGAAGAAAGTGTCACTGTGCTCCCTGTGACAAAGTGTTTAAAATCAAAATCTTCAAAAATATTCTTGAGGCACGTAAAGTGAACACACTCAGGCTATGGAGCTGCATACTTACCTGTCATGATCCCATGGCCATGGTCCTGGGGGCTTCCTCCCCCCTTGCTCAAAACGTTTTGGAGAAGAGCTGCACCAAAGTGCGTGTTTGTCACATGTCTCCAGGGTGCGCTGATTTCCAGCCATAAATACACATGGCTGTCAGTGTGACATGATAATTATTTCTTTGGTGGGTTTTCAAGAAAAACATGGGCCAAAACTTCCTTGTTCTACTCATCAGAGAAACTTCATTGAATTTAAAATTGCCATTCTTCCAAGTGAAACAGATTTGGCCCTAAATCATAATTCATCAGTTGCTGGCACCCTGCAATTTAAATCTTTTCCACAACAAGGAAATAAATCTTTTTAAAATGTGTATTAAAATCAGTATTGATTATTCCAAGCAGGAGTGCTGCATTCAGAGCCGTAAATTTTTTTAGGATCCCAAGATAAAATATTGCAGCAAAAGTGTTGTATAAAAATCACTATGGTTTAATCATGTGGTAAATTACCCGTATTTTTGTATGTGGAATTTATAGGTCGCCATTTCTTTCAGATTGAAAAGGAACAGTCCCAATTTAGCTCTGATTACTCATCTACAGATGGGGTTAATGTCATGCGTCTCTTTGGGGATGTATCTCCTTAAGTAATGATGTCCTCATTGTGCCTTCCATGGATCCCTTGTCAAGACGCCTTTAAATATGTCTCTGACGGCTGTGGAGGTACCAGCAAATTACGTGTTGAATTAACAGGTAATTCAATCCACCTTGGTGTTAATCTTATTGCAAAATAACAAGCTACGTAAAAGCCATTTAAGTGCAATTTCAAAAAAAACACCCAGCGAGATATAATCTCTTTAATCAGAAACAGATTTGGCTCAATTACCTATAGTCTCCTCTGTGAAAGCAGCACGGCCGACCCACCGCATCTCCTGGGGGCTGATGCAGCCATGTGGCCACACAGCAGGGCTCAGGGCTGGCCCCGAGGCCGTCTTGTCATGCCCAGCCACTGCTCGGGATGCTCGAGGTGAGGTCGGAAGAAGAGTTATCCCTCTGCTCACATGCCCCAATTCCCCAGGGCTGATGCCCCACTCAGGGCTGAGACAACCCGCCCCATGTTCCTGATACCTCACCTTTCCTTTGGCTTTACTGGCTCGCTGGCCTTTTGGGGAGATTTGGGATGAGAAGCATGAAAATGCTGCTTGGTCCTTGAGACAAGGATGGGCTCCTGGTGGCTTCCATGCTCCTCTCGGGCCTCTGTGGCAAGAGCAGTCACTTGGCAAGTGCCAAACAAATCATAACACACAGAAAAAGGTTCCTTTGAGCTTTTCCTTTGTAGTTCTCAGGCTCATTAGCGATGCGAAACTGTTTGTTCATCCACTACCAAATGTCTTCCCATTGTATGAGTAATTGCTTGGTTTGTTGAGCAAAGTGCAGTGTTTTGGTTAGTTTTCAGATTCCCTAGTTTGTTTTTGCTCTGGCTGCTGCCAGCAAAGTGTTTCTCAGCTTCTGCCTGCCTCCTGTGCTGCCGCCATATATGCCTAAGCTTAGAGGAAAATTACACATTTCAGATCTTCCAGTCAAAGGCAGCATTTAAAAACCTGTGTTCTTTCTTTCCCATGAGAGAAGAGCTGCTTGTTTGCACGCACACTATGGGGGCCTCGTGGCAGCTTCATATGAGATGGTCAAAATTTAAAATTCATTCCTGGAAGACTAGGCATGTTCTTGGAAATGCTCTCTGCTGTGCGCTCCTCCCTTGGAACAACTTTCAGACCATCCTGTACCAAACCAGATGGGAAATTCAGAGCCCAGCAATTCCTTTCATTCATTCCTCTACTTTTCTAACCCAAGGCCGGTGTTAACCCTGAATTTTTTGAAGAATGTGAAATCTGTGTTTGAGAAATGGCTACAAAATGCCTTGGTGTGAGCCTACAGCTGAACTCTATGTGCAGAGGTATCAGGGGCCTTGACCTCCTGACAATGCACCTGCGGTCAAATCTTGTAACAGCTTAATTGGTTCAGATCGAGCACTAATGATGACTGGTATTCCTTGCCCTGTTTCACCAGAGGAGATGGACAACCATGTTTGCTTACACCCAGGTACAGAGCTCCAAGCAAGACCATCACACCCTGTGGGATGTTAAGTGACAAAAAAAAAAAAAAAACAGAAAGGGACAAAAAGGGACAAGGAGAGTTCCCTGATCAGTCAGGGCTGCAGAAATGCTCCAAGAACAACTCTGTGTTCAAATCACGTTTCTTCTCGTACCAGCAGGTCACCTTAGAGGCAGGCACGCAAAACAAAATACTGAAGGACAAACTGAACCAAAGAAGCGTTGCTAGTCCCTAAATCTATTTTTCCCAACCACTGCACTGCAATGAGCTAAATCCTGCCTTTGCCTCCCACTTCATACTGTATTCCCTGGGGGATGTGGCATAGAAATTGCAGCCAAGGAAAGGAAAAGCAAAAGTAACTTTACAATAACTTTGCTCCTTCTAGATTCTGGAGGTCCAAGGCGACATGTGTTTTGTGTTAGCGCAGCCTTTGCACGTGTCACTCCCAGAAGCCTCCCCAGGGCTGCTGTGAGATTGCAGAGCCCTGCCAAAGGAGACTCCCCAGCTTTCCCCTGCCCTTGCAGCACCTTGCAGCCCACTGTATGTGGGTACAGGAGGACCACCAGTGCTGGCTGTGCTCCACCGCTTCTGGGGTGTTGCCACAAGTCCTTCAGATGTCCTGCCGAGCACGCCTGCACCACTGCAGCACACAAGCACAGCACGAGCGGGGCAAGAATGAGCTTTAGTCTCTCTCTCCAGAAGAAAATCTTTATCGTGAACAGAGCTCTGCACAATAGATAAGGCTTCTCAGATGAAAAACTGCTTCCCCTTCCTGGCAGAGTCTAAAATTTCTTCTGATGGCGATGACGCCTTGAACAATGACAACCTTCATTCATCTCTTATGGCCAGGAGAGAGCTGAGAGTTCATGTTTTAAGCTCTTTCACCGTGCTGAAGGCACATAAAAGCCTCTCATCACTGTTCAAACACAGTCCTACATTGGGATTTATTTAAACAGGAACCACTTTCCCTGCTCCAAACTTCTTTGTATGAAATCCTTCTAGCACCATGTGTGGCATCAGCCAGCAGTTGATCTGGCACGCACTGTGCTGGAAATACCAGTAATGGCTAGTTAATTAACCTGATCCATCAGTCGGCCCCTTTCCAGGATGGTATCAGTGATTTTAAAGATAAAATGTCATATGTTCTTTCTGTTTTCTCAGATCACTAAAGCTTTGTGTCATTGTCATATGCTAAAAAAAAATAAATAAATGAGTCTAGGGAGCACTTTCGATCGCTGCAGTTTTTCTTCACATGCTTCATTTGCTGGGCCATTTGTATCAGCCAAGTTGTCTTTATTTGCTGAACTAAGTCAGGACTCTGGGGTTTGCCCTTCTGGCAAATTGCAGTTTTATCCCAAATTTGTTTGCAGCTTTTGTCTCAGGATCTTTGTGGTTTTCCCAAAAAAGCTAAAGTAAAATCAAAGAGCAATCAAAAGCTAGTTGATTTATTTTTAGACGCCAACAGTGCCTTTATTCTCATTAAAAACTCCTCTTCACAAAAATAATGACCTTTTTTTCTGCAAAGAAGGCATTTCTTTTCTGCTGGAGCTAACACAAGAAGAGGAATGGTTTTGCATTTAAGGTGATTCTGAAGTTTATCCCATGCCTGGCTTGTCTCAGCCTCCTCTTGTGACCTTGGATACCTCCCTTAACTCCTGACACTTCTCCTTGCTGCTAGTCAGGATCTGTAAAGGTATTGTGAGATTAAAGGTCAGGCTTTCAAAAGTGATGGGTGGTTTTGTTTCTCTGACTTAATCTATGGAGGTTGGGTGTTCCAGCACCTCAGGAAATGAAGCCCTGTTACAGAAATCTGCTGCGAAGGGAGGCACCCAGAATGGCAGGCGCTGAGTATCAATGGTGGCTTTTGAAAATCTTGGCCTAACCCAATGACACACTTGTAAAGTACTTTAACATCCAAATGCTTGGGAAGAGAGAATGATTTAAATGTTTTGAACTTATTCCCAGGACTAGAAGTTTGCAGGATTATGTCACAGTAAAAAGAAATATATATTATATCTATATATATATATATATGATGTAATGAGGAAATTCTCACAAGTTCATAGGGAAGAGGATATTTTCCCAAAATTCTGATGGCTGGCTTTAGTTTGGTCTGGTCCTCTTCTTTCAAGCCTGACATAAATCATCGGAGCAAAGCTTTCCTGGGAGGCGAGCAAATGCCTGCCAAATCACCAAATTTTACTTTCAGCATCGCCCTGTGACCTTGCAGGGTGTACGGCTGGGGTAGATGTGCTGATTTACACCCCAGTAGTATCTGGCCTCTAATATTTCCTTGTTGGCCTGCTTACTTGTTGTCTCTTTTTACCCTGCGAGGGACCAGCCATCGGACAGACATCTGGGCTCTGTGGGGAGGGATCCTTGATGTCCCCATGCATGCGGGGGCAGGAGGTCCCTTCCCCAGCCCACCACCACCCCACGAGGGTGGCTGCCACACCACCATGGGGCAGAACTGGGGGCATAAGGGCTCAGAAGAGCATCTGAGCTGTGACCAAAACTAACCCCGCTGTTTAGGAGGGAGGGAGGCCACGTGAGAGGTGGGATCTCTTCTGAGGAATTTCATGCTTGAAAGGTGAGACAAGTCTCCTGAAAAGGTTATTATCTTGAGCAGACAAATCCTTCAGCAGGTTGGGCGCTTTTTTGTATACCTCAAACAAAGAGCCAGCACAATCAAAGAGCTGTAAGATCTTTTTTTTTTTTTTTTCTTTTTTTTTTTTTTTTTGGCTGCCTCTGTGCCATTCCCTTTCATTTCTGCTGCCCACAGAAACTACGGCACCTCTCCTCTTCTGCTGAATATACATCAAATAGGAGGTGAAGCACTGGCAGTCTTGACAGGAGAAGCCAGGAGGCAAGGGGGAGTGTGTCTTGCATGCGGCACTAACTCGTTTATTTTGCCTCCAGTTCAGGAAAAAGTAAACATAGGGTGGCCCAGAGCAGGCTGAGAAAGGATCCTGTGAAGTGCAGGACGAGTGCAGGCGGCATGGCTGAAGGGGTGGGGGTCTGCCGCTGCTGTAGGGCCACGAAGGCTGGTGTTGGAGGACCAGGGGTGCTCTCTGAGTCCCCTCCTGGCCCCGTTCAAGTACCTGTTGTAGGCCCTGCCCGCCTGGCCAGACCTACCTCTTCCCCTTTAGGAGAAAGGCTTTCCTTGAGCTCTCCTAAAACACAGGTCTGGCCCAACCTCAGGACTCCTTCAAATTAATGTTTTCCCCT
The DNA here is from genome assembly GCF_009819795.1 of Aythya fuligula. Classification (NCBI taxonomy): domain Eukaryota; kingdom Metazoa; phylum Chordata; class Aves; order Anseriformes; family Anatidae; genus Aythya; species Aythya fuligula. The sequence goes on from NC_045567.1 coordinate 19,470,023, forward strand.
TCTCAAAATGCCTCTCTCTTCCCTGCGTCTCACCTATAAGGAATCCTGCGGATGAACCAGAAACAACAATGGCAGCAAGCATTACCTTGGCCCGGAGAAAAGGATTGCTCTCAACCTGGTGTAATGTGCAATCTATTCAGCATGAATTAATCTTGGAAATGCTATCACTGAAGCCCCTGCCATTCTTGTGGTGCACTCTTGCTTTGTGAAACCTTTGCTCGAGGGGCTATTTCTAACATTTGGCTTGTTCTCTTTCAAGGGGCTGTTTTGTTGATTATCTTGCTGGCAAACAGGAGTCATTCACTCCCTAGCAGATACCACACTTATTTTTAGGACAATCAGCTGCATGGACAGAATAGCTGTCAGGTCCAAGATGACTGAATCGCACTTGCTTTGTGCACTGGTCAGACGATGAAATCACTGGCCACACGGTGCCTGGGACGATCGCAGCAACACCCCTGGGGCTTGGGGGAAGGCAGCAACAAAAACGCCTTTGTGCCTCAGCTTGTTGTACTGGGAAAGAGCCTCGAAAGTTCACCTTTCTGAAACTGAACCTTTATACGTGTGGATATCGTCCAAGTGTTGCTCTGGATCTTACACTGGAAGGTGAACTGAGAGTACATTTTGGCTCAGGTGCTGTAATGTGCTTTTATTGCCGTGCTTTGAAATACGTCTTTTCATTTCTCCCCGGAGCACTCGGCCTTTCTGGCAGCTTGAACTCTGTCTCCCGTAGTGTTCAGGGCATGAAAATACTTTGTATTTGCCTGGTTTTTGCATTGCTTTGCTGAACACCTTCGAGGACCACCCTGCCTGGGATCTAGCTGGTGATGCTCATGTGAGGGATGTGCGAGTGGGCTCAGGACCTTCCTCCTTGCCAGGCACCAAACAAGCAGAATAGGCGCGTTGTTGTGCTCAGGCAGGGGAACATTTGTTTTCTCTTAGGTGTTTCTATCCAGCATAACCTAACAAGCCTGGCCCTGCTTGCAGGATGCATGGGATGGGTGGGTGAGGGTGCTCCATCCCATACGGCCCCACTGTGTCACCCGGAGCTGACAAACTTGTGCTGGCTGCAGATCCCAGATGAGCCAAGCAGCAGCTCGAAGCTGTGGCAGCACACCTCACATGCACATTTATTTATTAATTAATTTATGTATTTATTTGTTTTTGTAAGTCAAAGATCATAAGGAGAGTGGCTTTATTCTATTAATAGAGGTAGCCAGATGGCTTGTAGCGTGTTCGCCAAAATGTCTTTAGAAATGCTGGTGTTTCGTGTCTGCGCCATACGGGTCAGCTGCAAAGATGCAGATAGGAGCTTGTGATGAAAACATCCAGCAACAACCTGGTTTGTACTGGACAAACAGCAAAGGGTTCCCCTACAACAAGAAGTAGCTCTCACTGTTCTGTGAACATATCCTCAATGGCACTGATGGCAACCTTCGCTGAAATAACCCCTTTCCTACCAGACAGCAGAGGGTCACAGTTGTCACACCGATGGTATTTCTTCCCCCTCACATCACGAGGTTTCCTACGCAGAGCAGTAAGGTAGCCCAGGAAGGCTGTCCATCCTTCCTTGTCTCTGCCTGGGCTGTTTGGATTTCAGTCTGGCACATTTTAAAATGCAGATCTGGCGTATCACTGCATGGAGGCTGCTGTTGCATTAGCTGCCTGCCCATCCCAGCATGTCAGGGCTCCCTCTCTGGTCACCCCCCCTAGGTCCCAAACCCTGCTGCTGCCCCCAGCCTGTGCCATGCCCCTGGATAAGGACAGTCCGACCGTCCCGAGTGCCTGGCAGTCTGTGGCAGCTCAGCTAGCGGAGGGAAAAACACAGCCATTATGTAATGGCTTCTCCCAGCCAAGAAAAAAATCCCATTTATTGATCTCCTGTCTGAAAACCTCAGTAACGCCGTGTAATTGACGAGCAGCTGTTCAGAAAAGCTGCTTGGAGGAAGAACATTTATAATTAAAGAGCAGACACTTCAGATTCAGCTCTCCCTCCATTTTCTCGCTGTGTTTCTCTCGGGGACCAGCCGCCCCAGCTGGGCCTTTTGGCTACTGGTCTCAAAGCACCTCGTGCCTTTCCAGAGCCACGTTGGGCTCTCCCATTTCCCTCCCTGTGCCATGGAGGGGAACTATTTACGGCGCTGTGCAAGAGAGGGGGATTAAGGAAATAGCAAGGCTAACAGATGGGAAGCAGGCAGTGGATGACGTGTAGGCAGGGCTGATGTTACAGCAAGTCTTATCTTGTTAGCGAAAATATGTTGCAGTAAGCAGAGTTCTGGGAGAGAGGCTGGTTGGGGGCATGCAGTAGAAGTCCTTTCCGTCTGATGAGGAGCCTGTCTGCATCCAAAAATGTCTCACTGCTAGGTGCCACAACCCCCTGAACATTTAGATCTGGAGCCTCTTTAGATCTGTCCATCTCCGCTTGGCTTTGGGGGTGAAAATGTTTCTGGGTTTCTCTGCCAAAAGCATGCATGTCCCCACCTGAGGGAAAGCCCAGGGGCAGGCTGCTCAGCCAGCCGTGGTGCCCGGCTCCCCCTGACCAACACACACACAAGTTAAGGTTCAGCCTCCCCTGCCTCCCCCTCGCAGACACTCTGCGAAAAGACTATGCTGGAAACAGATAATTTAGCATGAGGATTATATTGTGCATTTAGATGTAAATTGCCAGGGAATTGACAATTGCTTTGTTTGAATTGTAATGATCTGATTATGTGGTGGTTGTTGTGTTTTTTTCCTTAGCCTGCATTTTACCCAGTATTTACATCCTTTTACATTCATCTCAAACCCCAGTGTTCGCATGTCCTCAAGCTTTCAGCTGTAAATCCTTGAGCTGTCTCATTCCCGTTAGAAAACCCATTTCTTTGACCTCTCCAGCAAATGTAGACTGGTGCTTTTTTCTTCATTCCCGGAAGATTGCTTATCCTAATTTGTAGAGAGGAAAATCTCACATCCAGAAGCTTGGGTCCTCTCTGGTTCCTGAGCACACAGTGGTTTTTATGCTGCTCTATGTGTCTTCTCTCACTGCTGTACCTTTTCTATGGGATAATAAAACAGATCTACACAGATCTGTCCCCAGCACGGGTGCTTTCACCCACGGGTGCTCCCGTACCATCAGTGGGTGCTGAGCTCCAGCCCTCAGCACGGATGGCAGGGAGTAACAGGATGGCCATCACCCAAACCCATTCCCAACTGTGCCCAAAAAAGGAGTGTCTTTTTTTTTTTTTTTTTTTTTCCCATCCTGAGAGTCAGCAGAGTGAGGGAAGCCAGGGGTTAATCGCCTCTTCCCAACCCACCCAGCATAGCCGGCGGTGGGAGCAGCCTGGATGCCAGCTCTGCTGGCGAGGTGCAGAGCAGTAAATAACAGCACCCGAAGCCCTCTGAGGCTCAGCCAGCTCTCAGGAATGCCGTGTCCCGGTCCAAACAAAACCTGCATGTTTCTCCTTGGCCTGGTCTCACTTCTCGGGCCTGTTTCACCGATTGATACAGGAGATAAAAATTGAAATAACACATGCCTGGAAATATCAACAAAGCACTCGCGGCGGAGAGAGAGGATTGCAACATCAGCAGCTCGCAGGGTTTGGATGCAGCCATCCAGCCCCTGGAGCCAAACCGTTAGGAGAATAAATAAATAAATAAAAACAAAGCCAGCTCCGATAAGCCCCTGACCTTAATTGTGTGGATGTACGTGTGTGAAAGCCGGAATCCAGCTTTTCCCTGCCAGCCCCCAAGCGAATTCCTTTGGCTTGGGAGCTGCAAATATTGGGGAGCTCTGGCTGGAGTCTCCCTCTGCTGCCTGCCCCTGGGGGCATCCCAGACATCGAATCCATCCTTGTTCCTCGCAGAGGAGACCTCCAGGTCCAGCCCTAGCTCTAGGCTCTCCTCCCAGCTCCCACCAACCTTCCTGCACAGATGCCTGAAGCAGCAGCAGCCATTCCCCTCCTGACCCAGCTCTGGGGGTGACCGCGTGGTGCTGATGCCGAGTTTTCCCTTAGCAGCACAACCTCACCTTCATCAATGGGGAATGGCTGCAGGGGAGCTGGGGAGGCTGGGCAGGGTGTGCTGAGCACCGAGGTGTAATGAGAATGGATTTTGTGCAGTTGTTTTGTAATTTATCACCTTCAGAAAATCACCCCTAGTGATGCTTAATGTTTATGTAGGACTCCACATTGTTAGATTAAGAGGCATCTGGGACACCAAGGTGCAACGAGAGGCAGAGTGCTGCTGGGTTAGAGCTGTGCTAAATCCCCGTCCCCAGACAAGTCACTACAGCCACATTCAGCCCTGCTGCTGGGGTCACAGGGCAGCCCCCAGTGCTTCTGCCCGAGCTCTGCCATCTCCAGCTCCCAGTGGGTGCATCCCCAGGGGCATCCCTGAACACAGCTCAAATCTGCTGATCCCCAGGGAGGCTGTGCCTCCCATTTCTGGGAGCATCCTTGGGGGAGACGCAGAAATGAGAGCTGAAGGAGCCTCCGAGCTGTGCCCCATGTGGAGGAGGGTGCAGGGTCCGGCCACGGGTTGTGGATAACCCACGTGTTGCTTCCCTGTGGTGCATTAAAACTCACCCTCGGGTCCGTTTCCCAAGCAGCCCCTCCTCCAGAAATCTCCCCGGGCAGTGTTGTTATTCAGTTCAAATAGCTCAGATCCTCAAGTTCTCTTTTTCAAGCCTCTGACAAAAACATGACAGCTATCCCACAAATCAGCCATCTAAGGGGAAAAAAAAAAAAGTCACATTTAATTACTCCTGAAGGGGAACTTAAAACCGAGGAACACTTATTAGTGCAATATATTTTTTCTCCTGTAGCTTTGAACTGATCCTAACAGCACCAGCAGAGTCCCGGCGTAACCTTGGAGTGTGTTTCATTATCATTCGGATGGAAACTGCTATCTTATGACTGCCGTTTTAAAATACAGCACATTTTTATAATTTCAGAGTTGGCAACCAAGCAGACATAACACATGAAATGATATCCAGCCCTGGCACCAAACCCTGCCCTCCGCTTGCCCATGTCGTTCCATGGATATTGTGCCTGGGTTCAGCCGAGGGCTGGATTTCAGCCCCAAGGTGCTCCTGCAGTCCTTGTCTCTCCTCTGACACAAACACACAGCTATTTGTGAAATCTGGAATTTTAATTTTAATTTTAAGATCTCTCTGGCAGTAGGACAGGCTCTGCCTTCCCTCGGCACCAAGGTGCCAGGTGATGGGGACATGCAGGAGCTGCTCCCAGGCAGGTGCTTGGGCATCGCTTCATCTTGGTGCTATTTCAGAGCCGGGGCAGAGGGCGAGCCTTCAGCCTGAAAGCTGTGAAGTCTCTGTAGGAAATTTGATGTTTTCTAGCCTGCATTGGAAAGCCTTTGACAAATGCAGTGTTTTCAGGACAGCAGTAAGATAGAGTAAGAACGTCACAGGGAGGTGGGAAGCCAGCAAATGTTGGGGAGGGCAATATTTTTGCCGAGGAAATAATTAACATATTTCCATTATTAATTAATGAACAGGCAGGGAAAATTACAGAGATGGGAACATTCTCCCTGGTTTTAGCTCCACTAGGTACCCAGGAAATGATGAGGTACTGCTATAAGATATGACATCTCACCTGGGACCAGGTGTGCTGCTGCACTGACTCAGAACTTGACTCATGCATGGAGACGTCTCCAAAAATCTCTCAGGGCTCCCTGAAGCCCAGAGGCAGCCAGGGCTGTCTCTGGTGGCTGCCGGCAATGGTTATCCAGGAGCTGTCACCATGTGAGGCACCGAGAGCACCCCACACTGCTCATCTGAAGCGATGTTTTCACTGCTGTCTTCAGGGCCTCACAAGTTTTTCCCACCATCTCCATCTGCTTCTTGGAGACCGGCATCCTCTGACGGCCACGTCCAGCCCAGGCAGCCCAGCAAGCACGGCCCTGGGCACAAGAGCTGCAGGAGATGCCCAAGGCTGTGAGCAGCGCCCAGCCCTGGGGACAGATAGGGATAAAGGAGAACAAACCCAGGTGGCTTTACCAGGGATTGACCTCCTAGCTTCTGAGCTGCTCTGCACACCTGATATTGTTTCCAGCTTTCTCCTGCCTTCCTCACAGCCTGTGGCAGAGCCTTGCCAAAAGCCTTTGGGGACAGCAGCCCTGCCGTGTGCCAGGACAGAGGCTCCGGTGAGGCTGAGCAGTACCTGCCAAAGCCACGTTTAGCACAGGGAGCCAACGGCGACACTCACATTACTCACTGCAGGTTTATAAATAAAACCAGCCCAGGCTCAGCCTCTCCTGACACCGAATGAAGAATGCAAGGGAAGGCTCCGCTGCGCTGTCCCACTAAATTTTGTGAAGCTTTCATCTCCAGCAGCCAACCCCTAACTTACGGGTGACAGTTCCTTAAGCAGCAAGCCAGGGTCGCCGTCCCAGGCTGCCCGAAGCAGGAGGGTTTCCTTGCTTGACTTTTGCTGTTGTTTGACTGCACTGAGATTAAAGCCGGGTGTTTGCCCGAGTGCTGGACCACGGTCAGGAGATGGGGCTGAGATCCACCAGCCTACACCAAGTCCGCGTCTGACCACAGGCATGGGGCTGGGGCTGAAGCTTTAGGATTTCCTCACACACAATACGGATGACAACGCTCAAAAATTGCTTCCCTAAGTACCTCCTGAGCAGAAATTAATATTAATCAAGGGACGCTCTTTCCCTCTAGCAGCGACCTGATGCTATGACATTGAAGAACCTGACACTGCAGTGATCTCTAGCAGCGAGGGCGTGGTGTGCCCCGCGCCAAGCAGAAGCAGGCCCCATACGCCTAAGACATGCGGGTATTTTCCCCTGCAATCATTAATTGATGTTAGCAGCTGCTCACAGGCTCACTGCTGGAGGATTGGGGATTTTTCTCCTTAAATTTAACGGCGATTCTGGGTTCTGAGTTTTATCGATTGCAGACACCAATTTCCAGTGGAGCTGCAGCTACGGTTACAGTAAATTGAAGCCAGCTGAAAGCAGGATTTCTTTCTCAGTTATCTGTTATGAATCTCTCAGGGGCGGCCGATGGACCCGAGGGGTCACAGGCTGTGAGCTGCCGTGGGTGGGAGTATTCGGTGGTCCCTGCTGGGACTGTGCCCTTCCCTTTCACTGCAGGCACCCCTGGGGTATCATCCACCCCGAGGCACCTAAAACTGGGGGATAAACGAGCACATTTGGGGAAAACAGAGAGGAAACTTCCCACACTCGGAGAAAACTTCTCGCTCAAGTACGTATACATCTTCTTAACACCTAATGGAGAAAGACACCTAATGGTTTCCAGAGCTCGGTAGCTGGATGAAAACAGAGCGCAGAGGTGCTGGAGTGACAATATCTGTTAATGAAAACACAGAATATATGGCTGGGGCGGCCGGCACTTGGCCCGCTGCTCGGCCTGAGCACGTCAGCCACGCTGCAAACAGCGTGAGTGATCTTCAATTCTCCCCTTTGTCAAACGCCATAAATTAACAACAGAATAAAAAGCTTTCAGGGGATGTGCTCCCTGACAGTTTAATATAAGTGGCTATGGGATCATTTTCTCTGGATAGGTTTATATCGGCAAAGAAATTACAGCTCGCCTCATAGCAGGTATTTCACTGTTATTGCGGCGTTGCCCGTTCATGAGGAGCAAGTTTCCAAACAAGCCTCATGGGGAAGCCAGGAGGACAGCGGAAGGGGGAGGAGGGCGGTGTTGGAAAAAAAAAAATCTTCATGGCGACCCAAAATCTTCCAATTTAGATATTATACGTTAATCTCATGGCTCAATTTTCTGACTAATAATATTGCGTCTTCTTGGCCGTTGATTCCTGAGCCATCAGCACAAACCACCAGCAGCCTGTGAGGCTGTGGTGAAGTAATTTGTGGTTGCTCTGTGGAACCTATTCCTTTAATTGTGCTTTCACTCAAAATGTGGATAATAGACTTTCACCATGTGCACACTTTCCCTCTGCTTTTCTTCTTTGTAGACAGCTTCACAGCTAAGTATGGGGAGCCATCTGGACCTAAGTTTCAGGAATGCGAGGGTAATGCTGAATTTGATATTAAGATCCCTGGATTTATAACAAAAGCAACATCACTCAGTGTTTTTTTATTATCACTACCTACGAAATTTCATTAACAGTATGGACTTGGCTCATTGCTGAGGAATGCCAGTGGAAACCCTTCCACTGACTGCAGCCAGCTTTGTATCAAATCATATTTGCATTTGGAAATGCAGATCAGCTGAATACAGTACATCAGCTAAACACAATCTAGGCTAGAGGAAGGTCATCTGCTTTGGAAGGGAGAGGTTACCCAAGTACCCCCTTACTTTTCTGCCTTTGCATGCATAATTTTTCAAAGCAAAAACCATCATATGTAATCTTAACAGCAGATAATCATTTTTGTAGTCCTCTCTGTGGGACTCCTTCCATAAATAGCAATCTCAAGTCTCCCTCTTACCATGTTGGCCGCAGGTAATTCTTTATGTTGGGTGTCTCCAGCAGAGCTCTAGCATAAACGAGTACAGATAACATCATAGCACAGACTTGGTTGGCATAAACCAGGGTTTTTCCTGGTTCTGCTGCAAATGAGACCTTTCCAATAACCTTTCTACCCCGTCTCTACAAATACTGTGCAGTGGTGACAAAAGACAGGTGCTGGTTTCAGACTTAAAGCTGTCACATTAGCTGCTGGTATTAAATATATCATTCCTGCTGTGCCTGCATCATCAATAAATGAAAGTCTCCTGAAGGAGAAGTCTCCAGGGAGGGGAAAGGGCTGTGATCCGGTGCCTGCAGCTTGTGCCTCGGAGACGCGAAGCTAGCAGCAGAAGCTGAAGGCATGATACGTCTTTTTCAGTTTGACCTCAGCCTCTAATTGCATTTGGCAAGTTGGCCTGGCAGATAAATGGGTTCATATTAGAAAATGGGCTTGATTTATTATGAAATTGATTGCCGCCCTGTCCTGTGCTGAAGGCATTAGTGATAACGGCATCAGGTGCCTCAGCACTTAACTAATGGGCTTCCCCCAGCCTCTCCACTGCTGCTGGGCTCTTACACACAGCCCAGACCAGCACCCAGACCACACACCTCTGCTGGTGCCTCCTTGCAGACCCCAAATCCTCCCCAGGCAGCGGTGATTTAGGCAGTGCAGGATGGGCTATCTGTCTGGGCTGACTCAGAAGCCTGTGACCATCCCCTGCTCTGTCACCTTCAAGGCAGGGGCTGGAGATGACCCGTGGGCATCTCAGATATAATTCTTAATTATGTTGGTGTTTCCCAGCACATACAGGCTGCAGAAGTGGGGCTGGTGTGGCCTGTGCAACCAGCACCTTGAAATCTCCTAACATTTTCTTATGCCTGTTTTCTGGAAATGGAAAGGGTTACAGGAAAGTTGGAAAAGTATCCATCAAGCATCTTTCTTTTCCTTTCTGTTGGTGATTCTGAAAAGTCTTTTAACCACAAAATAAAAGATCCATTGCCAAACATAACAAGGGAGTTTCACTACTTTTTGCAAACAAAGCCATATTTGCCCACAGTGGCCACAATCTGCAGTGCAGTTGTCTCAACTCCCTTGGCACCGCAGAGAATAGCCCTTCCAGCTGGGGCTGATTAAAAAGCAAAAGAAGAAACCAAACACGGTGGCCACTTAGGCCCTGTAAATTATTAGGGTGTGTTTCTTTGGGGAAGCTCTAATCTATTATTTACAATATAGACACAGTTGTAATTTAAAATTAAAAAAAAAAGAAAAAAGAAAAAAGAAAAAAGAAAAAAGAAAAAAAGAAAAAAAGAGCATTCCCAATGTCAAAAGTCAGTCTCTTATCTTCATGCCTTTCTCTGTGGACATTCACCCAAGGACCTATCCTAAAATCAAAGGAATTTTGACATTTATTTGACGTATTTGTTAGGAATCTTCCAACAGTTGGGCTTAGGAAACAGTAAATTGCAGACACTGAAGCATTTAGTGGCTTATTTAGGCAATATTTTTCAGTATTTCTGAAGAAAAAGGATTTTCAGTGATTGAAATGCCCCTTCAGATATTTTCCAAATGAAATGTTTCACTATGAAGGAACACGTGGCTGGAAAGGGAAGTTCATTGCAAGAGAGCCAGTATTTGGACAAAAATGAAAATTAACTTTTCAGAATAACTGGAAACAATTTGATTTGGGGAATGAAGGCAGGTTAAAGCCTTATAAGTGTTTTGCAATGACTGCCTGCCAGTTGGTCACACTTCTGCTCTCATGTTGGCTAACCACTGTTGATGTGCACCACCCAAAGGAGGGCCCCTGCCTGGACACTGATATGAGATTCTCTGCCTCTGCCTTTGCAACCAGCCTCAGCAACGTTTTGGTGTATGGAGAAGCAGTCTATGTGTTCACCAACATGTTTTCCTCTCCTCGAATGTGCTAGAGCTGAAAGACTGACAGCAGCCAGATTCTGGGCATATACAGGCAGCCCTGGAGGGATCCATCACAGCTGGGCAAAGGGCACTTTTCCCATCACGCCACCTCCAGTGGCATGAAGGAGATGATATACGGATATGACAGAGACAGCTGGGAGCCCCATATATTTCCCAGATAAATTTTTATAGGGTGGCACAGTGGCCTGGGAAACAGTTCTGAATATTGCGCAGAATTGTGTAACGCGTCCCTCTTCCAGGCTCCTGCTTTTATCATTAACACCTCCGATTAGCAAAAGCTCAGAGTCTGAGATGTTCCTTTGATTTAAAAGGTTATAAATTTTGGATGCAATGTCAGAGAGTGAATTTTACAACACAGCTGAGCTGTGGACTAATTAAAAGACTACCCTAGTACTCTTCTCACCCAATACATCTCAGATTTGTGACAGCCTTCAGGAAAACTTATGAATTATGCCACGTGCACCATATGCAATCTATTGATCTCTCTGCATGTACATATGCTCTGTGTGTGTGTGTGTGTTCACTAAAGCCCATCTTCATGATGGTTTCTTCACCACTGTGTGTGTAGATGAAAGTTTCTTGTACCGGATTGTACAGCAGTGCATGATTGTGGTGATATCGCTAATAATGGCTGCAGTCATATCGCTTCCTCGCCACCACCGGGCTACTGCTGCTGTTTGGCTTCAGGCATTTTAGAAGCCAGTTCTGGGCATCACCCTTCAGAGGAAGAGGCTTCACCTGCTCACCTTGTGCCCATGCACAGAGCTGAGATTTCTCTTTGCTGTTGTTTAGGTCCTGCTCCAGGTACCCCGACCCACATAGCTCTTCTAAGGAAATGTCTGCAAAGGGGAAGCTTCTCTGAATCTTTAGAAGGGCGAATGTAGGAAGAGGAACAGGGCAATGTATCTTTGAGAAAATAAAAGATCTGGGGTGACCACGAGAAAGTGGGAAATGATATCATTTGGCTAGTGAAACCCACATGTGCAACCTCTCAAGTTTCCATGGACCAGTCTTCCATTTCTCTCAGTCGTTCTCATCCTGGCTGCCGGCAGCAGAGGATTTGGCAATAGATCAACAGGGAAACAGAGGGACAGCTTCTCCCCTACACATGCAGAATTAGAGATTCATACCAAGATAGATGAGCGAGATTTAGATGAAAGGGAGCTTCTGGCTGAGAGCGTTCATGTAAAAAGTGTAATACAGTATTAGGCTTTTGTGAGTTCCCAGTGTAATAAAGGAGAATTGTGTAAGCCTTGGCAGAAACTCGGTCTTTGTTTTGATGAAAAAAAAAAAACCTGGAAACATGCGCTTGGCTTCCCTACTGGTTGTAATTATCTGGTGGTATTGAATATGGTGTTAAGGTTATCCGCTGGGTATGGCATGAGCAAGGATCAGGTTCAGTCCATGAATTAAAGCTGCAGAGTGCCGGCTCTGATTTACATACACACAGCTTAAAAATTGTCCTGATGCAACTGCAGAGCTCCCTGGGACTGACACAGATAGGCAGCATATGGAGCCTGTGCGGCAGGAACGGCGGCGCCCGGCGCTTGGCACTGCTGCTCCGTGCTATGCAAATATCTGGGTTATGCAAGAAGGAAACAAGGGCAAAATAAATTCAGGGGGTCTTCTCCCTCCTGCAGGCACACGCAGAACCCCTGGTGGCTCTAATGAAATTTGTGGAGATGTGGGAAGGAGGACAGGCTCCTCAGCTCTGACTTTAGTCCTAGAAACGTGCAGTACCTTGAAGGCGGGAGATGGCGATTACTGCTGTGAGCGTGTGAGCAGACATGAACTATCCCCCACACTAAAATATATATATATACGCACACACACACATATGTATATATAAAGCCACTAAAATCATTATTCATTCCCAAAATGGCAGCACCAGATTTTCTTATCACCTCTGATATCTTGAGAAAGCAGTGCTTTCAAAAATGAGTGCTTTTTTTTTTCAGGGATGTTGAAATTCAGTGTCACTCATTTTGGATTTGAAATAACTTTATGAAGGTTTAGAGATAGAAATTCCAACCCATAGACCTTAGAGGAGGTGCAGAATTAGTGTTGTGTTGTATTCGCTCAGAAGGCGGCCATGCCCTCCTATCCATCAAAGCTGGGGGATGCTGTTGTCCTGTGTTTAGGTCCAGGACACTAAGCAGAAGTTGTAAACAGTATCTGCAAGATTTCCAACATCCTTCTACAGCGAATTCTTTACGGCACAAATCCTTTCTCTCATAATTTGCATTTCATGCCTGTTTCCCCAAATCTTTGAAATCAGAAGACCAATTCCTTCCTTTAGCAATAGCACTGTGAAAGCTACTGACTCATAGGAATAACCGGAGTGGGGGATTTGGCTGAACTTCTTGGCTTGATGCCGACACAACATTTCATAGATCTTTTTTAGGTGTTTCCCATTGTCATGGTAACTCTGATCAAAACCCCTTCCATGAATAGCCCTGTCGATTGCAATATGAGCTCCTGGCTGACTGCAGCCTGCAGTTCTGCTCCAGTGTGGTTTCACAAGCTCCTCTTGCTTGACCTTTCGTCTCCTATCTTTCCCCAGCTCCCTTATTGCTCAAGCTAGAAATATATCTTTTGTTTTGCAAGAAAGCTTTAAAAATCTTTGTAAGTGGTAACTAACAGCCAGATCTTGCAGCTGACTTCAAGGAGAGAGTTGCCCTAGGAGAGATTACAGGCTGCAATAAGCTCCTCTCCTGTACTACAGAGCACAATAAATCCTTACCAGCATTGGCTCTGGTGGATCCTTCAACCCTGCACCGCCCTAAAACCACCCCCAAATGCAGAGGAATAAACCGAGCTATAAGGAGGCGTGGGCTGAGGAAAAGGGGATCCCACCTGTGACAAGTAAATCCCAAGGCCAGGTGTCCCTGCAGTGCCAGCACTGCCCCCCTGGCAGCTAAGGGGGGTGCTGCATGTCACCAAAGCCTAACGCCACCTTGGGCTTTTTCCTTGCTGTGGCCATGGTGGGGCAGAAGGGACACACGCAGGGTGCAGTCCCCTTCCTCCGCCTGCACCCAGGGCTCCCCAGCTGTCGAGGGGAGCAGGAAGAGGAGGGCAGGGAGAAGCGCCCTGGGCAGTGGCTTCCCAGATGGCCACAGCTTTTCTTCCGGGCGTCTGCTCGCTCAGCTCTGGGGTGGAGAATCTGTATTAGTCAAGGCTGCTAGGTTTGGCTTTTGGTAGCTGAGTTTTCTAAACCGTTTGAACAGGCGTACAGAAAATTGCAGCACTATGGAAATTAATAAGAGTTCTGCCCTTGGCCTTCTGCAGGGCCAGGCTTTCACCAGCTGTCTCAAAGGTATCACGCTTACCAGGAGCTGAAATAGCTTTGTAAAAAAAATAGATGTTTTGCATATGTATCTCGTATGAAGTCGGTATGGTTATTGTTAGGCTGGAAAAGTAAGGCAGGGAGAAGAGAAATCTCGTGCCCTGGGGTCAGCCCATCGCTACCCAGGGGACAGGAGAGAGGTCCTGGAGTTTCTCCTCCCATGTGGGAGCCTGTGCTACAACTCATTATTTTAAGCGCTTGCAAAAAGAAGTAGGAAGGCAGGAGGAATAGAAATTACAGGGATAAAAATCCTCCTTTCTATATACACACATATTATATATGTGCTATATATACACACATAGTTTTGTCTTGTCTTGTGTCTTCAACCCTGCTTTAAATAAAAACTCACAGACTTGTCGGTTTCCATCAGGCAAAATTATTATTCGGCTTTAGAAAGAACATCTTGCCAAGTGTTGCAGTTCAAAAATAAGGAAAACAGCTCTGCCAAAATGCAGCAAATGTGATTACACAAAGCCAAGAAGACCATAATTAGATCATTACCATGGAAACAACCTAATTACATGTGTAATGCAGCAAGGTCTGAGTTGCGTATCCGAATGTGTTTTGCTATTGTCTAGCAGGGCCGTGGCAGTGCCGCTCGCCTCGTGTTATTAAGCCACCTTGATCACTTTGGATCGGGTTTTCTTGGAACATGTCCCCCTCCCCGCTATGGAAAGAGTTGAGCTGCGCATGAAATGGCTCCAGCGAGGCTGCCCGAGGCTGGCACTGCACTCAGGCGGGGGGATGCTGCCTGCACAGTCACCTGAGAGCAGCTTCTCTCACACCGAGACCTGCAGCTCCCCAAAAAACAGCCCGCAGTCCCTCAGCCGTGGCCAGGAGCTGCCATTTCCTCTGTGTGCAAGCCTGGAAAGGGAAGCTGAGCTGGCCAGAGTCTTGCTGAATGCTCCTGCCATCTCCGCCTTGAATTGATTTCTCTGCCATGGCAGTGATTCACCACAAGGATGGTGTTCAATGGGGATGGGCAGGCAAATGTGCCAGGGTTCCTGCGTGGTGCTGTGCATGGTGCTGTCCTGCCTGCCAGGACTGTGTTGGGAAAGGGGTGAGCCGATAAGCAGGGCTGAGCTGTCCCAAAATGCCTCACTGGGGGAAACCGTGGCACTTCCAAAGGACAGTGACACAGTTCTCATTCTGGGGCAGAGAAAATAAGGCACGGTGAAAAGAGCTGTTTATCCAAAGGCCGAGGCAGAGCTGTGAATAAACTACGTATAGTACAAGGTAATTTCAGGGAGTGAAAAAGCCAGACTCATACATACATACACACCTTGCAGCCTGAAACCAGACCCATGGGGAGAGATGGGGGGGTCGTTGATGAACTTCTGCCATCATCTCCGCAGGCCTGCAGCCCACTGCTGTCGAACCACGTGGCTGTAACAAATACGGCCCGTCAGGTATATATGTGAAATTACGTCCCCGTTGCTGCACGCTGGATTTCTGTGCCCATTTTGTGGTCAGGCTGGATATACCTCACCCAGCAGGAAGGGCAGGGGATGGCTCATTAGCTAAGGGGTAGAGTAATAAGGCAAAAGCCAACGGGACTGTCTGGCAGGCATCCTGCTTCTGCTAATTAATGAGGAGAGATGGCTGCTGGGCCAGCTGCAGATGTTGCTGCAAATTATGCCGTTGCTTTCCCTGGCAGAGAGCTCTCGCTGCAGCTAGCACATCTCCAGGTGTTCTTGCCACAACAATAGTCCCTGCTGTTCGTTTTGTCTCCTTCCAGGGAAAATAAAATGCTTCCTTTTGGTGGGGAGAATTGCTGACACTGGAGAGTTTCTCAAGCCCAGACTCCACTCCTTTAATTTCTTCTCCTCTTGTTGTATCTGTCCCATTTTCCTTCTCCGACTTTTCCTCAAACTCTCTTCATTTTCCATTCAAATTGCCTTCCAAACCACAGAATGAGGCTAAAGAGAAGCGCCTTGAGCGATGCCAACCTCCCTGCTCAGCTTTTGAGCCATGCACATGGAGAAGGCATCTCGAGGAAGCTGCCAAGCCTCCTTCCCACCCCTCAGCTCCCCCTGTCCCCAGTGGGGCGCTGGCCCTGCCACCACTGACGGTGACACAGACCGGTGGGACACTGCCAGCCCCCTGGCTCTGCACGGGTCATTTTTCGCTCCAAATCTAGCACACAAACCCATGCGAGTTCACTGGGTGAAACCTGAATTTCAACTTTTGTGCAAAGTCAGCAGAACAAAGGAAAAGGAAGGAAAAAGCCCAGCCCCCCCCTCCCCCCCCCAGCTCTCCGGTTTTGCTCTGTATGCAGAAGCTGTCTGTGCGGCTCTGCTGAGCACTGCTGCCCTACTTTTATCCCTCGCATAGCTCAACTAAAAATACACCCGGATTTCAAGCGAGGCCCCCGCTGTGACCTGTCTGAGCACGCAGGCGTTGCTGCAACCCACGCCCCGGCGCCGTGCAGCGTGCCCGAGCGGGGCTGTGCCCGTGCTTTGTGGTGCTCCCAGGCAACCTGTGCTGGCCCTTGGCATGAAATACAGTGAGGAAAAGGCCACTATCTTCAGAAAATCATTAGATCTTCTCCCCATCATCTCAGAAAAAAAAAAATATTCTGATGTGGGGCTGCAAGAAGAGTTAAAGATGAGATAACCTAAGATCCATGCCCTATTATTGCTGCTGTACCTCCTGAGCAGCTTCCCCAGTGCTGCCCCACCAGCACCCAACTGTGCCAGGCGCTGCCTAAAATTTGGTCAAAAAAGCTGATCCGCACCTTCAGGAGCTTCCAAGCTGAAGGGTTTTCAGATTGATCCAAATGAGGGCTCCACGTTTCCAAAATTGCTCCAGATGGCTCGCAGGGGCTGGGCAGAAGTTGTCTGGTTGACATGAAAGACATCCAAGTCCGTTTGAGACCATGGCTGAAACTCTCAATGCTAGACGTCGCACATATTTTTATGTGCTTAAATAGAGAAGTGGCTACCATGCATATTTTGTTTAAATTGTGTGGTCCGGAGAAAACATGATAAATAAAGCCTAGCAGAACCCCATTTTAAAAGCTAATAGAGATGGTTTGTGCTGAACATACATAGGGCCTGGACATTCTTCTGCTCTGGACGAAGTGACTGAATGTTACCCGCTGGCTTCTCACGTTACCCCCAGCAGCATTCTTCCCAGCGGCACGGCTTTTGACAGGGCTTCAGCCCAACGCTCACCTTAGCTTTCCTCTGCTAAACTTGCCTTTGCATAAGAAGGGAAATGGAAATTACTCGATGAGTTGTATGGATTATTTGCAAATAAGGGTGTAGGTATGTGGGCCTAATTCTTACAGGGAATGGCCATTTCTGCTGCAGGTTGGCTGGTTCCCCATACAGGTGCACTTGCACCACAGGCACAGAGCTGTGGCCTGCTCAGGACCTTCCTTTGCAGGGTCTGGGAGGTGACCCCAAATGGTCCTGCACACCTTGGATCAGGTGGGCTGCTGGCCCTACAACCGTGGGAGCTGCCAGGGCCAGGGGTGAGCCGCTCTCTGCCTGGAGCAGCACCTCCTCCACTCCTCCTCCTCCTGCAGGCTGTTTTCAAGGGAAAGGCAGATGTTTTTTGCAAAGCCTTCCAGCAATTCCTTGCTTAGGAGGGGGATGGGGCTCTGAGGAAAAGCCTGATGGATGGCTGTGTTTCCCAGGGCACCCCCTCGCTGCACAAAACCCTGTGATGCAGTTCCCTGGCAGACTCAGTGATGAGTAAAGTGACTGCAAGAGCCATAAAGGTATATGCATTTAATTATGACTTCAGAAAGCTATTGCATTTTTCCCCATTAAATATTAATTTCCTTTTTAAAAGTACTTTTGAGCTGTTTTGACAACACAGCCGGTTCTCTAATGCCACCTAATTAATTAAAAATTTCATACACATAGGCATTAACAGCCTGCTGTTATTGCTGAGGACACTTTACCAACATTTCAGTACATTGAACCAAACCGGGTTTGCATGTAAGCTGTGACTGTCTGTGCTGCTCCCTGAGAAGGCATTGGGGGCTCGTGGCTGACTGCCCCCTAACCTTGGTACCCCAACCACACACCGGGGCAGCTCGTTGAGGATGTCACCCCAGAAATTGGGAAGTGGCAAGGAAATGTGAATGCCTCTCCCCAAACACAGAGTGGGCACAAGCAGAGGGTGCTTTGTGAGTCCACTGGTGACAAACCCAAACTTATCATTGCGGGTTGCTGACATCCTCATTACTGGTGACACATTTATCTGCTGAGCTGTCCTTTCTCGCCTGTCTAGTTGATCCTTTTGAAGTATTGTTTTATGGGAGACCTTAACAGGAGCCCTGCGATACCAGGGTCAGTGCGGGGACAGAGCTGGGAGCTGGGGGCACTGCCAGACCCCGTGCCAGGGCTCCCTCACTGGGTTTGTGTTAAACACACTGTGTCCCCATCCTCTGACGGCCCCTAGGATGTGTTGGGCACCTGGGGAGAGAGGGGGTGAAGAAAGCGGAAGGTGGGATGTGGGGTTTTAGCCGCAAGCAACGCATCGGTGGGATGAGCTTTGCCTTACAAATTACTTCAGTAGTTTCCATTTCCAGGATGAGTTCCCAGCACTCAGGCATTTCTCTTCTCCTTGCATTGATTTTTCCCCTTTCTCTCTGCTGACTGTACAGTCTGGAAAACCAGAGACCTTAAAGCCAAGGTCAAGTTTTTAGTCCCTGAGTAAACAAGCCGGGGAGCAGGGGGGAGGGAGTGAGCACTCACACCAACTATATATTCAGAAAACTATGAAACAAATATATTCCTTCTTAAAAACCCTTTGAAGAAGAAAGCACACAAAAGATTAATCCTTTCAGCCTGCCAGTTCTGCATTAAACAAAATCCTTCCTCCTGAGGAATAAACGCTAAGAGGAGGTCACTGTGTGTGTGACCAAAACAAAGCCATCCTGCAATGTTTGAAGTCAAACAGAGCATTAAATGCTGGGTAGCCAAGGTACAGGGAAGCATTGAAAAGTAAATTCATTTTACTGGCCAGGGAGCTTTAATTTTGCACACACACTGAATGTTTTTAGTTCTCGTCATTGTGTCTAAGAATTGATCCCATTACATCAAATTCCTGGTGTTATTTTTGACCGATTAATGACTCCATATATTACGTTCACCCATTTGTAATTAGAAGCAAGTTTATGGAGAAGAAGTCTGGCTGCTGATCTGTGATTCATGGACTCTCTCGGGTCTGCGAATTTGGCTGGAAACTTGGTAAGGAACTGGTTTGGCTAAAAATTTGGGATGCTGCTAGCTCGTGTTGAACTGAGATACCAGGAGCTGAAGTGTTTCGGGGCTGCTGCTTTGGGTTCCTTCCCATCAGAGCCATGGAGAGGAGCGGAGCATTGCACAGCTGGGGGTGAGGCAGGAGCGGGCACCCCCCGGCCAGGTCGGAGCCCCCCCGGCACAGACAGGGGTCTCGTACCTCAGCAAGGGTACCTTGAGGTACCCTGCTCCCTCGGGAGCTTTGACCTCGTCTTGCATTGGCAAAGATCCTTTCAAAACCCACAGTCTGGATGCTTTATGCTTTTTTGGGTGTTTTTCATCAAACTGAATTGATATGCACGGGGTAATCACCACAACCTGGTGTTCTCACTTTGCGAGCAGCCTGGAAGCAGAAGGCCCCTGTTGGAGGTGGTAGCATGGTTTAGGGACAAAACAAATTACCTTATGCAATGTGGTTCACCTATTTTCACTGCTAACATAATTAAATGAGACAACGTCTACAGGGAGAGGTAATGCCCTTTATTAGAACAAACTGATATTTTTGGAGAAAGAGCAGATATGTTTTCAGGCACACAAGCCCTTTTTTCAGGTTTGTTTGCCAAAAAGCTTGTCATTGTATCAGTTGGCCCCACAAATGATATTACTTCTCTATATAAATCCTGCTTCAGTCATATCCGCAGACCGTAACAGCTACAATAACACTGCTAATATAATTAAAAGCAGTTGAGGCTGATTGAATGCCGTTTCATGGCAGAACTGGCCATGAAGTTTCCCAAGAATAGCAGGGTGGAGCTCTGCTGCAGGCACACAAATATTTGCGCTTTTCCCCTTGTCTTTGCTCTGTAACTCTGAACTGCCCGGGACCAGCATTAATGGAAGTCGTGGGCTTGATACTGTTGTGGCTGAAAACAGGCTTTGGGTTTTGCATATATTTTCAAAAGAGTTTTACCACCTTGTAAAACGTCTCTCTAATGCAGAGGATAAAAGTAGGTCATCCATTCTCCCCAGCATCCTGCTATCTCGGTAACATTAGCTGAGAGGAACAGCGTGTGCACATTTTAGCCAGCATCACCGTCACTGTATTCCATCAAATTATGACCTTTCAGTCCCGCCGCTGGAGTGATTCCCAGAAAAAAGCAATAATGTAAATGATACACAGATAAGAGAGGAAAAAAAAATATAAATAAATAAAAAAAAAACAACTCCCAAGGTGGAAAATGTATTGACAATAAGCCAGCTTAGCTTTCCCTGATGGAGAACACAATGTTGTTTATTTTCATATTATATTTTTAAAGCAAATTTTCCCAAGACACCTCACAACTGACTTCACATGCAGATACAAATAGAAGCAATTTGTACATCGCCATAAATCTTAAAAGTAACAAATCAAGACTTGTAAGAAGGGAGTCGAGACAGGGAAGATAAGAAGTAGAGAATGATTAAACGAGGTAATTTGGGAAATTTAGATATTAGAATTTGTTCTCTGGGTGAGAGCAAAACATGCCATCAAAGAGCAAGATAAAGGGGGTTTTACATATAGGATTAGGCAATGTATGGAAGAAATGTACACATCTTCCAGTGTTGGAAGTGGTTGCTGTAGGTGTTGCATACAGGGCTTTTTTTTTTTTTTTTTTTTTTTTTTTTTTTTTTTTTTTTAATTGGGTTTCCAAGTCTGCACATTTCAGTCACCAAACAGAATTGCAGGCTCTGTCAGTTGAAGAGATAACGTGCTGCTGACATGCTCAGCAATGCTCCAAAACTCTGTAAATAAGCACTGCCAATGTTTATTTCTAAACATCAGAGAAGCAGGGAAATAGAGTAGCACTTCGGCTGGTTCGATTTGGAAACATTTGTGCAGATTCAACACTTGTCTGCAGCACCCTTCTGGGATGAAACAGCAAAGGTACAGCAAGTGCCAAAAGTGCAGGCAGAGAATTCAGAGGGGAAATTTCAAAACTCCGTGCAATTTTAAAGAAAAGCCGCTTAAAAGAAGCCCGATGAGGCAGAAATCTTGTATTTCAGGTAGTGCGCTCCCCCATAACCATAACTCTCCTAGGAACCCCATGTGTCTGTTTCTTCCAAGCAAAAATCCAGTAAAAGCATCATATTTAAAACATCAACAATATTTCTGAGCTAACCATGTTGTAGTTATTAGCTACTAAATGCCACTGCATGCCCTGGAAGTAACTTTATGTGCTTGGTTGTGTACACGTAAATTGGTATTTAACGTTATCTGCATGCATGTTGAAGGAGATGACCAAGTGGCACTTCCACTCCTTTGTAAAACATTTCTTAGGAGGGCAGATTTGCCCAGCACTGAAATCCTTAATAAACAATCTAAAAGGTTCAGAAATTATGATCATTAGTAATGCGGCTTTCTGTAGCCGTCTCCCTCCCCGTGGCTGGAGCCTGGATAATGCTCATTGCTCGCTGCTGTGCTCGCAGCAGCAGACACACACTCACCCTTTTCCCCTGGTACAATTCAATGGAATATTATGTTATATATTAAAAAAAAAAAAAAAAAAAAAAAAAACAACCTATGTTGGGTATGTTTTTATTTCACACAAAAAAGGGTGGGATTTAATAACACAGACAGAGACTCATTATGGGAATGAAAGCTCTGCCTATATTTGGCCACACAAATTTAATTTTTGTTAACCTTAAACTGGATGGAAACCTCGGTGTATTGAGCGGGAGTGACTGGCAGGGCTGGCTGCACTGGAGCCTATAGTACGATTGCCCTGAGCTTGATAAGAGAGCTGGAAATGGTTTCTGAGTTGTGCTGTCCTGGAGCAGGGCTCTGTAGGGCAGCTGTGCGTGCCCTGAGTCCCTGCAGCCACCATGCGCTGTGCCACAGGGGTGGCACAGCTCCATCCAGTGCCGAGCTGTGCCCAGGGTATTTACAGGAGACAGAGTGGTAGGGGGAAAAGGGCATGGACTGAAATAGCTGCAAAAGGCACGAGTGGTGCACTGTAAATGAATCAGAAGCTGCTAACCGCAGCTCCGGACAAGGTGCTGAAATGCGTTTTGATTTCCTGCACCCCGGTGTAAGCAGGGCATCCTGTTTCTCCTGCAGAACCTAGAAATAGATGGCTGGAGGCTCTGGTGTCACAGAGGGCATGAGAACAACCCCCAGGAAACTGCTGTTTATTAGCAGTTCCTCACAGCCCTGCAGCAAACTCCCAAAGAGATGCAGAGATCAAGAAAAAAATTTCTGGATGCGCTTCTGTGACAGCATGGTCCGGCTACCCCATCAGAAATGGAAATGCAACAGTGGCCTGTGTCCAGAGAGACCCTGGGCAGAAGAGCTTTTTTAATCACATTAAATGAAGAGGCCAAGGCCCAGAAAGCAGCCTGACTGAAGATTAAGTGTGCCAATAACTATTGATGAAGCACAGGCTGAAACCCTGCCTCCACACCATCCAGCCGGAGGCTTTCCCCCCGATGCCCAGACACCAGCACAGCACGGAAGTGTGAGCGTGGCAGCTCACGGCCCTTTCTCACATGCAGGTGAACCAGGCTGTCCGGGGACACGTTAACCCGCAGCCTCATCTGCTGCCACCAGCAGGCATTTATAGTGTGTGGGGGTTTCCCGTGCGTGGCTTTGAGCACCTCAGGGCACTGTGCCACCTGGGAAGCTCCCCCCACGAGGTGTCCACGGGGCCCTTCGGCTCTCACTGTCTACACATCCTAAATGCAAAGATGTCCCCAGTGGTTTCACAGGGCCCTTCCCTGGAACAAGAGCTTCTGGGGGGATGGTGAACCTCTAAATGAAAAAAACAATTGTCTGAGAGCACCGGAGCTGGAGCAGAAACCAAGCTGGCCACAAACAGAGCCAGCTCCGTGGTGACTGATTAAAGCTATTTTAGGAATCGAAACTCACAGGTGGGAAGGGAAGCAGAAAGCAGATAACTTCACCATTAGAAAAAACTGCCGAGCCCTATCAGCCCTTTTGGGCGGTGAACAACAGAGGACACGACAAATTCGTCTTTGTTCCTCTGCCTCTCGCTGCGTGTGATCGGGAGATAAGGTGCTGGCGAGGGCTCATTTCGCTAGCAAAGCACAGTTATTCATTAACTCGCTTTGCTAAATAAAGCCCTGATAAGGGCAGGGAGCCTGGCGGGGACAAACCCAGGTGCAGGGAGGCTCGAAGGTGGCTGTGGGGCACGTCTGCGTCCTGCAATGGGGCCACTGGGTCACCCGCGCTCACACATAGCCAGGGCAGCCCCCTTTTTGCACAACCAACACAGGGATGTTGAGCAAAAGAGGAATGCACAACGGGGTGAAGGCAGCTTGCTTTTGGCAGCTGGAGATGCCACGTGAATGTTAGCAGTGAAGGAGATAGATGAATATGGATTGCTCGGTTTGGTCATCAAGTCTGAAAAATGGAGGGAAAATGAGTAAAACCAAGCATTTTCCTGAACAAAGAAAGAAATGTTCTTTTTTAATTATATAGTGTTGGTTAAAAAAAAATGATTTCCTACAATTTAGGTCAGTTTTTAAACAACAAAGCTTGTTTCAAAACAAAAAGTCAAAATATTTTGTTTTGATGCTGTTGAAACAAAATGTCTCCGCTTCTCCCAACCATTTCTTTTGACATG
Source organism: Aythya fuligula (assembly GCF_009819795.1). Lineage (NCBI taxonomy): Eukaryota > Metazoa > Chordata > Aves > Anseriformes > Anatidae > Aythya > Aythya fuligula. Next base: position 19,493,575 of record NC_045567.1, read on the forward strand.
TCAGAATGAAACATTTGTACACTTTCTAATTTTTTTCACAAATACTGTTGGTTCCTGCATTTTTCAGTGAACTTATCCATTTGAAAAATGTCACTCAGCTCTAAAAATTACCATACATATAGAGCTACCTCTGTTACCACATTATGTCTCATGTACGCTTGCCAAATGCACATTCCTCACAAGGGAGCTGGTTAGACTTCAAGGCTGACCAATAAAGCCTGGGAAGGCGTGCTGGCAATTAAAAGGGTTGATATGTTGATAACTTGCCCTTGACCCACACCAAACGGGTCGGTGCTATGGGCCAGGACGGGGCAGGCCACCTCTGAGCAGTGCGGAGCTATGGGGTCATGGCACAGCTCGTACCCTGAAGTGGGTGTTCAGGTTCGTGCCTTAATTCCTCTTGGAGCAGCCAGTCTGCATTAGTGGTTTTGGGGAAAGATGCCTTTTTATGGATCATCTTAGGGACCCTGTTGGACTACGGGTTGATGCAGGTGTCTAAAGAAGCTCTTTGCAGGCTTCTAGGTAGGTTGTGCAGGATCTAGCCCCAGAATCATGCACATGCGTGAAAATTGGGCAGTCCTCCATGGCCAGAAGCATAGGAACAATGGGATTGAGACATCCCACAGCACTGCCCGGAGGAGCAGAGCACCCCGTAAGGCTGCTGGGCACCTGGTGCACCCCTCAGGTGCTCCCAGCACAGCACCACAGTGCGTTCTTCTGAAGCCGCTGTCAGCACGTGCTGGAGTCTCATTAGTTCCTGCTGGTTTCAATATAAATCCCCTCTCTGTTGCTAATCACTCCATTCAGGGCTGGAAAGTCCACAGAGCTGAAAATATACCCGGTTAGTCAGCAGGTTTGTGAATATTTTGAGATATTGGAGGTCAGAAGTCAGCTTGCTGGCATTATCTTGATTATCCTACGGAAGTCTTTACTCAAATATAGTCTCAAAAATGCAAGTTTAGCAAAGCTCGGAGCTGAAATCATTGAAAAACAGTAAATGTACTCACCACGCTAAACCCACATGAGGGCAGTTACCATACAATGGGCAGATGCTTTTAACTACCCTTTATGTTTTGGTGCTTACTCACATCCAGGAGCAATAACACAGGTGAGGGGTTAGCATAAAAAATAATACCTGCCTAAAAGCACGACGTTGAATTTTAGCTTTTATATTCATGTCTATTGTCTAGACACATGAATTTAGGGTCTCTAAAAAAAAAGCAATTCACACATGAAAGCAATCTGCAGGCACTGCTGGCATCCCAGGGCTGCTGGTGAGCTTGGCATCCACTGTGATTTTTTGGGGACCCCTTTCCTGAGGGCATTTTCTCAGCCATCCCTGGTGATTGGGGATTCAGCAGATCCTTGGGCAGGGAGCACAGCTGCAGATGAAAGGCACTGAAGGGTCCCCCAGCACTCCTGACCCACCAGCACACACACACACACGTATTTATGCACCTTCTCCTCCACCCGCTGTGCTCCATTACAGTGATTTATGCGGTGTCTGTCATCTGGAGCACTGGGGAAACACAAGAGAAGGAAGAGCAATAAACAAATAATAATCAACAGAAGTAAAACAGTCCACAAATGCAGGGAAAAGGGGCTCAGGGGATCTCAGGTCTCCAGGAGAAATGGGGGGGCTCTGTCAAGAGGAGGGCTCCAGTGCTGTGAGCCTTGAGGGACGCGGGCAACCCCAGGACAGGCTAGATGTGGACAAGGAAAAAGAGATGTGGTACAGGGAAATAGGAAAAGGAGAGCTTTTCCACCTGCAGGACAGGGGGATGTCACACGGAAGGAGAGGTGCCCGGGTTGTGCCACAGCACTGCCGGCGAGCAGCCACCGTGTGTGGATGGAACACGGCGCCGGCATCCCCGCATGATGCAGGCCGACGTGCCGCCCGCCTCGGGACTGGTGGCTGGTAAATCATCCCCTTCATTCGTTATCCGTGATGAATAATGAATTATTCTCATAACATTTACTGTGCTGTTCATTTATTATACAGGACAGGGGAATGTTTAGAAGCTAATTATTGCTAGCTCTACCCTCACAAAAGATTTGACTTTTGCATATTTGCAGTACCAGTGCTTTCATGGGGGGAGGGCTGTTGGGTGTTTTAGCATGTTTCTGCCCCTCCAACACCCAGGGCAGTGCCCAGAGCAGCAACCAGGGCAGCACTGCCACTGTGCCATGCTGCAGAGCTGGCGAGCCAAGAGGGGAGCTGGGGGAGCTGGGAGCCCCTGGCCCACCAGAGGGAGGCTGGGGACATGTTTTGTTGCTCTTGTAAGCATTAGTTTAGGAGGCTTCATGAGTAATAGCCTTAACAGTGGTCTACCAGCAGCTGTAAATAGTCAGTGATAGTTATAAAAATTCACTGTGCCGTGCTGCTGCTTACCAACACATTTATCCAGGCAATTATTTTGAAAAATGCTTCTAAGGAGGCTCGAGTGAGGAGGACACAGCGGGAGGCTCGCGGCGTCCCGCTACGAGAGGCCACGCTGGGACAGAGCTGCTGGGACACGTGGCTTGGCCCTGCCTTGCGTTCCCTGCTTTTGGGGGCTCACTGCTTTCAGGGTCTTGCTGTTTTTTGGGGCTCGCTGCCCTCCAATGTGATTTGGGAGCTGTGGGGCAGCCCCGCAGGTGGTGAGCGCTGGAGGAGGAAGCATTGACCTTGGTGGAGCAAGAGCCAGAGCAGGAGATGAGCTGGTTCTGTGCTAATGTCCTGCTCATCTGCACCATGGGCCCGACGTCGGTGGCACCTGACGATAGCCTTACATACCTCTGGTAGCTGTTACCAGAGCCGAGCCAGCGAGAGCCTCACAACCCCCTGGGGAGAGGTGGTCCAGCTCCTTCTTTCTGAATAATTGATTAGCACACACTTTGGCGTAAAGCTGATCTTCAGCGATACCCTTCTGGCTGCCCCACCAGCCCTTTTCGTTTTGTTTCATTCCCCAGCAGTCATCTCCCTCCACCTGCTGCCTTTGTAACCCGGTAAGAGCACCGCGAGCTGCCAGTAAATGATCTTTTATTTTATTTTTCATCCTTGTAGAGGTAAATTATTGTGTCAGCACAGCGCCGATGCAGGTGACTACCCTCATAAAATGCAGTAAATGATTAATAAAATCTCAGATAACAATGGCTCAATGGGCAGATCATAACTCGCCCCCCCTGAACAGCCCACGTGCCTTTGGAGGACGCCGGCTGATTGCTCTGCGGGAGAGATTTTTTTTTGTCTGGAGTCACCAGAGAAATGCCAGACCATGAGCCTTGCCAGGAGCTACGTGGGACCTTGGTGTGCAGCTGCGGAGCACAGCCACAGCCTTCCAGAGCTGGGGGGCCACAGCCCTGCACCGGGCTGAAATCCCCCCCAGGCAGCCGTGGAAAGAGCTGGGCTGTGTGTTTGTGCCTAAACTGCCCCCATGAGCAGAGTCCCAGAGCTTCTGCTCCTGTAAATATGTTTTTTTTTCTTATATTTTAATTTTAATCTTTAAACAGGGAAACTACTCATGGTAAGGTTGAATTAGCTGGTAGGGATAGGAAAGCTGCGAGGCTGAAGCACGATCTCTGTGGGGTCCAAGGGGACTCGGTGACACGAACATGTAATCATGTCATCGCCTTCCCTTCCCAGCAGCTTCACCGCCCACCAGCAGGCACGGGAGAGGTGCGGGCAGAAGATGCTCTCTGGGCACACGGGGGTTTGTAGGACCCCAAAACCCAGTGCTAGATAGACTGACGTCAATATAATCCCTACTGCTTTGGTGCTCACCTGCACAGACATGGCACTCCCACAGCACACAAAAAACACCTTTCTCAAAGCACTGTGCGTTCCCTGATGGCATTGCCCAGCCAGAAGCCTCAGAAAGGGCAGCAGGCTGTACTTTTCCACGCGGTTCCCTTTTTAATATTCCAGCATTGGCCAAGCGCTTGTAGAGCTGTAATGAGAACATCCTCACACGTGCTGTTTCCAGAATTTATGCACAAGCAATACATAAATATCAATTAATGAAGCAACTATGCAAAAATTAATTAAAGCATGAGAGGATAGGAGCCTCCATTCAGCCCCCTAAAAAGGAGAGACATTCTCACAAACCCCTCCCCCTGCTCAGAAGCAAGCTCTCCACTCCAAAGGAAGGAAACCATTATTTTTTTTTAATTGCACAATACTTTTAAATTAATTTCCATAAGTGCCACAAACAGCAAATGGGGGAGGGGAAATCATGGATTTTACAGTGAAATTTAGGGGGTGGGGGTTTCGTGACATATTAGCTGGGTCTCCTGCCTGCTGGGTGCGATGCTGGCTCCGTGCAGCCCTGTGGCTGGCTGCAGCCTGGCCCTGCTCCTCCACCAGGTCCAGGGCTCAGCTGGTGGTACCCAAGCCTATAGATCCCCAGCTATAACCACTAACACATTAATTAGCCAATATTAAAATTAGAAACTGCAACAGAAGACAGCTGAAGGCGAAAGGCAGACTAGCATGATGAGATTGCGCATTTTGCTTGGTGCTGGTTCCACACTGGGGACACAACTTGCCTGCAGAAGGTGGCAACTGCAGGTGGCCTCTAGGTGCCCAAGGTGGCAGTCTCCTTGTAGGCAGCTCAGCACCTATATCGAGGTGTGCATTTGCACAGAAGGGGGCATCTGGCACCGTGGCCCCCTCCCTTCTGCCAGCAGCCCACACCCCAACGTGCTGGGGCCTGGCGCCCGCTGCCTCCTCCAGCAGGACTCGTTAACTCCTCTCTTTTACAACCTGCAGCGCGGTCAGCAGCAAATTGCCACTATCGATAACTCATTAGCAAATAAAATGATAGGCAATGCCACCGACATCTGTATGAAGCCGTGTCTGAGCAGCTCCAGCTTCTGCTTATTGGGCTTTTAGCATTCATTAGGGCTGGGAGCGCCGTGCTTCCAGCGCTGATCTGTGCAGCGTGTGCTCCGCTCTCCATCTGCATTAGCTGAGGCAGCGGCTTGTACCAACTCCACAGCCCAACTAACTTGATTTATCACGCTTTCCTAAGCTCTGTTTATGAAGCTGTTTGGTTGTAACGACTTAATATTTTTTTCACATGGGAGAATTTGTCAACATCTGTGCATCACGCTGTGTCGGGTGTTCTGGCGGTGCCGGAGCCCTGCTGGGGCGCAGCACAGCACTGCCAGCAGCACGGTGACCACAGGACACACGACAGCTGATGTGAAAGGTGGTGCCTCCTCTGGTCACTACTCTGGATAGAAGGAAAAACACGTTACCATCACCTCTTCCTTCCCCTCCTGGCTGGGAAACACGAGCTCAGGCGGGGAGAAGGGCTGTCGGGCTGGGGCACTCCCTGCCTTGGGGTGGAGCAGGGTTGGTGGTGGGGTGCTCATCAGCACTGATAGGGATTGATGCTTGTCCACGTCCTCTCGTCTCTGGAGACTCCATCACACTAAGGATATGCAGAAACTGCTCCTTGATGTGTGTCACTGCAACATTTTCACCCAGTGCCCTCAAAACCTGATTCACAGTTTCTGGAAAGCTCAACCTCGGGGACGCTTGGTGCCAGGCGTCTTGCTGCTGGGCAAAGGCCAGGCACCTTACAGCAGCTTCAGGTCATGGGATAAAGCTGCGGTGTCTTCTCGCTGAGCCCCAATCGGGGTCCCATGGGCAGAGCCCCCAGCCCCAGGAGCTCACGGGTGTGCCTAGGGAAGGCACTCCCTCACAGACAAAGCATCTTTATCTGTTTATGAGCTTTTTTCTTTTTTTTTTTTTTTTTTGAAGTCAGGAAAAAAGCAAATTATTAAAACATCAGAAGCTTTCTCTGATATGGGATTACATCCAGCATTACCAGAAATATGTGTGGTTTCCCACTTATCTGCCTGTGAGTGCAGGGAGCTGAGATCAGTGTCCCCAGGGAGGCTGGGACGGAGGCACCAGACAACGTCACTGTGAAACACCTCGGGCTGAGCGCACAGGCTGTTCTGGATCCTGGTTATGACACTTTTGTCACAGTGATGGGGTATTTCTGTGGAGGAATCACTCCACCCTGCTCTGTCAGTAGCTTTGCATACCTTGGAGAACACCTGTGAAAGGTCAGTACGTGCTCCTGCATGCTGTTACCCTTTAGGATCAGGATTTCGATCCACACCATACTGCCACTACCATTATCATTTTTATTGCTGTCATCTGTTTCAGTGTGCACTTGGGGAGCTCCAGGGCCTTCAGTTCTGAATAAGGCTGGGGAGTATCCCCTAGTAGCAACATGACCTGCTGTAAGAGCACATCTCTGAAAAAATGAAGGGCAGCAGCAACTGCACAGCACCGGAGGAATCCTTGACATGGTCCTTTTGAAGGGGATTGTGTTGTTGATAACAGTAATTACTAAGAGCAATTTTTCTCTGGGCTGGGCAGCAGAAGTTTCTCTAATTTCAAACAGATTAATAGTTCTGTTTGGTTTTGGTTTTGGTTTTTGGTCTGTTTTCAGTGATTAAGACTAAATGTAGCATGGTGTATAGGTCCGTGGGTACTCACGTCATCGTTAGGAGGATTGCCAATTACTCGGAAATATCTTTGACTGGACCATAGACAAAAATCAATGAAAACCACTATTCCAGCTTCTAAAATGCCTATATTTGGTGTTGCTGTGCAAAAGCCAAGTGTCCTGCAGGAGGAAGCCACCTGCAGACTGCACATGGCATCAGTGGAGGAGAGGGGAGCCGCGGGGCTGCTCTGCATGCCCCGGCTCGGTGCGGTAGCAGCGGTGCTGTTGTAAACACACTTTACTGGGTCACACAACGCATGTTTCCAATTTACTTATTCCTGGAATTTGGCATATAACAGCTCATCCACAGAAACCGTGGAAAGTTTTCTTAGAAGGGGAGAAGCAGTGAGTGAGCGTCACCAGCCCTGGATCCGCTTCCTGGCTCGGCCACTAGCTCAGGCCACGGTTATGCAAGCGGCCACTCGGTTATCGGGCTTCACGCACCACTGCCAGGTCCAGGGCCACACCAGGGGATTTTGGTGAGCTGTCTCGCTGTCCTGCCATTTGCCCATGTGTGAAATAACTCTAAGGTTGTGTATCCCCCAAGGTTGAGTTGACATTTATGAGTTTGCTTAGAAATCTTGGAGGGGAAGTGCTATTAGAGCACAGAGGCTGCTTACTAACTAATGGAAAAGTATTTTAATGAAATATGCTGGCAAGCTTCCTTTTACTGGATGGTGCCAGAGTTAAATGGGTTGCTTGAAGAGCTGCCTACCTTCACTTTCTGCATGGCTGGCCGAGAAACAATCGGAGCTGCTTCCCCCGGTGCACGTGTATCCAGGTCGTTCTTGCCTCTCGTCATCTCTCCTTCACTCCCTCCCCAGTGAATTCAGCCTCAGCTCAGGAGCTGACGGAATCCACAACTGTAACATGTAATCCTCCCTAGATTTTCTCACTGTTCAGAAGTGTTTCTCCCGGTGGTCTGAATGGCTGGTACTCCCTTTACATGGCGAGCCCCCAGAGCACAGCCAGTTCTGCCTCTGGAAAGCTTTCCCTCGTCCCAACCACTCTGCAACACCCATGCTTGGATATAGACTACGCAGAATGAATGGTGAGGGGGTGCAAAAGGAGTCAGGAGAGATGCAGAAAAATGAGTTGGATTGGGCCACCGACAGAATGCCACTGGCACTGGTGGCACGAGGACAGGGCAGCTGTGAAAGCTGCTGGTAGATGAACGGGCTCATAGCAAGTGGTTGAGCTTTCCCTGGCCCTTGGAGCAGCTGCGCTCAAGCCTGGAAACTGCTGCAAGTCCTCCCTGTGGGCACATTACCAGATACCATTTCCTTGCGAATGACCTTTTCTGCTGGAATTGGACCTAAATGTGCTGGGCCGGGAGGGCCGTTCCCCTGAGCTACCCCATCCAGAGGCGATACGTCCTTGTAGCCAGCTGAGGTCTCCATGCAACATGCTCAAATATTCCTGTGTCCAGAGCACAGCCACGTCCTGAGCATCACCAGGGGTAGCAGCTGTTCTTCTTCTTCAGCCAGGCTTCTTTATTTTATGTTTTCCTTTGCAGAAAGAGGTATCTGGAGGAATCCCTCAATTCCTTATCCTGAGAGCTTAAGGTTAGCCGTAAATTCTGGATGCAGGTTTGGTATCTTTGCCAGTCCTGCTGGGTGTCGTGGAGTGTCAAGAGCCAGAACTTAATTTCATGGCCACGTACGGCTGTTATCACATCTCCCAGCATGGGAAATGGGTCGGTAATTCCTCACATGTTCATTCAGCCCCTGCCAGCATGAAATATGAATGGGAAAACAAATCACGCCCCCAAGCCCCTGCAAGCAGAGATGCTTGTAGGAAGATTGACTCCTGCAACCCGGCACTACCTTCGAGGAACGCGGCGAAAGCCAGCCAAAGGCACCATCTGTTTGTGGCGGAACGTGTAAATTTATCTATTTCTGAATTCGTGAGTTATGAAACCACAAGCACCTCGGCTGCAGCGTGCACGGTGCATGGAGCAGCACGGGGAGCTGCCGGGCGTTTGATCCCAGGACATGCCGAGTGCCTGCTCACACCGACACAAAATGCAGCAGCCAGCAGGAACCATTACAAAGCTCCTGGGTCTCCTGGGGCCTTCACAAAGCTCTTTCAGCAAACTCACCAGAGCTCAGCGTGGAAAAGTAACAACTGCTTGATGAGCTGATTTCCCACATTATGCATCAGGCATTTCCAGTGCCATTTCCCCCCAAATTAGCAGGCTTTCTTGCTATGAATCACTCAGATTTGCATCAGATGAAAGCCTGTCTGTACAGCCCTACTTTTCAGTTCTGTTTTCTTTCGGTGGTTCACCTCACACCTCTTCTCCTTCTCCCAGTGCCTGTTCCTCATGCCAGGAGATTGACTTTTCACCACCAACCTCCCCAGGAGCTTTTGGAGCGATGCTCACACCTGTAGGCAGAGCAGCCAGCTACCAGCACAGGCCAGCAGCCCACCTGGCAGAGAGAGGCAGAAGCTTTGCAGATTTTCTGGGCAGGGACGGGTCCCAGCTACTGAGCATGGGCTGGAAGCCTCTGCTTTGGAGACCAGCACTCCTATACCACAAACACCGATAAAGACAATAAGAAAAGAGCTGCTGGAGCGTGGAGCATTTCCCTAAGCTGTTACAGCAAAGCTAGCCTGGAACCAAAACAACACGCGTTTGCATGGAAAGGAGACATTTGCTTCTTGCAAAGCCTGACTCACTGAGAGGACTGTATTCCAGTCACCCTCCAGTCATTTTGTGTGATCCTTTCCTGTATTTTTCAAAGCTTTTTGGCCAGGCACGCTGCTTTGGGACAGTGTGAACACAGCTGCCAAGGCTATTTGCTCCCAGTCCTTGAGCTGCTAGAGCTGACTGTGGATAACGTGGAATAGGAAGAGCTGGTTGGGTCCTTTAATTATTGTTCTATGTTTGTCTAGCAAAGGCTTTTGAACTGTTATCACATTTTTAAAAACAAATTATTTCACAGTTTTGAAGCATTAGCTGGATGCCATGAAATGCTTTCCCTACCCTTAACATATTCTCGCTGTCTTCTGATTTCGCAGGGTTTGGGCTCTTTCCTATTTATTAATTCTGCCCTCGGATAATTACAGCTCTCCTCCTCCATGATACCCTCTGATCACATTATAATTTCCTTTTATCTTCATATAAAATTTCCTCAGATTCGAGATCCAGAATGAATTTGAGTGTTATTGATCACAATAATGTGCCACATCTTAAAAGAGCCCTTGCCACATGACATCTCCTTGCAGCTCATCACAGCAGAATCACTTTGAAACGCAGTCTTGTCCCCTTCCCTGTAATGGGGAGAAATGATCAGGTCTTGATTATACTATTGTTCCCCCCTCTCGGTGCAGGATTAACATCAATCAGCTGGACAGTGCGATTGATTTTCTAATTAATAAGGCATTTGTATCAGCTTGCATAACCACACACAGCTTAATGGGTTCCCTACTGTATCTGAAAAACTGATTTTGTGTGTGTGAATTTCCTGTGCTTGGAGGCCCTGTAACTGGTGGCAAGGCTCGTTAGAGCATCCCTCGCCTCGAGTGGCAGCCTCATTAAGCTGCGTTTCACCACCCTGTCCAGACGGGCCAGAAAGCTTATTCTGATGATGATTTTTGTCCTGGGACTGAGTTCCTCCTGGGGTCAAGAAACACCATGCTGCAGCAAAAAAAAGAAGCATGGGAAGGTAGAAAAAATGACGTGTGGGAATAGGAGAATTGATGTCCTTCAAAGAGAGCTCAAAATAGGGTGCTTGGTGCAGCACGGCCAGTCCCAGAGCTAAAGCCAAAATTCGGGAGCAGAGCTGGCACCTCCTTCTGCTCGACATCAATCTGCCAGCACGGAGACAATGGCAGGATTCCCATGTTGTGGTTCTGCACCTTCCCACCAAAGGACAGAAACACCGGGCTTGGCTCCCACTGCATCCCCTTTGGCCACACGGCCCCCCAAGGAGCCAAAGACGAACCAAGGACCAAACCAAGCACAGCGAGGTCAAACCTCTGCTGGGATTTTCATCTCCATTGTAAATTAAAGGCAGCACGGAGAGCGGGTCCAGCTCCTTCACAGTCTTCTGCCCTGACTTACACTTGTGCTATATTATAAATCTGAGGGGGAAAGCTATACATCAACGCGGAGTTTGGCGCTTCGCCCTTACATACTGTCTGGAGAGGGAACAAACTCCACAGCGTTAAAATAAATAGACTCACATGCAAGCCCGGGATGATTTACATCAGCTCTCTGGTGCGGGAAGAGGCGGCCACCCACATCGTGGCTGCCGCAGATGGGACAGGGATGGCAGCTCCCGGAGGGGGCTGCAGGGGGAGCAGGAACCGAAAGCTCGGGGGAGAGCAGGGCCAAGGCAAATAACGGGGCTGGGCAGGGCTGGGGACCTGCAGGGATGGATGTGATGGACCTTGCTGCTTGGGGTGGTGGTAGTGGTGAGGAAAGGGAAAGCACCACGGTTCAGCTGTGAGCTGCGCTGATCTTGAGTGATTTACAGTACGTAGCGTGGTGGTGGTTCGAGATATAATGGGATGCACATGGAGCCTCGCGTCAGATCAGCCACAGCATTTCAGGCAAGATAAGAAAAAAAAAAAAGAAGGAAAAATAAAAAATAAAAAAAAATAAATAAAAATGGTGGCAGGAGAGAAGGAGAAATCAGACATCAAAGAGGCAGGAGGTGCTGAGCTCATGGCGCAACCCCTTGCGTTACTGCTTGGGCTGGGACATCTGTGGGGACGCTGTTGGCCTGCTGAGCCTGTGCAAACCTCAAGGGATGAGGTTGAAGCTGAAATATTTCAGCCCCTCTTGATGAGATTAAGAGCACACCCTGTGCCGATGACTCAGTGAGGCGCAGTAACCAGCTCAAGCTGCAAGCACTCCGCTGTGCTGCACAGCTCCACCAGCAAGCAGACAATGCCAGGAGGGGACAGGGGGACAGGGGGACCCTTCCAGGAGCCGGTGGCACCGAGCTGGCCCTCTCCTGAGGGGCACCAACACGTCCTCCAGCAAGGCTCGGTTTTAACAAGAGATGTGCTTTTTGCTCCTGCTTCTGCTGCATCTCAGGGGTGCCCAGGTTGTTGCTGTGACATTTGATTGAAACCACATGGGACGTCGGAGCGCTGAGCGCTACCCGCTCCTCTCTCCAGTTGTTGGCTTGATTCTCATTTAGGTTTGGTAATTTTCCTGTGTTTTATCCTTTTGGGGAATTTGTCATCCCTAATTAATCATGGTTCATGTAATATTTTGTGTAATTGCCTTATTGATTGATCTAAATGTGCAGTCATTTATTGTTTTACTTACGCCACTGGCTGAATGGCGTTTTCTTTCTTGAGACAAACTCATCTTTTGTTCACTGGGCTGAAATCACTGGAGTTACTCTATGAATTCACAGATTCATTATATCTTGTTAGTAAAACCGATTAAAGCCATCTTTTACAAATAACGCCGTTTCATTTGGTTTCCCCATAATTAAAAAAAAAAAAAAAAAAAAAAAAAAAGAAGACAAAATACTAACTGGGCTTTCCTAAGTAAACCATCCGCATTTTCAGTTCTTTTGGCCCCCTGTGGAGAGGAGGCAGGCAGAATTCCAAGCAGGATGGCACCTGGGCATCACCCAGGAGCAAAACCCTTGGGGGCTCCAGCTCAGCAAGCCGCCACCTGCGCTGCGGCTGTTTTGGGGAAGTTGCAGAGACCTCCAAGCCCAATTTCTGCCCTCTCTCCCACTTTCTCCTTGTCCTTAGGGACGCTGTGCTTGTGAGATGAGATGGCTCTGCAGTGTGTTTGTTTGAATGAGGCTTCAGGGCTGGCCGGCAGCTCCATCGCTGCAGCAGCTGGAAGAGCCAAGCAGCAGCACCACGGCCCCTTTGCCCTCTCTCCAGCACCAGCCCGTTTATTAAGACAGAGGAATGGTTGGCAGGCTCTGTTAGATAATTTGGAAAGCGCTTGGAAGCTCACAGTGAGTCACCCCAAACATGGTGAGAGCAGAGAATTCAGGGCGGTTACTCGGTTTTCCAACGCATCGGGCTCAAAACAAGTGGTATTATCCTCAGCATCATTCCCTGATGTCACCGTAATGCTGCTGGAAGGCTGGCGGGGCTTTCCACGGCCTACAAACAAAAGGCTGGCACCCTGGGGTGTGCCACGCACCAGGGGTGCAGTGGGGATGGCAGTTGTGCTGTTGTGATTTGGGGATGCAGAGCTATGAGGCTCAGGATCCAGCTTCCTCCCACTTTGTGTGCCATGGGGCTCAGCACCCATCTGTCAGCATTTGGCCAGGGTGGACAGACGGACAGAGGGAGAGGCTGGGGGACAGACATCTCACAAATTTCCTGTACCACTCCCACCGCTCAGCCCCGAAATATTTCCGAGGAAGATTTGCCTTTCTGTAATTGCAGGAGGTTGTGCTGTGTCCCTGCGATATTAAAATCTCTCCTGATTTTCTATGGGTATTCTGTTAATTAGGAGGTTTCTCCTCCTAGCTAGGCTGTAAATGGAAAGGGTACGTACTAAACCGATTGCCCTACTTACGTAGCTACTCGGAGGAATGCTAAGATGGATTAACATGCATAGCAGAAGGCTTATGACCCTGGGAGACAGAAGAACCTGAAATAACCTTAATATCCTGTCAACTCGCATTACCAAACCTCAGTGAACAAGAAGAGCCTATTTAGCAGTCTGTCTTGGAGGAAAAAATTCATATCTTTTATCTGGCTTTTTCCTCCCTCTTTTCGAAGGGGAACGTTGCTTTTCTCTCTCCTGGCTCTATTTTTATGAGGCATGAAAAAAGCTGCATCACTCCCCTCCTCGCCACCCCCAGCCTTCCCTATGCACACTCACACGCACACACTCACACACACAGCTCCAGACAAGCCAGGGGTGAATGGATGGGCCCTTCCTACTGCCCCTCAGCCCCTTTTTCCCCCCTCACTGCTGGGGACACCCATCTCTGGCCACCAGATCCCTGGTCCCAGCCATACCCGAGGGCTGTGAGCGAGCGAGGGGCATCGGAGCTGATGGGAAGCGGAAAGCTCGGGGTCTGGAGGAGTTCCCCGTGTCTGCAGGGGAAATTGTGTTGAGTGCAGAAATAGGTCAGAGGCGCAGTGATGCATTTTCCTTGCTTATGTATAGGAAACACCAGAAAATACAATTCTGGTCAAGGTGAAGGTCCTTGGGCTTGAAAGGCAAATGCACAGTGAGGGAAAGCCGGAGTGTTGTCCCCACTGTCGGGCCCAGCCTCGCCTTCTCCCCAGCCTGGCCAGCAAACCGTGCCCAGGTGTACCAGCAGCACCTGGCATCCTTGCAGGGGGTGGCCACATGGCATCTATATTTTTAAAAGACGTGTTTGTGGTGTGAAAATTCACAGCGAGATCTCTGTTGATCAATGCAGATCGAGGCAGCAGAGCCGTCCCATAGTGAGGCGGGGGAAGTCCACCTTCTTGGGAAATTGCAGGGAAATTTGGGAATTGCAAAAAGCGCTTTGTATGACTTCTCTGCTTTTTTCAAAGCAGTTGTTTAGCAAGAAGGGCACATGCAAAGCAGAAACACCGGGAAATGGAGAAAAGCGAAAGAAAAATGCAAGAGACTGAGGTGAGGATGAAGCAGCAGGCAGCCCCATCCCAGCATGCTGGTGAGGAGCTAAATAATTGAAACTATTTGCTGTCATGTGCCCATGTTTTCATAGTGTCCCTTATGAGAAACACTGCACGCTGCGGTGCTATAAATCCTTATTATCTACGTCTTCACAACCAGAAGCTTCCCATTACCCAAAAGAAGGGCGAATCCCTTGAGACACGTTAATGGCATTGAAAACTCCTTCTGTTATCTTAAACCTTGATTAATCAACCTTATTTAGTACATGATAGCGGGATAATTGAAGCTGTCCCCACATTAAAAAAATGCAGTAAGTACTTTAGCATCTGCAGCTCTGTTTCCTTATTACATAGATATTGATGCTTCCTGGAAAACGCTGTGAAATCCCGTGCTCAGAGACAATTCCTCTGCTCTATATTTTCGGGGCACGTTGTTCGGGGGATCCTGGTGGCAGCGTCTGTAGCAGGAGAGCAGGATTGCTGCTCGTCACAAGCCCATCTGTTCCCGCTGCTCATTCACAACCTGGAGCCACAGCCGCCTGTCATCTCACCGTCATTTGGAGAAATAATAATTGTGGGAGGACAATGTAATGGATTTTTTGCTGGCACATTTCTGTATCGGAAAAGTGCAATCTGGGGGGTTGCTTCCAGAAAAATGTCACTTTATTTTTATGGATTTAACACAACCATGAGCAAATCAAGCTTGGTTCTCATCTCACTTGGGTCTAGATTTGCATTCTGTTGCACTGTTCAGCTCACAAAAAATTTGGTGAGAAAAGTTCCTTAATCTTTCTGTTTTCCTTTTTCTGTTCCCATTTTGGCTCCTCTGCTTGTTTTTTTGTTTTGTTTTGGTTTGTTTGTTTGTTTGTTTGTTTTGTGTGTGTGTGTGTGTGCGTGTGTGTGTGAACCTACGCAAGAAATCTTCCCCAACTCAATCACAAAGAGTCCAAAATTTGGGGTTTTCTTGGGAACATGCTATTGGAGGAGAATTCAGAGCTGGGGCAGTTGGTGCCTGGGCACTGGTGTGTCTTCTCCAGCCAGCTTCCTTTGTCAAGGTCCAGTGAGTTCTGCTGCACCGACTGAAGGCCAAGGGAAGCTGCAAGCAGTGTTTTGGCCAATAGTGCTTTGCACGTAAAAAAATGGAATTTCAGCAATTATTATTTTGAAGTTTCTAAAACTAGGCTTTGAACAAAATGCATAGAGAATACTTAGAGAGGAATTAAGCTCCAAAAATATCAACCAGAGGGAAAGCATCCTGTTTCCTTCCCATTTCTCCATTTTCCACTGGGGAATTCAAGAAGAGCCGATGTGCTTTTCCCTTTTTCTCAGACATTCTCCTTTTGAGTGAACATATGAGGGGGGGGGAAAAGATAATTAAAAAACCTGCGCCTTTCCAAATTGCTGGGGCTTTTTCTGACTTTTCTAATTAACATCATTTGATAGTGTCTTCTGAGGCTTGCAGAGATGCAAGGACAGCACAAGCAGGACCGATGACCCCATCTGCACAGCAGCTGAACTCTTTGGCAGGTGATTTTAGGCACCACAGTGCAGATTTCATGGGCCCAAACACATACAAACCGAGTGGTCCCCACCAGCTGAGGCGGCTGTACCTGGGGCCAGAAGTCCAGCCCAGCAGCCTGATGGAAAGTGTCTGTTTCAGTCAGGGCATCTCCAGTCTGGGGCTTAAACTGGGGAAAGAAAGCTTAATCTGGGGAAGGAATAGCCCTTCCTGATGATGTACTTCAGCCCTTAGTAGATGTATTTCACTTGGGTGGGTGCGTGGGTGCTGGGGACAGAGAGCAACCAGAGCAGCAGGCTAACAGTTCGTGCCGCAGGACTTCACATTGAGGACAAAAAAAAAAAAAGAGCTGCCTCACTGGCACTCTCTTCTACATGATAACTTGAGCCAATTATACGTGCCTCATTTATCTTTTAGATAAGAAGCAGAGAAAAATGGTTTTTCTATTTCCATAATCATGCCGCTAACTAGACAAAACGTGGTAATCCATAATGAGCTAGGGAGAGAATTAAATAGAGAACAGGGTCTTTTGATGACTTGCCAGTTTTCTTGAGCATCATTCATGCAGGTTATTGACATAGGACCAATTTTTCATCCTCACTTTAACAGGACTTCCACTACTACAGTTGAAAAATGGCAGGCACGAACGTTTTCAGGCACACTTTGATCCCTTAATTTAAGATTTCCTCAGATTTACAAGCCCTTAATTGTACCTACAAGTCAGCTACGCGGGAAATAATGCCACGTACAAACTGCTGCAGAGATTGCTTCTGTGCGGCTGGAAGCAGGCCTCCAGCTCTGGCCCTTGATAACCACAAAGCCGATTTTCCTCCCTTCCAGACACTCACTTGTCAGCCCTGTTGGCCAGAAATGACCTGGAAATAAATCTCTGAGCGCCCAGCTCTAGGGCAGCGAGGATGCCCAGGCCTTGGCCAAATAGAAATTTCAGGGCAGTTTCCTGCTAGCTCGGAAAAAAAATATCCTGAATAAAGCCTTAGCAAAATATATTCAGTTCAAGTGTCTGAGCGAGCAGGATCAGTCTTTTGCAACGCCTTGTTAGCTGTTCCCATCCCAGCCTTGTCAAGAGTCTGTGACTTTAAAAACAGTGACATTTCTCTTTTACTCACTCAGCATCACTCAAACACTAAAGTAACAGTATCTGGAAATACAAGAAAGGGTTGGAAAAAAATGGGAAAAACCTTCTGGGTACGTTTTCTTCTCAAATATCTGATCTCCACACCCTCAGTTTGGTCGCTGCGATACCATCAGTGCTATTTGGGTGTGCCAATCAGCCCTACCTGCCACGGAGCCAGCAGAGATTTACCACCGTCATTTAGCACACCACTCGTAGATTAAAGGGGCTTGTCCTTTTCACTTTGCCTTATTTACGATTTTCAAATAATAAAGCATTCAGGCAGAAATTACGGCTCTGTTAGGCCGTAGATATGGCTGCGTTCATCCCCTGTAAGTGGACCTGCGGGCTGGAAGCTCATCAGCCCGACTTCAGGAGTGAATATGAAATGGAGCCCAAACTCCAGGTCACCCAAATGTTTATGAATTTTTAGTGAAAGCTCTTTGTTCAACTTTGTAACATGGTATCTAGACCAAAGTAGGGGTGGTTAATTATTTAGCCACCCCCAAAGCCTCGTGCCCTCAGCGGACATGGGTTTGCACTGGGCAGAGTGCGGGCCAGACCCACATGAGCACACTGGGCTCTTCCCAAGGGTCTGTTAAAAATAAAAACAATTAAAAAACAAGCAAACAAATAAAAATAGACATCTTGTGCCTACTTTTGAGCCACTCTGTACATCAACAGGGTATATTTGCGATGGGAAGGGTGAGTATGGGCCTGGAGGGCATCGGGTCCCTTCCACACAACTGCAAATGTCACACTCTGAGGCAGGACCATCCCCATCCTCCACCTCCTTCTTGTGCAGATTCCTGTTGCTAGAAGCTCAATTCCTTCAACGTGGTGTATCTGACAAAATAATGAAAATAAAATAAAAATAAGTAATGCCACAGGTTAAAAGGAATTAGATGGATGGAGTCATTTCACACAAACACAACAGCAGGAGCTGGAACATGAATATGCAAACAGCACACAGCCCTAAATATCCTAATGTGTTTTAGAGTGGTCATTTCTAATTAGCACTTGAATCCAACATCCTACTTAGCCTAATTAGAGGCATAACAAAACGCTATTTGAGCCCACGTGCATACTGAATACTCAGGATCTCTGGCATCCAGTGCTGCCCTTCTGCAAAGGGCAAGGACAAGCAGAGCACCCCAGCACCCAGCCTGGATGCAAACTGGTCTCGTAGAACCAATGTGTCGAAAATGTGCTTTGCTAGTTTCATCAAAATGCTCCAGATTTGAAGCTGAAATGTATCTGCTGGGTTACTGGGGAAAATGGAGGCAGACCCCAGTTCGGGAGATGTTTCATTGGGTTGTTGCAGAGCCACACGGGTGCCTGTCGCAGAGCTGGGGACACGAGGGTTAAAATCACCACGCAGCTCTGCAGAGCTGCCAGGCAAGAGAAAATAGGCATAATTTCTAAAACCCTGCCTTTTTTTTTGAGACGAAGCAGCGGGCACACCCCCGCACATCCATCAGGCGAGCAGCAGAGAGCGGAGCGCCACTCGGCTGCGCTTGTGCCCGCCTCGCCAGGGGAGCTGGATCTGCCAGGGCACGGGGAGGACTTCATTGAGGACCAAGGCTCACAGCTCCATGGAAACCCTGCGAGCGGCTGTGCCGTCGGCAGGGCCGTATCCAGGCTCGCAGCGATCCCACCCCAAGCACGAGCCCCGTTAATATTAAACACCGCGCAGGGACGTGGTAAAACCTAGCAACCCCGCGGCAGCTGTTATGCAATTCTCCATTAATAGCTCAAAGGGATTCAGCATCTTCTTAATGTTTGCTCCCCCCTCTACATTTGCACATAGGAGGTGGGTTTTGTGTTGTGTGGTTTTTTTTTCCTTCCCCGGTGCTAAATCTTGAAGTGGGAGGGAACAAAGAAATCGCTCTTACATAATGCAGCCTTACAGCCAAGACGTGCTCCTGCTGCTCGGGAAGCGTTCAGGGGCCCGAGCAGAAGCTAAGAAGAGCCATGTGATAGGATTTTGTTTATTTTTTTCCCTTCTCCATTCTTCCATTTTCTAACTCACCGGCTAAACGCATTAATTCTCTCCAACATCTGTTGGATCTCATCTATCACCGAGCCATTCAGCACGCCAGGTCTTCGGGTCTTCGGCAGCTGTAATTATATCGCATCCTATAATGGCCTAGGGGTAGGGTTGGGTTTTGTAGTGGTCACCCCATTCCTCAGAGGGCACGTGAGGTCTGCTGAAGGCAGGCCTTCAGTTAAGGCATGGTGCTGGTTTGCCACATACGTGGAGGACAACAGCCCAAGGTACGGGGTCACCCCAGAGCCTGGTGGGCATCAAGCTGAAAGGTGCTTGTGAGGATAACATCCCTGTAGCCAGAGGGTTGTCCTGCAGGAAAAGAGGGGAAAACAAGGGCCTTGTGCACGTTACAGGACAGATCCAGTGTGTTTAATGGTTCAGTGACAGATGAGGTTTATCTCCTGCAGGACACCTCATCACGGGAGGGTTGGGGCTGGCATTTCCCAGGGGCGAGCCCTCGCCTCTCCTGCACCTCAGCTCTCCGATTTCCAACCCATATTTCTTTAGTTCTTAGGGCCGTTGTGAGGCACGCAGCCATCGAGATACTCAGTGCATGATGACATCTGAAGTCCTTCCAAAACAATTGGTTCCAAATACCACCAAGCCCAGCGCCCAGCTCCCGAGGAGCACAATCGCGCTGTCTCTGCTCTCTGACTTTCTGACACAGAAGAGGGACCTTCCCTCAGCCCCCAAGCCACAATTCTGGGAAAGGTCTTAAAACAAGATAATATATGTTGTCTCGGCCCTTTTTCTTTCTGCGTTCCCTAGCTAACCACCGTAGGAAAACAAGCCATAAATCAATGGAAAGCCTCGTGTATGGCCAGCTGATCTGAGGAGCAGGCTGCCCCAGGAACACCGCAGCAGCTCGCTGAAACAGCGGGGAGCACAACGAGGCAATTTCCTTCTGCACTGCTTCAGCAGAGCTGCAGACACCAGGCAGGGTGATTCCCCACCAGCTCCTCCACCACCACCTTAACCCTGCCTCCTCCTGCAGGGCTTCAGGTGCAGCAGGGCTGCGGCCTCCAGCTCAGCTGGAGGGAATTAGGGCAGCTCAGGCTTCTCCTATAAAGGGACTGAGGGGGGCTGGTAATAGGTTTTCCCCTCTTCCTCTCATCTTCCAACTAAATTAGGGCTCTTCTGGCTTTTGTTTGTGGAAATGCTGCTAGGCTGGTTTTTTAGGGCCCTGCATTTCCACTCAGCAAGACAAGGAAGTGCAGGGGCTGAACTGGTGGTGTTGGGTGAGTCCACCACGGATCATGGTGCCTGATCTCCTGGGCATCTGGGCTCCCCATGTCCTGAGTGGCCTCCATCAATCCACCAACAGCAAGGACACCAGCCCTGCTTAGGGACACTGCATTGACCTTGTCCTTGTGTGAGCTTGAGCTTCAGGCAGCTGGAGCATCTGTGCCATTGAGCAATTTGCTGCTCTCCTGTGTGCTTGGAGGAAGGGCTGCCCACTGTGGGCGTGAAAGAGAGGAGGTGGCAGCAGGGGACTGATGCTCTTCAGAGATCCAAAACGCTTTTTACTCAACCAGGTAAACTTTTAAGTTCTTCTGTGATGTTCAAAGCACTTGCATGAGCAAT
Organism: Aythya fuligula; assembly: GCF_009819795.1. Taxonomy (NCBI): domain Eukaryota; kingdom Metazoa; phylum Chordata; class Aves; order Anseriformes; family Anatidae; genus Aythya; species Aythya fuligula. Next base: position 19,513,944 of record NC_045567.1, read on the forward strand.
GAGAAATGTTGTTTTAAGCACAACTGTGTCTTTGGTGAGCTTAACATCAAACCGGGACTAGTCTTAAGAAGAAAATCTTGCCTCAAGAGCCCAGAAATGGAGATAAATAGGGAAAGAAACCCAAGGCTGCAAACCTGATCTGAATTTAAGGGCTCTGACCACAAGGCAGTAGGGAAAGGCAGCAGGAGGCTCATAGCTTGCAAGCCCTGATGGGTGCCTAAGAAAGCCTGCTGCAAAGAAATGCCAGTGTTGCTTCAGGACTCCTGGTTCTCTAATCAGGGATCTCAGGCCCTTGTAAATGAAGCGCAGGGTGCTGCAGGCTGCGGGGTACCTTTCTGAGATGAAGCCAGCTGGAAAGGCAGCCAAAGCCAACAGGATCCCTGGGCTGGGGCTGCTGCGGGCTGTGGCTGGATGAGAAGGAAGAGGCACCCTTCCACCCCTCGCATGCACTCAGCTGAACCCTCGCTGAGCTGGGGAAGTGGTCTGTGCTTTAATGCCTTTGCACCTCACTACAGAGGGTCTTGAGCAAGCTCTGTCATCAGGGATGACATAACCAACACAAGCTGTTTCAGGGCAGTGTAAGGGAAAGGGAAATTAAGCTATTTAGCACACTGGTGAGAGATGTGTTTGGGTAAAGGCAGGGTTTTTTTAATTTTAATTAAAAACTAGAGAAAACCACCTTGCTTTCCTTGGAACTAGTGCCAAGGCAGCACTCTGCAGTGAGAACAGAGGGGACAAGCAGGCAGAGTCCAGTTTCCATGTTGAGCTTGCTCAGACAGAGCTGCACAGGGGTGGCAATGTACTCAGACCCTGAAATCCAGCCAGTGTGTGTTGTCCCTGCAGTGCCAACCCAACAGGTTGCTATGCTTTTGCTCCATCCTTTTTTTTCCTTTTGCAACCTAATTGCTATGGCTTGTCTCTGGTTGATGGCAAGGGTTCCTTTGTTTGCTGTACCGAAAAAAGCTTGAGCGCCTTGGTGTTGCTTGTGACTGGCAAAGCCATTGTGACTTCTGTTACTGTGGTTAATATTTGGAAATAATCTTTAACTCCTTGTGCAAGTGGTTCTCACCCTGTCCCATGAATTACTCAATCCTGTGTAATTTATTCCTAACAACTGGCCTGTGACTTGCCACCTGCACCTCTGGCTTTTTGCTGTTTCTGTGACTGGGTGGTGGAAAGCTTTGTGTGCCGGGGAGGTTGGTGATGAGCCCTAGGAAATGCTGTGTTGCTGGTGTGCAATGAAAGTGTTAGGATGAGGCAAAGGTGGTCAGACAGCATCGTCCCAGCTGCCAGTAATCTGCAGCGTTTGATTTTAATAGTCCTCAGTGGACTGTTTTGTTTTTTTTTCTTTTTTTTTTTTTTTTCCAGGAATTGTGTAGTGCTTTGAGCTTGTTTGCACTTCCATAACATCTTGTGGCAATCACAGATAGCTTACAAAGCTTTTGTGCACGTGAGTAGAGAGAGAGGCCGACTGTGCTTGGGTAACGTTGAGCAAGTTCTGGCAAATACTTCTCCTTTTCCACCTTAATAGGAAAGCAGGCATCAAATGCTATCTGGCCTGGCTCCAAAGCAAATTAATGATGCTGATGTTCAGAAAGGAAACACTGCTGTCCTTAAATAGTCAGGCATTGTTCTTGGGCTTCCTGCAATAAGCTGTGCCTTTTTACCCAAAAAGATTTGTGTGGGTCCCAGGTCGCTGGTGGTTCCTGAGCCTCCTCTGATGTCTGCTTGCTGTGTATTTGTGGCATCTGTGGGTTTTAGGCTTTTTTTCTTGAGTAATCCTGTGCCTAATGCACAGCATGTAGCATTGGGTGGCATGAGAGGGATGATGTGGGTGCTCTGTCACCTCCTGGTAGCAGTCTGCTCAGCGCCAGGGAGATGCCTGGCCTGGAGAAGGCACTCCCATGAGGAGAGGGAGCTAATTAAAAAGTCACCCAGCTCCTGTCCATGTCCACATCTCACTGTGACAGAGGAAATCGAGGCTCCTGGAGAAACCACCAAACTGATGGGTCAGTGCAGGTCAAAGGGGGATATAATTTGGTAAAATAAGCCTGCAAAGCTGCAGCATAGGGAATGTATGGCCCAGGAGCACAGCATTGTGCTGTGGGATCTCATCCCCTGGTGCAGAGGGGATGGTTCCAAGTTTTCCTCTTTGCAGAGCAGTTCACCCACCCCTTCTGCCCCAGCCCTCAGAGGAAGCCTTGCCACGTCCCCACATGGTGCCTGCAGTGCTGGTGATGCCTGTGTCCCCAGTAACCTGAAGCATCTGCTGCCCAAACACGTTGCAGGACTTGGAGGTTAGTTTGACATCTCTGCTGACGGCTTGCCCAATGCACGTCTTGTTGAAGTTGTGCTCACGAATGTGCCCTGACCTACGAACACTTCAGCGATGGTCGGAGTCAGGCATGAGCTGTGCTTCACTGAAGTAATTATCCCTTTAATGGGGACTGATGGCTTTGCTCAGCTGGGAGCTGTGCATAATTAAAACCACGGTCCCTGCCCCAAGAGGCCTCCAGTCTGCAAGATGAAGCAAACACTGTGCCAGAAGAAGTGGGAATCCCAAGAGCTCAGATTGGATGCTTAAAAAATGTACTTTTCTGAGCTGTGAGCTCTTTATACGCAGCAGGAGACCCAGGCAGGTATTTAACAGATTTCTGTTCATGTGGCTGTAGTAGGACGGGGTCCTCTGGGTAGCCACAGGAGGCTGAGCAACCCCTGAACCAGAGCTGGCCCTGCATGGGGAGCTGGCAGGATTTGTGCCTGGGTTGGAGACAGGTTTTGGGGAGCAGGTCTCAAGCAATCCCCAAAATATCTGTGTGTGGCAGCTGCCAGCAGCATCGTGTCTCCCCAGGCCTGGAGAAGGGCTTCTGTGCCTGGAAGCTCGGCTGCTTTTTTTCCCCTAATTATATAATTTGGCTTAATAAAAGCTATTACCTCTCCATACAAATCTTGTGTCTCTTTGAATAGGTTGGCACATTTCCTAATAGAACCAGAAACTGCTTCTTAAACAGAAGTTTGACCATTATTGTTATTAAAATAGAAGAGGAAATGGAGGCTTGTTCACAACAAAGTGATATTTATTGCTCAGTTTAATTGCTTAATGTAAAGCGCCTGACCGGGGATTTGAAGGGGCTGATTTGCAGTTCGGTCACCCTCCCCGAGCCACGTGCTGTGAAATCACATGTTGAAACTCAAGGTTTGGAATGGCCCTGGCAGATGGGAGAGGAATAGGAGCTGTGCAGTAAGACCTGAGGTGAGCCTGGCTGGTTCTGCTGGGGAAAAAATTCATCCTGGAAACACCCGGGCATGGGGACACCACCTCGAGCAGACCCTCAGCAGGGTGGGAGATGCTGTGCACGTGGTGGACCCAGCGTGATGGCAAGGAATTAAGGGTTTCATGTGCCTGGGAAGCTGCTGTCACTGCTGGGGACACCGGCAGCGTGGCTTCAGGCATGGCACGGGAGCTTTGCTGCCTGTGGACAGCAGCTCCTGGCCCTAGCGGGAGGGAACTCACGGTCAGCCAGAGGAGCAGCCTGTGTGATGGCCAGCACAGACCCTAAAGGGTAAACCCATTTTCCCTAGGGATGACTGAATAATGCCGGCACCCAGCTTGTTTCCATAACATCACCGTGGGGGCCCTGAGCTATTCCCACAGCCCGCTGGTGAGCAGCCCTGGTGTGCCAAGACATACTTGTCATGTCCCGACTGGGCTCTCGGAGAAACAGTCACAGGTCAAGTTAGTTCCCTAATTTATATGTCAGGGGCTGCAGGGATGGATCAACAGCATTTTCTTTGTATTTTTCCAGACAGTAGCTTGACATTCCCGGCATGCTGAGCCCTAGGAGTTCCCTCGCTGTTGTGATGGTTTGCAGTCCCTCCCCATTTGGCTGATGCTGCAGCAATTTGAGCAGAAAAAAAAAAAATGCTACCAGCACAGAGCCTGTGTCTCCCTTGTAGATGACCACTTCTGATCATGGATGGTGGGGTTACGGGGCTCACAGGGCTGACCAAAATAAGGCTGTGGGTTTGGGAACCCCGTGCAGAGGTTCTGTTCTGCCCTGCTGTGTGGATGTTCCTGCTGGGACTGAATGTGATCCCATCCAGGAGGTTTCAGGCAGATTTTTTCCAGCACGTGAATCTGTTGGTTTATTTACAGCCAGCCATGTGTTTGGGAAGATGGATAGGAAGCATTTCCAGTGAAAGCACCGTCTGAAACACAAAGCAATGGGCTATGTGATTCCCTAAACTCACAGCCACCTCCTGCATGATGCTGGGCAAAGCAGCTGCTCTGCCGGGAACCCTGCTGCAAAATGGGGAGCAAAACCCTTGGTGCTCTCCTCTCTTACAGCTTTGTCCAGGAGCTGGCAGGGGGCTGTGGGGTGATGAGGGCCTTGCATACATCTCTGCCTTGGGGCTGGTAAAGCAAAGGGTGCTTTACAATGCATCTCCAGCCCAGCGGGGCATGAAGTATGCAGAGAGGAGCTGTCTGTGCCCCCCTGGGCCGTGGGAAAGGCAATCAGGTGGCGAGGAAAGAAAATAAATCCTGAGAGGTGAAGTTTGCTATCTCAGGGAAACACAGAGGAGCAAATCATTAGCTTGGTGGCTTTTTTTTTTTTTTTTTTTTGCCAAGATGAAATATGGGCCATTAGCTGCTGCTGGAAAATCCTTCCCAACCCTTCTGTGCAGCCTTGCCTGTGAAGGGCTCTCCCTGCACCCCGGGCTGTCCCGGCAGGCATGGGGAACGCCCCGTGGCTGGGCTGGAGAGGTTTGAACTTGAACTCATTTATTTAGGTTTGACTTTTCTCCTGCTGGATTCCTTGGCCTTCGCCCAAACCTCAAAAGTAAGCTATAGCCAAATATTTTTGAGGTTGGTAATGAGATACCGGAGCATTACTGAAGAAAAAAGGGCCCTGTCCCAAATTCCCTGGCCACGTGCGGGTCTGATGGGCACAGCAGAGCCCTGCTTGGGGCTGGGGTGGGTGCCCTGACATCATCCTACTTCCCATGAGCATGGCCAGGCACAATTCTCACTTTTTCACAGTAAAACAGACGTCAGATTTTCTGTTTTATGCCTGTCACTCAGCGTTAATTGCAGGCGATCACGTCTCTCCACACCCTAAATTCCTCCGTGGCTGCCAGAGCCTCCTGCTTCCCCATGCCCTACAAGGAGGGACCTGGAGAGGCTTTGTAGGGCTGCACCAGTGGGGTCAGGGACTTGCTTGTGGGTCCAAGAAAACCCTGTTTGGGCCGAGAAATCAGACCTGATCCACGCAATTGGCTTCATGGCCAGATGAGGAGCTGCCCCTGCATTGCTTTCTCTGCACAAAGATACTGGTTTTGTGCCAGCCTTCGCTGCTGGCATAGTTTTTGCATTGTATTTTAATGAAGCAGGGTAACTGAAAATGTGGCTGGATGTCTTGAGATCCTCAGGCACTGGTGCAAAGCAGGGCTGTAAAAATTCACGGTGATGTGTATGATGCCCCTCTCGGCAAGAGGAAGGTTTAACTGCTTTGGTTCCCCCTGATATTTGTAGCTAATGCCAATCAGATCTGGAATGATAAGAGTAAAATATGATCGAAACCCCTGGCTCTTCCAAAGAGGCAAATGTTCTAATTAAATTGAGAACTAGCGGATTAATCAGCACAAGCAGTAATGGTGTGATTAGCAGGAAATGTGATGGAAAACAGGGCTGGGTTGGGTGAGGGGCCGAGGAGCTCAGGAGCTGTGGGTGCTGGGCAGGGGGCACCCAGGGAGTTCCAGGTTGCCCAGGGTCTGTGCTGGGGTGGGGAAACCCCTCCGGAGAGCACCGCTGGGGAAAACAAAGCCTTGGGCACTGTTACCTTTGTGAGGGGCACCACGAGGGTGGGAGAGACTGGATTGCAAAATCAATTTGAAATCGATCATGTCAAGGGGAAAATAAACAAAACCACCCAAGAAATAAACTTTTAAAATGAAAAATCCGATGAAGAAACGTCCTCTCGGCTGCCCCTTCCCCCACCATGCAAGGCGCACGCTTCCTTCTGATTAAAGCTCAGCCTGGAGCGGTTTCGGTGGCAGGAGGCCAGGAGAAAGCTTAAGGTGCTCACTGCAGCTTAAGGTGGAGCTGTGTGCGGTGCCTTCCCCTGCAGCACCCTGCTCTGCCTTGCAGCAGGACCCACGAGCAATATCCTCCTCACCTTCATCCTCCTCACCTTCATCCTCCTGGCAGGGATGTCGGGGGTCTGCACCACTTAGCCAGGGCCCTGGTTTGTGGATTCTTGCTGGCAGATGAGCCTCAGTGGGGATTTGTTTTGCTTGTTGTCACCTTTGTTAGGTTTTCACTAAAAAATAAAAAGGACTGGCCTGGGAGGTGAGAGGGAAGTGGCGCAGGGCTAAGGCCTGCCACAGTGCTGAAGGCAGGGGAGCTGTGGTTGGGATGCCTCTGCCAGGGGAATGCCTTCCTGCAGGGGTTTGCTTGCTGCCAGCAAGCCAGGCTTCAAAAGGGGCCAGTCCTAACTCTGAGCCCTCCAAAACACATGTAAAAACCTGACTTCTCCCAAATTCCAGCACCAGCAGCCCAATTAAAGGCCGTTCAAAGTGCATGTAGAGGGGGCAGCGTCTCCCACCCAGATGTGAGTACAAGCTCTTCCATATCTAACCAGGCTATCAGATGGCGTGTATGTTTTAAATCATGCTGACTGCAGAATCCACCTTGCACAGATTATCTGAGGGGTTTGTTGGAAAGAGCTGTGCCAAACCAGGTGAAAACCCCCAAACAGCTCTACTGCAGCCCCAAACCCCTGGAGAGCTGCCAAAGGCAGAACCTACAAATCATGAACCTATAACCTCCCCCCACCCTCCCTGTCCCTACCTGTCAATTGTTTTAAAAAGAAAGAAAACACATCAGTTCTTTTAATTTGCCTTTCGGAGCCTGTGCTTTTAGGCACGTTTTCCAGCTTTTCTGGAACACGCGGCCTAGAAGCCTCCTTTCATTGCTCAGTGAAAGCTGAGAGTCTCACTTAATTACTTGCATCCAGGAGAGGAGCTTTATGAAAAATTCCAAGTATCAGAAGATGGGTAATAAAATCACAGGGGCTGGCAATGCTGAGACTCCAGCTCGATGCAGAATATTCCTTTTATAATCATCCAAGTAAAGCACGCGCCCCTGGGACGCTGCTCTGCCACGGGAGTAAGAAATATAACGAGTTTTGGTGAGCCGAGGCTGAAAAAGACCTAAAATCACTGTTCCTGGGCTGGGGCTCAGCTCACACAGCCGCGGGGTGAGGCAGTAACTGCGTCAGCAGAAATGTATGCAGGAATTTAACCAGGAGAGGGGCAAAGGTGGCTGGCATTTGCGCAAGGTTTTCGGCAGCCGTGGCACAGAGCACCTGGCAAAGGGAAGCGGGGAGGTGCTGAGGGGAGGTGGTGGTTAACAGAGCCCCGCAGGAGAAACACCGAGGCTTGGCCAGCCTGCCCGAGAAGCAGCCCGGTGAAGTTATGTGATATCTGAGACTGTTTCTTGTGCAGGTCCTGGCTTGCCCTCGTATCACAGCAGCGTTGGTGACCTGGGCCGGGCTCCAGGCCCTGACCACAAGAAGCGCCTCAGGGCTCAGTGTCCTGCCGTGCCTTGGGGTTTCCCCTGGGCTTTCCTCACCCTCCATGGCAGCACTCTTTCTCTTCTTTCTCCTGGGCCTGACTGGGTGGCCACATCCTCCCGGCCAGACTCAGCATCCCCACTGCTCCCCGGGGTGTGCCACCCGGCTTGGTGGCTGCAGGAGGGGGCACAGGGAGACAAGCCACCTCCCAGACAGGCTCCCCGGTGCCACCAGAGAGCACAAGGGCATCCTTGCAGGGGCTTTCACAGCAAAGCAGCCCAAGGGGAACACAAGGGCTGAACCCTCCTCGCCTTCCCCCCTCCATGGGCACAGCCCTCGCCTCTGGGGGAACATCCCTCGTGCTACTGCTAACTGGTGAGATAAAGGCCTGAGGTCTCACGTCCCTTAATGTGATTGGAAATGGAGCTAAGCTGCAGCTCAAACGGAAGTCTAAATTAGGTTGCGGAAGAGAAAAGAGTATTTGACAGCAGGAGCAGGCTCTGGAAATGCAGTCATTGTTTCTGCTTAGGGGTTTTGAAATGTAAATAATTTAACACCCAGCTAAGCAGAGGAAAATCTGCTATTTTTGGTTTATTCTGAACAAAGACAGCTGTGTATTCTAAAATGTACAGTTCAGCATTAAAAAAAAAAATAATGCAGAGATAATGCCCACGGGAATGTCTTTAGGTTTTGAGGCCCAGTGCCAGGGTCCAGGCTGGCTGAGCCCTGTGTTACACTGGTACCCCTGCCGCCATCTCCAGCCTTACCAGGCCATCACAATAATCCCATAAATAAATTATTTGGATGGGTGAATCGCAGGGATTCATTACAAATTTCATCTGAAGGATAAAAGCACAGAGAGAGGCTGGAAAGGCAGCACTTAGGTCTGAATTGAGCCCGAGCCAGGGTGTGCATTTTGAGGCCAGCTCTGGGTGAGATGGGATGTGCAGAGCCCAAGCGGGATGGATCCTGCTCTGAGCAAGACTCCCAGGGCAGCAGCTGCCACAGGGTATCGGCTGCAATCTGTCCCAGGCAGTGTGGAGAACCAAAACAGGACTCAGATTTGGTTCCCATCAAAAAACAAGGGCTGCTGCAGATGCATGGGCACGGCTGTGGGAGCGGGACGTAGCCTCTTCCTTCGGAGACCTTACCTGAGCTATTGCGCTTTTGGTCATCAGTGCAATGAAGCCTGGTGTGTTTGCTGCTCTCGCAGATATGCGTTTGTTTAATAGCTTATTGGGAGAAAGGGTTAAATATCTCCTGGCTGTATCAAACCACGTCCAAATGGCCATGCTGATAGAGCTGGTGATCTTTTTATGAGATTTTTGGTGGGATTCACTCTCGTTTTTCTCATTTTCTTCTGCGGATGGAAAGCAAAACAATTCTCATTGTCCATCCGGGGTGGCCAGGGGTCCCTACGCAGCACATAAACTCTCCTTGCCATGGCAGTAAGCACACCGCAGAGCTGCAGGGCAAACCCCGCAGGGGCTGAGCCTTTTCGGAGAGGCTGGCCCTGGGCACGGGGAGCACCTGGACACCTTCCTCCCAGCTCCTATGTTAATCCAGCCCCACGGGCCCCGCCAGAGCTCATTGAAATTCCAGAGGAGTCTTCCCATTGAGTTCAGCCAGCTCTGAATAAGGTCGTTTTTCTCTCCTGTGTGTGCTTTTTTTAAAAACCTGTGCTTGCTCTGGGGGAAAATGTATTTAAAGACAGAAGTGCTGTGCTGGCAGCTGTTCTGCTGTCACCTCCCCAGCGGCGATGTGGCTCCAGAGAGGGCTTCGGGACCACTGGGACCACGGGGTGCCCAGGCAGGAATCGTGGGTCCAGCCGTGCTGACATGCATGAGGACAGGACAAGCAGAGGGGGCTTGGAAGGGGGAGTCGGAGCAAGAGGTGGGCTGGCACACAGAGTATCTGCCTTGGTCTGGGGCTCCGTTTGGGCACCCTTCTATGTCTGTTTGTCAGTTGCATACCAAAATAATAAGTTAGTTCTTAAATAAATCCCAGGATCTGCAAGCACCTGGTTTAGAAGGGTGATTATTCCTCACCTGTAGATGGAAATGAGATTCACCTGGGCTGGCACACAGCCGTGGTGACAATGCAGCCCGTTTCCCTCACTGCTGCTTACTTCTCCATCCCAGGGCCACCGTGTCCCCTGGTTACTGGTGCTGTTCAGTCGGTGTACGTGGTGCTGAGCCTCAGGCCCCTGCTGCCCTCCACCAGCTCACCTTCCACATCACCATTGTGGCTTCCTGAAGGGATCTTGGCTTTTGGTGACAGCGAGCCAAGATCTGCCTGCTGTGAGCCAAGACTGTAGGTGATGGAGCCGCAGAGGGGCCAGCACCCAATGTCCCACAGGACTTTTGGGGGAAGTCCTGGTTCCCCCAATCTTTCTCTTCCTCCCCCCAGTCTGCCATTCATTTTTCCCTAGCATGGAGCCAGAAGGAGCATGGAGGGAACACAAAGCCCTACAAAACCCCTTACTGCTTCTCCCAAACCGCCTTTCCCCTCTCAGCAGCTTTATCAGCCTCTCCTCCTTTGCCCTGAGTGCTGTTTAGACTAGACAAGCGAGCTTGGAGTGTTCTCTGTTTTTTTTCCCCCTGCTCCTCGCTGAGTATCACTCGTCTCCCATCCCTCCTCGGCAGCGGTGCTGCCTCTGCCGCCTGTGAGCACAAAGGGGAGTGAGTCAGCCCCGCAGGGAACACCGAGTGCTCCAAATGCGAAGCAGATGGGATCGAGGAGTCTGGTACAAATTGTCCTTTTTACTTCGTTGAGACTCTCTAACCCCCCCGCCCCCAAGACGTCTCTCCATGTTCTTCAGGAGCAGGGCTGAAATCGAAATGGTTCCTTTGCCATCCAGGCCCTCGTTGTGCCAGCCCTAGGTGTGACTTGGCTCCATGTTGTTAAAGAAAAATGGTGAATGTTGCAAACGGTTTCCTGTGAGTGCGTACGTTGGTGCTGGCATTAATTCACTGGGTGAGTTTTCTCCTTTCTTAGTGCTCCACCTTTCTCTGAATGCTCACAGAGTGCATCGAGCCAGAATTGATGTTTGCAGCACATTGATTTCTGTAACGGGATGGAAATCAATACAAAATTTCACTTTCTCTATTCAGGCTGAATCAGATGAGCATTCTGAGCCAAAGTAACAGAATTTGTCATAGGTCGAAGAGAAACGGTCAATCAAAATTATCCCAACCCCGTGTTTTGGTGCTTTTCATTGTAATGAAGTGGTCAGACTGCTAAAGCCTGTTTCCTATAACACTGAGTCACAGCACAGAAGTTTTCATTTTCAGTTCCTTCTACTATTTAATAGATGTGCATAGGGTCCCACAGGGCCTTCAGGGATGTTGGCAACCAGATATATTTGTTCCCCTTTTCCCTACAGGATAAATTTGTTTTTCCTATTTTTGGTGCTACTCATTCATAAGGCTTGTATAACACACCGCAGGCTGGAGGCTCTTCTTGTCTTATGCAAGATTTGCTCTGAGTAAAATTTTAGATTTTGCAATTATATTTTTATTTTTTTCTGGATAAATGCATTTTAACAGAAATTTTCCAAGATGCTTTTGTGTTGTGATGTTTGCAGAAACACAAATCAATATTGGGGGAATTCACTTTTTAAGTCTATACTGGCGTTTACTCATTTCAGCCATATTTTGATATCCGAGCCAGGAAATAAACCCCACGTCAACATCAAGTTGGCACCCATCTTAGGAAAGTAATAATGAAAAACCAGAATCCATCACAATGAGCAGAACGAGTTAAAAGCATCAACGATGGCCGGCTCTGGCAAAGTCACAACTTGCACACACAGAGGAAAAAAAAAAAATCCAACTTCATTGGATAAATTATTTGTTGCAAATTATTTCTCCAGCTCTAATTAGTAATCTTCATTTTACACAGTAGGCTTCTAATGACCTGCTTGACAACTGTGATGCCTGACAGACAGAGGGGATTTGCATGAAAACAAGCGTTGTTTTCTCCCATCCCGCATAGGACGGCAGCGGTGAGGATGCGCTGCTTCACCCCGCCCGAGTGGAACAACCGTGCACCCAAGCTCTGGGTGAAAGGAGATAATTCAGCTATATTTGGGGAAATAGGAGAACAAGGAGGCACTAATTCGAAGCAGAAATAATAGCACCCAGCGCACAAACAAGCTTAATCAGACGCGGTTGCTAAGTGGAGTCATGTGAATAGCAGATGATGGGGGAAAAGCACAAGACAGAGCTCTCGATGAAAACACGGGGACCCGGCGTTAATAGGTCCTGCAGTGTTGTTTTCTGTGATCAAATTAACTTCTGCCTTTTTATAGCAAGGGTTTTTAAATGCTGGACCTGTTTCAAGCGTGTTATCGTGTTCTGTCTGTTCATAATTGACGGGGTTGGGCTCTTTCTCTGACTTGAATTTCCCAAATTCAGAGAGGCTCGAGCGAAAGACGATCTTGTCAGCCACTAACAGCTCAAATAAGGTTAAAAAGAGAAAGAGAAGATCAGGATAATACAACAACGATGTCCCCCGCTGCATCTCTAAGGGTTTCTCCCTCTCCCTGGGAGTTGCAGTATTTTTTGGTGATCTCAGCACTTTACTCCCAGCCTGGTGCAGCACATCTTGTGCTTTGACAGCTTGCTGCACCTGGAAATTATTACTTGATAAAAACTGGCAACTTTGCTCATTTTGGAAGGTTTTTGGGAGCAGGGCTTTTTCCCTTCTTGCTTTCTGGTCTCCTATCCACCACTCTGCTGGTGCCAAAGGAGCTGGAAGTGGTGTGACCATGAGGTACACGAGGCAGCACAGCACTGCCCATGTGCTGGTGGGTTATGGTGTGTCCTTTGAGGGTCTTGGTCAGTGGGTGAAAAGGGCTTTATTGCAGCAGGAAAGGGGTCAGGGGCTGTATTTTGGGAAGTAGGCACTGGGTGCACACACGTGGCCTGGCATCAGGTGAGCTGCCACGGGATCTGTGTCCTTATTTTGTGGTAAACATGAACACAAGGGTTTGAATTGCTGCAACAGAGCCATGTGCTGCTGGGGTAACTGGGATCAGAACCTGACCCCAAGCAAGCAATTTTAGCTGATCTGTATATTTAATTTTATTCAAAATAATATTGTCATCACATCGACTCATGAAGAAAAAGGCAATTTTTAGTCACTGGTCATCCCAGTCACTTGATTTCTCTTTTAGTGATATGGCAAGTGATCTCCCAGCAAAAAAGATAAAAGACGTAATAAACCACTTCCAGCCGTTTCTCCGCAAATTGATCCCACTCCTTCGTCATGTATTGTTGATCTTCTAATTTAATCGCTTGTCCGGAGGGCACACACAACTCAGGAGGAAGTAAAAATGTCACACACGAGAAAAAAAGGAGACTGGGGATGTCTGCCCTCACGGCCGTGCTGGTGGATGCTGCAGTTTCATGACTGGTTGAATTCTTTTGGGGAGGTTCTGGTTGTTTTGTTTGCTTGTTTTGTAGGGTCAGGAGTTGCTGAAATGGCCTTATGTGCCCCCAGGTGATGGCAGCTGGGGGCTGAGGCTCATATCTGGTGTTGTGTGGCTCAAAAAAGGAAACGGGCTGTGAGTGCGGGGCACAGGCTGTGTTGGCACACAAGGCAGCAGTCCGGCCAGGCAGAGTTCAGCCTGTTTATGTTGGTGAAGGACGTGGCCCCAGAAGGAGAAGAGGTCCTGGGCTCTGCTTCCATGCTTCCTAGAAGAGACATGCTAAAGAAATGACATGCTAAAAGTCAAACTTGTCACAGGACAGCGCCCATCCTGCTAGAGCTTTCTTCAGAAACGTTTCTTCATCTCAAGCCACAAAGCGCCGCCCCAGCAGAACCCATGCCCCACACCAGTGACCAGGACGTGGTAAAAAATCTCAGAACAAAAACTCCATGGGTTTTGAAAGCCCTTTCCTGCCCTGCTCCAGAAGGGGCTGTTAATTGTAGAGCATCTCAATTGCAGAGAGCCTGGCTATTGAGCAGCAGAGGCTTTTTGAGCCTAGCCAGCTGTGCAGGGCTTTTGTAAGTTTCTCCCAACATCACAGAAGCTCGATTTAGTTAGCATTGCTCAGAATTTGTATTGCCACTGGTGGTAAATACGTCTATATGCATATTTCATTGCAGAGACCCCTACGAACATCTAGGAACCAAAACTTCCCTTCCACACCCCAGCCACCTAAATTAGATTATATCCTGATTACATAATTACTGTATAACAAGGTTTGCTCAGCCTCTCGGTGCACAATGCCTGTTTTCATAGCATTTTAATATGAGCAACATAATAGGCACCAGCTTGAATAGCCGCATGCCAGCAAGGCATTGCATTCCCCAAACCAGCCTGGGTTTGTGAAATCTGGTCCAGCTGCTCAGCGTGCAGAGGGGTGACGAGCAAACCCCTTCCAGCACATGGGGCTGGGAATCAAACGGTGCACGGGAAGCCTCCCCTGGTCCCCGACCCGAGGCGGGCAGCTTGACAGATTGCCCTGCCTGGGTTATTCCTTCAGGCTGCCGCAAGCCGCGTGCATTCGTGCCTCATCCCTCATGCATGTGGTGCCTGCACCAGCGCTCGCAGATCTGCACTGATAATGTTCCCACTGGCACTGCTCGGGCTGCTGCTGCTCTGAGCTTTCCTCTTTGCCCTGAGCAAGCGATTTAAAATGGCTCAAATCCTGCACAAGGCTCATTTTTTTCCAATAAGTTAGGCAGGGAATTTGCTCGTGTACTCAGCTCCATCTGAATGGTACGGAACTGGAACAGCCTATAAACAGCGATGTTTATGGGCTCATCTTTTAAGCTTTATTGTTTAGGCAATGGGTTTTACTTGGATGGCTGGAGACCATCCCTCCTCGCGCAGAATGCTTTACCGGCTCCAACAATAACTGCAACCCACTCTTCCTGCTTTGCATTTATTCCCAATTAAAGGAAGCGGGCCAAATGCTACCAGATGCAATGAACACAACGTTTATGGTCGATTTACCCATGGCTCCAACAGGTCCCGTCACTCAGAGGTCACCACATGTCTTCTGGCCCATTTCTTACTGCAAACACTTTGGCTTTTCTTTCATAAAGCTCTTACACAACCTTTGCGGCCTCACTGGATCATCAGCATGTCTCTGGAAGGAGCTGATATTGGTGGGGGCCCCAGTTCCAGCTGGGCTTGAGCAGAAACAAGGCCGAGACCCATCTGTCTGTGGTGGCAGAGGTGTCCATCCATGTCGTGTTAGGCTGTGTGAGCTTAACGCGAGGTTTTGATGGGCCAACATAGGTGAAGCACTACCTGAAAAAATGAGAAATTTTGAGAAACTTGCAGGCACTGAAGGAAAGGGTTTTAAGTCTGAAGTGTACTGAAGTGGGCTCTCAGGCTATTACGAGTTAAAGTTACAACATTAATTTCTCTTGATATGCTAAAAAGCTGCAGCATTGACTGCTCCAGAGCCAGGCTTTTGCCAAATTGTGCTGGGGTGTGAGGCTGTTGGGGAGCTCCACAGCTCTGGTCAGCACTGGGTTGGCACACGTTTAGGTCTGTCCTCCTCGGCTGTGGTGTCAGACCCACCACCCCGTGCAAATTAATTACACAGAGCTTTCAGTCACAAAATGTTCTAAAAAGAGCCTCAGTCATAAAAAACTGCTAATTGTGGGTGAAGGGAATTAATTTGTGCTCATCCTCGGGGAAAGCTATGACTGGCGTGATAAGGAGACAAATGACTTCTTGTGGAAGTTTGCCTGAGCTTCCCCATCTGGGCTGGGCTATCGCCAACGAGGAAGGGGAGCTCTGGCTTTGGGGGAGCACCCTGCAGCAGTGCTCCCGGGGACATGGCACTTTGCTGTAAGGTGCTGTCCTCACACAGGTTTTTGAGCACAGGGCATGAAGGACAAGCTGTTATCGGGTCCCTGAGCTGACGGCTGGGTATTTTGCCTTTCCCTCAACCAAAATCAGCCCCGGCTCAGGAGGAAGCTGTGGTTCGCGTGCTGAAGCAGGCTGCAGCAGGCAGGGCTGGAAGCAGGAGCACAATCTCCCCGCGCGGTGATTTCCCCGTTTCCTGTGTATTTTGGAGTCTGGTAATGAACCCAAGTATCCTTGCATGGGAAAGGCAGCCCTTGGGTTTCCTTCACATGCCAGAGGGGTGAAGCATGTGGTCATGGTGAATCTGGCAGAGAAAAAGTGTTTCAATTCTTCCCTGTAAACTTCCTGCATAGCACAGCAAGGGGCTTTGCTGCTTAGAGAGAAGCTGAGCATTCAGGGCACATACTGCATTGCAGAAGTATTGTGTCCTGCCCCGAAACAGCAGCTCCCCTTCTCCTGGAATAGCAGTCGTGTAAGGCCCAGATTTCAGATATCAATGCCAGCAAAATCCTTCAGATGACTCTCTGCAGTTCTCAAGATCTGGGTGACCAAAGAGCAGTCAGCATCACTGCAATGGGCTTTGCCACCTAGCAGCACAAGCGAGGGGCTGGTACATGAGAGGGGGACTTCATTTAAACTATCTTCTTCTCTGCCAAAAGCAATGCTTCATGCCATCACAGATCAGAGAGGCAATTTCTTAGGGTGTTAGAGGCTGGGGAGGGAATTGCTGGCATCCAGCCGGGTGATTCCTGTTGATGGTCTCCTCTTACGTAAATCAGTGACTGTCTCAGAGGTTTAGTTTGTCTGGAGGACTGCAAATTTTCCCAAAGTTTTCTCAGACTTGCAGGTTTTGTAAAGTTATATTACTCAACCAGGAAAAAAAAAAAAAAAAAAAGGTTGGCATTATTCCCCTTGTGCACAGACCCAGCACAAGAGATGCAGTCCTTCCACCTACAGGGCTTCAATAAGCCCCTCTGCACCTGCAGCAATGAGGAGGTGTTGTTCCTCAAACTGCTGCACAGTCACAGACTGCCCATACCTGGAAACTTCATTTTATCAGTGAAAAGAGCATTTCTTCCATGTTATGATGTCAGGACTAAACCGCTCAGCAGCTTCCTTGGTGTGACCTACAGGCTCTGTATGTAGCTGCAGTGTGTCCCTTTGGGACAGAGAGCAGCAGCAATGCTGATGGTCAGCAACACGTGGGGCAGGAGGGGAGATGCCAGCGATTCCCGGACAGATGCCCGCTCCTGCCAAGTATGCCATCGTGCCTCAAATGTCCCTGCAGAGCAGATATTTTTAAAGTCTTTGCTAGACCTTAGGAAAAAAAAGGCAGATTTTTAAGCTCTTGCTAGACAGATGTACTGAGCAGACGGTGTGTCCATTTTGGTCGGCCTCTGCCCCTCCGGGGTGCTGGCAGGGCTCCTCGCTGGGTCAGTGTGATCCCAAGAAACAGAACATCTCAGACAGGTCATGGTGTTTATGAAGTCCCCTACTTTTTATCAAAATACCTGGATCACACTGGTCACCGATGCATTCAGCATCCAGTCATGCCCACCCTGTCCTTTCTCCCAGCCGCACGCACACCCTGGCCACTGCAGAGGGCAGGGAAAAACCCGGAGGGAAACGAGGAGCCCTCTGCTCAGAAAGTGGGCATTTTGACAGGCTTCCATCTCACATTAGAAATGTTTTGATTTCGTTTCCTCTGCAGGACACAAACAGATTTTGAAATCTCAGAAGCTGCCATGAAACAAACCCGTTGTTCGCTGGCCAGCTCTAATTACGGGTCACAACCAACCCTTGCATAAGCCTATTGAAGTCAGAAATTACACAGGAAGATTCTGGCTCTGCACAATTTGTATGGAAAAATGTGATTTGTGACCATTTTTTTAAGCAAAACTGAGTCTTAGATTTAAGATTTTTCTGTGTTCTTTGTCCCCCCTTACTACTAGCAAATACCTGCAAAAAATGTCATACCTTAACCCTGGGCTGGCCATCTACTTCCCCCATGTCCCTGCCCCTAAATCCACAGGCTGAGGCTTTCAAAGATATCTCAGAGACTTTAGAGCTAGCATTTAAATAAATAAATAAATAAAGAGAGAGAAAAGAAAAAGGGAAGTGATGCCTCAGATTTCCGTCGATAGCTCTGAAAATATCAGCTTCAACAGCTCTGAAAATATCAGCCTCAACAGCTTTGAAAATACCACCCTCGACAGCTTTGGAAATATCACCCAGCACTCAGAAGTGCTGACAAACCGGGTAGATTTAGGGAAGTGCCAGACAAATGATGCAGCGCTCGGGCAGGGGGCTCAGCCACCGTGGGGGGCTGCAAGGACTGGGAGAGGGAAATGTGGGGGGGAAGCAGGATGGTGCTCGGGCAGCGGTGGTTGCTGGGGGAGAAAATCCTAAATTCTGATTAAAATCCTGAAAATCCTGATACAGAATGCGTTGATGGCACTGCCAACAATTTAGAAATACAGGACTTTTTTTTTTTTTCCAAAATAATCAGTGCTGCTCTTGACCTGGATTCAGGCGGTTAGGCTTTTCATCCTCTCTAATCATGGTTTTATTTTTTCATCTCCGTCGGTACATAGATTTTTCTGCAATGACTAATTTCAAAGACTTTGTAAGCTCGCTGCTGAAAAACAGTGCCAGAAATATATGGTTATCAAGAATAATAGGTGCCAAAGGCACAAATCTTACAGCTGTGTGAAGGGAAAAAACGACAGTCATCTGAATATAAAATTGTTTGCATCCCCTCGTTGTCTGAGTGCTTCTGCAAAAGAAAAACAATTCTTTTTCTTTAAGTGTCTAAGGAATAACATCATAAAACAAAAAACTTCCAAGTTACTGCTAAATTTCCTTTGTGGTGTTTGTAGCAATCCCTCAAAAGGGTTAGCTCTGAGTATTTCTTAATTTTGCAAGGATAACACAGGAAATGATTGCAACTGTGTTGAGTAAGTACGTAGCTTGTTTTTTCAATGAATTCATCTCAGGCAAGTCTGAACTCTTTGTGTGTTTGATTTCCATTTTTACTTCATTTTGGTGCACTGAGATGGATATTTCTGGTAGGTGCAAATGAAGCATTGATTTTTTTATTCAGAACTGATACTTTGAATAATTTCAACAAGCTCTGAGGCTGGCTTAATGAGGGTCATCTTTTGGGAAGGAAAGTTGCCTAGTTCATTTTCCAATATGATATTTTAAGTATAAAATCCCCATGATATTTGGAAGATCAAAAATGTTTACTTGTGGCATTCCAGTGCTTGTCTACTGCACAGTTCAGGAAGAAAAAATGTTATGTGATTGTATTGGACCCATCATGGTTCATCTCACATATCTGAAATAATCTGAAAAATCATTGCAGACCTTTTTTTATTGCAATAAAAAAAATGGCATTCTTCCGTTACAGAAAATAAATAAAGCTATCACATTTTGCCCACAGAAAACCTTCAAGCAGGGAAAGAAGAGCTCACATTCCTCTGATGGTTTCTCTGTGTGTCATTAATTGCTACGATAATCCCATTGCCAAATCCTTTGGTATCTGAAAGCCCTTGCAATTGTCATCTCTAAAGTCGTAAAGCGGGGGCCCGCCTTGCCTGAAACCCTCGCTCCGCGCCCTGCCGGCTCGTGGGCTTCGCTTCTGCATGTTTGTGGGGATTTGGGGAGTTTCCAGCCCTGTGAGCTCTCACAGAGCTGCCGGCTCTGCTTGCTCATCTTAGGGCAGATGCTCCCAAAACGCAGAGGGAGCTGGGCACATGTGTTTCCAATTAACGTAAGAAAAAAAAAGAAAAAAAAGAAGAAAAAAAAAGAAAGAAAGAAAAAAATATTTTTTTTGAGGTTTCCAGATTTAGGCCTAAGTGTTTATAAAACTGGTTTCAGCTTTTAAGAATGTATTTCCTGGCTTTGAAGCTAAGAGGAGCCCCTTGACTTCATGGGACTTTGGATGGGATCCCTGTGCGTTCCTGGAGCTCCAGCGCCCGAGCGGGTCAGAGCGGAGGCTGCTACCAGCCCCAGCCGGGAGGTGCATTTGTGTTCAGTGGTGTGAGGGTTAAAAACCCCAAACTGTCCTCAAAATCACAGTGTAGGGAAGTAGGACAGAAGATGGGGCCTATCTCCTGGGCACCAGTATTGGATCACTCCCCAAATTGGCCTCCTCCATGTTTTGTCCAAACCCATTAAAAATGACATCAAAAAGCAGACAGTCCAAATGGAGTAGCCTGTAGTGCTGACGTTTTAAATATATAGCCTGTCCTTTTTGTCCTCTTTGGATATTTTTGCCTCTTACATGAGCGGTGAGAACCTGTGCCATGTTTTATTTTCCTTCATTTCAGCATTTGATCTACCTCCACTGAAAGCTGCAGTTATTCCATAAAACCAGTCACTGAAGCAAATAATAGCAATCTTACCTCATAAAGCTGCTGAAACTGTTGAAATACATTAAAATATTAGAGCAATCATTATTAATATAAATTACAAGAAAACAGAACATTAGCTGAGCCTGTTTTAAAAACAGGAAATCTTTTCCAAGTTGGTTTTAATTTCACATAAATAACAGAAATAATTTTCCCGGGAACATGAAGGATAGCTTTATAGCATCAGCCTATCAAAAATAATGCCCCGTCGGCTCTGTTCTCTACCACTAAAGCGCTGCTTTCTCTTCAGATATAGGGGGAAGTGCTGATAATGAACATTTCATAAAAGCACAGAGACCTTTATCAAAGGGAGAGATGCATAATGCATTTTCAGAGTTATTATGGTACTTGCCTTTACACAATTATTATTTGATGTTTAGGTTTGCTTGAGAGGAACATCTGAAAAAGATCTGCTAAGTCAAATCCAATACTTTTAAAAGACACTTAATGAATTTTTCTTGCAGTGTTTATGTTGAGAAGTTATTTATTTGTAGATCATCTGTCATTTTTTTTGTTCAAAGTGTTTGTTGTTTTTTTTTTATTTTTATTCTATTAGTAAAACTACTTGTGCAATGGTTTTATGTCTTCCCATGGAGGCAATCCTGCCAGAGCTTCATGCGTGTTGATTTAGTGCTTATGAAATAGGCTTATCTGGCCTCCCTGCAGACCAGCTTTTTCTTAATCAGTGGAGACACAGATATGGCCCTCGCTGCTCGTGCCCAACACCTCCATGCACCCTGGTGTGCCGGGACCAGGGCAGGCTCAGCCCCACAGCGCTGATGGTGCACGGAGGGGCTGGGAGATACCCTGTGGGAACCCAGTGCTCGGCCTCCCCATCCACGGCCTCCTTTGAGGTTCCCAAACGCCCCTCCTCTGAACATTAGGGAGCCAGGTGCTGCATTTTTAGAGAGACATTAAAGTTCAGCCTGTGTAGGAACCAAACCTTTTTTTTTTTTTTTTTTCCTAGTAATGAAATTTTCTGTTCCTTAATTTCCTGAGGAATTCCTGAAAATTTTCATGAGAAATCACATGTGGGGAGAAGGGAATCCTTCTGGATCAATTCAAACAATACAATACATTTTCAACTTCAACAATTTCCTACTTCAAGCCCTCCATGCCACTGTACATGACACAAGAGCCAGGAGATGGCTGCAGCATCCATACCATGGTGGTGGCTGAGCTCTCCCCATGCATGAGGATGGCACTGCTTGGATAGAAAAGGGCCATATGCTGCTTTTCCTCGGGGTAAGGTTCCTCCATCTTACCCAAACCCATGTCCGGCACTGCAGGGTGGCTGCCAGGAAAGCTGCAGTGATCGGCAGCCACTTTTCACCTGGGGATTCAGCTCCAGCTCCAGCTCCCCGACAGCTTAATTTAATTGACAGAACATTAAGCCGTGTCACATCAGTATTAAAAATAGATGGGACGAACCAGACATCTGATTATCAGAAAGGAGGAAAGAGTTCTGGATTTTCCTCCCAGTGTCTCTCTCACGGCAGCAGAGGCTATCAGAGCCCAAGCAGCAGGCAGCACCCAGAACATTGCTTTAAACTGAGGGGTTCATCACGGCCGTGCTCCTTCCGTGCTCAGCCCTGCCTGGCTGGCACCTCCCTGCCCTCATTAATGGCCAGGCAGTAACGAGGTGACTGTCAGGAGAGCTGCCAGATCGGGCCCCAATTTTTGCAGGTTGCCTTAAGCAGACAAGCTCATCAGACATTTTGGATAGAAAGAGCAGAAATTAATAATGGAGGTGTGTGATTCTAGCCATAAAATTCATCCGACAACCCCACAAGGATGCACAGCAGCTCCAGGAACCCCAAGGAGATATTTTAAGGCACTAGCAGGTACCAGGGCTGATGAGGGTGTTTCCAGCAGTAATAAACCTGTGTGACTCCATCCCAGCTGCCTCCAGAGCAGTTTGTTTTATTTGGGTGCAGTGTGTAGTGCACAAATTCCCTCTGTTATGCTCCAAATGGCAGGATCTGCAGAGATAGTAGTTCACTGTAGTTGTTCAATCTTGATTTTATCACTTGGGTGACTGGTGTGAGGTCTCGCTGCTGTCATGTTTCCCCTGGATTTTCCCTGAATTTTAGCATTTACCAGAATTTTGACAGCAGCAGGTAGAACAGGCAGTAGTTCTGTGCTTCACATCTCCATAATATCAGGGTGGTTGCAGGCTGGGACTGGAGCCGTGGGGAGTGGGCTTCTCCCAAGCTCCACCACCTAAACCCAGGGCTTATTTTCCTGCAGACAGACAGACGGCTGCCCCCAGACACTCGTGGTACCCGCACAAACACACAGAGCAACACTGTATGGCTAGACTGGGCATTTGCTGGACGGGCACCCAGCTCTGCCCCAAATATTGTAGAGCCAACACAAAGCAGTGAGAAACTAATGGCTCTTAGTGCTCCTCGTTTATTTTTTCCAGTCACTTGAAATATCTTCTTTCAAGGATTTTGTTTTCCTCTCGGCTTTATTGTAATTGCCTTTGATTGTTTCAAACTGGAGGAGGAAAAAAAAAGGAAATTCATTTTTAACACTCAGAAATGAAAAATGTTTCCTTCTTTCCAATATTTCTCATGGATGTTTTCATTCATATCCACTCACTGAACACAGCCTGAACCAACCGACCCGGGCAGTTTTCACAAAGCAGAGCCGAGACCAGGAGCTGTGGGTGGTGCAGTCCCACGGCTGGGGCCAGCTCCGTGCCCCTGGGGGGCTGCAGGGATGCTCCCCGTTGCCAGCATCAGCACCAAGCATGGGAAACCCCATCCTGCATTATCTCGGGATGCTGTGTTCTGAAAATAATAGGAAATGGCCCCAAATAATTAGCAGCTGCTGAGCATCATTCACCTCCCGTGTTTTCAGTGTGGTGACAGCACAGCTACCAGCACACCATCCCTGAACCTTCCCTGGAGTGCTGCCACTGCCCTGTGCTCCTGCAGAACCCTGTGCCCTGGGGAGAAAAGGCAGCAAGCGGTGGTGATGCCACCACCGAAATTGGGTCAGCTTCTGCTGGTGGAAGCCAGCATTCCTTTGCTGAAGCCCACGGAGATAAAAGAGCTCAAGAAAGACCAAAATTAGGTCATTCGGATGCACTGCTCCCTCCATGCAGCAATGTAACCCTCTTCCTTCTTCCTGCTGCTCCTCAGGGCAGCCAAGTAGGTCAGGAGCACCTCCTGTCAGGCAGCTGGATCCACCAAGGTAGCTCTGAAAGAGTCTCCAAAGCAGGAGGAATTTGACCCCAGCGTGTTTCACATGCCTCAAACCAGGGACACCAAAACACCCACTGACTCCCACTGAAAAAGAAGCGTAATTGAAACAAATTGGGAATTAGATTCCCAAGCAATCCAGCTTCCTATTTCCCCTCTCCAGCAGTGGAGCCAGGAGGCGATCCTGATGTTACTGCAGCCCCAACTTCTATGTAAGACAGCAACAGCGGTGCCCAGAATTTGGTCCAACAGCAATAAAAATGAATAATACTAATTTCTGCAATTATTTACCACTCACAGGCAAATTAGTCATCTCCTTGCCATACCTGAGAAAGTAGATGCCACAAAATACCTTCAGTGCCATCTAGCTACTAAGTTACATGAAGAGACATCTGCAAGGAGCCTTGGTCGCCACAAAGCCCAGCAGTGGCACCTGTGAGAAAGGTACAGGTGGGCATGGATCCGGCCTCACGCATGGTGAGGCTGGCAGGGGCAGAGGAAGGAGCTGGTGTTTTGCTTCTTCCACTCTCAGCCCACGCCATGGAGCGCTGCCGCCAGTCTGCTGTGTCCCAGACCATGCAAAAAGCAATGAAAAGCCAAGCAGAATTAATTTCAAGAAGTTGTTTTTATGACGTGCTGTGTTTTGCTGAGATTGTTCTACTCACAGAGTAATTTGTCCAGATAAAACCCGACTAGAAATGACCTTATGGTCTGGGTATGACGGCGTTGGAGGATGCACACACACCCATGCTCACACCACATCCAGCCGCGGCACTGGGCCAAGGCTCAGCTCAGTGTATGGGGCGGGCGAGCACCCCACACACCCCAAGGGCCTGATCCTGCTCAGGGTACATGCTTGTAAGGAGAAAAACGAGCCCCTCCGAAGGCAGGGAGCCCCTCTAGGCGAGACCAGGCTATCCCCACAGCAAAATGGTGGCAGTTCCGGGGAGCTGGGCCCAGCTTGGACCAGCCCACAGCCTGTCCGCAGTGTCAAAGTCATTGGAAAAAGATTAGGAGTGTATTAATAATTGGAGTCGATGCTGAGCAGTGCTAGGCCTGGTCCTGGGCCTTGCTGGCATCCGTATGGCACCCACAAGGCTTTTTTTTACTCAAAGCTTTCAGCATGAAAGGTGTTTCGACTGTGGCGAGGCCTGACAGCTCCAGCCACAGAAAGCCACAGCCCTCAGGTGTCCCTCGGAGCTGGAATTACCACACAGACACTTCAATAAAATCCAGCCTGGCGCTCAGGCTGCCCCCACACCTCCATCCCAGCTGATTTACACCAGCTGAGAAGAGACCCAACCTCCAAGACCAGGTGTGGCCTATGGCCGTACGTGGGCAGCTGAGATGATTTAAGAGCTACCGGTGTCAGTCACAGCGGTCTCAGCAAACACCAGATTTACCCTGCAGTCTGCACCAGGAGCATGGACGGCTCCCGGCCAGGAGAAATCAAGCCCAAACCCTTTTCCACAGCCCAATGCCCAGGTTGTGAAGCACGGGAAGAGCAGTAGCTGAAGCTGATTGCAGCTCTACGTGGATAATTTCTACCAGTATTATGTTATTGTGTTGGAGCGGTGATGCATAATGTATGGCTGGGCATCTCTGAAACAAGTATTTTACCTTTAATTTAGAAATCTCTGAGACATTAGAGAAGTCCTCTCGTTACATGGCACAGATCTGTGGGGAGTCAGCAATAGTGCAGTCTTTAAAAGAAGTTAATGATGGGGGGAATGGGAGTGGTGCAAAATACCTGCCCTGGGAAGGGGAGCAGGAGCTCAGCACCCAGCAAGGCTGGAAAATAAGAGCCCCGGGGAAAAGAAAAGCATTGGAATTTCAGGTAGCATTGCACTATGGCAGATCTGGAGCCCCAAGTGCTGTTTCTAGCTCTGTCCCCTGGCTCCCTTCTTCCTCTGGGTCTGCTCCCCTAGGGACTGCAGCTGCCAACCCCTGCGCAGGGGCGCTGCCTGCCCAAGTGCTGCACAGAGCACAAATGAGGCAATTTTGGGATCAGTGTGAGGATCTGGGGATCTTTCTCATTATCTAACCATCAGTGGATTTAGCGCTTGTTGTTCACAGATTTTTGTCCAGCAGCCTGTGCAGCTTTCCATATAAAGACAAAAACGCTGATCAATATTTAGCACAAACACAGCATGCTATTAATTCCTCCCTGAGAAGGGGTTTTACCCAAGCTGAATTGCAGGAAAAACCTGCAGAAACGATAGCAGTCCCAAACTTCTTCCAATATTACTGGGAAACAAAGTGGCTCTGTGTGCTAGCAGCACAGCATACCCCTCCTGAGACCTGCACTTGGCTTTGGGTGAAAAAAGGGTAAAGGAAGGGAAGTAAGGCACCGCAAGGGCTCAGGTGTAGCAGATTGGCACATTTACTCCACCAAGCATGGGGCTTATCTCCCTAATGCTGGCCATCCCCCGGGCCAAGGGGTGCAGGAGGTGCTGATTAGTCTGGCCTGTGCTTGGTGATAATTAGCAAAAAATTAGCAAATAATTAGCCAGGGCTCCACTATATAAAGAAGGCAGGGCAGCAGGATCAGCCCCTTCCTCCTGGAAGATGCTGCTGAGGGAGGTACAGGAGAAAATCCAGCTGGGGAGGACAGGGAAGCAGAGCACAGCTCAGATGAGGACTGATAAGCACCAATTCTGGTGCACAGTGCTTCTGCACCTTGCTTCCAGGGTCTCATGGTAAATGCCTTCCCTAGCAGATGGGGACAGTGATGTGTTTGAGCTGAATGGCTGAAGCAGGCAGAGCACAGCGTAGAGAGGGCAGGTTTGCAGCCTGGGCCGAGTGTTTTGCTATTATTAATTACACTCGTGATCAATACCATCCGTGAGTCAGCAGGAACCTGCTTGGCATAGGCAGGAAAGGCAGTGCCCTGTAAGCGCTGAAGCCAAGCAGGTCCCTCTGCATGCCGGGGGGTTGTCCTATGTCTCACCCACCCCACAAGAGCCCTGGCACCAGAGCTGCCTGGCATGTATGCTTGGTGTCGTGGTAAAGCCAGCAGTGTTGGAGTATGCCTGGTTTGGGGGCACGGTGTGGGGCTGTGGGGGTCCCTGGTCTTGGGGGGCCACCAGGGATGGGGAGAACCATGCGGGCACGCGACACATGAACCACCCTCAACCTTCACTGTGCTCAAAGCCAGTATTTTGATGGTCCTTGTCTCTAATTTGAGTGACTGGGCACCCTTGTACAACCCTCCCAAATGACGGGGGTGGGACTGTGGTGGTGACGGGGCTGTTTGCAGGAGATGGGATGGAGAAGGAAGGAGAGGCACCAGTGTGTTTGTAGGGGGGTGTGCATGATGCCTCCAGCACCACCTCCTGCCCCTGCTTTATTTATTCCGTAAGTATAAAACAACCTGGAAGATACTTGAGGTTATCTGGATGTTGACGTAAATTAACCTCTCCTAAACAAATGATCCACTTCTGATTCACTTCTAAGAAACTTGGGCTCCTACAACCAAGCTCCTTTTACAGCCATCAGTGCGTTTTGAATCATAAAGCGAGAGGGCACCATTTTCAGTGAAAGATGCCAACTGTGAGTTTTGTCCAGGGATTTGATTTAGCAGCAGGAAGACCATACTGAAATATTTGAGTCCGTAACAATTAATGACCATATTCGGGGGTTTATAGCTGTGCTGTGGATCCCACCGTGGGTCCCTGTTGCTTTTCTGCAGCGCTAACAAACGCGGAGGTTGCGTGTCTTTACACCCAGTAATTGCCTCCCCGGCCACACTAACTTCACAGAGATGCACTGTTTTTCAAGACCCGCGTAAGGCCTTGACCTATAAAATTCAATTTCAAATGGTAAAAATCCCCTGGCCACCTCAGATGCTGGTGACAAACTAATGTGCTATGTTCCATAACCATCTGTTTTGAGTACTGGCTTGACCTGTAAGTGTTCGGGATACAGCCTGACTAAAACGGGTTTTATTATTTTCCATTAGTACCTGCCGCAACAAAATCAACTGGCAGTCCACAGGGGAAATAAAAGTATTTTCCTCCTCCAGATAGCATCTGCTGCAAATGTAAACGGACCCTTTCCCAGCCCTCTCCTTCCTTTGGCTCCCTCCCAGCCACCCAGCTGATGTGATTGAGTTTCGCCGGGTTTCGGCTTGGTTGGTGAGCCCCAGGGTTTTGGGCTGTTGAGGGACCCTCACCCGGCCACGCTGGGCCACCAGCAGACGTGGGGCACCCTTGGGGACACTGGGCAGCCACGGCAGGTCCCTGCCTTGTGGTGCCTCCCTCCCAAGGAGCATCCGGCTGGTTGTGTTCCTGGGTTGCATCCCAGTGGTGCCCACCCGTGCTTGTTTGCCCTCCTCTCGCTTCCAAAATCTCCTTCCTTTTTTTTTTTTTTTTCCTTAAGGAGGATTATTCAGTTAAAAATAAATAAATAATCCTCCAGCATTAAAACCTTTCTCACGTTGTCTCGTCTCAGTAAAACAATGACATTTTCCCCTCTTTGATGCTCAGATCTAGCTCCGCAGGAAATTTTACTACCACGACTCTTTCATCTCTCTCCTGGTTTGAAGATAAATGATCCTTGGACTCTTCTGGACCTGCATAAATCACAAAAGCAATCTACTAAGAGAGCTGCCTGTGGCACCGACTTCAGCTGGAATTGAAAAGGACAGTCAAAAATATCCACGGTGCTTACACAAGGGGTAACCCAAACCACCCTCTGGGCAAGAGGGGAGGAGGCAGGTGGTGGGACCACAACTCACTCGGGTGGGAAGGACCCCAGGAGAGAGGGCACCACAGCTCCTGAGGCTGGGCACGGAGCTCCATCCCAAAGACAGACAGGTCCCAGCGCATCCTCCCAGGGCACTGAATTTTCCCCCAGGTGTCAGATGGGCATTACACCATTCCTGTCCTAACCATGGGGCTTGCCTGGAAAAGGGATTGAGGTCAGTGAAGTGTCACCTTTGAAGTCTGGGCTTCAGGAGGGGCAGCTCGCCATGTATTTGACTGATCTGAGCCTTTGATGAGGTTTTATCTACAGGATGGGGGAGCTTCAATGCTCTGTGAGTCTCAGTGCTGTATTTCTGTTCTCAGGAATGTCCTGTGAGGATCCAACCTGATGGTGATGACACCCAAAGCACCAGCGACGAGGCACAAGGTGAAACCCCCCCATGCTCTGCTCTCACTCGAGAGATGACTACATGGTGGCACTGGCACCCAGCTCCTGCACTGCCAGAGCAAATGTGCCTGGATTCAGGTAAACCAGAAGCAAAGTTAGCAGCAAACCAACCTGCTGCAGGAGGTTTGTGCACCAGCCTGCCCCCAGCTGCTGTCCCTCGGTCCCCATCCCAGGGAGCACACAAGCTGCAGCTGCAGTCAGCGCCGCGCCAAGAGCTGCTGATGCAGCGAGCTTCAGCGTGCAACCTCTGCTGGGTGCCTTGTGCTTTCCCGTGGGTGGGACTGTGGGCTGCCGAGCTATTTTTGTGTCTCCCCTCGCTTTCACCTGATTGCAACCGGATACCGCAAGCCCCAGCAGCCCCAAGCGGAGCGCGCTGCATTGCTCATGTAACACACCATATGCTTTCGGGCAAGGAGACAGGATTTCACGCCGCCAGGCCAGCTTTTTTTTTTTTTTTTATATATATATATTCTTCTTAAGAAAATGTTTAAAGCTGTACTTGCAAATTCGTTGTGTTGCTCAGAGCTCCTTGTAATTCCGGGACATCTGCAGAGATCATTCGCAGTGTCGCTCCTCATTAGCTGAGGTGTTATCTTGAAACTGGATTTAAGGCAGCTCCCTGAGATGCTCAGCTCCTTCCAGTCTGATGCGGTGCTTCACGTCCCATTTCCAGTCATACAACGATGATCCATGGCGAAATTGTTTCAGCTATGGAAACGGGTATTTACCTCAAAATATCCCCACCAAATACAGTGGCTGCTCTACAGATGAGTTAGCAAGCACCCAAGGTGTGCAGCAAGCAGCACTGGGTCACAGGGACGCCAGGCATAAAGCGCAGTGGTGCCCTCCATTCCTTCCTCATCTTGTTTGGTGCTGCAGAGGGGGCACCCCTCACCCTCCATCTGCTTTATTTAACTTTGGCCACCTTCATTCGAGACATATAGACCCCTCTAGATAGCATGTGTCATTGGAGCTGGTTTGCAGGGCCACCAAAGGGCCCTGCCTCAGCGGGGTTGACTGTCGGCCTCTGGGGTTCTGGATTTCCTGAAGCAGAAATCTGGAAAATTTCTCCTTTCTTCCACCACAGAGACACACCCAGAGGCAGCATCTTGCTCTGTAACGCTGAGCTCTTCTCCTGGGATAATTAAATCAAAAACTCAAAGCCCTTCAGGCCAGCTTAGGAATTCCCATGATGGGGTAACTTTAACAGAGCTGGTGGGTCGGGCCTGGTTTTCGTGGCTGCTTTATTTTTCCCATTTTCTTTTCTGACTTGGAAAAACAGCAGCAGAAGTGTTGCTGTGGCGTTTTCCTCATGAGTAATCACTGATCTCATTTTGGTTTCTGCCACCCTTTTGTTTAGGCACA
The DNA here is from genome assembly GCF_009819795.1 of Aythya fuligula. NCBI lineage: Eukaryota > Metazoa > Chordata > Aves > Anseriformes > Anatidae > Aythya > Aythya fuligula. Next base: position 19,543,498 of record NC_045567.1, read on the forward strand.
GCTGAATGATGGCCTTTCACCACAGGACTTTGTGGGAGACGACAAATAGAGGCAGCCTGGTGAGCGAGGAGCCCAGTGAGCGGGGAGATGATGGTCAGGAGAGGAACGAGCCTGGAAAGTGACAGACAGATGGACAGGCTTGACATGAGGAGGAGATGACAGTCGGGAGTTGCAGGTGTGGAAGAGGAAAGGCAAGGAAGGCAGCATGCTTTGCTGTATCAAAGACTGACTTCTGCACGGTCTTTGTATCCCCATTGATACTGGGTCACTGGGATCATGGTGGAAATATTTCTTTTCATCAGGTGATTTTTACCAAAATATGTATGTGTACATATATCAATGAGCTTCTAGGCCCGTTGAATCGCACATGGGAGGGAGAAATGGTAGAGTCCAGCGACAGGTCCCGGAGGCTTTGCTGGCATCCAACACCAGCTCTCGTGCTCAGATGGCTCAGGTAGGTGCATTTCTCCTCAGAGCTGGAGGACTGCAGGCCCACAGGGAGCCCAGCACGTCTCTGGGCTTGAGGGTACAGTTTTATGAAAACGTCCTTTTCCCTTAGCTAAGAGGATGGTTACAAAACATACTGAAATTTGTTTTTTACCCTTTAGAGCTTCCAGAATGTTGTGCTCATCTATCTTATGTTATTTTTCTATTTGTGGTTTTGAGGTCATGGCTTGAGAAATGTTAACTCTTCCAGTGAAGTTTGGAGCCAAAACCAATTCTTCTTGGAGGAAATACCAACATTTCTGCTAGTGCCTCATAGCTGAAAAACAGAGATGAATACATGGCAATTGATTTATCTTGCTGATCAAAAGGTGCCTCAGCAAAGTTACGTACTCATGGAAAATGCTGTGTGATGGAGTTGGGTGGATAGTGCAAACAAACACAAACTTTCCCACAAATATTTGCTTGTCTTAAATTAATCTGCTTGGCTCTGCTCATGGCTCTCCAAAGTTTATTTTCCACAAATATTCTAACAACAGCTCATTGGCAGCAATACACACAGAAACTGCTCAAGGTAACATCTGAGGAAACTATTTTTGAAGGTCTGTCTTAAGGCCAGCATCCCCCAAACCCTGCTACGTCTGTGCCTCTAGACTTGGCAGCCCTGAGGAAGGGGCAGCGCATCATCTGCCTCCCTTGGAGGAGGCCAGACGTGGGGATGTGGCTGAGTCACGGCTCGGATCCTCATTTCCCTCCTGACAAAGATGATGATTAACTGGGGACAGCTGGAGAGCTGATGCTGTGTTTCTGTGAGAGAAGGACTCTAGGAAGGCTTTTTCTTGCTCCCTGCCTTTGCGTTACATGAGGGCAGGAGATCCAGGGGTGTCCCCTCCTTCCTCTTCCCTCTATGCGTTCAGCTCAGCGCTGAATTCCTGGGTTGTCTTGCGACCACAGGATGTAACAAAGCACCCAAGCATGTGGGTGTACAGTCTTGTTGCACCCCAATTTTGCCATCCGAGATGGCAGAAAGGCAACAGCATGCAGGCTTGGGGGAAAATCTTCCTTCTCTTCCTGGGACACTTAGGAGAGCAAGATCCTGCTGGAGCAGGCTGCAACATGAATCCTCCAGGCAGTTTATAAATAGCTGGAGAGAAGTGAACAACATTATTCTAAGTTCACGAACTAGTCTTCATATTCCTTGCAGCAACCGCAAGGCAGGTTGAGTCAGACTTGTGAATACGAGGCTGGGAGCATCTTCTCTCTTCTGTGCTGGAGCAGGGTGCAGGTCCCCGAGGGAGCCCCTGCAGCACACATACCTTGCACTGCAGAGCCTGAGGCCCTCACGTCTGGCTTCATCTCGAGTCAGAATAAAATTCCCGAAATTCTCCTCAGAGCCGAAGGGAAGAAGGCTCTGGATAGGTCAAAACATATAATTTTTATTGAGGCTCCTTTATTTTCTATTATTATAAAATGCAAGACATTCCAGAATGAAATATATATATATGTGTATGTATATATTTCACTGTTTGCTGTTTCCTTTTTTTTTTTTTTTTTTTTTTTTTTTAATTCTGCTTACCCATTAGGGGAACGTGTACAATTTTGAAAGCAGTTTGATGGAAGCATGTACATGTATTTCATTGGGGAAGAGTTTTGAACTTATCCCATCAGCTCTATTAATAGCACTTAGCACTTACTCGGGTATCTTAACCAGGGTTTCTCAAAGCGCATTATGAAAGTATATCATTAGCCCTATTCTAGATCGATCTGTCTAAAGCTGAGCCGGAATGTTTTTAATTTGACTTCTAAATCACCACTGCCAATATGTCTCTGTGAGCTACACTGGTACAGTCAGGAAATGAAACAATTTCTCATGATGCACGTCAAAATTAGCGAGCACAAACTGGCTATGGGCCCCCAAGACAGGACAGTCCACTGCACCAGGAATCAGGAGATTCTTCTCTGCCACCACGTTCCCACAGGGCCATTTGGAAGTCTCTGCATTGCGCATCTTTTTTTTTTTGTCCCTTTTTAGGCTGCCGGCTGCATTGAGACTGGAAGTCCTCTGGAAAAAGCACTGCGGCATCCCTCGGCCATCGGTGGCAGCGCTACGGAGCGGGTGAGCCACGCAAATCATTTTGGAACAGGAGATGATGCAAGGTGGAAGCAAAAAAACATAAGCAGAACTGCTGCTTGAAAATATTTTAAGAACCCTTTTGGGTTTTGACATCTTAAAAAAAAAAAAAAAAAAAAAAAGGAACTGCACAAAAATTAGTCACCAAACTTACAGAAAGGAATGACAGTCACAAAACAGGACCAGAGGCAGTTGTGATATTAGCAACCACCCCTTCGACACGGTGGTTACGTAGGCATTGAATGAGAAAGGCAGGAGGGTATGTTTGTAAAGAAAACCTGTTTTTCACAGGTTGCCCCTTCCACAGTGGCAGACCACAGATCGAGAAGAGCTGACTACCCTTCCGGTGGCAGTAATGCAATGACGCTGCTCAGAGCGAGGGAGAAAAACACCGGCTGATTTGCTTTGCGTCATGTTCTGGTAACCTCAGAATTAACCTTGCTGGACACAGATCTGTTAGCTTTTACCATGCTCCCCCAATTAATCTGCTGAAGTCTGGGACAGAAATAGCTATCCACAGCTGTTACGGATTGATATGTTCCCTGATGATGCTTGGCACTGCCTTCAGAAAAAAGAAAACTTTCTTATTTTATTCTTTGCTATGAAGTTAACTTTTTTTTTTTTTTTTTTTTTTTTTTCTATTTTTACTATTTTAATGCTTTCTTTGCAATCTGATGGCATCAGACTGCTCGGCTTTGCTTTGATTGGAATGGAAGGCAGACTTGCTACTCGAGGACACTCCGTAATGGTAACTTCAGAGCTGTTATTTTTGTTTTAGAAAAAGGAAGGGTGGAGGGAGCTTGCGGGGTGCACAGCTCTAAGTGCATCGGGTTACACCACAGCACGCATTGCATTTCCAGGGCTAGCGGGGAGCAACAGCCCCTTCGATGTCCTCTGCCCTGCTGGTAATGCCTGAACAAAACATCCAGATCCACCTGGGGCCACCATCCTGCAAATGCCTGCTCACACGCAGCAGCAGCTGCGGTTTTAGTGCATGCTCAGAATGGAAATCCCCAAATCTGCAAACTGCAGAGACACGGCAAAATCCCCAAATCTGCAAAGCCACCTCTGCAAACCGGGGCTGTACATATGTACCAAGCAAACATAGGTCTTTAGAATTGTACCCAGTGAGGTGGCTCTGATCCTTCTCACTCCTGTTTCAGGCTTCCATTCCTGACATTTTGACAGTGGCTGAATGTCGTATCCACAGAGTAAAGCGTGCATAGATCTTTTTGAACCTTGGTTGAAAAATTAACTTAATTAACAAGAGTCAGATGATGATCCTGGGGCTTGTGAGGGTGCTCTCTCTGCCTGTGTCAAACTGGAGGAAGGGGAGGAGGTGGCAGTCTCTCTTTAACAACATGTTAAACCTTTTATACAGTGGCTAAAGTGTTTTGTTAGGTGTGGTGTAAACCATGATTATAGAAAACAAAGTATGAGAAGATGTTTGAAGTGACAACAGTGACAGCAAACCCCATGCCAGCTGGTGATGTGGCACAAACATCGCACACCCATGGCGCAGATGGAGCAGCCCGGGTGCCCTTGGTGATGGATGCCCAGGCATGAGGGATTTCACCGGGCACACATCTGCTAGGGTAGGCTGCTGCATAATGCCGATGGGGTCTGGTTTTCTTTTCCATAATCTCCGAAGTAGCTTCGATTCAGAACGAATGAAAGCATCGAGTGTCTCCAAAAGCTCCAAATAACTCGTGTTTTCTCATCTATGCCCTCTGCTCTGCACATTACTCTTTTGTTTGTCTTCCCTCAGCGTGCATCTAGAGGAGAGATTACAAGTTGCACCATCAGCAGCCAAGCAAGGTCTGAGCCACAAGGAAAGATCTGAGTCATCTCCCCGAGAGAGTATTCTAGCCATACATCATTGTTTGTTTTCAGGCAAACCAGTACAATTATGCAACATAAATTCTTTTAAAGCATTTGGGACTTCAGTTCAATTTAAAATCCTGTAGGTTTTATGGCCAGGATGAGTGATTACAAAGCGTGTGCATACAAATGAAGACTTAGGAAGAAGCGTGTGGGGAGGATGAAAGGGCACGCGGAGCCTCATGCACTCGCTGGGCAAGCTCCGGCCAGGCTGCAACGAAGGGGGGAGATCTGAAGGGCCCACGTCAAAGGCAGGTTATGATATTTATGACTCTGAAGCACGGTTTCACTCACCCGGTGCCATGAGCGTTTTCTGTGATTGCAATCTCCTACAAACGCTTTTGTATGGGCTTCAGCAGAGCCAGGTGACTTTGCCTGGATTACCTCCTGATTTATGCTGCCTTGAATGGGGATGAGAATCTGATCTATTTAAAAACAAGACTCGGCTATAACAGAAATAGAGGGAGGCATTAAAATGTCTGCCATCTGAATATTTCATCACTCCAGGAAAGTGCTAAGCAGGGGCTAGAGGCTCAGATGCCATCCTCGGGCAGAAGGACAGGCTGGCAGTGGGGACACCGAGCCCACCCGTCCCCTTGCTGTGTCACCAAGTTCCCATGGGGTAATCGGAGCCGTGTCTGAGCTGCTTTTACCCCAGCCTCTGCCTCCTTTCCCTCCCGAGGCAGCACCACATCCCTGCTGTTTAAAGACTTGGTGCTTGCTGCCCTGCGAGCTCAGCCTCCAGCACATGGCCCAGGAGCTGCAGACCCAGGCGGGGAACCAGGACCTAGAGGCACAACAGGCAGAAAGCAGCGATCCCATAGCTTGGTTTAATGTGCTTCCTTCGAGACATACTGTCATGGTTTCTGGAGGCCTGGCAGTTAAATCAGTTTACAACGCCAGCTACCTATTTATTTTTTTCTTCTTCTGTAGAGAGGAGTGGAGTCGACAGCGTTTTGTTCCCTCGCTCTTATTTAGGTGAATACACCGATAGGTTTGTGTCTCCGTATTCCACTTTTACTTACACAGATGTAAATTCCACTGCAGCAGGAGGGATTATTGACAGCGGATCTGAGACGATCCAAGGCCAGACTCTGACCTATTGATTTTGCCAAGATTGCACAGGACGTATGTAGTTCATTGCAGAATACAGTCTTTGTTTGTTTTGTTTATTGCTCAATATATAACAATGTGGAATAAAGAACGACGCCAAACTGCAGAAATGCCTGAGGATTTCTCTTTAATTGAAATCAGGACTGGGATCAGGACTCCTTGTAAATCAAGAGCAGTCAGCCTTTGAGAAAATTCACTGCTTTTCCAAAGTTTACTTTCAAATGGGATTTAGCTTTAACTCTTCACCTCTCAGAGCAGCTCAGCTAAATAATCTTTAATGATTTCTCTGGAGCCACTATGTGCTGCTCAATAGTTTGAAAATTCATGGGCATAACAGATGCTGGGCAAGAATCTTGTTTGTACTAAGTGTGAACTGTAGTTGAGAAAAAGCAAATCCGTGTAAATATTAGAGATATTTCCAATATTGATCCCAATCAATATTCTTGAAAAGCTGAACACTCTTCTGAATCAGGATTTTGGTGCAGTCCATTAAAAACCCACCAGTTGTCCTTGTAAAATGATGACCTAGATCTACATTTAACTTCAGTTTGATGCTGCTTTGTGTTAACCTTTAACTTGGAGACCTACAGCCGCAGTGCCGTATGAACTCCTACCCACAAATTCCACCAGCGGGTTGCCTCTAGCCTTTCTGAGAGTGTCTCAGCCTCCAGGTAAGTGGGTGCCAACCACTGTGAGCAGAGCAACATCACAGCCCTGATGTCCTAATTAGAGTCCCGTCGTTTCCCACATCGGAGCTCCCTGTGTTATGAAACAGCCAACCAACAGTGTGGTGCTCAGCTGAGGATTTCACAATGCGACTTTCCTTCTCCAGCTGTATTTTTCCAGACTCGCATTTTCAGAGGCTCTCATTTCAATGCGTTTATTGGATTGAGATGTCTCATAATTATTTATAACAAAGGAGCTCATCCTTCCAGCCTATTGTAAATGGGCAGCGCACTGAACGCTAAGTTAGCAGCAGCAGGCTGCAAGGGGAGCGGGCTATTAAGATGAATGCAACAAATCTGAATTCTTCCGTCCCCACCCTTCAGCAACCCATCTGCGTGTGTGGCTGGGAAGGAAAAGAAAGGGCTCCTCTTCTCCAGGATAATAGCAAATGCTACTAGAGAGGGAAGAGGAAAACCCTGTTTATCCCTAGCAGGAAGATAATTGATCTCCAGCCCGCACACAACCGGTCTCAGAGCAGCCGGTAGCAGCACAGCAGAGCCTGGAGCGAACCAGAGCCCAACCAGCCTGTCAAACAAAAGCTTTATGGGGACACCAGGGAGAACAAAAGTAGCACATTTCGTTCCTTCATCATAAATCTTCCCCTTTATTGTGCGGAGATGCTTGGCTATGGAGCGCGCTGCGTTTCGGCGCGGGGGCCACCCCGCAGGCGGTGCGAGAGCCCCCAGGCCCCCGGGGCTGTGCTCGCCTCCCGCCAGCCCCAGCTGGTCCCCGCGTCCTCAGACACCAGCAGCCCTGGGCCCCGGCTCTATCACTCTCTCTTTTATGTCTGCTGAAGGTAATAAAATAACCATTTCTAAATTTAACTAGCATTGCATAATGCAGCTATTTATTATGTAAAGCTGCTGTTTACAATGCCCAGAATATTGATCACTATAAAAAATGCAATGCAGCTAGAGCTCGTATAAATTACTGTTACTGTTTTCCTTTCTTTTTGTTTAAAGGATCAATCAAAGGTCTAATTTGTTCTCATGAATTCACCTCTGCGTGGCATGCAAAGCACCAGGCAGCGCGTTGTTTACTGTCATTCAGGCTTGCATGCAGCACTCAGCTCTGAGCCTGGCAGAGGATCTGTAAAGATGACAATTTGTTCATTATCCGAACCATTGGAAAAGGCAAATAAAGCATACTAACCTGCTTTACTTCAAATCAGGTCATTTTTTTTTTTTTTTTTTCTCTCAGCTATAAAGCAGCAGTGGCAAGCACTTAAAAATTCCAGCTTTATGACTGTATGTCATCATTATCACGTACAGCAGATTATGAATAGGTATTTTCTTACGATAGCACATGAAGCCTGAGAAAATGAAAGATGCTTTCCTATTCTGTAGGCCTTTTGGGGGTAGAAAGAAGGATGGAAAAAGAGAATTAAATATTAACAGAGCAAACAGATCACTAAGCAAAAAACAATTAAATAGCACAGCATCCATTCAACAATAACAGCAAATCATGATGCAACCGCTGAGCGTGGGGTGACATGCTAATCATGGATTAAAGGGGCTGATTTGTGCCTCATGAGTATTCATAGGCAAAACCTGATACGTGGAAACCGAACTGAGGGAAATGTGTTTTGTGGGGAACATGAGGTTATACCAGTGTCTGTGCTAAATGGTGATGGCTTTTCTCAGCTGTGCCTTAGGGAGAGGGGAGATATTTACCTTTTTTTCCCTCTTATTTTCTTTTTCCAAGGAGTTGTTCTCCTCCTCTCTACAGAGCGAGACACAGCGGCCTTCCCACCTACCTGCACGTTCTTGCACTCGCCTGTACAAATGCAGGTGATCATAAAAAACACTCCCATCATTTGATGTCACCCAGGAAATCAAAGGTTAGAATGAACGATGGAGCACACCATCGCGGGCAATATCCCTCTAACGGCATCCAGTAGCCAATGTTTCCAAAGATGAATCACCCCTATAAACAGAGAATGAGGCGGTGTAAATCCAGCCCCGTAGCAGATGTGCTGTCAGCAATTGCACAGGGCTCAGCACGGGCAGGAGGCCATGGGAAGCAAATAGAAAAATTTCCTACCTAGGTGGCAGCTTCTCGTCTGTGCCATTAGAGTTGCCTGGTTTGGCTTCAGTGCAAGATTGCAGTTAGTCACACACCACTACACAACCTTTTTTTCTTTTTTTTTCTTTTTTTCCATTTACCTTCAGCTCAGGATTTATGAAATGAAAAAATGCTAACGGGCCAAATGTTGGCTTCCTGGAGAAATCTCCTCCTTCACAAAGAAGACCCCAAGAAACCAGCTTGTCTATTCTGATAGTGAGAAAAAGTGAGATATATTCTTTCTCTCCAATCACCCCTCAAGGACGAAGAAGGTCATCCCACCCTTGTGGAAAGCCGCAGAGCTCAGCAGCTCTTCTAGGGTCAGCCCTGTGCCCTGCTCCTGGGCCTCACATCATGGCCCTGGACATCTTCTGCTGGTCCCCAGCCACTGCTGAAGCCATCAGGTAGGAGATACAAGGGGAGCAGAGCTGCCCAGACCTCCTTAACTCAGGGTCAAGGACCAACATGTCTTCTCTTCTTTGCCCTTCTCATGTTCTACACTCAGTGTCCACCTTTCCTTAGTCCCTTTCCAGCCCTGCGAAGGAAAATCCTCTCTAGTGGTGTCCTAGCACCGGTTATTTCCATGTAGGTACGAGGCCATGAGCTTTGTGCAAAAGCCTCTCGGTAAACAATCCTTTTTATTTTCCACTAAACAACCACTCCAGAACAAGGAGGAGGCCACCAGTGAGTTCGGTGTCACTGAGGGGCCACTGCTGAGTATCCTGACGTGTCTGCTGTGCATATATCAGAGCAGACTGAGGTAGCAAACTGGTTTCTTTTCCCCATTTTACAATTTGGAAATCCCCTTTTTTTCTCCATCTACATCCTTGTCTCTGACATTAATCAGCAATGCCGTTGTAGGGCTGTTTGTTAATATGGAGATTGGCCTTCTCCATCAGCCTCTGAGCACTTGGCTCCCATTTGGCACGGTGAAAAATCCAGCAGCTAAGGCAGCACGTTTCTGTAATCTTGGTGGAGCTCGTACTTTAAAGTTCAAAGGAGCTTAAACAGCAGGAAAGCCCCTGTGGAAGATCCAGCGTTTTCATGTGCAAGTCAGGTTTTTGGTTGTGTATCAGTTGTTATTTTCAGGAGCTGGTGTTTCGTTTCTGCACAGGAGCAAATGTAAAAAAGCAAGTGAGCAATTTATAATGAAATAATCAATGCTGGTGGTGAATTCACTGGTGCCTGTGCACTTAGCCTTGCCTATGATCAGAAATTTCTCTTGGGGGCAGCATTTCTTACAGAGATGGATGGATTTATTTTCCATCTACAAAATGTTTACCAGCACGTCCAGATCTCCTGCTCCAGCCGTGCTGCTGGGTGAGGGCCAAGAGCTGCCCGGGGCACATCCAGCAGGGGAGAGCATCACAAAGAAGATCGGCAACCCAAAGGCGACCCAAAAGCAGGCCACCATCCCGTTCCTATTAGTTACCGGGGGTAACTAAGGCTGAAGATGAAGTGGATGGAGCACACTTTATTCACTTAACTCTTGCCCACATGGCTCGCTGTAGTGCAGGAGGGGATGCAGGTGAATCTGCTCAGAAAGCTAAAGAAAAACACCGCCACTGCGAGCAGGAGGAGCCGTGGTGGTCAGCCAGGACATGGCCCAGGCCCACACACACTTCTGCCACCCCAGGGATATAGGTGAGAGATGGAGCCCCAGCACGGGCAGGGCTCTGCCTCCTGTGTCACCGAGGGACTCGTCTGAGCGGCGCGGGACATGGATGGGCCTGCGGGCGAGCAGGCTGGGGCCTGCGCCAAGGTGGCGGTGAAATCGCAGCCAAGTCACAGCCTATGTAGGTCAGGCAGCAGGCCGGCCCACCCACGTGCCAGGAGGCTACAGGGCTATAAATGTTTAATTGCTTTCCCCACATCAGTCGCAGCAGGTGAATGAAGCCCTGCGAGGCGGGTGGGAGAAGCAGGCGCAGATCCTCGCCGTGACGCTGTGGAGGACTGAGGGCTCTCAGACCCCGTGGGCTTCTCAGGAGCCAAACCAGATGACAAATACAGCAGAGGGCAGCTGATTAGCTGCAGGACCATTAGCAGTCTGTGAGGATTTAACTCTTCTGTGAGCTAAACACATGAAGAGTAGAGCTGAGGTTGGAAAAAGAGTGGTGACGAGTGGAGGACTGAAGAAATGAAGCCGTATGGTGAGCGAGACTGGAGTAAGAGCAGAAGGGAGACCCTGCAGGGAACAGTCCCAGCAACCTGGATGATTACACAGCACAGAACAAACTGAGGAGCTTTGCATCAACGAAACTTCACAACCCTTGCCAGGCAGAACGTCAGGAGTTCAGTATTTATCAACAAAGCCGTGGGGACAGTTGTACTTAGAGCTAGCCTAACACGAGAGCTCCAAAACAGATGCTTCTGAAAGCAGGCAGAGATAAACCCAGGCCATTTTTGGAAGCTGGCCTCTTCTTTTTTCCCCTTTGGTTAGCTCCAGACTGTCTGGAAACTGAGGCGACTGATTTTCATCTTGCTTATGTGACCGTAAATCAGAAGCACAGTTAGTAAAGGCAAGAAGGTGACGTGGAGGTACCGGGCTGGAATGCCTGAGAACCACCTTTGTTGTTATTATGAAGCCATAACTGCATGTGGGGCTATAAATCAGCCCACCCTGCTGAGCATGGAGTGCAGGTAGCTCCTCCTGCACCCACCAGGACAGGCCACAGCTCTTCCCTTCCCTTCACTGCTGTGGCCAGGCCACTAAAACCCCTCTGCCTTCATCCCTAAAGCCCAGATCTGTGTCTGTGCCTGTGTTTGGCAGTGCTCCTCTGGGCAGACTGTAGGTCCTGCAGACCCCCAGGGTTCTTGTTAGATACAGCAGCTTTTCACAGGGGGAGAAAATACAGAGCAGGAGACTTCCCTGCAGAAATGAAGCTTGGCAAAGCGTTGACAGCTGAACTGGCTGTGGCTGGATACCCACGGCCTTCCCTCGCTGCCCATAGGTATGGGATGATGAGAGCCTTGCTGCAGAGACAGGCAGCCCTGTTGGTGCTGCAGAAGATGCTGCTGGTCACAAAACCATCCACCGCTTCTCACAGGATGCTGCGGCACGGCTCAGACATGTTGTATCTGGGTGTTAACAAGAGGTCATCCTGCAGCCTCCGTGAGTGTTGGTCTTGGCTTCACAGCCACCTCAAGGCCTCCTTTCACCTGCTGCCTGTCACCTCGCCCTTCTCTTCAAATGCCAGGGCACTGCTTCCCCACTGCAATGCTCTGTCTGCTCTTGGGGGAAGGGAGAACGGGTCTTTATTTTTAGGATGACACCGAAGAGCTACAGAAAACATCTTGAAGGGTGCCTCCCCTCCCCCTCAGCCTCCACAAGTAAACATCCTCGCGTAGGTGTGCCTTTTACCATATTAATAGCTACTTCCCTTTCCGTAATCACCGGGTTATTGCTAAAGAAATTGCAGCAACATTCATAGCCAGTGACCCATAAACGCAACACAACACCAAAGGTCGCAGAGTTATCTCGTGCGACGAACTCACTTTTGATGAATTGGTACCATTCCCTGGAATATTCCTACAGTAATTTTAAGAGTCATAACATCTCCCCACGTGCTGCTTCAACTCTCTGACATGCAGCTAAAAATAGCGAGTGCTGCAAAGCCTGGGAGAGCAGCTTCCACTTCAGATCGGAGCTGAAAATCCCAGGTGTTTCAGGCTGTTCGCATCAGCCTTCTGATTTCAGCACACCATGAAGACAAGGTTAAACCAAGACGTTTGGGTATGAATCCAGAGCAGGAAAGGGACAGGTACAAAAACAAGTGCCTGCCTTCATCCCATTCCTATTGAAAGACTTGATATTGAAAGTCTGGCAGCTGGTGGGAGCGCAGAGGCCAACCCAAAATGAGGAGTGGGTATGAGCGGACACAGCTCACGCTCTGGTCACTGCCGCTTGCTGTCTGCCACTGCGTCCCCACGCGGGTGGGGTGCCCGTCTTGGGCCTTGCTCACCCACCATGAAGGGTGTGACACAGCCTCACCAGGGAGACGGGAGGCAAGCGTTCATTTCTGGCAAGCTTGGATGCTCGTGCCATTTTTGTGTGTGTTTCCATAACGTCCCTCAGGCACACATCCAGTTCTCTTGGATGGGGCTGGGATAGCCTCACGCAGCGGGCTGCTGCAGCCCCTTGGGATGCAGGACAAGGAGGAGGCTCTGCTCCGGTTGCATTTTGGAGCATGGACACAAGCTCACGAGTCCCTGGGCTGGCAGGCGGCTCAGGCACACACTGTTCACCACGAGCTGCAGCGAGCAATGAAACGCGTTAGGTAACCCACAGTGTGGGAAGGGTGAACACCCTGCCATTTGCTGGTTATTTATACACCAGCATTGGCTTTCTTTGCCTGCCTATTTCCTTTTTTTTTTTTTTTTTCTCAAAGGGATTGTGAAAATTTAAAAGTCTTTTTGCAATTCTGTTGTCTCTCCCCTCTCCTGGATGCTGCCAAGGGAATTTTCTGCTGTAGCGCCCACAGCTATCACCGTTCCCACCACAACCTCCACGTCACATCGCCATGCCGAGCTGTTGTGATGCAGCATTCCCACCACCGGGATGGGAAGAACTGGGATAAATGGGAGGCCCATGGGAGCAGCAGTGCCAGGCAGCCCAGCCAGAGGGGAGCAGCAGAGGGTTTGGGTTTTTCTCAAGGGTTTATGAGGCAAGGCTGGAGGACAGATGCAAATGTAGTTGGGTTTGGATTGGACCAGCACATCTGCTGCTTGCCATGCACCAAGTTAGGTCTGATCTATGCAGTCATTAAGTCCAGGACAAGCTTGCAAGTGACCCTTTGGGTAATTTTGTCCATGTTCGTGTTGTGTTATGGACCCTAGACAAAAAAAATGTCACGACACAGTCCTCTTCTTCTACCTGTCTGCCCATCCCTAGGCTTCTAACAGGGACTTCTGGGTTATTTTCCTTGCAGAATATCAACATGCAAATACTGCAGAAAAATAAGAGCAAAGTTTAACGCTGCCCCAGTGCGGCTGTTAGACACGGGTTAGGTACTGCTTCTCCTCTGCCACATGAGGCTCCTAGGCAAAACCAATAAAACGTAGGGGAAAAAATCTGCACTTGCACAAAGCCTTTTGTGCCAGCAGCTCTCAGCGTTGCACCCACAACAATGTGTCGGGCCCCGCGATGCTCCTTTGGGGCGGATTAACACCATCACACACTTTTTGGATGACTATTAGAGCCAGTGAAAGTCAAAATTAATTCCAGTGTGTTGTGCTGGGCAATAACCGGACCGATCCATCAGGGTATCTTAGCTGAGGGTCCCAGGGCCCTCCTCCTCCTCCCATGCTGGCATGAGGCAGTGATGCTCAGACGTTCCCCTAACAATTTCCCAAATGAGGAAAAATGCCAGGGTTCAGCTGGGGGCACCGCAGAGGGTGGTTAGCAGGCCGTGAGTCTGAGAAGCTGCAGAAGCTGATAAAAATCCCAGTTTCTGCTTATTTTCCCCTAAGGACCCCTAGAGCAGGATGAGCTGCTCTCTGATGCAACTCCTCCAGCAGGCGCAGCCCCGGAGGAGGAGGAGGACCTGCGTGCTGCCCATGGCACAGGTCACCAGAGGGCATCACTGAGACTCCAGAGCCCAAACCCGCCTTGGGTTAGATCAGAAATCCTACAATTAGGGGCACCCCAGGGCTCCCCGATTCCGTGCATTTCACTGCAAGAACCCGGGGGTTGTGCAGGCCTTGGGGAGCTGAGCTGCAGTGCTGTGCCCCCAAACCCCTCCGCATCCCCAACGGGCCCTCGTCCTTCTGCAGGGCCAGCAGCCCAGGGGCAACTAAAATCTTTTTTTTTTTTTAAAACGAATGAACAACATAAACGCATAAATAAAAGCGGATCTTCACAATGCAAATTAAGGCCATATTGCAGGGGAAATTGAATCCAAAGAATGCAAGCAGCCAAACAAACAAACAAGCGAGCAGCAAAGGAAAACCAATTATTTTGGAGGGAGTCGCAAATGAGCAAACAAAACCACGAATGGCCCCGGCCTCCAGCAGCCCTGCAAGGCCTCTGTCACAGCCCACTGGGAGCAAGGCTGGGGCTTCCTCCTGGGGTCACCCCTGCCTCTCCGTGATGCCTCCGCACCCTGTGCCTCGTTTGTATCCGATTAAAGTGACTGAATTGCGGCACATCAGTTTGTGTGAGGAGCCTGGCGCCATTGTTCATTTTTATTTTGTTTTTTTGGTTAAGCCAAAAAGTTTCAGACACGTCGGCCAACAATGCCCTAAACGCAGGCCCCCGGCTCTTTTCGGCACCTCGTAGCCCAAAAAAAGGGCAACAGGGCCCGAGGCCGCCCGGCTGCCTGAAGACACACGAACCGCCCGCTGATAGATGTACAGCTTATCCCATCCCTTGGCCGACTTTGTTGATTTTAGCCAAAAAATATGCAAGATTTCTGGCTGAGCGTTATTCCATCAGGGGGATCTGGCCTTCTTGTTGTCCCCTCCCGCTTACTGCCTTTGTTTCTCTTTCCCCAGATTAATTACAAACACCGTGCTCCGCCGGGCGGGCTCCCGCTGCATGGCGGCCGTGTGATCTCAGCGCCATGAATTATAGATGCCTGACATATCACACCAACCTATTATGATTTTTTTTTTTTTCCACAAGCAAGCTATGAATTATGAAGCAGACCCATTAAATTTATAATATTCTCTATCTTCGGAGCGGGAACGAAGGCACGGCCGGGTGATGCCTTCATGCGTCCCTCTCACGGGCTCGGGCAGCGCACACAACACCAACACCAACACAGATTTGATGTATTTAGGGAAAATTATTTATTTCAGAGCAGCGACAACCCTGGAGCTCCTTATTTTGGGGATGCTTGAGGATAACTTAGGGTGACCAGGACCCACCAGGGGCATGGCGGGGACGAGGCGAAGGAGGTCAGCACCAGGCGAGCCTCCACGCCTTGTGAGGGGATTTTAGGGATGGGGTGGAGGCAGTGGGGTGGAGGCAGTGGGGTGGAGGCCCAAAGGGCTGGGGGAGGCCCTGGGGGAGGCCGCGGCCCTAGGGCTGAGCCTCCCCCTCACGGCCTCCCCCCCCCCCCTCCCCGCCCCCTCCCCTCACGGAGCCGCCGGCAGCAGCCGGGCGCTGCCCGCGCGCCGCGGTGACGTCACCGTGTTATTGCCTCTCAATGACTGAGCACCCGGGGGGGGGGGGGGGGGCGCGCGCGGCGCCCGGCCAGGCGCAAATGGAAGCGGAGGGAGGCGGAGGGAAGGGGGCGTGGCTTGAGGAGGAGGAGGGGGCGTGGCTTGTGGTGCGGCCCCGCCCTCCCGGCCGCCCGCGGGAGGCGTCGCGAAATGGCGGCCGGGAGCCGCCTGCGCGCGGCCGCCCGGCGGGGAGGGGGCGGCCATTTTCAGAGGGGCCCGGCCCGGCTGAGGGGTGCCGGGGATGCTGCACGCTGAGGGCGGCTCTGGGGGTCCGTACCGCCCGGCGGGGGCTGGAGGCAGGGCAAGGGGAGCGCTGCCGTGTGGGGAAGCCTCTAGGGGCTTGTACGCGGCCCCAGTGGCATCCTGGTGCCTGCCGCCCTGCCATGTTCCCCTGTAGGGCGTGAGGGGCGCACCTCACGCCTCGGCTCCTTGTGCCCTGCTTTCCTTGTCTGGTGCTGATAAAGCATAAAGGAATTCTGCCTGGCAGCCGGCTGTTCAAATTATAAACGTCCTTACACTGCCACAAACCTTCACACTGTGTCTAAAATGCACATTTTTTCTGGGGAGCATCCCTGCCACTGGGCACTTTTTGTATTCCCACACAGCTCCCCCCTCACTGCAGTGCCCTTTCCTCTCACCATGCCCTGTGTGGGCCCTCTCTGCCCCTCTCCATGCGGGACACAGCTGCAAAGGTTGTCTTCATTGCCCATTTTGTTGCCCACACCGTCCCTGGCATACTTCCACCAGTTCACATGCTTCATCACGGCAAACGTGGTGCCTTGTTTTCAGTTCCCTGACCCGCCACGCTCTACCCAGTGCTGGCTCTCATTAAGGATCAAACAGAATCTGTCACCTACTTCTTCCATGCTCAGACAAGCCATTTTAAGCCTTTTCACGTGTTTACAGCCCTGCTTTGCCATGAGGCCGACGATGTGTTGCAGTGGTGAGGCTGTGGGGTGCCACATGCTTTACTCAGCAGCGTTGCGATTTCCCATCTGCATCGTCCTGTGCATCGCCAGCTTGTAGCTAGGTTGGGAGCTCCCTAGGATGGGCAGTTGTGTGTCTCATTTGGGAGAGAGGCACAGAAACGGTGTCCTGGGCCTTTTCCCCCCTGCTCAGCTTGGCCCATAGCAAAGGACAGGGCGAGAAGCAGCCAGTGCCTGTAGCAGTCGGTCGCTATCACTGGGTGGGCTGGGGACATCCCAGAGGGGCTGCTCCGTGCCAGGAGCTGTGGAGTCTGGAGCTGAGGCTTCTCCTACCCAGACCCAAGGGATACAAACCCCATCTTGTCACTCAGACAGCAGGTTTCATGTGAGGCAGGCTTGCACGCAGGGTGCCTGCCATGATGGTGGTGGGAATCACCTGCGCCGAGAGCAATTTCTCCTGTCGGTGGGGTGTAGCAGAGGCAACGCAGTTCAACGGAGGACTATGAGAGATGATGGCACTTAATTTTTAGGCTAGCTCGATGCTATCATTGTGAACAGTAGGTATCCATTCTGAGCATTTGGCCAATATTTATGGGATCAAATAGCTGCTAATAGCAGGGAGGTTTAAATTGTGGGATACTGAAACACTCCAGAAGCAAATGCCCTAGTATTCATTTCAGTGCACACACGGAGTGATTAAAGCCCAGACTGTCATTTACCACCTGAAAGCTGGCTCTCACGGGATAAAGCACGGGGAGAAATATCTGCAGTGTGGCCGAGTCCTCTTGTCCGTGTCCGACAGGGATTTAGGGGCTTTCCTGGAGCATCCCAGGTGCCATGCCTCTGGGAGCTGCTGGAGCCAAACGAGATGGACACCACAAATGTCTCCTGGATATAATCGCTCACAGGTGCAGCAGAAGGAAAGAAAGACTTTTATAAACAATTAGCCATGCAAGCTGCAAAAGTAGCATTTGCGCTAGCTCTCCAGGGCCCTGGTAGTACTCCCTGAGACGTGCTGAGATGGATAGGATTTATAAACTGTGGATGGGTATTTCCTACACTGCAACTCTCTCAGCAGTATTATTCCACAAGGCTCTCTGTGGAAGACATATATGTTCATGAAAACATTTTATAGCCCTGTTGTGCTGGGATTAATATCAGATAAGAAAGTTCAGACTACGTGTACTTTGTTCTTCCCAGCACATTTCTGAGTCCACAAATAGAAAGGAGCCCATGGGAGGATACGACTATTAAGTAACTAATATACTTCCAAGTTGATGCAATTTTGGCATTTCATACACAGTTTTCACAATAATTTACAGACAATGCATTTTTCAGAAGCAGTCAGCAGTTGTGCACCCTTTGAAAAGCAGTGTCTGTATCTACAGGTACGCAGACATGGGTGATACATCTTGGTGTATATAAGCTATAAGGCAGCGTTGGACGTGTTGAATGTCAGTTTGTAAATGCTGCTTAGTAGTGACCATACGGCCACAGTAACAGCATGACTGGGGCACACTCAGAGCTCCTGGAGGTAGCAGAGAACGATGGAGCTGACCAGAACCTCTTTTGGAAGTGCCTGGCAGTTGTATGAAGCTAGCAAGGCAGAGGTGGGTCTCCACTTTGGTGTCTTCAAATAAGGGCTTTCTGAAAGGAACTGACTACCCAACACAACACAATATAGGGAACTCACTGGGCAGCACAGCGCTGTAACTGGAAGGAATTAAGGATATGTGACACGGGAGGTCAGACCAGAAACCCTTCTGCCCCGGTGGCCCCAACCTCCAGGAAGAGATGTTACATCAAGATATCAGCCTCTGTTACAACTGCTGATACTGAACCAGTCCACCCCATTTTTGAAACAACAACGTTTCTGCTTTCCTTTCCTTTTCTTTCCTTTCTGTAAGCGTTTTGCTGCCTTGCAGTGTTGTCCATGCACATAACTTTTTCGTGCGGAGCGAGCTGCAGGTTGGGCTGAGCACAGCAGGGTCTCCTCTCTTCAGAACAATGATGAAATTTTACACACCTTGGGCATTCCTGATCAGCTCCTGCCCTCAGCTCCACTGCTGCAGGACCAAACCAGGACCATTGCCACAGCCAGCGGTGCTTAGGGAGCCTTTCATCTGCCTTGGGGAAGTCGCAGAACTCGAGGCCACGTCCTGCTTTGAGGGACTCAGTGCTTAATACAACCAAAACCACACGAGCTGCCCCTGTGCCGATGGCTGCCCTCTCCCAGGAAGGAGCGCTGCCAGCTGAGCAGTTGCAGGGAAGCTCTTAAAAGGGGAACCGAACACGTTGTGCTGAACATGTTTTGTTTTACATTAGGCTTACAATTTTAGGTCTAATGTTTGGTTTGGAAGCTCAAAGCCATGCTCAAGCCCACAGCTGCCAGCTCTGAAGCAGGCAGTGGTGTAATAGTCATTTAATTCCTCGGCACTGTAATCTGATGGTAGGATGTGCTCCCAAGCTGCTTTTAGGTCTGACTGGGGAATGAAATCAATCACAGAATGCACATTACAAGAAAAGTGCTGTTGGTGTCAATTACCTAAGCTCTGTGAACGTAACTCTTCTAATTTCCTGTTAAATCAGTAATGTTACCAATCTCAGTCTATTATTTTAATTAGGACTGTGACTGCAGTTGCTAGGAGCCGAGCGAGTGCAGACAAATGTGAATGCGTAATTAGTCCCACAAACGAGTGGCAAGCTGAATGTGTCAACATCAGGGATGGTTACAACATGGGGTGCAGCAGGAGGCCAAGTGGCTCGGACCAGATTCTGCTCTCACTGCCAGCCCCGCGCGACGCCACCGAGGTCAGCGTTACCCCAGACGTGAGCTGGGGTGAGCAAGGCTGGGTCTGGCCCCTGATCGTCACGGTTTCCTGGAGCTTCACCGTGGGCTATTTTTGAAGCGCCCGATGTCCCGTCTGGGTGGGATTCTTGGCACTGTAACATCCCCGCCACGCACGGCACCAAACACCGACCGCTGCATCGAGTGCCAGCCGTCCCCTGGGACCGCAGCTCCTGGGGTGGGCATGGAAGTGCTCGGCTTCCTCTTCCTCCCCCGTAGCTGTGAAAGAAACCTCTCAGCTTCTGTCCCATCTGCCTGCCTCCTGCCTCCCAGGAGCAGCCTGGCAGTGAGAAGGGAGGCAGCGCGCAGGCAGCGTTAGCGAGCAGCCTCCCCGACAGAATACGCCGAGGACAGGATCCCCGGCTAAATATAGAGCCGAGCTGGGAGAGAAAACAGCGTGGCGATGTGGCTCCATCGAAATTAAGAATGGAAATCTTCAGCTGCTGCTTGGTTTGTGACCCCGGGCTGCTCGCAGCGAGCACGGTGTGCCCAGAGGTCCGTCCTGCCTGCGGTACACAGCAGCGGCTGGCACAGGAGGCAGAGCGCGGCTTTTATTAGCTCTTGGCCATCGGGCAGCAGTCCACGCTCCGCAAATAAACGGGCGGGCTGGGTGCGTGTCATCCCAGTTCACATGGTACAGAAATAACGCTGGACTGGAACCAGAGTTAACACAGCTGAGGTCTGGGATGCAGCTGATTTTGAGAGGGGGGATGGCAGAGCCTCGTTAGGTGAGGCCTGCCTTCGGAGGCAAACCTGATTTATAGCTCAATCCATTTCTGCTCTCGGATCTCCCTGCTTTAGTAGGTTGTTCTCCCACTTCACTTCACGAGATATTTCCTTTGGAACAAAGAGGCTTGGAAAAAGTCAAGGGTTAACTGAATGTTAGATTCAGTCACCTTTCCAAGACAAAAATATTACAGCAATAGTGTGATGGAAAGCAAATATTCGGCTGTGAAGGTTGCTCACAGGGGACTCAAGCCCTGCACCCTGATGCTGTGGCAAAATGACCACGGCAATGCCATCGGTCTCAGGACCTCAATTAGGGCTGGCTACAGCTTTATGCTCTCACCCGTGGGTCGCTTTGCTGTTTTGTTTTTCATCCTGTCATGATTCTCTGACCTGTGAGCAGAGGCCAGGCGTCGTTACTGGAGGCATTAAAACACCGGCCCAGGCGGGCTGGCAGCGCTCAGCACGCAGCTTCCTCCTTTCAGGAGCCTGTCACCAGCAGGACACGGAGTGACTCAGGAGCCTTCCTGAAGAAAGCAAACACTGCCTGCAAACACGCGCGTGCCTGCTTATCTGCTGGGCCTCCGCGGGAGCTTTGAGCCCAGTCCCTCTGCCCTTGCGTTGCAGGAGCCGGTTTTATGCAGAAAATATTATTTTTTTTAGGTCACCTCCCTGCCTTTCCAGCCTGAGCAGAGCAGGGACAGGCTGGGCAGGCTCCTTCCAGGTGGGCAACTCTTAGCCCGGGATTAAAGCCTGGGCGATGCCATGTGTGTACAAAGTCATCCGTGGCCCTAAGAGCGCGCAGCTAGCTTGTAATGGGCATGTTAATAAGGCTATTAAGGTTTACAAATATTCTGCTCTTCCGTACAGTTTATAATTTAATTAATTGCCAGTTAATTGTCTTATTTTCCCCCTGTGATTGATGTCACCGAGTGGGATTAGGCAGCATCAGATGATAGGGAAAGCGGGAATGAATGCCGCGTCCTACAACAGTGCGAGAGGAGATGTTTTCATGGACAAATCCTTTCCGACATGGATGAGTACCGCAGTGAGATATCACCGGCTATCAGCTCGATACATATTGTAATGGGATCATTAGCGGCGGTACCAGCTGTGTGAGGTTTGTGTTCACAAGCCATGGGTAAGTAACAGGGAAAATATCGGCGCCTTGGAAATGTTTGCCAACTGTAAATCCTCCCCTTTCTACAGAGCCAGCGCTCGGTTTGTGTAACGTGGGCTAATACTGCACGAGGCCCCCGGGACTGCTGCGGCCACCCCTGCTGTCGGTAAGGGCAGGGGAGCCCTGGCTCTTGTGCTGGAGGAAGGGACCTGGCCACTGCCTCAGAGCCACCCGAGCAAGCTGGTGGCATCGCTGCTCCTGGTGCCAGCAGCCCAAGGGGTCGCTGAGTTCCAGGTTGGCTTTTAACCCACCCTCTGTGGGGTATAAATCTGAAGGGGCTGCAGAAATACTTCAGGCGTTTTGCTTTCTCTGAGCCCTTCTGGGTGACCAGAGGCAGCCCGCTCTGGCGTGCCCTCAGCTCCCAAAGCCCGCAGTGGTGCCAAGCAAGGGGACCCGGGGTAAATGAAAACCCAGACCTAAGTGACTTTTGACCAGACTTTGATGTCATTTCAGCAGAATCAACCTGGAACAATTACAGAGGCTTTGGCATGAGTGAGCTCAGATTGTGAAAGCAGGCTGAAGAGAAAATAACCCGTGTGTGCCTGCCCGGGTGGGCGTGCAGTGAGTTAGAGCCCCTGCATAAATCAGCACACGCGAAGTAGGTTATTTCTGAGGCTGTAATCAGAACAAGGAGTCAGCCAAACCACATCTGTCTCTTTTAATTCATTCCTTCCATTTTGGGGACTTCGCCTTCAGGAACAGCTATCAGGGATTACATAAAAGAGATTAGCTAACATTTCTGCATAAATCAAGGCCGGCGCAAGATGTTTCCTACAGGCGTTGCGAAACCCATGCTGGGCGGAGGACACGGACACGGGCACACGCCCCACCGAGCACAGCAATGCTGCCCTGGCCCAGCAGCAGCTCAGGGGCCACGGACAAAACCTTCGTGCTTCTCCAGCCAGCCTTGAAGAAAGCAGATCCAACGTGTGCATGGAGGGGAACGGCGGGCCTTGGGTCTGCGTGGTGTTTTTTTTTTTGTTTTTTTTTTGTTTTTTTTTTTTTTCCAGCAGATCTTCCAGCCAAGATACATGAGAGAAACAATGAAAGGAAGAGAGGGGCAGGGGAGCCTTACTGTAAACCAGATTTCCATGTGTGAATGCAAATCAATCTTGCTGTTAAAGAAAGAGCCGAGCCAGAACGTGTTACATCTCCGCTTTTAGCACAGTCGCTAGCAGAATGTCTTGATGTGAACGCTGTTGTGTGACTCAACAAATCTTCGTGTTTGTTTCTTTTTTTTTTTTTTTTTTCCATTTCAAGGCAGTTTCATAATTTTCCTCTGCTTTTTGCTCTGTTACCCTGAATGGTGAGGCTGTCGTAGGGTCAGGGTGTTGGAATTTTCCTTTCAGTGTTGTCTCACTGCTCATCCCCTATTTTTCCTTCCCTTTTTGCTACAGGTCAGAGCAGATCTATGCTGAGATACAGGGGAAGGCTCAGCCCTTCTCTCCCATTTGATCAGCCCTAAGTTGTTCCAGTCCCCTGACTGCAGAGCATCTGTCCCTGCCCTGTCCTTCCACCCATCATCTGCATCCGAGCTTCCCTGCAGAGCCTTCGAGCCAAAAATACCAAAAGAAGTCTCAAGTTTTTCATTCCTTCAATTTTGAGGAACTGAATTCGAGACCACGCAGCTGAGTTTCAACACTGCCAAATACCAGTAGCTCCCATTAGCTGCTGAGTACTCATCACTTATCAAAGGCAGGCCCAGAGTATCTCTTACTGGTATTTATTACTCGGAGTTGTGCTTGAAACCTTAGCAAGACACAGGAAGAACTGGAAAGAGGAAGATTCACACTCCTTTCTTTCCAGGTGGGGAACTGAACTGCAGTGCAATTTAAGGTCTGATGTTAAAAAAAAAAAAAAAAAAAAAAAAAAAAAGCACAAAGATGCCCATCTCCTGTTGAAATACATGCCCAGGAATATATCTAGAAATAAAGCTGGTTCTCTCTCTCCATCCTTTGATCTCGAGCATCTTTCAAAATCTGGCCTCCAAGTGCTATACCCAGGGATGCATGAAATCGAGCATTAAACCTTTATCTCCTCCACGTGTGCTTCTCTGCACTGCGATTCACAACACAGATCTGTTCCTCGCCCAGTCCTGGCTCAGTGATCAACACGACTAATCCCAGAAATAAGGGTACTGGCCAGGCATCACGGGGCAGGGGGAAGATGTGGCCCCCAGACATATGCCTCCCCAAATTGCCCCATGGTGAGCGATGTCCCTGCACAGACACAGACACAGACACCCTCCGCTGCTCCTCCCATCCAGGCTGCAGCTGGCCTTGGATTCTCCCCTGATGTGTGAAGAATGTAAAAATGTGCCCCTAATCCTTGACCTGTGTTGAGGACCACGGAGCCAGTCATTTCTGAAACAGCACCCAGAGAAAATCCCAGACCTTTTCGTGCCAGCGGTGTAGCAGGGAGGAGAGTGCCTGGAGAGACCCAACTACCCATACAGTGAAGGGAAATCTGAAGTTTCCCCTTCGCTTTCTCGTGCATAACAGCATCTGTATGCCTCATTTCCATCTTCACAGCTCCGGCAATTTACATAATGAACATTTGCAAAGCCTGAGAGCTGGGTTCACTTTGTATCACATTTACTGTAGATGACCTTCAACATATCATCAGAAAAGTTTCCCAGGCAATTTTCCCAAAGGGTATGAATGTGAAGCATAAGACCATCAGGAGGGAAGAAAAGGGAATAAGATCAGATTTCTGAGATACCCATTATTCTAAGATATATTTTCTCTTCTACAGCAGGAAAAAAATACTGGAGTTTAAAAAAAAAGGAGTTCTGGCCTTGCTTCTTTAAAACCAGTGTTGGTATAAGGCCCATCAATAAAGTAATTTAATTAGATCTGCAGAAAGAATATTTCCATAACAGAATGCATATGAAGAAATGTTAAATTGAGGAAAAAAACATAACCAGAGAGACAATTTTATTTTTATTCCTTCATAAACAATGGCTGTAAAACGAGTTTACTCATTTTGACCGCCTGATCAGAAAAAAAATCTGATGGCAAATAACGGGGCAGCCAAGGCAGAGATTGAAGACCTGAGACAAATCCTGACCTCAGGGGTCAGAGCAGGGCATCAGGGTAAGAACGAGCATCTGGGGGCAATTGTGCCTCCTGCGAAGGTGTCAGGTGTAGCCCTGATTTCTCCTAATAGGGCTGCAGTAAGCACAAGGTGATAAAGCAGGAAGGGAGGCCATAGACCATTTTTGCCTCCGATGCCCATCCTCAGAGCAACATCTTCCTCAGCCCCCTTGCAACCTGGGGATAACCCCTCACCTGACGGCTGCCTGTGAGTTTTGTTTTCTTTTCCTGTTTGGGCTGTCAAGCTAGTTATCGGTCACTGAAGCAACAGAGAGTGCTCTGAAAGGAGAGATGTGTTTTGCAACTTTCTTTGTATAGGAAATTAGTATAAAGCTGAATACAGAGATGTCCTGGTGATGAAGGAAAGGTCTCATGTCGGCAGTCCTGAGGCTCCTCAGATAAAATGGATGTTATACACTGCCACGATAGGCCTGCTGGAAATGTCTGAAGTAGCTAAGTCTGGTGCTGTTCCCATTGCTCTAGTCCGAGCTTATAAGGACTATTGCCCTACACAATAAGCACAAGCTGTTAGGAAGAATTTTGGACTCCTTTGTTTTAAGATAGTGCCCTGTGTGCCCTCCTTTCTGGGCAAATTTGGGCATTTACCTGCTGTAAACATGTGGCTGGTGTTAGCTTGCATTTTCTGACCTCAGATATGTTGCAAGAAGTCTCTCAGTGTATTCTGTGTGGCTCCATATTACCAGAATGGGGGCAGTGTCGTGGCACTGCCATGGGGTGATCTTTACCACCTTGCTTCTTTCAGTGCCTTTGGTCCAACGTTATCCTGGGCCAGATGCAGGTTCTCTGCAGCTCCCCTGTGCACTGTCATAAAATGGCCCCAACCTGCTGTGTAGGGTTGCTGGGCCTTCCTCTCAGATTGGCAGCTTCTAGTCTGCAATCCCTGAGCAGAGGCCATCAGAGAAGCATCACACTGAATCCACGGAGAAAGGGAGAAAGTAGCAGCGTGTGCAGCTGGAGAAGCTGGTCCTTAGACTTCAGAATGCATCCTCCTTTTATCCTTTTTTTTTTTAAATACTACCATATAGTGTTTAATAATTCAATATACACATAATCCAAAATAAACACACTAATTAACCTTTGTTTTGAGAAATCTAATTAGTTAATGCATAGTCTCTGTTCAGATTCCAAACAGTTTGGAGTGGGAAAGGTGCCACGGGGAAAGCGTGACAAAATATGTTTAATGCTGAGCACCTTCAATTATTTAAGCAGAAACGTGGGCTGGACCAATTTAAAAAAAAAAAAAAAGTTGTAATGCAGGCATGTACACGCTGAAATAACTGCATGCAGTGCTCCTAAACTCTAATCCTGCAGCAGAATGGTAAAACATGTCCACATGTAAAGCAGCTGTACTGAGACGGGGGTCTGGTGGCTTGGGAGCAGCTCTGCTGTTTGCCAGAAATCCCCAAACCTTCCTGCTGGAGCTCAGGAGGCGAGAGAGGGGAGGAGGGAACTAAAACTGGTGCTGGCAGAGGCTGCCCACCCTGGCTGGGTAAAGCTGGATGTTGAGTCCCTGTCCGCATCCCAAGGAGATGATGAATTCCCTGAAAGGTCAGATGCTGTGCTCTGACTCACTTGTACTGGTCTTCTACAGCCCAAATGCCTTCAAAATATATTACTGTGTGATAATAATTTTCCCCAAATGCTGGAGTTTTAATATTCTTCCCCAGCTGAACTGTAAATAAAATTATTTCCTAAGAGCACTTATTTGAGCTTGATTATTAAACACATTGCCAAAATCTGGTCGGTTAATATACTGGCTGCTACTTGAGCTGAAGTATCTAGAAGACAAAGAACGAAGTAAACGAAAAGGAAATCAACATTTTGCTAAATTGCATGTTTTTAAAAATCCTATAATTGAGGCTGCTACTTCATTTCCATTTGTAAAACAGATTGAGTTCCCCTTCCATCTACTAATGGATTTGGTTTATCTCTGATACTAATTGCAGCATTTGCATGGCTTGCACAGGCTGCTTGTGACAGGACGTTGAGTAAGAAAAGTCAAAGTGCTGCTGCTGCACTCTGGGGTGTCATTTAGGAGCGATACTTGGCACCGAGCTCTGCTGAACTTCAAGCCCTTGTTCTTCTTCCCGTGGCTCCAAAGTCTGGGTCAATCAACCAAGATAAACTTGTTAAGTCGCTGTCAGGATTATGCGCCTCAGGTCTCACTCGAGAAGCAGTGGGAAGGTTCAGGTGATAATAAGGCAATACCAGACAGTCTGGATGTTTAATTAAACTTGTCCGTGCCCGCTTTGACCTGGTGATTGGGCTGGAAATGTCACCAGAACAAAGGTTGCTCATGAGGTTTGCACGTGTGCCTCTGCTCGGCAGGGCTCGTTGCGGAGGAGGGGTTTTGCACCATTTCTCATCATTCTTTCACATTGCTGTCGGGAAGGGAATTGTGTCCTGAAGTTCTGGGGGGAGAGAAAACCCACTTTTTCTGAGATGAGCAAGCCTTTTCTTACAACCTGCTACAGCAGCTCAGTTTACATACATCTGAATTAAGCACCATGTGTGATTCTGGGCCTCAGGTCTGGTGATAAGCAGTGAAAACACACTGCCCGCAGCCCAGTCAGTGTTCAGCTCCAGAGCTCAGGTACAAACTGTTTTATTGCTGAGGTGGGCAGGGCAAGCAGCTTCCCAGAGCCTGTCCCCAGGAACGTGAGCTGTATCAGCACCCGCAGCAGCAAGCGAACAGAGGACTCACAGTTTGGCTCCCATTGTTCTGTTCTAAGTTTACAAACAGAAGCTTTATTATTATTTTTAAGGCGCTCGTGAAAGCAATCCGTCAGATTCCCAGGGAGTTCAGCATGGCAAAGAAAGCCCCAGCTACAGGGTTGCCTTTGTGGAGCAGGTCCGTGGGCTCGCTGCCATTCGCACAGCAGGGGAGCGGTGTAATAATGACACCAACATCTACCAGATGTCTTCTGCAGGATTTTGTTTCAAGATGCATCACTGCTAGTTCGCAAGGACGTGTGTGGGGGTTTCTACCCTAATATACATGATTTGTTTAAAAAGTTTGCAGGTGTTAGGATTTTTTATTGAAGTCAGAGCTGAGAAATTATATACAGTCGGTGAGGTAATGCTTTCTCCTCTCAGACCGGAGCAGGGAGTACGCGCAGTCTGTATTAAATAAAGGGCAGCTGTGTTGCCAGCACAGTTTTATACATCTGAAAACTAATCCCAGCCACACCAAGCCAGCCATCCTTTCCTGCAAATCCTTGGTGAGAGCAAGAAAATCCACCGATTGCTTGCTGCTCTCCTCCGGGAGCTTGCATGGCAGGCTCTTCCCATGGCTGGCGGTGGTGGCAGACCCCTTGCTGCACCCCTCTTTGGGCTGGCCCCACATCTGGCCAGCTGCAAGGAACCCCAAGCCCCCGGCTCTTCCCTGCAGCTGTTAGGGTGCAGCTGGGGGGCTTGGGGTTTGGGGAGCAGGACAGCTGCTTCCTCTGTCATCACTTCATGCACGGGTTTTGTTTCTTTTCCTCTTTCTCTGGGCTCAGTTCAGCTGCTTGCTGAAGCCCCAAAGAAGCCTGCAGAGATTTGAGATTTTTTATTATGATGATGATTTTTATATAGGTAGGTTGTAATGTCAGGATGTGAGGTTGAAAGGGCAGGTCTGAGTCAACTCTCTGCTGAATTCAGAGTATTTCCTTTCTGTGTGGATGAGATCCAAGAACTTATCTCGGTTCAATAAGCCCCACTTATTTCTGATGCTCGCTTGCCTAGACTTTGAATCCGTTGCATCTGCAGAAGGGAGCTGGTCGTCTGGGTTCAGCACTGCTCTTCTGAAGAGGCTGGGACATGCACAGTCAGCAAGGGAAATGTTTTGGGGTGGCAGCTGAAGTGGGACATTTTATTTATCACAGAATCACAGAATCACAGAATTTTCTAGGTTGGAAGAGACCTCAAGGTCATCGAGTCCAACCTCTGACCTAACGCTAACAGCCCTCCACTAAATAAATGTGTTCTATGTATATAAATACTATATGTATTGTGTGCTGTGTGTGTATGCGTGTACACACAGCTACAGAGGACAAAGGTGTTGCATTTTGGGGCCCCTCTGCCCAAGCCTGCTGCACCCCACGGTGCTGCTCCCACTGTCCTCAGTGTCCCCGGGCCCAGGCTGAACAAGTCCCGTGGGGTCTCTCAGCCACCTGAAGTAAATTTCCTCTTATTTCCCTCCAGGCTGTCTTTTCCCCTATTGCTGAATTTCACTCAGCATAATGATTTTGAGAGCACCATTTTCAATTTCCTCCACGGAGCTGAAATTAATACGAACTTTATGCCACCATGTAGCCGAGCAGGGCTTTAAGCATCCACCAACAGTGTGCATATTTCAAAATAATGTAATGGCTCCGAAGTCCCAGTACTGCTTAAAACCACTGCCGTAGCCCATGGTAAACACCGGCGGTGCCTGTCTGAACTGCAGCACCAGGAATAACAACCATCATGTCCCTCAGGGAGCAGCGCTTTGTTACTATGAGGGGCACAAGGCCGGAGGGCACCCAGGTGCCCCTCCAAGCTGGAAGTGTCCTGTGAGCATGGGGTCTGGCAGACCCATGGCTTTGTGTGTGAGGAAGCTCCTTGTGACTCCGAATGGAGTGAGGCTTTGTGAGCTCTCCTCACATGGAGGCCCAAGCTGAAGAAGCCGCCTGAGGTAGGCCACAGGCTGCACTGCTCCCCATGCTGGAGTTGCTGGTGGGACAGGGCTTCTGCTCCCCTTGGAGACTTGTTCTCCATCAGACCTCATGGCAAGGAGCTTCTCCTGCCAGGAAGGCCTTCCTCGCTCTCAGAGCTTTCCTCTTTTTTCCCCCTATCTATGTAGGGCAGCTCCTCTCTCCTCATGGGGCAGGTTTCCTCAGTCCCCAGTCCTCATGGGCGAATTTTTGAGGTCAGGGATTTCAGCTGGGTTAAGACCTGGGTTTGTGCCCTTCTGCTCATCCCTCACTCCTTACAAGGGAGACCACCACATTTTGTTGTCTTCAGAGAGGTGGGAGGAACAGAGGAAAACACAAACCAAAACGCTCTGATTGCCAAGTGTGTGTTTTCACCGAGCCCATTCACTGCCTTGGGCTTGCGATTTTGACTGTGTTTACAGAGGAGCAGAGGGATTATAAGAAACTGTGCGTGTGAAAGTACACAATGCATTAATTACGGCGAGCGCTTTGTGATACGGTCTAACAGAGCTAATGGAGCACAAGGAAGTGGTAGAAAACGTCAATGAGATCTGTCAGG
The DNA here is from genome assembly GCF_009819795.1 of Aythya fuligula. NCBI lineage: Eukaryota > Metazoa > Chordata > Aves > Anseriformes > Anatidae > Aythya > Aythya fuligula. Next base: position 19,573,052 of record NC_045567.1, read on the forward strand.
GTGTTTGTCCTGCAGGCTGATGTGGCTGACCTCACCTCCCAGTGCAGCGAGGTGCCAGGCGGTGCCTGGGGCCAGCAGGAGGATGGAGAGGAGGCACGGGGTGTACTGAGATGTGGGCAAGGTGGAGAAACACCGGGGTCCTTGTGGCTACACTCTGCAGTAGGATCTGGGCTGTGTGGGTGCCGAGAGAATGACTTGAGGCCGAGGTCAGCTTGCTGTCTTGGTTCATAAAAGATCTTGCTGCGTCCCACGGTTGTTCTGGCTTCTCATTCATGCTGGAGCTGATGGAGAGCTGTGCTTAACCAGCATTACAGCGCTGGCAGGGGCTGCTTGTTGGAGCAGGAAACCGCTCCCTTTATCCTTGCTTGCTCTCCGGGAGTGAAATATGCACAGTGCCCCTGTCAGCAGTAAGAGCCGCGTATGGGGGGAAAGAAGAAATATTAACAAGCAGGCACATATGTTTACCTTTAACTTCTCACTTTGTGTGGACTTGGGAAACCAGGGGAGAGAGGAGGTAAGGGACAGAGGTCTGCAGTGCAGGAGAAAAAGCTCTCCGAAAGCCTGTGGAGGTTGTCAGATTGAATCTGCGTTTCCCCTGATATTGCTGTGGCTTTTCTTTGGCCCAGCATTATTTTTATTGTTATTTAAACCCGCCATTCCATTAAAAAAGAGAAAGGTAATTGCTTTTTCTTTCTTCTGCCTGAGCTTCTCAATATGATTAAGATATGGAAAACAAATGACTGGACATAAGGATGATGTAATGGGCAGAGACAAGCCAAAGTCACTGTGGCCCAGTTTAAAAACATGGCACTCCTCCAGGATCTATTTGTTTCTTCTAATACGGTGATTTGTTTTTATATATTGCTCTCTATAATTATCATCACACTGTCTATTCACTGGCTCTACGTTCAGTGTAATATAAATCTGGAATTAGTCTATTGAAGACAATGTCGGATACATTTGCTTTAACAGCTAAACTAGGTCTTAGTCTCATTTATTCTACTGTAGCTCCAAAACAACTCCACCAAAGCAAATACAGCTCCTCTCTCAATGAGGTTTTTCACAAAGCCCTTGTTCTGTTCCTGGGCTACACCTTCCACCATGGTGCTAAGCTGGTGTTGCAGCTGGGGATGGCCATGGTGCTGGGGCACAGCCGGGAAAAGCAACACAAGGCATGGGGCAAGACTGGCCAACAGCCATGAGCTGGGAGCCCAATGCCAGAAATGGGGTGGTCGTATGGAATCATGGAACCATTAAGGTTGGAAAAGACCCCCAAGATCATCAGTCCCACCATACGTGTTCATCCCAGAGCTAAGCGGCCTGTTCTGGGATCTCAACTGTTATCTGGGGGATTAGGTGTTGAGTTTGGGGTCAATGATGAGGTGGAGAGGCTCGGAGAGAAGGGCTAAGCCTGGGGAGAGCCACAGCAACTGAGGGAGAGCTGCACGAGGAGATTAAGGGGGCCGCGAGCATGGAAGGCGGCGCTGAGGGCTGGGGAAGCAGCGGGCCAGCAGCCAAGCTGAGGTTGAGAAAACCTCTGCAGGATGGAAAGCAGCCACGGCAGCTGGAAGCCATCGGAGCCGCGAGGGCCGTGGTGCGAGGTCGGCGGCAAGGAGCGGGCTCGGCCTCCGCAGGGAGGCTCTGGGGCAGGCAGAGGCGATGCGGGCTGCTGCGCTCCGCTCGATGGCCACGGTGTGACCCACCGTGGGAGTCATTTCCACCCAACATGGGGAACGTAACTTTTCAGCCTCTTCCAGTTTTCATTTCTGGCAATCCGGGGAAATTCTGATGTAGCTCAGGGTAAACTTCAGCTTTTCTTTTTCCTTTCTCACAGGGAGGTTCTGCACACCTCTGGGTGCCCAAAACATGCTTCAGACTTTTCTGTGTCTTCCATAGACTTTTCCTTCAGTAGCTGTGCAATAATTGCATTTTACAGCTCTATGCTGCTACTTGATAAAACAGCTGGAAAGAAGCTCTTCGGATTTTCGAATGCCGTAGTTGGCCTCTAATGCTAGTTTTCAGTGGTGGTTTAACAAGTTCTTAGAAAACTGTTCAACTTCCTGCTTAGTACTAAGAAGGTAAGCAGCAGATATAACTTACTAGTAACCAGCCAAAACCAAAAAGCTTAGGGATTTTTTTTTAAGATGTAAATGGGGGTTTATTCTTTTTTTTTTTTTTTTTTTTTTTGAGATGCCACATGGATCACCTCTACCCCCAGAAGAAAGAGAAATGTTCAGCATTCCTTTCTACCAGACTTAGACGGGGGGATGTAGAGTTTTGTCTGAAAAGTCGAAATGTAAAGATTTTTGGGGAAAAAAAAAAAAAAAAAGCTTTCAATTTGAAGTTCATAGATTTGATTTGAAAATTTACCCAAGGGGATCTCTGGAGGGCTTTGCTGGCCTGTCCTTTTATCCCTTGCTACCCTGTGATGTCCTCCCAAAGAGGAACAAAATGTTCCAGTCACCAAACCACTTTGGGGATGAGGTAGGGCCTGGGAGCTGGTTTTGTTAGACAAAAACACTAAGTTTCCATAGGAAAGCAAGCCTGTCTCATAAGATTTTTAGCTGGAAGAAAAAAAAAAAAAAAAACACAACACATTTTGTCAGAAAACATTGTTCCCACTGGCTGAGTGCATCACTGCAGAACACGGAGAGCCTCCGTGCCCCCTCTGCGAGTGCCCCAAACCAGCAATCTCCTGCTGGCTGCTCCCCATTAACATTCACGCCGCAGCCTTTCTCCCCGCTCCTGTTCTCAGATGACATTTAAACCTGCCAGCAGTTACAACTGGTGTCATGTAGTCTTTGTAACCAATGCAAAAATTGCTCTCTTGCTTCATTATGGCCTCTAAAAACAGAAAAAAAAATGAGGGAAAGAGGATGGCTAAGCATGGACGTAAATATTCTGAAATGCCTGCGTGCTGTTTTCCCTGCTACTGGTCTGAAATCTTCTCCACTGCTCCTTCCCTGGACGTGCCTGCTGAGAAGTTGCGCTGCATCCCTAGACCAGCTGAAGGATCTCCTCTGAAATCAGTGGGGTTTGGGCAACACCTCTGCAGTCAAATTAGGAGTAGTGTAATTTAATACAGAGCAGATAAAATGCACCAAAACAGCGCTTTGTGGTGGCTGAGGGGTGATGGAGCAGCGATGCCTGGCATGCCACGAGGCCCACCAGCTCTCGAGCAAGTACCTTGTGGTTCTCCAGTGCATCCAGATGCTTTAATTGGCACAGCAACAGCTCCCCTGCACGGGAGGGGTTTTCTTCACTGTAAGTCCTGAGAGCATCACAGCCACCCTGCAGAGGTGGCCCCGGAGGGACACGAGCCAAAGTGCTGGCAGAGCCCCCACAGCCGCTGGTAGTGCCCGGGGCCACGTGCTTTGCTCCGCTTTCCCACTGACCCCTCCTGATTTCCCAGATTTGTAGGTCATTAAAATCAGGGAAAACATCAGGGTTAGGCAACTTTTGATCCTTGGACTTTGGACAAAGTGTGATTCGTGAATCCGAATGCTTTCACTGCGCGGGGAGGCTCAGGTTGTGCTGCTCAGCACCATGGGGGCTGAGCCCTGAACGGGCAGCAGCGAGGCTCCAGGAGCTGGGTGCCCGCTCAGTGATCCCATCAGCTGGGGAAGGGGCACTGAGGGTCCAGCAGGATGCACCACTGCTGCAAACAGCAGGGAGCAAGCTTGATTTTCTTGCATCCCATTTGGCTCTGAGGAGAGGCAGCCTCCGCTTTAAGCCCTGCTCGAGATTTCTTCCATTTGTAGCTCTGGGATCTGTTTGGGGTAAATGTTCTTTAGGCAGAACAGCTGACATGTAACGGGACTTTGACCATTCTGCATGCAACCGTTTGAGTTGCTCTTGTTTGGTATGGGCCCAAAATGTGACCGCTGGTAAAACAGCAACGTGTCTTGTTCCTACAGCGTGGAAGGGGAGCTGGACGGTCCGCCCGCCTGTTTCCATTTACCCACGGTTAACGTAGCCAAGCCTATAGTCATCTGTTTTTGTAACGCTCACAAACAAAAACTTTGTGTTGATGTTTTGGTACCAAGCTCAAATATGGGAACAATTTTATTCTCAGTGCCAGCATTTCTGATGTGAGAACTGAAAGGCGTCCAGAAACGCTGCCTTTTCACTGAATATTCTTCGGTCCCAAGATATAGCATTTTTAAAGCATTACAGAAGCAAAAACAATTCCAGTGCCTTGAAAGCTTTTTCTACTGACTCTGCTTCACGGAAACACTGACTCAGGGCCAAATGGCTGATTGTATTGTGTGATGTAACAAGGAGTTAGAAAGCTTAGCGGAGAATTAGAATAATGCGTTGTGTGCCTGTGTGAAGTGGAGGGGAGGCACAGCGTTTATTAGATTTTTATTTTTTTCAGCTATACATTATTTGCTTGCAGAACTCTCGCAGGCCTCGTTGGAACAGATGGGGATTTGGCGTGTGACAAGGTTTTGGCTGCCGAACTAAACCAAAGGTTGGGATCTTCTCAGCTCCACGAAGGGCTGGAACGTCGGTGGCCTTGCTGGGGCGTGGAGGGAGCGAGCACTGCTGCTGGTAGGAAGGAGAGGATGAGCAGCATAACGCCTCGGGCAGGGGAAGGAAGCATCTGGCCTGGCCTCTGTCGTCACACCAAGCTAAATGTTGGGGTGGATGTTGGGGTTTTGGGGCTGAAGTGGCTGGTGGCAAGGTGCAGGGCAGATTGCTTTTTGCTTGCTCTCCTGGTCCTGCCCGTGAGGAAAGCCATTAACTGCAAGCGTGAACTCTGAGATGAGTAAAAATCAAAGATGACCCAAGTGCCTGGAGGCATAAAAACAGCTACTGAATTGTTCAGCTTGTTTAATGAAATGGAGCAGCGCGCAGACACAGTTCACATACAGATGTATGGATGTGAATACAACACCAGCGGCTCTCAAACATTGCACAGAGCTGGCTGCAGATCCCCAAATGGGGAAGCCTGGCTGCCGTCAGCTGTTCAGAAGAGATTTGGGATAAAAAAATCCCATCAGAAACCTGCCCTTGCTGTAGTGCAGCACCGGCAGAATGGAAAGGAGCGCTGGGCATGCTGTGTAGCCCGTGGGTCTGGTGCATGTCGGCAAGGTGCCTGGCCCGCCAGCTCCTGGGGTCTGCCTGCAGTGCTGCTGGCCTGATCGAGCCTCCTGGTGCTATCTCGGGCTCACCGCCTGCTTTCTGCATCAGAGAGGGGTGTGTGAGCCTCCTGGCACCATCCCAGGCTGCCTGACCTTTGCTGTGCTCGGCACTAATTGTTGTCTTGCCCTGAGTCACAACTTCCCGTAACATCGGAGGGAAAATCCCTGTCCCCTGCTATACCTGCAGGATGGGCAGGGCTATGAGCCAGGTCTGCTGCAGTTTGCTCCTGCTTCCTAAATCCGCGTATCCATACATATACCAGCCTTGGGAGACCTCCTCTTGCTGTCCCATCGTGGCTCTTCCCAGCTCCAGTGGCTCCCAGGACAAGACGAAATGCCAGCACTGAACTATATTTGATGCTTGTGGCTGTAGCACCAGGTTTGGATGCTGGTGCAGGTCGCTAGGTCCTTAATTTCCCCTTTAATTGATTTTCTAGTGCATTTGATGAATAAAAAGGCGCTCACTAGCAAGCTGAAATACCGTTTGCAATCTTGGGCTTGGAACAGGGCCTTAATGTTGCCATTATTTGTGTTTACAGCAGTCCTGTGGAGCTCAGGGAGGTGGAGTACGTGCAAATGTTAAAATTGTCGGGGCCCAGAGGCGTGCAGCAGCGCCAGCCCAGGCTGTGTTCAGAGAAACAACCCGAGTGTGTGCCTGGCTGTAAGCATGAATGATCCCATTGACTTCACATTGGCTACGGATGCGACCGGAGCTGAATGTGCGTTGTGTTTGTGGGGAAAGATGATCCAGAAGGAGCTGGCTGCTCAGGAGGGCGGCGGGGGCTGGAATTGGTGTGGGTCTGCAGGAGAGGGAAGGCAGGAGGGCTGTCCTGGTGGTGGGAGCTGCCAGCGCTTCCTGGGCTCCTGCTTCGTGCAGGTGCTGCAATCCCCAGCAGCATCCTGCCCTGGCTGGTCGAGCAATTTGAGCCTCTTGGTTTACAAGTACCACTTTTGTGCGAGCAGAGCGATGCGATTACAGGTTTGCATCAATTTGTGTAAAGTTGGCAGCATCCTCAGTGAATATTTTTGTCCCTCTGGCTTCTAAATGGCATCGCTGTTAGCAGCAATGCATCACCATTAGCAGCAGGACTTAGAGGACGCGTGAGCAAAGCGTGATATTGCTTCAACCTCTGGAAGTTCGGTGTGATAATTAATCAGGCACAGGTTCATCACTTGGATTTTGGTTACACTTCTTCAGCGAGCTGTCCCCTCCGGGGCTGGGACAGCCGCAAGCTCTGGCTCTGTGCTGCAGAACCAGGTAGGGAGAGGTTGGTGCCAGCCCAGAGACACCAAACATCCAGCCCAAAGCTGCAGACCCTCAGCCCTCCCTTGTCCAGACCTTGCTGATTTCTGGGTTTTGTCCCTGTGAGGGAAGCTGTGCTGGCTGTGGTGCTCCCTCCACTGCTGTGCTCATGTGTTGGGAAGGGCCGGAGCTGGCAGCAGGGCAGGGCAGCAGCAGAACGCATTTGTCTTGCTGTCCGGCGAGCCACGTAACAAATAGCAATGCCAAGTGTAATCCTGCCTCGGTTAAAACTGTTGCTTTGGTTTGTCATCGTTCATTGTTCGGAATACAGCTGCTTAATGACAGGATGTGGGAAATGAAGTTTATGTCCTCGTAGGCTTTAAAATAAAAATTCCTGAACAATGGAGGGGAAGGACATGCACAGAGCCTGCCTGCACGCTGAGCCGCAGCTCCAGAGACAGAACTTTTGCTCTTGGCTTTAAAAATAACCTGCAGTGTAAACCTGGGCAGCATCCACGCCTCGGCTCTGCTTACAGTACACGGCCGCTGCAGCTGCCTCTGCCCCACACCCGTGTTTGATAGGAAGAAATGGAAAATAAAAGACAAATGCCACGGACCTGCATGGGGACGCTGCTGCTTTGTAAGCGCCCCTTGATCAATTCGGCTAGCAAATGATCAGGAGGGGAAGGGAAGGAATTGGCCATAAAGACTGGGAGCAAGTGGGACACGGGCAGAGGAGACTTTAAGCAGGTAACAGGAGGCAGCCCTGGCGCATGGGAACGCCGGGGTGCGTGGCACGAGGTCCCTGTGGGTGACAGCCGAGGCCCTGGCTGACTCTGCTCTCATCCCTCTGTAAAGCCCACTGCTGGGGCAGGGGTCGTGCTGGTGTTGCTGTTTTTACAGTGATCTTCACTTTTGGACAGGCCATGGTGCAGGGCCCCCGTTGGTGTGCTAGTGGCTCATCCCTGGCGGTGCAGACGGGCGCGTGATCTTTGCTCCCGGTGGGAACGCTTTCATCAGGGTGCGCGGCCCATTAGGTAAGCAAATGGGGAAGCTGAGGGGTTTGGTGGGAGACGCTTCTCATCCAGGCTTTAAACTAATTTCTGGCCTCAAATAGCAGGCGCAGCCCTTGAAGAACCACCAAGGGCTGGGATGCGGCCAACGGATCTGCATAATTGCCGGCCCATCCCATGCTTCATTCTGCCTCTAGAAATATTCTCCCTCCTCCTCTACATACGTTTATTAATCCCTGTCCTGAACTGTGTGAAATCAGAGAGGAATTTGCCTGAGGTTCCTCTCCGCCAGCACTGGCCCAGGGCTTCTCAGCAGCATAAGCAAAATTAAAGGAGGTTCTGGGGCTGGGATGAAACCACCCTGGCTTGTCAGAGGGAGGAAGAGAGGAGTCACGGTGCTGAACTTGCTGCCCTTGGTGCAGTGAGGATGGAGGAGCTGCTGAACCTCCCAGCGGCGGATTTCCCACATCCCTGGGATTTTCCATGTCTTAAAATCTCAGCTAAACATCCCCTTTTTAGGATTATTTGATATATTTCTACAGTCATTTATTAACAGCAGATCACTGCCATGCTCCTTGCCACTCTCGTGGTCCCAAAGTTGCTCTCTATTTTTTGTATCCCTTGCAAATTTCTATTTCCAACAAGCCTACTGTTATCTCACTTTTGCTATTTTAAGTTCAGTGGCACAAAAAGGCTGACTCACAGAAAGCCGTGTTGTAGGAAATATTGGCTCAGCTGAGGAAATAATTCTCAGTTCATTCTTCCACCATGTGCTTTAGGTTTTTTCTGTCTTTTTTTTTTTTTTTTTTTTTTTTTTTTTTTCCTGTCTGTTGGTCTCATGTTATGCCACACATCTAGCTAGCACTGTGAAAGATGGAGAGCTATTTCTAATACACACAGCACTGGTCTACAAAGTCAAATGTCTCTTTCTATATATACCCTGGAGTGTTTTATGTACCTGCTAGGAATGTTACACAGAATGCTCACACAGCTCATAAAATTTGGTCTTGTATTGGAAATGTTTTGTGGAAATATGCTGCTTAATCTACTGCAGCAATTCACAGTTAATGTTGTCACAGTGCGCACTGGAGGTTGTGAATGAAGATTACGACTGGCTCAGTGGAGTTTGATATGTTATCACAAGTCCTCAAGAATAAAGCTGAAAGCTGTGGTTGTTCCAGAAAATGCAGGTAATTGGCCAAAAAAAAAAAAAGGGGACAGCCAGGAGGCCCAGGCGAAGTCATCCTTCTGGTCGGGCTTATGTTGATCCTGGGCTCTGCTGAGTACCTGCAAACCCTGCCTCAAAGCTAAGGGACTATAAAAGAAAGCATGAACCATGCCAGGGTGTACTTTAACTGAGTGTTAAGCACATCAGTGAAAGATGGGGCTGAAGATCTAGGATTAAGTCACATCTCAGTAAGGTGTGAGGGGGAGGAGGTTTAAAAAAAAAAAAAAAGCTACACAACCTCTATTTACTTCACAAGGACTTTCATCGCTGTAGCAAGTTGTCTAATAAACTGCAGGGTGTGCTTTGGCCCTGCCACGTAGTTCATTCATTTTAGGTGTAATCTACCAGAAAATAATGTTGAATGTCTTCTAGATACAGATATGGCAGCTATCTACAGGAAAGCAGTTGATACCAATAATATAAGAAAAATAAAGGACTTCTGGAAGTACCTATTGATAATTTTTTTCTAAACCTTTTTGACACTATCATTAGCAAAACCTAATTAGAAGGTGGTTTTCAACAATTGCTGTCCTCCGGATATTAAAGTATAGCCCTCGTATAAATAATATCATCTTTAAAATACTTTGTAATAAACACTAATTTACCCTCCCAATTTTCTTGTGAGATAGATAATTATGTGTTAACAATAATATCATCATCATTAGTAGCCGTGTTAGTCCTCTCTTTTTGTAGATGGAGGCTCATGCGCTGATAATAAACAGCTTGCTGAAGGCCACATGAGGAGTCTTTCAGGACTCTGATTAGAGAGCAAACAGTCCTGGCTCCCAGTCCTCTGCTCGCACGGAGAAGGAGAACAATGTTGGTATAATGAGAGAAGAGCAGGGGCTTAAATATCAGCGAGAAAGAGGAATCCTCCCCAGATTGGCTTGCCAGGAAATATTAAAGTGTTATGTGACAGAGATAAAGGTAAATATCTAATAGATTTTGCACCTTTTGTACTTGTACTTTTATTTAGTAATTATACCAAGTAATGCAGATAATGTTATGAATCACGATGGCACTTAAAATGCTGAATTTTTGCAACCACATCCTGGCCCCGTGAGATAATCCATTTTGATCTCAAGCTGCAGCCAGGTATGTCTTGCTTGAAACTTCAGAGGAGTGTGATAGCTGCCAGCGCCGCACCCTTTTTCGTAATGTTGTTAAAATAAAACATGTTTGGATTTGCTCAGCCATTGTAGGATGCAAGATCAGAGTTCCAGCTCTGCCGTGAACGCAGCCTTGCCGTGACCATGTAGTTAACAGGGCCTTCTGGAGCAATTTTGAGATGTAAAATTTTTGCCATTTTAAGGAATGTGGTTATTTATACATTTAACTGTAAAACTGAAAAAAAAAAATCCTTTGAGAGCAATAAAAGCCCCCAAATAAATGCTTTGCTGTGTCCCAATCTCAGCTCACGACCTGCAGGAACGTCGAGGCGGTGTGACCTTGTGTTACGGGGCTGCTCACAGAGCACTTGTTTTACCACAGCCTGCCTGCTGTCACGGCACCCATCCCTCTGAGCAGCTGCTGGTAGCTTTTCAAGGCAGAAAAGGGAAATAGCTTGCATGCAATATTGGATCCATGCCAGGACCAGTGGTTTGTGCCCACCACAGCTCTGTAGAACAGAGAAGTTGCCTCTTCCACACCTCGTAGCACCACGGTTTCACAGCAGCACTGAACAGGCTCTAAGCAGTGTAGCTCATGTGAAATTTCTGGAAAAAGCTGCTTCATGGACCTCGCAGTTCCTCTGCTGTGTGAATGAGAGAACATTCCCCTGGTCAGGCCCTTCTTCTGCTCTTGCCACTTACTCCAGGCAGCAGAAGTGCCTGGGATTGATGCAGGTAAGCATCAGTGAGACCTTTCTGTGATCAAATCTTCTGTCTTACAGAGATCTACAACATATTTGCGTCCGATGCATTTAAAGAAACCGAGGGAAATAAGTAATGCTTCAGTGCACTAATCACCAGCATTGCATTTTTTTACACTATATCAACTGATCAACTACTAGTCAATTTGTACACCAACTTAGTGGCATAAGATGCTCCCAGCCTGCCCTCTTCTGTGATCACTGGAAGGAGCTGCAGAAAGAATAAAATCAGTGCCTTCCAAGTGGTGAGCTTCCATTTTCTCTCCACACACACCGTCCCTCCTCCACCCTGCCAGCCCACGGTGGGACCAGCTCAGTTCTTCTATTTAAGTCAACAGGATTTCAGTCCCACTTGTTTAAATATCAGGTTTGACTGGGGCTTGCCTGCATATCAAAGGCAATATGGTAATTTTTACGAGGGATAGGGTTTGCCCTGGTATTGGCCAGACTTGTCCCTGCTCTCCCTGTTGCACAATGAGGAGCTGAGTCACTGTCATTTCTCACCCAGTAAGTGCCTGCGTTTCACTGGTGCTGTGTTCATAAAGCACAGGGTCATAGCACACGTACTGTAACTGAGGGAGTCTTTGCATAAACAGGAGCTAAAAATGAACAAAGAACGTTCCTGGTCTGCTCTTATTTATTTATGCACTGCCACACATGGGAAGTTTCATTCTGGCACCTAGGTTGCGTGGTGGACTGGGCTCGAGCCTGCTTTTCTGAAGTCAGTAGTCTAGTTCCTATTGACACACTGCTATCTCATTGAGCCTTTAGTTTCATCCCAATCTGCAGAAGATTTATAGTTATATATTATACAGATTTAACACAATACCATGCCTTTTATTATTTGCGGGAAAATGTTAATAAAAAAACAAGTATTACAGATGCATTTTAATCCCTGAAGTGATTTTTTGAGTAGAACACATGAATTATTAATTATTGTTATTGTTATTACTGCAATGCATACCTATCTCACAGGACATTGTGAGGATTAATTAATTCTTGTAAAGATGTAAAAGGCCATATAGGTGTCAAGGGTTACGACTAAAGTGCTTTGAAAATGGAAACCACTCTGTGAGTGCCAAGTATTATTATTTATGGAGTCCAGGCAGTGTGCTTGGTGCTGTGCAAACACTGGTCCAGTTATTGCAAATATTTGCTTATATGTGCTTAGTAGGCCGAGCACTCACTGTTACAAGTAATTTAAACTATTTTAAGGATATACCTTACAAATGTGGCTGTGAGAAGACTTCCCTAAAGTTGGAGTGCCAGGACCACGGAAAGTGAGCAGCCGCGTTACTGAAGCACTTCAAAGGCCCGTTTTTATTCAAGCACGTGAATGAACCAAGAGTACAGATCCAATTCAATTCTACATCCAGGAGTTTGGGCTTGGTCCTGCCTTTTGGACTTTGGGAACAGAAACACATCAGTAATTGCTGTTTAAAACTGTCTCTCCTGGCTTAATTTGCAGCCAACCCTTATGCTCAGATCATTTGCTGAACAACCCGTCGTGCTCCATAACCTGTTCAGCTGCCCTACGTCACCCATTCTTGGAAACCTTTGAAAGTGAGAACGTCCCTCCTGCCAGGCTCTGGAAATCACCCCAGAAAGTGTGTGCCCAGCTGTATGTTTGGGCAATGGAAATGTGAAATCGTAAGCTAGTCATGGGAAGTAATGCTTTTGTGTGGCCTTGTGAGGTGTTCACTGAGCCTTACTCAAGTGAGGAGAAAAAAAGGAACAAAATTGAAAGGGTAAAATTATTATTTGTAGATATTATTTGTATATATTATTTGTAGAGTGTACAGGGCATAAGATTTGGGTCATAATACTCAGGTAATCACGCAGTCCAGCACACAGTAACAGTAAAAGCGAAAGCCTGGCACACTGGAGTCGTGACTGAACATTTGGTGAACAGTAGACCACGGAAACCTTCAGCCAGCTGACTTCAGCTCAGCATGTTGTTGCTGCTCGGCAGATGGATGGGAAGACAGTGTTTGTAATTTCTGTGGGCCAAACAACGCACACTTGAGGGGTTTTCCCTCCTCCGTTTCTCACACAAGCCTCCTGAGCATCACACCTCCCATTGCTATTTCGTGGACTTTTTGCAGCCCCTCCCATATCCTTCTTCAGGGCCGGGTGTCCCACACTCCCTGACACGAGGTCCCTTATCGTCTTCCCTTTTGCCTTAGGCTACGTGCATACTCCCATTCCCCCTTCCTCCTCCCACTGTTACTTCTTATCTTCTTTTAACAAGGAAGTAAGTCATTGTGAGTATCAGGAGGTTAAACTCCTTTAGAAGCATGGACAGATCTGAGATTACCCCGTAGGAAGCTGTTAATTAGTCCCTTGCCATTTCTTCCCCCCCCATTTTAAGTTTCTCAACCTTCAGCAAACTCGTCAGGTTTGTCTACAAATGACAACAACATTCTCTGAAATTTTTAAATTGAACTGGATATGGTCTTCAAAAATAATTGCTTATTTACAACCCATCTTTTACTTTACTATCATTGAGAAGAGAAAGTTGCCCACTTGGGCCATCAGAAAACATCGAGCTTTGAGGGGTTTGCAGTCACAAATACTTTCCAGAGAGACGTCAATTTCCTTGTATAATTCAGTCAATTTAAAGCAAACAGGCTCAGGGCCTTCTCAAAATTAAACAATTTTGCAATGTAAGAAAAAAAAAAATCAGCTTTCTGCAAATATTTCAATATTATTCTTCGTAAAAGAATGAAAAGCGTACGGGCCTGACCCTGAAAAAAAATGAGCACCGTGAGGGGATCCTACACCCGGAGACCCACCCATCTGCTCTCCTCAGGGTTTGGCGGAGTAGAAGGGTCCCATCTGCTTGCGCGACGAAGCTCAGGTAGGTGAAATCTGCCCACGTTGTGTTCCGCTTGGTAGGCTGGAAGTGAAATACACCCTTAACTCTAGATAGGACTAGCGTGATTCTCCGGCAATTTAGAGCTCTATTTAAAAAAATAATAAAGTGCTACGTTTGTGGCCCATCTCTACACTCTGGTTTTCCAGGCACCGTGAAGGCAAGCAGCGTGGAGATGTGATGTGGGGGTCCTGTTGGGGCAGTGTCAGACCTGGCCCTATGTTTGTGGGGTGCTCGGCACCACCAGGAGCAGCACCCGGTGCCGCAGTCGGATCCGAGCAGGGTTTGTGGTCGCTGCGAGTGCCAGTGGCAGCACAGCCGCCTGGACCCACGCCCAAGGGCTACTGCGAGGACATTTTTAAGATGGCAAGGACTGCCCCGCCATGGATGTGGTTCAGCTCAACAAAGCCCGCTTTAAGAAAATAAACAAACCTGCGATAGAAATGACAAATGGCTTTTATGTTCTAAAAACGAACAGCGGGCGGGTAGGGCGCGTTATTATTGTGGAGGGCTTTATTTATTAGATAAAATCACCGGGGTAGGTGCAGTAACCGGGCTGTAGGCATCGAGCTGCGCCATGAACACAGCCCAGAGCCAGGCCAGCAGGGAAGGCCACACCGAAAGCGAAGCCTCCCCTCACGCTGCCGGCCCGGGGAGGCTGCGGGAGGAGGAGGAGGAGGAAGAGGAGGACTGGGAGGAAGAGGAGGAGGAGGAAAAGGAGGAGGAGGAGGAGGAGGAGGAGGAGGGGGCCGCCGACCCCCGCAGCGCAGCGGCGCGGCCGGGCCGGGGTTCGTGCGGTCGCCTCAGGCCGGCCCCGCTCCTCCTCGCCCGGCCTCCCGTGTCCCTGCCTCCCTTCCCCGCCGTCCTCCCCTTCCCTTCCTTCCCTTCCTCCCCTTCCTCCCTTCCCTCCCCGGCGGCCGCCGCTCTCCCCCCGCTGCCATTTCGGTGCGGCTGGCCACCCTCTGCCGGCGCGCAGTGTGTCTGCGAGCCGTTGGCTGCTCCGAGCCGTTTGGCTCCTTCCCTTAGTAACAGCTTTTACATTCTGCCTCAATTCCTCCTCAATCTAAATCACACACACACACAGATATTACTTTTTTTTTTTTTTTTTTTTTCCTCCTCTCTTCCTTCTCCCCTCCTTCCTCGGGACTTCATCTCTAATCCCCCCTCTTTCCCCACCCTCCCCCTCCCCCCGCTCTCTGGCTCGGGATATAATTGAATATCACAGCACTATTTGGTGCCTGCTGCTTTTTTTTTTTTTTTTTTTTTTCCCTTTTCCTCCTGTGCGTGCGTGTGTGTGTTATTTTTTTTTTTCCTCCTCCTGGTGGACACCTCAGCTAAAAAAAAAAAAAAAAAAAGCCAAAAAAAAAAAAAAAAAGACTTATACATTACCCGTGCGTACACACACACACACACAGAGACATGTGCATGTAGGTCCGTATGGCTGTATAAAAAAAAAAAAGAAAAAAAAAAAACAACCAACCACCACCAAAAAAAAAAAAAAAAAAAAAAACACCAAGCACCACGGGAGCGGAGACAAACAAGGGGGAATTTCTCTCGCCTCCGTGCCCGGGGGAAGCAGCCAGGCAGCCGCCACCCGCAAGGTAAGGACCGGGGCGCTCCGCCGGGCCGAGCCGGGCCGGGCCGGGCCGGGGGGCGCCGGGCGGAGGCGGCTTATGGAGGGGGGGGGGGGGGGGGGATGGGTAAAACCTCGTGGAGCTCGGCCCCCCCGCTGTTATTTTGGGGTTTCGGGGTGGTTTTGGGGAGAAGGGGGGTGCCGCTGCTGGGGGGGGTGGGGATGGGTGTGGGGGTTGTTGTGTGTGTGTTTTATTTTTTTTTATTTTTTTGCGAATAGCTCCCGTCCCCCCCCCCCCCACCTCCCCGCTCCGAGCCGCTGCCTTCCCCTCCCCCCCCCCACCCGGCTCCGTTTTAAGGGATTTCAAAGGGTAAAAAAAAAAAGAAAACAACAAATAAAATAAACCGAGGCATCGGCAGCGAATTAAATAAAGGAGCCATGGCGAGGCGGGCTGCTTTATAACCTATTTTTAGCCCGATTTGTGTAAAGAGGAGCCCTCCCCTCCCCCACCCGCCAGAAGTAAATATGCGCGGAGGGGGGGAGGGGAAAGGGAGGTGGTGTTTTTTTATTTAAAAAAAAAAATAAAACGAGGGGGAAAAAAAAAATCAAGACAGCGGAGCCGTGCGAGGTACCGGGGCCGGGGGCAGGGAGGGGTTGGTGTGGGGTGGCTCGGCCCGGAGGCTGTGGGGCTCCGTGGGGGCTCTGCAGGGCCTGGCCCCAACCCCTGGGCTATCACGGGCCAGGCCCGGGTCCCCCACCATCAGCAAGGGGTGTGGGGGTTAATCTCGGCCAGGTGAATTTAATCCCGGGTCGCAGAATCGCCTTGTAAGGCGGCCCCAGGGGATAAAAGCACCCCCCACCCCCCTCCCCCCAAGCAGGAAACTTTGGGTGCGCTGCACGGCGGAGCCCTGCTGGAGCCTTGTTGCTGCAGAGCACACGTGAGTTTTTAGGAAAGTTTGGTTTGTAGGGCGCTGCGTAGGAAAGTGAAGTTTGCGAGTGAAGTTTTTACTGCTCTCCAGCGTGCTCGGCTTTCCCCGCTTTGCTGTCTGTGTAAATCAGGTTCCTTGCTGATTTGTGGGAGAGACCACGAAACGTGTGCCTTCTTTATTATCAAAGCATGGGAGGTGTGAGCAGGAGGATTGGGGTGCAGAGCAAGAGCTCCTGGGCTGGTCTGGCACCCTCCCCATCCTGCTGTACTAGGGGGCTGAGTATGGCAGCGGGGGCTTTTGGGGTCGGGGTCGCTCCCCGTGGGCTCAGCTGGGTGCACGCAGGGTGCTGGGGTGCACCTGAGCACTAGGAGCTCCGGGGCCTTGCCCCACGTGAAGCTGGGCAGAGTGGAGGCTCGGTTGGCCTCGTGAGGTCTTGTTGGGTTTGGGGCCTTCCCTGGAGGTGTTTGTGTTGGCGGTGTTCTCAGAAAGCGAGGCCTGATCCTGCAAACTCTCGTGCAGGTCCTTGAACTTCAGTGAGTGGATGAGTGTTCATGGAGAGGAGCATGAAGGCCGCTTTCCTCTTAGCCAGAGGAAAAAGAAAGAGCTGCTCTGATGAGGTGGTTGGACTTAGGAGGCAGGTGGTGGCGTGTATGTGATGGCACCAAACTTTTGCTGTTTTCTCATAGCCTTTTAATTTTCCTTTGGCCTGGTTAAGGTCCGATGGAATAGCACGGTGTGGTGTTGTTTTCCTGAGGTCACCTGAGACCATGCTCACAGTTTTCTTGGGGGAACGTGGATTTGGCTCCATGAAACCAAGGGCCCACGCGTTGCTGTGCTTGGGAACTTGGTGGCGTGCCTCCCGAGCTATTATTGAGAACACCTGGAAGATGTTTAGTTTTCACTGCACGAGGAAAGGGAAAGGAGAAGGAAATGTAACTTAAATGTATGAAAGGAGTTGAGGTTTGGCTTTTTTTTTTTTTTAAGGCTGTGCAAAAGTTTATGATTTTTGTTCATTTAAATATGCATAGTCATAATGTATGTGCGTAGCATAAAGAATGCAATAATTACAGTTGGACTCTGTTGCTTAAGCTTTTTCCCCTCTTCAAACAGGCAGTTATGATTTTTCCGTGTTTCTTTTATATGAATACTTCTTTCGGTTTGACTCTATATATGGTAATTATTGATGTTTGTGCAATGCTTTGAAGTTGTAAGGCATCGTGTAAGTGCTAAGTACCCAGCAACAGCACTTCATAGTTATTTTCCTATCATGAAAGAGTTTGATGCTACAGCCCTAAGCATAAAGAGACTCTGGATGGATTAGGGGAAATGGTCAAAATTGCTTATAATGTTGTTTTCAGGTAATATTTTTTAGTTAGGAAGAGCAGATCCAAATAATGTAAAGCAAACTGAGTTATTTTACTTAACCTGATTTTGCTTATGGAATCTAATTTAAGATGGACTTCACGTTTGAGTCAGAATGTGTTTGCTGTTATAAATTTTGTAGTGGCAATAAAGACCCACAAACTACAAGGATGTAATTGTGCAGGAGCAAGGAAGTCCTGTAACGCAACACACACAACTTCAGCAGCAGCAGCAGTGGTCTGGTTTGGTTCAATGAGCTCTACAGATGCCTGTGGAGCTGCACACAGAAGTAAGTGTGTTCCACGTTAGTGGCAGCCGATGGGATGTGGATCTTCCACGACACTGACACGTTTTCTCGGTATCCAAGTGCTGTCAAATGTTATGGGGAAGGCCGAGACAGCGGCCAATGTGACACCCTTCCTCGGTAATCCTCTTCGTCTAGAGCCACACGAGATGACCATGGATTGTGTTTGCTTTGCCGGAATTTCCTATCCCTTCTGGGCCCGCGGCTGCTTGGGACTGTGGTTCTGTGAGTTGTGACGAGGCTGCGAGGGGCAAAGAGACGTGTGTGGATGTGGCACTGGCCCTTCCCCTGCTGGAGCACGACCGGGAGGTCGCGGTGTGGTCTCCATGCTGGGAGGAGGATGAGGACCGGGCCGAGCAGGATGGTGTGGTGTCAGCGTGCGATGCTGCAAGGCTGGAATCCATCCTCCTGAAGTACCACTAAATTCTAAAGAAACTCATGTTTATCTTGAGAATTGTGATTAATGTCATGTGTAGTGATCGCCCTTAGCGTGTGGTTACACGTGCGCACACAGGGCAGAGCGTACAACAATGTCTGTATTTAAGGCCAGGACCCGTAAACGTCATCGCAAGTAGCTGTGGGTTGGGAGAGAAGTGAAAATGTGTGTGCACACTGCATCCATGTGTGGCTCCTACAAAAAGTGCCTACTGCGAGAATATAGTTACTGCATGTTCATTTTTTTTAATATAAATGTAGCTGTTTGTGTTAGGTGAAGAAGTGTCTGAAGTTTTCCATTAGGAAATGTGACCGACAGCTCTTCTCGGTGTATGTGAGTTTTGCTGCAGTGTTAACGTGGGACCTTCAAATCAGCAGCTGCTGAAGAAACAGTTCCTACGTCCTGCTATGGGGTTGGTTATCCCTGCCCCCAGCACCTGCAGCTTTCCAAGCACTGTGCTCTGAGTTTCTGCAACGTAGCATTATGAGAAGAGTGACTTTACTAGAACCGAGTTCATTCGGTGATCCCAGGCAGAGTAGATGGAGATGGCTTTATTCACCTCATAACCAGCTTCCTTTGAGATAAAATATGACAATGAAGTATGGAATAAGAATGATCTTTTCTGATGAAATTGTACGGGAGTACATTGACTCCATTTTATTTATTTTCAATTTTGCAAAATCGCGTTAGCTAACTGGAGGTAAAAAGTCGTGAAGACAGGGCAGTGTATTCATCACGTCGGGAGTCGATGGGTTGAGTAAAAAAGTGCGGAAACCTGGTCTAGAAATCACTGTGCCAGTTTGTGTGAAAACTGTGAGCTGCCTTCTCGTTAGGGTTCTGCCTTCTGTTACCTCACGCAAGATGAGAAGGCCCTTTTTGTCCTTCTCATAGTGAAAACAAGGCTGAAATCACACAAAACACCATGGAGTCTGATGGCCGGGTTTGAGCTTGACGTCGAGTTTTCTTTTGTCTGTGAAAAATCCATAGAACCGTATTTCCACATCTCCTCTAAAACATTGATTTTGAATACCAGCACCGTGTCAGTTTCGGTGACATCCTTTAGCCTCTCTTTTTAAATCATTATGGAACCTTAAAAAATTCTTCCTTGTTAGGAAACGAGTGGTCGTGAGAACTGGCCTGGGTGGCTGGCGGGCGCATAAGTAGCTTAGCCCTTTTTGCTCATGGGGACGGCTTGGGAAATATTCCCTTACCTTAGTAATAGTAGTAAAGTGCTTGGTGAATTGGTGCTGCTTTCTGAAAAACCTACTGCAAGAGCTTACTTCAGAAGTGACGGGGAGCTGTATGCAGCCGCCTCTGCCAGTAGACGCTGTGCCTTCCACAGTGTCCCCTCAGGGCCCCTGATGGCCGTGTTGGAGTTGGTGCCACGTGGCGGTGCCAGGGCACTGTTAGGCACACCAGCACATCCAGGCCTTCGTGTCGGGCTCATGGGGAGCAGCTCCCTGTGCCCATGGTGGTTCGGTGCTGTGCTGCCTCTTGTCTTGAGAGCACGTCTCTGTGGGGTAAAACACGGATCTGGGCTAAGGCGCTGGGTCCCCGCCTATGTTTCTGGGGCTGGTGGTCACTGCATGTGCTCGGCATCTCTGAAAACCAAGGCTCACGTGTGGCTCGCTGGCTTTTGCCAAATCCCGCTAGGGTGTAGTTTCTGTTTCTTTCTGGAAGTAGCATTAGCAAGGCTGTGTTGTGTACTCTGGCTTGTGTTTATTGTCGTAATTCTGAAGTCTCCATGCTGCAAAGGAGCAATATGGTTTATTAGTAATGTCCAGCAGTAAAAAATCAGAATCAATCAGAGAAAAAACACCTTTTTTTTTTTTTTTCCTCCTTTCTTTTGCAATCTAAGATTCAGCTCAGGGCTGCCTGGAGCTGCCTCACTGGTGGCGTTGGCCACGCTGGTGGAGCGGAGCAAGGCAGGCAAGCAGCTGTCTTTGTGGCTTTGCTGGTGCTCCTTTTAACCTGTTGGGGGGTTCGCAGGAGGATTTAATCGCTTCCCTGGCTTCGTGTGAAGATGCTGTTGGACCCCGCTGGTGTCACGCTGTTTGTGGATTGTATGGATTGGGACTGGAAAAGCGCCTCTGGAAACTTCCTTCTCCTGTGTGTGGTAGTGTGGCTGCTGGCAAAAGCCTTGGCTGCGAGCGTACCGGAGAGGTTTGTGAGCAGCGTGCCTGCGGAGCATTTCTCCAAGGGTAGGGGTTAAGGGTCAGATACTCACTGTCCATGAAAATGTGGTGCTAAATGCTATGCTGGGTGCCAAAACCACAGAAATTGTCAAGGTTTAGAGCCCTAAATATAACCTGTCCCCAAAGTTGCATCCCCTTGCTGTTAAGTGTTAAGTTGAGGCCCACGGGTTGACCTGTCACTGGCAAACTCAGAGCTGGGAATTCTTCTGACAGCAAGCACACATGAGGTGGATTTCGGTCCCCTGGTGGTTCCCTGAACATGCCAGTCAAAGGAGAGGCAGTTGGATTTCCTAGAAGTTGTCCAGGCTGGCCGAGGAGAAGAGTGAGTTTTGCAGGTCTTCTGTGGTGTTTTTTTTTTTTTTTTTTTGGACTTGCTGATTATTTTTCAAGAGTCAGCATGACTTTTGAAAATACTTTTTTTTTTTCCCCTTGTAAAAAATGGTAAAACGTGTGTGTGTGTGTATATATATATATATATAAAATTTATCATTGATAGTGGTGTTAAGTGTGGTTGAACATTTTACGTTAAAATACCAGTTGATTTTAACCAAGCTGAGTCTGTTTGCAGATCCCCCATCCTGGTCTGCTGAGCTCACAGCAACGATGAGAACTTTCCCTCTTTTAGGTTACGTCTAAATTTGTGGGAAAAAATAGTTTTGATATTGCATAGACCTATGGGGGAAATAACAAGAGATCTGGGTCAAAAAAGTAGGGCGTGCAAGATTTAGAAGCTGTTGAAGTGTATTTATTTGTCCTATATTAGGTTAAAGGAAGTATTGGTGCTTTCAGTTTGGCAATATGTCCTTCAGTCTGCGGTGTTCTGTGAAGGGAAGACAACTGTTAAACAATGAATCACAGCTAATTTTTGTACGGATGTCAACATTCTTCTCCAGTGCAGAAATTTTTGCTTGGATATTAACACAAACATGCATTCCTAAAATACAGGCTCTTAGCGATAAATTTTAATTAGGAAGTGCTCTGTAAAAAATATGGATTTTTGCCATGATGATTATTTGTGAATCTGTAACATATTTACTTTGGAGTTGCGTTTGATCAGATTTAATACTTTCTAATGTACTTTAAAAGCAAAGTTAGCGCAGATGTGTATGGAGGAAAATGAAGAACAATGTTGTCAAACCATCTATTAATGTTGACATCAAATAAATTGTATATCGTACAGCAACAGATTAACTGTTTCCTGTAGCTGAAGCAGCAGACCTGTGGTTTAGAGAAGCGGGGTTTGTTCTCACTGTAAAATTGAAATGTTTTGCTGATGCAGACATAGTACCTGACTTGTCACTTTATTTCAAACACACAGCTAGATTGCTTTTACCCTGCTTAAACTGTAAATTTCTAGCACTGTATAAGATGAAAATACAAAACTTCGGTATGTTAAATTGCTATAAAAAAAACCTTAAGCATAGAGTGAAACACTCTACTAAGCAGTTCTGGTGAGCTTAATCTGATAGCGAAACGGATGTCTAAATGTAGCTGATTAATGTAAACCAACTTTTCTTGTACAGTTTTCACCATTATAGTAAATACTTGTCTCAAGTGGTTGAGTTGTAAGGAAAATGCTTTGTATGTCTGTTACTGTCTTCCACAGCGGATCCTGAATGGCCTTTGATTACATTAGGAATATCAACGTGTTTATCTGACTGTTGGCAGGGGCCGAGCTAGTTGGTTCCTCTGCTGTCTGCACATGCAAGGTTATTTCGATACGGTTTATTTATTTCTAGTTCATCAAGGGCCTCTCTAAGTGCCTGTCCTACCATACGTACAGTACACACACAATGCATTAGAAATTACATTGTTAGAGCCTGTTCTGTTCAACCATAAAACCCTCCTTGGCCATTTCTTAGTGTCCCTGGGCACTGCAGCCCTCCCGGGTACATTGCTTTCTGGTAAAAGAGATGGGCATGGCTTAGATCCTAAAAGTGAGCCCTCTGCTTATAGATGGGCATGGCTTAGATCCTAAAAGTGAGTCCTCTGCTTCCTGCAGGGCTGGATGTTCCTGGCAGCTCCTCGTGTTGTCCCAGGCCATCCGTCCTGGCTGGAGCTAACAGCAGCTGGTATGCTGGGTGTACAGGGGGGTGAAACTGGGTAACGAGCCTGTTTGGATGGACACAAATGCTAACGAGAATTTAAAAAATTGGGTGAAGGGTAAAAGAAATTCAGGTAGCCAGGACAAACGCGTCTGCTGTTCCAACTCATTGGTGACTTTGTACGAGAGGCCCTGTGGGTATGGGAGACGTCAGACTGCAGCCAGGAGTGCTTCCATCGGGCAGGCTGTGAGGCTTTCTGCTCTGCTGGATTACCGGGATTGCCAATGTCAAAGCCTGTGTACGTTGGACCCTGCGAAGGAGCTCCCGAGAGCTGTGTTCGTGGTGTGAGGCTGTGTCAGACGGGGCTGGGACGTGTATCTGTCAGCGTGCTGCCTGCCTTCCCCGCTGCACCTGCCCTCCTGTGCGATGGAGCCTGGTCAAGGTGAAGAGAAAGAAAAGCAGCGTTTCCGAAACCACCTTTTCAGTGATCCAATTAATCAGATTTAATTTGTGGAACGTTACTGGAAATGGTGAAAGTTTGGAACTGTGATGGACGTCCCCCTGCCCATGGCTGTCTGCTTTTATTTGTTTGTCCAGAAGAACAGGGGAGTGCTGTTGGGCCTACTGCTGTTCTGTGTTATTAAAATAACCCTCCCAGCCCCCCTGTGTAATAAAGCACAAGTGGTGCTAGATTGTGCTGCTCTTTCTTGCTAAAATTAACCCCTTCCCGCAGGCAGCGTGCTCTTGTTCTCTCCTCTCTGGTTCTGCGTCCCGGTGTTTGCTGAAGCATGCTTCACCGAATGCACGTGGGGGTTTGTCTCGGGCATGGCAGTTTGCATCACTTCACTGTAATCCCTTCCTAAGTCTTCATTTGTTTTTCTAATCTCCCATTTTTGTTTTGGTTTTGTTCGTTACTTTCTCTCTGTTTTTTGTTGTTTTGGATTATTCTTCCACATTCTCCTTATCTGCACTTTCGTCAGTGGTTTGCACCAGGTCCATGCCTTTTCCCCATCACCTTTTTTTTTCCTCCTGGTTTCCTCTTTCCTCCCCCCTCTCCTAACCTCAGTTGAGCACGTGTCTGGGAGCTGATCCCGTGTGGCCTGTGGCACTACAGCTGGCATGTTGTGCTGCTGCAGGGGACCTGGTGGGGACATGGGGTTGATGGGACATGGCCACAAAAAGGGAGACGGGGCTGGCGGGTTTTGGCAGTGTCTTCATTTGATAAAAATAATCTTGGCTTCACGTGCCAAGTGTCGGTCCAGGGCTTGATGAAGCCAAAGGGAGACATTGGGGGCAGCTGGCATGGGTGGCCAGTGAGAGCACAAAAAGCTGCAGAAGTTTGAATGGAAAGCTCAGCGTGCTGTGAGGTGAGCTTTGTGCTCTGCAAAATAAGGGATTTTATGCCATAAATGTTACTGGCATTGTGACTTAAAATGAACAAAAACAAAGTCGTGATGAAATCAGTCACAGCCTTATCTTATTGTGTTTATTGTGGGTAGTGTTGACAAGTCACATGCCCCATTGTTCGAGGTGAACAAATATAGCTTTGATACTGCAAGCTGATACGTGTGGACAGCCTCCTTTGTCCTGTGGTGCACGGATGAGTTTGCAGAATTGTGACTTCGGAGCTGGAAGATTGTTTTTAAAGAGTTCCCATTTTAAATTAGTCTAGGAACACCATAATACATCAAATGCTCTGTTGCTTAATATCCAGGCCCATCTTTCTGTTTGGTAACTTGCTCTGCAGAACGTAAGAAAATAAATGAAGAGATTAATGCATCATAAACTCTCGCGCTTTGTTGCCCGGCAAAACCCATGGATAACAAGCTTTTACTGCGCCTCTGGCATAGATGTGCTCGGGCCAGCAAGAATGCAAGATGTGCTGTTGAGAACGTCGGTAACAGATTTTCTCTTGGAAGTCTTTCAAATACAAGTCCTGTACTACAACGCTGTTGACACTTGATAACAGTGACCCTCATCTCTGCTGAAGTCACAGGTTGTGGATCACCTCTGAATTACTCTTGATGTTTATGAATTCCTACGGTCAGGATGTATGCAGTGGAACTAGGGTGTAGGCAATAGACTTGCTGCAGGAGTATTCTTGGCATGTGGAGCCTGTGGTCATCCAGCTGTACCTGGGGGAATCCCACTGAAATCATTTTCAGTTTTGCCTAGGGACAAACAGGAAGGTTAGTCTTCCCTGCCTACAGCAATTTATTTTTTTCTTAGCTTACATTAGTAATGCCAGTGTAGCTCATTGTCTGGTTTAGTATTCTTAATTCTTAGAATATATATATATATATTTTTTTTTTTCTTCCTGTTAGCTCATCGTCTTGCTTGAGATAGTTTTATTCCCTATTCAGAAACAGGTGCTTGCAGTGTATTTTGTACCGGTACAAGAGCATTCAGTAAAATGGTCTTGAATAGAGAAAGCTCCATAACAGGTGTTACCGGGATGCTTAAACATAAAACACTGCTGACGCTGCTAGAAATTTTCACCGCTGTCGTGACTGTGTGTTGAGAATGTCAGCTGTGTGTCTGCCTGCCTGCCTGCCCTCCGATACAATAAGAGTTCCCCAGTTGTGGTGGCTTGCAGGCAATCTGTAAAATACTACTTAAATTTCAATACAGGATGAATGGCAAGCTTTTGGCGTCCTAAAGCAGGTGCTCTACAATACTGGAATATATTCTGTGCGTTACTGTGTAAAGCTTTCAGACGTCTTTTTGAGCACCACTGATTTTGTTTATACGGTCCCTTTGCTGGCACTGCCAGAAGAGAGGGTGCTGTGGAATGACTTTCTGGATATACATCTTCGTAGGCTGTTACAGATCGGTGGTGAATCTCCAGAGACACCCTACATGCCCCAAATTTATCTTTTCTGTGTTGACCTAATATACTTGTATATAATAGACAGCTGTGTTTAAATTGTTTTCGTTTACATCTCTGAAGATTTTCTGTCCACACGGTGGATAGGACAGAAATCTGGTGTCAGGATTATCTGCTAGTTCTGCTGCTGTGTGACCTTAGCTAATGGATTAACAAATTTACCCACGCATCAGTGATTTAACACTTCACAGGAGTTTTTTTGAGACTGGTTCTCTGAGATCTTCTGGTGAAAGGCTGCATAGCAGTATAAAGTGGCTTTTGTTTTATTTTTCCCCTCTGATTACTCTTATTTCAGGCAAGTGCTCTTTTTGTGTTTGTTACTTTTGTGCTGCTTTCCTAGCCTTTGAGGATTGCTTGTTGGGTGACACACGGTCCATGTTGGAGGTACCTGCTGATAGTGCCCATACGTGGTGGGGAGTCACGTTGACATCAGGCATGTTTGTGTCCTTAGTAATGTGGAAATGGAATTGTATACGGAGTTTTAATAGAAGCCTGCACCTGCTTTTTGCAGCTCTTTTTGGGGTGGCAGTGGGAAGGCTGAATTTCCCCAGGGAGCCGTGTTGGGGATCAATTTTGGAGCACAGCCCTGCAGGCAGCTCCTTGTCACAGTGGAGGAGGTGGGACCACGGCTGGCTCTGCTTGCATGGAGCTCTCCTACACTTTTCTGTCTGGAAAGGAAGTTTCTGTCCTGTGCCATGGCTTATTGGCTCTGTCATGCTGATACAGTGGTTTATTGGTCCTGCAAACAGCAGCTCTGAAAGCATTTGCATTAAAAACATTGGGTATTTTAGGGGGTATTAAAATCTAAATGTTTTTCCTTAGCTGGTTGCCAGCATGATGCCACAAACACCCGCATTGCCATGAAGGTGGTGGTCAGCTACTGCTCATCGTAGGACCGGTGGGCTGTGAACTTCTTGTGTCTGAGAGCAGAGCTGATGAAATGGTTGTGGACTGAAGCAGGCCAGCTAATAGCAAAGCCCGCCTGACACCAGCCTCTCCATATGTAGTGGCCATATTGCCCCTAACATCCTGCTGCTTGCATCGCCCATATATAAAATGGGAAATGGTGACGTGATCTTTGTCATGTGGGCACAGTCCCACTTGGCCCGGCCTTCCTTAATAACTTATCAGAGTGATTTACTTACAAATGTATACAGTTAAGCAAATTTATGAGCTTGTATGAAAATCTTTTTCACGCCCTGTACTAAGAACCAGTGATACCCTCCTCGCTCGTCCGAGCTGCGTGCTGCAGGTCATGTCGTGAGGCGTGCTTAGCAAGAGGTGCCATGGTGGCATGGGACTTGGCTTTCCCTGGCCAGGCAGGGCTGCTCTGAAAGGCACATTGCAGGTTTCTGGTGGTATAGACGGTGGTACACGCTTTTTTTTACAATATTTTGTTTCCATAGTTTGGAAGTTTTTCATCTGCTGGAAAATGAAATTTTACGTCTGTTGTTTTTCTGATTTGGGGAAGTCTTCAGTTTGTGAAGAGCACTCAAAGTTGTGTAGGCTTGTTTTCTGCTAGTGTAATTTACACTTTAATCCTGTGGGTTATTTCTTATTTTCACCATAGTCTACGCTGAGAAGTATCTTTCGGTTAATTTAAAAAGATCACACTGTAATAAATCCCTTAAACTTTGCAAGAAGACATTTACACTCGCTGGGTAGCATGGCTTGAAGTTATAAGAGGGAATTTACAGTGCGCTTACATTATTTTTGGAATGGCTCCAGAATGAAAGTGTCTCATTCCTGTTTAGCGTAATACATTTTCAGCAGATATAACTGTTGCTGTAGTCAAGCCCTAATTGTTTAAAAAAAAAAAAAAAAGAGAGAAAAAGAAAAAAGCTTTTAAGTGTGATCCTTGGATATTTTTAAAAAAGCTGAGTGAATTGCTTTCCTTGTTGAAACATTTTCTCATATTCTGAGGCAATCGACGTGCTCTTTGTAAGAAATATATTATCACGGTATTGAAGTCGAATCAGGTTCTCTGGAAGTGATCCAACCTTCAGGAAAGAAAAATATTAATGTATGTGTTGAGGGAAAGGGTTTCCCTTTACTTTGGAATTTGCTTGTCATGTTTAGCCAGTAAGCTGTTTTCAGATGCATTACGGCGCTGTGAAACTCATTTTTGGGGCTGGCATTTTTCTAGGCTTGGTTTGAGCAGAAAGATTTACATGTAATGCTTCTTTTTTGTTTGTTTCAACTGTCTAGGGACATGTACATTTGTTAAGTTATAATTTGAGTGCAGTGCATGTTTAAGGAGAACAGAAGACCAAACCTTAAAATGATGACAACAATGGGTAGCTTTTTTTTTTTTTTTTTTGACCAGTCATTTGTTTCAGTGTCTGAAATGCTTTGTTGCCACTTTAAATGTTGAAATTTAAGGAAAGTAGCCTCTGCTTGGAAGACAAATATTTGCAGTATGTTGTTTGTTTGCTTTATGAAGTTTTGTGCTGTTTGAACAGTGGTTTTTATTTTAGCTATGAGTTTTGGCAAAACACATCCTAGCACATGTAGTTGGCCATAAACAAGCTGCAGATCTCTAACGCTTTGGTCCTGCAGCTGCACCGAAGCACACGAGGTTAAAATCCAAGCGGGTGCCTGCATGTGGGGCTTGGAGGAGACCCGCGGTGCAGGATGCTCACAGGAAATTTCATAGATTCGCAGGCTGCTTAAACCTTAAAGGCCACCCAGTTCCAGCCCCATGCCATGGGCAGGGACACCTTCCACCAGCCCAGGTTGCTCAAAGCACCATTCAGCCTGGCTTTGGGATGGGGCATCCACAGCTTCCCTGGGCAGCCTGGGCCAGGGCCTCACCGCCCTCTGAGGGAAGAACTTCCTCTGAACATCTCATCTAAATCTCTCCTCTTCTGGTTTAAAACCATAGTAGAGGGGGACTTCTCTGCCTTCTGTCAGTAGGGCATCTGGCACCTAAGCTGATTATGATTTTATGGCCTTATTCAGGGGGAAGGGGCTGCACTGCAGCTTTCCAGGCTGGTTTATGCCTGAAGGCCAGGGCTGCATGCACACACCTCGCTGAGTCGGCCATGTTCTTCAAAGTGTGTGGGACTTATATGATTTTTGCACTATTTAAGGACAGCTGGGGTTTGGTAGAGGGCTGCCATTCAGTACATGCCCACTCTCCAACGTTAAATAAGCTGGAGCATCTACCAGTTGGTTTGCGACCAACTATCGCAGGGCTGAGGCAAGGAGCGGTGCGGAGGAGCCACAAGATGAAGGACTGCTGCTCCGTGCCTGGGAGGGTGCTGGTGCTCCTCAAGCTGCCCCTCAGGGAGGACATGGAGAGGACAGTCGGGACAGCCTCCAGGCCGAGAACAAGGCTGGAACCTGCCTGAGGACACGGGTTAGGTAGCCAGTGTGTGCTTGAGCAGGTCGTTGTGCCAGCAAAACTGCCATGCACTTGCTGGTGGCTGAGGCCCCCCTTCGCCATTCCTCCCCTGTGAGCACCGAGTACTACATCGATGACAGTTTTTCTGCACCTTTCCAAAGTGCTTCTTTTGGTGTTGGTTCTGAACCAAATGCTGTCTCTGCTCCCCACCGCTGTAATCCTTCAGCTGTGGTTAAGGAATGATTTGTATTATTATTCTGATTTTTTATATTGACACATTTTGGATTATTTTCCTAAAATACTTTGTTTAGACTTCTGACATCTTAATGACTGAAAACCTCAGCCGGTTTTGTTTGGAAATGACTCTTCCTCAGGCAGAAATTAGACCTGAAAATGCATTCCTCTGAAGTATGAGAGGGAAAATCTCTCTCTGGTAGCATTGCTGAGTTGTTGAGATCAGCTCTGAATTGCCAGATAATGTAATTTCCTTTTAAGAAGAGCCTTCTCCCTATCCTACCCAACAAACCCTGAAGTGTTCTTTGTGTGAATGTACTATATGATTTCTAATTATATGATCGCATACCATTCCACAAATAGTGCGATACAATAGCAAAGAATTATTTCCAGGATCTTGTAGAGGTCTATTCAGTAGACTACCTTAAACCCTCATCTCGCAAGCTGTAAGTGAGGTGTAAATGGGCTCCCTCTCCTCCCAGAAGCAGTGTTTACTGCAGCTCTGTGTTGAAGCCTGGGTTCAGAGCTCCTTACAGAATCAGGGCTTGGGATGTCATTTTTGAAAGTTGCCATTTAACTGCTCTTATACAACATACGCATATTAAGTAGGATAGCAGAATAACGGTGAAATTGCTCACCTAGGTCTGCAGATGAATTACCATAATTAACTGCTTCTTCCCATGAATTGCACCTAACGAGGGCTGTGCTGTTGGCTGAAAATAAATTGCATAATGCATTACTGTTGACTAAATTATTTACATACCTTAGAGAGGAGATGGTATAAAAAGTCTGCAAAATAAGTGCTGGACCATTATGAAAATGAAATGTGGGGGGGTGGGGGGCGGGGAGGGAGCACAGGCAGCACATGGTGCAGTCTGCCTTCTCCTGGGTCAATGAAGAGCATTGTATTCTGTTTGCAATACACTGTGTGATTTCATAATTACATATTTATCACATCACATTGCATAATGCATACGTGCAGAAGGCAGGGTTAGGTCTGTGCACACAACCTTGGGCCTAGTCCTAAGAAGAGTAGATCTGTGTGATTATAATTTTTGCTAAAAATTGCATGTCTTTTTTTTTCTTTTCCTGCTTAACTTTAGTCCCAAAATATGTGAAATCAAAAGCAAAATGGAGTTAATGAATTATAAAACAAGGTGTACAACTTATTAAGTGCTTGCTGTTCTGAATTTATGCAGGAAGCATCCTTTGTGTTGCTGTTCAGTGCTGTGAGGCATTTAAGGATTGCTAGTCTATATGCATGGCCTGTTTTTCTTAACATCTTACTTAGCCAAGAATAATTTTAAAAGCCCAATATTTGGATATGTATATAATGCAGAATCCTTTAAGGGGCTATTTATGGATATTTATTAAAATAGGTGGCTCCTCCATATAGAGATTACTTATACTGATTTACTATAAATGTGTGTATGAGCCCCTCTGTACACAAGTGCTGGTAACACCAGAACAATTGCAATGACTGAAGATAGGCTCAACTAAAGGTATTAATTTATATTAAATTTTACCAAAGTGAGGCTTGTCATAACTTTCATTTTACATTGGTAAAAAAAAAAACAGTCTGAAGTTGTGTAGACCTCAGTTTCTACTCTTTTTATTTTTATTTTTTGTCTGGGACTTTAATTTGGACTTAATCCTAGCAATCATTGACAAAACTTGGAAATGTGCTTTGTTTCCTGGTGTTTTAAATGGGAACAGCAGGGTCTCTGGGCACAAAGCTGTCTTTCCCTCCCTGGGGAGGCTGTGCTTCCACGTGGGGTGAAGGGAGCTGCGCGTGGGGACGTGGAGCCTGCGGAAACTCAGTCGTTTGTTTGATTATTTGGGGTTATGATCCCCATGGAAATGTGGTTGCAATGGGGAAAAGCTTTGTAAAAACAACTGTGCTTGGGAAATTGGATCGCATTTATTTTTTTTTATAAGTAGGCTGGAATACTTCATGATGTTGTACCAAGCAGATACAGTAAGTTCCCCTTCCTGCCAAATTAGCTGGAACAGGTCAGCTGGTGTGATAACAAGGGCGAGGAAAACACTAGATATTTTTTTTTTTTTTTTTTTTTAACCCAGTGAAAATGTTTCTTGAAAAGCTTTATTTCCTGTTTAAGAATGCATGGTGGAAGTTTGGAAAAGATGTGACCTTTTAGTCAGGGATTTTTGTTGTTGGTTTTTGGTGTTGGGAGGGCTGTTCTCTAAACCATAAGCTGATGCAGGGAACCTTAACTTTAGTGTTTCTAATATGATGGACTTGACTGTTCAGGCTGGTGAATCACTCACTGTAGAGGGGTTGTAGGTAATATTATTTAAAAGCTATAAATGCTAAAACAGCACTGATGGGTACACAAGCAAATGTAAAGATGGCAGAATAAACTGTGTTAATATTCACAAACATTCATGCCATAAATGATGACAAAACATTTTTCATATGTTGAATGGATTGAGATTCTTAAACATGGCTTGGTATAATAAAGAACTCGCAATTTGGTATTTTCCTTATCTGGATGGATGCTTTTGAATTTATTTTCTCAAAATTTTCAGAATGCTTTCGAGCACTTTGTCGCACGATGTACTTCACAGTGATCAGTGATTTGTGGTACTGCAAATATGTCCTGTGCAATACCATGGAGGGAAGGGTTCGCTGAGTTTTGTCTGCTCAGTTTACAGTTTTAGGGAACCGCCTGAAATCAAATTACAGAAACAAAGTGGAGATTTCCGTGGAAATGTTGCAGGATCTCAGCAGGCTGCCCGATTGTGTTGCTGTGGGCCTGCAGGCAGGGCAGGGCCTGTGCCATTGTCACTGCCCTGTTGTTCATCACTGAGCCCCGAGCGGCCGCTTGGCAGAGAGGGATGGTGGTCAGCAAGGACAGCAGAGACCTGGGAACACCCTGCCAGAACCTGAAGTCGGAGCTGAGGAGCGGGGAGCACACAATTCCTTTCTGCAGGCTGGGAGGGGAGAGCAGGCCGGCAGGATGCAGAGGAAGGGGAGCGTTGGGTTAACTCCACGCTTCTGTTTCTCAGCAGGCATACCCCAGAGCATGCGGTCTCCACGCTCCGAGCACTGACGTGTGAATGCTTTGAGCTCCGTGCCCTGTTGGAGCGGGACAGGAGCGTCACCAGCTTCCTATTTCTGTTCGGTAGCAGCCAGCCATTTAGTGACAGGAGCATTACAGAGCGCTGGCTGCCACCTGACGTGTGCTGCCTGCTGCCTGTGCTACAGTAATCCCTGCGTTGTGATACCAAATGGGGTCAGTTCTGCTTGATTGTGTACAGTTACCTCCTCAATAAAAAAATGAGGCAACGGGTGACTGGGCAGGGAGATGGGAGTGTGCACGGAGATGCTGGTTTTGTACTGTCCGGGGAGAGGAATGCTGCTTTCACTAACCTGCCACATTACTGTTTTCAAGTAGGTTTGGCTTTTTGGTTGGGTGGAGTTTTTTTGCACGTCACCAAAGAGAAATGTTTTGAAAGAAAGGTCTTGAAGGGAAAAAGAAGGAAAAAAAAAAAAAGAACTTGTGAATGCTCACGGAAGGCCTTGGGCAGTGAGAACCTATTATGAAGCATGCGTAGAAGGGCAAGGCTTTATGTTTAGTGTATAATTACAGGTATGGACTAATGTAAAGTTGCAGGTGAGAAAATGTTATCCTTTGCATCACAGGCTGCTGAGTCCCTGTTGAGCAAGGATGGAATTTGTCTTGGCTAACATCTGTTCCTTTTTGGAATAAGTGATTTAGAAGAAAGCTTGAAATTTGAATATGATTTCTGTTCACCTCAATTTAACTCTTTATTTGTACTTTCAAAATGTATTTTATTCGTTTAGATTCGAAAATATAAGGACACCTATGCAGGCTGCTGGCTCCTTACATAATTAATCATATGATAAATGCAATTAAATTGAAATCACTTCCATAGGAAGTTGGCTGGTTGCCCGGGCCTGACGTCACCCAGGAACCGCATACTCGCTCTTGGACAAATGGCTTTGGCTTGGCGCTGGGAGTGCCTCTGTGGTTGGATTCTGCAGGGAAACGAGCTCCAAAGCCTGAGCCTCTCCACCTAACGCCTTCCCAGGCGTCTCCCTCCCCTTTGAGTAGCCCTGCTGGCCACAGATGGAGGGGGAATAATGCCAGCCCTCGGTTGTTAAAAAGTTCCTTCATAAATAACAAGAAGTTTCCATTCAGCCTCCCAGGCTCTCGTTACGCGATGCAGTAATCTGGGATGAGGGCTTAGTTGTGGCCAATGTAATTCTTGGTAAACTGAGATGAGGAATGATGTCTCATTAAAAAAAACGTATTGTGCCAATACAAAAATCATGTTTATTACCAGTTCTAGAGTTGTATAAATATAGATGCTAGACATATGCTGAGTATTGCTTTAGTAGAAATACTGAAATCACTTTTACTCAAGTTAATAAATCCCAGAGCTGAGAAGGAAAGTAGTGGAGTGATGGGAAGAAGCAAGACAAATGAAATGAACAGTGGAAATCAAACAGTGGGAGAGTTTTCTGAATGTATTTTCACAAGAAGGCAGTTGCATAATATTTATTCAATGTATTAGGCTTTTATCTACTTAGGCTTGTTTTAAGGGCATGACAGAATAAACATGACTGCTGAAATCCTTGCATCTGGCAATTAATTACGCTTTTCTTTAAGTGAATGTAGGAGTGGTGAGAATATATTGGATTGGCACTGGTGAGAGTTGTATCTGCTGAATAAATGTTGGAAGTGCCAAGCTCCCTGTGCTGCTGGGTTGGTTGGAGGGGTAGCCCAGATAATAAAAGGTTTATCTGTCTCCACTTGCTTATACACCTGCAGAATTTGTTCTTGAAAGACAGTTGTTGCTTATGATGCAGTATGTTTTTATTTTTATTTTTTGAAACAGTAAATGCATCTCAGTAAAATGCTCCAAGACAAAACAATGACAACAAAACGCAAACCCGCAGAATAATGCTGCACGGTTTTCCATTCAAACTCCTCCTCGCTGCCTGACCACATAATTATCGATTACAGCAGCAGTAATGCTTGCTCAACACCTGTCGCTTCTCTCTAGTGTCAGCCTTTCTCAATAAAAAAACATTCTTCATCCACTTCCAGTGTAACAGCCAGCTCTCCCAGCACATTCCCCACTGATTCAGCTTTATCCAAGCCCAATACCAAAACCAGATTCTTGTGGAGCACCCACCTGTTTCTCCAGTCTGACCCTAGTGGAGGTATGATCGTGGTTTTTTATTGTTAGAGATTTTACAATAATATTCCATTGTGGGCAGCTTAAACTGGAGGAGACTGACAAAATTTTTTTGATCTCTGAATCATTGTACCTTGAACTTTTTTTTTTTTTTTTTAAAGGCATATTTACAAGGTATATTCTTGAGGTGGAAATATTGCAACATTTTGAATGTTGTCCAAATGCAGACCAGAAAACTCAGTGACCCTCTGACTGCGGCTGCAATATCTGCTTTGATGTTCTGTGGATGTGGATGCTGGTTTTCCTATATGTGTAAATGAAATAATAGTTGCGTTCTGTTTAATTCGAGTTGCAGAGATTATTCTAGTATTTAGTGAATTGGTATGACGACTAGAATGGGGGTAGCATAAAGACTGAAGGACTTTGCTATTTATGGGGTCATTTTTATTTTGCGGTCCGTTACATTGACTTACAACTAATTCACTGTGTGATTCCTATAAAATTTGTGTGAAAAATTATTTTAGTTATTTTAGAACATCCAAACTCCTTTGATAGGCATGCAAATAAATGAAATAAGCTACATGCAGGTAATTATTAAGATACAGTGGAGATGTGAGCTGTAGTTAACACACCAGGACTCCGACCGGGCCTGGGAAGAGGAGGCCGGTACCAGTGGCTCCAGCTGCATTGCCCGTGTCCCGCTGTCACTGCTGCTCCTGAAGCTTGGGGACAGCTCGGGAAGAGGTTGGAGCTGGGGAGGATGGGTGTCTGAGGAGTAGGGGAGGCTCTTTAGGCCCATAACAGTAGGCGAGATGTTAAACTACAGCCAGATCTGTGTCTTTCTGGGGGCCTCTAGGTCCGGTTGGCTCCTGTGGCTGTGTCCTCTGAGGCTCAGACCACTGTGTCTTGTCCTCAGCTGATCTCAATCATCGTACCCGTATTGAAGTGTAGATCTGCCTGTGTCCTAGAACAATTGATCTTTTAAAATCTGACTTCACTTATGAAAATAAGTGGCTCCCAGAGGAGAAAGGACTTCTATTTTCATTTATCACTCGTGGTGATGAGACATACTTCATAGCTCGAGAAGTCCCATCTTGTATTGACTTCCTTTGTGTCGTGAGTTCGTTCTGGCAGCGGGGTTGGCTTTGATCCCAGCCTTTACTGGGAGAAAATCTTGTAATGGTTTGGGTGGCTTGTGGACAGATCTGATAAGAGGCGGTTTCTTATGTTTCGTGAACAGGTCAGGCTGGAATTGACAGAAATACGAGTTGACATAGATTTTAAGTATGGAGTGAGTAGGTATCACTGAAGGGAAAAGAGCTCATGGGAAGAATTGAATTGGCTTTGGGAACAGCTGTGGGGTGAGAAATTATTCAAGAAGGGCTGCGAAGGTGGATCTTTTGGGGTTATTGCTGGAGGATATGCGAAGCCCATTGCTATCATTAAATGAAACCGTATTTGAGTGTTTTCTAACTGTCTTATCGCTATACCACAATTGAAGGAAATTACTTTTTGTGCTTTTGGACTGCAGTGGGTGTGTGTGTTTAATAGCTGGTTTCAGGGTTGTTTAGTTGAGGATGAATGGTCCAAGATTTCAGTAACACACAGGGCATGTGGTTTTGAAGGAGGAAGGGAAAGGCGATTTCTCAGCACGTGTTTGCTTACGATGGGCTTAGTTAAGAAGAACACGTAATGGTTTCACTGCAAACTATTCAGAGCTAGAAAAATACTTGCTTAAATTAGTTCACCAAATTAATTTCTAGATGACGGTGGGTAACTTGAGCATACAGAATATATTGTAGTTTCATTTTCACATGTAGATTGGTAGTTTTTAGTGACCTTCCACATGTGAGAGCTCTGGCAGTTTTAGACAACCCATAAGACAAAGTTGTTCTTGTATAGCGGTGTTTGTTCTTGGAATATGTTCTGGAGACAGTAAGTTGTGGTGGCAATTTTTGTTTGATATTTTGAAGCCTTTCTAAGTATCCTTGTACTTGTTGAGCTGGATGAAACAGTCAAATTTTAAGGGAAAAAATGGCATCTCATTTGGAAGCGAATCCGCTGCATTATTCAGCAGCAGCCTCTAACAATTTAGCAGCTGTATTGATGGTCGCAGCACCACTCCTCAATTTATTTGAAATTAGACTAAGTGAGTGTGTTTGTGGGAGAGAGTTTCTGGAACTTTGTAATTGATACATGTATTTATTATAGTATATTTTTCATTTGTATGCCTAGCTTCTGACGTAGGCACGTTATAATTTTGATCCTTCACAGAACGTGCGGTCAGAGCTGTACTGTGCTGAGGCATGTTGCTTTTGGAGGTCTTCCCTTGAGAAGTGGGGAACAAGCTGCATGAAACTCGGTGTAGCTCCAGAGCCGGCAAAAAAGCCTTGTGTTAGCCTGGATACCTGCCCTAGCACCTGGGGCTCATTGGAGTGTTTCTGTGTTTTTAATTTTGTTTAGGAAATGCATTTTTTTTTTAATCCTATTAGCAAAGGCAAGATCTCAGGAGGCCATGCTGAACGGTCACAGTTGTTTGTGCGTAATTCAGAATGAAACTGCTCAAATGGCACGAACAGCAGAATTCAATACTGATCAAATGATGACATGATCGGTATCAAATGATGATGACATGAAGCATTGTGTCTGTGTGGCAGGGACTGAATTAGTTTAACTTGTTTGTGACTTCAGCTTCTGGCCTGTCTTGTGCAGCAGCGCACGGCCAGGTATTAGGCAGGACGTGTTCTTCATCGGTGATGACTTCTTGCAGCATTTTATTGAGCTGCTTGTTCCTGGAAATGGCAAGCTTGGAGTGGCAGTGGGTGTCTTTGCTATTTTTGTAGTTACTCTGAGCAACAAGTGTAGGCAGCTGAACAGTTTCAGAGAGCAGTTAGTGAACAACCCCACATCTAAATACTATGGTTCAAGCCTCCTGCAGTAATTGCCCTTAGTATGTGGCCAAATGGGAAACAACAATCCCATCTGCATTCTCATTCATCTTCCCTGTTTTAGTCTGATGTAAAGATGAGGCAAGTTACCTAAACTACCTAAAAACCCAAGCAGAGCTAGACTTAGGTGGGGGCTAGCAGGTGAGTTGGCCGTGTGCTTCTGACTGTCGCATTTCCAGGGAATCAGCAAGGACATGACATGACCAAATCTCTGCCTTGGGTGTCTGATCAAACACTGTGTGTGCCACGTCACAGCTACCTTTTTTTTTTCTTTTTTTTTTTTTCCTGGTCCAAATTCAATCTGGCTGCATAATTTCGTACCTTTGCCTTGTGCGTTGTGGTGGTTCACCTTCAGGTGAAGGAGCCCTTGGCTTGGTTCTGCTGGGGTCCTCAGCGCAGATGCAGAGAGAATGGGAAAAGGGGATTGCATTTGTGGCAAAAAAAAAAAAAAAAAACTTGCAAAACAAGGAGCAGCATTTATCACTGTAGGAATTTAAATCATTACTGTGCAAAGCGTGAGGAGAGAACATCTCTATTAGCCTGTAATAGAACATGACATCATATATCTCTGGTATCCTTCTCAAGCCCTTCTGTGCCAGATGTAAAAGCAAAGGCACGCTGAAGCCTGTCCCTGCTGTCCTGCTGCAGAGGGCCAATCTGCTGCCCGGGATTCGGCGTGTTGCTCCGGCAGACGCTAGGTGAGATGCACTCTGTGATCACATTTTTGGGGTCGTGTTCGCTACCTACCGGCCCCTGTGTGCTGTGTGTGCTTGTAGGCTGTGGTCCCAGGCTCTGGCTCCAGACTCTTGCAAATTGTCTGGTGTCCTCTTAAACTCCCTAAAAGCTGGAACAGCTTCTGGTAAGCTTGAGGACAACTGAGAGGTGAGTTTGCTTAATATAGAATCAAACTTCACAGTGTTTTCTGAAAGTGAACCTCTGACAGGAGTGCGCAGTTCAGGTAGTTTTAAGGAACTGAAGTTACGTGGTGCAGATGGTGGGCTCTTGCATCTCCGTATGACGTGCCCTTTGGGTCCATTGACAGTTCTCAGTCTGTCCTTCAGGATCGCACTTACTGGAAAGTGTTCACCGACTGTTCCCTGCTGTAACTACCAGAGGTGCTTGTTTGCCCATGGCACTTGTGGGTCTGCCTCTGGAGTGGGCACGTAAGTAGTCATTAACCTAGAGGAAGCTCGCGTTTAGCTTGCCCCAGGCAGCTTGTTGCAAGGTTGTTTAATTTTTTTTCTTTTTCTGAATAGCAGAACAAAGTCACAGCAGTACACCACTTTTAAAGTCCTTTTCCTCCCTGCCATTACTTGTTTGTTTGTTTTTCCTTTTTACCCTTGTCGTATTACGCAATATTGGGGCTATTAGCTTACCAGACGTACTGCTTTAGCCGAGATGAAAATAGTAACCTGAGTAATACCATATGCCAGGGATGGCACAGGCCCTTACCTTTGCTGGATCAGGACTTGAAGCTTTCACCCTACTGTTTAGCTGGGGGATAGGCAATGTGTCTGCCTCTCTGTTCTGGTGTTAAATCAGAGCTGGGCTGTCCCACGCCCAGCGCATTCAGCAGCTCCCCACCAGTGCGTGAAGAAAAGCAGCGGTGGTTTCTGCTGGTGTCCGCAGGCTGCTGCACAGGGAAGGACCTTCCTTGAAGCAACAGCACAACCAGCTCCCACGTGCCTGATGAGCAGCTCCTGGCTTTGATATCAGCTGCAGGTTGCCACATGGTGCCATTTGGTGACATGAGCATTGAGGAGCACCGCTGCTACCTGGCTCAACATGGGAGAGAGAAGGTGGCAGCAGCCCGGGATAAGAGCTAGGAGGCATCAGGTAGGGTTTGAGGACAAGGTGGCAGCAGCAATGGCCTGGGAGAAAAAATGGCTGGAAAGTGTCAAGGCAGTAGACGGGTGGCAGGGGCTGAGTAGCTGGCAGGGAAAAAGCTCGTTTCAAAGTGACTGGGACCAGTTGGTTTATGTTAACACGTTTTTCTTCACGGTTTGGGAAGAGTGCAAATAAACTAGGTCACCTCATGCAAGCCTTGTTAAGAGAAATATGAAAAAATGGCTAAGAGTAGTAAGAGAAACTATAGGCAACATCAAAGATAAAATGCTATGATTGGTTTTATAATTTTTGAAGTGATTATTTTTATTGGATGTGCGGTGTTAACTTAGTGAGGTGCCACGGATTTTATTTTCCCTGATGATTATCTTGCTTCTCTTGGAGAGTGAAAAATAACAGCGATCGACTGTGGCTAGTAGCTTGGAAATATCTGTGACTCAGTGAGCAGTGGTTCTTTAAACAGATGTAAGACATCTCAGAAAAGAACAGAAAATGCTTTAACCATAGAGCACTGAAACCATAAAACCTTCCAGTGCACCTACCAAAGTTCTTGCAGGTTCACACTTCAGGGAAAGCAAAACCAGTGCTAGAGAATCTCTTTAGTTTGGGCCTGAGTCAGCTTCAAATCTCTACTGAAAATGGATTTCCTGACTTAAAGTTAAAAATATGAATTTATTAGGACATTACTGCTGTGCTGTGGGTGTCATGGGGAGGTTGCTCATTTAGTGGATTAATGGAGGCATGCATGTTGAACTTCCTTTTCCATCCCTTTTTGCTTCTTATAGCTGGAATTAGATCACTTTTTATTTTTTTTAACTGCTGCTGCAGAATAAGGAATTGGACCAGGAGGCTGATTAGGCTCTAACAGTGCTTGTATTAGAGCTGCCACCAAAGTGCACAGGAACCAGGCCTGTGGCTGCCCTGCAGGTTTCTGGTTCGTCACGGCTGCCTCTTCATTCTCGGTAAAGTTCAGCCCTTGATAGAAAACCTAATTCTTTTGTCATGGTAGTAAGACAAGGTGTGCAGATTAAATAACCATAGCAGCTGAGGGAAAGTTTGACAGATCAGTTTACCTTGTTCTCCTTTCCCTTCTGCTGGCATGGGTGATGTGGAACATCTCTTTTCCTCGCAGCAGAAACTTACAGTGCTGGCATGTTTCCTTGTACTCTTGACACTGGACTCAGCATTTTACGTCCTTGAAGTAGAACAGTTCCAGAAGCTTGTCCTGCTGAAGAGAAAACAAACTCACCTCTCTTTGTCTTTACTAGAAACTTAGTGAAATATCCTGCAGAACAAAAAGCGAGGTCACCTCTGCAGGCAGAATCGGTAGCGTAAGATTTGCACTAAGCAGACCAGTGGTCTTCAGTTTGCACTGGGAGGAACCCAGCAACAGCTGAGTGAGGTTGTGGGAGAGGTTTGTAAAATCGTGAGCCTTCTGGTGAAGGTAAACAGGGAGTGATGGTTGTTTCTGTAAAGCAGAAGCTAAAGGCATCAAATGAAACTAGAAGGTGATGTCCAAAATAAGGAAAATTAAGTATATTTTCCTAGAATATTCTTTGAGCAGAATTCTTTGTCTCAGAACATGACAATGCTAAAGGTTTGTGAATTCAAAAAGCCATATATATATATTCATGGAAAAAAATTCACCTGGAGCTACTGAACACACAGTTTTTGTAGTTGACGTGGAAAAGGAGACTTTTGAAAAGGGATTCAAAGAAGGCTTGTGAATTTGGGAGCACCTCTCATAACGAGCACGATGTGAGAAAGCATGCTGATGCTCATTTGAAAATATATCAAGTGCATCATTAGCCGTTTGGTGGTAGCTGAAGCTGGCTCTTTAGTACCAAATCAGTGATAAGCAAAGTGCAAAAGCCCTTCTTGGCTATTAATAAGGAAGCCTGGTAAGTGTGTTATGTTTGAGGGAATAGAAGGTGAAGCTGGTGGAGGAATACAAAGAGATGGGGTAAAATAAAAGATAATGATCTTTTCAGAAGGATCCTAAGTGGATCTGAGTGGGGCAAGCTTGCTTTTGCCAGGCCCAGCATAAGCTCAGGCAAAAGATAATGAAAATCTAGGTAAAAACTTCACTTGAATTGTTGGACAGAATAGGGCATGCTTTGGAAGTGCTATGCAGAAAGATTTGCAAAATGGAGATATAACCTAGTTAAATCTGAAGTCAGAAATAAAGATAGAGACTATAGACCAGTATTTTTTTTTTGTTTTTAATGAATAACACTGCTGTTTTGCATATTATGTATATACTTGAGCATACTGAAGATGTACAACCACAGTCTAAGCATATCGAACCAATTTCAAAGTAAAAGTAACATTTTTTTTCCTGTCTGTTTGCTTAAAGTAAAAGTAGCCTTGGGCTGTACACTGAGCCTTCCAAGAGCGAGACTGGTCTCACTTTTCTTGATTATTTGAGTGAACGTTCAGATTGCACAGTCTTAGTTAACATGATTTATATTGAAGAACAATGGAAATTGAATGATGGTGTATGTCAGGTTTGAAGGAGACTGACTGTCACCCAGTATTCCAAGTATATGATTCAATTAACCTTTTCTATTCCAAAGTGATCATTATAGAAATGGAGTATGCTGTGATCTGCCAAGTTTTGCTCAGGTGCATGTCATAGGTTCTTTCCTGAAACCTCAATTTATGAATGTTTATGATTTCTGTTAGGAGATTGAGACTTCACTGTGGGAAGAAATTTTGCACTAAGCAGGTAATTGGCCTGAAGAGAAGGGAGAGGAATTTTGCAGGTATTTCAAAAATCTAGAAACACTCTAAATACCACTCTGCCAAATTAACCCTTCTTTAACCTCAGATGAAAGTGGTTTAAGCCTTAACATTTTCAAGAGAATTCCTGTTAACAACCCAATTTTTATCTACATAAGTGTTAGAAGCCTTGTGCTAGTAAAATTAAAATTTCTCCATACCATATGCTTACATTATGAATATTACAACAAATCTTGGTATATTTGCAAGATAGGATATGTTGAAGGTAGGGCAGCTCTTCAAGCTCGGGAAGATGCTCATGTTGAAGTTTCTCTTTTTATTCCCTCCAGATGCTCATGGTTTAGCCTTTGTGCAGCTGTTCTGTTCCTCACCAGAAGATAACTTTGTGTGTGTTGGGGGCTGTGGTGACAGTGTGGTTGCATGAGCTTAGCTC
Organism: Aythya fuligula; assembly: GCF_009819795.1. Lineage (NCBI taxonomy): Eukaryota > Metazoa > Chordata > Aves > Anseriformes > Anatidae > Aythya > Aythya fuligula. Next base: position 19,614,897 of record NC_045567.1, read on the forward strand.
TCCTTGCATGGAGGGGAAACAAAGCAGTGTTCTTCGTGCCCCCGGCATGCATTTCTTCATGCTTTCAAAATGTGCTTCTATATACAATATTTAAAAGTGTGTGTGCATATATACATATATATAATAGTCTGTTTGTATGAACATATTTCTTGGATTGATTTGCTTTGGTTTGGGTTAGAAATAGCATTTATGTGCTCACAAACTGCCTATTGCATATGCCCAGTATACAATTTTTCCAGTAAATTTGTAACAGTTTGCTCAGTTCCAAGTATGTGTGAGCATGCGCACTCTCTCCAACACATTTCAATTTTTACACACCAAAATGAATTCATTGGGCTTTTTTTGTGTGCTAAGTATTATATTATTGAAAATTCAAATAGTGACTGATGTTTCTGGGACTTTACAATTACCTGATTTTTTTTAATGTGCTTGATAAGGAATCAGTTAAATACAAATTGGAGGATTCATTCATCCTTTGGTGAATGCGTGTAAATACTCATTGCAGTCACCATGTGGCTCTTCTTTGTGAGCACAGGATTTACTGTGGAGTGCGTCCTCTAAAGTGCCATTTGTGGCTTATTTATAGACATGGGAATCACAATTTTCAGTTATTTTGCTGAGGACTCTGCGCTGATTTTATCTCAAGACGGTGTGCATGTCTTGGAAACAAAAAATTCATAGCTGTCAGGAACTGCTGGATGTGGACGTGCTGATGTCGTTCTCTCTACCAAGGCCACCTTATTGTATATATAAAAAAAAAAAAAAGTCAAAATAACATTATTGAGGTTTCAAAGTTGAATATTCCAGAGGCAATAAACAGAGTGACTGAGGAGCTGACAAACCTCTGCCCATGGAGCCCAGCAAGTCTGTCAGGTTCTTACTTGCCTGGTGGTGTCTCATCCAGAAGGTGACATACCAGATTGTAGCAGGCAGTGTCAAAAGCCTTGCCAAAGTTGGAATGATAGCATGGATTGCTTTCCTTTTGCCCACAAATCCAATCGTTTTCCTCAGATAAGGCAATCAGATTGACCAGGGGTAACTCACCCCTCACCAATCAATACTGTGTGGTCCAAAGCACCTTTTTTGTGACCCAAAAGTGTGTTCCAAGAGGACTTGCTCCGTGGTGTTCTCAGAGACCAAAGTGGATCCCTGAATCCTCCCTTAGGTCTTTATCTGAAGCTGGTGCAACATCTGCCTCCTGGCAGTCATCAGGGTTCCCCTCAGGCCCCAGGACCTTTCTGGGATGATTGTGGCCTCCCTATGGCATCAGCCCTCAGCAGCCTTGGGCACAGCCCTGCTAGTCCCTTGGGCCAGGTTGTCTCAAATAATCCATCTGCTGTCACCTTCAGATGCAGGCCCACTTTTTCCCTGCTCAGCCTTTTACTGTTACATTCTTCCCACCATGACATGTCAAACTCTTTGCTAAGCTTTTTCATGAAACATTGATATGAAAAGTTGTGGTTTATATCAGTGAAATGTAATGCAGTGTATGTTACATATGCCCCAAATACACGTGCGTGAAGTGTTCTCATAAAGAGTATAAACTAAATTTTGGAAAGTTTTATTAATTATAGACTTACGTTTTAGGGTGTGTCAGGCCAACCACTACATGCGATGGTGTTTCAGATTGTTCTTAACATCTACTCGTTGCTTCTGAAAACTTGGTTCTTCTTGTCAATCTGATGAAGTTTATAAGAGGTTTTCCTATTACAATGACAGCAACTCTTCTATGATTTCTGTCTTATCTGTTAGTTTAATTTTTAAAACACAAACTCTAATATTAGAAGTAACGCCATTATTGCTAAGTAACATTTTTATTTTTAAGATTTAAGGCAAGTGTGTGAATGTCTTTGTGCATAAATGAGTGCATTGGGACACTGCATGGAAAAATACTGAGTGCGTGTGCGCTTCATTCATTTTACTGTTAGGAAAAGCCTCGCGTGTCTAGTCAGAACAGGATTTTACTGTAAACCTAATGCAGCGTGTTCATTTGTATGGGTTGCTGCAGTTGGAATTTTTCAAACGCATAATGTGGTGGTCATGATAATGTGTTTACAGAGTGTAAAATTTCAGCTTGAATTATGATTGCTAAAATAATTGATCATCAGCATTTGTGCTTTGCATAAGAAGAAGAGTTGAAGAAAGCTGAATATTAAATAAACAGCATGTTGGATGAACAGCATTTCTTTTTCCTCACAACTCATCAATGAAACAAAAGCTAAGAGTAGAGCATGTAGTCTTATTGCCAATTACTGTCCAAGGAGGATAATGATGCAATCTTAATAACCTGCTAGAATTGTATGGTTAAAACAAATTTCCCATTGCATTCCTCTCAGCGTTAAAGCTCTTTGTACGTATGGATATGTTGTACTAAAAATAAAACTGGAAAGGTCTCTCATGCATAGTTTCCAGATATTAAATAATGTACTCACTCCCCAGCCTTACCCACTGGGCTCTTCTGTTTTTTCCAAAGGCTTTGGGGATTCCTTTATGAACTCAAGGAGTCAGTGGAAGCAGGGGGTGAATGAACAAAATTCACGTTCCCCCTTAGAACCTCTTGCTGGTTTTGATTCTCTTACAAACAAGTAGAAATGCACAGGATTTTTGTTAGTTTTAAAACATTTTTTACACTGTATCTCAGATACTGACAGTACTGGAGTTAAACATTTTCTATTGCTCAAAAGGTTGTCATTAACCTTCTTCTTGTATTTGCTGTTGTTGTGGGGCAGCAAGCCCCATACTCTTTCTGCATACCAATTGTCCCCATATGGTAATTTATATTATTTCTTAACTGCAAACTCCTTTTTTGTTCAGTAAATTGTCCACGCTTGTTTGCAGTAGATCATTTTTGCTTAATAGCATTTTCTATTACAGGGCACAGCAGTCTCCTAGGAGAAAAGGATTTTCTCCTGGTGCTCTAATGAGTTGTTTTCTTAGCTTTCCCAAATGGTGTCCCATTCTTAGAAGCAGTCCAGTAAGTGTACTTGTGGTGTGGATGTACATCAGACTTTGGCAGATTCATTCTGCCTTGTTTGGAAATTTCTCAGGCACTGAGCTGAATAAAACTGAATCTGACAGCAAGTTGATGGAGCCAGAGTGGCAATTAGATGCCAATCCCATCTTGTTGGATCTTTTTACGCAGTTTTTGTTTAGGGACTCCGGTGTCTGAGCTTGATTACTTCTCAGAAGGAATGACTTGGCAGAATGCTAATCCCTAATATCTCCAAACCAGGAATAATCTGAAATGAGATTTTGCTGCAGCAATCCAAAGATTTTAAAGTTACTGTAAGTAAAATCCTTCCAGAACTAGCAAAAGGCTTGTATCTGCTGATTAAAGGGTACTGCTGTGTTGCTTTGGCATCTCCAACCAGTGATATTTAACGCAAAGTGAATTTTCAGATAGTTCTTTAAAAAAGTTCTTTAAAAAGAGGGGAAAAAACAGAGAGGAATCGTTAGAGATCACATTCCTTTAATAAAAGTTTTTACGTGAAGTGGAAAAAGCCTGAATGCCCTATAGAAAACAATTTCTCAGGTATGCATTTTCACTTCATATCCTATTTGAAGATACAGGTAGGAGGGTTAGAAATGCTTGATATGTAACGTTTTGCTTCTTATTGGAAGGTCCACTTGGTTTATCTCTGTTTTTGCTGCCATACTGTTTACTGTAGTTAAAAACCAGACTGATTTCTGCACTTTAGTATCATATGGGTCATACGGATCTTTCAGGGTCCTTCACATTTAGGAAGTATGTAAGATAGTGAGACCTAAATTCAGAAGGGGGTTGCTGAGATTTTCTGTAATTATGTGTTTTATATTACTATTGATTCCTTATTTCTTACTGTACAAATGGGAATGAGTTTATTATTTTTCTGATATTGTTTGTAGTTAAAAACAAGTCCCGTTGATGTAGTAATGGGTATTTCCTTGTTGATGTTCCAGAAGTCATACAGAGGGGGATGAGAGGTACAAGTTATTTTGTCCATGACTTGAGATCTTATGATATCCACAGTGAGCTTTTAGGGGAGAGCTTGCTTGCAGAAGCTAGAGTAAGTGGGCAGTACTTGCATATGAATTATCGAAGTGGCATACAAAAGGATTGGTTTTGAATGTGTAAGGAAAACAAGAACAACTGTAGTACAATTAAGATAGGCAGCCTTATGTGTGACTGCTCTCTTCCTCTCTCCTTCCTTCTCAGTGTAATTACTTGAGGCTCTCATATAGTCTGGGTACAATTTTGTGCTTTATTTCAATTTTGAGTGTTTGCTGGATTAGAATTAAATGACAAAGCTAAACAAAACTAACAAAAATTCCTGAAGATGACTGCTTGTTCTGTTGATAATGCCTGGGTATCGACCTCTGTTTCTAATTTTTTGATCTGTGATATGTTAATACAAATCACTGGAAACGAGGCTGCAAAATTGACTATTTCAAAATAGATCAACCTTACAAATCGTAGAAACATGACAATCTGATACGTTAAAATTCATTTAGAAAGCTTTATTTTATCAGGACAGAAAGAGCAATTCCAACACCTGAACATTTCCGAATGCAATTTGTAGGTACTTTAAATTGTTCAGTGCCTGCTCTTTTTCTTGAAGTGCTGATTTGATTCCCCCAAAGCGCCAAGATGAATGCGTAGAGGATATTATGAGTGTCTCTCTCTTCCAGCGTAAATCCCAGCGCGAGCCCAGCTGCCGCACGGTCGATAGGCTTCCACCAGACAGCCTGTCCCTCACCTCGCAGGAGGGTGGTGATACCTTCGTGCCTGTCCTGCGCAGCCTCCAGACCTGGTGCCGTATTGAACGTGTAGATTTGGCCGCCTTAGCAGCAAGGAGCTCACCTTGGTGGCTGTCAGCAGTGCTGTCCAGCCTCACGCGGTTTCCCTTCTCTGCTTGGGGTGGTTGGGACGCTTCTCGGCCGGGCATCTCTGCAGAACCTGCCTCGTGCCTCGGTTCCAGGTATAGGAAATCTTTGCTTGGCACAACTGGGAGCCCAGTCCCATCACAGTGCAAGTAATGGTGATGCATACCATCACCGTGTAGATTATATTCACTTTTATTCAGCAGAATTTCCAGAATACCACGATACGAGAGCTCCTGTTCTGTTGCTTGGTGGTTAAACTTCCTTAATCGTTTGAGCTTCACGCCTGCTGTTTTACCTTTGAAGGAACAATACCTCAGGATGCGGACGTGTCCTTGCGGCGTTTTACTTTAATCAGTTTTCAATGACTCGCATCCAGAAATAGAGATGCTCCCTGTGTCAGTTGCTGCAAGCCTTTCCTACGCGGCTTAAAATCTTTTTCTTTTGAAAGGATTGGACTGCTCTTGGAATAGTGAAGCTTATTATAGCTGTTACTTTAAGTAGGTCTTTCAAGCCGTAATTTACACCTTTGAGTACTTAATAGCAGAAGAAATGTCTGCTAGGCCCAGGGTGGATCAAAGTGAAAATGATTCAAATCAACGTGCAGAAGCCCTTGTTTCATGTAATTGATTGTAATTTTGTTTTGGATTTAGAAAAAACAAATCCTTTTTTTTCCACTGAAATAACTGTGCTGAAATCATTAAACATTTATCTGCTACTAGTGTTGAGGGCTTTTTTTTTTTTTCTTTTCTTTTTTTTTTTTTTTTTTTTTTTCAGTAAATCTGGTATTTCTTTTCCTAATTGGGCAGGTTTACGCTTTTGCTGTGCTTTTGTTAACTTAGGTAACTTAGCCTCTTTTTAATGCAGTTTCTTTAAACATGACTGTTTATGAAGTAGGAAATTGATGAATAGTGCAGTTCATGTTTACTGTGTTTATTTTTGCGGTGTACTGGCTAAAGAGAGACTATCCATGAAAACTACTGAATTTAAAGCTAGGAAAAAGTACTGTTTTATAAGTAGTGAAATGATCTGATGCTATTCTTTATGATTTCAGAATTGATGGGGTTTGGTCCTCAGAATTGGCAGGTACATGTCCAAGGATAAAAAGTTTGAGGTGCATTCAGAGTACTGGAGGTAGCTGAATACAAACTGGTTGGGGTATAAAAAATACTCTGTGCACCCATAAAAGCATGCTGCTTAACACTTTGAACAAATGTTCTTTGTAAACGCTGTGTCAGGGATTTCCAACAGTTCCATCAGTGGTTTAGCTTTCTTTAAAACTTAATGTATTACTTTAATATTTCATTTGTTCGAAATGATTACAGTAGCTTAAATCACATTTTGGTATAGGTTGCCAAAATTTGAAATTGATTTTGAAATTAAACTTTAAACTCAATGTTAGCAGGTGGTGCAGCTTTAGAAAACACAATTTCCCTTGCTCTGCCTGCCCCAGAGGCAGAGGTTGAAGGGTGGTGTCAGTGCAGGTCCCAGTCAGACACCCAGCCTCCTATCAGCCCCTGGACAGCAGAGACCCGGGACTTCGGATCAGGTGGAGACCGACTAGTGTTAAGGGCTGTAGTCCTGGTGTGTGCCTGTGGTGCAGCCCTGAGGGGAAAAAAAATCTTTAAAAAGAGCAAAAAATTCTTCTGTGGCTGTCCCCTTTCTTTTCCTCTACTCTGCTCATAACGAAGCTGTGAAACAAAGCTGGAGGCACTGCAGGCCAGTTGTCTTTAGGCACTCCCTGAATTTATTTTTGCTTTCTTTGGGTTGGTTAAAATAATAAGCTGTGGTGTTTAAAAATTATTGTATGGTAACTTATATTTTAATCTTTGTTAATTTAAAACACCATTTTTGATGGCATGAAAGTGCTGCTGATCTGTATTCCTTCCAGAACTCCTAAGCTCACTGTGTCACCAGGCCTCAGTTCTTGCTTTTTAGGTCTGTTTCTCCATGAATAACTCCAGTGCTTATCTCAGCCGGAGTCCATACCTTTCCTTTGTGAGAGACAGCTTGCAAACACTTGTGCATCCCAGCTACGTGTAGCCGTAGTAAATCAGTGCTGGAAATGTCATTCAGCTGACAGGGCGGTGGCAGGAGCGATGCTGCAGCTCTCTCTCAGGGGGCACAGCAACTCTCTCTTTTAAACGTAATTTATATGGCTGTGAATTCATGGTTAGAAGTGAGAAGTGGTTAATTAGAAACAAAACAAAAAGAAAAAAACAACTTGGGAGGAACTGGGAGGAGTGCCTCAGGTGTGACTGGTGAAGTGGCCTCACCAGGTCGTCTTCTGGTAACTAAGGATGAGCAGACTGTTTGGATCTTTAGTGGTACCTTTCTGGTTCATTAAGCAGAAGAAGTGCAAACGTTTCCTTTAATACTTTACAAATACATTATCTCTTTCTAAAATGTGTCATGTGAGAGATCTTTACAGGGCGAGTTACACCTGGACTCTAAGTGCCTTAATGGCAAATTTATTATGTTCTAACAGAAAAAAAAAAAAAAGCTGAAATTGCAAGCCAAGAAGTAAACCTCCATCTATTTTTGTTTCCCCTCACATATATGTGCACATACTGCGTTTCATTACCCTGTGTTTCTGGAGTTCCCTTCTGTTCCCTTATCTGACCATTTCTGGACATATATTTTGTGCTGGGAGAGTGGAATTCTACACAGCGATGGGGAAGCTTGTAGATCGCCTTGTACATGTATTTCTAACACTTTATTGTTGCTTCTCTGACAAAATACTTGCTCTCCACTCCTCCTACATGTCTCCATCCCCACTCCGTGGTTCCTTGGGCCGTGGTGTGTCACTGTGCCACACAGCCGGTGTCCTCGATGTGTGGTGAGAGCGCTTGGACGTGTCCTTGCGAGGGCTGGCGGCGATCCAGATCGCTTAAGGACTTTGTCGTAAAGTCTTAATGCATTGAAGTAATCGAAGTTAAGCCTTTGTATGCGTACTAACGTAAATGAATGTAATTTCATATTTATTTTTACTACTTTACAAGAGGTTATTATTAGGAGTAAAAAGATAAAACCGGTAATGTTTTTTGAACCATTGTATGGACGCTTTGTTTAATTAAAAATACCACAAGGAAAGTGTCTTAACTTGACAAAGGAACAAAGAGTGCTAATCACTCTTAAACTTAGCTTGTTTAGTCTAGAAGTATTGCTAGAAAAGCATCATCCTGTTCCTCTTCATGGGAGGGGGAGAGTTTGTGTGTTTGTGGTGTGCACACCAAGCCCCCGATGTGCCCAGTCCAAGAGGGTCAGATGAGACTGCTTTGGAAAGGTGTCAGAACGAGTCTAGTAGCAGTATTCCTGGGAGGATACGCCGGGCGGGTTTATTTCTGGGTAAAGTTAGTGTAAAAATAATTGTAACGTGTTAAATGGGAAGAAGTGCTAGTGTTTGAGACGTTTTTGTAATGCAAGATTTTTCTGGTTCCTTAGGCAGTGAAAAGAATAAGACCAAAAAAAAAAAAAGTGATAAATTATTGTAGCTCTACAACTTCATGCAACGGAATAGATAGATGTTGGATAACGCTTTTGTTGGATTTGGTAAACAGTCTAACAGTCTCTTCTGAAGTGCAGCAGCACGTAAACCTAGATTGCTATTACTCACGGGCTGATGGAATATAGGTCATTACGGTGCTCTCAGGTTCTGTGCATTTATTACAGTGCTGTGTAGGTTCTGTGTATCTATTAGTGCTGAATACGACATACTGTTATACTTCAAAAAAAAAAAAAAAAAAAAAAAAAAAAAAAAAAAACGGAAAAGAATCACCCTTGACTAGGTGTGACTACAGTAATATCTGCAGTGTGTTCTGTTGGAGATGAACCAGCCCCTGGTATTTGACATGTCTGACACGGAGTGGAAATGCTTTTGCTAGGTGGAGTATTTTGACAAACACATTTATTTGATGTTCCTGGCTCAAGAATATGCTGGTAGTTTCCTTAGTTAACTAGTGTGTTTTAGCATGATCACAAAATTAGCAGAATATACAGGCCTTTAGCATGGTCTTTATCAATAACAAGAACTAAAAATCTGTTGATTCAAGCTGAAAATACAGGCATAGATTTTTTTTTGTTGTTTAATCTTTCTTTATTTCTTTTAATTTGTAGTCATTCAGTGCTTTTATTTTTTTTATTAAAAAAAAAAAAATGAAGTTCTTGACAGCTGATACTTATGGGGTACCTTGTGGATGCTTTACTAAAACAGTATCAGAGCAGCAAAAAGCATTCAAGGAACAAGTAAATTCAGTCATGGTAGCCATGTAGCATATCCTAAAAATAAAGTTTGGGTAAGTTTTTTATCATTCACAAGTTAGAAGATTAAGTACACAAATTTATTTTAATGGAGAGTAAGGAGTTGATTTTTTTTTCCCCCCAAAGACATGAGGACTTGAACTCTTCATTACATCTTCGATGAATCTAGTAGATCACCGTGATAAATGTGCATTGGTTTAGAGGAGGGGAAAAAAAAAAAAGCCAAGAAGACAACACCCTTTTCCCGAAGACCTGACAGCAGTTGCAGAGGAATTCTGCAGGCAACCTCAGAGGCAGAATTCTATAAATGAAATTCCCAAATGGTAAAATGCTATTTTCAGCCTAATCTAGTTTGAACAGGAAGATTTGCAAGATGTGGAGCGCAGCCGATTTCAAATTCCTGGTGTGGAACAGTTGAGATAAGAATCATAAAGAAAGGGGAAAGACTTAGTAGATCAAACACGGTGCACTACGTGTCTCCTTGGGCAGAATTACTTCTGCCCTGGTCTTTTCTACTCTTGCTTGAAATAGCAGAAGTCCCATAGCACAGGCTGTTTCCCACAGCTGTTCTCTACTTGAGTGATTTTGCTTTGGGAAGGTGTTTCCAGATTATTTAAAATGTGTTTCCAGTTGCAGTATCTTCTAGTTTCTCTCCTTTCCCTTGACTTTTGCACCTTTTAAATTGCCTTGTTCCTTCTCCTGGTCAGAGAAGTTAAGTTACTTACCTGAGTGAGATCTGATCCATTAACAGCTTTGTAAGTTATTGGGTACACTTCCATTGAGCTTAAATATCTATTTAATGTACAGGGTAGTAACTAGTTCCATTTTTGTATTGATTTTTGAAAATGATAAATAACATGCTCGGCAAAACTTTTTTTTTTTTTTTTTTTTTGAAAGAGTGAAAAACAGTCTTTCAAAAGATAGTGAATTTAGTATCAGTTCTTCAGAAAAGCTTAAGAAAGCTTGAATTCAAGTCAGTCCTGATAGCATTGACACATCCTTTACAGTTACTGTTAGGACAGACGCATTACAGAGAAAACAAGATGCTATTAACCCTGTTTACAGGGAGCTCTGCTGAAGAAAAGAAGAGAAAATAAGAGTGGAAAGGTGAGACACTGAGGAAAATATTAGAATGCTGTGGGGGTAAGATTTAGAAGTTAACAGCTTCATGAATAAAAACTGGTATGTGAAACTGAATTCTTTGTAGCGTGAGCTGATGCTGATGAGCACGTGTTGGCCGATGCTCTTGCAAGAGTACAGTCTGAAGTGTAACACCATTCCTTCAAATAACACATGAACTGCTCAGTTCCCCATTTCTGAACACCTGTATAGATGGGCACTTTCTCAATGAGTGTGTTGGGTGCTTTATTTTTTTGGTGGTATGTGAGTGATCTGTGGAAGGGGAGCTGTGTTACCGACCACCCTGTCAAGGCAGTAACGCGAGAAAGATCAGAAGTGAAGGAGGGTTGGAAACACAGTGGGAGATTTCAGTTAATGTCATGCAGAGTGTGTAATTGTCCTATTAAAATGCACTGTAGAGCCAAGGTACCCGTTTAATGCAGCCACTGGTTAAGGACAAGTTCCGGCATGGGAATGGGGCACAGTTAATTCTGCAGAGCCATGAAAACCACGGGGAGGGTGAATGGGGATCGGAGGCTCCTTTTCTCTTACAGGGATGTCAGATTATTCTGACACGGGACTGCACAAGTTAATGGAAGGTAATTCTGTAGAGATTACTGGATGCACAGAAACTAAACAAATTGTGCTCAGAGAAGCCATCTGAGTTGAAAATAGCTGGAGGCTAGGAGATAATTTAGGGAACTAGATCATATGTTCGTGCAGTTTTCACTCTTCGGTCAGGTACCTGCCTTGAAGTCCCTTCTGGAGAGAGGGTAATGGGCAGGGGAGCCCGTCGGTCTGATCCGGTGTGGGCATTCTTTAGTTCTCATTCAGGTCTCTTGGGAATTCTTCTGGGTAAAATCTTTTATCTTGTATAAAGGAAAATACAAGGTCTTGGCAAGCTAACATCAGCAATCCCTTTCACTTTTTTTTTTTTTTTTTTTTTTTTTTTAACTGTCTGCGAAGCAGCATAATGGGTTATCTAATCATACTTCCATTTGTTTGTGGGATAAGCAACTGCTACGTGGTGTGCTGCACATGCAGTGCATTAGTTTAGAAGGGCTATAAATTGAGCCATACATCTGCAGCGATGGTAGGAAACTCAACAGAAAATATTTCCAGTGAAACAAAAATACTGACTTCAGTCGTTTTGGCAACAAATTAAGTTTGTGTGTTTTTTGTTTGTTTTTTTTTTGTTTGTTTGTTTGTTTCCTCTCATTACAGTAAGAAAAGATATTTTCCTACAGTAGGAAAACCCAACATAATCAAACTGTTAATTAATGTAATTAATAGAATTTTAAGGAAAAGCTCTCTTGAGAGCTAGACCACGTAGGGTGGGAGGTACGTGGTATAGCCGTAACAGCAGGACAGTGTAGACGTTGGTAAGCTCCTTCTACTGCTTATGGCAGACTGGCATAAGGCACTGCTTTGTTGTTATCAATTAATCACAACCTAGTGACGGTGATATGGGGCCTCTCTGCTGTGCCTCTGTGTCTCGATGCTCATCAGATCCTTTGAGCATATTGTCATTGATAGATGAAATATATTTGTTTTCCGTGATCACGCGTAGGTCCTGTTGTTCAGAAAATTAGGTGAAGAAGTGGCGTGATTAGATTGGTTTAATGCTGCTGTTGATTAATGACTTCGATCCTCTTATTTAATAAATGCTATTCTCTTCGACCACGCTGCTAATGTAAATATTTTGCTATGTTTATCTGTAGGCTGCTTATTCTTTGGAACAAGTTTCAGTGTCTCTTCCTGCATGTATAATAAGTATAATATCAATGCAAATACGAACCCATTCAGTCGGTGTGACAGACAAACACAGGTTCTCAGTTCTGGTGTCTCAATGGTTTGAAGAGTCAACAGAATAATATTTCTCTTAATACCGTTTCTGTCTGTGCTATTTCGGGTATGATTCACATCACCCAGTCCCTCGCTCTGCTCTGCTGTGAGCTCTCGTGCTGGGATTCCCGTCGTCGTCCCGGACGCCCCTTGGAGACAGAGGTGTATTTTGACGACGTGGCTGTCAGGGCAGTTCGGCTCCTGCATTTCTTCCCTTTCAGGGCTGCATTCCCTCTGTCTCTCCAGCCAATTCTGTCCTCTCCTGCCCTCGTGGTGAGGTGGTTCATGGAGCTGAGTTAAGACAATTAATTCCCTTATTTTAGGGTGAAGGAAGCGGCAGGAGTGCCCAGCTGGGAGCCCGCAGGTGGGGTGCTGGCACCTCCTGGCCCAGCGGCAGGTTGGCCTTGGCCGGGACGTGGCTCAGCAGAGGTTCAGTGCTTTGTGGATCGCTTAACTCCCCAAAACTGCCCTCCTGGAGACGTGGAAGGGTGTCTGTGGGTACCAGGATGTGGAGAGCAAAGGGGGCTCTCAGACATGAGGAAGAGAGGGTAAAATTTCTTGTGTGTTGCTTGGCCCCATGCAGTGCAAGCTGCTGCATGGTCCCGGGGTTCACCTTTGCTGAGCGAGCTTCCATGCAAGTTATTCATCTGGAAACACAGACAGGACACAGAATTTGTGTGGAAAAGTGGTGCTGCTGTGCACCAAATGCCTCTCAGTTGGGGAACTGAGAGGGAACTGTAAGCAGGAGTGCAAGAGCTTCTGAAGAGCAATGTTTTTTGGAAAAAATACGTAATGGTTCCTTGATACGTTTAATGGATGACTTCACAGTGACTAGTGTTACCTATCTTTTTCTTTTTTGGTAGAGAGCAAGGCTTATTAGATTTTCCTCTGGCTTTGTGCAAAATGGTAATAGTAGTAGTAATCCCAGGAAGAATCTCGAAAGCACTGTAAGCACCTTATTTTAGAGAAAATGCATTCCAGGAATGTCTGGAGTATGTGAGGCCAAGCTCCACCACAGACCTTATTTCTGACCTCTGATATGCCATTTTCAGAAAAAAATATTTCTGTACCTGCGAATTGTAAGGAATTTGGGGTATTAAAAGGAACTCAGAATTTTGAGAGCTTTTTAAAAGAATTACTGCATCTGAGTTCTTCAGACTGTGATAGCACTTTGATGTGCCCAGGAACAGAAGTAACAAGGGTTGTAGAACATTTTGATGTCCATTTTGTTGATGCTTTGCTGTGGCTCTTGCAAAAGCTGCCCCTGTAGAAGGCAGGCAGAAGGCAGCCGACATTCCTTGAGGCATGGCTGCAGCAGCACGCGGTGAGCAGGGTCAGAGGCCAGAACGTGACTTCTTGTGCCTGTGGACACCAAGCTGCCTGCAAAGGCTGTGTCTTGCAGCAGAGTTCTGGCCCTGCTGCATTGCCTGCATGCGCTCTGTAGCTCATTAGCTTGGCTAGATGCAACATAGATTGAGGTTTTGCTCTGAAAGAATACTACGTTTGATTTCTGATTGCCCAAAAAGTAATGGGAATAGTGGTACCGATACTGAGAGACATAGCCAGAGCTCAAATGGTGGTTAGGTGGTTATGTTCATTGGGGTTGAAAATAATACGTATAATATCAATAATATTGTCATGTCGTTTTGTTACTTGAAGGGAAGTCTTCATTGGAACGTTTTGACCCCACTTACAAATGTGATGTCTGCTTAAGACACCTCCCAAAGCATGGCACATTTCAGAGAGATTGTTTTAACGAATTCAATAAACTAAGCTCTTTAAGAATAAATGTCTAAGAAACACGTACAGTTGTACCCTTGCCCTACTCTAATGATTTCTAATGCCTTACATAACTTGGACTGCAAGTTATGCAAGTTACAACTTTCTTCTGCAAGGCCACCGTTAGTTAGTCCCAAAGCAGAGGAACATCTCGTCCTGAGGATCTGAAAACAGGCGATCATGGCAGTGGCGGTAGCAGAAACATGAACAACGAACAGTGAAGGTATTCTGCCCAAGGCTGCACTTGGAGCTTTGTTCCATCTCCCCAGACCAGAGACCGGCTGAGAAGTCCTGGTAACCTTGCAGCTATCAGTGCTGCAGGAACACATTGCCATGTTGACAAAAGCGGGTGTCTGCCTCCGTTCGGCTGCGAAGGCCGATCAGAGCTAAGGGCTCTGCAGGAGAGGGGACGGGTTGTCGCCGAGCACAGCTGAATCACTGGGGCAGGCTCAGTACAGCAAGCAGTACAGCTCTTCCTACCTCCAGGAAAGGGAATTAAAAAAAAAGAAATTAACTTATTCTTTTTTAATTATATTTTGGTAAGTGGTATATTTCATGTCTCAGTTTGGAATCTGTAATAAACTTGCTGAGAATAACAGTGACCCCTAAATGCTATGCATCAGATTTTTTTTTTTTAATTTTCTAATTTTTTTATACACAAGGAGAATTGTTTTTACTCTGTGATTTGTGTTCAGAGTCTGCTGAGAGCAGCCAGGTCAATAGGTTGTTATGCTCCTGTATCCAATGAATTTTTGCCTGACCTTAAAACTCAGGTCTGGAATAAAGGTACAATTTTTTGTTTGTTGTCAGTGAATCAACAAGAAATAAAACTATTAACACAAATTAAAAACTACTTTGTGTTTTCATTTGTGGGCCACCATCATATATGTGATTGTCTGTGAAGGAGGGATTTGGGGACTAGGGTGGAGGCCATGTCATGCTCCGCATCATGCTCTGCCCTTGGAGTAATGGCTCTGCTCTTTACTAGTCTAGACAGGATTTTACTTCATGCTCTAGGATCTTTTAACTTCCAGTCTGTGAATTGGGTTACTTACTAATGAATTTCATTTAAATGACTTGCAAGCGAAGCTGTGCTGCAGCATGGCTCTTCCTCCCTCCTTCCCCAATGGTACAAGCTAATTGGTATTGACAAGATTACTCTTGTGTTTTATGTGCTTTTAATAGGGCTGGCTAGGATGGTTTCCTCTCCAGCAATTTAGCTTCCTTTCCTTTCAGCTATCATCTGTGATTTCCTCAATTTTTGACTTTTCTGGAAATTGGTGTTTAAACCTGCAGGTAGCTGCTGCCATGCTACACTGTTCTTCACTTTGGTCTTGCTTTGCCTGTGTTTGTCATGCCAGAGTGAATCCTGTTTTGTGCACTTTTGAAGAGTGGTTTGTATATCTAGGTTTATTTATTTATTTTTTTTCCCTAGAGTAGTGCTGTCTGCTAAGCTGTTTTTTTATCCTCTGTCCCTCAGATATCCTGTTTTGTTTTGATAGCTGGTTCATGTACCTGTGTACGTGTGCAGGAGTTTGGTGTATGACAGAGCATTTCTGAAGTGTGGAAGTTGTGCAGTTCTTACGTGATACAAGTGTATATATAAGGAATTTCTTCCAAAAATCCAGGAAGTTAGCTTTCATCAGCTTTTTGCTTATTTCTGACATAATAAAGGCCTTAAAAACAGAACAAAGATTACGAAATGATTTCTCAGTTAATAGCAGAGGAAAGCTGTTTCAGGTAGAGTTTGGGCAAACAGGTGGATGGATGCTCCGTGGGGAGCTCTGGGACACTGTGAGCGATCCCTGCTGCAGCTCCCTGTCAAATGGCCATGGGACCCCGAGAGCAGCCCCGGGGCTGTCGCTGCCTGCTGCGTGTCCTTGGGGAGGAACTCTTGCTACCAGCCAGTTGCAAGTGATGACAGCTTTCAGTGCAGTCTTGCATGTGGTCCAGTATTTTTTTTTCTTCTTCTTCCCACTCATACATACATGTTTCTTTAATTTTTTTGGAGCTGGCATTTATCTCAATTCAGCTTCTGTGTCAGATCCAAAAAGCAGATGTTACTGTAGAACTGCTGAATAGTTTTTAAAAAATCTCATAGATAGTCATGGAAGCGTGCTTACAAGAAGTAACTTTTGATTCTCTCCGTGTACGTTCCAGGCATGGCAGTGGTAGAATCACCGCTAGTTTTGTGTATGCCTATTAACCAAATGAAAGGAAGGATTCAATGGAGTGATTAGTTTTCAATTTAGGCTTTTAAAGCTATTGTCTGATGCTTTTTGCAGCCTAGTTACTGGGGGGAATATCCAGGATTTAGTTATTTTTAATTCTGTTTTGATTGGGATGCTCTTTCCAGATACCGAGGCCAGATAAAAGTGGGATAATGGAGGAGAATTTAGTAGAAAAGATCGTGTCCTTGGAAGGCTTTTGTAATTCACAAAGCACAATGTTTAACGAGTAAATTTGTTGTTAAAGCTCAAATAGCACAAAAAATCTCAGAAAGCAGTATAAACACTGTGATCCGAAGAGGATTAGAAGAAAAGGGAGCATGCAAGATGAGCAGAAGCAGTCCTGAACTCGCGCAGCTGCCTTCTCCCAGCCGTCGCGCTCACCCAGCATTTCCCACTGCAATTCTTTGGGTGCTGGATAGATGGGGGAAATTTTAGGTGGCAGTACTTGTAGAGGAAGTCGGTGACAAGTTTATGCAAGTAGTTTTTAGAGAAATCCTTGTTTTGAGGAGTTTGTGTTCGGAGCCAGGTAAAGAATAGCGTTAAGGAAGGGCGCACGGTGGGTTTGTAACTGGACTTCCGCTGCCTGGAGCCCTGCAGTATTGTCTTCTTGGCCAAAGGTACTTCGTGTTGTTATCTGCGGCCATCTTGCAGGATTGGCTTTTTTGGAAAACGCCAGCCAAGTTTTATTTCTTTTTCAACTGGTGTTTTACCAGCTTCAAGGGCATTTGGTGGATTTCTTTTAGGTGTCACATAGTGTACCTGTTACTACACCTGGTCACCTGGTTAAATCACTATAACCGGTCAGTATATAAAGAGAGAGAGGCTAAAATCAATAAGTTACACCCGTCACCTGTGTTATTTCAAGGCGTGTGCCAAAATAACAGAATCCAATAGGATAAATTTGGAAGGAAAAGATCTGCTGATGAGGCGTTTGTACTCAGTGCTGGAGTCTGCAGAAGGACATGGCAGTGTTGTCTGA
Source organism: Aythya fuligula (assembly GCF_009819795.1). Lineage (NCBI taxonomy): Eukaryota > Metazoa > Chordata > Aves > Anseriformes > Anatidae > Aythya > Aythya fuligula. The sequence continues at coordinate 19,631,970 of NC_045567.1, forward strand.
ACGTTTCCGTGTCGTTTCAAGCACAATTACTCAAAACCAGAGCCTACAACCAGCTAATACAAGCAAGGAATGAGCTGGTGAACCGTTTCTTTTCTTGCTGTCTGCTCTCTGTGGTCTTTGCCTTCAGCTCCTGTGCGGGGCACGCTGACAAAGGTGAAGGCCTAGAAGGCCCTTGCCTTCCCTCACCAGCTCTGGACCAGGGGCTGTGTGTGGCTGGTTGCCCAAGGGTGTGTTGGAAGGAGGCGGTCTGGGTGTAGTGGAGACTGAAGAAAGCCTTTTCTCATTGAGGAGGGTTGTTGATGTTTGTGCAGTTGGCCCATTATGTATGTTTGCCACCTTCCTTCGCAAACGAAGTAACACAAGCTAAGCGTGGCGCTCAGCAGTGGGCAGCACAGCTCTCCTCCGCCTTCCTGTGCACCCAAATTTTGCTCTGATTTAAACTGCTCTCTAAAGAAGAGCACAGATAGTGGTTGTGTGCTGCTTTGTGTTGTTTTTAAGGAAAACTCTGGTTGCAGGAAGGTGTAACGTTTGTTTATGGGGCTGCTGAGTGGGCTGCTAAAGCCTTCTCCTCAGTGCTGGCCCACAGCTCGGGATAAAACAAACTTTCGGACTAGCTCTGCATGGGAAACCATGCCACTTGGCGAGTGGAGCTTTCCTCAGCCTATTTACATAATTGCTGCGGTACCAGCACAGCTACGCAAGGGAAAAAGAGCATGTTTGCAAATTCTTGCAATTCCCTGCATACTTGCATTCTTCAGCATCCTCTGCAGCAGCTCCTCTACCGCGCCGATGTGGTTCTGCCCACCGTGACAGCACGGTCAGATATTCTAAGAATAAAATATGCCCAATTGCTGCAGGTCTTTGGTTATGTTTTTTCTTGACTGGCTCTGAAAACTGTTTTATAATAAGCCATCTCTTCCTGGTTAAGCTTGGAAATGGCATGCAAGAGCTCTGTGTTGATCAAGAGCCCTGGAAGCTGTAGTTACTCTTCCCTCATAGTAAAAGTTTTTGAAAAGTTTACAGATGTTTTGTAAATAGCCTATTTTTAGATTAAGCGGGTAATGCTTTATTAGTCACCCATGTCCATCTGTCCCCCTTTCTGCTCTTTGAGTAGGCGATTAAATTATGTGCTAACAAGAAATGTAGTGTACAAGTATTTGCACAGAGAGTAATCACTCATAAATATTAGTGTGAATAAAAATTGTTTGTCGTTGATGCATAAAAGTGGGTACTTCTGTGCATGGAGTTGATGCATACTGGAAGAGTGCTTCTACTTACCTATTTTATTGTTAGGTGCATAAAATAATTACTATTGATATTTCAAGAAAATTACTAAAATACAGAAGAGTATGGATTTTTTTGGACTACTTTTTTCTTCTGTTTTTGAAGATGGGAAAGATTTCCCGTGAATGTTCCCCTGGGAAGATCTCTGTTATGTACACATCAAATGTAGCCAGCAGCTAGGGTGAGCTGTTCTCTCAGTTACTGAGGGCACTGCAGGAGGTGATAAACTGTCTGGGTGCACGGGCACACCTGTGTACATAAACCGAGTTATTTAGTGCAAGAAGTGTTAGGAAAACAGATTTTTTTTTTTTTTAACCGCTTCTCAGGGGATGCAACTGTTTTGGAGGAGAGGTCCTCAGTCAAACCACTGGAATGTTAATTTTTGTTTGGGGCTTTTCAGGGTGTTTAGAAGTCAGTAGCTGAAGTTTATTTCCAGAAGAGATTTGGCATGGGCAAAAGGTATTTTAAGCTGCCTATTTTGCCTAGTTAGCTTCCCAAAGCCTTTTCTGGAAAGTTAAGTCAAATCCAGACATCAGGATTTTTATACACAGGTTGTTTTGTTTATGCGTGCTCCTACTGAATGGGTGCAACTGTCTTAGAGGTCTGATGGTTTAAGTGTTCATTCAACAGGCTTATTTGTTCAAAGGTCTGTATTTCAGGCTCCCCGCAGGAGCAGTTCTTGTGATGTGGCAGGATATATGCAAAAAGCCAGCTCCGCTTGCTGTTCTGTTCCTGATCACCTCTGATTTAGGCTGTATACAAATTCGGCGGTGATAACTGAGCTGCTTAAACAGAGTAGGCTGCAAGGGCCATGCGGGCGTGTGCTTGATAATACTAATCATGATAACATCACTGGTTTCAGAAGAATAAATATTAATTTTTCCTCTGTTGTCTCATTTCTTTTTCAGCATCACCCTTTTGTGGCAAGAGACACCTGAAAGGAAAACTTCCTCATATCAATGCACTGCCAATGGTAAGTACCTTCTTAACTGACTAATGGTGGTGTGGTTCCTTCCTGCAAATGTAAGGCAGATTCTGTTGCAAATTGTATTTTTAGAGTGGCTACTTTTTTTTTTTTTAAGTTGACAACTCTTTTTTTTTTTTTTCCTAAGAAAAAATCTAGACCATTATTCTGCTTGACAAAATATTGAAATTGTTTCTCTCTTACCCAGCGGAAAGTAGGGCAGCATGTTAATTTTGAAGCAAGAAGTGTGACTTGACAATGACATAGCTCATCCTGTTGGTAACTGTTTTTGCTTCCTCTTTTGGCCAAAAGCCTGTTCGGGGCAAGCTGTAGATGAGCTGAGTGCTCCGTTGCCTCCCCTTGGGTGCTCTCTGCATCTTGTTTCAATACTAACAGTTTCTCCTATTACAAATCTACACAGTGCCAGGTGTATTTTGCTTCAGTGCGTTTGGCAGTACAAGACTAGTGAAGTTAAAATCTGAGCTCCTCTAGAAATAGGCTTGGTTGTTGCAATCTTCTTACTCTCATCTCTGGAACATTATTAAATGTTTTAGATTATTGGAGAATGGTATTTGCAGACTGTCTTTATGGTGTATTTATGCTTTCTAATAGTTGCACAGGTGAAAAGCAGAGGTGAGCTCTGAAGAGGACTGGAATTTAATGCTCTGGCTTTGATTACATTCAAATAGTCTTTCAGCAGTTCTGGTATCTTGTGTTGTTACATGTGAGGTGTATTATGAGGGTGTTAAATGCAGTGTTAGACTTAAATAAATGCATAATTTACCAGCTTGCATTTCGGGCATCTCTAGATCATTATGTTGAGTGCAGAACCTAAGGGATGGTATTTCTAACCACCAACTTTGAAACTGAATTTGGGATCCAGGAGGTTATCTGGATTCCTTTGTTTTGGGGGGCAGCATGGATCTGAAGAGTCTGTAAATCAGTGGTACCTTTGCAACTCCACTGTCGTTGTCCTGTGAGCAAAACGGCACTCAGAGTTTGTGCGGATGTAACCGATTACTTTGAAATGTACTAAGTGATTCTCTTGACTCTTCAGAACATCACGGAGTGAAATGTAATGCAGCATGTATTTGGCCACTAAGCAAAGCAAATATAACTCAGAAATCAGAAGATCTGCACAAGTGTGTATGTCATTTAATAGCCTGATGTTTAAGCTCAAAATCCAGCTTATATGTGTAAAGTTTATATTCACTTGGGATGAATTTCAGCTGTTGGGAACAGATTTGTTGAGTGAGAAGGCGCCGTTTTTACCTGGTCACGTAGCCTGGCATTTTAATTTTCTGAAACTGAAACTAGCAGTGGGCTCAACCTTTTCCATTATTGCTAAGTTTTCATTATTGTTGTTGACCTTTTTCCAAGAGAAAGCTACTCTGATTTACTTTTGTTTTGTATTACTTGAGCGTGTTTTTAGTTATGATTAGAAATACAGGTTGGTGTTACTGCTTCTCTTAAAAACATGACTCATTCCATATTAACCTAGTCCTTATACTTCATAAAATTTTAAAATACCGAGAGAGTGCATTTGAAATGTTACTGCGTTTTGTCCTACTTTTCCCCCTGCAAATTATGTTAGAAATTCAGAATTGCACAGTCTCAAGGGCACACTAGTTGTTACAGGGATCATAAAACATACTCAACTGTTACTTGTAGTGAAGTGAAATACTCTTCACTCCTTTCTTTAAGAGCTGCATTTGTTATAAGAGGGTTTATTTTCCTATTCTGGAGATTCCTAAACAATTACTCATCTCTTAATTAAAACTTTGAAACGGTTTGAATGTAGTTTTAAGAGCCAAGCTAGACACATTAATCATCATCCCCAAAATAATCATATCTTACTCTGGCTTATAGTAAAAATTACTTTCACAGGTTTGTATTATGTTTTTCTCTTTGATGTGTGTAGACAAAGTATGAGACGGGTTGACCTGAAGAAAGCAGTTTGTGTTCTTCCCAGAGTGTTTTGTTTAACATGGCTTCCCAGATTCAATACGTGTATTTCAATCAGAAATGCATTTTTGATTCCCTTGAGAAACGATACTGACATTTTTGATCAGTCTGTTAATCATGACTGTCAGTTCCATTTCTTCTTAGTCAAAAAAAAAAAAAATCACCACTAAAGAAAGAGGAAAAAAAAAAAACAACACTAAAATGCAGAAGTTACACATCCTCTTTTGGTTTTCCTTTGCTTTACTATTTTAAAGATGATTAAAAGATGCTATTTTTTGTATAGAATATGGTGTGTAAACACAAATAGGGTAGAATATAAGCTAATCTTTAAACATTGGAATTGTTAGCATTTTGTTTTTAATCGTGTATTTATACTGTGATCAGGTCTTTTAAAACAGTGTGGCTGTGGTCTAAGTGTAAGGTGGAGTAAGTTGGCATCTTAAAGGAAAGATGTGAAAGCTTAAAAAAAAAAAAAAAAAGGCCTCGAAGGCAAGGGAAATTAGTATCTAAGAATACTTTTTCTAGGATTTCAAAGGTTAATTTCAAGGCTGCTAATGGGTTGCTTACTCAAGGTCACAAGGGTTAATGAATGTGTTGGAAATAAAAATCAAAAGTCCTGCGCCTTTGGCCTAAGGGCAAGATCAGATCAAATTTTCCATAAATGTTTTAGCAAATTATTATTATTATTTTTTTTGTTATGTGATAGAAGAGGTAGCTTACCTGAGAGATATTTCCTTTGTACCTTGCAGGGCTTCTCTTGTGAGTATTAGAAGCAAGGCTGTTTGCCTTTGTTTTATGAAATTAGTGTTCTTTTTCTTTCTTTTTTGTGCCTGTGTGTGTGTATACATGAATGCGTGGCTATATACAGGTGTGTTTGTGTATATACATGCATATGTGTGTCTAGCTATTTAAAGGAGTGTACAGAAACACTAGAAACTTACAAAAAGCTGGGAAGTATCTGTTTTTTTTTATCATACAGCAGCTTGCTGTGATGGGTTTAATTCCACAGGAGGTAACCAGAGGGGCTGTGAGGGAATCAAGCAAGAAAGGCAACGTGGAGGCTTGTTAAGAGGTGTCCTGAAAAACACTCTTTCCAGGTTCTTTTAATGCATGGATGGTTTGACCAAGTCAAAAATCAACACACTGACCCGTCAAAAGGTCTCCCTGCAGAAGAAAATAAAGTATGTTACCGTTTATTACAAGCTGACACAGGCAAAGTCTGAGGATACGCAGCGAGCAGAGTTGCTGAGTCTCCAGAAAGGCAGGGTCATCGCAGCGAAGTCCATGGCCTCATAGTCCTTTGGGGGGAATACAAAATACAGCGTGCATTACAACTCGTAGGCGTCTTAAATCCGTTCTTCTGGACATTTATTTTTGGGTGAATATATCATACCATGTTTTGAAGGTGTAACACCAACTGTACGTTATGCCAACTGTTCTTACAGGTAAGAGACTTGTTTTAGGAGGACAACTCTGCAGGCACTAAGTCTCTTAGGTCAGGAACTTCCATGGGTACCACACTGTAGTGTAGCTTCAAACCCAGCAGATTTTGCTCAGAAACAGCAAGAGTGGTTGGAGGAGCTGGGCAGAATGAACAGGACACTCCAAAGAAAATTCAGTGAAAGGATTAGAAGACATCTGACAGAAATTCTCCAAGACTGCAGCAAGAGTTTTTCTTTGAACCCTACTGTGGTGCCATCTGTGGAGTCTTCCTGTGACCTTTCCACTCCTTTAAAGACAGCTGAAGGAATAAACGAATGTAGCTGTTGCCTGTGGTTCCACAACAGATAAACTCATCTAAACGCTTCCTGTCGGGTTAACTTTCTGCAAGTCCATTCAGTTAAATGGTTCCACGCAGGGTAAGGCAGGCAAGGGAGATGGCAGGAGCCTGCAGCCAGATCTGGAGGAGTTGGGTGAGGCATGGAAGTCCTGCCTCTGCCAGTGCTTGCCAAGAACAGTAGGAGATTGTGCCACCAGCCCCAGGGCCCTGGGGTTTGCACAGGAATTGCAGTGCAAAGGGAAGTGAAAAATTATTAGTTGTTGCCCTGAGTCTGTATGCCAGGTTTAGGCCAAGTCACGGGAGTGCTAAATGTTAGTAGGCCCAAAGACTGGTTCAACAGAAGCTGAATGCCATGTCACCGTCAGATATATGTGTGAAAGAGTTTCTGTGGACGGACAGACCTTTAAAGAGTGGAAGAGCTTTAAAGAGTGGAGAGAGAAGGTGGGTTTTTGTTAAACCGTGACCCCTGCTTTCAAAGGGTTATGAAACCTGGCAGTACTTAAGACGTTGGACACAAGGCCCGTGAATAGTTGCTTCAAAATAAATAGCTCTGCAAGACTAAAGCCTTTATTCTTCAAATACATATGTGTGTATGTGTGACTTCAGGTGTAGGAATTGTTCTTTTGAGGTGTAAGAAAGAAATACTTGAGTGCGTAAAGCTAACCAAGCTTGAAAGTGTTTTCAGTGGTAGAGCCTACAAATGCTCATAAAATTTATTGTTGAGGGATTTGGCTGTACAGCTTACGGAGTACGCTTTTAAAAGGAAATTATATATGTGTATTTCTAGCAGTTCCTGAAATAGTCTAAACTGAGTGATGACATGAAATTTTGGACTGTTTTGCTCCTTCTCAAATCAATGGATGCTATTATCAATGAAGAAAGGTGGATTGCAGTGTTTTTTTGTCTGATAATTGGTTACAGCTGAAAAATTGTGTTCCAGAGTGTTCATCCATAAATCGTATTTATTGGATCAGCATGAATAAGCCGATCTAGTGGTGTATGCACTGAAAAAAGGAAGTGCTAGTAATATGATACAGAGGAAATACTGACTGTCTACTATGATAAGGTGTGTACTGCGATAAGAGAGTTTATATAGAACGGCATTCTGGTATATTTTTGGAAGTTTTTTTTAATTATATATATATATATATATTTTTCTTTTTTTAAAAAAAGAACAAGTTAAAGCCACAAGTAAGATCTCTCTCTGTTTCGGAGGGAAAACACCCCCTTGCCTTTTTTCTACCATTAGTTGAAGTTCACTACTGTATGATTCAACCGAAGAGGAAACCGCTCTTTAAAAATTACAAGAAATGGTGGCTCTCTTTTGAAGTAGCATTTGTTGGAGAACTTTCTCTGCTGATTCTGTAAGCGTTTACAGTTCAGAAATAAGCTTTGACTAAGAATTCTCGGCAGAATCATAAATATGTAATTATGTAAGCAGCCAGGATATGTAGCCCCTGGCAAGTACCCAGTGCAGTGAATCACAAGAGCAAAGGGAACTGGGCCAGTATCAAACTAGAGGAACGTCCTCTGTAATAGGGTGAGGGCCATTGCTGTTTCTTTCCTATTGCCATTCCTAGTTTCTTAGTCTTAAAAGCACCCAAAACAGGGTGTTTCTGCTGCAATAGGTTGTCTTGTTACCACTTTTTGTTTTCTGTGTTCTTCATCGTCTTCCTCCCCCTTTGCCTCCGCTGCCTTGGGCTTTTCTTTGTCTTTACTTCTTTGCACTGGTTTTGGTTCACAAGTTAATAGCAGCAGTAGTAGTGAAGCTAGCACTGGATTATATCAGACTTGATCGGCATGCCGTCTGTTTTATGAAGGGGGAGATCGTGTGTTTCTGCTGTGGATTCACTGCCATATGCCCATGGTGGAGTCGTGTAACCTGGAATGACCCTTCTTCCAGTCTGTGAATGATTGCACGAAAAAATTGTAGCGTAAAATGAATAAGAAATGTAGTGTTAAATGTTCTTGATGGTGACTAGGTTTGTTGCATGTTAAAAAAGTAAACTGGCTATGAGGTGTAGGTGAGGTAGGATGTTCTGGAGAAGACTTAAGGGCAGGCCCCCTTCTGTCTGAGCACACGAGTGTTGCCTTCCAGAGAGGAGCAGTGCTGTTTCATATTAGTACGCCGCTTGTGCAGTCGGGTTGTGATCCTGGTTTCATTGTTGTCAACAGAAAGTTGATATTGGTTCAACTCAACAAAAGTAAAAGCTCCCCTTAGTTTCAGTGGTGTAGATGCTAGGCGATAATGAATATTGCTGCAAAACAACAGGAAGTCTGTAGGCTGGGGGGAATGACATTGAATATATGTACGTTATTTGCTCAGGAGAGACTTGAGATAGCCACCTGCTAGCCACCGAAGACCAGGTGCCCTACGTCTGCATGGCCATCAGAATGGATGGCAGACCTGGAAACGTGTCCTTGGATGTGAAGCCTCTAGTACTCCATATCAATAGAATTTAAGATGGGAGTAAATGGAGGTCACGTATTTTCTTCTTACTGTGATGTAATGAACATATTCAGGACAAGGGATCAGAATCCTCCCAGGGTTTATATTGCATGTATGCATGTAGGATCCATGTCCATGAATTTAGTGTTTGCACAAACGGAGGGTGTCGATGTCAAATGTGAGACATCGTTGGATTCCTTGTCCTCATTACAGATGTTCACGGCATCTTCCCTGTTGATTTAATTTCTTTTGTTGTAGATGGACAGTATTTTCTTATGGTCTCCTTGGGTGCTAAAAATGTTTTATCATATCTTAAGGTATTTGACATCCGTTTCCAAAAACTAAAAAGTTAAAGCCAGTAACATAAATGAAATTAAGTCCCTCAAGAGAATATAAACTTCAATAACCTGGCAAATGGAATTTCATAAAATAAAAATAGTCATTTCACTGTTTTTTTTTAAGGTTGTTCTGTGTTAGTGTAGTCACCAGATTTTCTGAAAGCAGTGATGCACATCTGGTAAAGAGAATAATACAGTTAGTCAATGTGCATGTAAGATGGACTATGAAGAAGTGATTTTAAGTGCGTGCTTATTAATGGTGACCTAGAAAAAAGTCAGTGGTAGTTAAAATGAATAGAGGGCAGATGAACTGTCAGCGGATTCTTTTTTCATGAATAAAAGAAACAAATTTAAAACTATCAGGTACATAACACACAAATTAACGGGAAAAATAGATGGTCAAAGGTTAAAGAGGGAATGAAAACACAAGTTTTATGGTCACAAGATCAAATGAGGCATTAGTTAATTTTCCTTTTTTGGTGCAGTTCACCAGGAGTTCAAGTAATTCAACTGAGTGATTGAACTGGAACAGAGAAGAGTGCCAGAAAAACTGATTACTAATAACATAAACAGAGAAATAATCAAATGAACTTAAGACTTGATGTCAGCATTTCACATTAAAATGCTTTTGAAAAGACTGAAATTCCTTTCTAGTTGCATGGAACCTGATTTACATAGAAAGCAAATTTATAACAGCTATTCTTGCAACAGTTGATAAATTATTCTGCTAACGAGCTGTTAGCATGGATTTAACCGAGACATGGGTGAGGCACAGAAGGTGTTTTCTAGAGACTGACCATCTGGGATTTCGGAAGTAACCTGAGGAGTAGGTAAGGGTGTTTGAACCCAAGGAAGCGTTATTGTTAATTATATAAATTGCAACTGGAAACTGTGCTAGAAATGCTGAGGTTTTGCTCTAAACGGAAGATGCCATACAAGTTGCTTTGAAAAATGTCATTGTAAGATCTGTAAGGTGAAGAGGGGCTTATGGTAGGAATAGGAAAGTGATTATGCTGCTCACATGCAAGGCAGAACTGTTAAATCCCACTGCTGGTAGACCTTGTCCAAGAAAGATGAATGGAAAGGGAAGGAGGTGCGGAAGGGGACCACAAAATGGTGAGGGAAGAGCAGAGTTTGTCTCACAATAGGACAGTAAGAGGCAGATCTAATTACTTTCTCTACATATATGAGGGGTTGCCAAACACTTCAGTGAGTACAAGTATTTTTATTTTTTTATGTTAGATTGAAGATAGCACTAGGACGGACAAGAAGAAATGAATATATCTTGGCAAGGAGTATATTCAGCCTGGAATTTAGAAAACAGATCTCATCCATCAAGGGAGAAAGATTTTGCGATAATCTTCTAATTATATAATGGGACGCCAAAAAAAAAAAAGCCTCACTAGTTTTGAGATGAGCACTTGTTATTGCGCACTGGTCCTCCTAACAAGCACTTGTTTGTGGCATTACAGTTTTTGCCTTTGAAAGATAAGGGAGCTTAACGTTTGTAACCTGCATCAGCTGTCTTTCAGCTATTTTCTGCTGAATTAGTTAAGTTTAACTTGTAAATCATGCCCTCCTGCTAGGGAGCAGTTTTTGTCCTGTGGCCCTGGGAGAAAACAACAGAATGAATGCTAACGCCGTAGCTCAGCAAATTCAGAAGCACGTAGCAGGTCTTGGACTGTCTTTTCCATTTTTTTTTTTTCCTCTTGGTCTGATTTGGAAGACTGCTTATGTTAATCAGTTATGTTAATATCTTTCCATTTATACTTTGAAAAGGAGTGTTACGTACTTCAAGTCTGAAGCCATCCAGAGAGAATTCATAATATCTGTACATACCAAACCTATAGCAAAAATACTCGTTCGGGGTTCCTTAGCTTCTGTTGTTATCCCAAGATTAATGTGGGACTTTTTGCATTATGCATGAGTGGAGAAACGTCAGCAAAGGCAAAGCTTGAGCAGAGTGGCTCTGGAAGTGCCAAGTTACAGCTGTGGGTGATGTTTACTTAAAAAGATCTCAACTATGCAAGCCTCCTAAGTTAGCAACCCCAGTGCTTGCTTTTGAAGAAAAGCACTGCAGCCTAAGCAAAGTTAACTCTTCTGCATACCCTTGTGACTTGTAACTCTTCCAGTGGAAAGTCCACCGTGGTGTGTAGGCAGTGTCCTGTGTAGGGAAAGGTGCACTGGGATACTAAGAAGAGATTTATGTTATAGAATAACACACTTCCATTTTTCTTGCCCAGGCAGCATGCTCATTTGTGTTTCGAACAGTGCCACTTCCCTGGGAATCTTCCACTGGGAAATGAATGTGTGTCACATAAATTACACACAAACACACCTAACCCTCGCCTATCTCTGCTGGCTACACCCCTGAAAACTGCCTAGAGGTCAACTAAAGGGCCTGTTTGGGAGCACAACTGGGGAAAACGTGACGGCCTGGTGTTCGTCGTCCTTCCTGGATGCCTCGTGTGAGCTCGGTATCACGCAGAGCAGTGGGGAAGATAACACTGCGGCGCGTTCACACGAGCAGCTCGCCGCACGCTGTGCCCGAGGTGAGCGCTGACACTGTGCAGCCACTGCCTGCGTGCTCTGAGGGTGTTTGCAGAGTGACTCCATGGCTCACTCTGCTTTAAATGCACAGAGCACTCACCCAGTGTCTCTGCTATCACGCGTTGAAATCCTGTGATGGGAACGGTGTAATTAGGAAGCTTAGTTAAAGGATTGGGTGGGGGAGACACTTGCAGTGAAGAGTGTGTTCCTGAAGCGTGGCTGACTCGTCAGTAGGGCAGAGAGCCCCCTGACTGGCCATGTATGCTGAGAGTTTCATAGCAGACATCTCGGGTTAAGCAAAAAGAGCAGTGCTGTAGAAAAGCAGGAACATGCTGAGAGGGGGAAGGGAGCGGTTGTTTCTGGAGTGACAGGCGGATGCTGAGAAATCCTCCAAGCCCGAGTGCTGTGCTGCTTTCCTGAACCGGGTCGCAATGGGAGAGGCGGCCAGGAGATCTGAGGTGTGGACTTGGACGTAGGAAAGGCATCTTGTTCATCACCTGCAACCAGATCCGGGCAGTCTGGAGGGTTTGGTCACACCTAGGAAATCATTTGTTTGGGGAATCTAAATCTACTATTTTGATATTTGCCAAATGAAGAAAGAACTCTAGATAAGACAAGAGCACGTATAATATTTTGCCTCGCTATCCCTTTCTAGAGTTTGAGCTGTGTAATAAGGCATCCCCTAGCTCAGCCCAGAGCAGACGCGGTGCCTGTTCCTGTGATGCCTCTTCCCCTCCTCGTGCCGCCTGTTCCCTGCAAGCACTGCCCTGCCCGCTGAGTCTAGCTCAGTGCTCACGTTTCTGCCGCGAGCGTGGGGACGAGGGGAAGGACCCATCTGTAGGAGGCTGTTACGTGGCTGCTAAAATAATAGCAATATGCACTGTCACTGTTAGTTGTGTACAGGTCGTTTTTTTCCGAACCCAGGATGGATTTGTTACACAGCTCCTTATCTAGCTCTGCTGCACATAACCCAAGGGTTAGCGCTTAGCCCTGTTACAGTACGAGAATATTTCATTTCATGGCCCAGAGAAGATATTACTGAATTCAGATAAAGATGGCAATATTCAACAATATATTTATCCTGACTCAGAAACAACGAGCGCTTTAGGAGCGATGAGAAAAGCTGTGTTACATCTCAGCACTTTTATCTTTGAAGAGTGTTGGATGCTTTTTGCATGTTTGTTAAAACACTTTTTCCTAATTGGATGTGCCAGGAGGACATAATCAGCAGCAGCAGAGATGTAGGCTATTTGCAGGACCTTGATCAGTAAGAAAGATTGGAGCAGATGGTCTAAGGAAAATATATTAAAACAAAACAACAAAAGTCCCGCGCAGGAGGTTTTTTTTGTTGTTGACATTCTGCTTTTATGTTGTTTATCAACCTTGTCTGGATAGATTACAATCTCTTCAGCACAGGAACTAAGCCTTATATGTTTATGCAATGTTAGCACAATGGGGCCCCGATCTTGAAAAGGGGTCTTTGGGATGCTGCCGTTGTTCAAATAAATAGTGGTAGTAATGTTCATAATGTCTGGTTTTAATTGTTGGGAAGGTTCCTTGAGCAACGAGAGAGCTGTGTGAAATAGAAAAATGTTAGTGAAATGAGTAAAATCCCATGATGTGTTGCATGTGTTGCTTTTTAATCGTCCATGGGTTTTGGTAGACCTTTTGCATACCTCCATTTTATCCAAGTGTACATAACCACATCGCAGTTCTTGTAAGGCTTTGTATCAATGCATACCGAGCTGTACTCTGATATAAAAGATGACGACTAACAGGGTTTTTTCAGGTTTTGTATAACCCTGGCCTTCCAGCCTCGTAGTGCACTTGCTGTCTGTTTTGCCAGGCAGCTCAGCCTTGTGAAGCCTGCACGTGGGCTACTTTGGCTTTTCCTGCCCCGCACACCCACACAGGTTGCCACCTACTCCCCAGCACACCCACACGGTCACCTTCCTCCAAGTGACTTCCAGGAGCTCTGGTTTGGTTCAGATTCCCGTGTTACAAAATGATTTGAGGGACAAAGTAAATAGGGGTGGACTTGGTAACACAGTGCTGTGCTGTGAGAAACGCTGCCATGTAAACACAGTTAATTTGGGTCTAAAATTGGGTCGTTTTTTAATTACATTGCTGGGGGTAGTTCAGACTTAAATAGTTTGCTTCGCAATGTAAACAGGAACAAAAATGGATCTGCTGTTGTCTCATTCCAGCACTTCAAAATACAGTGTATGTGTGTATATATATAAATATAATTTGCAATAGGTCTAGAAAGTCCTACAAACTTTTTCCTGCCTGCAAGTGCTCTCAGTTTTCTTGTTGACATAACAAGCTGTATTCTCAATAATGTCTGCTGTGGCATGCTTGCAGGCTGCCCCTTCTCACCTGAATGTTGCTATTCTGAATAAGCGGACAAATTTGCTTCACCTGAGGTAGATCCATTTTGGATCTATTTTTGAATAACAGTTTAGAAAGCTTAGCAGATTTAGGAGCCAGAGTTAAACCCCCTGATCACTTGACAGAGCTATCCTATTCTTCTGACTGCCTTACGTAGTCTGCATAATACTTTTTGCTCTCTGTCCACAGAGAGGTGGTGTACATAAATAACACAAGTGTTTTTCCTTTTGTACTGCATGGGGTCATCAGATTTCTCTCTCTTCTTAATTGCAGTTCATGGGAAGGATATGATGGCAAAGGATTCATCATTTCTGTGATTACATAATGTAATATTCGGTTATAATAATTCACTTAGTGTATTAACTGAATGAATTCAGTTAAAATCCGTGGAAAGGCAGCTTCACAGGCATCCTTGAGGGGGATGCTCCTATCAGGAGGTGCGGCTGGCTTGAATGCCCGGGTCTGTGGTTTGTCTCAGCAGCTCCAAGGAACCTGTGGGGTCTGGAATAAGCATCCAAAGCCATCATGCTCCAAAATGGATGCTCGCCTACCAGCAGCAGGGGTTAAGTGCCCGTTCTTGGCTTGTTCTTCTGCTATTTCAGCTGTGTTTTGAAGAAGTTTTTGTTGTGGGTTTTCTGTGTGGTGTGTATGAACCAGCACCTCCCAGAAAACCACTTGTCTGCATTTTCATAGCATACCCAAAACTATAAATTCTGTCCCTATTTCTGTTAATTTTATGCAGAAACCCTGTCAAGTGCCTTTCACTTTGTAATGTCATTTTTTTTCACCAAGGAGAAGTGTAACTAAAAAATAACTTTAAATGAAAATAATCTTCTCCTTCTGCCGATAGTGTTTGCATGTTTGAAGATGAGCTGCTGCAGTTCCAAACTGATTCGGAACAGGAGAAACTAAAATTATAGAAACTGGGCCTTGATTTGGTGCCAGTTTGTTATCAACCAGGCCTTGTGAGGCTGATTGCAATGTTACAGCCACAGAGGGAAATTAGCTTATCAAATCTGGGCTCCGGTATTTATTTGTAGCTATAGGGCACGCTGATCCCCACAGCCATTGCTTGAATGAAATTCACTGATAATGGAAAATTTCACTTAGCTGGTTGAGCCCATCCTAATCCTGAAATGTTCTGAATGATCTGCTTAGGGTTTAAGTATTTTTCAGCATATAAAAAAGGAAAAGCCCAGCAAGGTATAGATGGGACCACGTTCATCTTTCCTTACTTATCTCCTTCAGAAGTACCCTGCAGCTATCCTGCTTACATGTGTGACAGTTATTAGGGAAAAAAAAAAGAGTGTACAATGGGTATAAAAATATCCCATGTGATGAAAGTGGCTTTGGATCCCAGCTGGTTTTGTGTTCTGTTTCTTCTTGCAGCTGGTTTTCTTTTCTCATTTTTGACTCCTCTAGGTTTTAATAGTTGTAGTCTTGGAGTGATTTTTTTTAAGATAAAAGGGAAACCTAGGAAATGAAAAACATAGTCCTGTTGCCCAGATAGCAAATGATGATTTTAATAATCCAGGATTCTCTTCGCTCCCCGTGGATTTAAAGGTGAACCAGCCACGTGCAAAGTTATTTGCAGCTACAGTTGATTTCTTTGTACCAGTAGTTTGGCATGGATAAATACATAAGAAATTAAGCAGGTGGCACAGGGCCCCAGGTTTTGGGTGAATCTTAAGGCTAAGAGGAGGATTTTTTTCTTTTTTTACAAGACACAGTAAAAGAAGGAGCTGTAGAAGGATGTTCTGTAAGAGGTGTTATTAAGAAGCCTGTGCTCCTGCAAGCTGATAAAAGGTGATGTGACTTTATACCAAGAGGAAAGACAAGCAGCAGTGATTACTGTTTCATTTCAAGTCTGTCTTTCAGAGATTTCTTACTATTCCAAATTAATCTGCTATAAAACTGTAAAATGTACTAGTATCCACCAAAATGGGAGCTCAGATTATCTCTTGTTGAAGAGAGAGTCTGAAGTTTATTTAGGGAACGGTTTCTATGTAATTCTTTCTCTATTTCTGTTTCTTCTCTATGCCCAGATATATCCAAAACAATGAGTCCCGCTTCTCTTTCAGCAGAAGACTCGAGGCAATCCAGAGTGTATTGCCAGGATTTCTCTTGCCAACTCTCCATCTACAGTGAGCCTCTCCAGCACGCTCTCTTTTTTTTCCCACTTTTTCTGTGGATAGTGTCAGGTATCTGGAGAGAGAAGGGGAGGAGGACTGTTTTCAAGGCATGTCACAAAACACAAACCAGAAGAAAACTCAGTGGAATAGGCCATATTCTCAAAAATGTGACTGACCACAGTGACTTTTGACCTCGTCTGAAAAACTCAACGTAATCCAGTTTTGCTGGAGAAGTCCTGAATTACGTGATTTTACAAAAGTGGCAGAGAGTTCCCTGCTGGCTGGACTCAACTGCTCTTTTCCATGCTAGAAGAGAACTGGAGAGGCCAGAGAGAGACGTCGGAATATGGCCATATGTAAAGCACTCCTCCAACTTGTGTAGCTGGCAGTCACCAGCTGATTTGATCTGAACAAGGGTGGTTTTGTGCAGGATACCTTAAGCAGGTGCCTACATCTTTCTGTTATTGATTAATAACGAGTATTGTTAGAGTTATTGCTCTTCTAGTGGTAACTTTAGATCTAATAGTATGTTGCAGTCTTACATTTCATAGCAAGTTGCTTGCAGTACTAGCAGTCAAAGCTAGTCTCTGGATGGGAAATAATAATTATAATAATTAAGATCAGGGATTTCTTACCAGTGTCACCTGGACAGTCACTCTTCCCTCCTCCATGCTGCACAGGAACTTTAAGACACAGCCCAGTCAGTGTCCAACCTAGCTTCATGCAGATGAATTACTTCATGATACCTTTTCTTCCCCCTCTCTGAATAGACTTCTGTAAGGAAAAACGTCTGCACCAGCTCATGTGATGTAATAAAGACTGTAAAAATACAGTATGACTTCTGTACGTATAGTTGCCTATAATGAGAGTTAGGTGTAAGGGTTTAATTTGGGAAAGTGCACAATAGGAGTATTGTAATTTAGCAGTGGTTGACATGTCTCTCAAACTCAAAGTAGGTTGTACTATAAATATAGCCTCTTGTTTTGCAATTGACATTTTGCTAGTGGGTGGCTAATTGCTAATTTGAAGGGAAATAGACCAGAGATCTAATATTAATAACTAATTAATAGTTATGCGGATATTTTAAGTCTATTTTTCTGCTTATTTATAGGCATATATTATTCATGTGCTGTGTATCCTTCTTTGCATATACATGTTTTATTCTGAAATTTTTGCTTCAGTAACGTTCAAGCCTGTGTGCTTTTGCAAACAAAAGCTGGAATGCAAAGGCAAGTCGGTCACAGATCTCAAAACCACTTTCAGAGGAGGATGATTTGGAAGTATGAGAATGGCACTTAAAAATGTTTCCTTAAGAAAAGCCTTCCTCTTGAACCAAGGCCTGAGAGGAAGGCCAACAATGTATTTGCCTGCCTTGTATCACCTTAAATTGTAATTACCAAATCAGCATCGGTACCGTCTGTTTTCCTGAGTATAAAGTAAAATGCAGGGAAATTCTTAGGCCTCTGTCGAAAGCAGATAGCTCGTACACAAACTGAAGAGGAGTGAAAAGAGAGGGGCAGCTCACAACAAGCTTGGCTGAGAGCAGAGAGCAGCAACATTGGCTCAGGTAGGTGAACGTGGCCGGTCTGTGACTCTCCTGCCTGCTCCCCTGGCCTCCTGCTGCCTCTGGCACACCTACACTGGGCTGCAAATTAATGAGCGCTGGCGTGGTTCTTGCCTTTTACTGAAATCTTCATTTGTGGTAGGGTGGAAAGATTACGTGAGAGGTGCATTGTACTTCGCATGTGCCTGATATTCTCAAATCTGTTCTGTCACATACCCAAACAGTTCTAAACGCGTTCCTCTAAATGTGGTGGAGCAGTTGCTGGGCTCTGCCTGCTGGCAGCAGAGTTTGTGTCGTGTTTGTATCTCGTCCCTCTTGCTAGTAACTGCTGTCAGCACTCAAATGAGTAACTCGCAAGGAACAAAAGTTGCTTTCCCACTATCTGTGGAGTTCACATTATTCATTTCTCTAGCTGTCCTAGGAGATTTAAGCTGTGTCCTAGAAAGCATTTGCTATTGCTGGATTAAAACCTTGCTGGCTGCTATCTGTGAAACTCACGTGTTAGAGAAAGCATCAGAGGGGCCTCTGACAGCACACTACATCTTCTGTGTTAAGGTTTCCTCAGCATTTGTTTCAAGTATGGGGATAAACCTATCATTAGTGCCGAACTTGTAATAAGTAGATGTACTTTTCTGCCTTTTTGATACACTTGAGGGTAGTGTGCTGCAGCTGCTCCTTTGCTGCAGGGCATGCTTGAAGGTAGCAGTGGTGTGGGACTTGGAGTTTCCAAAGCCCTCCTGGCCACTGCCAGCACCCTTTGGCAGGAGGTGAGCAGCCTGCCCTGTCCCTCATGGCTGGGCCTGCCCTGTCCCCCAGGCCTGCCCCGACGCACGCTGCACTGCAGCTCGTGGTGTCTGGTTGTGAAAGAAACAACCGGGGACAGAATTATGCCACTAGCTAGAACCCTCAACAGCATGCTTCTTGCATTTTCTTCCAGATATCCAAAAACATCAATCGTTTTTTTTTTTCTGGCTCTAATGCTGTGTGTGACACAGCTCTGGGCAGGGACCCAAGCAGAAGCAGCTTGTGGCGTTACTGATGTGGGGCACATAGCAGAGAGAAAAGGTGTCTGAAGCGCTGCTTTTGGGTCCCACCGCTTCGAGAAGTGCTGAAGGTTCAATTATTCTCCATGTGCAAAATGTTGTTGGTGCTTGTCCGATTCACAGTGGTCTTCTGAGGAGGGACTGGCACCGCCGAGGCCCTCGTGGCACTGGTGATGGGAGCTGTGTGTAAAGGCAGATAATGAGGCACTAATTTAAATGCTGCAGGAGACTGGTCAAGGATTTATTTTGCACTTTTTTTGACGCTGTATGTTTTTGTGACTCCTGTATGACAGTACTTTTATTCTCAGTTCCATGTGATTGAAGGAATACTGTATTGATGTATCTGCTTACTGCATACTTACTGCATGTCCTGTAATTAGCGTAGTCCTGTTAATTTCAGTGTAGCAGACAGTCATGAGGTACACATTTAAAATCTGTCTATAAATCTTGGCAGATCGAGATTCTGTAATAAGTTTTTAATCTAACACATGAAAAATTCACAAAATTTCTCGTGTTTCAAGTGATGACTTAAATATTTTCCAGTCTGCTAAGAAGCATATCTGAGTCTGGGAAACTCTGCTTGTCCTTGTAGTGTTTGCTTGCTAATCTCTTCTATCAAAAATAGTAAAGCATATTTATCAAAGTACTAATATAGCAGGCCACAACACTTGAAGGATCTTGAAAATTATCTGTATGCCAGTTCTGGTAATGAAATGAAAGCATACCATGCTCTAGGAATATCGATCAATAATTTCTGTACAAAGTTCTCTTGCTTTGAAGTGCCACTGAGCTAGTGGCAGCAGCAACGTCTAAGATCTTCGCATAGCCTGTGAAAGATTGCAAAGACGTTAAATAGCCTGATTTCTTGGAAGTAAGTTCTTGAGTAACTGTTACAAGTAAGTTTTGAGACTTTGTAATGTTCGGATTTTCTGGTTTGTTTTGCATGTATGTATTGAAATATGTTCTTCCATATGAATGAATTTTTTACCCGTTCTCTCGATTTTTTTTTTTTTTTTTTTTTTGTATTTTCTTGTGTTCCATAAGTACTTCAGTACATGTGTCTTCAGCTTCTACAGTTCTCAGTATGGTATTTTCCTGGAGAAACATTTAACTTTTTGAATAGCACCAAAGATTGGTGTCTGTTTGCAAACATTTTTTTCATCTTAAATTACTGAAGGCCCTTTGAGTGTGAAAATGAAGTAATAGGGCTTTCCACAAACATAAGTATTTTTCCGTGTAATTGGAAGATGTTTTGAAATACTGTCTTTAGGCCTTTACAGCCAAGAAACCAATTACAGGCATGGTTAAAAAGTGATAGCGCGTATTAGTCAGATTATAACAAGATTCTAATAATGTAAAATTGCTGTGTGACAAATTAGTTTGTATAGATTTTGACAGTTGTTGCCTTTAATAAACTAACTTGTTAAGCAATATGCAGCTGCAGTGTTTCCAAAATTGGCAAAAAATAAACTATATTTCCATGTCAAAGTCTTTTCCATAAAGCGGGGCCATGAGTGTGCGTAAGCCTGTTTTGAATTGTTGGGTTATTTTGTGAACCGGTCTGTCCCAGGACAACTTTGGCTCAGTAAGCAGATGACCTGAATATTATAAAGAGCTACTTTTAAAACTCTGGCACCTTCTTCTCATTAAGTATTCTGTTACTTCTGACAAATGTAATCTTTGGGCTTGGCATTTAGTAAACCAAGGTTTTCTCTTTTTTCCATGTAATTTATGAATAAACGGTGATTAGATTGATGTTGCCTGTTTATTTTCACCACAGACCTGAGCCAAGAACTTAATTTGTGTCTCCTGAGACAGTGGAACAACTATGTTGTAACTCTATATGACTATTGAATTGCAACTCTGAAATCCAAGAGCTGCTTTCCCTCTAGTAAAGTGTTACTGGAATGCTGTAAGATAATGCTAAATCTGGAAAAGTTCTAGAAAACCTACTCTTCAATCCGTAGCTTTATTGTGCTTCCATATCCTGAGCTATGTTCCAGTTGCAGGTTTGAAAACCCCTGTGGCTGGCAAATGACGTTTGTATCTGTCTGCCTTAGCAAGTCGCTATTTTTGGTGATATGGATATTAATTAGATAACTCGCTTTCAGCCCAATTTAGAACTAAGTCACACTATTTTTATATGCGTAAAAGCAAATTAAACCTCAGTTTGAGGTCTGTGCTCCATCCCTGAAGTGCCACTTTATTCCCTTCCACACTTGATGGACTGCTGGCGTAATGTACAGCCTGAGTATGAATATATTCCCCATGGTTCCTACAAAAGGAAGGAAAACTTCTGGCATTGGCTCTTCCTTTTTGGAAGGAAGCAAGGCTCTTCCAAGACATGGTAGCTGCTCAGCAGTTCGGCTCTAACCTTCTCACAGTCCAAGAGCGTTAAAGGCAGATCTCATTTACACGTGTCCTTGTCTGCTGTCACAGGTGGTGCTTGCACTTTTCTCCAGGGAGAATGTGGTGGCACTTAGTTAAAAGGGGTGATTGGAAAGATGAAAGGTGCTATTTTTCAGCTTTTTTTTTTTGTTGTTTTGTTTTAAGATTCTTAGTTCTTATCTTTATTTGTGGTGTGGGTGAACCTCATGAATTCAGAAGCAGGCACAAAGTATTCGGTGGCTTTTTTGCTTTGGGAATGGTGATAGCGATGCAGGTTGCTGCCTTAAGCTAAGTTGCTAGAGATTGTGCAAAATGGCAAGAAAAATTTTTTTTTTTTTTAAAGGCTGCATTTTCAGTAAAAAGAGATGTAAGCTCATATGATCATTTTTAATGAGTATGTGAAGCAGCTCCAGTAGCATTTGCAGTACCATCCATAAAACAGTGCAAGTGGAAGCAACCTTTAAAAATAAATAATTAAATACTTTTGACCTTTTGCCCAGTTTAGTTAAAAAGGGGAAAAAAAAAATCCCCGTGTTTGATTTTTCACTAAGAATGTACATATAAAACTTGATGGCTTTAACCCAAATAGTTTGAATTATGACCAGGCCAAAGAATTGGAATAACTTAAAAAGAAAGAATGAGAACTTCAACATCTTGTTTCCAAAATAGCCAGACCAAGTAACTATATGCAATCCCATGAAAGCTATAAGCAATACACATCAGTTCCTTGGGAGCGTGCTACAGAATACTAAAGGAAAAGAAAAAAGGGGGGAGAAAAGGGGAGGAAGAGAGCCTGTCTTCCATGCATAGAGAGTACTGGGCAGTAGGAAATGAAAGCCGCTCTAAGTTGTTTATTTCTTGGGTTGCTTTTAATTATGTTTGAAAGACGTGTCTCATATGAAGGTTGCATGGCATGATACAGCTCAAAAACCTGTCTGCTGAATGTATGCACCCATCAAAGCACACAGAGATGTGCGTACCGCTTCCTTGGTGTACCTTCAGTAGCTACTGGAACGTAAGACTCCTGGAGTACCTTCAGTGGTCTTTGAAAATATCATGTACAATGTAATATATGGCTTCTTAAATGGGTGAGTTAAGGAAATTTGGTGTGTGTGCGCCAGAGGATTCTTGCAGCGGGGCCTCGCTGGGCGCAGGTGTGGTTGGACCTAGCATACCATGCTGTAAGCTTTGTTAACTGTGGAGGCAGCCCGTGCTGGTGGGGCTGTAATCTCCATGACCAGGAGAGGTGGGCAGGGGGCACGGCTCGTGCCGTGGCTCCCCAGCACGTCCCACTGCTGCTGCCGGCCCCATCTGCTCCGTCCCCTGTACTGCAACACGTGTGCAAGGGGTTGGGTGGATCATGTGTTGACCTACCCTGCATTAAAACCTTTTCTGTGGTTCTTTATTTCAACTTGGATAACAATTCAAGCAATTCCCCATGGTCACTGAAGGCTCACCAAGCCCCGCATCGGCACGCTTTTACCGTTCAGCAGCCTTAGGGCTTTGGAGTCTTGCTCGCTGTGATGGGTGTTCCTTCTTTCTCCTGAAATTGCTAAGTCTGCTGTTGTCAAGAAAATGTCATTTTTATCACGCTTACTTTGTGATTAAAAATGCTATTCAGTAACTTGCGATCTTAAGCTTCTGCTATAAATGATGTATTGTCAGTTTAACTTCTGATACTTTGATTGTGCTGTTTGGAAGCTGGGGAATTACAGCAAAATATTTAATATTTAGCAGTGAGTGCAATCATACTAAAAAATTAAACGGATTTGCTTATGTTTTGTGGAGCAATTCTAAGATGCTGACATGAATTTTTCAACCCAAGAGTTTGGTTTTCTCAAAGCCGCCTCTCCTATTATGATTTTTTTTCTCTTTCCCCCTCCCCAGGTACGGCAAAAAGGAATCCGTAGGGCTGTTTGCAGGGACAAAATGCAGGAACGAGTCGCGTCCTTATAGACGAACCAGCCCTTGTTTAGTGACTGCATTACTTGAATTTCAGTTTCTCTGCTGGTGACATTTGTTGGTTGGATGGTCTTTGAAATAGAGGGATTAGAGGGAATAAGTGGTAGTGAGCAGATCGAATGTCTCGGTGATGACATTTTGTTTTTGTGCAGATGGAGGGAAAATCAGACCAGGAGTTATGCTGTGCTTGTAGGACAAACTAAAGATAAGGCCTCATTCATGCATTGAGCTCTCTGAAAATCCAAAATGCGTGCGTTGCTCTAAGTTCAAGATTCAGGTTTTTATTCAGTGTCAACTTACATGATACAGATTTTCTGTACACAAGCTTTTCATTGCCTTAGCTGCATTCTTTGTTACAGCCGTGCTTATCATACAGAAAGAAAACAACGTCAAATACTATTAGCAGGTACTCCAGTGTGGAAGAAAGCAGTAAACAATACTACTTAAAAGTGGATAATTTCTCTCTCCCTGATGGGACACATTCAATTTATAAAATGTGCATCAATACTTTTTATGAGCACATCATTTACCTTTTTTTCTTTTTTTCCTAAGTGTGCATGATCAAAACAAGTAAAACACACGGGTAGTTGTTTGTTTGTTTTAATGGATTTTTAATAAAAAATGAAATTTGTTTGTTATTAAAAGAAAAATTACATTGACTAAAGAAGTCCAAATCTAATAGCAGTAAGGATTTCAGTTATAATTCAAGGAAGTGGAGAATCTGTAACCAAAATTGCTGCCCAAAAGCTTGGGAGGGTTGCAAACAAACAGCATTTTAAGAGAGAAACTTGGTCTAGTTTGGGTAGCGATGTTCTTTTAATTTAGAGAAATGCAAGACGGACTTTTTTCCCTATATTTCTTTAAGTTGGCAAAACTAAAAAGGTGGTGGGGAAAAAAAAGAAAACAAGGCAGGATGATATGGGTAACTGTGTGCCAGTTCCTGAAAGCAAGGAGGTGCTTCTGGAGCAAGGGTGCCTGGCTCCAGGCTGAGCCAGGAGCACGCCCTAGTGGCAGGCTGACCCAGCCTGGCATTGTGATACACGGTCATGCAGCTTGCTGGATGCTAATTCAACTAAAAGAGTGGATTTTTAACAGGTTTTTGTTTATTTGTTTATTTTTAATTTACCACATCTGTTGCTGACCTCTGCCAAAACAAACACGGTGTATTTACATTATGCATTGTCATGTTTGTTAGTAGTGGTCTGATAAAATACCTGCTCTGTAATTAATTTTGAAATGTGGAAGTAATACCTATCTACTTTTTGTATAGTTTTTAAATGGGCAGATATTTTATGCTGTGTTGAGAAAGATCATGATCATGAATTTTTACCCTGTGAGCATTTTCATAACAGATACCATCATTAAGGTTGACGTTTAGCCTCACGTAAAATGTTGGTTCTCAAAATCATCCATGTTTTTGAATTGGTTCCCGTTCTTGTCCTCTCCCTCAGGCTGTTGTTCTTTTTTGTTTGTTGGTTTTTGAGCACATTTTTAGCTGCTCCATTCCTCCCCAGCTGTTAGGTTTGCAGGGTTTTTTATTTGGTTGGTTTTGCTCTTTTTTTTTTTTTTTCCTTTTTTCCCTCCAGGTTCCCTGAAATATTTCTAACAAGGCATCTTGTAGGAAAGAGAAATAAAAGACAACTCATGCAACTGCAAACCAATCCACAGCATTACTGTGGAATGAACATTTGAAGACTAAATATAGTAAGGGAAATTCCACCCTGTGATGTGCTTCATTTCACCACATCACTTGGTAGCAATACAATGAAAGGTGAAGTTTTTATCCTACATGCTACGAATTCTATACACGTCACTAACTTGATATTAAAAATTAAAAGCAGAAAGGGTAGCAACCCTGTTCTTTCTCTGTAATGTGTAAGGCTTTGCAGGACACGTCATAATTTTTACTGTATTTATTAATTTGAAACCTGCTAAAGTTGTTCCCAGGATTAGTACAGTCTGGGGGATTCTCTGGAGCTGTGTGATGCCGAGGTGGGCAGCTGCTGGGGTCTGTCTGAGGGCTGCTGGCGCTGCTCAGTGATGCTCAGAGCCCTGCTCGGTTGGACCCTGCCTCGAAGTCGTGCTGTGCGCCCTCTCAGCCCTCTCCATCCCATGGCAAATTAGCTAACTGTAAACAGGTTTCCTGTTGCTGTTGGAGGGGAGGCTAATAGAGCAGTGAGTTTGTGGTGCTGTTTGCGTTGTTTTTATGTACGCTCTGCGGGGAATTGTCGAGGGGAAAGGAATTCCTCTTAAACCGGCTTCTATGCGGTGGGGTCACGCTGCTTCCCTTCAGGGCCTCCTTCTTTCTCCTACTTGGCATCATTTGGGGGGTAATATTAACTAGTTACTTGAAACAGGATTTACTATGAATGAGTGATACATGCTTAATGCAAATGCCAGATGCAGAAAGTTCAAAGCGTGTAAATATTGAGACTCGGTGCTGCCTCCCGTTTGTGGAACCGGCATCCCCTTTTGATGATCCTCTGCACTATCGTTCATCTCGGAGTTAAAATTTTATAACTGTTTTAAACTTTTGCTTCTGATTTTTTATTTTTAAATTCAATTTTAGCAGTAGAGTTGATATATATAATTAAATTTGCAGAACGTGATCAAAGCAGTGTGTAATAGCCTAGCAGAGAATTAAACCTGCATTAATATAGGTCGGGACCTTTTCGCTTCTCCTGGGCTGTGTCTGTAAGTGTTGCTACCCAGAGGGACCAGGACACTTTTCAAGCCCAGGCTGGTGGATTTAGGGTGTTTTTGTAAGCAACGGCAGAGCCAGTAATGTATAAACTGACTTTTCTTGTTTGGAAGCTGGTGATCTTAGTCTGCATTTACTTCTCATCCGTCTAGGTCCTAGCATTTGTTTCCCAGTCTGAAAAGGAGAACCATTAACGTGTGAAAACAAATGCTGAAGTCTGTGTACCTTGAGGAGCGGTGACGTTCCCCTTCTCACGTCTGCAGCTCTTGTTACTTCCAAGGCTGTCCCACCAGCTGGGGGGGCGCAGAGGAAAGAGCAGATCCTGGATTACTTGAACCTCTGGGGAATTTAATTAGGGAAAAGGAACATTAGCATATTCTGCAGTTCCTTGGTCAAAACAAGCAAAAAAAAAAAAAATATTCCAATGTTATTAAACTTGGTAACAGACTAAATAATGGAGGGTTTCTTAGTGATTGTTTTGAAAGTGATGTAAAGCTTTAATGCTACGTGCTGTTTAAGGCATGAGTTGCCTTTCTTGGTTTTAGTCCTTGTTTTAATGTTTAAAGGAGACATGTTTTAACTTTGGGAAGTTTTGATGTTATCTGTGATACATTTTGTGGGCCTTTGTAGCTGGAGTTTAGTACTTAAAAAATAGTATACTGTTTTCCCGATCTTCCATCTTGGGGCAAGATTTTCTGTTTTGCTAAGAATGAGCTGGTTCGAACAGCAGGTTTTGGATACGTGGCTGCTGCTGTGCCCAGACAGCATTACTGCACATTTTTTTTTTTTTTTTTTTTTTTAACCTTCAAGCCTTTCTCTAAATCCTGTAGTTTCTGTGAGATTACGGATGAAATCATTAGAGAGCAATGAATATCCGTGGTAGCAATCACTGTGTTACGTGAATGCAGGATCAGTAATTGTTCTGATCACAGGTGTATGAGGTACCTAACTCCTAGGGAGCGTTTAAGCTTTGAAGTCACTTGTGGAAATTAATTCCAAGAGGGTATTTTAAGGATTCTCCCATAAAGCACGCTCTTTTTAATGTGTTGATTTTAAACTCAGATCCAGGGTAGTCAATTCTGAAAAACACTGGATGGTTTGATCGTGGCCTTGTGATTCCTGTTTTTTATCTTTCTGTCGAAACGTTTTAGTTATATACATCAGCTAGCACTGGAAAAGCTACCACATCAGTACTTAGCAGTTTGTAAACTTTAATCTGGATTCTCATAAAGCTCCCATTTGTCAATATGAGCAGCCAAAAAGAACAGAAATTCCATTACAGCTAACGCTCTGTTCTGTGCTAGGGTTTTGTTTTCAACTAAGGGTGAGAAGAGAATAGAGTTGAAACTGTGCCTGTAATTTTTTTTTAACGTTTTCCATGTAAGTAATTCAAAGATGGTCTTTAATTTTTGTTGATTTATTTTGTTATGTAAACGTATGTTGTAACCCATAGGAAACTGAATGTTGTTTTAATGCTTTCAGTAGAAAGACTGGTAGAAAAATAGCTTTTATCCTTTTTTCATCCGTTAAAATAAATATTGATAGAAACTATCATAATATGGTTTGTGTTACAGGTGGTGTAATACCAAGGGCTGTACTGCTGCCACATCACAATATTGTGGGGTTTCAGAGAGTAGTTCTGGTAAGGACACTCAATGATTTATCTATTTATTTGTCATAAAAGTGGACTGATAATTTGGTACAATTTAGTATTAGTAATTACAGTTACATGCGTTTACAGTATATGTTAGGTGTTGGTTTTTGCAGTCCACTGAATCTCTACATTAAGCCTTCTTTTACTCAACAGTATTTTAACAGCTCCTCTTGGAGCTGTTATTGTCTAATGTGTAAATCCATATTCATTTTATTGAGAGTTGTTACAATATAACACATCAATTCACAGCATGGAAATATTAATAAATAGACCTTTTGACAAAACATCTTGTAAAAGGTATATTGTCTACGTGATACGTGGATCCTTAGCGTGTATCAACAACAACAACAAAAAAAAAAAAAGGGCAAAAGAAAAGTTACTGGGCTTTCGTTATCGTATGGGTCTGGTGGTGTGTTTTATTTTTTCTTTTTCCAAGTACTAATGTCCTGGCTTCCTAAAGGAAAATATGAGTATGTAGTTCAGAGGGCAAATATCCAGACTGTGTGCTGTTATCAGTCTCTTTTTAAGTTTAATGTACAGTAATGATTTTGCAATTGTTTGCTTAAAATGTATGTAACTGTAATCCCTCTATCACTCCTCTAAACTTCGCATACTTTTCTGAAACGTACTTTCTTATCTTCAGTCTCCTCTCTCCTCCATGGCTAGGGTTGCAAGGCAGACGAGATTACCTTACTTCTTCTACCAAAGGGAAAATTCATTCTGAACCCGTCTAGCAGCAGCAGTGCTTACGTATTGTGCAAGAGCACAATCGAGTGTTTGTTCTTTCAGCAGCAGCTAACTGATACTGCGTTTGTATCTGTAGAATTGTTAATATATGCTGTAATTTAACAAATGGCTTGTGGGTGTAGCAGATGTCTTTTCTTTCTTTTTTTCTTCTTAAAAAACTTTCAGGGATAGTGATTTAAGCAAGCCCTGATTGTGTACTATTTTAGGTCTATAGAGGGCACTCAAAGACAGAGGGAGTTGGTTTTAAAAAGCCTTATCTTGCAAGTAGGCCCCCACAGCCTAGAAAATGAAATTGCTGACTGTTCTTTATGGCCTTGCTCTTGCAAGGTACTATTGTACTGGCTGTGCTCCAACAAATCACTTAAGCAATTGAAGTCAACGGGACTGTAACAAGTTTGAAATATTCTTCTGGATTAATCCACAGCTCCTTGCACTTTCCCAGGTTCCTTTACATCTTCTAAAAACAAGATGGGGTACACACAAATTTCCTAAAGGGATTCCCTAGTCAACCTAAGGAACTAGTAGTAAGTCCAGCTGTGTTGGTTGCCATTAGAAGATGCAAGTGAACGGGTGTAAAGACTGAAATTATTTTCCCAGTTGTCGCTGCATTAGAGTGGTATAGCTAAAATAAGGTAGTATTCACAGTGTGATTTTTGCAGCCTTATAGATAGATAATACCTTGAGCATGCCCAAATAACACATGTAGACTTGCATTTGTTTCTAAATCTTGGAGTGGAAGAAAAATAGGCTTTCAGATTTATTCTAGGGCAATGGCATCATGAAGTTTTGAGTAGCGTTACTCAATATTAAAAGGCAATTCTGTAAAGTAAAAACATCTCAGTTTTATAAATATTGTAAGAAAAGAAAGATGATGGGAGCTCTTTGGAGTCTGAAAAATACAGAGAATTTTTCAAAATGTTGCGAGCAATTTGTGCAGTCCTTATTAAAGTATAATGTAATCTGACAAAGTCATGGACTTCTTCACCTCTATCATCTCTTGATTTTCAAATAACACTCCTATTACTGGAAATGGGTGAGCAGAATTTTTCACGTGTGGAACATGTGATTCTTGTGCTGGAGGTGACATAAAGATAATTTAGCATGGAGGGTTTCTTTTTTTCAAAAGCTGTCCTACCAACTTCCTTTAAATCTGAACTAGCAGTAGTTAATGTGGTAGCTTAATTCTGCAAAAGATAGCATAGAGGTCATTTATGGGACAATGTGAAGACAATTTGACTGCAGCTGCTTATGTAATAGTAGCCTCCAGTTATAAGTCATGATACATTTCCATCTCTGCTGATGTTTAACTTCTCCGAGCGAAACTGTTTTCCCTACACAAAAGATGAAACCATGATCATGTTTCGAACTGTACCAGCAGAGGAGACTGCTTAATTCAAAATACTGCCTTTTAATGGAGGGGGGAGGCCTTATCATGTAGCTGATGTATCTTCAGGTTTTGAATAGTTTGTTTCAAGGGGGATTAATTTAAAAATTTTTGAGTACAGATGTTTGATGTTGGCCAAGGCAGTCAGAAAGAAATGTCCTGGTTTTGAGCATCTCCTGCATCTACTGTACAAAACAACCAGTTTACATTTTTAAAGTTTTTTGGTGTATGTGTATAGGCATTCATGTAAGCATTTGTATACAGCTTTGAAGGGTGCTTCCCTCACAAAAACAAACAAACAAAAAAACATTATATACAACAGGTTGCTTTGGTATAGTTTTTTTTTTTATATATATATATATATATACACACTATATGCTATATGGAATAGTGTAAATAGCGTTCTTTTAACACATCTTTTAATATTTTATTGAAATACATTTTGTATCCCTCTACAGGTGTGTTCAGATTGTTTTTATTAGTCAGTCAAAGACCCTCTGTGCAGTGCCAACTGAGCAAGAAGGACATTTTGTTCATCTCTTTAATCTTCAGAGAAAACCTGTGCGATTTGCTTCTATAGATACAGGTGACTTTACACTGTGTAGGAGCCATCTGGGGCTGTTCATCTGGGCAGGCATATTCATAGCATCTCTGGGAATGTTTCCTTTCCCATACTGTAAATATATCTCTAGACTTAACCAATGAAGAATCAGATCTTGGCACTCATTCAGCATTGCCCATAGTCTAGGATAATCTGTTAGGTAAAATATTTCGTTTTCAGAGAACAAGGAAGGAAGCTTGTTTTTATTTTTCAGAGTGTTCAGTAAAAGAAAAGACTGCTCTTGATGATTGAGATACTGGAACAGCTCCCAGTAAAGAAAGGATATATTGCAGGGTATGGAAGATCTTGTCAAGGATGATGACTGTACTGTACGTATTTTCTGTGTTTTATAGGCATATCACCTCAGCATATACACTATTCCTAATATTTTGGCCAAAGACCCTTGATACAGCTTATCAAGGAGAGGGGGGAACAAAAACAAGCAGATGCTGAAGGTAGGAAGGGGGATTGAATCGATGGCTAGACGACCTCTGGAAGCATAAGCAAGTTTTTTGTTAAATGTATATACTTTTAAATACTTAGCACTGATTTTTTCAGTTATTTCATATGGAAATAGAGGTACAGCTAACATAGATTGAGATATTCTCTGCCAAAACACACAGTAGTAAGACCTAGGTAGTGTTTTTTTGCTCCCGACAACTGGAACAGCCAAGCTTTGAGATGCGGTACAGAGTGGGATGTGGAGATGCTGAGACTGAATGTGTATATGCGTTATCATGTGCAAGGAACCGGAAAATTACGTAAATTCTGGAGGGACACTTGCAGGCTTAAGAAACATTCTGACCCTTGTTGCACAGGTACTGGGGGGAGGTGTTTCTGTCATAGCTACCTGTGTCCTCGCAAGGGCCCCGTGTGTGCAGCTCACCTTGTGGGGTGCAGTGGCATGTCCCGCAGTGGAAGCCGGGCCATCTGCTCCGCAAGTCATTTCCTTGACTCATTCTAGAGCGTGTGTGGTGGAGACGACAGCTGCAGGAAAGAGATGATAAGAGAACGGTAGCCCAGGAATGCCCAATCTTTCATGTCAGTCTTTTACCATATGTTGCTTGTGCTGTCACAAGGGTTTTAGTTCTGCCGTGCTCCATCTGAGCAGTTACAAAGCTGCTGAGCAGTCCTTAACTCCACCTGCTCAAACACTGCTGCCTTGGATCCATCACCTCCAAAATCAGTTCTCTGTCCCACGACCCATACCACCAGACCTCCATTTGCCTCTGGACAGATGTTTCCAGACCCATCTCAGCACACTCGTGCTTGCCCTAGTGCCTTGGCTGTGCAGTGGTTCTGAGAGGTTGCTTGGCTTTGGCTTTATTTCTCTATTTCTTCTGTAATAGATTGCACCAGTATTGCAGAATAGTATACAGGGCAGTGGAAGCAGAAATGAAAATGCTACTTCAGTCTCGTTTTTTATTTTTAGGTTGTAAATATAAAACAAGACAATTGCATTGATCGTACTGTGTGCCACAGCACAGACGGGTCATTGCGTGCGGTAATCGTGCCTGTGGCTGATGCTTCGTGTGTTACCATACCCAGCCTCATTAGGAGGG
Organism: Aythya fuligula; assembly: GCF_009819795.1. NCBI lineage: Eukaryota > Metazoa > Chordata > Aves > Anseriformes > Anatidae > Aythya > Aythya fuligula. The sequence continues at coordinate 19,663,429 of NC_045567.1, forward strand.
TTAAGATCATGGTATTAAACTCCTATCAAAATAATTGATTTAAATTTAACAAATGAGAAGTTCTTTGAATATTTGAATGCCACAATGTAATGTCTGTCAGATAGTGTTTATTTATTTTTTTTTAATTTCATGTTTTTTGAGAGAGATGTGAACTTGGTCTTAGAAAGTACCCAAGGAAGACAAGTACTTGACTTCTAATGAAGAACAGGATGTAAATTTTAATAAGGCTTCTAAGTGTGTATGTGTTTCTGGAAAATTTAGCTGCCTAATTTCAAAATCCATCAGAAGTTAAATCTTGAGGTGCTAAGGTAAATACATTAGGTTTATGATCCCCTTTAACACTCATTTTTCTGAAGTCAATCTTTAAGTGGTTAATTCATTTTAATTCTTTCGTCTCCCTTTTCTGAGGAGTGTTCTGATACAGTTATTTCTTCCTACTTATTAGTCTTTAAAAAAAAAAACAACAACAACAAAAAAACTTGAATATGGTTACATACTCTCCTGGTGTACATGGTTTTGTTTGCATTGGTAACCAATTAGTTATTTAAGCTCAGATACTGCAATCTGATTGTTCTTATACAAGTGCATGCTAGCTGTAAGACAGCTTTTAAAGACCCCGAGCAGCAGTTTGCTCCTTTTTTAATACTGTTGTTGTGTTCAGTTTCATTAGACTTTTATTTGGGAATGAAAAGAAAGTGTTGTAGGTGGAGTAGTTGTGAGGAAAGTACGTTTTGCTTTGTAGATCAGCGATCTAATAATGCAGAGATAGTTGTAGCGATGTGGGGACAAACACATCAAATGTAGATTTACAAGTTCGTTTTTTTTAAATGTTCATATGGCCAGTTGCACATATATGTTACTTCTGGTTTTGCAGAAGTTTTTTTTTCCTTTTTTCTTAGGTTCTCAGCTCGTAATGGTTATTTACCCACATATTCCCACTGGTTCATTTAAGGCTACTTTAGTAACCCAGGTAGATGTGAAAATACTTGGGTAAAGGAAATAGAGTCGAGTTTTTAATCTGAGAGTAAACTTTCTTAAGCCTTCCTCATTCATGCATAATGCTACAATCAATCGTGGGTTACATGTCTTTAAATCTTTTTGGTGAACATCTTGGGGCTAGAAAAAACTTGTCAGCTTACATTTAATTTATTCCAGGCTTTTAAGATGTGTTTCATGGCTATAGAGAACTTTTAACACTAAATATGATCAACGTTGGCACATATTTTCAATACCAAATTCCACCGTTCAGCTGCAGTGACATTCTCAACATGTTTAATATCTGGGTTAATATAGAATAACATGTCTAAAGCAGTGTATTTCTACTATTGACATTCATAAGTACCAATCTACCTGTCCATGACTCATAAGTAATATTGGCCTTGTCCCAAGTAGTCAGGAGGCATTATAAAAACGTACTGTAATACTAATACCATTAATTCATTGTTTTCCCTATCTGAAGGGCACAGTTGGCTTTTTGTTCAGCGCAGTTAGGAAAAAAAAAAAAAAAAGAGAGAGAAATAAATCAGGCTTCCTCTCCAGTAAGTAGCAGGCTCTGATGTAGTTGCTCTTAATGAACAATCACTAGAGCTGGGGTGATACCTTTCATGTTAGTGGTTTATATTTTCCTGACTTGAAATTGTAATAAGTTGTAATAGAAAGATCTTCTCTGTGTCCTGTGAGGTTGCTAGATTTTTTTCTTTTTATTTTCCATACTCCATTATTCTGTTTTCTCATAGCGGTTTTCCATTTCACCCTCTGTTTTTCAGAAACAGTGGGCTCAGAGCTGTTAGTAGTCACAAAACATCTGCCTCAGGAAAAAATTGGCAGCTTTCATGCACTCACAAGGGAATCTCAATAAATTATTTGTTATCCCCAAACTAGATGTTGCCAGAGTACATCATTCCAAAACTTCTTTTGTCATGGGAAAGGTATATAAGCCTAGGCTTAATAATGGGGAAACAAGTCAGTTTAATTTACATTTAGAATAGGTCAACACCTCTTCACCTGCTCTGTGAGCGGAACGCATAGTTAAATCTTTTTTTTTTTTTTTTTTTTTTTTTTCCCTCCATGATCAAATTTTATGTTTGTATCCCCACTGCAGAAGTTATGTGCTATGACTGATAGCCCAAAAGCTTTTCTGAAGTTGTGTAGCAGCCAGGAAAGGCATTCAGCCAGTCTTGTGAATCCTTTACTCCAGACAGGTTCATGGGACAACTCTTCCCTCTGCCACGTGCTACAGGAGACGCTTTTCTTGCTCCATGCATGTGGTTAGGATTAGTGTACTTCTGTTAACTTCCATGTCAAAAATAAAACCTGTACTTGATGCTAGCTCTTGCTAGAAAGCTGAGGTGAGCGCTCAGGCGTGTACACCGAGGGCAGGACATGCAAGGGGGTTGGTCCTCTGTTGGATAAGGTTGTGTAGCTGCATGTAGGCCTGTGTAAGAGTGGTTGGTTTTAATTTGTCTTTTGGTGCCGTGGAGTTGAGCGGAGTGCCCAGCCACGGGCTGCAGAGGCCAGCTCTGTGGGGAGGCTCAGGCCTGCTCTGCTGGGCGCCATGGTGCCCCAGGCCTGTGTGCCGCTCTGCCTGCCCCACTCCTGCACCCATGCTTGTGCTGCTGGCTTGTATCTCTGCTGGGCTTTGTTGTTCTGGGCAGGCACAGCTTTGAATCACCTTCTTTCACTGTTATTATGGGCAGCATTCAAAAAAAAAACTTTGTAATGAGAAGCCCTCTGTGGTAAATAACACCGAAGTGAGTCAGGCAGAGGCCTGGTGTCCTGCAGGTGCTTCGGGATGTGGCTCAGGGTGCAAGTCTAAACAAACAAGGACAAATAAAATGAAAAGAGTTTAGGTGGAATAAAACTAATGGGTGTTAAAGATTAATTGAATCTTATTCAAATACTAGATTTTATTGTGCAAATTGTTAGCAACCCATCTCATGTAACAGAAAAGCAGGGAAGGAAGAACAGAGAAATTACTGAAGGATGTACAGATAAATTCAGTGCTCTTGCAAGTGTTCTGAGAGATGAATGCAGGAGAACAGAGTTAGTGTAGGCAACGTGTGGTGGGGAGGTGAAAAACAGGGCAAATGCGTGACCACAGGCTCAAGATCGCATGTCAGATGAGGAGGTGAAAGCCAGAAGATGGATCACCAGCTTGAAGATAGCAAATACAATGGATAGAAGATGTAAAAGGTTGACCATACTGTGAAATGCAAGAGGAATCCGTAGATCTTTTGTGAAAAAATCCCTGGTGGAGATAGGGATGCTCTTCTAGGCATGTGGAGATACCTTTCCACAGTTTGCTGTGAGAACTGCAGGTGCTGTTCTGTTACCTTCAGGTAGCAATATAAATATATCGGTCATAACAAACAGAATTGGTGCCAGGCTGCATGGTCACTGAGCACCATTCCTCAAAACAACAAAGTTGAAAATCAATTTATTACAAAAGGATGCTAAAACTTAAGTAGTTTGCATTGACAGGTAAGCAGCATTAGTTCAGGATCAGAATGAATCTTCTTTGTAACCCATCAGTATGCAGGTCAGCAGCATAGTGAAAAACTGTGTCACTGTTAGTGCACCAATATCCATCAGCTCAAGCGATTGATGTAGATGTAATCACTGTCTCTAATAGAAGTGAAGTCAGGGTAATGGAACATTGTCACAGGATCAATGTCTCCTGTTTTGAAAATAAACCCCCTCAGCTTTGCCTTTGCATTTATGTACCAGCAGGCGACCATATTATTCAATTCAGTTGACACAGTCCCTTAGAGCTCTGAATGATCTATTGTGGGAACACCAGGAACAACATACTGGAAAAAAAATGGAATGTTCTTGATCAGGCTTACAGGCCATGGGATTCAGTGGGTTTTCCAGCAGTGAAAATGAGAATAAATCAGCTGAAAGCACAAACTTAGCACGGTACAGAGATCATTAACTCCATTTTTAGCTTCAGTAGTTTGATTTCTGCCCATTCTTGATCAAGAAGTTTGAACCATAGCACTTGTGCTCATTTTTTGATGATGTGTAGTCACAAATAGAAGACATTTTTGGATGATGCCCCTCCCCTCCCTTAGTCTCAGCAGAAGCTCTTGATAAGGCTTATTTTGACTGATTCAAGTGCTCTTCTCATTCACTTATTTTCTCTGAAATTCTTACACAGCTTGATCCAAGTGAGGATTAAGGGGTGTGCTCCCACATTCATCCATAATTAATTTTTCACTAGAGCTTTATGCAGCACAGAACATTAGCAGTCCTATATTTGCATGCTTAAAACTGGGTGGATGTTTAAGAGGTGTATTGCATTGGATTTTATGCAACGTAGCAGGTAACACTTATTCCAATTTTATTTTTTCTTGCATTTGATAAATCTATTGCTTTTATATGTCTAGATCCAGAGAATATCAGCAGGTTGCTATTTCAACCTGCTTATTCAGTGAAGTTCTTTAGCAATTTGACAAAGCTTTCTTGAGGCAGGGTCTATATAGTTGATTGCAAAAGTCTTAATTTGTTTAAATTAGGTATTCCTGAGGATTTGTAACTTGGTCTAAAGGGACATGGCCTAAGAATGGAATCTGCAACTTGCTTGATACCACTGTTTGTGTGATGGCCCCCCAGTAAGAAATTTTCCATTCTGGGGGCAAATGTGTCTCTCTCGAGTAATGCCAAGCATTTATCAGGTGCTTCCTTCTCCCGTACAGAATACATACAGGTTAGTTACTACACAGAACCTAGAAGGTGGCTTTTGCTGGTCATGTTTTGAAGTAATCCATACTGACCAAAGCTATACTACTGTTTCCTCAGGTAAATGTGCTAATTCTGGTCAGAGCTAACTGCTTCTAATCAGTTTTAGAAATGCCACATTGCCAGTTTTGCTGCCAGGAGCATTTGGCTAGCTTGTGTACAGGACACTCTGACCATGAAGATCCTTCCCATAGAGCTGCTGGTTCTTCCTATCTGAACAGTTGCTTTGGTCTGGATTAGGTGGTCCATCTATATTTTCATGTTTGGTTGTCTTTCCTCATGTCCTCTGAAAAATGGTTTAAGTATTGAAAGAGGGGTGTGACTTTCTAACTAGTACTTCCTGGACAGTTTTAATTTTATCCTAGTTTTCCTGCATCAGTGGATTTGAGCTCTGTGCTTAAAAGCCCCCTCTTTGTCTGTCTTCACTGGAGTGAGACGGGATGTTTGGTTTTGGGATCTTGTGGAGAGTCAAGCAGGGATTGCTTTCATAAAGTATTCAAAATTGGGACAAAACTTTCTTTCTGGTTACTTTGCTGGCATATGGATGTATGTTCTAAGCAGCTGGATTTGACTTCTAAATTTTGAAGGAATAACATTTGGTCCTGAAGAACGATGTACTGAAACTACTTTCATTTCAACAACTATGCAATTATCATGCAGTGAAGTTATTTTGGAAAAAATGCCTATTTTATTTGTCCCCAAAACTGTTGAAAGGTTTTTAAATTACTGGTACGTGATTTCTCGTTGCTATTCTGACATAGGAAATCAGGAGAAAAATCTCCCACCTGCCTCTCAACATTTCTTCTTGTGGTGCACTGTAACAGGAAAAAAAAATTTAAGAACCTAAACAGCGCTGAGTAGCAGTAGCTGAAATATCTCCAGTCATTGTAGGGATTTACAAAAAAATGACTGCCAAGAATCACCATCAGATGTCCAGGAAGCTGTGTCTTTAACTCCAGAAAGCACGGAAGTTGCAGCTTTTTAGCCATTGCATGTGTGATATTGAATATACTGTCACTGGTCTCTGCTGGAACAGCCAGAATCCCAGTCTCCTGGGTCACACAGCATATGACTTTGGGGAGGAGATTCATAGTTCAGTAATTAAATACTACTTTGCTCTAGGCAAAACCAACAAATAGGCTTCATCTGCAGCTTATTTTGCAATAGTACTCGGGACTGTGCTTGGTGTTTCTGGGGATTGAGTACTCAGATAAGTAGACAGTAACTGTTATTTTTAGCTGAGGGTTTGGGTGGTGATTTTTTTTTTTCCCCTTTCAGGGTTGTAATTCTTTTTCTTCAGAAAATTGGAAACTGGCTTTGTCATCTCGTATGCTTCATACTCTCAAATTGGCACGGAAAGACAGAGACTGTTGCCATAAATTAGGTCACTAAAGCTGAAGTACAGAATACAAATATTTATTGCCTGAGCTAAGGAAAACAATTCAGATGAGGAAAGGAAAATTTATTTATTTATTTTTGTATTTGGAAATGAAGCTGTGTTCTTGAGATTAAAAGTAAAAACAAAGCACTAGAGTTAAAAGATGAACATGTAAGAAGCATCTCTTGCTCTCTTGCTTCAAATTGCTTTTAAGGAAAACTACCAAAGGTTGACCATACGATAAATCACGAAGAAGGTTAATTAGGTAGAATTACAGATTTATTTTTTTATGCAGGTTGACATTTGACATAGATTATTGAGAAGAAAAAAAAAAAGGAGAGGGCATTTAAAAATAGCAATTTAGAGATAAAGTAAAAATGCATACAATGAGATAATGTTAAAATGTATTACAACTGAGCTTACACATGTAATTTTAAAAAAGTTTTCCTTTAAATTCAAAAGATTGGAAACAATTCCTAATCACAGATCTATCAGGTAGTTGGAGAATCCTAATAAGGGCTCATTCTTATCGTGTGCTGCCTCTCAAATGAAGGTATGAAAGAGCAAATGGGGTTGTTTAGAGCATTTAGTCAATACAATTAAAAGAAGGAAAAAAAACATGTAAAGGATGAGGAAATGTTCATTCTGATTGAAATTAATGTCTAATAATATATGCAGGACATCCAACATCCGTTTAAAATATGGGGTTCTCCAGTTTGCTGTCAGGTTCAGCAAGGGTAAAGCAGAATTGTAATAAAACTATCCAAGGGACTTGTATGCACCTTCAGGTTGTTGGGAGCAATTAAAAGACTATACGTGTCCAGGTCAGTTGATAGAATTTATTTATTTTCGGACTATTATGGTTAAAGAAAAAAAAAAGGAATATTCTTAAGCAGAAAAAAAAAAAGGTACCCCTGTGTATGTGTATATAAGCTGACACGCTGTTTGTCAGGTTTCTTACGGAAGAGGGAAAAGGTAAAGGCACTAGTGACAATGTTTTTGTTGTAGGAGATTTTATTGTGTCTGTATCCAGGCTTCTGTTTTCCATGGATAAATGTAGCAGCCTGTTTATATCCGAGCATTAAACATTTTTCAGAGCTGCCCAGAGCATTAGCTGTTCCCTTTAACATATCATATTTGGTATCAAATTAATGATTGGTATGTTTGGGGGAATTATTATTCACAGCAGCCTGCCAGGCTTCTCTGTTATCCTACCTAATTAGGATGTGTTAGAGCCCACCTAAAACTGCAGAACTGTTTTTTCCTTAAGCTGTTGTGTGATGATAGAGTAAATCTAACTGGAGTGAATCTACTATATGTTATAAAACTGTGATTAAGAGATAAAAAGTGCTAATCTGATGTATAAACTTTCTCTGCCAGCTCACGTTCATTTAAGAAAAAACAACCAACTATTGGGCGAGGTGCCATATCAGATGGTATCTGTTCTCTAGCATTTGGCATGAACCTAGAATAAGAGTACAAAGCTAGCGTAAACATGTATAGTAGAATAATAATTTGTCAGAAACGCAGTCAGATTTGTGCTGTTGGGTACCCACTAGTCTGCACATCCAGCGTTCATGATAGTGGAGCTTGATCACACTAGAATGGATTCTGCTTGTTACCCAAAATGTTACCTAAAGTATGAAAGCATGAGGATTGTCCTCGAGGGGAGGAGAAGCCCCTGTAAGACGCTGCAGGCTGTTTTTTGACTTACAGTAGTCACGCTGCAGAAATACAGGCATGTTTTTGCTAAGTGGAAGCTAAGTTGGAGTTGGTGTGCAGGCTCTGGGACAAGAAACCTAATTTCCTTTGAAAAAAGTAGCTTCTAAATGACTTTTTGCTTGATTCCAGCCATTGATTCACCACTTGATTGAGTTGGGTCAATTTGTCAAAGGCACAGACATGCATCTGTTTTATACTGATGCGTGATGCACCGAGTTTTTGACTAGATCTTGAGGCCAGTGTTAAGTATGGACAGCTGATTTTTTATTTTGGGGCTGGCATCTTTTATGCCTGATTAATTTTGGCAGTTTGGAGACTTTCTGTAGTAACATTGAGAATGTCCTGGGATACCTTTGATTTGAATTCACTGTAAACCAAGGAAGAGCATTTGAGGAAAATGTGGAATTGTTACAGGGCTGCATTGGGGTAGACTGCCCTAGGCTGGAATTTAAAAATGTCACAGTTGGTTTGGAAAAACTTGTCTTTTGTTGCCTTCTGGAATAGCGTCTGAGTTTTCAGTGATGTTTCTGTAAACAAGTGTTGAAATGCAGGAGGAACAGATGAGCAGGGTGCGCGTTTGTGTGCTGCTTTCAGGTGGGTTTGCACTGAACTGGTCCCAGTGAGGTCCCAGGGCCTGCAAGTCCACAAGTGCTTTGGGCATGTTCAGCAGGCCCTTGTGCACATCCTGGGTTCGATTCTACCCACAAGGAATTGAGCTCACGTGCAGTGGGGCTGCTCCAAGGAGCAGAAGAAATGTCAGGGCAAGCGGGAGGCTTCCCTTTAAAAGCGTGCTTGGAACCAGAGCAGTAGTGGGGATGTGTCTGCCTGTTTGCTTTTCCTGTAAACCTTTGGCATGTTTTCAGGAAGACCTGGAATTTTTATTAGGGCCAGAAAAAAGGGCCACAAGAATCTTGATAAATTTTCTGAATGTATTTGGAATACGTGGTCACAAGTATTTTTAAAAAAAATTTAGTGGGCCCTTTGCGAATTAGGCTGGACATGGAAGACTGGTAGGAATTCTGTGTCAGTTCTACTTACTTTTGGATGTTTTTTTTGTCTTTTCTGTTATTTAATTGTATCTAAAATAAAGAGCAATATCAATATGCTATTAATTGCCCCAAACAAATAGTTAATTGCACACAGGAACAGCAGATTTGGGGAAAATAAAGTGCCATTACTGATGTATATTTGTTAGTACATGGGGTATGTGTGTACATGCATGGGTACATTCACACATAAAGATAAATCTACTTCCACCCCTCTGATTTTTCTTATTTTCAGTCTTTCCTTCTCTCTTTGTTTCTGTTTACATTCATGTGATGCCACTTGTCTGAAATCTGTCAGCTCCTAAACAAACTGAGAAACAGCAAACTGCGGGGCTCATTGACGTTGTGGTTGAGGTGAGTCCCCTCTACACCTGGGGCTGGATGGGGGCTCAGGTTGTTCCTGCTCACTTACTTTCCCCAAAGTCCCGTGGGGAGCTCCTGTGGGAAGGTATAGGGCAGCCTGGTCCCCAGGGCTGGTAATAGCAGTGTTGTAGCTTCCCCATCACGTGAAACAGAGGTCACGGCTGCTGCTTCAGATGGCCACACGACTGGCAACTCAGGCTGTAGGTGGCCACGCTACAGGGCCTGCTGCTGGGGCTTGACCTGCTGCTGCTGCTGGGCAGGCTGACAGCCAGCCTGGCATCAGCCTTGCGTGTGTCAGAGGGGGAGAGTTATCCTGTCCCCTCCTATTGTGTGTCTGCTGTCTCCTCTCTTCAGTTTGACAGCTTGCTTTGGGGATGGAAGGAGGCTTTTTGGCTTTGCTCGTTCCTTCCACAATTCCTCCCTTGGGTGCCATGGGTGTGCCATGGCTCTTGTGGGGAGAGGGCGCTAGGAAAAGGCTTTGCAGGACAAATAAACAAGCATTGGAAAAATGGATAAAGCAATATCTTGATTTAAAAAAAAAAAAAAAAAAAAAAAAAAAGGGAAACTTTTGCAGCCTTTTCAGTTTCATGCCCTCATCAGGCAAGCTGTGTATTTATTTAACACATTTCTGTATTTTTGGAGTTGTTACTGTACCAAAGCCAGTGTTACACTGCCACCTCTTGATAGCTGGGTAGGAAAGCAAGTTTCCAGGAGCTGAGTGGCAGTACTTGTCCTTACCTTACCAAGCAGCTTGTTTAGAAACACTTTGAACCAGCCTTGAAAAATTACACTCATTTGACTTTGGCAGGGTGAATAACACTTTTGAAAGACAAGCAAAATGTTAGCTTTTTCTTTAGTTATCCAGCTACATAACACGTGACAGACAAATTTGCGGCATTTCAACAATTCTGCTTTGAGTGGGGGAACCCTTTTTATTTTAATAATATGGATCTTTTCTATGTAGCAAGTAGTGCTCGTATCTGCTTCTTGCATCTTGATCCATCTTTTTGGATGGCACCGTGAGATTTTAAAAATCAGTAACAGACTCATGTCACAGACAATGCTGTTTGTGTATTTCACGTAAAAAGCCTTCTTACAAGCCTTTTTAAATTTAATTACTTTTAATTACCTTTATTTATTTTTTTTTTTTCTGAAGGATATTGCTTCTGCAGAACTTTTCTGCAATGAGGAGTGTCTGGAGATGATTTGTACCAGGCTTGACAACAAGAACTGGTTGCTAATGCATGAAATGGCTGAAAATGGCATTCATTTCACATGCTGCTCAATAAGTGATTCCCCAAAATGTGCAGTAATTTGCCAGGTATACACTGTACGCCCAGCACCACCAGGGGCTGTGCATGGGGGTAGTGTGAGCATAGTACCGGCGTACCTTTAAAAGTTGAGCTTCACTAGCTAAAAGTTTTACTGGAACCAGTTATTTTCTTCCCTTAAATAGAAATGAGAAGATTCTCGATAGCTCTGCCTTTTTGTTTATTTCCTTAAGAAACTCTGAGCATCTTGCTCCGTTCCCTAGCACAGCCCTCAAGACCAAGCCTCTCAGTGAGAACTGGAAGGCACAAGGCCGGGATTTCCGTGGCCGCCTCTGGCTTGGTTCCCGGCTCCCTGTCTCGCAACCCCAATGTTCTGCGCTCCCCTTTGGTTCTTTGGGGTGTCCCTGTGCCCTGCAGCCCTGCCTGGTTTCGGGCAAATGCACCCCTTTGCTGCCCAAATTGTCTGTAGCCTCTCTGTTTGTGAGGGAGCTTGGCTGGGCCTCTTCTCTCTCCCAGCTGCCATGGCTGTGGAGCCCATAGGAAAGCCTCGTCCCTGAGAGCTCTCCCCTGTCAGATCCGCTTGAAATGGGACGGTGAAGTTCAAAAGTCAGATGTTGAGAGGCGGCGTGGTTATTTTGTCCTGTTTCCTTGGGGAATCTTGCTGGGAAAAAAATGCCTGGAAGCAATATGTAAAGCCTTTTACTATTTGGCAGCCCTATGATGCAAGTCAGTCTTTAGTTGCTGTGTGCTGCTGCGTTCGCAGCTTTCCCGCTTGGAGCAGCAGCAGCAAATGAAGCTGATAGTTAACACCAAGAACTTATTAGACGTTTTTTATTATTACTTAAATGAGGTTCAGTCAAGCCTTGTCCAATAACAGTAGGGAAGTCACCTTCTCTGCCTTCCGTCAGAAAACGATGGTGGCGGCTGGGTGTAACACTTACAGGGGCCTGCTGGCTGGCGTGAGGTGCCAGGCAGGCAGTAGGGGCAGGAGGTGCACCTTATTTCATACTCTTCTGCCAGCTGATGTCTTTCTGTGTTTGCTTGGTTTTACGGAAATACCAGGATTTTAACTTTCAGACATTCAGAAGTCAGGAGAATGTTCTCAAAAATGAAGCTTAAAGTAAGGAGGAAGAAAAAAAAAAAAAAAAGTATGGCCTTATTTTCATGTTTTAAAGGCTCTTGATGCTTTTTATTTTCAAAATTTGTCATCAAAAGTGTATATATTCTGATGCATTATTTCTCTTGCTAAATATTTACTTTAATTAAAATTGAGCAAAATCCTTGTGTGTACGTATATACCTGTGTATCTGTTTATATCCATAAATATTCTTAAAACATTGATTAATAACATGGAGAAATGATTTTACTAAAAAGGTTCTGCTTAAACTTTGTCTCTAATTTTAGGAATTATTTTTGCAAAGCATAAATATACGGCCGAGGCATTTTTCTAATTTTTAGTGGAAAAAATGGGCTTTCTTTGAGCATATACAGTGTCTTAGCCTATGTTGCACAATTTTCCTAGAGCAGGAGGACCTGAAAATTGAAGCAGATTAGAAGTAAAGGTGAGAAATTGCCTGGATACCGAAGTGAAAACAAGTGCTCTTTGTTACCCAATATAGAGAAATTCAGATTTTGAAAAATGTATTTCCTAGCAATACTGTTGATTAGGTGGAACTCACTTGATTATTTGTTTAAAGACCTGTGAAATGAGGCATTTTTAATATCGGCGTTAAGAGGAATGCTTTCTCAGTTCATACCAATTTACGTCATTTGGGAATCTGGCCCTTCAGTATTTAATTTACTGACCTTAATGTTGCTGAGAGATAAATGATGTTTTAACGGCTATGGTAGACTTCCTCACATTATCGAATAAAATCATTGTCTGTGCTGCCAAGGAGCTACTTAGTTTATAAATATAGCATTTGTTGAGAAATATGTTTTAGTTGTTCAAAAAAAAAAGTCTAATTGACCTACTTTTTATTTTTAGGGTTGTGTCCTTTGTCGTGACCTCATGGTTTAACTGGGAATAAAGATGAGTATAAGCAGTGATGAGGTTAACTTCCTGGTATATAGATACTTACAAGAGTCAGGTGAGTTGTGTTTTTTTCCTTTTTTTTTTTTTTTTTTCCAATTCTGATTGTTCTAACAATGCTTAATTTATTTGGTTTTCATATGCAACAGACTTTAACCAATGCCAAGTTATTTAATTATTTTGCCAGTAGGCATGTGCTTCTGTCTGAACTGTTTCTTGGTGTTTCTTCTCAACAAGAGAGTGAACTCCTGCCAAGTTACCTTCTGTAACTTAATCAGATTTAGTTGTTTGGAGATTTCAGATGGCAGTCAACCAAGAACTCACTTGATTACTAGAAATGCTTTTTCCTGGTGATCCTTTTTAGCTACAGGTTCACAACGACACTTCGCACCATATTCTTCGGAGGGGAGGAAGGATGACAACCAAAAATACAGTGATTTCCTGCTCTGTCATGAAGTATGCAGGATGGTGCTCCCGTGAGCTGGTGTTGTGTGACCAAACATTTTGCTTGACTGTGACTGGGGAAGGGCAGACATTGCTGTATTTCAAGGGAAAAAAATGGCAGCTGTGACTGTATTACTAGTATCATTTGAATATACATACAGATGAACAGCTTTATTTTTTTTATTTTTACAAGTATGACTTGGATTCTGAAAAGCCTTCCCAAAGGACGCTTTCTTGGAAGGTTTTCTCCTGTGTAAGGCTAGCCAAAGTCTCCGGCTGCTTAGGAGTAAGAGCAAAACAGATGAATATTGTCAAATTTGCAAAGAAATTTTTTTTCCTGTCATTTTTATCTGAACTATTTCTGCAAAACATGAGCAAGAATACTGTAGTGATTATATGATCCCTTGGCTTATTTTAAAAAAATTCCAAAAGCGCAGCAGTTTGGGTTGCATGTTTGAGTTTCTAGATGTGACCATATGGCTGCAGTGGTTTTTGTGGTGGTGGATGCTCTTGAAACTAAGACTAGAAACAACATTAGCTTTTACTTACAGCTATAATATTGATTGCTTAAAGCAGTCTACGTTTAGAATAGGCAAAATTGACTGGAAATCAGGGCATGCTCCAGTCTTTGAACAAATGAAGATTGTCAGCTAGCAGGAGGGAATATGGTCTTACCAATATATAAAAGAAGTCTGTGTTTTAAATCAGAAGTAAACTCAAATCTTAAGGTAATAATAGTTCAAGGGATCAACTTCAGTGTGCATGTTACTTTTCAGCATCTACTAATTATTAGTTTTCTGTTGTTGATGGGTGGCTTCAGACTTCTTTAAAACTTGTTTGATGGTTATGCATCATAAAATAATGCTAAAAATAAATTCAATGCTAAAAATAAATTCAATGTTAAGAACCCTTTTACCCAAGTTTGTTCTGATGAGTTTTTACTGAGTAACTGTTGAGATTACTAGAGTTTTGTGAAGAAAAGAATCCAAGAATTTTAGGAATAGTGGGGTAAAATAAAACAAACACACTTTACTAGTTTTACCAGATGAGTGGAATTCTTTGCTCCAGGTGATTAGTTTAACAGGTTTATTATTAGCTTCTCAGATTCTGTTTTTCAAATCTCATCCTAGCACATTGCTGGTGACCCTGACCTGAGGACAGGTGAAACCTTTTTGATGATGAGAGAGGCTAAACCTTGATTATATATACATATTATTTTTGCACTGGCACAGGATAGATGTTTGGTGTTGGAAAATAATGTCATAGATAACTAACTCTTAAGGGTTAGAAGTAATTGTCTTTTCTTATATTTCTATGCAGGCGTCAGTAACCAGTCATGCCTTGTAGATGCGTGTGTAAACATACATGTTTTCTTTGAGTACTTACCTGAAGCTGTCTTATTTTTGCTCAAAAGAGGTTTTGTGGCTCTAACACCCCAAACCTCTCCTTCAGAGCTGGTGGAGGCTGATGCAACATCTGTCCACTGCTTATAGACTTCTCATGTTGAGACACAGACGCACCAGAAATAGTGGTGGATGGCAGGGTTTTTCAGTCTCTGTCAGAAGAAAGAAGAAACTCATTGTTCCACCTGAATTTGCAGAAAGCAATTATACATTCCTGTTCCACTTGCAGATTGCTTTTGTCAGAGAAGCCAAACTTAAAAATTGCTTTATCTTCATTTGAAAGTTTGCAGGCAGGTTCTTAGTTATCTGACAGGATTAAAAAAAAAAAAAAAAAAAAAAAAAAAAAAAAAAGGCAGTAGTTTAAGAAAAAAAATATATGACAGTAAAGTTAATTTGCTGAAACAATTATTTTTCTCTAGGTTAAATTTGTGTTTCCAGGGCAATTAAATAAATAGGAAGCAGCCACCAGTGCTGCACCATAATGTGCTTGTCACTTCTTAATCAGCACACAGTACTGGTGGAGTTCTAAGTGCTAAAACATGCACAGTTATGACAGCACTGTAACATGAACTAAATTCTGCTCTATGTACAGATTCATTTTATTTTCATGGGTAACAAATCACTGAGAAAAAAATAACAACTGCATCTATTTAAATAAAACTGTCTATTTATATTTTATATTTTTATACGTATGCATAAATGTTTTGCCAGTGGTAAAATTAATAATTGCTGTGCTTGTATACAAACTTAGTTTTTGTATTTTTTATACATTTAAATTAGAAGCATTAAGAGGGAAACAGAGGTGTTATGATGAGCTTTTCGTATTTTGTAAGCGTGCAATAACTTCGTAAAACTTGCTTAGATTTGTAAACAGAAGATCTTACTGTTCTTTGGTGCGTAGCATTGTCCATCTACAAATCAATTCTGGTGTTTTTGCCTCGTCTTTAGGGTTTTCCCATTCAGCATTTACCTTTGGTATAGAGAGCCATATCAGCCAGTCCAATATAAACGGTGCTCTGGTGCCACCAGCTGCTTTGATTTCCATCATCCAGAAAGGTCTGCAGTATGTAGAGGCAGAAGTCAGTATTAATGAGGTAAGCAGGCTTTGCCTACAGGAGCATTATGTCCTTGCTTGCAGTAAGTTTCAATGCTAGTATTTTTTCTTAACTTTCTTGTATCCTATTTATTTACTTTTACTTCAGATTCCTCACTGCTGGTGTTCACCATGACTCCAGTGGTGGAACCAGAATGGAGTGACATAACTGGGTAGGGGTTCTGCCCTGTGCAGCCACACAACACCAGGCATGGTGTTCTGGCTCATTGCTTAAAGGTCCGTTGTCTGTAGAGTTTTTACCCTAATATAATGTTGCAGTAAATCCAGAAAAGTGCAATAAAATAATAATTGAGACGAGTAACCTCTTACTTTGTGTTTTCGTAGACTTTCGCTAGGGAGGGAGGAGAGCACTCCGCAGCTCTCACTTGGGTGACTTGTTATAATGAGATAATGAGAGCCCAAAGGCAAGATTTCCAAATAGAGAAATGGTTTCAGTTTGTGGCAGGAAGGATGAAGTATGCCAGTTTGCTTTTTGCCTCTGCTGGCTAATTCATCTTTGAACGGGATCTATTGAACTTGATGTTTAAATGGTTATTCCATCAGCACAGAAAGCGAGGTGTCTCCCTGCCGGAGACTGCAGATTCTCACCCTCGATTTTCATTCTTATTTATGCCTGGAAGGTTAGCAGCTTTTGTGTGTGCCAGTTCTATTACAGAAGGAAACAATTTTTCCACTAATTCTGCTATCTTTCCAGTCTCCCTTATGTCTTTTGTTTATATGTTGTTTTCATAGTCCCAATGAGGCAAATCCTTTCCCTCAGAAAAATAAACCAAGTGATCGGAATAAAAGAAGGAGAACCTATATTTATCACAAGGAATCCTTCTAGGTCCTAAAAATAGATCCTTGCAAAGCCCTAGCATATGTATAAGGGTATTTTTAACTGGGTCTTGTCCATTTCAGGATAAAATTCTTCTTTGTTGTTTGAAAGCATGCCAACAGTGTTTAAAAAAAGGAAGAAAAGTAGTGAACTCTCCAGATAATATGTTTATGGAAAGTATTAGTCTAATAAGATAGAATAACTTCACAAGCCAGTGACCTGACTTGCAATGTTTGCTGCTCTTCAAACAAACCATTAGACTTTGTTACAACCACTCATGTTTGAAATCATATTCATAGATAGCTTACAGAATTTTTTGCTTTAGCAGACAACTTAGCAAACCTGAAGCATATAAATTTCGATTCCAGAACCTCTGCCAGAGGCCTGCAGTGGCTTTTTTACATATTTATGGTGGCCACTTCATTTTAGAGTAAAATTCCAATTCTAACCACAGAAATGATGAGAAATCACTTCCAGCACCATTTGTAAACTGTTGCCTTCTTATTGTATTTTGTTTATATTTTTTGTTTATAGTTTTTGCCAGTTATGCTAATTCATATTTGATGTTGTCTTTGTTTCCTTCTTTCCCTCTGCTGTGATTTAGGATGGTACCTTGTTTGATGGTAGGCCGATAGAGTCTCTCTCACTGATAGATGCAGTGATGCCTGATGTGGTACAGACAAGACAACAGGCCTACAGAGATAAACTTGCACAACAGCAGGCAGCAGCTGCTGCAGCCGCAGCTGCAACTAACCAACAGGGATCAGCAAAAAATGGTGAAAATACTGCAAATGGGGAAGAGAACGGAGCACATACTATAGCAAGTAAGTTGAGACAAATTAATTTGGCCTAACTAAACCCTCCCTCACAACCTTCCATGGCAGGGAGTTGGAATTAGATGATCTTTAAGGTCCCTCCCAACCCAAACCATTCTGTGATTCTATGATACATCGTTTCCTTCTCCTTTTTCATACAACTTCTTCACCTGCCTTAGTACTAGCTAGCAGAGAATGTGATAAATATGTATAGGTATTAGTAACCCTTCAACTTGCAAAGAATACTTTCTTTGCAAGTGATACTTTAATAGTGTCTCACCTTTGACTGTCCCTGCTTTGATGTTCAGAGTTGTAGGAGGAGGTGTGAACTTCTGAATTCATTAGTTTACAATGTACCATTGACCAGTCTCTTACTTCCAGTACTGCTACTTCCCTGTCATTTGAAGATTTTCCACATTGCCCTGGGAGTTCTTAAACTGAAGAGAAAATGTTGGAGACAGTTCTTTAAATATTACACCTCCCCAGCCGTGAGCCCTGTACAAGGAGCAAGGAGAGGAGCCTGCTTGTCCTTAGCTGGCTAAAACACAGTACTGCTTGTCGTGCTCCAGCAAGCACTACTTCTGCCAGGTTCTGCTAACCAACTGAATCAGAGATCTGTAACTAATTCTCTGTTGGACAGACTTCCTTGTCATGCTGAGAAGATCGTGGTTGCCTAGACAAATCCTGTGTCCTTTGTCTTATTTTAGCAGTATCAGTTTTCATGATTCGCTATGCAGCATTACACTGCATGGTTTTAGTTGTGACGGGTGAAACAAGTGAGCTTTATTTGTCATCAGTGGTCAAAGGAGCATAACTTACAATCAGGCTTATTATAGAAAAGTTAAGGTAAGACATCAAAATTAGGTTCTGAAAATATTATTCTGGAAGCCTCAATTTGAGTTGAGAGCAGGAGTTACAGCTTCTGCTGTAACAGCTCCTGAAGAAAAGGCCTTTTTGAGAGAATATTCGTATCAGGTCATGTACAAGTTCTACATTTTACAACTGGATTTTTTTTGTCATTATTATGTATTGTAAGTAAACTTAGAAATATAATCTTTGGTTTAAACAAATAAGCTCTCAACTTTGGTGCTTTCATTTAAAAATCTTCTAAGATTTGATTGTGAATTGTGAACTGGAATGAGTAAGCTTGAACTTGAGATCTCAGCTCCTGTTAAATGTGATATACCAGCAACCCCTACTGGCTGGAACCTCGAATTATACTAGCATTGATTCTCTTTAATTGAGACAGGGTTTTATATGGTACTGTGTCTTAAAAATGCTCATTTTCTAATAGCTTTTTCTGTTTTCTCACACATACAAACACTGACAGAAACCCTTAATGTTAAATTAAGCAATAAATGTGAAATAGTTTATTTAATCACAGTGAGTAAATATGGAGCAGGTGAACTGTTTAGCATTTTTTATATTTTGCATTTATCCTCAGTGTGAAAATATTTTTAATAATAGAAAATGATTGATGATAGCTGGCAAGAAAACTGTTTTGTCAGTTGAATTACCCCCAGTACATTTTACAAAACAAAATGGATTCAACATCCCTTCCACACAAAAAGCTGTGTATTGCCTCAATTTTGCAGTAATTGCCAATGCAGTTTAAGAAGCTCTGTTAGCAGTTTGCCATATCACCAAATGTTGCTATATTTAATCAAAGCCATTTTAGAAGTGAAGTGTCAGAAGTGTTGCTTTAAAACCTGTTTGAATTCTCTGATGATTTCTGAATTTGATTTTTGTAAACTAATGTGCCGTAAACGTATTTTTGAAGTACGAGATTAACTAGCAGCATATTGTACTAAGCAAGATAGTTCTTGAAAAACTGTGAGTACTTTTAAAATCAGCATTTATATTTTAACATAAAGTCATTTTTGGCATCAAATTTTGAAGTTTCATAAAAAGTCCATTTGGATGCTGAGGTTTAGAAGAGAGGTTTCTCACTTTATTTTTCCAAGTTCCAATTTATGAAGCACTATAAACAGATTGGGATTTTTTTTTTTTTTAAAGGAATGTAGCAGCTTTGTCAGCTTTGGTCCATATACACTGTGATTTAATTGTACTTAGTCCAGAAGAATCCTAATCATACAGTAATTAAACTGTATTATCCCAAAATATTGAAATCCACCTCTCTTTACTGTTGTTTCCCATAATGCAGATAATCACACAGATATGATGGAAGTAGATGGAGATGTTGAAATCCCTCCCAACAAAGCAGTGGTACTGCGTGGCCATGAATCTGAAGTATTCATCTGTGCCTGGAATCCCATTAGTGACCTTTTGGCCTCAGGGTATGTGCTGCATTAGCTATGGATATACATAATAGTGATGTTCATTGATGTACTTTTGTATGGGTACAGTAACAAGTTAAAAGAATTCCAGCCTCAGTGCCCTCTAGATCAAATGCCACAACGTTCACTGGTTTGAAAGGAAGACCTTTTTAATTGAAACAAATCAGAGAGAAGGGTAATAATCCTCATAACTGTTTTGTAGATCCGGAGATTCAACAGCACGGATATGGAACCTCAGTGAAAACAGCACAAGTGGCTCTACGCAGCTGGTACTTCGACACTGTATACGAGAAGGAGGGCAGGATGTACCGAGCAACAAAGACGTGACATCACTGGACTGGAACGTAAGTCAAAACGACAGTGCTCAAAGTACTGCAAGAAAATTGTGCCTACAGTTTTGAATAGTCAAATTTTAAGTGACAGCAACTATGCGTCATCTGTAGCTGCACACAAAGTATATCTCACTTTGAGTTGCATGTTAATTGCTTGTGTTGTACTTTGGGGACTTCTTTTTAATAATTGTAGTCTGTGGAATAAATATCATTAGTCTTATGTAGATGTCTTCTACCTGAAATTTGCTTTGTGCTCCTTAACTTTGAATTATACAGTAAAATTAAATCAAAATAACCTTTTTGCTGGCAGAGTGAAGGTACACTTCTAGCAACTGGTTCTTACGATGGCTTTGCAAGGATATGGACTAAAGATGGTATGTGAAATACTTCTTAATTTCCAGTATTTTTCCTTTATTGTGGTTCACAACATAGCTTTTTATTTTTTTAATGTATTCATATCAATATAAATTTTCAGGTAATCTTGCCAGCACCTTAGGGCAACATAAAGGTCCTATATTTGCGTTAAAATGGAACAAGAAAGGAAACTTCATTTTAAGTGCAGGAGTGGACAAGGTGAGATAATCTTTGGTAAAATTAAAATTCTTTACTTCACCGTTATAATCTAATTGTAAACATAATAACAAAGCTGTAGAAAGTAAATAACTAAATTTAAACTAAAGGCATGGGACGTAAATATGTACTTACAAAGAACTTGTTATGCTAGCTATGTTTCACTGTGTTTTATAATAGTTTATTGAAATACTTTAATTCATTAGATTTTAATGTACCTGGGTCTCTTCCCAATTAGGTTAGTGTAAGCTGCAAAGTAAGTGCATTGAACGTAGTAACATTAAACCTTTGGAAAACCAAATCAGGTACAATTTAGTGAAGCATTTGATGCAAAGCCTCAGAAAAAAATCGTAGTAGAGGAATAGATTCAGTCTGATTTGGTTATCATTCAAGCTTGAAAGTGATTAAAAAGGTTAGAGCTGGAACATAAGAAAAGTCAATATATTTGATTGGGAGGTGCTCGTAGCATAATGCCGTGAAGCCCATTGTTTAACTATGATTTTATTTCATGCCTCTAAACAAACTTAAAGACTCGCAAGGTCTTTAAGTTCAAAGCTGCAGTTACTGTGAGAGATTTTATAAATGGTAGGAAGGATACAATAATGATGAAGAACAGACCTAAGATGAGTTCAAAGAATAATAAAAGTGGTTTAGTTTTTCCTGTTTATAACCGATTCAGGGTGCAGAAGTAGGACCACAGTTCTGCAATACTTGAAACTGGCAGTACCCTTTAAAGTAGTAACAGACTCTCATATATTTTCCTCTCTTTATATGGCCTTTTTTCCCCACATTGACTTAACCTGGTTTGCCTTAGTGCCCAGCTTTATAAATGCTTGTGCTGGCACAAAGGAATGAAAAAAGTAAATGTTTCAAAGCATGGAAAGGATGGGTTTCTTCTTTTGACAGCTCTGCTGGCTCATGCCAGTTTTTACATTTTTTGTGGGGATGTAAAAGACGTAAACCTGTACCTTTGTGGGGCTTCAGCTTTAATTTGCAGAAAAATATGCTGGAGGAGATAAAAGCCTAATTGTTTCAGTCACTAAGACTCATTGGACAAAGCAGCTGAGATGTTGCTTTGAAAAATACTCTGCGTTAGCAGAAAGATTGGCTCAACATTATGTTTCTTTTTCATAAATAACTCGTGGTCAGTTCATGCTTCTGCTGACTTCAGTCTCAAAATTTTCATTGATAAGGTAGATCAGGAATATTGGTATGTAATATATTGATTATGAAATACCAATTATACTACAAAGTTTTCTTTTATCAGAAAGATAGCAGGAGTATTGGCAGAGAAGGACTCAGAACAAGAACAAAATTACACTGCAAAATCTGAAAGAATCTGAAAGATTTGGTTTATGAGGCTGTGTTTGTATAAAGAGCTCCATAGGGACAAATAAGGATTTGAAATGACAATTTGAATATGCAAGTATCTGAAATTAAATTAACTGTGTGGAGTGGATTAGAAGAACATAAGTAGAACTGAAGGGAGATATTTATTTAAAAAAACAAAACAAAAAACCACAAACCCCTTCTTCCCTGTAGACCCTAAGATGTTATGATAAAACACCTGTTTAGGTGTTAAGGTTCTCTTCTGTTGTCTGTAGATCTACCACTATTTCCTTCAGTAGTGGATAAAACACTAGAAACATTTAATTGTGTAGGTGAGGGCAGTGGGGAGTAGGCTAGGTAATTTTATACATGTGAATGGTGGAAGTTGTGGAAAATTAGAAAGTTGTACAACTTCGTTTATTGTTAATTTATCTGTTTAATACAGACCACAATTATTTGGGATGCCCACACTGGTGAAGCCAAGCAGCAATTTCCATTTCATTCTGGTAAGTATAGATTTTGCTTATTCAGGTTTGTCATCTGGGGGGAAAAAAAAAAAAAAGGTATTTATTAAAAAATGAAGTACCTGAAGTTTATGGAGCTTATGTGCACAGTTTTAAAGTCTTACAGGCAGCCTTTGGATACTGACTCCCTTATTTGTAGTCTCATCTAGTTTTAGAACTTTATAACTCATAATTTTATTGCAGTTACATGGAAATCGTAAGAGACAGTCCAGGTTTTAGCAACTTGCTGCAGTACAGGGGCAGATATCAATTGGTTGTGCCTCAGAGGATTTATGTTTATCAGCCAAGGACTCTATTCATCACCTTCCTGCTACAGTAATCCCATCTCCACATCCCATTGTTCTTTACTTCCCGCTGTGCCATCCCCAATTTGTTTGGACACAAACCAGCTAAAGGCTGTTCACCGGCCAGCTGGGATGAGAGTGCTGCCATTCGGGGAGGTCAGACAGATTGCTCTGTGGGCTGCATGCTGTGCAAGCCTGCCGGAATCAGCTGGAAAATAGAGCGAACAACAAACAAGTTACTGAAAGGCCTTTAAGAAATGTGTCTCGTTTCTACTTTTTATTCTACTTGTCCCGTGTTTTTGGTGGCATGACAACAATCAAGAAAATCAGTTCTTGGTAGCACACAGAATTGTTTGGAGTGTGTCTGTTGTAAATATCGCAGCCTGGCCAAGTGGTATATGTGGACTATAATTAAGCCTCCTGTTAAAACACCTAAATATGTTGAAGTTAAAAAAAACTCATACCACCTTTCATTGTCTGCCATCTGTGAGCACAACCATGCACTGTTGGTGCAGATGAGCTTATGTGTGACTGTGCTAAGCTGAGGGAACCTGTTTCTGATGTGGACTCCGGAGATTTATTTGTAGATAACTATCGCTTATTGTCTTGCTGTTGTCTTCTGCATAAGAGCTTCATTTCAGATAAATAGTTTTAGTGACTATCAAATTTTGTCTCATTTTTCTTTGGAAGATTGGTTTTGGCTGCATTTCACATTGTTCTGAGTGTTTGACTGTCTTTAAGAACTTCTATGCAATCAATAGTTGCTTCCTGTTGACATTTGTAGTAGTGCATGCTGAATTTGTAAAGCAAATTTCTGCAGAATACATGTCATGGTTTTATGTATCTTGTTCTTTTAGCACCAGCATTAGATGTTGATTGGCAGAGCAACAACACATTTGCTTCTTGCAGTACAGACATGTGTATTCATGTCTGTAAACTAGGACAAGATAGGCCCATCAAAACCTTCCAGGGTCACACAGTAAGTACTGGAAAATGGCAGATTACTGCATGGTATTTTTATTAATTAGAAGTTGGTGGGAGGGGGGGAGTGTCAATATTTTGCAAGTATACAGCACTTGCACAATGGCTGGTCTTTGGCAACAAGTGATGGATATATCTGCAGGTAACTGTAGTTAACATCATATGGGGAAGTGTAGTGTCATTAGAACAATACTTAGTCCTGTGTGCAGCCTCTTTTACCAGGATTGCATACTAAAAGTGAGCTTTAGAAAAAGAAACACGTTAACTTTAGGTTTTACTGTGTGTTGTGCATGTTGTGTAAGAGCATGCATGAGAAAATGTGGTGAACAGGCAGCAAAAAGTTGTTGTGCTTGAAGGGGAGGCTAGGAATGAAAATGAACTACTAAAATACTACTAATAGTTGTATTATGCAAATACAACTGCTGCCTAACTTTGTCTTTTGTGTGCTGTCATTTGTAATGGAAGTGAAGACTTCAACTTATTCTCACTGTTCAATTTTAGAATGAAGTAAACGCAATCAAATGGGATCCAACTGGTAATCTTCTGGCATCCTGTTCTGATGATATGACTCTAAAGGTAATGGGAGTTTTGGTAACGGCTGTTTTAGGGTCCTGCAATATGCACATTAGCTTGGGCAGTCCAGTGACATCATTGTACTTTCCATATCGTCTAATATGTATTCTTTTTTAATATAACAAGAACAGGCAATCCCAACAAATCTTTGTTAATCAGAGCCAAGCTTTGTTCCAGAGAACTTGTTACAAGCTGCCACCCTGAGACTTGAAGCGTGATTTATTAGGTGCTTTTAGCTGTTTACAAAATTAGGTTGTTAATCATTAAGCTGTCACACTTGTTGGTTGCTTTTGGTTAACAGGAATAGTTGGAATGCATCTAATGTGTAACACACACAGGAATGGGTGACTAGGTCCTTTCCTAGTTTTCTTCTGTTTTCCCTTTCTTTCTAGTCAAAAGCTGTAGCATATTGTTTCTTTTAAGTCTGTGCGTACTCCCTTGTTTTTCCGATTCAGCCAGAGTCATTCTACAGTTTTAATTGCCCCAACGTGTTTTCCCCAAAATAATTAACATGTAAATCTTAATTAAATTAAGTTACTGTGTTTGTTGAAGGCTAGCTTGGAGGAGTTGGAGTCCTAAGTCCTCCTCTGTGCAAAGTAATGAACAAACACCTGCCAGTGCAAATCGTTATAAGCCAAGAAAATGCCATAATGGTTTTTGCAGTATGCATCTACCGCTTTGTACAAAAACAGCATTTTTCTTTACTGTCCCTTTATTTTACTCAATCTGTGTAGCAAGGAGTTCATTTAAAAATAAGACCGGGATATTTTGTCAACTCAGACATGAACATACACAAACTGCTCTTCTCATTTTAGCGTCTGTTATTATCCCTGTATTTTTCAAGTGGCTTGTAGTTAGCACATGCAGACTGGTTTCGATAGACAATACCTTTATTACTTATTAACCCCATCAAAGAGTGGAGGGAGCTGAAATACTTTTAATACTTCTAATAATTACTCTAGAAACCCAGTAGTCATAGCAAATGTTTTGAGTAGCGTAAAAGGGAACAGTCAGGCTGCAAATGATGAAGAAAGATGTACAAAAAAAAAAAAAAAAAAAAAGTATTTTGGTACAATACCGTGCTAAATGTCTTTGTGTTGTCTTCCATTTTATCGTAGATCTGGAGTATGAAACAAGACAGTTGTGTCCATGACTTGCAAGCACACAACAAAGAAATTTATACTATCAAATGGAGTCCTACAGGACCAGGAACAAATAATCCAAATGCCAATCTTATGTTAGCAAGGTACTATTTAATCCTGTTTTTAAATTCATTTTAAAAAATTGAGCATTACGTTTGCTTCACTTTTTACATATGTATGTTTGTGAAATGTTTCCAAGAACATAGGATACTTTATCATATTTGTATTTAACACAAAATTGTGTATAACTGAGAAGTAATAATCTGTTTTTTTTTCTCTCTTGATAGTGCATCCTTTGATTCTACTGTTAGGTTATGGGATGTTGACAGAGGAATTTGTATTCATACTCTGACAAAACATCAAGAACCTGTGTACAGTGTAGCTTTCAGTCCTGATGGCAGGTACCTGGCCAGCGGCTCCTTTGATAAATGTGTACACATCTGGAATACGCAGGTACAGCTCTTCTACCTGTTCAGAAAGTTTGTTTTTCAGTCTTTTCCATTGTGCTCTTCTAACCTTTGCTGCTCTGTCGTGTTTTGGCTGCAAAGAACTTGGCCTTTGATACCATGCTGATTCACTTTCTCTTTACCCTAAGGTTTCTTTTATTAATGAATGTATATTTAATTTCTCTCAGAGAAATTTGCCTGCCTGTGGTGAAGGGTATATAATTGTCTTTATGTTATTACCAAAAATCCCCACACCCCAAAACACATTCAACAAAGTGTCTTTTATAGCATGTTCCTTCCAAAAATTGTTAACTCTGAAACTCCTGATAAAACAGGTTTGCTGTGAAAAATGTTGACTGAATATAGATGCACAAATCTGATACCTGATAGCTATTCTATTAAATTTCACTGAAAAGCAAGAGAATGTAAAATAAGACATGATGATGATGACAGATCTTTCTACAGAACTTTTTCTTAGAAAGAACACTACTACTGTTTTTGTTTCTCTGGCAAAAAAAGGGGTGGAATGCAAATGAAAGTGTAAAGACCTTATTGTAAGGCAATATATGATCTCTGGCTATTGGGGATTGGATATTAATTTTTGAAGGGCTTGTTTTAGTCATTGAAAGTGGTCATGGCCATCTACGGTTTCGTATTTGAAACACAGGATACCAAGATGCAATAATTTTTAGGTAAGTCTTTTCACACAGTTCTTAGGTTGTCCATGAGGCTCATCTGCATCATTTCCTCTGAGAATTTCAGCTTACAGTGGGGAAGTTTTGCATGTTGTGGAAATTTACTTGTTTGCGTGTACTTTATTATATTAATTATGTGTTTTGTCCCTTTGTAGACAGGTGCCCTAGTTCACAGTTATCGGGGAACAGGAGGGATTTTTGAGGTTTGCTGGAATGCAGCAGGAGACAAAGTTGGAGCAAGTGCTTCAGATGGTTCAGTAAGTGTAGCTTGACTTGTTTGGCAGTCTGATGACAAACATTGTTTGGAAATCTTTTGGCTAACAATGACGACAATATTTCCATATGTACCAGGTGCTGAATACAGCCAGCTTACATGGAGATTTTTTTCATGTAAAGGTGCTGTAATATTGAAAGTAGGATGCCTTTATTCCAACTTGATGTGGCACTGTTTTAAACCCTCCAAAGTTAGAAGATGAAAAAGCATTAAATTTAAATTTTCTGTCTTTATTGGTGCTTATTACGGAAATCTGTTCAGTGTTCCTGGAATGTTATTTATATCATTTTTGTCATGTAATTATTGAAAGTATTGTGGAAGCAACAATAGCTCAAGGCATATCCTAAGTAGAAATTATCATTCTACCCTAAATTACCCTTTTATATACGTGTGGCCTAACCTTTCCAGTCTTCCAGTTAATTTGACCCAAGAGACTGGTTGTACTTGCAACAGATATATGTGTGGTTTTCATATAGTTTCAACTCTTTTTAAAATATGTGGGTTTCTTTGTTTTGTTTTACGCAGCTTGTTAGCAAAAGCTTGCCTCAGCACCTCTGTTTTAGATAATGCTGGTAATAACTAAGCAGGGGAGAACTTTTGAACTGCTTGATGACTAAAAACATAGTTTGTTTATGATTGTTATATGTGTAGATTTCTGTATCTGACAGAACTAGGAGCACTATTTAGTGAAGATTTTTGAAAGCTTAAAACTGGAATTTATAATGTTACAATGTTAAATGTCTTTTTGAGATCATTCTGATCAGTTCTAGTATTTCCCCACAAAGTATGTTTAAATTCATCTTACTGTAATTTTGTAAATTAGATTCAAGTAAGTTCCTAGCTTTCTAATATTAAATAACAAGCAAACAGCTTACATAAGATGTTTTTAATGTCCCAATCATAATTCATTAGGCAGCAGGTCTGGCTGCGTGCTCATAAAAGTGCTCACCTGGTGACTTTTTCCCCCCGAAGTCGCTAATAGACTTTAGATTAAGCTTGAACAATCTGTTTCATGGGTTTTGCTTAGATATTTTACACAGAATTGTATAAACGTGTCATGCTGTGCAAAGTGCAATTTCCATATGTGTATTTTTCTTTCCCTTACAGGTTTGTGTATTAGACCTACGGAAATAGCGCTACTAGTTGGAAGCCATGGACCGACTATGAATGTGTACATAGCCAAAATGACTGTCCCTGACCCATGTACTGCTATAGTCCCAATTGAACCATGGCCAGTCCACTACAGCCAAACAAAAAGAAATATATACATATACTGTATATAACAACAAAAAAAAATTACACCCTGAAGAGGATGACAGAGTTTTGTCACAGCTTGTGAATCCTGTTCACCAAGTGCTGGAATCTGCTGTGCCCCAAAATAACATTTAAATGTTTTGGATATGAAAAACAGAAGAGAGAGCGAGAGAGAGAGAAATATACCGTATACAAGAGCAGACCCATATACATACCAAATTCAGAAGATACTAATGGCAGCCTTCATTACCCCTTTTCCCCTCTAAATCCATTATGACAATGGATTGTGGGGTAATTTTTTTTCTTTCCTTCTCAGTAGTTGAGCAGTTTGTGTGTACAGAGAAAATGGACTTACAGAAATCTGCAGCAGTAGTTTTTTCTTTGCTTTTAAACATTGGGTTTTCTGTTTTGTTTTGGTTAAGTTTACGGATGCATGAAGTAAGGGAGTGAATTAGTTTCTTGTTTATGTTTTTTTTTTTTTTTTCACCTTGAAAAAAATGTTTCTTTGAAACGTATTTTAATGCATTCTTTGAAGAGGTAGACTGAACCTGATAATGTTTGGTACATTTTGTGGCTCCCAGAGCACAATTGTGTGAACAGAGGGAGGGTGGAAAAGGGATTATGGAGAGAGAAGAAAAAAGCCTTCTTTGAGGCATGATACTTCACATCCCACTAATCTACGAAGTATGACAGTAATGGGTATAATGCTATGTTTTATTTTCTGGTGACATGGCTGAAATGCAGTAGTTTCTTATTTGGGACATAATTCTGCCAAACTTAAGAATAAAAGGGCACAAATACACAGAAAAGAAAAATACAGGGATGCGCAAAAAAAAAAAAAAGACAAAAAGGAGGAGAAAAAAATGCATCTTCTGTTGCTTTAAGACCATAGCTAAAATATGGTTAAATTGTGCACTATTGTGAAAAGGAGCAAAATATAGCTGGGGGATTTGTTCTTTTAAGAGGTTAAGATCTTTCTGGACAAGGGTTCATGCCACAGCTTCTCTGAGAGTTGGCCATCGTTATTTGTAGGAGCTTAGATGTATAATTGTAACCAAACTCCAGTATTAAAAGTATCTCATGTAATTTTTCTTTATTAAAATAAAATCTTTGGCATATATTTGATAACACTGCCATTAAGAGGCAAAATGTTTACTACCTTAGATTTAAAAAAAAATCTTAAACAGAAGACTTGCTTCAAGTTTATTTTAATAGCAGTGATTCAGCTTATTTAAAAGATGAATACTTGCACTAATTCCCCTGCTGCTCCAGCCCTGCAGTTTATTGTATCTTGTGACTACATTTTTTTCCAAATATAGGGTAGATGTAAGCTGCTATTTTTTTAATAATCACTACTATATAGTGTCTTTTACTCTGTTTACAATATCAAGTATTTTTCTTACAATGACAGATGTATATGGCAAACCTTTTTCTGCTCATGTGATTAAAAGTATACTGATAGTGATTTTATTTGTAAATGATAGCATGAGGTTGTGTTTACGCGTCTGTGTAGTTGAAAAGGTTGCATCATGTCTTGCATAAGATTCCAAGAGTGTAAATTTATAAAAAGAGAGGTTGTCAAATTTATGTCACAGGCATTTTACTTAAGGAATGGTTTATATTACAGAGCTTTACAAAGTTATCAGTTTTAGAACACTATTTCAATCACAAATAATTTTGTGGCTTATGATTGGTAGTCTAATTTTTTTCTCCCTCCCCGCCCCCACCCCTAAGTTACATATAAATTGATTTAATCAAGGTAATGCAGCTTTGACATTTTAACAATCGTTCTTTAGGCATTCATTTCTGCTATTTCCATGGAGTAAACACGACTTGAAGCAAGTCTGAGTTTGGCTAAGGTAGGGTAGCAATTTGCCAGTGGTAAAGAGAAGTCGTCAATACATTCTTTATATATACCCCAGGAATATAATACTATCATATACAGCATTTAAAATAACAAAAAATCATATCCATAAAGGCAGTCATCCATGATGGTTTGGTGCCAGCTGTTTTTAGGGTTTTGGAACATATTACGAATGTTTAGAGCATACCCTGTGAGTTACAGTATGTAGGAAACCTAATATATTGAGTGTCTGGCACTTGAAATATTGCTTTTATTGCTGGAGGTCCATGACTGTGGCTGACCTCTGTCATTAATGAAAAAAATAAAAATAAAAAAAAAATTCTGTGCAATAATTTTAAACTGTGCTCCCAGGAATAGACACAAATGTTTTGAGTATGTTTAAGCTGCATTTTTCATTTAGCAATGCATTTGTCAATTGCACTGAATTTAAACCTGAAAGTCAGAAGTGATTCTTGATAGTACTTTTGTATTTTAATATGGACAGTTTATTCATTTTCATAAAAGTTATCCAATGATTCTTTCAGCCAATCTAAACAATTGTGGTGGAATTCTGTGACATAGCTGCAAAATCACACAGCCATGTTTTAGGGTATTGCCATTTTCCTCTTTCTCAATCATCAGCTGTTTTGGTTGTAATTCTAGTTGCTTAAGCATAGTATCACATATTCATAAATAGATAAAACAGAGCTTCAGTATCAGAGGTCTAGGGTTTTCAAGTGCTTGAAGCATAGTCCAGCGATGCCAGATCTGTTGACGTGAGTGCTCTGGACGCGCAGGCTAACACCCCCAACCCAGTGTTATTCAGCAGTGCCCCACTGTAGTGGAATTCTGCCAGTTCCCAGTAGCGACGGGTCTGGCCACTCGGTATTTTATTGTTGTCCTTTACTAGCATGCCACAGTGCTGCTCCTGCTCACACCTCTTCTCGCCTCTTGTTTTATACACTGTTAAATGCATGCATGCCAGGTGTGCTAGGTTCTGTGATTCTGTGAAGCAAAAGAAAAACAAAAAAAAAGAAAACCACGACATTATTATATTTTATAGCACAAAGACCTCGTATTCGATAGTGAGGTAGACTATCCAAATTGTTCCCCTAAATTGAGTACGCCAAATGTCAGTAAGACCCTAATTTTGTATAGATGTATGCACATGCTTAACCTTACCTCCTGGTTAATTCTGTTGCGCCTGTTTTCTGAGTGTAAAGGCAAATGTGTGCATAAGCCTTGGCACACATTGAAGTTAGTATCTTTTCCAGTTCAACACGTTAACGGGCAAATATCCAGATAGAGGATAAACGGGAGGGGAAAAGCTGGGCTCAGAGTTAATGAAGGAATAAGAAAGGAACTGCTCTCGGGTTTGCTGTCTGTCCGTGCATCAATCTCAATGCCGTTTCTCATTTCTGCATAATGAGGTCCAGGTTTCTGTGGAGTTCCTCTTTTTCTACTTTACTTTTTCTGCGTTTTTAAATTGATGTAAAGATTCCCGACCAGTGAACTTGCTGGTGTAGTTAAGAGAATATCTAGGTCCTCATAAAAGCTTTTTTTGGATTCTTTGTAATGTTGATAAACTCAGTTTATTCTGGGACTACAATTGTGCAGGGTTATTTAGCGTGTCTACTAGATGATTGGAGATCTTATATGAAACACTAAAAGTGCCTCTTTTTCTGGGTTGGGTGGAGGGAGGTAATAGTTACCAGAGTCAGAATGACATGGCATTTTGAAGCATGTTTCTTGATTTCATGACACTTTAATGCATCTTGAGAGAAAGGCCAAAGATTTCTACCAATTTTAATTAATTTTCATTTTAAAAGCACTCCTTTTTCCTTACACTGCTTACCTCATGCTAGGGTGTATTTAACGGGACGTTGTACCTTTGAGATGTTCTTTGTGTTTAGGAGGACTAGTAGGGGGAATAGGGTGGCTGTGCCAGTTTGCCCACAGAGCAGCTTTAGCAGCTGCCACGTTTAGTTCTGCCGAATGAAGGAGTTTCATTAAAACCGCAAACTGGGCTTTTCAGCGTGTAAATAAAGGTTGTGTGTTTTTGTCTGTTTAGCAAAGAGGAGCCTTGGGACCCAATTTTCCAATCTTGACTCAATCAGAAATCCCATTGTCTTTCACTTCGTGAGAAAACCTTGCCAGAGTAAGCACTGGAGGCTCGGGGTCCGTGTCACACCGTACGTACAGCATGCTGCTCAGGGCGAGCGAGCCTCGGCTCCCCGGGGCTTCGGCAGGGGCTTTGCCGGAGCAGGGCTGCCGGCTTCGGCCCAGCGCTCCTTCCCATTGACGAGCCGTATCTTCCACCTTCACAAAGCCCTGCAGAGCCGTTCCCCTGCGGGGTCGGTTTCACACTCTCCAGAAGTCTGAAGAAAGCAGAAGCAACATTGTGGCATGTTAGAAGCAGATAAGGCTTCGGGAGGCAGCAGTAAATCTCCATCGAGATCCCTGACATTTTCCGTAGGGAGAGAGCCGTGGAGCAGCCTTCACTCCTCCCTCTAGAGAAAGCTCTGAAATAACCACGGTCTGTGAAAGTGTGGCTGCCTTCGCTGTCAGTCTGGTCGAAGGCAGACAAAACAGGAAAATCTGCCGTTTCCTACGGATTGCAGATTTAGTGTTAATAGTGCTTCAGATCAGTAGCTTTGAGTACATACTCTCTTTCTCTGCCTTTAAGTTTGAAGCTTGACAATAACTTTAAGGCATGTTTTCTTTTTGTTTTCTCTTTTTTTTTTTTTTTTTTTTTTTAATAATCATTCATTTTTACTTCATGATGTTTTTGACATTTGTGGGTAAATACAAGAAAACAGTCTGCATGTTGTTGCTAGTCCAGTGTACTTTGCAATCTTGTCCTCAACAGACTGCAGTGTGCAGAACAGTAATTCTAGAATACAGAAGTAATTTTCTCTCTCTCCTGACATTGACATTGTAGTTGTAATGGTTTCATTTGGAGTTACAAATCCTTTGGGTCTAATTCTGTGAGCCTACCTATAGCACTGGATTAAAATGTCTGCATCATTTCTTCAGTTATCCAGTTAAATTACAACTGTTGTAAAAGTGTAAACCAGCCCATGACAGTTTTTTGTACTTGTTTAAAGGACTTTTATTGTTCAGTTTTCATGATTATTGTCTAAAGAAGACTGATATAGATGTTCTATACTGTCCTGGACCATGTTAATTACACTTTATGATGTATTTTGGTTCTACATCACAATGATTTGTCCCCAAGGCCCTTATATCCCTTCTAGGCACATTTTCTGTTGCAGTTTCCCTTTGCATTGTATTGCTTTGACAACTGTAATTTGAATCAGATCTGAAAGAGGTCCAGAATAAAATATATTTTGATATTACCTTGGCTGAATGTTATATAACAATTTTAAAAGCTTGGTATGGAAAACTTACAGATGATTGAGTTGGAAAACTAACAGATTTAAACACTTCTAACGCTTATCTTGGCACGCTTTCGTGTAAGACAATAGGCAAGAGGCCATGGAAATAACGTGTTATACAGTTACACAGTCCGGGTGAACAAACAGATCCTCTGACAGCAGCGAGGCTGTTCACAGCATCCCTTCACTGCTCTGCCTTTGAATTTGAGGAACTGCTTTCTCACATGTGTGCTTCAAGGACTTCACCTTTTCACTACTCATCCTCTTGTGGAAGAGAAACCGAGCCTGGTGATGCTCACAGCTCCACTCCAGCTGCTTAAAGGATTTTGGCAGGTGGGAGCAGGTTGCTGTACAGTTGTGCATTCTCATCTAGAGAGATCCATTCTTATGGAGTAACTCAATAGCACTATGCCAAAGAATGCTATTACTGTGTTTCAGGTATTTGAAACCGTTCATATTTGCACATTAAATAACATCCATCCAGCTATACACAATGATGATTTAATTCCTCTAGAACTGTGAATCGTGTCATAATGAGGAGAGCGAGCCCAGGCAGTGTTCAGAGCTTCATGGTGGAATTAGTGCTTTGTCGTATAATGCACTTATTTGCTATCCTAAGTTCAAAAGTAATAGCTTTCAGTCCTTGTTTTACTGTTGAAGTTAATGCGAGTACATTATCAAAATCAATTTATTTTAATGTGCTGAAACTTGTTTCTGAAAAGCATCCCTGCTGGATTGAAGGTGGAGGAGGAGGGACTGTATTTTTTAAGGGGTAAAACTATGGGTTTTGTTCATCTGGAGTCTGAGCGTGCTTCAGGATTTCTCTGCCATTGTTTGAATTTTGAGAGAGCAGTGCTGAGGCAAGTTCGTGTCTTTTCAGACAGACTTTAACTGATTCATGTCATAATACAGAAAGTTTGGGTATCTTGGAGTTTCATTAGCCTAAATGCTCCATGCTTGAGTGTGGCCATCCCGGGCTGAGGAATGCAGAGGAGCGTTGTGGTACGAAGCAGTGCTTACATGGGAGCAATGCCTGCCTCTGTCCTGCACGGAGGAGCCTGCTCCAGGTAGGTTCATTACGCCATTGCTGCTTGAATTTTCTGTTTGAGTTATTCTGTAATAATCTGTGTGCAGTTCTTTAGGAACTTGTGATCGTGGGTATTCATAAAATGCGTGTTCCCTGCTTCACAGGGAAATGATTTAATGGAAGTCTAAGCAATGCTTTTGTTTCTCTGATGGCAGGGCAGCTGTAACAGAACAATAATTTACGAGAAATTTGATGATGATTGTGTAGAGATTGGTGATGCCCCAGTTAGTACAACTTGTCCTTACCTGACCTGGGAGATCTGCAGTACAGAGGCTTTCTTATTTATATCCCTAACTGCAAATTGGTACCATAAAGGAGGGTAGTTTGAAGGATTAAAAAAAAAAAAAAAGGTTTTCATAGTAGACTTAATGTGTAAATGTTCAGCTCCCAGATTCATTCTTCAGATCCCAAGCCAAGATTTTGGATTCAAGAAGATGTCAATGTGTGGAGGTGAAGTACTTTCAACAGACTCTTCTCTTGTTTCCACCAAGACTTTTTTCATTCGTTCTAGATGCTGGGGATGCTGATTTGTTACCTGAGGAGCACTGCATTCTGAGCTTTCTGGATTATTTGTTTTTTTAACCTTTCAAGACTTCTTTGTGGGCTTGTGACAGCTCAGATTGAGTTTTTTCCCTTTGGTGTTAAAAAGTCAGGTCCCTGCCCACAGCAATGTTAAGGGCAAGTTTCAGTGATTTCAGTGCAAGCAGACTTGGGGCAGCACTTCTAAAAAGGTATGTCAGGTAAAGAAGGAGGTGTGTTTTTTTTCTTTTTCCTCCTCCAGACAAGCATTAACAATCTGTATGTTAAATACTGTGTTCTCCATTCTGCTGTACTGGAGACCCCATCAACAGGTCTCAAGCACCAGTTGTTCTCACATGCTGTCCTAGCCTTGATAGACAAAATTACATTTGCAGGCTCCATTTGGGCAGTTTAATTTCTACCTCTGTCCCCACTTCAAGTGTTTTCTACTGACAAAAACAGGCACAGGGTCAGCCTCTATAAACCACTAGGCACGGAGGAATAGGTAGGACGTAAGCCACCTGAGTATGGCTTTTGGTTCTCCAAAACCGTGTTGGGTCTTACAGTCCTTCCTGACAGCGTTGGGGTGATGGGTTGTAATTACAAACACTTCTAGGAGAGTAATGCCTGCTAGCTGTTACACTGAAACTGCATTGTGGCTTTACATTTTATAATTATGGAAAAAGACTTTTTAACTCTACAATAACTGCATTCCTAATGCTTAAGTTGGGAGCTGCACTTGACCTGACGTGTCCCCTAAGTTCTGGTAAGTGAATGATTTTAAAAGGTAGGAAGTTCCTGCTTCAGGAAAACAGTGAAGAATTGAAATTACTGATGCTTAATTTACTTTTTAAATTGTTAGCTGAAAGGCTTACAGTTCTTTCACTTCCTATTGCCACATCTCATCTATCTTTGGTTTGCCTGATTAGTGCAGCAAAGTCGGATGCTGATGAGGTGGGTGGGAGCAAACTGTGTTCTAGCAGTAACGGGAGGCCAGAAGCCAATTCCCAAGGCAAAGCAGCAGAAGTATGTGTAGTTCATTGCAATTGCGTTGCTTACAATTTCATGCTCAATTCTGTACATTTTGCTGCTTGTGGTGGATTAAACACTCTATTATTGTATTCTGTTAAATATTCTATTTCAAAAGAGAGTTCAGTTTCCGCTGCTAATCTTCCAGGAAATCATTCAATAGAGTTTCCATAAAAAAAGAAATAGCAGCTTTGCACTGTGTGCTTTTAAAACAAGGAAATTTCCTGTTTGGGACCCTTTTGAAATGTCAGCCAAACAGAGGTGCAGTTTGTTGTTTCTGGGACAGCAGCTCTGCTGGTCAGTTTGAGTTTCAGGTATATGATTTCTGATCTAGAGCATCCAAATGTGAAATACCTACTGACCCATTTATTTATCTATGTTCTGGCTTGTTACTGTTCTTGTTACTTGGCAGGGTGGATAGATCAACTTACTATTTCCATCAAATGCTTTTCCCGCTGCAGGTAAGTCATGCCTCTGAACTGAGCTAAGAAATCTGTGCTGACAGTGCTCTGGTACGCGAGCATCGCAGTGTTATGTGGCTTTCTGTGTTGTTCTTGTGTGTGTGGATACAGGAATTGTCAGAGTCCTGTCTCCAGCTTTTCAGTCATTTTATTTCAGTTTATTTACAAGAACTGTTAATAAGCAAGATCAAATTGAATACTGTTGCTTTGGGGAGTTCTGTTTGAAAATAACTGGGTCATCAATTGATCAGGAAGGCAAGTGGAGATGGCTGCGCTCGTAAGCCTGGAAGAGAGCTCAGCAGTTGGGCAGGGTGCTCGTGCCCACCTTTGACAGCTGCTGGTCTGGTCTCAGAGGCTTTCCTGGGCAACCTATTGCACCATTGGGATAGTGGTACTGATAAAGCACATTTCTGTCTAATCTGCACCTTCCTTGTTGCAATTAAAAACTTACCATTTTGTCCACCCGGAATGGGAGGACGGAGGGGGGGGGAAGCTGTTTCTTTATTGTTTGTAGCAGCCTTTTACTTATTTGAAATCTCTTATTGTGTCTTTTCTTTTTTAGGCTGAACCATCCCCAGTGCATCTTAATCAATTCATCAACACCAGCTGCTCTTCTTGACAAACAATCTAATGACTGCTGAAATAAGAATCTTGTTTGTAAGAAATTCGGTCTCTGGCATTAGTGAGGAAGGAGGCGGGAGGGATGGGACTGAAAATGAAGTAAAATCCCCAGTTTTGAAATTCTGCTGTAATAAATGTGAACAATGGCTCAATAATTTGTGGGTTTGTATTACTGGTGTTCCAGCAAAGATGGGCCCAATTGTTCTTTGGAAGTTTTACATATGCATCTTCTTTTTTTTTTCCCTTCTGCAAGGGTTAGTTTGCACTGTTACTCCTCCTGACTTTCAGGCAGTGATAGGCTTTGTCCAGAGTCACCAGCAAGTCTGTGAAGTGAGGAATAAAGCTCAAATCTCTACTCTGAAGGCATCTCCCACAAAGCAGGACCGAGGATCTGCTGAGGGTTGCAGCTGCCTGCAGCTTCCACTTGGGACCACCCTCCCACACCAGCCCTGCCACAGAAGTTGTACACAATGCCAACATTTAAACAAAATGGAAAAATGAATTCATAAAATGCTCCTGTGATATGCTAATGTACTTGGTCAGAGTACTAAGAAGGAGAATTTTGCTGCTTTTTAATAAACATGCTTTCAGGCAGTAAACATTTTCTAATGTGATAAAAATATCTTTCAGTCAAAGCTGCTTCTATCTCATGGTGGAATGAGGGAGACCTGCATGTCCCTCATCTCTGCCCACACAGCTATTTTGTCTTCCAAACAGCTGCCTTTAAACAGACCAATGTCACAAAAATAACCAAATCTGTAAACATGCAGCTCTAAAAGCATACCACTTTGTAGAAGTGGAGAACTCCAGATACCCGCAGACTAACCAAGATGATGTTTCTCACCTCAGATCGCAAACAGATAATTTCAATCCAAATGGGGATTTTGAGGGAAAAACAGCAAGTTGTAAAAACGAAATCTATGAAACTTCTCTCAAGTGTTCCCCTTAGCAGTTGCAGCGGGATCAGAGCAAACTGAGCGTCCTCCCTGCTCGAGCTGCTCGGCAGCACACGTGGATGTGCTCGAGTGGAGATGTTCTCATACTTACGCAGGGAAAGTGCTGCTGTTTCCAAGCTGAGGCGTGCTGAGGTTTCTGGAGGTATTCTCCAGCAAACGGGCACCTGAGGGTGCTCTTGTGTCTCTCTGTCTGAGGGATGTGGGAACGACTGAAGCTGTGCTGCTGCATGTGCTGCGCCTTGGGCATGCAGATCGCTTCCAGCTCCAGGTTCCCCCCTGCCTGTACTGGGAGAGCGACCTGAACCCATCCTCTCGGGTCCAAGTGTGGCTGCTGCTGCTGCGTTTGTCAGTTTAAAGCCATTTCCCCTTGCCTTATCACCACAA
Organism: Aythya fuligula; assembly: GCF_009819795.1. Lineage (NCBI taxonomy): Eukaryota > Metazoa > Chordata > Aves > Anseriformes > Anatidae > Aythya > Aythya fuligula. Next base: position 19,701,573 of record NC_045567.1, read on the forward strand.
CCCCTGACAAGTCCCTCTCCAGTTCTCCTGCAGCCCCCTTCAGGCCCTGGCAGGCCGCTGCGAGGCCTCCCCGGAGTCTTCTCCTCCCTGGGCTGACCAGCCCCAGCTCCCTCAGCCCGTCCTTACAGGAGAGGTGCTCCAGCCCCTATCCCACCTTTGTGGCCTCCTCTGGACTCGATCCAACAGGTCCCTGCCCTTCTTATGTCTTTTCCTGCCCCTGGTGCTGAGGCAGTCATGCTGTGCCTGGGCTCCCTGTGCTTCTGGTACCGCTGCCAGGCCTCCCCGTGCCTGGAAGGCCACAGTCAGCAAAATGGGTAACAATTTGGGCTGGGGTGGCTCTCCCAAGGCCTCCGACTGCCCCTTCTGAGCCATCGTGCTGCCCCTGGCACCCAGCGATGCGGTGTCCAGCTTCTGTAAGCATGGAAAAAGATAAAACGAACTGCAGCGTTGCGGTGCGTTGGGCAGTCTGAGCTAAACTGCGCCACGCAAACAGAAAAGTGCCTCGGAACGGGAGCAAATGTAGTCAGTCAGATTCAGAGCATAAGTGGCGTTATTATTTCCCATTTCCTGTGAGCCAATTTGCTGTACTTCCAGCCTGCCTTCTTCTCTACACAAAACAGCAGCCGGAGGAGTCATTAAAACAAAGATTGGATCCCAAGATTGCCTATAATTCAGATACTTCAGTGATAGAAAAATGTATAGTTTCAAGAGAAAGCATGTGCAAGCACCAAATCTCACCAAATTGCAGAGATGTTAGTTTGTTCAAACCAACCCCTCTGTGCTTTGGAGGAAACAATTTACTACTTTAGTAAATAAACACAGCTGTTAAGAAGTTAAGATTAGCCTGTCAGATCCATCGGCTGCTGAGTAAATGATAGTGTGCAGGCCTGCAGAAGTGAAGATGCCGAAGTGTGCTGCAAGCACAGAAAAAAAAGGAGATGGAGAGGCAGATACAACAGCTGATGTGTTGGGACTGCGGTCCCTGCAACTGCTGGGGGGTGGAGGGCTCCTCAGAAATCCCGTTTGCTGCTACTGCAGGTGCATCGGTGTGGATGTAGATGTAAGGTGGACAGGGGAGAATTTTGTGAAGAGCACCAGGCTGTCACCTTTGCAGGACATCAGGGAAACTTCCCCAGGCAGAGCTGTCACCAGGGATTTGGGATCAGCTGCATGTGCTGAAGACCTTTCCATATGTTGGCCTGTCCTGCAGGAGCGCTGCCTGCTCCGCTCCCCTGCTCCCCGGGGCACAGCCCTCGGCCATTAGCATTAAATGCAGGATTTAAAGCGATGCCTGTTCTCCATTAAGATTTGCTGCTTTGCTGGCATTTTTCAGCGGTGTCCTGCTAAGCCGTGCTGCACCTTTCCCTGAAGCCGCTCAGTAAGGACGGTGCATCTTTTTCATACTTAGGGGGGAGACCTCAGCCCCCCAGGCCTGGCAGTGAGTGACTCTGCACGTCAGCTGTGTCCCCACAGAGCAAAAGGACCCCACGTGCCACAACTCGGGGCGATGGTCCTGCAGGGACACCCCAAAAACAGCCCGAGAGGGAAGCAGGCAGGCAGGTGGGGAAAGGAAGGATGGAGGTGTAGGGTAAGGGAAGCAGATCCCAGCAAGGGAATGGGGGTGAGGATGAATGGTGGAGCAGGGAGAAAATGTCACAAAAGGGTCGTGAAGGAGAAAGAAATGCTGGAGCTGAAAGCTGAGCTAGAGAAGTTTACAGGGATCGCAGTGCAGCAAGAGGCTGTCATCTGGCAAACATGGAGATAAGATGCTGATATCTTCCAGGAATGGCCTGTTGTTTGAGTCTCTCCATGTCAGCAGCCTCACACTAACTAATCCAAGCAGTCAGTTTTGTTTCTATTTTTCATCAGCCCAAGAGAGTCTCCGCGGGTGTCAGGAGCCCTGCTCCTTCCCTCTCTCTTCCCAGCTAAAGCCCTGGTGGTTTTTGTGTTCATTGCCCATCCTGTTTTAGTGAAAACCAAAGAATTAAGCACTGTTCTGCATCAAAACAAATAGCTTAGAACTTAAAGGTGATGCATCTTGCTTTGAAATCATCCTTTACCTTTTTCATTTGAATCAAGATTTGGGAGGTTGAGTTTTTGGGGGAGTTATAAAAGGAGTTATCTACTTAATCATGCCTGGTTCCTAGTTGCCCATTCTGAAATCATCGCTATTCATATAAAAGCACATAGGTAAAACAGCCATGATTAATAGCAATTAAAAAAAAAAAAACAAAAACAAAAACAAAACAAAAACAAAACAAAACAAACAAAAAAACAACCCACCACTAATTTGATGATTTATGTAAGTTATGTATGTTGGATTTTTATTATTTTTTTTCTTTTTTTTTTTTTTTGAGATACAAATAGACAATTTGAAAAAATGAAGTTGTTCTGTTTCTCTAGAAAATGTAATAGTTGCTTACTGGAATTAATTATTCCATGTGTTACTGCGTGGCTGCTCTTGCAGCTGTTGGCAGAGAAGGGCTCCCTCCTTTCAGGGACTCGCAGGCATGCTAACGAACCCCCAGGGCCGGCTGTAGTGCTGCTGCTCCAGCTGGTTGTGGCCCCAGATAATAACAGCAGAGAATCCCTTACTTAGCAGAAACAAAACTACCCATGACAAATGAGTTTCCTCTTTAAAGCTGTAAGGATTGATGCAAATTCAGTGCATGCTGTGAAGACAACCACAGAGGCTTGTTAGAGAAATCAGACAGCCTCTTAAAAAAGGTGGGAGAAATGATTCAGGCACCCATCTGATTTTTTAGCTATTGTCAGTCAAAATGCCTGTAGGAGATAAAGCTGTTCTCCTTCCACCCAAGGGCCTTACAGCTCCAAGAAACTCAGACAGAAGTTCTCCCTGTGACATCCTCCTGACTGCATGCTGGTGTTTACGAAGTGCTTGCATCTCCTCATCCGTGCCTTTCACTTACAGGCACAAGCTTTGGTTGACAATTGGGTTGATTCTCATTTTCTATTGCGTTTATGCCCCACCGCTGTGCCTAATATCTGCTTAAGAGACTATTTTTGCTTCATTTCCATGCTTTGGTGTCATTTACAGTAGAGCTACCAGTAAATCTATTGCTTGTTTCACCTTCGCAGCCTGCACTGAAGGCGCGTGCCCACTTTGTGCCACGTCCTTACACCCGAGCTCATCAGCTCTGGACGGGATGTTTGTGCCTTAGTGCTGCCTTTCATTGCTGCTGGTCTTTAAAAGCAAAAGGTGAAGTACCAAAAGAAAGAATTAAAAAAAAATAAAATAAAAGAGAGTAGGGGGTGAAAGAAAAGAAGAGAGAAAAAACAAGCCGGGCTCTGTTGCTGCTCTCTGAGCACTATTCAGCCCTTACTCGCCTTACCCGGCTCTTCAGAGGTATGCAATTATCTGGCAAAGCCGTGTACTTTCCTATCCCCTCTCTGTGCTGAGACAAAGCTGCTGAGCCTGTGTTCTTTTTGCAAATAACAGTAATAAAAAAGGACTTTAAAGGAAAAGATGCTGTTCCCATGCAGAGTGTGCTTGTTTGGGCAGTTTGATGTCCTATTTTTATTATAAATATAATTGAATTTCCAATAGTTACACGCAAACAACTGTCATCTGGGAATAAAAAGAAGTAGACGTATGCTAATTGAAAGCTCTGATAATTACACAATCTTCAAATTAATTAACGAGCCAAAGGCAGCCAAACATTAGCATTTAGAAAGCGCTTTGCTGCATTAACCACTAATGAGTTCATTTAAATCTATCATGCAACCCATTTTGGAAAGCATGAGCCATATTTAATCATATTCAATCAGATTTAATAATGAAATCCTTAACGCCAGGCATTGTTGATTGTGAAATTACCAGGGAATTTGGGTTGTTCAGTATTGGGGGCAGGATATTGCTATTTAGTGGTAGCTGCAGTGTACCTGGAGCGAGTTGCAGAAACAAAAGGCACACGCGTCCAGGTGAGCATATTCTTAAGGTGAGGAGTGCCAAAGGCTTTTGTATATTCACGTGTTGTTTTCCTTTTTATTAAATGACAAAAAGGAATACTGGTTATTTTTGATAAATGAACAAGCAATTTCTAAGATATACTTAGCAATTCCGTGATCAAAAGAAAATGCTTTTGTTTTAACCATTTCCAATTTCCAGCACAAGCAGGCGCAGCACTGCTGTGCGCTGGCACAGCGCTGCTCTGTTTCATTCCTTTGGAGCTGAAATAACACAAAAGTCGTCACAGGAGCTCCTCTGCATTTAAATCAGAGTAACTGAGGTGGAACCTCTATCCTTCCATTGCCTTTTCACAAAAAGCCTAATTTCTGGCCTCCCTGAAAGCACAGCGCACTTTGTTATTGGGCTTAATAGAGCGGATAAATCACCGTCAGCTCCAAAAGCTGACGTCTCCCACCCAAGTTAGTGGAGTTACTAAACTCACAGCATTTTGGGGGATAAAATACCTGTCTCTGCAAAGTGCTTTGTTCAACACTGCAGCCATATAGAGCTGTTCTGATGAAAATTTCATCCCAACAGCTTCTTGCACTCGGTGCTACGTGCAGCAGCCACGGGCTAGGTTGCCCACCTGGGATGCAGCAGAGAGGATACCAGCTGAGAGCTCTCCAGGCATGGGAGCTCCCCTGCCGTGGGGTTCTTCCCATTTTTCATGAGAGGGCTTGTACAGGGCTCAGTTTTGTTCCCATATCTTGAATTTGTATAGTGTGGATATTTAGTACCCAGAATATGTCAGGACACTGGAGATCAGCTCCCCAAGACTGTCCTGGTATGCTACAGCACTGGTATGGCAGCTAGTGGTGAAGAAGTTAGAAAAAAAGAAAGGAACAAGATCTATAATCCTAAAAAAGATGGGATTCTCTGAGGGCTTATTCATGTCCTTTTCCCTGGGAAGAATTTCATTAAGAAACAGAAGAAGAAAAAGAGACTGAGAGTAGAATAAAATCATGCAGGAGTTGTCTCCCCAGCGCTCTGCAGGTATGGGAGAGGAAGCCTGATGCTCCCTCCGGCTCCCTCCAGGCTCCCTTTGGGATTTGGGCTAAGAGGTGTCCCCTGGGATCTCTCCTGACGGCTGCGTGATGCCTGTCCAGGTGATCTGCAATGCTTGTCTGCCCTGTCTCTTCACCTGGGGCTGGAAGGGGAAGATCTAGGACCACGCACGTAGAAGGTCAAATTCCTTTTTTATTGAAAAAAAAAAGCTGGAATATTATTAGAAATGGAGGTGTTTGCAGCCTTTGGGTCCTGGGGTGGGGGTGCAGGTTGTTTCATTGTCTTCCTGAAAAGCTGGATAGTTCCAGAGAGATGAAATCCTCTCCCCGAATAAAAAGGGTGTATTTGAAAACATCTTTAGTAACAACTCATCGTTATCTTGAATTTCCTCATAAATGTCTCTGTTCTACCTCTTATCCAGCATTGTTAGTTCAAATTCAGCTTCCCATTTTTGTGACTGGGGTCAGGGAGGAATGGATTAAATCTTTAACCACGTGTAAACACCAATAAAAACACTCTTAACAGTGCATTTCACTGTGAACCTCAGAGAACCTTATCAGCAGCAAAATGCCCTAGGGAGAGCAGGCAGGTGAGGGGATAAATGCCCCAAAGTCACCCTTTTATTGAGCACTTGTGGACGTATTTCGCAGCAATTTCTTAGCAATGCCGTTGGGCTTTCAGTGGGTGAGGGATTTGGTGACTCACTCTGGGGACAGCACATCGTGTCTGGCCTACAGCTCAGAAGACACAGAGAAATCCAAATTCCCAGTCTCTTGGTGTGATTATGGAGCCTTCCCTCGTGAAATGGTGGCTGTAGGACCCTGACACAAATATCCAGCAGGTACAGCAGCATAATAGAATAAATTTGCCAGGTCTCATGACAACACACTGACTAAGCCACTTGATTACGACTAGTTTAAGGCATCAGAGGGTGTCTTTAGCTGCTAGTAAAGATGAAAGCAATCATAAAAAATAAGTAACTTGCAGTTTGATGCTCTATTCTTAAGCTTTTAAATGTTTTAAAATGAGATTTCTGTGTTCATACTGGCACATCCCTCTAATTACCAAGTGCTTTTTGGTACAGCACGCTTTGCAAGCAACAGGGCAAAGTTTCAGGGTGTTGTGTTTTTGCAAGTTGAAAGCCATTACCATTCTAGAACTTCTTTATAACGGGAAAATTGCACTGGTATAGGAGTGATTTTCTGCGAGCACAGTTAAACCTGTGCCAGCCAATGTGGGTGTTCATTTTTCATTTAAGAACTGTTTGTTTTCCCTTAATTTAAATCAATTGAGAATGCATTCAAGTCGAACTAAATGCAGCCCTTGGAATCCAAAATGCGTACAACCACGTAGCTGTTGGTACTGCCTGAGCTTCATTGTTTCTGAGGCTGAAGCAAGCTGAACCGATGCAACCACCCAGGGCAGAATCGCCCCAATCACCCCCAAATGCACCTCTCCCAGGCTGGTGGCGTGACACAGTCCTAAAAGAGGCCGTGAGCACCCTGAGCTGGAGGGCATGGGGTGCTGCTCCAGGCTGTCCCCCTTCCCTTACTCTCGAAGCTGAGCCATGCGAGCACGTGTGCTGCTACCCCGAGAGCTGAGCGATGTACGCAAGGGGAAGACGCCACCAGTTTAATTATACGGCGCTCCGAGGAATACTCACATATTTTCAGGGAGGTTTATTTTAAGTGTTGTGCGAGACAACCTCGCGAGATGCTCGTATAGCAGGCAGTGTGTGTCCAACTGTGCTCTGGAAATATCCTACTCGCTTGAAAGCGTGTTTAAGAGAACAACTATCAAATTAGATAGGCCCGTTAAACATTTGTTCTTTTTGTGAGGTTTCTCTTGCTTTTTCCTCTGAAGGGATGATGGGAAAATCATGAGCCTGCTACACTGAAATGGGGATGAGCTGAAACAGCGGCGAGCTAATTTTCCCTTATTTCTAAAATCAAGGCAGTGTTCCACTATGGAGACATAGACTGCAGAAAAAAGGTTGTGACCAGTGATCCCTGATTATTCATGACTGCTTGTGATCTTAATTCCCTAATTAAATGGCCCCATAAAATAAGACAGCAGAATGTCAACAGACGTGACAATGGCAAAAGCTCCATGCTATGCCCTGGAGGCTTCCTTTATACTTGATTGACCTTTCCAAGTGTTTTCTAATCTACTGTTAGTTGACAGAGTTGGTTATCCAATCCTTGCAGGTAACTATTATAAATACTCGCTAAGCCTCTATCTGCATCTACAGCAAGGTTGTGCTTTATTAAACCTCGTATTTGCATGTGGCAAATAAACACAACCAATTCCTAAACTTGTCCAGCCTAGAAAAATCCCAGACCTTCATCCTCCCTTCTGCAGGACCAGCCAGGGCGGTGCAGAACCACTGGGCACAGGGCTCCCATTCCTGTAGGAGAACCCTGCTGCAGGCACTTAGCCCCATTTTAATGATTTTCTCCATCTAAGCATCTAATTGGGTTGTCAAGAGGTTCATTAAGACAGGATTGGTGGTGTATGCCATCCTGTTCCCATCTGAGATGTCCTTAATGTTCAAGCTGCTCCCACGCGCTGAGCAAGGCTTACAGATTGAGCTTGGGGTGATCTGTGCTCTGGTTATGTCCACGAGGTGTTCTGGATGAACCTGGTTGTACCTTGCAGTATCAGACCAAAATTACACATAGCCCTCCTGCTAGGGTCCAAGCAGCAGAGAAATGGTACTGAAGTTTTGTTATCTTGCAAGAAATGAGTGCTGAGTCCTGTGCCCCGATAATATGGTCACATGAAATACAAGAGCTAAAACCTCCTGCTTTGAAATGAAAAACCTGTGCATCGCCAAACATCAGAACTTCAGAGGTGTTTGAAATCCAAAGAGTTTAGTAGCTTAAGCCTCATTCCTAATTGAAATAACTGAGAGCGCCTATACTCTTTACTAGTGTTGGTGTCATAAATATCTCCATTAAGTAGCAATTAAGCTGCTGGGATTTGGGCTGTATGCCATTATAAGAGGCAATTATAAAAGAATTGGATTAATTAGTTCCTGAATTATTTATGTAGACATAAATATTGCACAAGATCAGTGTTAAACAGGATACTGGCATGAAGAGAGGAAGGGTATGATACATTGATTTATGCTATTCCTTTAGTTCTTCCTCAGCAAAATTCAAGAAAAGTTGAAGTTTGTGCACACATCACCTTATCAGCTTTTATAGAAATATACTCCCCTGATAAAGCCATTATGTGTGCTTTTTGTAATCTCTCCAAGTCACCACAAATAATAAGCATCGAGAGTTCTCTCTTGTCAATACAATGAAGTCAATCTTCTGTCTGTTGCAGTATAATTTAGACCTAGGGGAAATGACTGATTTCACAGATATTAACTTTATCGAATATACAAACAACAGATGTATTATAGGGGAAAGGAATTTTGTGCGAGCAGCACAAAGAACTCCAACAATCAGCAAATTCAATCTGCTTTTGACACTACAGTGTTCCCACAGTATAAAAGCGGTTGTCAGCTGTAAAAGTAATATAATACAAAGATGTGGCAAAATGGAAACAAGGCAGGCTATTTAGTATGCAAACAGCTAAGAACCTTAAACAGGAGACATTTATGAAAACAAAAAACACGGTTTGAAATAAAATTGTCCTCTCTGAATTGATCTATTTTCATATTTCAGAGCATAACTTGATAGGATGAGGAAGAAATTTTGTGAAACATAAAATATGGTGCTAAAGTGGGAAAAAGCCATACTGCAGAGTCCAGCAGAGACAAAGATGGTCAAGGGGCTGAAGGGCCTCTCCTATGAAGACAGGCAGATTTGGGGTTGTTCAGCCTGGGGAAGAGGAGGCTCTTGGGAGAACTTACAGTGGCCTTCCAGTTCCCAAAGAGGGTCTACAGGAAAGCTGGGGAGGGACTTTTTGTCAGGGGGTGTGGTGGTGTCCCTGCCCATGGCAGCAGGTTGGAATGAGATGATCTTTAATGTCCCTTCCAACCCAACCCATTCTGTGATTCTATGATTCTGTATATCCACGAAGCAATGGGTATTTATGGGGCTGAAGTCAGTCTGGTTGTTCTATGAAGAGCCGGTCTAAAACACAGGCTGGAAGAATTACCTTTGGGGAAAGACAGTTTTGTTAGTGTTGAAATCTCAGGTTTCTGGTGATTTGACAATTTTTAAAGGAGAAAGTCAAAACAAATCATTCTGACTTCCTTGTGCAAATTAATTTCATTCTGGCTTATTAAAATGGTCAATCTGTTTACTCTTTTGCGTATAAATATTTTAGGCTGTTTTGACATCATCAAAATGAAGTGGTTCAACTGTATGGAAACAGAATAATTTCATGTTTCTGTCTTGTGAAGTTTACTTTTCTCTTAACTGTGAGAAAAAAAAAAAAAAAAAAAAAAAAAAAAAAAAAAAAAGGATGTCTGTATTTCCTCTGAAAATTCAGGGAAATTCAGCTTTCTGGGAAGCTGTAATTTTATATCTTACGAAAACTTTCCCGTACTGGAAAGACCCTCTATCACGCAACTTTGGTGAGATTTCAACCCTTAAGCCACTTCCATCTGGTGGAAAACAGCTAGAATCAAAGTCATAGGGGCTGGGTGTAACTGCTGGTGCTGAGTTTGCTGGTGGGACATGTGGAGTGACATTTGGGCAAATGAGTCCATTTGTCTGCATCTCACTCACCTGTTATATGGGAACAGCGCTCTTTGTTTAGTGCATCCTCAGAAGGGGCTGAGATTGTGCTAACACTCTCCAAAAAGCACTTCTGAGATAAGACACTGTTCAGGTGTACAGCACTGATCACAATGTAGTGTAGAACCTGGTAAGCTTCATGCTTGCTATAGTCCCTGTTCATGCTGAGTGCCCCAGCCCTGCACCAGCTGTGATCCTCCTTGGGGTCATGAGCTCAGAGCATCGGTAGCATTGCACTGTGTGGTCTGGGATCACCCCCTTCCCTCTCAACCAGCTATAGCAGCTTAAACACACAGACAAATATGAATGGGGTCAGCAGAGAAATGTGAATGTTTGTACAAGGCATCCGCAAAAGTCAGTTGATAGCTTCCCAGCTGCAGGCCAGCTCATGCCAATAAGGGAAGCAGGCTACTTCTGGGCATATCCCGCATCTTATCTGTGCTCTCCTGGGCTGGCAGCAAGGCGCTGTGGTGACAGATTTGTTCCCTGAGATGTCTGAAAAGTGGTGGGGGAAACTTTGCAGTTGGTTTAATTCATTTATCTGAGAGCCCCACAAAAGCCTCTGCAGCAGTTGTCTGCATTCCCTTGTCACAGTTAGGAGGCTGAGCAACCCTCCCAAAATCACAAATATTCACTCTAGACCCCGTGGACTATCTAGTCTGTATGTTCAGGCTGTGGTGCTGGGAAGAGTCTCCAAAATCAACCATGGGTGCCTCAGGGAATGGCAGAGAGTTGAATCCAAATTTCCATTTCTACATTCCAGCTTTTCTCACCTTGAAAGCCAACAGTGCTGCATAGTCATGAGTCCTCAGTAACGTCAGTTTAGGGCCTAACATATTCTTAGGTCCCTTAGCCTGTGGAGTTGGATGACACAATTCCATGTGAATGGCTTAAATCAGTATATTTCACACCATCTTTACTGACATGATATAAACAGTGATACAGTCCAATGTGTCTCAGATGGTGGGTTGTGATTGCTCAGGCAATGCATAACGTGTGTGTGTGTGTTTTTTTTTCTTTTGTTTTTTGAATAAGTAGAAAAGTGGAGGGGGTGGAGGGGTATCAGATGGCAGCAGTCATTCAGCAGCTCAGATGGGGAAGTGGTATCTGTAATTACTGGTTGCAAGTGTTTACGCTCTCCAGGATACTGCTGACTCCCTCTAATTGCCAGAAGAGTTTATTTCCTTCAGAGCAGGAACTGAACATAAACGCCTGTAAGTCCTTTCTGCCAGCTCTTATTCCACCGCTTTCTGAATGAGACGCACAAGGTCCATTGGAAACGAGGAATGGGCATCACGCAGCTCTCTCCCCTCTGTCCGCTGGGCTTACAGCTGGTTATGCAGAGGTGTTTAAGGTCTCAGTGTCCAAACCCATCTCCATGCCTGTGAGCTGACCTCCCCCTGCCTGAGGGTGCTCCAGGAGTGGTCCCAGCCTGGTATTGGCAAAAGCTCTTCAGCCACCGAGCAAAGTGTCTTACAAACACAACCCAAGCGGTCTCTCCTGTTCCAGACGTACAATTCCAGGAGTGAAATCCTGCTCACTGAAGCCAGTGGTGAAATTTCTCCCTGACCTCACTGCGCCCAGGACTGCGCCTCAGGCACTGCCCCTGCCCCGTGCTGCTGCCACCTGCCCAGGCACGGGACGAGGGCTATGTGGAGCCCACCGAGACCTCACCAGGCCAGCAGTGGCCATGGGGCTGTGGAAATCATCAGGGTTACTCGTCTGGCAGCCGAGCAGCTCATCAGAGTGAGGCAGTGCTGCTGTGGAAGGTGAGAAGTTCAGGTGGAGAGGGTTTGTTAATTTAGTATGAATCCTCTCCTCTCCCCCCATTTCACAAAGTTGTGGAGGAGTGCCAGGAGGCCCACGGATGGTGCTTCAGGTGCTGAGGCCATAAAAACGGTACTACGGGGTCTGTCTATGTTTTTCATTAGGTGAAGCTGGCAGTGGAAGGCTTAAGCAGGGTGCTGGTGGTCACAGCCCAAGGGAAGCTTTTCTCCTTCCCCAGTGGCCATGAGGAGAAACCTCAGCCTAATTTTGCCCAACCTGTGCCAAAGCTGAGGCCCTGGGGGTGCTGAGGAGACAACAGTGCCTGTGAGAGGTCACACAGCTGCCATCGCCACCCTTGGCCATGGCCTTGCCTTGCCATGGTGGCACCTCGCAATGCCTGGTGCTTGTAGTGTGGCGTGTGGTCATCTCCCACTCCCCACCCCTTTAATCCCCTCGCAGCCTCGCCTCCCATCTACCGTGCTCCCAGAGGAGCGAGGCAGAGGTGGCAGCTGACTGAAAACGAGGGGAAAAAAGGGCTGGAAAAAAAAAATAATAAAAAAAATCACCTCACAGACCCCAACCTGGCAGCGGGCCCCGCGCCGCAGCCGCCGCCAGGTGGCGCCCGGCCCCCGCTGAGGCGCCGCGGCCGCCGCCCGCCTCAGGGCAGCCGAGACCCGGGCCCCGCTGTCCCCGGGCCCCCTGTCCCCGGGTCCCTGCCGCCCCCCGGGGGTCCCGGTGGTCCTCGAGGTGGTCTTGGGGCGCAGGAGGCGGCTGCCGAGCGGGGCCCCCCGTAGCTTCTTGTTTGTTGGCCACCACGCGATGCCTGCTGAAATTCGTGTTCGTGTGGTGAATGGCAGGGAAGAATGTAAAAACGCTTGGAAAATGTTTTTATGGTGTGGCTAAGAAACTCTCTGGCAATTGGGATCCACAAGGGATAGTCTGTTTTGTTTTCTTTCTAAGTCCAGAGTGTCCCGAAGGCCCACTGAAGCAGTTGCAGGGGACGGGTGCAGGTTCCGAGCAGCAGGGAGCTGCTGTAGGACACCTCCATCTCTGAAGCGTTATCCCCCTCTACCCACAACGCTTCCTCCTCAGTTAGTGCTGAGCTCCTGCCACAGACCAGCTCCGTTTCCTCTCCGTGCCTCAGGTTTGGGTCTCTGTGTCCCCACCCTGCACAGGAGAAACCCCAGGGAGCAAGGAGGAATGGTGATGATTTTAAGTGAAACTCCCATCTTGTGGTGACTGGCACAGCTGGGAGCTCCCTGTGGCCAAAAGTACAGCATTGAGCAAATATGCCCACCTTAGTGAGCAAAGATGTCATGCATCACCTCGCTGTTGAGTCTCCTGTAGCCCCTAGGGGAAAAAAAAGGTGGAAAGGGGAAACTTTTGCCCTTAGGAGAAGGGATGGATCTGTCAAAGCGTGGGATGTTTCTAATTTGTTTGCCCCAAATCCAGTGCTTACTGATGAAGGCCATAATTCTGTAGTGCTCATCTTCTGGGTGATCTCCTAGGGACAAAATCACCACAGGAAATTATGTGGGAGATGAGCTGGGGACAGGGCAGTGCTATCTCTGAAAACCCCTCTACCAAGGAGCTCCTCATCCAAACTGCCAGGGTCTGGGGTGGTGCCTCCCTCACAAAACCATCATCCCAGGGCTGTGTGGTGGGGCTTGTGTCCTGGCTGCAGCTGGACAGGCAAGGACAACCTGGACGGACTGCCACCTCCAACCCCATGGTTCTCACTCGTCCCTGTACACCAGGGCAAAGGAGAGCAAAGCCCTGTAACACATCGCTGCTCAGGGCAAGAGCTAAGTGTAAATCTCAGGAGCTCAAACTCTCGGTTCCATTCTGTGACCTTTAGGAAACCTTTCCAAGTGCTGCCTCGCAGTGAAAGATTCTTTCTGCTAGAAGAAGCAGACTTTATCCAGAAATCTTCTAAAAAAGGGGAAAAAAAAAAAAAAAAAAAAAAAAAAAAAAAAAAAAAAAAAAGATCCCTGGCCTGTTTGCGTGAGATATCTAAGCCCATTTCTAACGCTCCACAGGAGGCAGGGTTAAACAGGTGAAATGGGATGCTGTGCATTAAAATTGCAGCTGAAACCTCCTATCACTCATTATAGCTGTATTATTCTGCACCACTCCTGACAATGGAGAGCTAAGGAGAAAGTGCACGGAAAATTGTAGAACAGCCATCTAAACATGTAATGTGGCAGCTATGACAAAAATGAATTGCAAAAATGCACTTTTCCCCCTTTCTGGTGGCTGTGACTGACCATCACATGCAGCAGCTGAGGTACAGGGCTGGCAGGACCCCAGCACCAAACTGGGTGTCCCCATGGGACCTGCTTTTCCATCTGGAGCATGGAACTGCCAATAGAGAGGCCAAGAGCCCTCTGTAATGTGCCTGATTTTCTGTCTCAGCCCGTTGCCCCGTGGAGCAAAGATGAACAGTGTTTAGCTCTTCAAAAAATAAAATAAAATTGCTAGCTCATGTAAAAGTGGGAACCCAGCTCTGTTTTCCAAAAGCCTCAGAGAAAAGGCATGCCTCGCTGCCTCTAGATTAGATCACAAATTTTCTGGCTGATGGCAGCATCTTAGTGTTCACCCTGAAGGCAAGGATCTGAACAAATTACGTTTTACTATCACAAGTTCATATATCCCTGCCGAGTTCCCACAGAAGGCAGAGGAAGGTACTTACGTGAAATGCAGTGGCTTTGGGGAACCCAGAGGATTTCTGCTCTTGGGAAGGAGCAGTGAGGGAACCGTTGTGCTGCGTGTGTGGTCGGCAGTCTGCGGCACTTAGCACGTGTCACCAATTTGGTGAAATATAATCCTCTGGGGGAGAAAAGGCATGTGATGGATATGTGTGCTGCAATCTGGAATCACTCATGTAGTTTATTGCCAAGCCTTTTATTCAATCAAATTCTTCATAAACACGGGAAGAGCTGATGTTGACATATGCTATCTACTGCATCGATGGATGTGCTTCTGCATCTCTTCCCTTGTCAGAAGCGTTGTCATCAGGCCCGAGAAGTGCCCAGAAATGATTTTGCTACAGGATCTCACTCTCTTCTTGCTGCATGCATGCAGCTCTCACCGATGCCTATGCATTGAGAGCAGGATCTGACCTTCAAGAAACACAAAGTGACACTCATGACAAACCAGGAACAGATGCAGCTGCATTTCTAGTCTTGGCTCTGAACTCTTCCTTTGTTCTTCTAATTGACTGTTTGCTACCAATATTAATGTTTTCTGTAATGAGGATGTTTTCTGAGCAGGAGGCAGTGGCACTTGTGCTCTCAGCTCTTCTCAATGAGCTGCTCAAGCTCAGAGCAGGCATCAGAGTGGGCCTGGAACTCCAACAGATCCAGGCCGCAGGGCACATTGTGTTCAGCTCCAGATGCTGCAGATCTTGGCAGAATTTAGATACATTTGATTTTATAGGCATTTCGTGTTCCTGTCAGGAGAATGCTAAAGATTAAGGAGGTGGATGCACCTAAACTGAGCAAAAATATGTTTGTTGTTCCGAACAGCAGCCCTCACTGGAGAACACTGAATGCCATTTTCTGTACCACATTCCTGGAAAACAACCCCTGCCTGCTCCAACATCCCTCCTCTGGGAGATAATCTCCAAGAAGCCCTTTCTGTAGAGCTCTGCCCCTCTGTGTTGCTCAGCCTATGTGGCATACAAAACCTTGTCTTTATTAGCACAAACATGTTCTAGAGTGAGAGGAGACCCTTAATGAGAGATGGGCAGTGCTGGGTTTTGACAAGGAACTCTCAACAGCTGTGAGTGCTCAGTGCCTTCCCAGTCTCGAGTTTAGCCACATGAATTAAACACTTTAGTTTAGGCGTAAGGCTCTTGTCTGTTTATTTAACCTGATTCAAGAACAAACCTTTCACCTATTGAAGACACCTTCAAACTTCCTTCCCTTTGCATCTTGCCATCCCTCCTCCAGGTAGCTGTGACCAGGACGACTCCTCTGCGGGGCTGTGCCCCTGAGGTGTGCAGCAGCTCCCCATACCGGTGCTGCTCTCACCGGTCTGTGTAGGACTGCCACTGGTCCTGGTGTGCCAGCACATCCCGGTCCTGTCCTTGACCTGCTGGGAGCCTTCCCTGCTCAAGAGGCATTTTTGGATACAAATAAGTAGCTGTGGCTGTGAGAGGCGGTGTATCACGTAGGCTGGCAGAGGAATGGCACAAGTGTATCTTAGAACTGGGGGGTCTGCACTTTGTCCCTCCGCCCTGCCCCTGTGCAGATGTGTACACAAGTGTGCGTAGGAAAGGCACGTCTTGGGTTTTTACAGGGATGCAAACCATTTTTGCAGCACTTTGAGAGAAACAAAGATAATACCTTCTCAAACATCCCGGTGTAATCCCATACAGAACTGCTCTCTGAGTTTTTCTGTTTGTTTTACGTGGGAGGGCGAGGGATTTTCACAACCAAACTTCAAAGGTTAAAACCAGTGAAGTCAGCAGGAAAATATGTGAATTTAACCTTTGGCTGTAGCTATGTAAACCACTTAATTTCATGAAGTTTGCACTGGAATGACAGAAGGTTTGTATGTTCCGCTTGTCAGAAGGATGTAAGCTTTCAGCATGGGGAGGAAGAGCAAAACAGCTCAGTGAAGTGTTCTTTAATGACTGCTTGTGAGCGCACTCGGTATGAATTCATTTCATGGCAATGCACATACAGATAACACAGCCTTCTCCAGGATTTGTGTAGGCTTCTGCCATCCCTTATCTCTGTCTTGATGTGGAACAATGCATAAAGGTTGGTGGTGCTGGGGCAAGGACCCTACCAGTTACTGTTGTTACCACAGGGACAGCTCAGAGGGGAAAAACAGTGCATTCTCCTCGCATCTCTCCCTGAACCTCATCAGGACAGCTGCAGAGGGGGCACCCTGGAAACATTTGCTTTCCTGACCTCAAGATGTTTTCTCCATGAGAGAGGCCTGAGAAGATCAGCACAAGATATTTCCGGTCGGCGAGGCGTCAGTGCTCACTTGGGATGCGACGCGTGGACCTGGTGGTGATGTGCAGCAGGTGGCTGTGGGAAGGCACACACAGCACGGCCCCAGGAATGAGGGGAGGCTGGGCTTGATGCAGAGCCACAGCAACACTCTCTTGAGAAGCTGGGCAAAATATTCCTGTGGTAACACTGAAACACATTTTGCTTGATAGGAAAGATTTATAATGACATACCGTACATTTTTTTGCTGTGCCTTAGTTTCCCAGGAACAAAGGGGCAATAAAATGTCTTTTCTCGATCTCTCCATTCTGTTGCATTCTATTCTATCAGGCAAAAACTCAGCTGCAGCAGAAGAGGGACCTGATATCAGCCATGGGACACTGGGCTTACTTTAGTGCAAATAGGCAATAGCAGAGTTTTTGTTGTGTAGGCTATCAAAGGTGCCATCAAAGTGGTTAGATTGCTCTGCTGCAGTTATATCACCAGTCTAGCAAGTAAAAAAAACAACAGTCCAACAGTCCCGTTGCTGTAATCACATTATTTTAGGCAAATCTCAGCTTCATTAAAAAAAAAATAGAAAGAAAAAGAAAGAAAGAAAGACATGATGGATGGAAGGAAAGAAGAAAAGAGAAAGGAAGAAAGGAAGGAAGAAAGAAAGAAAGAAGAAAAGAAGAAAGAGAAGAAAAATGAAAAGAAAAGGTTAGGCACTTATCTTCCTGATCCAGAGAAAAGTTTAAAATGTTAACCAAATATGACCCTGGATTTCAGAGATCAGAAGTCATTTCCTACCCAGAAGAGCAAACACCATCCGCAAATGATTGTTAAATGCTATTATTATTTATGGATTTTTTTTAAACTTTATGATTTTAAAGACAGTGCTGTGTCGTTACAAAAACTGCAGACAAAACGGCAGTTAAGATTTTGATCACTAAAAATTGGCAGTGCTTTGCAAAGTGTTGTGTAGTCAGTGAAGGTGCTTCACAGCAGCTGGGAAGATCCAGACAGATCTTGGATTAACCTTGCTAATTAGCGCTAAATACAAAAAGCACATGCACAGAATGCCTTGCTAAATTTCCCAATCTAGATCAGGAGAAAGCGCACTGATATACCGAGATTTTATTTTATTTTTTTTTACTGTTCTGCTTGCTACCTCTGCACTCCTGCATTTCAAAAATACCCACTGAGTGTGTGCTGATTATGCATTTTCTTGTGGTGTATATTTGTTATGCAAATTATTATATTTCCTTATGCTTGCAGTCTGAACTTATATTCATAGAGATGAAAGGTTCTTACATGCCTCTACCAAGTTTAATTTTCTAAAAAGCCTCTTCTGGGGACATGAGTGAGAACATGATGGCGTGGGTGTGTCTGCGGCTGTTTTGGTGTTAGAATTTATACATCCAGTGCCCTATCTGGAGATTACTTAACCGTGATTGCAATTATTATCTTCATTGAGCAGCAAATGAGTGAGACACGCCATGAGCCAGCTTTGCCTGTGGGGCAGGCCAGGAGCGGGAGGTGTTGGGGCAGGTGGGCAGCCTGCAGCGGGCAGGGGCAGCCCTGGCTCCCCTCCGTCCTGGCACAGCTGCCTGGCTCGGCTCTGGGTAATTAACGTTTTGGGAAGTCAGCGATGAAATTCTGCCATCAGACTGCTGACACGTAGCTGAGGTGACCGTGGTCAGGAGTGCTGTAGTCAATAGAGGGTGATGGGCTTCTCTAGAGGGGCTTGGCTTGCCAAATGGCCACTATTTAACAGCCTCAATCAAGCGCCTGAGATAGGCGGACCCAGGCTGAAGTGCCAAAAATACCCTTAAAAGCAGGCGCTTCTTGTCTACGCTGTTATTTCTCTGTGTAATGAAGGCAGTGCAGATGTACCTGCCTGGCTGGCAAGCAGGGAAGTTAATTCCATTCATATTTAAGAGTCTCATTTCCTTGCACATGTGGGCACCTAACGCCTTTCAGCATCTCTCTGCGCCTGAGTTCCCTCATTCATAATCCAGATGTGTTCGGAGGCTCGGGCACGCCGCGGTCCCGTGCAACTTCTGCGCTTCCCAGTCCACGAGGAGGCTGTGAGCAGGTGGTGCTTAGAAAAATGAACTCACACCCTGACCAGCAGATGAATTGGTTGTAACAGTAATTCCACCGATGTAACGACAAGCTCGGCTTCTGCTGGCATTTGCACGAGCGTAACTAATAGCAGAGCTTGCTCTTCCCTCTTCTCTTGGCTGTAACCACTCAGCTCTGTTGCTGTAGGGAAGGGAAGCTATTCAGGATGGCTGGCTCATACAAGGACAATAATGATAGCCATAATATTTTACATGTCTTCTGTTAGCAGTGCTTGTTGGCAGGAGGAGAGAGGGAGGGTATGATTTCTTTAAGCAATACCTTATTAAGTGGGGAACTATAACTAAAAAGTGAGTGAGGCTTACCAGGAGCAAGTTAGAGTTTATTATTAATGCTGATTAGTTTTGTTCTTTCAGGTTTTAGAGTGTGTGGCTGAGTGATAAGGGATGTGCCTCAATATTTATTTGATTAGAGCCAGCAACTAAGTCCAGAGGGTGCTTGCTTTCACTTGGTGTTTTTTAATAACCAAATAATTTCTTTGGTATCGTTTCACAGACAGCCAGTAGGAGTCACATCATTTAAGGCTGTCATCTGCCTCCTGGGGTTGTTTCCAATGCTGTGATGATTTTTTTCCTGGCTTATTTGCTTATTTTTTTTCATGGTGAGAAGTGGACTGATGCCCTCTGATTGGAAAGTAGCTCTGAAATACCTGGCTCCAGCCTCTCTAGGAGGTACGTAGTAATTAAAAGCTGGCCAGCCCAGTTAGGTAATATATGTAAATGTTCAGCTCTGATTCTTCTTGAAATGTATCAGATTGATTTGTGGCTGAACTGAACTGTGAGGTGCTGAAGATCGTGTTTCTGCTGAGGTAACTGGTAGATCCCCATCTATAAATGTTTAATCACTGGCTGTGCAAAAAGAGCTGCCCAAAAAAGGGACTTTGAGGCAAAAGCTTGAAAAGATCTGACTCACTGCAGTTGCATGCAATAAACTGTGCTCCTGAAAGGAAGTTACAGTGTCCATGAACCTCAAAAGGTGCTCTGATTCATGAAAGTTTGTCATGTGCTAGTCACCCTCCCCTTTTTCCAGAACATTTATACTAGCAGTTTTAAGAAATGTCCACTGCTGTATGCATGTAAGCAATCCCATTTTCTTTAGCAAAGCTCCTGAGCTTGATGAAGTTACTTGTGTACGTATGTATGTGGAGGTTGTGGGCCAGAGCACTGACTGAAGCTGTGTTCTCAGAATAGTGAGTTTTACAAGAAAGTCTCTTGTCTCTTCTAGAAATGGGGTTGATTGCATCCAGCTCTGGGTTGTGTCTCTGCACTCAGATGTGCTCTTCAAATCTTCAGAGGTTTGTGCGTTTCCAATTACTTGGGATGCTTGCACAGGTTATCCTGACAGCTAGAGGCAGAAAAGGCATTTGCCATTGCAGAGAGATGCAGGAGGATACAAGTAAATTAGAAGAAGAACACGTGTACCTGGCCCTTGAAGATAGCTCACATTTGTTGGGTCCTGCTCTGTGGTGTTGATGTCACTCCGTTTTGTTCAGAGGTCCCTGCAATTGCACCGATTTCATCTTCATTCAAAATAATGCAGGATGGAAAAGTTGAGGGAACCTGAACTGGGATTCCCCAGCACTCAGTGTTTGCTCTTATATGTATCTCTCTGTACAGATATTTCTGGGGTATTTGTATATATATGTGTGTTTGTATATTTAAAACAAAACAAACCAAAACTTTATCATGGAAAATAAGCCTGATCATTTGAAACATTTTGGGTAAGAACAAGTTGGATTTCAGTGTCTGATGGTGTTTTCTCTCAGGGCATATTCCACTGCTTCTTGATTTATTCACTCTTCAGTAAGAGATACCAAATCCTTCAGCTTCTTGAAGGTGAACACTTCTACATTTTCCTTTTCTCTCCATCTTAAACAACAACAACAACAACAAACCTTCTCAGTTCAGTATTTTCCATAGTCACCTTTAGCCACTCAGAAGGGAATATGCTATCAGGTGCTTCCAAGAGGCTGGTAGTGCCAAGGATCTGCTGGAGGCAGTGGCAAAACCCACCCAGGATGTCATTGGGGTGAGATTTCTTCCGTCTACTCAAGGGAGCCGAGGAAGAGGCTTGATACAGGCTCTCGGATGTTTCTGACGTGAGTGAATCTAGTGACGGCAACAGCACCATGCCAACACGTGTTGATTTGGGCCATGGGATGCCCCAGCCTTCTGCAAGCTCGTTTACATGAAGATGGACGTATTATACCCCATCTCCAAGGTCACCTCTGCCCGTGGGTTTGCTGTGTGTCGTTCTTATTTTGTGGTCTTACTGATGGTTTGCCCACTTCCACCATTTTCATGTGGCAGCAACAGGCGCTGCAGAGCTCTCTCCTGATCCTAAGGTGACCCCTCTGGCCTGGCTGTGACACTTTGGTAATTTAATGGACACGTCTGCAGGTTGTCGTCATTATGTTCACTCCTGTAAAGTACTTTATGCTTCGGGAACAATTTGGCCAAGGCAGCAGGGATACTTCTGTGTAAATATGTCATGAGTTCAAGCATTTTAATGTTCATAAAAAGACAGGACGTCAATTTAAAGCCTCAGCTGTCCCATGTATCTTAGGTCTGCTGATTTATGAAGTACTGAAAATTGGAATCATATAAGCCCGTAACACTCTGGCAGCTATTTAAATAGCAAAACTTTCTTCCAAAAACATGATATATAGAAGACATAAAAGTTTTAAAGAGGTAGTCTGCCTTAATAGGGAGAGAGCATTAGCATTCATTTACTGACAAGAAAGAGCTGATTTTCTTTACAAGAAGCGCTCCTTCCACAACCACCCCATGCTTAGCATTAATCAAATCATAGCTTTTCTACTGCCTAGCGAGGATTCTGTTTGCAGGAGGGTTGGAGAAGGTTAATATTCTCCCAATACTTCGATGACAGAGCTGAGCAGCCAGGGCAAGCGCTGAATTTCTGGTCCCTGGTAAAACCAAAGGCCAGGTGCTCCTTTGCTGGGGAAACCACACAAGTGCTCACAACCAGGAGGAGAGTGGAAGGATGGCAAAATAAATCAAGCTGAGCTGTCAGCGTGAAACTCTGAGGGCCAAATGTCACCCTAAGTGCATGGCCCTTCACCAGGGATGCTGTGTTAAACCCTGCCTGCCTCTGGATGCTGTTCCAGGTGGCTCCCTTGGGAGGGGGATGCCAGCAGGCAGCGGTGCAGGCGCCTGCCAGCTTTAGGTGCATCGGATTGGCACTTCTGAGATGATAAAAGACACACGGGTCTCATGAGATGGGAATAGGGGATTCGAGCAGTCTGGCTAACTCGCTCGTGTTGGCGCAGAAACCTTTGTTTGAGAGTAAGCTGAAGTCTTCAGCATTTAAAATAGCTCTTATCAGGCCCCAGTGACAAGGAAATGACTGTTTATAGGTGCCGCGCTCCGGGAAGCAAGGAGAGGAGCAGGGCAGGAGTGTGTGCTGACGTGATCTTAATATCGGAAGATAATTGCATCTCAGAATAAGAAAGGGAGGGGAATGATTTCCCGTGTAACAAATCTCATAGATAGTAGAGATATTTACAGAGAGAAAAGCACAACTACAAGGTAGGTCTTGCTTTTTAACGCTTCACTGTAATTGGCCCCTGATCAGTGTTAAAAACAAAACTCTTCTGGCTGACTGGGATCCTTCTTAGGTCACCAGATCAGCTCATAATTTGGAGTATCTTAGGAGGATAAATCTCCTGGGGAAAAAGGTGTAATTCTTGTTGTTTTATGGATGGGCTACATGTGCTCGTCATCCTAAGTGACTGGCCCCAAACTGCACGAGATGTCTGCAGGAGAGAGAGACCTGAAAACAAATCTCTCAGTATAGAGAGCAACGTGCTGGTTGTGGGATCATTCTGGTCTAAACGAGGCCAGTTTGGTAACAAGGGTAACTGTGTCTTGGTTTTAGTACTGCTGGGATTTGGCACTTGTAAAAGCCCCGGGGCAAGGAGCACGGGATGGCATCTGTTTGCCTAGGGAAGTTCACAGGGTTTCTCACTTTCAGCACTGGCAAAATCTTGGAAGGGAGAAGTAAAAATCCTGCTATTAAATGTGAGCCTAGCACTGAGCACTAAGCCTGAGTTGTGTCATCCAAGGATAAACGAGGCTGCTGAAGCCTCTAAAGTAATTGCTCGCTAACAATGCTAAGTGCAGCGTGCATCTTACCAAACAAAAGCCTGTCTCTTTCACACACATAAGACTTGCATTTAATTTCCTTTAAGCCCAAGTCCCTATTATAGCATTATCCTTCAGGTGTAACGAGATAACTGCTATGTTGATATTAAGGCTTGGAAAGGCCACCGAGAGGCCTCTTGGAGTCGTGCTGTGGAGGAGAAGGAAACATCCAAAGCAAGGAGGGGCCATGCATACAAGCTCAGCATTTTGCATAGAAAGGTATTGTGAAATTCATGGTGCCTCCCTCACCCTGCTCGCTGTGCTGACGAGGAAAGAGCTCACAGCTGCAAGCCTGCTTTATTTAGCACTGGCTGGGGCTCTTTGTAAGAAACCCACACAAAGAGGAGGCAGACCTGTCTGATCAGGCATTCCTGGGACCTAAAATGGTGCTTGTTTAAACTGCAGGCTGGCTTGGGGGCTGCAGGTATGTACTGTTCTGTGTGCCCCGTGCTCTGCTGCACCTCATTTAATTCTACTTTTGGTGGTAAGTCAAAGATCCTGAAAAGGAGATGCAGCTTGTTAGACTGAGCATATGGTGCTCTCCACAGAAGCTGATTATCTGCACACCTTGTGGCCAGATTTTCAGTGAATATTAATTTCTGTACCCCCTCTAAATTTAGGGATGTGAAAATTTAACTCATAAGCTTGAATTTCTTTTCCAACACAGAGTTTTTCACTCAGAGGGAGGTGAGGCACTGGCACAGGTTGCCCAGGGGAGCTGTGGATGCCCCATCCCTGGAGGCGTTCAAGGCCCTGGGCAACCCGACCTGGTGAGTGGCAGGGAGCATTGTTTTGGTTTCTTTTAAATCCGTAGGACAACTTTTGATGTTTCTTATTGTCCTGTGTTTTCTCACATGTGGTTTCTCTCATGGGCTCTTTCAAATGTGTTTGAAGATCTGCCCCTCAGTGTGACTAGGCTGAGCATGGAATCATTTCTGAGGCACTGGCTTCTGAAGCCCTGCATTTTCTGCCTTTTGAGCCGGTCTTCCAGTTGGCAACAGCAGGCAGCACAGTGGTGTTCATTGTAGCCTTATTGTCAGGAGAAATCACTTGTCTTAAAAGCTTTTTTCTCACGACTGAATTCCCAAGCTGGAGACTTCAATAAAATAAGAGAGAGATTTCTGTTTGGAGCCAAATACACTGTCGTTGTTTTCAAATACCTTTTAGTTACTGAGGTGATGTTCGTGTGCAAGAACGTATAGATTAGACCATAAAGGAAAATAGGAGTGCTTGTGCTTGGTTAGAGTTACTGCTTTGCACAGCAAATCATAAATACAATGTAATTTTGCTGCCATTGGTCCTGTTATTTGCTCCCTGACACTTTGAGTTTTGCTGTGGCAGCAAGTGAAGTTTTGTGCTCCAGATCCTTGAGCCTCTAGCAGTAAATCAAGGAGAACCTCTGGTAGCTGAGACAGCGAAGGTTTGTGGTACACAGTTGCTGAGCCTGGTGGCCTGATTTCAGAGACAGGGGTCTGTGAAAAATCAACTCCTTAACTCCGGGCAGTGCCGAGCTGTAACACGCACACAGCTGTTTTATTCGCCTATGTTTGGGTTTATTACTGGTTTCGGTAGGCATGCCCTGTTAAATTGTCTGTGACTGTGTGATAGCTGGGACAGCAGCACTAAGAAGGGCTCTTGGCTGTCGGGGAAGAATTAAAGTGTGTGCCAGGGCTGGAGCACTTGCTTACGTAGAAAACAGTGTGGTCTGTGTTTGAGTTAGATGTGGTAGAACTGCAGCTGTTGAAAACGTGTCTGGATATTTTTCATATCTAGGTAGAGCCATAAATGCTTAAATCGGGGCTTGGATATTGCAAGGTTGTATTCAAGATGCTGAAAATCTCTATTAATAACCACAGATATCTCTCAGCTTGGAAAGGATTCATTCTTTCAGCTTAATCATTCTTATGTAAAATTTGGATCCACAGAGAAGCTGCTCTGTCTGTCTCTGCCTACAAGCTCAGGTTGGTTTGGACACATGCTAAACACATATTTTACAGGCACACCAGCCAGGACAGCACTGCTCTGGCACAGCTTGCAGAGAGAAAAGCCTAAATACTTTGAAGTAAAAGACAAAAAAAAAAAATCCTTGGAGGAGAAAAGTGGCATCATCCATGTGAGAGAGTGTTCGTAAGGATGGGAGCCTGGTGTCTCCAGCAAGGACAGGGCTGTACGTGGTGCTGATTCCCTTTAGCTCCTGATTATGCCACAGGATAGCATGTATCCCTGTGATAAATCTATGCCATTGACTTTGCTTTCAGGAGTTGATCTGTGTGCGTCCAAAAGGGAGGATTAGTATGCTGCTCTACTGCTCCAGTGATTTACACTGGACTTGGAATAATAAGACACAGAATAAGGTGTTAGGCAGTTCTTAGTTGCTTTCAAAACCCGACAGAACTGAATAATTTGTTTGCCCTGAGTGTGCTTCATTTAGTAGCTCAAGTCCCATGCTGAGTTTGGGCCTCTTCTGAATGTGAGCATTGGTTTGTATCTGGACTCTTGGCTTTATCAAATTTTCTGAATTCTTGAAAATTCTTTTGCTGTCTTCCAACAGTCCTTTGCTTGCATTTGTTTTCAGTCAACCCATCCATTTTCTGTCAGTTTGGAGTAACAACAAACACTCCCAGAAGACAAATTGTCCTTGGGCTCTAGCAGCCACCCGAGAGGGAGCCGAGGATTGCTGCAATGAGTGGTTCGGGCACCACAGCAACAACAGATACGGAGAAGTGGCTGGTACTCGAGCAAAGGGAGAAAGAGAAATGATTTGCTCCCAGGTCAATATTGTTTTATTCTTTTCCTGTGCTAAAAACAAATCTGGAGGATTTGTTTTTTTGTGAGGATTTGTTTACAGCCTCTCAGATAACAGCAGCTGAGAGCAGGGGAAGGTGACGTGTCCTCTCACAGACACAGTGAGGGACCCTTATTTCCAAACTCGGCATGGGACATGAAATGAACATGGTGCTCACGGCGTTCAGAGGAGTTGCTGCTTGGTTTACAGGCCTGATCCTGAGACATCCTTACCTACTATAAATAGTTTCCCTAGATAGTATTCCAAAGCCTTAGGCACAAATTTTGTATGCATTTCCTAATACCTGGAGACGGCAATCAAAGTGCAACCCTCTGTGTTATGTTCTCATCTAGGAGCTTCTGAAAAAAATTACCTTTTCTGGGTTCTATTTGGTTAATGTAACAGGCGACTTTGATTATTTAAATGAAGAAAGGAGTGGAGAACAGCCTGACTGGCCCAAAATGTCAACCTGAAGAAGGGGAAACAGCCCTGAGCTTCTGCATTACCTGCAGCACGCAGCTCAGAGGATGCCAGTATGGCTCTGCTTTCCTCTTCTCATTGCACATGTGTGTTCAGACAGAAAATCTTCTGGAGTCGGGGTTTTTGGCAAGTGAATCGGGAGGATGGCTCAGAAGGTCAGCTAGTCCAATGTCCTGTGTCCTAAGGCCAATGGGCTCCATCAGTGCTGCTTCTTACAGAGTTTGTTTAACATCCTTAAAGATAACCAGTGATAAGACTACAATTCTCCTGGCAGCCTGTATCAATATTTTATTTTTCCCACTGGAGAGACTCTTAACATTCAACATGAACCTGCTTCACTGTGATTTAAACCTGTTACCTCCAGATCTATCCACCACAGTGCAGGCTCTTCTAATGGGAGGAAAAATAGGTAGTGCATTCCTTGTGAAACGTTTTTATTTGACTCTTGGTCATTCTGTCCTTCCTCTGACCTTTGGTACCTGTATTGCAAAATTCTGGACACAGTGCCCTAGCTGAGACCTTATTAATGCTGAGCAAGGTACTGAGAGGAAGGATTACGTGGGATATAGTCTGTAATCCATTCTCCCATTAAACTCTTCCAACAAGGTGCTTGCCTTTTTCATTGCCCATCTTCAGCTAGTATTCCACAACCCTCGGATTCACTTTATTTCTTTAAAGAGTTTCATAAATGAATTCAGCAGTTGATAAATTCCTCCCAAGTTTAGGAAGAGTGTACTTCTTGTGGTTGAATGCCAGATGTCCAGATAGTTTTCTCCATTTCTTAAAATCATTTTGGGTTCTGAGCATGTCACTCAGTATGACTGCAGTCCTTCCAAACCTCATCTCACCTGAAAATTTAATAACTTATTCCCAATTATGTCACCTTGTTAATTAATGAAAATATTGAACAAGATGGGTCCTGGGGCAGGCCCTGCAGCACCCATCAGTACATCCTTACATATTGAGATCGTCCCGTGCATGACCATTCTTTGGATACAGTCCTCCCTTCAACATCTGCTTCCCTATTGCATGAAAAAAAGGTTTAACAAGATTTTTCCCTAGCTTGTTCTTGAGGCTGGTGAGTAAAACAGTGTTGAAAACCTTACTTTGTCTGAGATCGATGGTATCTACCATCCCTTACCTCCAGAAGGTTTGTTGCCTGCTGTAGAAATAAAATATATTTCTTTGGCATGCTTTCCTCTTAACAAATCTACCACCAACTGCATCTCATCTCCTTGTTATCGTCCTGATTCTGACAAATGGTTTGATTTGTTTCTGCAGGAACTGGACTTAATCTGATTGATTTATAAATCTCCCAGCTAGCCCTTTTTTCTCTCTTTAAAAGAACTGCACTATGCTGATCTTTTTTCAGTCCTGCAGTAGCTTACTCCTCCTCTTTAGGATCACAAAGATGAATGCTAATAGTTCTTCAATTGATTGAGCCAGCTCTTTCAGCACCCTCAGCTAATGTTCCTCACACCCTGTCTGTCTGAAAGTTTGCTCTTTTCTCAAGTGCACTAGTTGTGCTGACCATTTGCTTGCAAGGTGGCATTTTAAGTAAAGCTTGTTTCAGAAAAGCCCCTGGAATGATGGGACTTCCCTCTGTAAATAGCTTTCCTCTGTTTGTGGTTGACAAATTCTATTTCCTCCTCCTCCTAACATTTCTTTAAAGTGATTTCATGTTGTTCTTCATGTCTTTTAATAGTTTGAATATTTTTTTCCCTGTGCCTTGTTCTCTGGGATTTTGTCCATACACGCTCTCTTAGTCTCTTCTGTAAATAATTCATCTTGGTCTTTGAAACTTCTTCTTTATAAGCATTAAGTACATAAAATCATTTGTCAAAAGAAAACAAAACAATCTCCCCTCTCTCTAAATACTTCTCTATTTTTCCCAACCTTTCTTAAACTGTCTTGATTTGTCTGCTTCCCACACTTCTTTACATGAAGTTGCTAGTTTTCAGCCACACAGGAGACATTTTCCTGAGTTTGTCCATCCATGCCCTTTCTTCTCCACTCGCCCCTTCTCCAACCAAAATCAAGAGGTTCTAGCCATGGGAAACTGCTTCATGATGCCTGCCAAACTGGGTCACTTTGGTGCCTGTCAAATTAAATATATTAGTGCTCAGACTTTTCTAAAAATGTCTCCCTGCCTTTAATTTGGCAGAATCAATTCCCTAAACTGGAACTGAATTTATGAGTAGTTCTGTGCCCCTAAAGCTGCAGTCTCTAATGGTTTTACTGCTTTCTGAAAAAAAAAAAAATAAAAAAATTCACCCAGATCTAATTGCATTATTGGAAATGGTTGAAGCACTATAATATATGGGGGAAAACTTCTGTGGTCTCTGAGAAATCCTTTATTCAGAAGGAGCCAAAAAGGCCATCTAATGCTTTCAGGAAAGAGTAGTCTGCAGAGATTTTTCTAGTTTAAGAGTGGGAGTCATATCAATACTTAATTCAGGGGTGCATTCAAGAGAAAGATGTGGGCTGTGGAGGTGGAAACTGCACCTGTTGCAAGGCAAAAAAAAAAAAAAAAAAGGTCAGGAAATAATTTGTAGTTCAACAGCAAAAGCTCCTGAATACTCTTAGTTCCTTACGTTATTACTCTCTGTGAAGCAGGGCATTAACTCTCCATGATGCCCTAATTAGTTTACCAGGCTGCATATTTGGGGCAAGCTGTGGTTGCAATGGGCCCAGTGGTTGCTTGTGATTAATGCGGCATTCGGATGAAAAACAGAACGTCAGGTAAGCATTTCTCCAGGTCGGTAAGTGTCAGGAAGCAGAGAGAGCTTGGGAACAATGGCCAAAAGCAAGGAATAAAGGTATGAGCTGTGCATGAGGAGAAGTCTTGTAGAATTTCTGGCCCAAATGAAGTGGGTATAAAAGCAGAGAGTCTAGTCAGGAACTGTAACTTAAAATATTAATACTGACAAAGAACAGAAGAACAACTGCACTTACTTTATCTCGAGCCATTAGCTTTGATTTAGTGCAGCCATGGAAGCCTTTCGGTAGTTTCCCTAGTATCTTCACACTCTGCTTTAATAGCATTTGTTTAAATGAGGAGTGGACCCTCAAGCAATATTTCTCTTTAACAGGCAAGTCCCAGCACAGAGTAATAAGTAAACTGGGAACAATATATTTTAAAGGAAGAAATAGATTCTGCCAGCTCAATTTAAGGAAATATTTATTACACATAATTTCTGAACTGTTTTCTGAGTAAGCAATGGAAAATGATCCTTATGAACAGCGAAATGGGAGGAAGGAAAAAGTCTGCATCATTATGGAGAGCTTAATCTTCTGCGTGTGTGCTTGTCATTCCAAGTGATGTCTTCACCTACGTGAACTGAGGGCATCTACCCTGGGTCTCTCAGAAATTTTAGCCCCTATATGACCTCATTTTAACATTAGCATGCACTTATGCCCTCCTTTTGATGCTTTGATCTTCTCTCTTTCATTTCTTCCCTTTTTCTTTTCCCACAGACCTGCTGTTTGTTTATGTAAAAATGCCACTTCTAAGTTTTGAAGCCCTCTTGTCTTTTTTTTTTTTTGTATTGCTTGCTTTAGAGAAAAGAAAAAGGCGTTGCTGTCTGAATTGGTGCCCCATTAGGAAAGGAAACTCATTTGCCTACTGATAATGCTCCTTCTTTCTTCCCTTGCCTCTCAAGCAGGCTTGTCTTGGCAATCCAGCCCCTGCCCAAATGTTTTCTGTCCCTGTGAGCCCTGGGTGTGATGACACTTGGCAGAGTGGAGATGGAGTTGCTCTGTTTTGTACTTGCATCACTACTTTAGTCCCAGATTAGAGCGTCTTGTTAGGAGTAACTTCCTAAAACTCACAGCCCCAGTGCCTTGTAGTTCATGGTTCCCTCTTTGCTGCTGCCAGTCTCCTCTCACAGGCAGGTAGGCTGTGTGCAAAACAGGCTTAAAACATGTGCATCACATAAAAGTAACATAGTTCAGCAACCTCAAAATAACTCCATTTTTTTTTCCTTTTTTAAACGTACTAAACTGGTGTTGAGTTTCCAGGGAACCATTTTATCCCTAGCTAAAAAATACAAATTGGTGTGTCACATTTTGGCAGATTTATCTCCACAAAATTGTTTATATGAGAAATGTTTCCTACTGTGTATCACAAATAGTAATTTAGTTTAAGAGTGTGGCATCCCATTGAACCAAGAAGCACTGCTGTGGAAGGAAGATGTCCCTCCCTCCCCTCTTCAAAATGCCCTGCTGACTTCTCGCTTTCCCATCACTGTGAGCCTGGTATGCCTTTGCAGACTCAGACCCGTGTATTTTACAGCTGCATTATTAAATTATCTGAGTGCTTCCTTTCTCTTACCTCCATGGAATTATGCTGGTGCTCTACATCTTGTTCCTTTTTGTATTACTTTTATTAGTCACAAGAACATAATAGAAGTGATAGACACAGCTTCTTAGAAATTGATACGGTATTTTTTATTTTTTAATCCAGTTACCTGTGGCTTTAAACTCCATTCTTCTTGTTAATGCAATCAAACATTTGCTTTGTTTTGCTAACCTCAGAGCTGATGGTTTTGGTGTTATTACACTCGCCTCCTATTTCCCGTGGACTTGCTCATATATATATATTTTTTGTATTCTTCTTTTATGGAAAGACTTTCCAGTGAGCACATCCTTGCCATATGTACATATCCTTGTACATATGTGAGTATGGCCAAAGACTGGCCCAAATCTGCAGTGCTGGGAATATACTGGGCAGTGTGGTGAAAAGTTCATCAATATCTGATCCTAGAGAACGATGACTACCCTCAATGTGCAGTGGGCCAGGTAATCCTTGTGGCTGAGATGGTATTGGGATGGTTGTTGTCCTGTCAACTGAGAAACGTGAGTGGACAGCTTATGGACTTGCAGCACGTGGAAAAAGGCGGACGATTCTTTTAACAACTCTGTAATTACAGATTTTGGCTATGACCAAAAAATCTTGCAATGGAAAATTATTGGCAGCTTCTTAATCATATTTCTTTTTATTGTACAGGGAACACTGTGTACCATGTGTAAAGTGTCTTGTAATAAAAGATGTCATTTCAAAGGTCAGACTTAATATATCAGGGGGATCACAAATTGAGCATATGATATATCTTGCAAATAAGCACAAGCTAATGTGAGTACAATTAATGCAGGAAGGAACTTGTTACCAGACACTTCCTGGTTGGATGCCCCCATCGTGGTGTTTGGAAGATGATATTCAAGAAACATTTTGGCAATGGAAGGGGGAGCAACTCAGTGATAAGTGAGGCAGATGAGGAAGGAAGAGGTTTCTGAACAGAGTGGATTTAAATAGCAAACCATAATGTGCCAGTGGCAGTTAGATTTTTAGCACTGAATATAATAGCAATATGGCTCTTCTCTGTGAGAGCTGTATTTATATTAAGAACATTCAGTTCTTTGGAGGGGTGCAGATTACAATTAAAATGTTCGCTTTCCATGTCGAGTCCTCTTGAGTTATGTTTCTCGTCGCACACAACAACAGTGTGAATGAATTAGATGTCATTGCAGTGTGTGCCTGCGTGTGCCCACAGAATGGTGCTGGAAAAAGCTGCTTAAACTTGTTCGCTACTGATGTCCTATGGAACATGATAATTGAAATACTGGCATGGTAGGCGTGGTACAGAAAATCTGACACTCACAGCAAGGCTGCTCTTAAAATAGCTGTGGAGCGGGAGATAGAAAGGACATTCAGCTGAAGTAAAATGCTACAGATCAATTTGTGTGCTTTCTGAAGAACTAGAAATAGGACTTGCTTTTACAAGGCAGCACACTTTAGAAAGAACTCTCTGCTACATTGTCCAGTCTCTTCGTATCAATTGTGCTTTACACTTTGCTCAATTGTAGTTCTTGTACATCTATACATTCCTGGTGCAAATTATTCTGTGCAATAAAGAACAATAATTCTTAGAAGCAGTTTACTTTTCTTCCAGTGGAAAACAAAATTCCAGGTCTCAGAAACTTTGCCTAAAGGTAATCACAAATTTGAGTGATAAAATGTGAAGAGGATGCAAAGTTTGCTTTATGGTCCATATGGCACCAGTTCTGGTGATTTGTTCTGTTGCCAGTTGGCTGGATGCAGCAGTGACCGTGTAGCTCTGGTGAAGTAGTTCAACTGACGTTACAGTATTTAGGGTTATGAGGAGAGGAGAGAAATTAAATTGATATAATGAATACTTCAGGAATAACACAGTTCTGATCCAAATGTACTCAGTCATAGGGGACAAACTGTGTTGTGTGGTTTGGACATCGGGCATCCTAGATCATTGGGAGAATGGTCCTGAGCTTGTGATGTCTGTTCCATGGGAGGTGTCTTGAAGCATCTGTTTCCCTGTTGCAATAACAAAGATGAATGGATTTTTGGACCCCAGGACAGGGACACGAATTGATTTAGAAAAGAGAACGACACGCGTAGACATGCTCTTGCCATTTCCAAAGAGATTTGCTCATTAGAGTGATAGGGCTACAGCTAAAGCTCTCTGCTGCTTATGGTGAGGCAGCTTGAGCTCTCAGCACAAGTGTAGTGGGGAAAGCACAGCAGAGTGTGCTGCGGTGGAGGAAGAAGTCGATCCAGGGGGCAAAAACAGGCACCTTAAGATGTAGAAGTTTTTTCGTGTTTGTTTCTCAGGGAAAGAGAAAATATAACCTAAGCCCACCAAAATAAACAGCTTTAATGGATAGTTTGCTTTTGTCTGGGCTAAGCCACTTCACTGAAAACAAAGTCAAGTGAGAGCTTTGGCAAAAGGAGCCTTTTGCAAATACAGCAGGCTAGAGACAGCGTGAGAGCTGTTCCGCACAACCTGGACGTAACCGTCCTGCTCTCACACCTCTTCTCCCCTGCCTTAGAGAAATGGGCAGTGGCCAGCTTTGGGGTGGCCTCTGCGAGGTGGTAGGAACTAAGTTTCACTCATGTCCACTAGCTCCTGCCTGTTTACATTAGCCAGGCAGACTGGTAGGAAGGCAGTTTCCTGCGTACGTGTTAGTCATGAGTGGTTTCAGTCAAGTCCCTGGTTTGAAAACAAGACAGTGATGTGAAATCAGTGTATCTCATGAAATAATTAACTCCCAGTTGCTCTCACCCTCAGTCAGATGTTGTGTAATGGTCCCACGTGCTATGGAAACACTCCGTGGAATCAACAATGCTAGATATTATTTAACGTGATGAGCGTGGCAGGCAAAAGCTACTCCTTCAAGGTAATAAATCATATGACATTTAGCTACCTTTATCTTGGCAAGAAGCCATCAAGGCTTCAGGCTTTCATGATGTATGAGTTGCATTTGAAGTGTTTTTGCACTCAGAAGAGCGGGTCTGCAAATGAGACACAATGAAATTCTGCATTTCTTGTACCTTGTGATAGTCAGATTAGACATATCTAGGCTGCAGAATAGCTGATCTTTATCTGTATAGCTGATCTGTGTTTTTTTTTCTTTCTTCAGATACTCTTTTGTCTTTCCAGCGTCTTAAGTTTCCTTTCATCCTCATTGCCCACCTATAACTCCAACTCTGTTTTCAGAGGACGGTAGAAGGCTTACATGTACATTTCCCAGGAGATGGTAATGGGAGTCACGCTTTTTCCCCATGTAGTTCTGTGCTGGCCTGACATGCAGTGACAGATGATGCTGGTAGGATTGGGCTCCACTGGCTTTAGAGTGGCACAGATACGAAGAAAGAGTGTAACTGTGTGGAGCTGGGGTGGTGCAGGGACAAAGCAACGTCACCTTGCACAAGCAGAAATGCGTCAGTTTTCCTGGTGGCTTTTACGTCTGATTAAATGTCAGATGTGATGGGGCTTGCCTTTCTTTTCTGGATGGTCCTACTAAAAGAAAAGGCTGTATCTGATGCACAGTCAGTAACATTTGGTGGGAGATCAGGAGAGAGAAGTAAGCCGTTTGGGGTTATAAGCATACAGAAGCACATCTTCAGTAAACTTTTGCAGAGAGAAATAAAACGTTGAAAGCACACAAGCAGCAAGGGCACCTAGAAGTTATGTGACTGTTTTAGGGTATGTGACTCTGTAAGCCTGGCTGGAAGTCTCTGCTCTAATTGGTATTCAGCACAGAACTTGGAAATGTACTCGGAGTGCAAGTGGTCTGACCTGTGGAGGAAACCATATGTCATGACTTGCTGAGTGTTCCCCTGAGTGAAGCACAGGAAGGAGCAGGGTGCATCCAGTATTTCACTGTCACATCATCCTCCTGCCCTGCAAATGTAACCAAGAATCAGCTGCAGAATTTCTTTTATGCTCAGTTAAAGAACTATTGACCATGGCCTAAGAGTTTTGTTGTTTTCTTCTTTTTTTCTTTTTCTTTTTTTCTGAAGAACCATCACAGGTTGAAATTAAAGGTTTAAACTCCTCCAAATGGTCCCTGATGGATTCAGTCCTCTGTTATTGTTCCCAATAAAACAAGCGTTTTCCTAAATAGAAAAACTCAATTTTCAGACAAATCATCTCCATAGTAACTGGTGATAAATCATTGCCACAGAAGCTGGATTGCTCTGACATGCAAAATACAGTATTCGTACTCTCAAGTTGCTTTTGTCTGGTCAGCTGGACGGAAATAACTTTTTAATTCTAAAAGCGAAGGAGTTCATTTTAATTATGAGAAGGCAAACATCCAGATGAGAAATCTTGGAGCTGAGGATACATGTGAAACTTCAGTTCAACTCCTTGCTTGCACTGTCTCTGGTCTTCAATTAAATTATCCCTTTCCACTAGGCCTCACATCGTTCGATGGGGATTTACAAGGTGTTTCTTCTTGCTACCCACATTCAGTGTGTGGCCATGAAAACTGACTTTTTGCAGATCCAGATGAAACTTCACTTACTTGTGGCATTTCTCTAGTGCTTTTAATATTATTTTAAAACTTTTATGGATATAAATGAACTTATCTCCATATAACACTTTTCAGAGCAGCGGGTGACATTGGTACTGTAAGTCAGGGGGGACTGAAGCCCAGAAGAATAAAGTCTAAAATTCTAAAACTGTAGGAAATGTCACCCAGTCCGGGATTTTTAGATGGAAACACAGAGGTATATTTAAGATATCTTAGCATTTAAAACACAGCTCTAATTGATCTCAGCTGCAACTCTGTAGGTCCTGCCAATCTGCCTGCGAGTACTCAAGTGCAGGCAGCTGGAAAGCAGGAGCGGTCCTGCATAAGGTGATTGCTCACCGAGTATTACAGAGGAGATCTGGGTCAGGGATGAGCAGAATTCCCTTCTCAGAGGTGGCACTTGAGGGCTGGACTGTGAGATAATCACTTTTTCTTCTGCCATCCTCCTCCTTATTCAGTACATCCTACAGGTAGGTGCAGTGCCAGTTTTCTATGTGGGCAGAAGGATTTTTCATGTTTATTTGTATTTGGAGCTATTAATTTGAGGGTTTTGTTTTTAAAGGTGTACTTTTTCCTTTATTCATTTCCATTTATTCATTTCCAAATGCTTTAATTTCTGAATTGAAAGGATTTGTAAATGTAGGTGCAAAACTTTTCCCATTTTCTCTCTTTGTGTCAAACAATGAAATGACATTGGCTTGCTGCGTTATATGCTGCAGTAAAAGCATCTCTGGGAGTACCAGTCTATTCATTTTCTTCATAGAATTAATCAACAAAAGTTGTTCCAGATAGGCTTATTTCTTTTGGTTTCCCAGGAGCTTTCTTGTTCTTTCCTTCATGCTAGCTGATGCAAGTCACACTAAAAAATCAAAACCAAACCCCAAAGCAATAGTGAAGCCGTAATCACAGTGGTACAGGAACAATTAAAAACAGGCTCATTGCAAATGGTGAAGGAGACAAACACAGCCATGGAGGAAAACAGCCCTTCCTACACACCAGAAAAGGCACTTCAGGCAGGTTAGGTTTCTAAAAAGTTATTTTAAAAAGCTTTGATTTGTGTATTTTTGAATGTAATCACTAAAGCTTGTTTCAAGGTTTAGCTGAAGATCAAGATCCTGCATAAAAACTTTTTCCCCAGCAGGTGAAGGTAGTGGGGGTAGGGCCAGCAGCATCATGGAGCAAAGATTTGCATTGCTTACCATACCTCCTAACAGAAATGGTAGGGGAAATCTAGGGAAACTTGTATGCGCCGGCCTGGGTGCACGCAGGTGTGAGTACGCACATATATATTTGATGTTATTAGTGTTGTTAGTGTTTTTTTTTTTTTTTTTCCCTGATGATTTAGCAGTATCTAAATGTGGGAAAAATATGTGTGAAGCCTGCTTTTACAAGAGTTAAATTGTGCTGAAATTTTTAGATCTTTGTTAGCAGACAAAATCCTGGAACGTCGTTCTCTCCAATGGGAGTGAGGAGGCACAAGTGGTAATTATTGAGGGACAAAATGGCATCGAGTACTTGCTTGTGCTTGGCCTTGGACCACTGGTTCTCTGAGTAGAGTATACTAATGATGTGGCATGATTATAATACATGGGATTCTTTTGGAATGGAGGAACACAACTTTTTTTAGATTTTAAAGCTCTCCAGAATTTTTTTTAATTGGCAGTAAAACAGTAAGAGGCTTAAAATGCAAACTATAACCATAAACAGGGCTTTGTTTTATATTTATGGCTTGTGAGTAAAGATTGCACAAAATGGTAACTTTTAATTTTGCTTTAACCCAGCCTCCTTCCGCACCAGGCAGGCTCTGGGGTTGTGCTGGCAGTTGAGGGAGCCTCGCGTGCAGGGGAAGATGAATCAATTACTGCCTGTGCCTTGTGGTGGGCTGTCCCCAGTGAAATAATCTAAACCTGTCAGATTGTGACAGCTTGCTCTACCTGCACAAATAACACCGTTTTAAGAAATCAAGGACTGCTGATATTGCTGTAATAGATCTAAAAGCGCATACTGATGTGATCTCCCATCTCCTGCAAGATGGCATTTGAAGCTGCTGGCATGCTGAATATTTCTGCAGTATCAGCCTATCATCTGAGAAACGTGGATCAGATTTTTTGAAAGAGTTCAGCATCGAACAAATCTCCCTCTTGTCTAGCTCTGATACTTCAGATCCTCATACATGAAAACCTGTAAATAAATAAATAAATAAATAAAAACAACCAACCTTCCCTACTCTAAAAGCCACAGCAGGCTTAAACAACTGCCTGGAGAACATCCTTGTGTATTCCAAAACCTATATTGTACTGAAATGTTATGTCCACGTACTCTGCTACAGCATGTACAAGTCTATTGGAGCACTTCTCAGGTTTCAGAGTCCCAGAGAGGTTCCCAGAGCACTCAGCCATGTCCTTTCTGTTGGAATAGAGCTTGCAAATTGGTTTGTTTGTTCAGTGTTTTTGAAAAAGTAAAAACTGAAGAGAAAAAACTCAATTTGGATCAAAGCAAGGCAGCTGTCATTGGTATTTTTTAGTTTTGCAATGAATGGAGAAGCGGTGTTTGGAAAATGTTTGCTCTGATTAACCTGAAACAATTTGTTAAAGGCAAGTGAGATACATGAATTGTGTGGGTGTTTGGTTTAGTTTTGTTTAACAATTAAAAAAGCCATTTAAAATAGAAAATGCTACATAAAAATGAAAAGCTGAAAAATCTAACTTCCAGGTATTTTGAAAAAAAAAAAAAAAGCCAACAACAACAAAAAACACTTATTCTGACTGAAATTAATTTTTATTTTAACCAGATTTTGCAAGTATCTTTATCTAGCTGTATGGAATAGCCATTTGGGGATGCATGAACTTTTTGCCAAGATGTTTTCTGCCAGCAGAGTAGGAGAGATGGACAAATGTTGTTTTTACCGTCCTGTTAAGAGAGAGATCACAGAGCCTTTAACGCCTTGTGGTTTTTTAAATCGTATCTAGGAGATGAGTGAATGAGCTGCGTATCCAGCCACAACAAAATATACATTGGTCAGCTTTAGGAGGACACTGTTGACAAAATGAGACTTTAAGGTGTGAAATATCTTTCTGAAATTGTCCATTCACGTTACTTATTTTTAGTGCTTTGAGCACAGCCATAAATCCAAGTAAACAGTGTCTAGCTGTGTCTCTGCTCTAAATAAAGTGCATCAAAAAGTGAAGTTTAATTTCTCCTCAAGATCTCTTGAGACTTATATTTTTGAAACTCCATCAGTTGCCTTGACACTGTGGCAGTAGCCAGTTTTTTTTCTAAGGGATCATTTTCTTGCTCAGAAGTGCAGTTGACCTTGATACTGCCACGGTCTCGATAGAAAAGGATGGTCAGAGGCTACACCGATGGCTGACATAAGGGACAAAGGCAGTCCCTAAAGCTAAAACCTCATAATTTCTAGTAATCTGATAAATGTAAAGAAGCAATACAGAACTGAATGATCTGCGAAGAGTGAGCATTGAGCAAGTTGTAAGGAAATGCGAAGGTGACCATTGCAGCCTACCTTTTTGAGTTAGAACATCAAAAGGCTCTACAGAGCTGCGTTCCCACCGCACTGCCTGTTGCGTGTGATACAGGATGAAAGGCTCTTCCCTGAGGAATTTGCAGTCTCAGATGACAACAGGTGAGACTAATGCAACAGTTGTCTTTCCATTTGACATGGAGCTTTATCACAAAGGATAAAACAACGTTCCCAGAGCACGAATGGTGCAGAGCTGGAAAATGACCGGATTTGTTGTGATTCAGTTCATTGCTTTTTTTGCCATAAGGTAATCTGTCTTCCTGTCTGACTTATGCTGTGTATTTAATCAGGTGCTGAGTGAATCTCTTACTTTGAAAATCTAAACTAATAATGGACATAAAAATCCTGGTAAATGATAAGCTGCAATAAGACAAGTCATATCTTCCCTAATGACAGCATAATGAAATGAATTTAAAATGAAATCCTATCGTGAACAGTCACGGCCCATTAGACAATGAAATTTCTTGTTAAACTGACTTTTTAAAAGCACTTTGCAAAAAATGAAAATGAAACAAAATTGCACAATATTGTTGGAAGCCACTTGCAGCCAGATCCTAGTGATCTTTAGGGGTAAAAACTAACCAGCTACAATAAGTACTCTGCCTGAGCAAGGACATAACCTCTAAAAATGTCAACTGTGAATTACGTGTCATCCAAATCATTCCAGCAAGATTTAACAGCTAATATCACTGTTTATTGTTTTTAATACTATACCCATCAAGAAAAGATGGAAAAAGAAATAAAAAGATAGGTAAGGGTTCTTTGCTTGTGATGAGTGCTGTTCTACATGGATCACATAGAAAAGGGAGAAACATGAAGATCACAGATGTTAAATACTGCAAGTTTTGAACAAAACATTTCTAAAATAGCAATTGGGGTGACTTCCCAAAGGCAGCCAAAACGAGGTGCAGAGAATGGAAGTGATGGGGGAAGCGTTTGGCTTTGTTGGTAAGTGTTCCACAGCAAGCCTTTCATAGATCCTGTACCGTTGTAGTCATCATCTTTGAAGCAAATCCAAAACAGCTTTCTAATGAAAAATTATTATTGCAAACTGGACTAAGAATGAAAATTTAAATCAGAAAAAAATAATAATTGTAAATTTCCAAATCTTATGGAAGTCCAGGATGGTGTAAGTTCCTATAGCTCACCACTTCCTTTGGAACCATCTAGCTGAAGATGCTTTGAAAATGGATCATAAAATCCCCAGCCCCCCACCCCACCCCCCAAGCACTTGAATTTTTTTTACTCTTCATATTTCTTTCATTTAAAGTCTGAATGTTCCATATTATTTTCACCTCTTCTATTTTAGGTATTAATGATATTTTAGCCATGAGAGACAGATATTTCAATACCTTTTTAAAAAGTTTCTTTTTCTTCTTTTGAAGAAAAAAGGTGCACAGCAAATGCAAGATTATTGTTCCAGTAGTATTTACAAAAATAACAAATATACAAAGAAAGTGTAGTACATTATTGTAGGAATGTGGTGTTGTTTTTTTTTTTTTTTTCTTTCTTTTTTCCCCTTTAAGAAGGAGCATCTGTTCTATAGTTATTTCAATGCTTGGGTAATTCATCTAATGATTACATGGATGTTGGCTGGAAGGCAACACAGTACATTGTAGAGGAAGCTGTAGAGAAGCTAGTAAACACAGGCTTATGTAGTTTTAAGGGAGGCAAAAAGAAGAAAATACACTGTTCTGAATGATACACATAGTTGGATATCATCAGTCTGCATTTTCAAAAGAGCTGCACATTTAGTCACTGCCATTGTTCCCAGCAGGAGCTCTCATACTGAGTTCTTTTGAAATCTGACCATTAGAGATTATTTTGATCCATCCTTGAGTGAGAACACAAAAGCCAAAGTAAATTGTTTCATCAATACAAGTTTATAATTTTAGTCCAAAGATGTCTAGGGCACTTGCACACAGAGAGGAGCTCTGAATAAAAGATAATTGTGTATCTTATTTAGTGTACCTATCTGGCTATGCTGTTTAGAATTGATATTGGAGGAAGTAAAATTGAAATGGAGAGGATGCTGCCTGGAAGATTTATGTGATTATAAAGAATTGGTTAAATTTTAACTAGTTTCATTTGGACTGATGTAAAATGGGATAGGTCGTTTCTCATTTCACTGTGATGGAAATGGGCCTTGATTCAGATGTCTCTTTTGGTGCTAATCTGCTGGCTTTACAGCAAAGTAATGAGGATTGAGGCTACAGTGTTTGTGTCAGCTGGTAACACAGGCTTATAGACAAAAAACATTTTACTGGTCAACCAAAGCATTTACCAATAAATTATCAAATGCTTAGTCCTTTTGACCCTAAAATTAGTTATTTAACAACTGTAGTGAGAGCTGTGGAGCAGCTTGCTCTTGCAAGTTGTCTTTTCATGTTGCTATCCATTATGATGAAGCAAAATGTAACTGGTTTCCACTGTCAGCAGATGTTAGGAAATAATGAGCTGGTAATGAAATAAAGCTTCCCAGTAGGACCTAAGGGTACAGCACCAATGTGATAATAAAAATACACTGAGCATGTTAAACAAAAGCAGACTGCCTTGGCAGGAGTCCTAGAGGTAGTGAACTGAGTTAGGTCAGCCTTGGCTAAAAGACCAAATGGGGTCAGCAATATTTAGAGTAAATAATAATCCCCATTGTCGTTCCAGTTGCAGCCTTGGACTTTTTTCTTCCTGTCCTTTAAGCATCTTCCTGCTCACAAGATGAATTTCATCGAGAAACACTTTTAAAGAAAAGAAAAAGGCAAATAATAACCAGTGCACAAAAGTCTTTTAATCTCATGAAGTTTTAGTTGCGTGTTATAGGTTAAGTGGAGGGAAATGAAAGAAGGAACCACACAAGTATTTGCAAATGGTGATGTTGTGCGTGAAAGGAAAATAAGTCACAATTAAGAGGCAATCTTCAGTGTATTTCTACAAGTAGTCCCTTAAATAATATTGAGCAAAAGGGGCTGAAGCTCAGACCGGCATCCTTAGAATGAGCTATTTGGACACATCAAATCTCAGTGCTATTTGATTGTGCTTCCTTCGTTAAACATAAATAAGAAATAAAAGTATAGCTGCATGTGCCTATGTGCATGTGTTGGACAAGTGCATTAATGACCACAGATCAATATTGGAAGAAGCAGGCAATGAAATATTTTGCAATAATAAACCAGCTGACATGCTAGGTAACACTGCACAATCATTGCGAAACAGTTCCTGGGAAGTTTCCATCCCGTAGCTGGAGCCATTGGTGATGTGTAAGGAAACCCCAGATTACCAGTGTGTTGTGATTTTCTCCTCTACCAGCTGCGCCCCTGACAGGGGGGTGAAGACGTAAGGATTGTTAGTGGGAAGGGATGACTTTTTCTCAGGGATGTGTGAATCAGTTGTCAAGACTGGCAGGGTATAAAGGGAAGTGCCACAAAGGTCTGATTGCGCTCAGTGGAATGGGAGTAGAGAAGTGATGTTCACAGAAGAGAAACTGGAAAATTTCTTTTGATAGGCCAAATTGAGTAGAAACATGATTGAGGAGGAATAACAGGTGGATTTGTGAGAGAGCATTTTGGAAGTAATGGGGTTTGTGTGTGGAGCTAAATAACTGGCAATATTATGTATCTGAAAGCGTGTACAGTCAGCTTTTGAAAATGGAGAAGAAATGTCAATGAAGTCAAAGCTACTAATCTGGCTGCAATAGCTGCGGGGGTGACATGGGGTCCAATAAGTGGGATAAGTGAAGAAGGAATTAGCAAGCCATCCGGAAATGATTTAGGCAGCTGTCTCATCCCTTCCCCTGCAGTAAGTCGTGCGGGGAGTATTGCTTCCCTTATTTCCAACTGTAGAAATCTCAGGAGGCAGCAAAATTTCAATGAAGAAGTGATGACAGCTCAGGGAATGGAGTTCTTAATGGAAGCAATGAAGCAACCTTATCTTCAGCACATATTTGTGCTCC
This sequence comes from Aythya fuligula, assembly GCF_009819795.1. Taxonomy (NCBI): domain Eukaryota; kingdom Metazoa; phylum Chordata; class Aves; order Anseriformes; family Anatidae; genus Aythya; species Aythya fuligula. Next base: position 19,743,868 of record NC_045567.1, read on the forward strand.
CATAATATAGATCTCCTATCTTATTTTATCTATATTAGTGAAAAATAGTGTCTCTTAAATTTATTTTTAAACTAGTTCCTGAAAGAAACAATACATGCGTGATTGCTGGGTCTTTTTCCTCTCCAGTTACCAGCTGGCAACTTTTGAAATAAAGATAGAAAGATAATTATGCTCCCACATGCTAATTGTAAAAAATTGGCATCAGATGGGCAAGGAGAGACCCAGATTAGTCCCTGCAGAAAAGTCAGGCTGAGCTCTGCCACGGCACACGTTGGCTTTGCAGGGGTGCTGGGAAGTCACTTGCCGGGTGCGCGTTTGTCTCCAGGATGGTTTCAGCAGAGATTATTGCTTACATGCAGAGTTAATTCCTGGGTGAGAGGAAGGTTAGAGAGGAAAGGGGTAGAAAGAAATGGTGTCATTGCTAATAGGGAGTGTGAGGGTCAGAGGGGAAAAGACACAAATCTATAGGGAAGCAGGGTTATGGGTTCTGCTGCTCCGGGACCATGCTATGTACCTGCAGGATAACACCCCGGAGTGAATCTGGGGCTGTTTCCTCTGTGGAAGAGGTAAAAATGGCATTGATTCCTCTGGATTTCACCTGAGGCCAGAACGGTGTTACTGATCCAACTCTTCATGTTCACCAAACGTTGGTTTCTTTTCCAGGGTAATATTCTGTAGTCAAAATGATTAAAACTAAGGGCCTTGAGTCAGCCTGAGTTCAAACCCTAACTTATTTTTTGGTACATAATTATCTGACCTTTGGGGTATGTGATCATCCAAATTCCACTGAAGTCAGTGGAGATGATTGGCATATTTGAAATTTGGGTCATGTTTACGTCGAAGCACAGCTTCGATAGTCTAGCTTGATGGCAACGCAACTTAAAAATATGCACCGTGTATACTTCTCTTCAGGCCTCTCACTGCTGCTTCTCATTTCCCATAGCTGTGCCCTGCAGCAGCACTGAAAAGTACATTAGTTCTTAGCTTTTGCTCAGCAGCTGAATTAGGGCTGATCCTGCAGAGGTGGCAAAGGTGGAGCTCCTGGTGGCCCTCGCGCTGTAGTGCTTGCTGGTCCTGACACAAAAGTGCAGACCTGCCTTTGTGTTCCCAGCGAGTCCCAGGAAGCATGAAATTCTGTTTCATCAAAACACGGTGTCCAGTTTGCCTCCATCTCTCCAGACAAGTGCCTGCCTCTTTCATTACTGTTTGATGTGGATCCAGCAAGAGTAGCAGCCCTGAAAAGCAACTGCAGTTTGCTTGGTTCTCTACCAGTGAGGAGGGAAGGTCTGAAAGGAAGTAAGACGAGGGAACAGTTGGATGTGAGCACAAGGAAACAAAGAGAAAAATAGGACATTGTAAATAGTGATTGCAGTACATTGCCTATTTATACTGCTCACAAAGAGAAAAATAGCACATTGTAAATAGTGATTGCAGTACATTGCCTATTTATACTGTTCTCTGACTGTCGTGTTTGTCCTAAAGCTTTTAGAAAATACAGAATTGTTTAAAACTCGAATGGCAACTTTTTTATTAAATTTCTACTAACCCGTTCTTTGATCTACTCTAACATTGTTTTTGTAGTATTTGTCTTCCAGCATGTCACTCTGTGTAGTGTTGAACTGCTGTAAATCGAGGCTTATGTAGTTCCTTCACAAGGCTATTTCGTAGTCCAATATATGAGACTAAAACCCTTCCCTATTTGCCGTCTCCATGCCTAAATTTGACCGAAATATCTTTATGAATTTCTCCATTTACTTTGTATATATATAAAGCCATACATTTGATTAATTCTCTCAACACCGAGAAAAAATTCCTTGCCTGGGAAAACTTTAATTTTACTTTCTTAATCATTCCTTACGCATACACTTCATTTCCATGAAAACCCATGCAAGTTTTACAGAAGAAAGCTTACTTCTTTTTTATTTATTTTTTTTTTTTTCTAGAATTTATGGAGAAAAGTAAGTGTCTCACATAAACCCTCTTCTATTAATTGTAGAGTGGATTTTTAACATCACAATGGAAATATTTTCCCAATAAAAAAAAAGTCCCTCCATCCTTAGCCCACAAATGGCTAGGAACTAAAATGTTTACATGCCTGTTACTGCCATCACTTATACAATCTAATTCTACAGTTCTGGTCCCACCACTCTATAAATTTCAATTATACTATTAGCAATAGCTCTTCAGTGCAATAATTGGTACACTCACTTTATCTAATGGAGTATTTTTCATCTAATTGACTTCGAATTTATCATATAAATGTCAAAGCCAAATTTTCCTATAATAACCTATTATCTCTGCTGTTCTAGCTCACTGCACTCACAAGAAACAGAGCAATAATAATCTTTTGGGATAATGAAGGACAGCAGCTTAATTTACAGAGTGCTGAGAAGAATGACAGCTACTTTTTACCTGTCAAAACTAAAAAGTTTTAATATATTCATTTAATTAGCCTACAGGTCCCATTCACATGATATTTTTCCTCTTGATGTAATACAAGGATAAACCTGGCTTTTTTGCTAGAAAATGAGAATATCTAGAAAACGGGCTTCCTATGAACATGTTTTTATACAAATATTCCCATAATCAGAGGCTTTCAACTTTCTCTACTTTATATATTATAATCAATTTTAGCACAAGAAATAGGCTATTATACCATGACACAGAAGTGGCAAAAACACAAAGAAAGAGACCTTTTAATGCATAATAGAATTTTTAAGAATAAATATGTGGAGGGAAAACAATGCAGGTGTAAGCATCAATCCCATAGGTTTTACAGAGGTCCAGGTAAATCTGAATTACCATATTGAGTTCCAGAATAGAGATTTATAGTTAAATAATTCTGGAAGTTGAGGCAGATGAATGGAATAGTGAACTTGAGATGGATAATAAAGTGGTAAACTTGGACTTAGGTCTGTGCCTCTTTTGAAATTTCATATCTTTCTGAAGAATTCTGAGGACATTTTTGGTATGATATGTGGCTTTGATACTTCTTGTTCTAGCATAAGGCAGAAGGAATTACTATACCAGGAATACAATACAAACCTGTGTCATTTGCGAGGACTGCTGCAGCAGCTTTTTATGGCAGTACTGTGTTTCTGTTACTGTCATTTGCCAATATTGTTCTTCCTACTTGAAAGCAGATACAGTTGGTGAGTTTGCCTATACCTCCTTCCTCAAAAGGAGACACCTGCAGAGAGTAGTTCTCTCCATTTCTTCTCTGTATTACCTTTTTGTGCATATGAACAATACCTGGATAAAAATCTTCCTGGTTTCATTCTTGGAAATGAATTGATAAGATGCAAACCCTACCTCCTAAGAAATACAATTCTACTGCAGTTATAAAGTTTTCCATTTTGAGTGTATCAGGCAACATAGACGGATGCTGATTTAAGTTCAGATAAGTTGCTAAATTTTAATGCTGAGATTTTATAGGATATTACAACTTTTCCCTTAAAGATGCAAAAGACTGAATTAAAATTACCACATTTCTGTTTATGATTTTTTGGGGACAAAAGTATCACATATGAACAGAGCAGCAGGATTCAGTATACTTGCAGAACTGAGCTGCACATGTGAAGTAATCCTGAAATGTTACTTGGACATAATTTCCAGAAAGGAAAAAAAAAAAAAAGCTTACAATTGTATAAAACTGGAAGGCATGGTACCCTTCTAAGTATGCCATATGGCAAACATTTATATGGCTTTACTTGAGGAGTAGGAGTTTAACCTACTTAAATTGAACTTGTTGGCTAAAACTATTTTTTACTTCTTCAGTTAACAGAAGTCTACTAGGTGAAAACAGTGGATAAATTCTTATGGAGAACAGGAGAAGGGGGTGAAGGTTCCTAGAGTGGGATGAAAGCATGGGAAGATTCATCCTGCAGGTGTGATCTTGAACATACAAATGTAATACCAAAAAAATCAAGGGTTAAATAAAAGTCTAAATGTAGTCCTGTTCTATGGAAGTGTGCTCCCTGCAGGTTTCATCACTCTTTCCCAGTGTGAGGAAAACATTTTTGATAAGGGTATAATACCTTTCCCCAAACTTTTCACCACCATTCATTCTTGGCAGAAAATGTAAAGAAGCTGCGGAGGGAGTGACAGGCTACCAGATCACTCTCTGACTTCTTTGGCACGTGGGTGGTTGTAAATCATTTGAAAATGGGCTGACAAGTGACTGCTCTATCTAATCAAGTCTCTTCTTTGGCAAAACCTGTTAGAAGCAGATGATAGTCCATTTATTGAATGGATTGTGCTATGTAGCATTTTCTTAAACAGCTTGACTTACACCTTTTATACTTTTTACTTTCAAAAGTGAGTAGTTATATCCCAAGGTGGCACAATTAGTTTTTATTGCTCATTCTTCTCAGAAGAAATTCCCAAATAAATGGCCCAAGTATCTTAGATAATTCCGCACAAAAATAAAGCTAAGTTGAATCTCAAGAGCTCACCACTGAGACTGTTTCAAATATTTTCAGGAACTGTGTTTTCTGATGTTCCCATTATTTTACTGCATAATGCAAGTACTGTCAGTCTAATGATAGGTGATTAAAATATATCAACAGGATATTGGCTGAAGAAGCACATTAAACAATTTTAAGGGAAATGCTCATCAACCCAATTTCTTTGCATTATAAAAACCAAACTAAATTGCACGTTCACTTTTTAGATGGCAAATGTTGCTAATATTTTTCAAAGTGCTTGAAAATACAGAAAGGACACACTGAATGTACTAAGTGCATAAATGTCTAAAAGATCAGAGGTTTTGTTTAATGTGGACTTGTCCAGATATATTAGGTTGTGGATGGAAGGTTTGTGTGATCTTTTGAGGTATCCTCATTCACTTGCCCTTTGTCTTAGCTCTCTTGGGATGTCTTTGTTTCATTTTCTTTATAAAACTAAAAGGGGGGCAGCAGTTATCATAGTAACATTCTCTAGAAATAAAAATGAGTAGTGGAATTATTGAGGAGTTAGTGTTCAGAAGATTAATTTTAGGCATGAGAAATAGGAAAAGAAAAAAGAAAAGACAGGACATTACAACAGGAGAAAGTAGGTGCAGAAGATTTAAAAACTTTAGACAAAACGTAACAAAAAACAAAACCACAAAAGCAAGGAATGAGCCATTCCTATGAATGTGGTTTCTGTCTTCTCCAATGAATCACTGTGGTAGTTTAACAACAATTACAGATGATGATTTGACAAGTAGAGAAAAAAATTTAAGGTATAAAGTGAGAGAAATTTAATTTGTTAAGAATTTAACTAAAGCAAAATACTGTGCAAACCATTCAAAAAAGTAGAGCATGGCTGTACAGAATGAATTCATATACCCCTTTAGGAGTTATGACTGGTGTACCCAAGCTGAAATCTAATTCCTATCTGAAATAGGTATCCTGTCCCCACTATGTCCTCCATATTACCAGTTAACAGGTACTTATAACAAGCTCTCCTAGTCATTACTGAGGACTAGTGACATAAAAATCATAAATTGACCTTTTGGTCATATGTTGATTTTTGTTGCTCCCTTTTGGATTCCGACCAAAATATGATAATAGCTTAAATGTATAAGAAGTATGGAAAGCATCTCTATATTTCACTCTCAAGGAAGAGAAACAAAATTGGTGAAGAGTTATCTTGCATTTCTTAAAATGCAAATGTGACAGAACCTCAAAATAATTTAACCTTCTCCTCAGAGTAATGTATTTACAACAGAATGATTCAGGACTTGGTTGATCTTTACAAATAGCAGTGTTTCAGTACAAGGTCTCCTCAAAGGTATACATATGCTATAGCTTTGCTGTTGCTTTTTTTACCTACTCACACATCTGTAAGCTTCAGCTGCATTAAGAATAAAATAGAAATTTTATACCTAAATGCTTAACGCAACTTTGGAAATATCATCAGTCTTTTATTGTTACTTTGCCAGAAGGCCAAATGGCTTCCATCAGTAGAAAAATGACAGTTTCTCAATCAGTGTGGGTTGAAAAGACAATTTGAATTGACATCTGCTTTCTTTAAAGTTTCAACTCCTTAAAATAATTGTCCCTTTATAAAGAAAGTCCTGTCTCAAACAAGACAAATTCCAACCTCCTACATTAAATAAATAAATAAACAACAACAACAAAAACCAACCTTATAGAGGATGAATTAGAATAGTTGCAGCTGAACTAGAAAGATTTTAGATTAACTTGATGTTTGTGGAGTAGTAAAAGGCATCACTGCTCCGAAGTATAAGCATTGGTTGAAATCAGTTCAGTCTGCTATGTCTGCCTGTGCAAGTACTGCAATAAGTATATAATATATGGTAGCCAAATTTTATACATCTCTCTTTTCTTGTTGGCGACTTTTCCAAATTGAAGAGACTTATACTTCAATAAGCCACATAGACATATGGGAGAGAATGAAGAAAATTCCATTTCTGTGTGCTGAAGAGGCTGAATTAAGTCCAGGCAATTAAAAATAAAAAATAAAGGAATCCATTAACCCATTTCCTGTCATTCTGGTTCTGTATGCATTATTAAATGCAAAATATGGTTTTAGAAAGGATGGTTTACAGGTATATTTTTATTGAAGACCTTTGTAAAGAGTGAAATGGGGAAAGATTTGTCTGGGAAGCTGTGCCAGATAGATGTTTTGACTGGCTTCTTTTTCTAGTGCTGAAATGAAGCTAGATCAGAGAAAAAATTACAGTTGCCCATTGAAAAAATTGGAAATATTCTTGGTCAGATATCCAAAGTCTAGCCATATACATGCACAGAATAGTACGTAATTTGTGAAAAATGTACATGAAACTTTCTGAAGAGTGTCAGGTGGTTCAGATTAATTGAAAGATTTTACCAGCTTCTGGGAAAGAGGTGGAACTGAAGGGGGTCGTGTGATGCTGATAGACTTTGCAACTGTATGTCACAATGTCACAGTCAGGCATGGACTGCTGCCTGTTGTCTTCCATCTTCATGTGCAGATGTTTCAATGACCTATGTAGGAATTAGACTTGATGTTCCTTTTGGGTCCCTTCCATTTTGGGATATTCCATGATTCAGTGGTTTGCCATCAAAAGAGCTCAATCAGATTGTCTGGTTCACTGGAAATTAGCAGTGCTGGGTTGGCATCCCTGTTCCTGGTACAGGACATTCCTGAGTAGTTTTGGTTCCAGCTGTGGTGGTGCTGATCACTTTGTGCCTTCTCTAATTTTCTGCGAGATTTGATACCCACTGAAGAATCTGCCCTTCTCCCCCAGTCTCCTTCCTCTCTTGGGTCCCATACTCTGCAGTCTTGTGCATATGAATGCATTTATATAAGTATTTTTCTTTAGCAGTGTGAAGAAAATACTCTTGTGTAAGTATTTGCCAGATTGAGCCTTAAATCTGCGATGTAGTGTTTCCTTGTGCTGTTAAATATTTATCATGCTTTACCCCAGAGATGACTGTATTTCACTGAAGAGCTGAGTTGATATATCAAGGCTTTGAGTCTTGCCAGAATTACACTATATGAGTAGTCTTACTGAACATAACTGGGTCATAATATAGCCAAACTTGCTTACCTCTGTAACAACTGATGGGATCAACTCCAGCTTCTACACATGTTCAAGAAAAGAAAGGGTATAATTGAGCTTACACAGAGAGGTTTGCTGAAGAAAACAACCCATGAAGTATATTAAAATAGAGAAATTACTTTCCATCTGAGTGATACAGTAGTATCTGAAAATTTTTTGAAACTCTAATAGTGTTGACAGCCATGAGCAGTGATGAGCGGTAAGAAACATTGCTCAGGAGATGTGCCAGCACTATGAAAATAACATTGGCACTCAACCATTTCTTCATCTGTGGTATTTATCATCAAGCAATATTCAGGATCTTGATTGTGAGTTCATGCTGTGAAATACAATGAAAGTAATATCTAGAAAACAGGAGAACAGATGTAGTTGGGTTGTACAATCCAATGCAACATCCATCACATTGTGAAAGGAGTAACAAATGATCCTGAAAGATGAGAATGTATGGAACAGAAATGGTCCAAATTTTGTCTGGATTAAAAAGAAATGTATAATTTAGAAAACCTGGAAAAATCATTATGAAGTAGGTTATTGTTTTACTTGTTCTTAACAGAAACAACTGTCTGTTGCCCTATACCCTAAAACCTCTCCTCTATCTTTTGAGGTGCCTGATCCTACTACAGCTGTTTGACAAATAATATAAGATGGTATGAAAAGGAGGTGAAGTTCTTTATTTAAAAAACACAACCACCTTTTATTTACTGTAATTTGAAAGTCACATCAAAACATGACTGTCTTTCTATGATCACCATTTTATAGTCAGATTTACACAGAACCCTATATATCCCAAAATTTCTTGTTCATTTAAGTGGACATATATATATTCATAGTTAGTAATCTAATTAAGATTCAAATTCATTAAAAAAGCACTTTTTTTTTTTTAATATATATAATGTAATCTAGCAGGACAATGATCAGTTCTGTGTGTCTAGGTGTATGCATGAATGATGACCTCCAGCTCAAAAGAGACTTTGACATAAAATGCTTGCAGTACAATCTGGTTTTGCTTTTACTTTTGCCTTTTAAGGTGAATAGTTTTGAGGAACATTGGTAATAGCATTTGTACATATAGTCAAGGATGTCCTCTCTTCAAGGAAAAATGGAGCAGACTGTGTCTTAAGAGGGTTAGAAGAGCTTTGTTTTATCAGGAAGGCTTTTGGTAGTCCTTTTGCAGTGTTTTGTAACTTTGCTAATAGTATTAACATAAAATTCATTCTGCACCTCAAATCTTTTATGTACTCTTGATTTGGGTTGCAGTTTCCCAATGTGAATGGATGTAATGGTGCACTGGCCCCTGCTGGCTCCCAAAGCATCTACTGTCAGAGCCAGGTTGCTAGATGGACCTTTGCTCTTCTTCTCTACTTGAAATCTTTTGATGCCTTTTTTGAGTGTGGCTAAATATCAAAATAGTGAGGGGACTCCCATGTCTCCTAATTGTTTCTCATCTCCTGAATTAAAATACTGCAAGGAGGGAGCTCTTGAACCTTAGAAGCTGTTGGCAAAATACACACCGATGTTAACAGTGTTGAATCAAGTCTCAAATGGACAAGTTAGTGGTAATGTGCAGGAAAGGCAGACTTCACTGTACTGGGGTTTTGACTGCCTGCAGTAATAAAAATGTTCAGTATTCTCTTTTTCCATTGATTCCCCAAGATCTTTATGGGCAATTGCAGTTAATGATAAGCAGGTTACAGATATGTATTTTAAATGTGTATGTTTCTAAGTATTTATTTAAAGTTTTATACTGATTGCATAAAAATCTAGAGAAGAGTCTCCAGATGTTGAATAAGCTGCACAAATTCGATGAAGTACTCATGTATATTAGCATCATTGTCAATTGCTATGAGCACAAACAAATTCAATCTTTCATTGCCCATTGTGCTTGAGTACTTTGACTTAATGATCCCCATCCTAGAGAGAACTCTATTAGCGCTTGCAGATGTCACTATAAATGTAGGGGTGAAAAAAGCTTTAGGATGTGAAATAATCAGGCTATATACTGCCAGTCTCTTGCTGTTAGTGGAGTATTTGAAAATCTCAAATTGGTTTCTTTTGAATGAATACTGAATTTTAAACTCCTGCTTACAATTCTTTGTCACTTAGTTAATAAGGCATGCTTGAGGGTGACTAAATTCCATCTTCAAGAAACTTGCCAGTTTTAGAGATTCTAATTTACATCACATAATTAGAGCATCATGAGAACTCTGAAACGGTACTAAACCTCTTACAATGCTTGATCAATAATATCGCATCTTAACTGTTATGTAGAAAGGACTGCCCTCAGTTTGTCTAGGTGTTTTGTGAACAGTTGCCTCCTTTTAGGATCTATACTAAGCACTGTTTTATTTTTTTTCCTCTTTGAATACAGAAATCTGCTCTAAGTTTTCATTGACCTCATAACTATCTGTCTGTTCCACTGAATGGACTGTATTAATGCAACTATGATGTTCAAGGTCGAAATGCTGTAAATAGTAATTCAGTACACTGCAGAGTCCCAGATGATGTCTGTGTAATAAGGCACAAGGAAGCTTGAATGATGACATTTTGCCCAAACAATCTGCTCAATTCTATTGCTATATCAGGGACTTTTGATGTCTCTGCAATGTCATCTAAAGTTTCCAGCATTGTTTTAGAGGGTTTTTTTGTGCATTTCAATTATAGCTTTTATTCAGCAATACCATTTAATTCTTGACACTTACTTCAGTTTGACAATCTCTGATTTAGCTGTTATCTATTTTTCAGCAATGTCAAGAGCAGCATGATAAAGTGGGCTACTTTGATTGAATATAAACAGGATCTGGACAGTTCAATAAAAGTTCCTTGCATGTTTAATTCCTAGCTGTCATGGCATCAGCAAAAAGCACATAAGAAGATTTAAGATGATCTTGGTTCACTTCCTTTAGCTCACCTAAATGCAGTCCATTAATGGGCTTATGTTTTATGCATATTAATTGTGCTGCATACTATTTTTGTGTGGCAAGACAAATTAGAATTGAATTGAAAATAATTTTAGCCATGTTTTTGCATTATAAGGGAATTTTCGCTGTACAGAGGGCCCAAATGAGCTCTGCATGTAACTGAAATTATAACTAAACTCTTCAAAACCAAGTCAGTTTACTGAGGTTGTCACTGTTTCAATTATTTCATACATACAAGAAGGATGGAAAATGAATTAATTCTATGTATACCTGCGTGGAGAACCTAGTGAGTCAAAGGTTCACATCTCTACACAGTTTAAATTTATTTTCCTGTAATGTAAGTTAAAAAAAAATAAATAAATAAAAAATCACAATCAAGTCAGAATGGATGGGATTTTTCATTTAAGATGATGTATCCAACATATAAAAAAAAATGGGTCCTTAAAATTTCTCATATTGTGAGCTCCAGCTACAAAATTTCTTTGAAGATATAGCCTGTGCTATTACCATTGTGTGTTTTGTTTTGCACTTTATTTGGCACCATTTTATCTCAATGATAGCTGACAGTAACTTCTAGATCTTTACTTACGTATTTTTGCTTTAGCCCTAATGGAAGATGAATTTGATAAAATTTTGTATTTGTTAACCGTGAGGAATGCTTGGAACAGTCAGCAAATTTACAATGTCTCAATTAATATGAACACAATGACAATTCAAAACTTAACTAGCCAGCTTGCAATAGCTGCTTAATGAGGTTATAGCTACATGGGAAGGGGCTGGGTTAAATGAATATATTATTATTTTTATTTCATGGTGGAAACCACAGAGCATGCTCTAAGTTTTCCTTGTTACCTACTCAACACGGAATTAATTCTGAAGAAAGCATAATCATTAATTAAGTACTGGTGTAGTAGAAGCTAGTAAGTGGTACACTTGTGAATAGCCTTAGAATTCTACTTGACTTTGAAACCAAAGAAACAAACACCTGTGTAGTCATCTTTCTGCTAGCCACATATCTGTTTTTCTAGGCGCCGGGGGAATACGCTGTCACTGAGGAGAAATGTCCAAGGTACAGGAATATAATATTTCTGCATCCTATTCTCACTTGATTTCTCCTTTAGCAACAGCAAAAGCTGGACATTTGCAAATCCAACCACATGTATGTGGTTAAGGAGTTGGATTTCAACCTGATAGATTGACTCTTTCTAAATACTGCCCCATCAGGGCTTAATTATAAAATAATTGCAATGACTACATTGTTTGATCTGTCATACATTCAATTTTTGTTGTTTTACATCCTTGCTAGTGTTTAAATACTTGATTCTGATGAAAATGAACAAAAGCAATAGAACCTGAAATAAAGTTTTATTCTCATTTTTACTTTGTTTAAGATAACAAAGCTGCCAGTTGATTATAAGCAAATTTGAAAAATCACTTTAAAGATAACTGTCCTTCTCTTACCTTTAATTTTGGCTGAGAGCAGTCCTTGTTGCAAATGAGACAGCCAAGGGAAAATAGATAAATAAATATTTATATATGTCTCTCTCTATATAGGGGCTTTTTATTATATAAAATACTTAGTTTATGCTGGAAAGAGAAAAGGCTATTGCATTTTTTACTAGGAAAAGCAGAGCTTAAGAAATGGATAGGTAAGTCTCGAGACCCTGTCCTCTAGGCACACTGTAACTTAATAGCCAGAATGTGTCACGGTAAGTAATGCATCAGAGAAATATTCTTAATGGGTAAGAGTAAATCACCTCCAGCTTCAGCAGGGGTTATCTGGGGAAAGAGAGCTCTTCATGATAAACTTCTCCAACTTTTAAAAATAAACATTACAGACCTGATTCTACTCTCATCACTCTTTAAGTCCATTGTGTATAATGGAAGTTATTTCTGATTTACATCAGAGAATTAAGAGGACCAGGGCTCATAACCTCTGAGCACAGCAGTAGTATCGCTGTTGCCCGCAGTGTGGTGACGAGTGACGAGCGGAAAGCTGTGGGGTCACAGCTCAAAGCCTCCATGCTTGCCTCAACTCTTGGTGCCTTGCTGAGTTGCAGAGCTGCAGTAAACTATGTCAGAACAAAGTTCTTCGTTGTAATAATTCTCTCATTTCTGAGTTGTAGGCTGGCTGTGAAGGAGGGGAAATAGCTGTTCTTAGAGTATTTAGACCATCATTCCAGCTTTACTTGGACAGAAGAAATTTTCTCTCCTGTCTCCCTCCAGACTCTCCATCTGTCTTCGATATTGAACTGCCCAGTAAGAGCCCTGATGCCTGCAGGGTCGTGTATCCTGGGGGTTGCTGGAGCTTGGAGTCCAGCTGCGGTGAAGGCAACAAAAGCCATTACTTGTATGTCCTCGACTTCTATGCTTGAGGGATTAAGGACACTCTTTTAGTATATGTTTTTGGACTTGTCCATGAACTTACCTAAACCATTTTTAAACCTGCTGATGCTTTCTGCTTCGATAAGCTCATGTCAACAGAGTCCAGTAGATCACTCCCAGCCTTGTAAAAAAGTACCTGCTTTTATCTGCGTATCGTGATAGTTTGAGTGCTTCTCATCCTAGTATCGCAGGGTCTGGTGAACAACAGTTCTGCGTTCACATGGTCAATTGCAGACATGATTTTGTGAACCTCAGTCATACCCCTCCCCGGCACAGTGTGGAATATATTTTATTTTTTAATTGGGTTTCTCTGAAACAACACTAAGGAGAGTGGGAAAGACAGAAAATAATGAAACCAATAGTTCGGTAACGAAGAGAAGAAAGTTAGAAGGTGAGAAGGCTTATTATTTTTGAAAACCTTTTCTAAATTTGAATGCAATTCTGCAGCATTCAGAAAGGCAGAGAATATGAGGAAGCGGTGAAAATCAAGTGTAATTAAAGTATGAATAAGGCTGCATGATTTTTTTTTAAGTTTGTTACAAAGAAGTTCTCCATCTGCAGCTCACAGGCCACCTGTGAGATGTAGGAGGTTTCTGCTGGGCTACAGCCAGAAGCTCTTGTGTGCTGAATGTGATGTACAATACACCCACTCCTAAAATTGTCTCAAAATCAGTGTCACAAAAACTTCATGAACAATAGAAAAGTAATGAAGCCTCCAGGGCTGCGTTTACCCGGTGACAAAATGCAAACAGAATGGGATTCCTCTGAGCCTCCTCCCAGCCCACAGGCAGTGGGAAGAAGTCATCTCGCTGAAACCCAGAGGGCTGAGGCAGGGACCGAGCTTAGATAACACTCTGGGACGAGGGTGGGATGTGACTGCAGGCAGAGAGGGTGAATAGAGCTAATGAGGATATGAAGGTAGGAACTAATGTTATTTTTAATGGTGTTTGTTGAAAATCCCAAGGAGAGAGAATGAGGAACAGGAAAAGGCACCAGAGAGGGGCAGAGATGTGAAAAATGAGGCACAGAAGGGTCCTTCCAAGACCTGGAGGGAGCCTATGGGAAGGGGCTGTGTGGTGGTGCGGGGCAGCAACCCGTATGTAAGCCTCAGCTGGTTGTCACGTGATAGGCAATTTTCATGTCAATTTTCTTTAAATAAAAATACCGATAATCCCAGAAAACAGTATCAGAAGGCAATCATTGAAGTCGCAATAAGAAGAATTAAAAATGTTAGACAACGACAAATTAATGTCCATCTTTATATGGATATTATGGTACAATTATGAACAAAGTGGTTATACTTTTGCTATTTTTTGTGCCTTTTACCAAATAATATTGTCTAAAAATTGCAGATGGCAGGCAATATCTTACCCATGGCCTCATCTCTTAAACTCGATTTCTGCTGAAATGCAGCAGAAGATGCTCATTGCATCTCTGTCACTTAGTAAAAGTCCTGGCTCCTTACGTATGGATGCAGATGTATGAAGAGAGTGCCATCTCTGGAATTCGTGTGACTGTATCTGAGGTTGGAAGTGATCTTCCAATGAAATTTAGCAAGCAGAGGTAGAGGAGAGAAGCTGTTGGTTGCATTTACATGCTTTATGCATGCATCACGTGCCTGCTGTAATAAATGCGGAGGATCTTCCCTGTGCTGTCAGCTCCTAGTAATGTGTATTTAATAAGGGGAGTTACTCTTCATCTCCCCACTGACCTGCTTACTGCAGAAAGGTGTGTGTTAGCAGATGCAAAACATCAGGTGGGGAAACACACACAAAGTAGCTGCAACTATCTGTCTCTTGGCGTTTTTTTTCTTTTTTTTTTTTTTTTTTTTTTTTTTTTTTTTTTTTTTTTCTTTTTTGACAGTCTTTAGATACAAGCTGTACTTGTTGTGAACTAATGAAGGAGGTGTTCGTGGCTGGGGAAGGGATGTCACGAGGAAGCAGTCACTGGGAGTCTGCCTGGGTGACAGCTCCATCTATTTGCCTCTCCAGAAGCGTCACATGCACTCTAATGAGGGAAAATGCCCATCAAACTCTGCAGCTTCAGCTGGACTTGGGAAAGAAAATGAATGTAGATTCAGAGAGGGAAAAATATCAAGGTTGTTCAGTCATTCTATGAATTTTAGTATTTTTTTTTTTTTTTTTTTTTACTAACTGTATTAAGGCCCCTTTTTTTTCTTTTTTTTTTTTTTCTTTTCTTTTTTTTTTTTTTTTTCTTTGATAGGATCTTCTTATTCTGTGCATTTCACAGCATAACGCTCCATGAAACCTAGAAGGAAAAAAACCCTCTGTGATAAAATTTTAAAGCAGAATGTTTTCAGAAGCCAGGGGGAGTAATGATGGGGGGAAGTGATGCGAAATTTCTTTTGACAAGAAGATGACAAGAGACGCGACTGAAGAGATTTATGCATACTTTGGGAGGAAAAACCTAAACTGATACATCTGATAGCTGGCTTGGGATGAGTCATTCACTTTTTATTTGCAGTGAAAAGCTACTTTAATGATTTTAACATTTATCCATTAAATTTTTCTCCTTGATCTATAATTCAAAATGCTATACCAGCTCCTTGAAGGTTAGGACACACATTTATTTTAATGTGGAAGTGGATCGCCAGGTTGTTCCATCACTGTGCTAATCTCAGTGCTTGGTGGAAGGTTTTAGTCAGTACCTTCTGTGGAAGAAAGCTCCTGCCAAGGCAGTTCTGGTAGAAGATATTTAAAATAATGATTTCTGGTGCTGAGTCACAGTGTTGTCACAGCGCTATTAATAATAAACTGGGAGAGCATTTGTCTTGCCATATGGGATGGAGTCTAAATAGTCCAATGTCTGCCTCTGGTGCTGGATGGCATTATATAATGTTATTGCATGAGGCACATACATTGCCACTTCCCTTCTGTCCCACCCGAAATGCTCAGGACAGATTTTTAACTCTTTGAAGAAATTGGAGTGTTGTTAGAGTTGTGTTGATTCCTTTTGAAGGCTGTGGCACTTGTCAAGGATTCCTTCTCTGCCTCAGTTACATGTAAGGAAATCTGGTTAAGCTGTGTTAATTCTGTGTACATGCTCATATTCAGAAATAAAATGTCTTTAATTTGATTTTAACTTAAATTGCTTTGGAAGTCAGGTAAAGAAAATTGAATCAAGGCATTTTTAATTCAGAATACAAATGTCTAAATAATGGCTTAATGCAATTTAACTAAACCACTTCAGAAATTCATTCAGATTAACCCTTTTGCTCCCATGCTGACAAACCTAGGGCGTGCTTTATAGACACTCTTTATACGGCATTTTTAACAGGGTGGTAATTGGCGATTCAGAAGAAATTTGGGGCTAATCTTGAATCCTGTGTACACATGCACAGGAATGTGTTTACCTGCATGCTGACCAGCAAGGAATCCTTGCTGGGGTTTAAGCAGCTCTCTGATTATACACCAGTCTCTCTCTACCTCTGGTAAGATTTCAAACCATGCAAGACTTCATCTGTTTGGCCAGTGAAGAGCACAAAGTTAGCCTCCCAGCATGGGCTTTATGTGGCAGCTAGGAGAAAGTCCTGGAAACCTGTACCACACATCTGCTTGGGTTTAAATGAGGTTTCGGTCCCCCACAAAAGCTCAAAGGTACTTCAATTTGGTCAGGCTGTCTTTCTGGACAAATGCTACTGATATATGAAGCAGAATTTGTGTTTTTTTTCTGCCATCTGAAGTTGTCATCCTCATCTGTCAACAATTAGCTTGCTTTTCACCTCCTTACACATCTGTCCTTCATATCACCTTTGGTATGTCACCTTTCCCTGGAGGAAGACTTGGGCTTTTCCTTTGTCTACTAAACCTTCTGAAAATACCCTTCTTAGTAACAAATTAGTGCCAAATATATTCCATAGCCTTCCTGCCCCAATTCATTTCCCTACTATTTTAAAAATAAGATTGTGTAAGGAATAGCAAAGTCAACTATCTGTAAATATCCTTGGTGACTTAACTAATGGGGAAGATACAAAGAAAAACACAATGACTAAGGCAAATATTTAGAATAGAAAAGCAGTGGAGTAGAGTTGCTTTCTTACTGTTATCTCAATCAAATTAAATCATTAAACAGGTATTCCAGTAAATTAAAACAACAACAAAAAAATCTCTTAGACTGAGATGAGGGAGATTGATCTTAGTTTATTTTTTTTTTCTATCATAGTGTAAATCATAACATTCTTTTTTTCTTCTTGACAATATTGTTGGTATCTTTGTTTAGCTGAGGACTGTAACATCACAGTATTGCTAGACATGAATAAATCTAGCTTCCATGTCTGCTTGAAAACTAGTGGGAAAACCCATTAAAATAAGGAAAACTGAATTAGTATTTTATGATGTCTGAGAAAGCTGCAAACCTGAGATAAAGAATTAGCATTTTTTTGTGAACAGGCACAACATGCATCTCAGGACAAGCCTACATTTGCTTTAGTGAAATTAAAATGAGAGTGGATGGGAAATGGAAAATATCTCCATTTCTAATCATGCTCTGTCTCATTAAGGATAGACAACATCCTGATTCTGAGAAATTATTCTTTTTCTGTTACAGAAGTAAGAACCTCAGGCTGGTTGAATGAAATTTTCCATATAAGACTACTCCAGTGCTAATGACAGCAACAATAAGGGAACCAGCAATTCAATACTGGAGGATGCTGCTGAGGGAACATTGACATAAGGGCAGGTAATTAGTGCTGCTATTTCTATTAAAATTAGTGGAAAAAAAAAAAAAAAAAAAGAAATGTAGTCACTAGAGCAACGGGATTTTTAAATTGCAAAGAAATCTTATTTATGCTGTGAATCCAGCTGAACTAAGCCAGCTAATCAATATGATGGGCAAATTCTATTAACAGTATAAAAAAACTGACTGAATAATTAAACTATAGTAAAGAAGAGTAAATATTTTGAAGAAAGAGACAAAGTTGACAGAGCCTGAGTTGGTCAGTGAAGTGGAGTTACTACTCCCCAGATGTTTTCCGTCTCTCTAAAATAATCAAAGGCGTAACACTGCATGTCACTCCTAGCAGTACAGAACCTTTCCTTATTGCCCAAATGAGATGGGACATATGAGTGGGAAATGGGAAGAGAAAAATGAATCCACCTGAACACCAAAAAGAATTCGATTCAGCTGAAGATGGAAAAAAAATTCAGGTCAAGTTTGCAGATGCTTGATCAATAATTCTAATGGAAAATGGACCTCGGGGGACTAGGGTTTTGTTCTTGACATAGCGTCAGTGGAACCCACTGAGTTAGAACAATTGTAAATTTGGTACAGATTCTTCAATGAATGTATATGGAATTAGCCAACTGGTAGGATTTTTTTTTTTTCCAAATTCCAAATAGCTTTTCTATTAACAGAATTATTTTTTCTACCTTAATTAACCGTAAGTTTTTTTTCTTCTAATTTTGAATGATATTATTTGATTTAATGGAAAATTCTGAACCTCTTTTGGGTTCAGGGATGGGCTATTGCTCTTTTTATATAGTGGCTAGAATAATAGATTCTTGATCTTGATAGGAGCTTTTCATGGATTCAAATAAATTGAACTATTTTTCTTGCTTATACCTTTGCCTTTGTGTCTGGGGAATTGGGACAGGGAATTGGGACTGGTTTTGGCACAGTGGTCTGCATGCTGGGCAGTGGAAGAGTGAGTAAATGAGAGTTAACATGTCTGGTAAAAAAAAAAAAAAAAAAAGCAATTTCTCTTACAACATTACCACTTGCAGAAAATAAATCTATTTGGCTTAATCTTTTTATTTTTTTCTCCTTACTGCAATCAAATAAAATGAGGGGTTTCATTTTGTGTCAATATGAAAATTAATTAGCATAAATTGTAAGCCCACTCTCTTTCTGAGAGTGCTAAGTTTTCTTGTTATTTCCCTTTTAAATGGAATCCTAAAGGGGAAAAAATCAGATACCGTGGCATAAATATTGCATTATGCTTAACTGGTTTATATTTATAAAGCTAATTCCACTCCTTAATGCAATTCAAACAGGAAAAATGCTTCTCTGTTAAGGCTGTTGTAAAAGTTGGATCAAGCATGCCAATGCAGTCAAAATGAACTGGGGCTTCGGGCCTGATTGTCTCATTTTTTACATGGCCTCTTCCCATTCTCTCCCATTATTTTTCTCAGTTTAGTAACATACTCTAGTGAATTTCTTCTTGGCTAAGAAAATAACTCCGTGCAAAATACACATCTGAGGTGACAGCTACGTCTGACCTTCATGCATATTATATTAAAGAGCTGGTCAACTTGGAGCTCTGGCATATTGGAAATTTAGCCCTTGACATTGTCACTCTGTTGAGATGAGGACACGGGGAAATTGCAGGGTTTTTCATAGCATAACATAAATGGCTGGCACAACAAGGCTGATCCTTCACAGTCACTTTGGTATTGGATAATGTCATAGGAGGTCAGATGTATTTCTTGATATAGCGTGAAGTGTGTCAAGTTACAGCAGGGATTAATGAGGCCCTTGAACAGTTTGGTTTTCCGTGGTCTCTCTAATTCAGAAAGGGAGTTGTTTATTAGCCTTCAGAGATTAAAGTATGAGAATTTTTGATATATTGTTTAATATGAGTTAGCTACAACACAGTATTAAGAACTTTCATAAACCACACATTTGAACCTCATCACACAAGAGGGAGGTAGGAGATAGTTAAACTTCATATTTAAACTTTCCTGCCTCAGAGCTGGTTAAGATGAAATAGGACATCGGAATAATTTCTAATTGATTGCAATTTGCAGCAGAGCAAGAGAATACAGGTGGGCTCTGACATCTGGCATGTAGTTCCAGAGACAAGTCACTCAGCCTGTTGGCTCTGCCAGTGTAAATGATGCTGTGTTGTAAAATAGATGAGTTAGACTGAAAACTTTGAAAACTTTCCTTAAGAAGACCTGATGAGGCCTGAGTATAGCTCCTCTTGTCTGGCACGGAGAAACAATGGCTCTTTTTTTGTCTCTTGAATCGCACTTCCTACGTGTGAAATTGTGTAACTGCCCACCTTGAAGGCTGCTGAGGGAACAGACATTTGCAGGGAGCTGACATTGATTAGACAGAAAACAGCACGGTTGCACAACATATCACTATCACAGAAAAAAAAAAAAAAAAAAAAAAAGCCACCCAAAATGAAGAAAGTACATTCTTTTAGACTGCAGTATATGGGGTCTGTAGTCAAACCTGCTCCTTCTCTCCCCACTGTCCCATCTGCTGCAGGTGTTTTCTTTCGTGGTAAGGCAACTACTTTTTCATTCATGATAAGGCAGGACCATGTAGGAACCATGAATACCCAAACTCAGGCTACATGAGAATTAGTTGTCATTGTTTTTATCAAACTGTAACGTCTCTGAGTAGGTGTAAATCAAAGTCTTAACCATGCCAGGGTAGAGTTTCGCATGCTGGTTACAAAAGTGTACCTGGAGGTCTGTCTGTCTGAACCTTTATTGCAAAGAAAGCTGCTTACATGTGGTCATGTTGTTAGAGAAGGCAGAGAATAAAAGGAAGCTGAGCACAGACGTGCCTCAGATTAAAACTGCTAAAGATGTCAGAAGGCAGACAGGGACCATCTGTTACGAAGCAGGTTCTGTTCCCCACAGGCACTGAACGAAAGGTTTCCTTTGGCTCACTGCGTTTGGCTCCCTAGGGTTTCTGTTTAGGACTGCCCTTTTGCTCATCATCTGAAGGTGTCTTTGATCCCAATAAGACCAATCATGTTTTAAATATATATTTTTTTCTCTCTAATTAGCCTCTTGCTCTTTTTCCAAATGCTGTTAGATACTATCTCATTTTCCTAGACCATTTTTTTGAGTCACTTATTTTATTTAACAATTCTGAGGTATGGCTAATACAACACGTTGGCATAATTTATTTTCTCTTTGGCATAGAAAGCCATTAACCTTAACTATTTATTCAGCAACATTTTTATTCTATTTAATGATGCCCAATCCATCTCTGGGATTAGCAGTGTGAATGTTAGCCAAGCTTTTGCAAGTTTTCCCCAAAGGCGCTACACAAACCCCAGCAGAAGTTCGTATTTTATATAAAATATAAATCATAAAATATCATATAATTTTACAACTGTAATGCAGAGTTATTCATCGCTTGCTCAAGAACAGGCATTTATCACAGCCTCGACTACTGTAATTTAACGTATTCCAGCCTAAGTGCCCAAGGTTATGCTGGTCAGAGCATCATTATTCCGCTTCCCCGTTGTGACTTACAAGCCATTGAATTGGGATCAGGGCAGAGGCAGCAGCAGATTGGCAAGGACATCTCAGCACCTCTAATTCACTGGAATTGTGTGAGCTCCATGGACTTTACAAGATCCAGTCTATACTAAATCATGGCAGCCAGCCTCAACAGAAGGGATGCTTTTAATGAGGAGCTTAGGATATCCGCTCGGTAGATAATAGAGTAATTGTCAGAGAAGCCAGATTCGGGTGAAAAGAAAGTGGCACCACTTTCTGCGCTGGGTTGAACTGGTAAATGGGTACTTAGTGCTAGGACCTTGCAGTTCAGAAGGGCTGCATGAATAAATCCAACTCACCAAATGAATCAGGGCAGCTGGAGGCCGGTGTCTCCCTAGCTGTTGGCTGGGCTGCTGTAGCTGCTGGGAGTACAGAGGAGGGCAGGCTGGCACAGTAAGCAGGGCATGCAAGGTTCAGTGTAATTTTTCAAGACATCACCTGAGGTGGTGCTGGATGTGCCCTGCCCTCCTGGTGCATGTTGTTATAAAATACACGCAGCAGAGATGTGCTCATGCCTAACCCCTTAAATGTTGCATCCACTCACTCTCCCTTGTCTCTTTTTCCAGTGGGTGGGAGCCCTCACTGTGCTGGTGCCAGTCACCAGCCCTGGCCATCCTTCCACCTTATTAACTTCCTTAGGGAGCTGAAGGTGTAGGTATCCTTGTTTCTTTATAACTCTGAATTCCACTTCCCCCCTGTTTTATATTATGTCTATGGTCATAATACAGCCTTTTTTAATCTCTGTAAAGCATTTTGAGGTGCTGACTGTGCAAGTGTATGGTCTTTTGGTACTTTACTTTTGGTATTGTAAAAAATAAACCGGGAATAATAATTTTAAAAATATTTTTCTTCCTCAAATCATTTAAAAGTCCTGAGATACATCATCCACAAGAAATATAATCTGAGAATTAAGTTCACTCACAATTTTTTGGCAACTGGTGAACCTCAAGCAGCATGTAAATTGTAAATATTTTCATCAATAAAAACCTGAAATTAAAGTTTGTTTTCTATCAACTTTCCTGGTAATAAGGGCCTGAGCTTTTAGGCAGGGCAATAAAATAGTCAAAAAGACTCAATGAGAAGTCTCAGGATGTTAATTATATTATTGATATTATTTTGGTAATAGTAGAACCTCACCAAGAAGAAGAATGCTGTATCTTCTAGACATCATGACCTAGACTAGTATCTAAGGATTCACTTCTGACTTGCCATTTGTTTCTTTTTGTGACAGAAGTAATAAAAAAGTATTATGGTCAAAGCTGCTGTGATGACAAACCTCGTCACTGCTGTACCACCCAGTACTCCACCCTGCAGAGGGGTGTTCTCCAAACACATCTGTCAGTTCTTGGCCATAGCAGGCAAGAGTTTTTACTGCATTGTTCTCGGAAGCCTACAGTGTTTTACCAGCTGCTGGAAACAGTAGGGTCAGACAGGGCAAACTAAATGGCAGAGTAACATATAAATTTGTGCCCTCTGCAACATCTTCAGCATTGTTACAGATGCTGTTGGTTCACAGCCTAACTGCTGACTGCCTTCAAGTATGAACTGCCATCAGCTCAATCTGGAAAGTCTCTTAACTGTCTTGATATCTTAATGCTGACAACCCCCTGCTAGCGGTTGGATTGTTATGCTTAAGTATGGGAGACTGCTAGTTTTGAAATTGAAATGAATCAGCTTTTTTGTCTCATCTGTTTGTCTCAACTAGACCTGTGTGAAGCTGTCAAAAGAGAAACATGAAACCAGGATGTTCCTCTGCATGCAGCAAAGTTACACCTTCCCATTCTACTCCAGAAACGTGTCTTGTGGACTAAGAATGTTGAGATAAAATTGTGAACACAATTGATTTTCTACTTTGACCACTGAACTGAGAAATGAAAATATGTTCAGCTTTGGTCAATGGGATATTTATTTTTATTTTTTTTTAATTTTGGCAACTGGCTGTGGTTTTATTTTTTTCCCATGTATAAATTAGGGAGGAAAAATCAATCTAGCACTTCTCAATGACTAGAGAGCCATCTTGGTACATTAAAATTCAAGTTTATGACTTTTCTGCATACATAGAAAGCTTTCATCTCAAATTTGAGATCCCTTGTCTTTTTTATTGCTCCTGATTTTTTTCTCTTCTGATTTACTTTATTATTTGATTCTCAAAAATGAAAATGTCTTGCAGCATTCTGTCTTTCTTGAATTAAAGTCAATAACCACTTTTTCTGACATCAAAGATCACACTTGCAATCAGATTATTTCATTCAAGTTGCCTCCTATGACCTCTCCAGCATTTCCCCAGTACTTATTGATCACTGTTTAATTCTGTTTTTCTTCCTTGTCACACTAAGAGAGGTTTGAGTGAAGCTGCTCTAATTCAGGGCTCTTTGATGATATATCACTTCAGTTTATGGTGTTTCTTGGGGTGCTTGCTCACCTAACGTAGCATTTGAGTCCTGAAAACATTTTATTTTCATTAGCAGAATGCTAAATGTGAAACCAGCTTGAGAGTTAACTCTAGAAGGCCAACATCTCTAAATAATTCAGTGTCATCTTGAAACAATGCTGAGATTTAGAAAATAAAAAATAAATACAGAGGTTAAACAGCTGGCTTAAATTTAAGCAGCTGTCTAAAATTAAGTGTTTTTTATCTCTCTGGACAGTATATTTAGTTCTTGCAAAGGGATATCCACAGCCAACTGTGGTGAGTGGCGCTCCATCTCACATAAATGTGTCTTCAAAGCTGAGAAGACAAATGCTGAGGAAGGCTTCTCTGAATCATCTGAAGAATAGAGTATAAAATTTTTGTATGAAAAAGTAACTTACATCAATTTCTGATGAGTAACTAAATCAGAAGCCCCTGGTACTTAATGTTTCTTTTTGTCCTGGTGCATAATTCAACTAGATTAAAGGAAATCCCTTGGCTTTATAATGTGCAAGACAGTAGTAGCTGATTTAATATATTGCTTTTGTTGGTGAGCCATACTATTACTGGATAATTTGTGAAATAGCAGTTCGTCAGCCTGATCAAACAGGGCTAATTTTGGGCACTTACATTTTCAACTTCAGTGGTTTCTATTCCTTGCTTGTAAAATCAGTCTTTGAGTACTGCAGAGCTTCTGTGCTGTAAATCCTGTAGATGGCAATGTTACACTAGGCTAAAAAGGAGTGGAAACCATACATCTCAATAGCTTCACTCGTTATTAATCTGTGTAGAAAGGCATTAATAGCAATTCAAGATACAGTCTCTGATACTGCTGCAAAGGTAAATATCTATAAACACATCATTAGCAGTAAAATGTAAGCCTGATTGGATCGCTGTTGTTTGTTCGGCATACGGACCTACTGAGGAATCATGCTTGCTATGCTTTTCTACAGCAGTCTCATATATGGTTCCAAAACAACAGCCAATTTGCCCAAATTCTTACCTGGTTTAGACAGATGTTTAAACAGATTCATTTGAAGGGGTTATCTTCATCTAAGAGAGCTGTAATTAGCCCAGTTAAAATTGTGGTGTCCTGATGGACCAGCTCTGCCACCCTCTTGGCTATAACAGTAACATTTTTGGGAAAAGCAAAGAAAATTTTTTTCACTTCATAGACATCTTATATTTCATTTACTTGCTTTTCTAAATGTTTTCTGAATCTCATTTGCTGTTTCATCAAGTGCTGTGTGTGTTGGTTTTACTCTAATTAAGTACTGAAGTATCTGTGCATAGATGTCTGAAGTAGCCTTAGTTAGTCTTTTCAGAAATTGTATGTTACACGTATCTTTAATGATTTATTTATTTATTTTTTTTTAAGTAGACAGTTCCTTAAAGACGTTCTGTAGTTTGGGAAAATAGTTAGCTCACACACATACACAGAAGAGAAAAATGTCAGCTAAGAATCCAGGCCATGCTCCATGAGTTAAAAATCCAGCAAATGCACGAAGCTCCATGCAGGACAGAGAATTTATGAGCAATCATTAGGCGAAAATATATTTTTGAACAAACCATCTGTTCTGTAACTTCGAATAATAAACAAAATGGTCAGAGAAGTCAGCACAAAGGAATTTTGTAAACCAATAATGGCCGTAAATTAATCAAATAAATTATTCCCTGTGAAATGCTCATCCAGCCCAACAACCACAGAAATGAAAATGCATTTCCTGAGGCCAGCTCTTAAAAAGCTTCATATAAATGGGCCACTACAGTTCTGTAAGTATCATCATGCTGCAACTTTATTTGCCATCATAAGTAATGCAGTTGTGGAATAGAGTGCTTTATTTGGACGACTGGGTAACAGTCTGCAAATCATGTAGCTGGATGTGACTGTTTCATTTACTGGGTGTACGGATGATTGTGCAGACAAAATTATAAGCATCAATTTTGACTCTGAATTAAAGCTTTTCTCTGACAAGGTAGTCTGTGGAATATCTGCACTGTGGTGAAACCTGTACTTCAGCTGGGAATCCCCTTTGTCTTAAGTGACCTTTTGCAAGTATCCCTAGGGTTTTCATTGCAATTTTGTTTGACCTTTTCTTAAAAACCAAGCTTTTCGAGACAACTGATATTTGGCAGAGTGATTACTTAAGAGGAGATTCATTGGAAAAGATTTTCAAAGGCACCAACAGGAGTTGGCAGCTGGACAGCCTTCAGTATCACAGAGCTGCACAATGTTGTGACTCAACACACATGCTGTACATTACTGAAGTTTTTTCTTGACAGCCAAAAATAAGTCAGTTCGATGATAGGAAGAGAAACCAGCTAAGGTGGATGGATTAGGGAAAGGCACACT
Organism: Aythya fuligula; assembly: GCF_009819795.1. Taxonomy (NCBI): domain Eukaryota; kingdom Metazoa; phylum Chordata; class Aves; order Anseriformes; family Anatidae; genus Aythya; species Aythya fuligula. The sequence goes on from NC_045567.1 coordinate 19,769,750, forward strand.
CCCAGCTGCCCCACTCAATATGCCCTAAGGAACTTGTCAAATATACATGAAACAGGGATATGCACCATGGCTTCTTCCTGGGGTACGTGTCTGGTATGCTCTGCCTGAGAAAATGACACATTTGCAGATACTTATTACTATTGTAAGGGCTGGTTTCGACTAGTGTATCCAATAGGTCCAAAATCTGATCAGGAAAGGCAAATTGATTAAATGCTCTCAGCAGATGAGGTTCAAAAATAGTGAAGTCTGAAGTTAAAAACAGAGTGATGGGAAAAACAGCTTTTCAGATGTAGTGGGGGAGAGATTACCTGCATATTTACCATGGGGAGCACAGGAGTACAGAGGAACAATGTGGGAGCACAGTGTGCAAGGATGTAACACGGTATCACAGGTCCTTGAGTAACATAGATGATGTAACACAGGTTTTTATAGGAACAAGGGTACCCCTACACTATGCATCTGGGAGTGGTTTAACTGTGTAACAGAAGCTTTGGCAAATGATGAGTGTTTAAAGATGGTAAAATTAAACTGTATGTGGTTAAATTCAGTCATTTTTCTTTACATACTGTAAATCCACCTGGCAGTTGTTAAAATTAGTGGAAAGAAATCAGGGGCCAGACCCTGATTTACGTATCAAAACCAGTTTTGAAATGCAAGACAAATAAAGATGGGTATTAACAAGACAGGAAAATACTTATTATATTAAGACACTAGCTACATCATCCATAGGACTTGCCCTGAACTTTGTAAAGGCGATGATTTTTGCATTAAAGCAGTTGACATAGCCCATGCACTTTCTTCTGAAGTGTGGAGAAGAGTAAGATAACTTGAAACCTAGCTTGTTCAATCTTATGTTAGCGACTTAGTACATGTGGAAACCTTTTGAAAATACTGTCATAATCAGCTGAAATTCCAGATACTAGAATACCAGATCTCTAATTGAGAAGCAGTTCCCAGGAACTGTCCAGTGTTGCAGTTACCAGCAGCCCTGAACCTTAAACTAAGAAAGACCATAACCAATCAAATAAAATCTGTTGGATTTCAACAGGTATTTAGAGTTTCAACAGCAAAAGTTTAAGTCTAAGCAGCAAAAGAAAAGACAGACAAAGAGCGTACGTGGATGAAACGTTGCATACTAGCATAAAATTGTGCTCAAAATCACTTTGCAGCACTAGATAAATATTGAATCTGATTTATTACAAGGTAGGCAAATCTATAATTCACCTATCCTAATAAAGGAGAAAGAGCAATGTGATGATTTTCAAAACTGAGGAAATTTCCTAATATCTTGCAGTTTGTAGGGTGGGCTGCTAGCATAAAAATAAGAAATATTTAGAAGCTTGTTAGCTAGAGAAAATTACCTTCCCTTGTCCAGAAATGTTGCTGGTGCTGTAACGTTATTGTGTAGCTGGAGAGGCCCAAGTATTCCATATCCCAAGGTAAGTAAAACAAAAGCTTCTGGCAAAGCTTATGCTTCTGTAACTGAAAATCATGTGCTTGATACAGTCATACTTCTTTTTTGGCACTGTGCACTTTCTAAAAACATGCACCAAATATTCAGCATTTCTTGCAGTTTGCAAACTTCAAGATCAGTTCTCCTATCATGGTCTCTAGAATTACAGTTTTATGCCTCCAGTCACATCAATGACTTTACTTCAACAGCAACTTAAAAATTATCGTTTCCTTCTTCTTGCCTTTGTCTGAATGCCTTATTGTGTTCATGGAAATGAGCTATTGTAGGAAACCTGGGAGAACTTTAATGTCATTCTTCTGCTCAGGATAGTTCTAGTTTCCTTCTCTTTCTTGGCTGTATTCCATAGTTTCCTAACCTCCCGAGGAGAGACTGGTTAAAAAATAAAGCTCCCTGCCAAATTGAATTTCTCTCTAAAACGGTTTCTCTGCTATGATCTGGCTGTCTGTAGGAGCAGTGCTCTGCTGAAGGCAGACCCCACCACACTGAAATGAGAAGATAGAGCATCACTAGTGGGGAGCAGGGTTCTTCCCAGATAAAGGGGAGGTTTAAGATGTTTTTATTTCAAGCTCAAGTAAACTTGAAGTGATGGGTAGCTATATTCTGATGAAACAATAAACCAAGTTTTTTTGTTGTTGTTTTAATTATGTTTTGTCTAAAACTTTTCAGTTTCCTGTAGGAGTCATAGCAATAGCAAGCCTGTATGTGGATGAGGAAATGTCTGTTTGCCCTTCAGCTACAGGTACATGGGGCTTAGCTGTGAGCCCTTAAAACCATCACAGCAATCGTCTTTCAAGGCTCAGCCTCACTTCAATGAACACCTTTTTCATACCGTTCTACCACTAGCTTCTGTGATGTACAAAGGTCCAATGGAACTGTTCATAGGATTAGATTTTGTATGCTTATAATGTGTTTAAAGGCCAATTTTAATAAGAGAAGGTCTTTCCATTGTCTTGAGTGATTTTTAATTCTGGAAAATATTGTGAAAGCAGGTAAAGATGAGAAGTCCGTAACTAACAGTCTCTTGAACGTCTGTCTGAATTTTGAAATGAGTTTTCTTATTTTCTTTCTGGAATAATTTGATTAATTTATCTCTTGGAGCTGAGCCACCAGTTCAGGGAACAAGTGATGAATTTAGTCTTCTATTCATGGATGGTCCTTTGAGATGAGATAATGCTTACAAGCAGCTTATCAGTTGTATTTTGAGTTGCTTTTTTCTTTACTTGTTTCACTCTTTTCCTGGAGAACGGCTGATTATTTGGTAGACAGTATTTAACATGCAAGTCTTGTGGGCTCGTTGTGATAAGTCACACAATGCTGCAACTGTTTCTGTAGTGAATAAACATAGCACAGGAGAAGAGGCTGAAGCTGTCCCCAGGACTATGGAAGTCTCAAGGAGAAACAGAAACTTAGGAAACAGAAAGGGACATTTAGAAAATGTTAAAACTAATTCCCAGGCTTCACCAGACAAACCTTGCCCAAAGCATAGTTCCTTGAAAACTTGCTACTGTGAGGTTTATTAGGAGGGTGCAGAGTTCATATATAATATTCACTTGTCACATTCAACACAGTAATTGCTTTGGGTGTGAGATACTAATGAATGTACAGCACTCAGGTCTCAATCTGGATCATTTAATTTCTGGTATTGTTCTTGTACGGGAGTTCTGGAACGGTGCACTCATATGTTTTCCTAAAACCGTATCTTAATGCAGGCCAAACCTGCTGCCTGTGTGTGTGTCCAAGTTTATGTGTGTATCTGCTTTTTCATGTGAGAGTGTAGAGCTTGCTGTCCCCAGCCAGGTGAGCATGTAGGCACACATCGCTTTGTTTGTTTGTGAATGTATGCTACTCTCAATCTCTGAAGTGCCCACTTGAGGCAAGCAAAATCAATAAATCTGTGGCAAAAAGTTTTATTTTTTAATCAGAAATCTTTCACATGGAAAAAAAAATAATTTATAATGCCTAAAAACGAATTACCAAGTTTACTGCTCAGCTACACTGGCCATGCAAGTATTCAGTGTGTCCAATGACCCCTGAAGAGATGTTCTCATTCAGCATGCCCCCCCACACACACACACGCACTTTTTTTGTGTGTCTTTGACAAAAAAATGGAAGCTCCTGGTGGGTGTCTGTACTGAGGCAGTTTCAATTTAGGAACCTTGTCTTATCTGGACCATTAAAAAAAGGAGTGTGAAATAAATATATATGGATTTGTATGAATACACTACAGAATCAATATAAGGCCATGTTCCTAAATGATTCTGGAAAATTTTACCTTTGTGAATTAATACTATCATAAAATGAGCGTTATGCCAAATGGCAGCCATTAGACTATTTTTTACAATACTACACTGAAAATACTTAAATGTGTCATTCAGAATTTGCTAGAAATGACTGACGGGTCTCTATTCTCAAAGGAATATATTTATTCTCAATAAGTTTATTCCTTTCCTCATTCTTACCCTTCCCAGAAATTAAGAAATGACCTTTGAGTCACTGAGAATATTTCCGGCATTGTACATGTTGAGATGTAGATTTGCAGATGTTGAGTTTGGAAAGACTTCCCCACCAAGCCATAGAAATTACTTTGAAATATCACTTGTCTTGAAAGTAGCAAACTGATGTGATAAAATTAAATGTTTAAAGACACAGTTTTATTGCGCCTTTGTGACAAGTAGGGAAATACCAGATACCTGCTTGTAATCATAGACAGTATCCAAGTATCTTTTAAAAGGAGTGGATGTTCGAGGCATCTGGGTTTAATTACAGCCTTGTTTCAAACAAGCAAAAAACTCTGGTCTAATTGTAGTGTCATTGTTAGATGTGGGGAAACTTCCACTGTGGTAGACAGCAATGTTACATCTGTAAGTACTGGATTTTTTTTTTTTTTTTTTTTTTTTACCTTTTAGGAATGACAGGTGCGTAATAAGGAGAAAAGAGGAGGGGTGGTATCTTTGCTGAATCATCTACTTGTTTCTGATATTCTTGAATTACCTTTTCTTTTCAAACACGCCAGCACCCTACAGGGGCAGACTTCTTTTCACTCAATAGAACAAAGGAAAAAAGAAAAGATGTAGCAATTTAAGACGCACTGCCATGCTACCCATCATGTGATGTGATGTAATTTTTTTTTTTTTTTGGCACTGGAATAAAGGAATTATCATGACTATTTTGGTCAAAAAACACCACTTAATAAATATACTGAGTTAAATGGAGCAAAAATGTGTTTCTTTCAAGCCAGCTTTTTGTGTTTGCATGCTATGTAAAAGTACAATGGCAAGTGAGATTATAATTGTGAAAGAACCCACTTTCTTGTACACTACAATGGACCGAACACTCATTATATCCAAACACATTCATTTGGCATGATGTTAAGCATTGGCATTGCTTAAAAGAAGCACTATTTTTTTTATTAAAAAAAAATAAAAAATATATGAATTCTCAAGTGCTACTATTTAAAAGAAAAAAGAACACAACAATTTCACAAACTTTTAAATGCTAGTTATGTTTGTACATCTCACTGCTCTCTGGTTTGTGAGATGTACTTCTTCCCTCCATCTATTCAGAATATGATGTCTCTAAGGGCTCATTTTATCCTCCTGTGTAAAAGCAAAGAAACTATCCCCACTACCAGTTCTCCCACTACAGAAATACAAATAATAGTACTCCTATTTAGAAGGCACGTCAGATATGAAACTTTGTGCTAAAGTTTCTCTTCCTACTTGCTCTCACAGGTTTGGGAAAAGAAGTCTGCCCTCTTATAAATTTGAGGCTAGATATAATTTAATCCTAAAACCTAAGGGCACAGGTATCTCTATATAATCACACGCTGTACGTATATATATGTGTATACAAATATGTAATAATAGATATGTACATTATTTTGTAAATGCCAAGTAATTCCCCAGTAATTTGGTCTTGGTTAGAGCCCACTTTGTGTGAGACTGCTGAAGTTTAAGGATCATTTCTCACACGCTCCATCTTTCTTCCTTCAAATGTTACGTGAATAATTAATATACTGTAGACTAGAGGTCAGAAAATGGTTTGCAACATATAATTCATGCAACAAACAGACTCTTTTCTGTTTTCTGAATCTCTGCAAAGGGATGGCTATTTGCTCACTTAGAAATTCATTGAATCTCTTGCATTTTTTTTTTTTTTTTTTAGTTATTCTTAATATTAGTGGCACAATATATCTAAAGGGCATGCTAGGCAAATTACCATTCTAATGTTAATATCCCATAAGTTTCTTTATTGAATTTGGCACAATGACAGAATTGTGAAATGAAGTCAATAGTTTACTGAAAGTAGTTTTGGTCATTTAGTTTTCATTTATGACACTTGAATAATATACAGAATCCCTTGGCATACTTAATAATAACTGTACAATGCATTTGGTAATGGCTGTTGCTTAAATACATGTATTATCAGCTTTCACTGGTACCTACTCTGTTCTCATCTCCCTGAAATAAAGTGTTTTATTTATTTGCAACACCTGGAGAGCTATGAGAAGGATATAGTAAAAGCCCATCTGGGCAACTGAGTAGTAGAAATATAAATTATAGTACTGAAAGGCCATATGCATGAAGTAAAACTGGAGGAGCTTTTAGGTATTCAGCCATATATTTTATAAAGATGTCCTTTTGTCTGCCTTGAAACAATAATGTTGCTAGGTTGCTTATAAATGATATGTGGCTCAGAAAGTTACCTCCTGAAGTTTTTCATTGTCTTTTCACTCAGATGTTTTGTCTGCAGATACTGCAAACCTGCTGTTAACAGAAGGTGAGCAGTGATTCTTAATTTTTTATCAATGACTTTGAATATCATTGGTAGAAATCGACATACCCCATAAAAAGCCAGTTAATATCATTTCAGTCTCCTGGTCCTCACATTGTAAAGCCAGATCTACACCAGGGTGGTGAATGGCAGCTGCTCCCCATAGCTCTTGGTGCCAGCAGTGTATCCTTCTGCCTCTTGTCCTTGGCTCCTCACTTGGGGTCTTCTCCACCTCATCCCCTGCCTGTTTGCTCACAGAATCAGCTGTGGTCTTTGGTGTTTGACACAATGCTTTGTGCTTTTTCTGAGAATTCTGGTCTGAATCCCAGTTGGCTAGGTGGGTTTTAGCCCCCACATAGTACCATAAACCCATTGTTTATCACATTTTGCCTGAATGTTTATTTTTTCCTGAGGGTCCTTGGGATTTGAGGCTGCTGCCTGGGCAAGGCTGGCAAAGCTTTCTAAAAATTATTTTTTTAAAATCCATTTCCATTCCTGTCTTTTCCTGTTTTCCAGTTGGCAAACATTCTAAATCCCAAGAGAGTACTGGAGGCAGACACGATGATTGTGTTTACGTGATTTTTAAAACATGAAATAATCTCATAAATTACATTTTCAGGCTCTCTGCTTCTGTGTGGAAAATGTTGTGCTTCAACAAAAGTCTGCAAAGATGTATCAGTATATGAAATGGAGGGTACTTCAAAACAGTCAAAGCTTCATCAATACTTGAGTTTAAATAGCCACAGGAATAATCGTCCATATACACAGCACAGCACTTGAAAGTATGGTAACCGAGGGGATTATAAATTCCAGAAGAAAAAAAAAAAAAATTGGCAAAGAAACCTACTGTTAGAAAGAAAGGAAGAAAGAAGGAAAGAGAAAGTTCTTTAAATACTAAAAAAAAAAATCCTGTCTAAACCCTGAGATATTCTTAACTTTCTGCTTCTAACTACAACTGTATCTTCTTGCTGCATAGAAGAGAGGGTAATTTTTTTTCTTTGGAAGAAAAATTACTTTAGATCTCCTATATGAGCTTTTACATGTTATAATTTGCCTAAGAATATCTTATGTCCTCCCATAATTTTTTAGCTGACTAGAAGCAGGCCTATGTCTTCTTACTAGCATACAGGATTTGTATTAATAGAAGCAGCAGCAGATCCTGTTGTAGTGAAGGAATAACATAGACACGCAGAAGTCTTTTTGGGGCATTTAATTGCTTTGAGAGTTTGGTTATGCCTTTTTTAAAATATATTTGCAACCAAGGCCAGCCACCATGAAGCTAGCACTGCCATTAAATGTTGCATTAGTACATTGAGTTTCTTTAGTTACGTAACATCCCAAACTTCAGTGGCAAAGCAAACACCATCTTCTGGTTTCTCTTCCTAAAACAGTCCTCTTTCCAGTGCTCTGTTCTTGTTGTAGCTCGATCTGATGCTGCGTTTGTATCTGCTGCTTTGGGCATGTTTAAATAAGACGACACTACTACTTTCAAAAATATTTTAGATATCCTGAAGATACAGTGGGTTCATATTTCCTTGTTATATTTTTCCTCTGTTCCTTCACAGCTTCCTATTCTTTGGTGATGATTGTGGTTTGCTGTTTTTTGGTAAGAGTGATATAGCTATTCCTTTGGTGGCATCAGTAGATACCCATTCCTTATGCGTACATGGATTGGTATATATTTTCTCAAGGTGACTGTTTTTCTTCCAGTTTCCTCTGCACCTGCAAGTTAATAATTAATTGTTATGAACTGGAGGCAGGCTGGCTTCTTATTCTGGACTCCTCTTGGAGGCCTTTTGAGCCAAAGAAGGTGGGCAGCTGAAAGCTGAAATTTTAGGATCTGTATTCCTGATGTGTCTGTCCTAAGCAAGGACTTAATATGTTACCAGGACAGTAATTATTTTGTTCCCTTTGTTCTGCTTCATGTATCACTCAGGGTCTTGTCTGTATGTCTTTGACTCAGAGTGTATGCAACGTCTCAGGCAATTCTTGAATGTTAAAACAGGTCATTGCTAAACACAGCAGCTAAAGATTTGTGAAATATAGTACGTCACTTGTGAAAGCCTACTTTAAGACCTACTGAATTTAAGAAAAGATAAAGACAGTAACTTCTGTTAGCTTTGGGCCTTTTATTTTTACACCACTAACTGCTTGGTTAGATTTCTAAGAGCTTTAACAGAAAATAAAAGCCCCTTTTACTACCTCTATATTTGATGCCATTAAAAAGGTAAGGTTTTGCAGTTTCCTTGCTATGCTGACTTCATACATCTTCACTCAGCAAATTGGCACAGAATTCTTTACTTTTATTTTTTTACTCTTTTTTTTTTTTTTTTTTTTTTTTTTTTTTTTTTTTTTAGATTGAGTGAGCTCCACAGTCACTGCATGTCTAGGTATTTCAAGACCAATGGTATGTGAACACTTCATTGCCAAGAGCTTTTAGTGTGTAATCATGTTGAGTTGGCTTGGGTACTCTTAGCCATTGCAGCACTGATTTCAGTGCAAGCCAGCAATCTAAATATTTGTTCTGCTTTTCAGAAGGGCCCTACAGTCCAGACTGAACTCTTTTTTTCTTGCAGCTATACTGCTCTCAGCTACTTAGCTGAGGGCTAAGACAGGTACTTCTAGCCCGGCTTCAGTCTTAGCAAACAGCAGTGTAAGCAAGACTTTCAAACGATGTTCATGAATCTGCAGTCACATCATTTGACCATTTTTAGGATTAAGTGCAAACCGGTTACTTAGATTTACTAAAATCCAAGTGCAGCGACCAACCAGTATTACTTAGGAAAAAAAATATTTTTGATAAATTCAAATTCATAGTGTTGTTTGGGTAGCTTTCCCACTCCTTTAGTAATACTGATTTTGAAAGGTCTTTTCAGTAGACCTTGAACAGCAATAACAAACAAGATGACATTTACCATCCTAAGTTTTCTTTGAGTATGTGCCTGTTTGTTTTCTGACTGCAACCTCTTTGAACTTCTACACTGCTCTGCTGCTTTCCGTGTAGCCAGGGAAAGTGTCTGTGTGAGTGTTCAGCTACAGAGCCCTGAATGATGTAGTTGTTTTGCTGGTGTTTGCCATCAATGCAACAAGAAACTGAGCAGAGATGGTCAAATTTGCAAAGCAGATTCTCAAGCACAGCATAGAAATTTTTAAAAGATGAGAGGAGGGAATGGTTAAAAACAAAAAACAACAACAGTACCTTCATCCTTTCTGTTAGCTTCTAGGTTTTTCTGATATAATCAGGAGGAACTGAAATTTCAGGTTGACAGTTTCCCTTTAAAATCCTTTAAAATGCCCTATGCATCAGTGCTGAATGTGAATTGTATTTATGTCTTTTTTTTTTTTTTTTTTTTTTTTTTTTTTTTTTTTTAAAGAGCAATATCTATTAATAGATCTATGTAATAATTGCTTCCTGGTTTATGCTTGTGTTTTATCACAAAACCATTCAGGAGGACTTGTGGTAAAAATTGTGAGGTTTATATAATTGCAACTAGCAGCAGAGCTTTGCTTCAGGGCCTGCTACAATATGAAAATCTGCAAGAGCAAAAAATAATGATGTAACTCCAACAATTTGTTCTGGGGGCTGGGTGATCTTGTTTGACCCAGCAAGACACTCTTTGGCAAGCAGCATAGCTTTGAATCAGAGCTCCTTGTGATTAATACAGCGCTGTCACTGGCCTGTATTGCAGTGATCTTTTGATCTTATTCCCGTATTTTCAGTGGGATGTGATAATTACATTCAAATGGTATATGGAATTTTTTTTTTTTTTTTTTTTTTTTTTTTTTTTTTTTTTGTGTGTGTGTGTGTTACCTGGAGTTACATTTGGGCAATAGTTCCAATGTAATATAGTGGAAAATTACCACAGTGGCAAAGCAGCAAGTTTACCCTGTGCCATGAGACTTCAAGTAAACTAGAACTCTTTACAGTTTAGGAGAGCTGCCAGCCACTCTGAAATTACCATTTTAATTGGATTGATCATAAACACTTTGCTCTGGCTGTAATACTAGACCTAGGAGATGCAATCTATTTAGCCATAGTTTAGGGAAAGGGTGACCTTTCAGCTGGCTTGTTATAACTGAAAGGTTGCTCACTCTTCTGGCTGGAGCTTGGTGCATGGGAATGCAATGTGAATTTGTGGTATTAGAAATGGTGCTTTTACCTAAATATGTAACTCTTGTTGGTAAATACACGTTTATCAGTTCTTACTACTATTATTAAATCATATTCTTATTATAATATATTTAAAATGCGTCAATTTGGAAATTTTTTATTACAGTTAGGGACAACAAAAATGGCTGATGCACACAAAAACACAACTTGCTTTTAAAGGAATAAAGTGCTGTGTCTTAAAATAGAGAGTATCTTCTGGCCTCAAAATTTCCAGAGCCAGTTCTCTTTCCTCTGAACGATGCTGTTTTAAAATTGCCAGCAGCCTAAACATTATATAAGACCTTTTTGTCCTGCTGGCATGCCCATCTTCTTTTACCATGCTCTTTGCTGCCTGTGGTCTTCATCAGCTCACAATGGAGAGCCCAAGCTGTTCCTCTCAGTCTAATTAACCCCAGTCCATTACTGGCATGTTTGGTGTTATACTTGCAACCTTTTCGTCTTTTGTTATTTAAATGAGTAACCTGAATTCAGTCTTTCCTTCCTATCAGCTCTCTGAGACAACACTGCACTAGTCATTATAACAACTTGCTTTCAAACCTTTTTCCTTTTGTGGCTGACCTTTAGTAGGAAGAATTCTGTGCTTTTTACCTATAATTTTAGTAATTTTAATCCAATGTTTTTTTACTTAAGTGGAAACAGTCATAGTTAAAATGCAGAATGCAATTTTGGCATCTCTGTTCAGCATTCTTTGTAAATAAAAACCTAGTAGAGGCTTAAGTGATGGAAAATCTTAAAGGCAAAAAATGAACGCTTTCCTACCTTATTCAATAGCTTTCTAAGGTCTGTAGATTTAAGAGGAAGTCTGCAAACAGAAGATGTGTCATCCTGACAGTTCTAGACTAGTTTTCCCTTTTGTTCCCATAAATGGTTATTCTGTACTTAGTGGTTTTTCTTTTTAAATGAAAAAAAAAAAAAAAAAAAAAAAGATTTCATGGTGGAAAGGCGGAAAATGTTGAAGATTTCTAGTATTGACCAGTAGGAATAACAAGTGCACAAAATATTTAGGCTCTTCAAATTCAAGCATTGAACTACCCTTTTAAATGTTCTTTCTTTCTTCTAAAATACAATACAAGTCAACAATATGTTATTGACATTGAAGCTTAGACCATAACTTGGACTGTGTGGACACCATAATTGTGATTGATCATGTACTGCAGCAAGCTTTCTTCTTGGATTTGAGTTCAGAGACACAGAGAGTAAATACAACCCTCTACTTTCTTTACTGACCAAAACACAATGTAAAGTTCTGGGAAAGAATCAAGAGCATCAGGCATGCTGATCCCACGATTCCCCAAATATTTCTGCCAGCAAGAGTTCTCAAAGCTGTGTGGGGATGCCATGGATGAGAACAAAGGAGACTCTCTGCTTCTGGGTACAAAGCTGCCACAATGGATTGTCATCATGGCTTCAAGAAACAATTATATATTATGTGTTAGATGAGCAGACTGTTGTGCAGAGGGTTAACTGTGTCTTCCAAAAAGTTATACAGTGTCTGGAAAATTTACTGGATGAGTTCCCTCTGATTGCTAATTGCGTACACTATTAAGCCATAATTTTCTTTCCTTTCTCATTTGCTTTATGCTTCAAGGTAAAAGATGGAACACGAGACTATGACAAATTCTCTTCTGGGATTATGTAGTGGGGCTTGACTTTGATCTTCCTTTTCTCTTGCCCTTGGAGACCAAAGGCATTTTTGCATATGGCAAATGAACAAAACTTTGGTGCTCAGAACTGCTGTGCTGATCAGAGAGAAGTTTCCTGGAGGGTCTGGGTTCTGCATTATTGAAATATTAAAAAGTTTCTTCCTTTTTTGTGTGGTCATTACCCACATGGGAACTGGTGAGTGGGTAATATAGGAGCTGCCAGTAATTTATGAAAGCCGGGCTCTCCTGCTAACTACTTATGTCGTTGGCTAGCGAATTAAGATTATATTGGCCACAGATTTCAAAGCGAAGTCTATTAGGGAAGCAAATCCTGTCGATCAGAACTGTTGATATCTAAGACTGCATGTTGAGACCCTATGCTATGGTTACTTTGAGAATCTCCCCAAAGCAAAGTCAGTATCAGGCTTTGCTGACTCAATGGTATAAAAAGAGCGGAGCTGAGCTATGTGCATTAGAGAGAAGATGAATTAAGGGCTCTTCTGCAATGTGGTTAGGTTACTGAAACTTCTGTATATACCTGGTTTCTTGGAACTGCTAAATTTATCCTGTTCTTGGCAGGTTGTATTAACCCTCCTTGAGAGCTGTCCCATTGTAGCCTACCTGCTTCTGAAACCTCAGTTACATGTCTGCAGGATGCTGTGGGGTGCAGCTGTGAATGTGCTGGTCGCACAGAGCAGACCATCACAACGGCTGTAAGATGCAGACCAGATGGTGGTAAGCACACCACAGAAATTGGAGGGGTGTGTGTGTGAGGAGAGCAGGGATGGACATCTACACATGAGAGTGAACAATATAGGGTTTGATCCACTACAAACTACCAAAGATTCTTTTAATTTTTTGTCTTGATTACAAGATTTTCTTGTAACTGAGTTAATAGGGGTATATCTAGGAAAAAATAGGGCTTTTATTTCACTGCAAGCTTGCTCTGTGCACCCTTCTTCATTTCCCTGAGCCAGTGTTCATCCATAGTTTGTTTTTTTTTCACTTTCTGTCTAGGGGAGAGGAAGGGAAAGGCAGCCTGCAGATGCTTTTTATTATACATATTACATTTAGGCAATGAGACCTTGAATTCACTGAAAGCTGTGAATGCTATCACGATGACAATAAAGCATATAGTCTCATTTGTAATAGGCAATGCATAGATGGTACTTTTTTCAGTTTGCTTCTGAAGAAGGTCCCCCAAATTGTATATGCTCTGTTGTATATAAGGCAACTACTGGTACTGCTTTTGATCATATATATATATGATCATTAATATATATATATGTATATATATATATTAATTTCCCATCATCTTCTCTCCACAGATTTGTTATTTTCTTTCTGTTATCTTCATTTTATCTTTTGGAGTGGTAGTGTGTTTTACCAAGAAGAATGGCTCTTATAATCATGGATATCACCTTTTCATACACTTCAGATAGGCTGTCAGATGTAAAAACTTTTTCTTAGGCAGCAGTGGAAGAAAAACAATTTGTTAAAAATAGCTTGTATTTTGACTAAAAAAGGACATGAACACATGAGTTATCCTGCCTCCCCAAAATAAAACCTCTTCCTATTATTATATTAAGAAAATTGTTAGGTCCAACAGCTTCACAGAGATACATTTTGCTTTTCAATGCATATTTCACTCCCTGATCCAATTATTACTGAAAGTTTCAGAGGCAAAATTAATTAGCAGTCTGCCATAGTTCTCCAGACTCCTGGAGTTCAAGTAATGACTCGATTTTTGTAGAACTGTGCTTATTACATGCAATAGGCAAGTCTGGACATAACAACATACTCCGTGAAGCTTCTTAAAACTTATTACTATTATCAGCATCCTCTCTGCAACTGCAAACTTACCACGTTGTTGGGACTGTAAGTACAGAATGCAGAATTCAAGTTATACCTTATTGTCTGGAAAAAAGTCCTAAGATTTTCACCCATCTCCAGCAATTATCAAAAATTATTATGGACGTTTTTCAGGTTAAATAAAAACTAGCAATGAGGGGAAGTCCATACCTGAAGCACTTGTTAATAATTAATTTTCATATTTGGCAGCTTAGATCTGCAGAGTCCCTCCAACTTTTCATACGTTAAGGAAAATAACAATACGATTTTTTCTGCTTAGATATACAATAGTTTTGGACTTCTTAGGTCAGATCTTCAGATCCTATCGTTATGAATGTTGTAAAATTGATCCACATTTGCTGAGGCTCTAATTCCATTTCTGAATGGGGCATGATGATTGAAAAATCCTCTTTCCAAAGAATATTAGCTTGGGCTTTTTCCGAGGAGTCTGGGTTCTTGTTTTGGCCATGCTGAGCCCCGACACTTTGACCAAAACAGGAAATGGACATTTATTTGAAAGAAGTGGTTTTTAATCTTCGGTATCATAATACATGTGTTGCATTTGCAAAATGTTTGTAGCTCCATGGAACATCTAGACATTTAGTGCATACTAAATAAGTGAAAAAAAAAAAAAAAAAAAAAAGCACTAGAAAATAAAAACAATAAGCACTTTATCTTAGCCTAAATCTTCTGAGTCAAAATACAACATGTTTTTAAGTGCTTATGTGAAGTCTTAGTTTTTAAGGCTTTGTGCAATAACCCTGGATTACAATCTGTTATTTTTTCAGTTGCTTAGTGAGAAATAACAATGCACCATAAAAAATATGATAATAGCTATATATTATTGCTTCTTTTGTTGTATTAATTAAATTAATCAAAAGCATCTATCAGTGTGTCCATTGCCTAATATGATTAGCCGCATGAATTTAGAATAGCAAATGGATCTGAGATGAAAATGTGTTTCTGAGCTGTGGTTTACAAATTGACTCAATGTATGTATATCCTAAGAAAACCCAATCTGTTATGTCTCATTTAATGCAAACTGCTGTGTATTTTGTGTTCAACATAAACTCAGAATTCACTTATCTGGAACATAGTATTTTGGTTTTGCATCACTTCAGTGGTGTATAAGCATATTTCAGTTAAAGCAGGACAACATATGTTTGTGTTGTACAGGTGGGGTGTTAAAATCTTCTGCATGATAATCCTTTGAACTTTTACTGCCCTAGTACTTTTCTCAGTGCTAGGTGTAGCAACATTTGCATGCTATTTAGTTGCTTAGAGGTAGGAATCTAGTGCCTATTTTTTTGCTGTGCTGTATCCCATCGAAGCTTCTGCTGCTGATCCAGGAGGGCGGAGATCTGCCCTGTGCCTTGCATCACAACTGTTGGCTGGGTACAGGTATCTCAGGTATGCCACACCACCTAAAATTACACTGAATTCCTATCCAGTGTATCCAGTGTCCAAATCCAGCGTAATTCAGACAATTTGAATCCCATCCTGCAGGTGTACACATGCACACAGACATTCTCTCTCACAGCCTGCAGAGAGACAAAGTGTGATTCATTTTGAACAGTGCAGGTTCAAATATGTTTCTATGATTTACTCACTTAAACTGGACCGTTACTAGAAGTCACCATTACATAGAAGCTTTAGCAGTGGTTTCTAGTTGCTTAAAATCATTATGTTGTTCTTGTGCATTTGAATTTTTTTTTTTAGTTCTGGTGCAAATGAGATGTCTGGGATGCCAGCTGTTTTGTCTTTTGAGCATCATGGTGGACTGAAGAGCCTTTCTGCCCCTTGCACAAAAGCAGTTCCTGGGGAAGGATAAAATAAACCCTTATATCTCTTTCTGATGTTGTCTTGACAAGCATTTCTGAAACTATGCACAAATAAAATTTACTTGTACATATCCTGATGACTTTTTTGAACCTAATTTTCCAGTTCAACTACCTTCAGGTAATATTTTCTGAAGATGATGATAAGGTAAAGAGAAGGGATATTCTCAAGCTCACAGTTAGGTGTTTATCTATCTATTTCATTTCTGTGACTCTGCTATAATTATCTAGGAGTCCTTGTATTCCATCCTGTTACAGCATTACTGTTTTAATAGGTGGCCTGAACTGAAAGGATTTCAGGCATCTGAGCATGGTGGCCGAAATACTAGTTTCCATCTTTACTGTAGTGACCTGTCTTCAATTTTTGTGTCCTCCTGTGACTTTTTTCACAAGTTCCTCCACTGTCTTTATGATTCCTGTAGAGGCAATATTGTTAATAATATTGAGATAATATATAAAGAATATTATATATATATATAATTAACATTAAATATTAATTTTATAACAGTACGTAATATATGTGATATATAAATAATATAATATATAAATATAATATATAAAAATAATATAAACATGATATATATATATTATATATATAATAGATCTATTCATCTTTGCCATCTGGTTTTTAATTCTTGCAAAATAATATATATTTTCTGTCTGTCTTCTCCACTGAGGAATGCAGAAGTGGAAAATGAAATGTGGAGGCTGTACTCTGACATTTGCTGCTATATTACAGGACTATGATCTCTCAGTGTAACAGGTGTTCTTTTTGACAGGAATCTTTTCAAATTGGTTATTTAATCTTAAAGCAAATATTAATCCATATTTTGTATGTAGTTAGTATTTGTAAGGCATCCCTATAGACAAATGTGGTGATGCAAAATTTGCAGTGGGACTTTGTCCTACAGACAGTGACTGACATAAACATCAACTTCCATTGACAGGTCTCTGGTGATACTAGACTTTATTGTTTGCTTTTCCATACCTCATGTTTTTACCCCTCTCTTGTATTTTATGCTTGACAGGATATCATATTAACTACACGTTCATTCCTCATTTATTCTCAAACTGGAAAATTTGTTCTATTTTCCAGAGAGACCTTGGCTATTGAACTTTTGAGTTTTGCAGTAAAAAATAGATTAGTATGATGATCAGACATATCTAATATAAAAATTTGTTTAAAGAATCTGTGAAGTTTGACATGACCAAAAAGAAATGATAAACTTTCTTGATGACAATTTGAAATCATTGGGTAGTGCCTACCTAACCCTAGTGGCTACCTAATCCTTTTATGGAGTGCCTAATCCTTTTTTTTGGAGTGCTCCTGGAATCTAAGCAAATTATTGTAACTGTGAAAAGCAGATAGTAGTAACACTTGTTTATATTTTGGAAGCAATCTACACATATAGTTATATCAACCTGCCTCCAGCATATATAAAAAGTAATATTCATCATTGTGCCATAAAAGGCCTAGAATGACTCAATAAGCCAAAGTTTCTTTGTTTTAACTGCCTATTCCTGATTGGGGCATGGAGAGGCTGTCTGTTGCTGTACAGTGACATTGTATGACTCTGTTAAAATAGAGTGAACAGGAGAGTTCAGTATCTATCTCTTTTTTCATCCTATTATCTTCTTGCTCCCTCCTGATTCTCAATAATCTCAGATGAGGCATAGCTGGTAAGTCGGAGCCAGGCAGGGCAGGATGGAAGCTTGCTTGGGAGCCGTGAACTGGGCCTTCAAAGGATGTGACAGCACAGAAGACAGGCAGAGGGAGATCAAATACTGAGCATTTGAGGCCCCTTGCTTCACAAATGTACAAAACAAAAATGCTGATATGCTACCTAGAGTAAAAGCCAAGTCAACAATGAAAAGGTAAAGTAATAAGGTGAGGAGAGATTGATGGACGCAGCAATAGCTCATCCTACATGTATATTTAATGTTGGTTGAAAGTGTGCATGGGAACTAATGAATTGCAGGCAAATGTATGTTATGTGCCCAGTAAAACCGAAAGGTTTAAATTATGCAGTACATGTCAGCTTGTTGCCAAATATTTAACACCATTCCTACAGAAGAGAGACAGCTCGGGGATCCTTATTTAAACATCAGTAATCAAATCCTTTTCTCATCATAGGAAGCTTTTTTTGCATAATTTGTGGCTGCCACATCTAGAACTCACACACTAACTAATTTGCTAGGAGATGACCCAGTGTTGGTTGGCAAAACTTAGTGCTCCAGTAACAATTTGTGCTGTACCATAACTGTGTGAGTGAGTAAAATTGGTCTGTTTGGATCACCATTTGCTGATTATAATTGTTGCCTATGTCTGTATATTTTACACTGACTTATGATTATTTCTTGTTCTGGGATTGAGAAAGAATATCTCTGCTACAGAAAATTACTCATTCTCATTCAAAAAGAAAAATGTTAGAAATTCAAATATTTTCCACAAGATGAAAGTCACCCAGTGCTCCCCATAGCTCTTCTGAAAGTAATGCTTTCGGCACAAACTGGCTGATCTGTCTAATGGGTATAAATTGTTCCTGCCTGAAATGAATTTTATTTCAAATTCAGTATCTTTCAAAATTTATGGTTACTAGTCTGTAGGGCTTTTTGCTTCTGTAAAATGCACAGAGAGTACAATGTGCCCTCATAAGAGTTATTTATTATTTTAGTCTTGTTCTGGCCCCATTTTTATGACCTAAGAAGTGGTACACTGTGCTGACCCCTTCTGTGTTTTGCCCAGCTGAATACATTTGGGTGCTGATGACTTAATAAGCATAGGGAAGTAAAGGATAAAGAACAGTGGTGAAAACATTAGGCAGCCAAGAGGTGTGATAGAAGCAGATGAAGTTTCAATGGGAATTACAGATGAGGAGATAGTGAATCTTTATTAAAGATTCTGCTCTATACAGTGCAAGTAACCAAGCTCACACTTACATAATTCAAGCTTACTTCTACAGTACTTGAAATTCCATAATGTTAATGTTGACCTTTAGCATGGGGGAAACATGAGGGAAAGGAAGATGTGTCTTGCTGTATTGTGAGGGCACAGAATTCCCAAGTGTGACGGGAAGATTTAGGAACTAATAGGGAAGGACTAATTAGTCTCCTATATAAAGTCTATTATGTGTTTGATGTATGAGTTGTAAGACTGTATTCCAAAATTAAACTATTGCAAAGTTTTGACATGTTGTTTTGCCATTTTGTTAAAATTTAGAATTGAAATAACTGATTTTAATAGGAGCATATAGGTAAAAAGTTTTACAGCAGCTTTATGTATCTTTCAGCTTGGCAAGAAGATGTATAGCCTATATATAAAACAGATTCATGTTCTGAAAATGTTGGAGGAAAACATGCATCTGAAGAAATAAAATCTAGAGTCTCATTTGTGCTCCATTTTAGCTACTAGAAAAGCAAAAGCTATCAGTGTACTTCATATCAGTTGCTAATATAATAACATTGTAGAAAATAAATGGCTGAATATAGTATAAAGCATTCTATAATGTTTAGAAAATATAACATTAGGTTAGATGTAGAGTAATTATTTCCTTGGATATAGCCTGCTGGCTCCTGACAATTCTGCTTCAGGGATAACCTGAGCTAATGGCAGCAGCAACAAAATGATGCCCACTGTGTCTGTATTCCATTAATTTGTATAAATCTTTGGTTTTGATCTTTTTATGATTTTGACCTTCTAATAATTAACTAGCTTGCTGGAAGTTTAAAACTGAAAAGTTATTCCCATTTCCTTTTCCATTTTTAATTTCAGTGTTGGTGTTATATTATCCTTCCCCAGAATTTCTCTGCCTTGCTTGATACCTCTCTTGTTTTGTTTTCTGAAGGGCATATATATATAAATGCAATGTTCTCTTTCAGCTCTGAAGAAATTGGCTTTGGGTCAGTGACTAGACCTCCTCTCCCCTTTTCAGTCCCTTTTCCCATCTTCTCCTTCCCTTCTGCTTTCTGTAGATCATTCTTCATATTGCTCTCATTATTTCCCATTCACTGCTTTGGGCTTTCAGTTTTTTCTTTTCATCCTCTTCAGTGTGACAACTTTCCTTGTGCCCTGCCATAATTCCACACTTAGTTAGTTCACTTCATGTTTGATAAAGAACAATCAAGCCCGTTAAATCTTACTTGCCAATACCTGGGCTCCAATTCATTACAAAAGCAGTTGACTGCTGCAGTTTTTCTCAGAACTTTCCTCTTTTATCAACTTCCTTGTCCTGTATGTTAATACTAGTGTTTGCACAAAAGCCTAAGGTAGAAGCTTCTCACCCAACTCTGCTTGATATGGTGATGAAGCCCCAGATAAAAAATTTGCTGAATTAACAGCTGTGTAGATATGTGAAAAACTGTGGTTTGAGATGTAGTCTTTTCTACCAAAAGATAGTCCAGATTTATTTGAGATTTATTAGAATTCTAGCTCTCAGGTTCTATTTGTGATAAAACTGCGCAGAAAAAAAAAAAAAAAAAAAAAGGAAAAAAAAAGAGGAGCTGTCTGAGATCCAACAGAGGGGCTTAGAAAGCAGGAAATTACGAACTTTTAAAAGGACTTCTCATCCTACATTCAGTTGGAAATTCAGTCTGCTCCATTGGGATCATTGTGGATCTGCAGGTTGCAATGAGAATTCAACTCCAGGGGCTGTTCTCCAGCAGCAAAAGCAGAGATAAAGTTTCTGATGGTTTGCACATATTTCTTAATCTAACCTGAAGTACGTCCACTGATCTCTGGAATATTTTATCTTTCTTTCTTGAGGGATAGAAAGTATTATAGGATAAAGCCTATGCTCTCACTGTGGAAAAGAATAGCTTTGATTTGCCGGTAATGAGAGTAGAATGAAGCCCATTCTACCTAATGGGTTTGAAATTAGCTCATTTGGTGTGACACTATTGCATTTTCTAGAGAAGATAAGAAAAAATCTAGTTGAGAGGGACTATGAAGATAGTATTGGTCAATACAAAATTTTGGAACAAAGAAACTTGCTTTGTATTTGAAACATGCCAAGCACATGACAATACTATCTAAAGAACAATGCAGTTTGGTCCTTGGCTTGAAACTAAACCACTAATTGGCTATAATGTGGTATCGATAGAAGTTAGAAGACTGAAGAGGGATGAAGAATTTTCTTTGTAATCACGAGACATTTTACTTCTGCTCTTACCCTTAACAGAGTGAAGTTTTAGCTCTTTTAATACTTTCTAGCATCTCTCTTTTTACTTCTGATTTCATGAGGAATTGCTCTATGCAGAATTAGATAAAATAATTTCAATAGATGTAGGGTATTTAATTCACATGAAAAGTGAGTAAGGCTGAGATTATAATCATCTGAAACAAAGGAAAAAACAGATTGAAAAAACCTCTACTTTTATGAAAGGTTAAGCCAAACTTTGATATTAATTTAAGAATGTTTCCACTCATTTTTTTTTTCCCTAAAATATCACAGTTTGCTATATCCATACCACGCTGTTGTGACAAAGATGATGCTATGATGAAACCGCATATTGTCTGTGCACCAGATTTGCTTGTTAACTCAGGAATATGGGATTTCAAATAGGAGAAAAATCCTTTCCTGGTCAAAAAGTTTTGATCAGTGTATAAATTAACTTATATATAACTATAGTGTTACAGAAGCTCTGGGAAAGAGCAAGGAGATATTCCTGTCAGAAGGGGAACAGATAAGGCATTTATATTTGCAGAACTCTTGCACAGCTGAACAGCACTTCCCTCAAATGGTACGAAGTCTGCTTTCTCTCAGTTATCTGCTCTCCATATGATAAAATTGCGCAGTTGGCTTTCAAAATTGTTATATATAATCCTAAATGTGTGGTCTTTTAATTTACCTTCTGAGTTCTGAATCTTTTGGTTACTCTGAGGGCATTTTCAAGCTTTTCTTCTCCTCCACAGAGTGTAGAAATACTTTTTCTTTCTAAAGAAAGTTGAGATTCTCTACTGAGAATCTATTTGGCAGATGAGCCCTTAGAAGAAATACAAATATTACTGGGTGTCTGATGAAGATTTCAGCTGTTAGCAGTGCTTCTTACGCCCACAAAATCAATCTCGTCTTTAGATTCAGACGAGGATCAATTTACATGTGAATGTACAAGTTAACTTGCTAACTTTGTCTTACCCACACACTCCACTCTGTGGAGGAATGAAAGTCTTCTTCTTTTTTTTTTTTTTTTTTTTTTTTAAAGGAAGAAAAAATATGTAGATGTTTACTGAAGATGTGGATCATATTCAGAATATGGAAATAGGCCTGTTTCTCACTTGTGTTTTTGGTCAAAGACTGCCATAGATTAGAGTATGGAATGTGTGGAAGGAACACAAATGTCATTCGTGAATGGATGTGCTGCAGGAAAATGACTTTTTACAGCCCTGCTAGGGATCTTGGTTATTTAGTCCTCTCTGTAACGGTCCTGTGCTTTTTCTTTTGGTGGGTGTTCTATAAAGCTAGATTATTTATGACTTACTTCTTGAGTGGCAGCTAGCTCAACTGTATACAAGAGATTTCCTCCACTGTCATATACTGCTTTTAGGACTGACAAAGTTATCTGGTGTTGTTTCTTAAATTTTGGAGCAAAACATATACTATCTCTAAAATAGTAAGTGATCTTCAACACCTAGAAAGGCAGCACTAAGCCAAGCTTGCAGAAAAGTCCTGATTAGACAATAAAGAATGAAGGTGCCCTTACTATGATTTTCCTGTTGAAACTAAACCAAAGGACTAAGAATCAACAACATTTTTGAATTTACACACGTCTTACTCCAACTAATCAGTGTGATGTTCTGCCAGAACACATATTTGTCCTGACAATGTATCACCTTTTGGGATTTTCAAAATTTTTTGTTTATTTTTCAGTTGGAAATAGTTTTGTGGACGTGAGGTTGTTTAAAATGCTCTCTTAAAGCAGTGAGATGTTTTCTATAAAGACTTGTTCCTCTTCCTCTCTCTGCCATCCTGTAACCAAATGCAGACTTGATCGCTTATCAGAAATAAGAGTCACTTTAGTACAAAAGTAAAGTACTAACAAGGAGAAATTTGTGGATGGACCTGTTCTTACTTGTGGTCTTTTCAGTGCTGGTAGATGTAGGTTACTCACAGATTCTCACATGCAATAGGAGATCAACACCATCCTCCCTTCAAATGTGATGCTTCAGGACCCAAAGGATTTGCGGAATAGGAAGGAACAGGAAAATCCTTCCTTTTTCTCAACACTTTCGCATTTTCCAAATCTGATGTGCTCTGCTGTCCTCCAAAATGCTCTACTATTATGAAACAAGATATTGTAGCTGATTCAATGGAGCAGTCATGTATTTAAGTGCAGAAAGTTGATCTGCACTTGCAGAGAAGCTGTAAGTCATTACAGTAAATATGGCTGGTCAGCACTTGACCCCAGCAATTCTGTCTGAAGAAAAAAAAGAAAGGGAAGTGTTTGAGTGGATTTACATCCACATTTTTTGTTGTGTTCTGATATTCAGTCATGAATCAAATGGTTTCTGAACAGGTATTTCTACCTCTTGGGCAAATAAATATCTATTCTTCAACCTGTCAGACTTAGTTTTGAAATTATATAGTATTGTTGGTTTGCCTGGGAGTATGGGCAGCAGAAGATATTAAATTCTATTTAATTATGTACATACATACATATTGCACACTTCACCCCAAACCCAGGCATGTATCAACCATCATAAAAGGCAGGAATATCAGTTTATCACAGAGATCACTGAGGCAAAAGTGCCTGTTAAATTCAATGAGTCGCTTTCAATTGATTTTAAAGAGTCTGCTGTGGCCCTGCATTTCTTTGACCTCATTTTTTTATTTATTATTTATTTTTTATTGTGACTGCATTTACTTGTTACACAGGTGGTCTCAATTACTCTTGCTTTTCTGAATGCTGCTTAATGCAGTAAGATTTCTGGGACCAGTGACCATAACTTGTGTGCTGCAATTGCCTTTTCACCAGAAAGACATTGGAAACCTGAAATGTCATGCTGAATTTCTTTAGACCAGATATTGCACATTCAGCTAATAACCCAATTATTCTGCATTTAGAAAATAGCCCCAAAAATCCAACCCATACAATACTGTTAAGTAGAAAGGCCCCAGGTGTCTGATTGCCCATGCACTTCCATGCTCACAAGCTGCTGTCCCAAGGACATGTGGAGTGAAGGACTCCGCGATATTTTGGGGCATGTTGCTAAGGAAACCTGTGCTTTTGATGAAATGTGCTGGGAGTGGCTGGCTGTGGAGCCTGTCTCTTGGCTGTCAGTGCTGCAAAAAGGGGAGCAGAAGCCTTAAGGAGCTGGTTGAATTTGTTTTTACATAACCACGTATTGCTGTCTAATGTAAACAGGGGAAAAAAATGAAAGCTTCTTTAAGAAGAAGTGAAAAGAGAATGAGTAATTCAGTTTTGAGAGGACTATGTGTGTGTCAGGGACCTCGGGTGCCTGAGGACCAGCCATGCATGCTTGCAAAGGGTTATGCTCTTTTGGTGGCCAGGTCTTTAGCTCATAGCCTCACAGCATATGTGAAATATCTGGTCTGAGTTAACTCAGAATGAGAAGAAATGTTGAGTTTTGAGATAAAAATGCTTTAAGGATTAAATCTGATCCTCTGCTTAACTCAAGATTAAATATTTGTCTCAGTCTTAATTTGTTGAGGGTATTGCTCTCAGCTCTTGTTTTTTCACGCTGAGTGCTGCTTGCAATGTGTAAATGCATCGATGGGAAGTATGCAGTTGAAGCTCATTGAATTCCAACACAATTTTCGAGGCTGAATAAGTGTAGTTTGGAAACATAAAGGATCTGGTAAAAATTCTGTAAGGTCTCCAAAGACCACAAACAGAAGACGTGCAAAACATGTACTCTAAGGCAAATTAACTTCAATCAGAGGTTAGTCAAACAGTCTCATAGCTCTTATCACTCATATTATGGCTTATACTTGACAGCTAAAGTCTTGGCCAGCACAGTTGGGTTGAAATTCTTCTTCTAGAGTTAGGCAGGTAAGTTACTAAGTGAATCGTGGCTAAGATGTGTGCAGCAGTTGGATTGTTCCCTTGTAGTAAAAACTGTAGGGTTTTTGAGGCAGCATAACTTCAAATCACAGCAAAGACATTTTGTTATTGTACATCTGTGAACGGGATGTTTAATGTTTGACATGTTTATTAAAAAAACCAAACACAGCACATTATCCATCTGCTATGATTACTGTATAGGTAGGCATTTGGGACTTGAATGTAAAAATCTCTGGG
Source organism: Aythya fuligula (assembly GCF_009819795.1). Lineage (NCBI taxonomy): Eukaryota > Metazoa > Chordata > Aves > Anseriformes > Anatidae > Aythya > Aythya fuligula. Next base: position 19,794,758 of record NC_045567.1, read on the forward strand.
CTTGTGTGCAACCCATCGCTGCAGCCTCCAGAAACTTTCTCCATAATATATCTGCACAGTGAGGCTTCTACTGTACTTCAAGGTGTCGTTGGCTTTGTCCTCCTTCCTAATTAAATGGAACCATTTGACATTTTGGCCTGAACCTGTCTGATAAAGTCTCTTGTGTCAGTCAAATTTGCTATGTGCATTAGAGTATCAGTTATCATAAAGATCTGTAGCATGTGAGCTCATTTATGCAGGAAAACTGGAGTTGGCTTTCAGGATTAGTAGCGGATTGGGGCTGATGACAATTTTGGCTGCTGGTTCAGATTAATCTTTTCATGTTGATGGTCTTTGAGATTAATCTCCCTTAATTTCTGGAAGTATTAAATTTCAGCATAAAAGTGCTCAATAGAAGTATTAGTTATCTTAGCCTGCCCAGTGTCAGTCCCAAAGAATGTGGTAAAGAGCTGAACTCCATCACTTGCACTGACTTGCTTCCTGCTTTATCCTGCCATACCTAATGCTTTCTCTCATTTCTCTGTCTTTAGAATTTTATTATAAAGCACAGCACAGAACAGGAAATATTCAAGCTCAAAAATATTTTCTATTATTTTGATTTTGTCTGAATTAAATATTTTATTTTCCCCCTTCTTAAAAAGCACTAGAACTGCTTGTTGAAATACTAGATGTAACATTGCACAGTCCCTTTGTATTAGTCTTACTCCCATTGCATCCAGCTGGTGTTATGCAGTATCAAAGATTCATGTCAAAACATCCAAAATTCTCAGGGTTTATGTAGCTAAAACATAAGTAAGAGGTAAAAGCTGCAAGAAGATTAATGAGATTACTTATTTAGTAGTCCAGAATGCAAAGACTATTCCTCAGACTATCATCCATCATTTCTGTTGCCTCAGGCAAAGAGGATGCTTCAAGCTTGCTTCTAATTTTACTGAGTATATCCAGTTTCCTGTGTAGCTTAATATCGTTACTTGTTTCATTAATTCATTGTGACTAAAAAGTAAAAATCACAAAAAATTCAAACTTTGTTTTCCACTGCAGGGCTGCATCTTGTAGCAGTTGAACTGTCATTCAAATCATTTTGCTGTTTTTTTTTTTTTTTTTTTTTTTTTTTTTGGTCTTGTTCAGATGCATCTGTGAAGAAAGTCTGTATTTTCTCCTAAGTCGTCCTAGCAACTTTTTCATTATCTTCAAGTGCTGTTACTTTTTCTTTGATCTTTCCTCAGAGAAGAATGTTCTCTGATGATTTGTTGACCAATATTTATCTTCATTACTTCTCTTTCCTGTATTTAAGTTTTGTAACAGGTTAAAGTGTTGAAAGCAATGCTAGATTAACTTATAGTATCCCCATGACAATGGTCTATAGCAGTCTTAACTTCATATTTCTTTTGGTTACACAACAGTAAATTAGATAGATGCTCTTTATTGCTCAACGTTTTGTGGGAGATATCCCAAGATAGTCACCTCAGTGTTGAGTATTGCAGTGAGTATTGTTTGAAATTACACAAGAACTGAGTGGCACGTAGCGTGTGAATGGGACTGAGTAGGTTTTCATTTCAAACTTAAGCGACAGCTCTTTCCAACAGCATAATTTAATCAAATAGTGAAATGCTTTATCTGTTTTATTGTTATTATACAAAACAAGTTCTGCATATAGAAATGGTCAGGGCTTGATGACTTTCTCCCTTAGTTGTTGCAATGCTAGGCTTTTATTAAAATACTGCATCAAACTTGAGAGACCTTTTCATAAAGTAAAAGCTTAGTTTTTCAGAGATCTTTAATGAATTGACTTTCTTCCTTCTGAAAATGTGGAAGGTCATGACATTGCTCTAAGACAAGAATAGTGTATGTATAAGATGATTTATTGTGATTTACTCAAATGGGAAAAACCCTGTATTTTTTTTAAGCAAACTAACATGAAGCATTTGTAGATTCTGCAAGTCAGGATTGAACTAAAATTCATATTGCAATGGTATCATTTTGGGAAATGTGAAGAAATTAAACTTAAGTCTCATCTACTAAGCTGCCTAAATATTTACTTACTGTGCTCCAAAGAAGCTTTTATGTTAAAAATTATGATGGAATGCTTTTCAATGTAATCTTTCAAGGGTCTCAACAGTAATGGTATATTCTTCTTCTATTTGGTAAATTACAGAAAGTGGCCCATTTTTTCTGGCCTCTGGAACTCTGATAATAGCAATTAAGACCTGCTTCTGTAAAAGTAGACGAAAACAAGGATCTGATGAAAATATGCAGGATGACAGCATTAAAGAGAGAAAAGCTGGCTTGGAAAGCCACCCTTTAGAAACTCAACCAAACTTTTCAGTTGCTAATTCTAATGTGATTGTACATAATTTATTTATCTTTGAACAATTTTTAAGATCCATCTCTTGATATCTTATTATAACAGCAGTAATACAATGAATTATTAGTAGAATTAAAGGATAAGTTTGACAGATATTTATTTTTCTGCAAGTTTGCCTTTCTGCTCCTTCAGGATGGGGAATCTTAATTTTAGTTAATGTTACTGGCTCCAGAGAGACTATATTTAAAATTCATTTGAATCTCATACAATTAAAAAACTGTCTGGAATATTTGTGAAATAGTTTTTCTGTGTCATATACAAAATGATTTGGTTACATAGCATGTGATAAATCTGGCTAGCTTTAGAAAACATCCACCTCTAATTGGTGTCTTCACAAATAATTTACATCTCTTGGACTTGTATTTGGAAAATCTTCATGCTGTGGTGTATAAATTAGTGTATGTGTTTATACATTCTTATATATCTATATGGAAGACTGTTGCATTTTGAAAGTCTGTCACAGTTTGTGGTTTTTCATCTCACAGTCTTCTGGGCACATTCTTCGGAACTGGTAGACACTTTCAAAATACTCCCTGAATTTAATTCTGCATGACAATAGTATTACTTTGTTCATTATATCGTCTCTGCTTTCATCCAAGTCTCTAAAACTGATTTCAAATGAAGCACTATTATCTTATTTTCCAGACAGGAAAGCTAAGATACTGTAAGGGGATGGTGTGAGATCACAAATTGTGTGGGTGGCAGAGTTGGTGTATGTTACTCTCTTGATAGCCATTACTCTCTTCCACTGATTAGATACACTCTTTTTGACACCTCACTGTGCTGGCAGAAAAGAAGCAGTTATTGATGCAGTCGCATTATATCACAAAAACCTAATGCCTTAGTTGGAGGAGAACGCATTTATAACTAAAATAATGTATGTTCTGCATTGGTGATATTCTGTTCTTAGCATTGCTTATTGCAAGTCTTAGGTACAATTTAACTTCTTCTTGAGCAGTGACAATTTTTTCAATGTTTTACTACCATAACCATAATCATTTTTAAACACTACCCTTATTTGTCCAGAATTATTTACATTATCTCATACACATATGTACCTTGGGTCTGATTCTCCTGTCAGTTATACTTTTACTGAAGACAGTGGAATTATTTCCAAGCTAGAACTGTATGAAAGGAGATGTAAGCCTTTTATCTCTGTTTCTCTTACAGTACAGCACATTAATGCCTCTATAACCCATGCCATTACTTGAATCGAAGCAGTGAATGAGAACATCTGACAGTTGGAAATACAAAAGTTGTCTTTGATTATTATTGAACTTCTGTAGCTGATAAGATGTAAGTCATATTCTAAGAAATATATCATTTGGAAATCATTCAACTGAATATTTTCTTTTACTAGCAATGTGCTGTAAAAGGACCAAATCTTTAATCAAGAAGATTAAACAATACCTTTTGGTTGTAACAGGTTAGATAGTAAGGTTCAGAAGATGCTGTAATAAACAAGCTTGCTATGTTGCACTAGGTAGTAACAAGTTATTGAGATATACAGACTTCAAGTATTTTTTACAGTAAGTGATTCCCCATCATCTACACTCCCCACCCCTTTTCATTAAAGCATGCAGGAGTTGTTGGATGAAGAATGTTGGCATACTCCTCTACAGGTAGCAAAAAAAAGATATTATTTTTTACATCTGAGAGCATTTTACCCTTTTATGACATCTTTTTTGAAAACCAATTCCACATTACATAGATACCATACTTCATTTCTCTGCCTTTGCTGGATGGCAGTGGCAAGACAGACTGGAATGGGAAAGCCACAAGCCATTTCAGAGTTATGGGTAAAATCACTGGTAATGCCTACCATGGATTTTACAAATGTACTATAGAAAAGGGAAGAAATAATACATTTGCAAAACAGGAACAGAATCTGCTTTTTAAGTCCTGTTCTGTATAAAGGCTGTACACTACAAATTAGAACAAAACAGGATTTTAAAAGGATATTTGGAATGATACTGACTGTCTTCAGTCTTTAACAAATGCTACCTCATGTTTTTCAATGTTTTCTTTATATATTTACAGGTTCTGAGGATATAACATGTGCAATAACATGGGGTTATTAAAACTATATTTTCACATCAATGTGAAACCAAAATCTGACCTGGAATTGTCTGAAGTTGTGTACTTCGTCTTCACACTGTGCTAGGTGTTCTTTTCTGTTCTGAGGTCCTCTTCAGGATTATCTGTCCTACCTCTTATTCCTTGTACTTCCAACTAAATTGTTGCAACAAATACAGTCCTTCCAACTTAATTCTTGTGGTAACAGTTTAAACCAGTCTTCAACTGCTTTTTATGAACATCTCTTATACTTCTGTTCAGATCAAATCCCCACATAAAACTCTAGTTAGGGAAAATATTAAAGTTGGTTTCCTATATTGTGTTTACCAAATACGTGAAATAGATGTGAAAAAGCTTTCAAATTTGCTATGCTGACTGTTGCTTGCAGTGGAGGTCAGAGTCTCCCAGTGATCTGCCAGTCTCCAATAACTGTTCAAAGTGCTGCAAAGGATGTCAGCTGAGTGTCCATTTAACAGTAAATGTTAGTCTTATTCTTGCTCCACTGAATTCAGTAAAGAAAACATCCTTTAATGGAATAGGAGCAAGCTATGACCTCAATATCCAAATCAAAAATTGATCTTTCAGTTATCTTTTTTTTTTTTCAGTCTGTTGCATTAGATCATATCTATATATATCTCTTAATAAATTCACTGTCTTAGCATATAATCCAGACCCGACTGAAGAGCTGAATAACTGGAACTTGGTTTGCTTTAAGATCGTGGTGGTTTGAAATACTCATTTCTCATATGTGCAGGCTTTTACAACACATTTCTGCAGTAAGAAATCCAGGTGCATTACCCCTTTTACGTATTTGACACTCTGGTCTGCATTATGTCATGCAGTAAGGCATAGCGTGACACAGCTCAGCGCAGTATAGAAACATAAAGCAATCACATCCTGCATCTCAGGCCAAGAAGTCCTTTGGGTATTTATAGCAGGTGTTAACCCCCTGACCTGCTTCTCCTCACCATAGAGTTGCATGAAATTTGATTTGCTCTCTGGAGTTCTTGATGCTGGCTGAGGGAGCTGACTCTTTGCACAAAGGGCTGGGACAAAAGGAATGATGCTCAGGCAGGCTGCGCTGTGTGTAGTGCACATCCTTACTGTGTATGTCATTGACTTGTATTTCCCAACTGCGTTCAGATGTGGAAAGACAGAAAAAGATACCAGGCATCTGAGTGAGAACAACACAAAGGATTAACTATCAGAAACCTTTGGGGCTGTCTTTGACTCCTTAGTCATGGCTTTGGTAGTTTGGCCTTTAAATCTTCATTGTGCTGAGGTGCTAAGTCTAGATAACTCTAGGCGATAAGTTATAGTTTTAAAAAATCTGCTTTGTCACCACTTGTGTGACAGCCTAGTCCAAAATGCAGTAGTATTTCACTCAGTTCTAATGGTAAATGTTGACTTTATCCAGACTTATAATTACAAACTCTCATTGAGACTTAACAGAAGAGGAAAAGCTAGTGACCTTAAAATGTGTACTCTAAACGTATATAACGGGCTGCCTCTATTCCTGTGCATGCAAATAACTACACTCAGTGCTTCAAATAACTACGCTCAGTGCTTCTTTCATTGCATTTAGTAACTTATGGCAGATAACCTTTACATATATTATATGGCATTTCTTGCTATCATTACATAAAGTACTTCAACACCTTTTTGTGCTATCACTGACTGCTTTCTTATTAAGCACTGCTGAGAGCAATCCATCAAGGAGTAACTATTCTACTTGCCCAGCAGTGACTGGACCTTACAGTGGCAAACTGACATAACTCTTCTAAAATTGTACCAGCTTAATATCTGTCTAGTCAATTGTAGTGTAGCCAGATCATTTTAGAGCACTATTTCTCAGATGAGTGTGGGTCTTGTACTGTTTAAGTAGAAAAAAACTCAAAACACAATGAAGTTCAGTAATTACCTGGTCTTTGTACTACTGCTTGTCCTTCTGTTTCCCCTGGAGAAGGGTAAAATCAAGCTATTCGGATTCTTGAAGGGTGGGGACAGTTAGCACTTGGTGTTCAGAAAGGCCATGGCTAGAAACAAAAGTGGCCTTTGATTAAATTAGATTATGTACATTCAGGCCTAAATTTAAGGATCGTTGCTGATTAAAAAAATGATGAACATTTCTGCAGGTTGGACTTAAATCCTGCTCTGTAAGGTCAAATGCATTTTAGGAGGAATTTCATGGAAGCATAGACAGTTTTATCCTGTTCCCTTTCAACACGCATACATTGCATTGTTCATGTGTTTTGTTCTGTTCTTCTTATAGTGACTGGGCTCTGTGAATGTCTCTAAAATATAAGCCAGAATTCTGCAGGTTTCAGTGCAGAAAACATTGAAAGACTTCAGCTTTCTTTAGAAACAGAAATGCTTTCTCTGTAGGAAGTGCTGACATTTCGAAATTAGTTTTCTTTGAAAGCAAATGAAAAGTTTCTAAATATGAAAAAGGCATTAAAAAAATCATACTTGGGAACGTCAGAAACATATTTCAGTGGCATTAAGCCTCTTATTTAAAGCTAACATATCTACTTTAAATTAGCATTTTGAAACAATGGCTTTTGTTTCAGACCTTCTTACTGAAATTGTTTTAGTATAATTTACATTGTATAGATTATTTCTTTATTTATTATCTTTTTTGTGTGTGCAGAAGACTTTCACATAAAGCTTTTTAAGACACTTTGCTGGAGACTGAAAATCAACAGGATACAACCCCCAGTTCCATTTTAGCACAGGGCTGAGAGTGTCTGAATGTGATAATTTTAGGCACAAAAATAGATGTGTACAGGTAGACATTGAGGTTGAGCTTTCCTTTGTCTCCTACTGTGAAGGACATACATTTCTGGATGCCAGGAGTTTTACTCCACAAGAAAGCATCCAATGACTGAAACTCATTTTAGCCCTTTCCTTTAGATTAAATTCTAATGAACAAGACTGAGGCATGTGTAATTTGTCTTTCACACACAAGCCAGACTGTACCTAGGAAAAAGAATCATTGAAATAGATTATTATAGTAAGTTAATCTCTTGATGCATGAATAAATTGTTTTGTAAAGGGAAGGATATAAATTATTATAATTCCCTGATAACTTATTTCACTGGCAAAGAGCTTAATGAAACCAGACGCAAATGTATCATATTCTTATGACAGTATTTGTATGGGGGTCATATTTTTCCTTTGACTCCTAACCAAATAGTTTGTGCTTAATTTCAGTGAAAGTTTACGAGAATTATTTTTCTGTAACAAGACTACAGGAATACCCATAGATCATTGATTTGACTTCAGAATGACTAACAGCATTCTCATTCTGTGTTTTTGTTCTGGACAATTGAAAAAATTAAGAAATAAAAGACAATCTGTAATTAATTTTTTGTAACCGAAGGGAATCCAGGCAGAAAATTCCCGTTTAAATGTGGATATCATCACAAGTAGAGAAGTAATAATTATTTTTCAGGATTTCTTGACCTATTTAATCAAGCTCCTACCATTGGGGAAAAGATCTCATTTTTGACTTGCATACTTCTCTTTATTTACCTCTTATTTCTTTAACAGGTGATTAATGTTAAATATGCAACCTACTCTTCCTTAGAGAAAAGCAATATGGATTTTATTCACAGGATAATTTAATTTCCATCAGTATTTTTACTTCAATAGATTCAAAATTTTCTTGAGGAATAGAAAGAAATACAACTAAAGGAAAGTTAGTTTTGTTATCAATGAATCAGGAAATACCATGCATTTCACTTTGAGAGCAGTGTTAACAGGAGTATCATGCAGCAGAATTTAAATTCATGCCAGAATTTATAAGAAGCTCTTGGAATTAACTTATTACAACTAGATATTTTGCAGATGAGTGGGGAAACACTTGAGCTAATATATCTTAAGATGTACGAAACAGAGTATAGAGGTTGTAGAGAAATGGAATGTTACACTCTTGAGGTACTTTTTGCTATAAAGATCTTTTAGCTGTTTAATTTCTTAAGTATATGCTACTGAAAACTTCAACAGTGAGTATTTCTTTTAGAAGATGACTTTTGCATGGCTTAGTGTAGATACTTAGTAAGCAGGATATTACAAAACCAGGTGAGCACAACATAGGCAGGAGAACTGACAACATTAAATGTTCAGTTTGCTGATGCAGCCCAAATAGGCATGCACATTTCTCACATGAGGTGTTAAGTCCGGGTCAGTGCAGCCTAGTAATTTTTTTTTTTTACGTCTGGGGGTGTTAGAAGTGCAGTTCCCTTCCATAAATAAGGATGCACGTGGTGTGAGAGGCTAGCAGTATGGGAGCGCATTGGCCCTGTTGTGCAGGGTGGGCTGCGTGTGCTTCCCCTGCTCTGCTGCAAGCAGGCTGGGGGATATGAAGGGAAGACCTGTGGAACCCAGGCCCACGGAGATTTCACACTTCTGTTTAGTGGATTGGTTTGGGATCTGGAAAGGGAAGTTTCTTCCCTTTTTGTAGGTAAACCTGAGCAGGTGCCTCTTACAGAAGCTTTGGTTTAAAATCAGCTGCTTTCCTTTAATTGGTCATCAGAAATGGCAGGGCAGAGCAGGCTCTGCAAACATTTCCTCTTAATTATGAGTCTTCCTAAGAAAATAATTTTTACAGGTAAAGTTCACAGAAATTAGCTACATTTCTGAAATATTTTACCATTTTTTGTTCTTTGTTTGTTTCTCTTGTAACACAGAAAATATCCTTTCTAACCTGTCAGACTTACCCCAGAAAGAATTTCCCCTACTAATCAAATCTCCTTAAATTTAAATCAATCAAGTTGGAATTTGTGTGTTTGTTGAGAGCATCGCCTAACCTGAAAAGATAAATTGTAAACAATACTAAACAGGGCTGGCATCTTGCTGTCATAGCCTGTGGAGCTGCAAAGAACTGAAAGAGATAAAACTCCGGGAAAATTGGAATTTGAAAAGTTATGTAATTCTGGAAGGAGGAAAAAGCATCCTGGTCTCTTAGAAACTTTGCAAAATCTCTGGTGCTGTGTTGTGGAAATCTGTGCCTTTCTACAAGAACGAGGGAAGGAAACCAATTTTTAGTCTTGTACTCCAAAGATTCTGTGCTTGTAGATTAAAATATGATTGATTTCTTAAAATTTCATTTGCCAGGATGTTTGATGGACATGGCCAGATTCACATCATGTCTCCTTGAATGCTTTATTCTATGGGCACTTATCAGCAGTTGCTGTCTGTAAAATGTATTAGATGTGTCTGTTAATACTGTGACAGTTAATAAGTTCTCAGTTGGTTCAGGAACTAGAAGTATTTGTTCATGTTTGAAGATTAATAATAGGTTAAGTTTGTCATTTAAAGGAAAAAGGAATCCACCTCTTCTCTGTTTATTCCAGCCTCCAAACATAATTCTCTTTTTGGTGTGTGACAGTTCTAAAGTTTTACTTTAAAGTGTAATTTTAAAGAGTATTTAGACTAGCAGCTCCTGATTTTGGAAACTCTCAGCTACTGCTCCGAAAGTTTAATAACTGAATCAGTTCAACTAAATTTAGTAGCTGATTGTGATTCAGATGGTGACTGCACACTGTGCTGCAGTACAGTATTTAGAGCCAGCCTACCTCCAAATGCCCCCAGAAAGCAGCACACAGCTTTACACCGAACTTGTAAATGAACTGGCCTCTGCAACAGCCTTGCTGCAGTGACTGACACACTCCTGGTACCTGAGCAAGGCTGCAGGCAGCTGCATTGCTCACTGAAGCTGCTTGGCTGCAGCAAGGGGTTTGCTGTATCAATAACCTGTTTAACTCATACAAAAATACAAGACTTAATATGGAGTTTTAGGTCTTCCTCCTCCTTACAGTTGTTTGCACCAGATCAATTGTTTTTTTTACAGGTTATGGTGAAACCGCAGGAAGCAGACTGAATTTGGTAGGGCAGGAAGAGGAGTTTGGACATTAAAAAAAAATAAATAAAAATGTAGAGAGGAGATCTTTGACAATAGCAATAAATAGGTTAATTGATCTGTCTTTGTGAAAGTGGTCACTGATAAGTTCATGGCTCAGCAGCCCAATTTAAAATGATGTGCTTCATTTTAAAATGTCTGTATTAAACAAGAGTGATCAGACATGGGATACTTGAGTCTCCTTCTGATATTTGTTTGCTGAACAATGCCTCTGTTCCTGTGCAGATTTGCATATTTAATTTTAGTAAAAAAAATGAGCATACTAAAATCATTTTAACAAAAGTCTGTGGACACAAGAAGTTTGAGAACAAGTTATGCCCAATATAAGGTAAATTAATTGTCAAGTGTAGTGTTGCCTAGGATCATACCTTGTAATGCTTTTGATACTAACCAAGTTTCCAACTCAACAACTTATAAACAGCTCCATACAATTCCAGAAATGCAGACTGTGAGCAAACCTCCTTGAGCTATTTCTGACCAGAGGAGATGGAGCAGCTCTGGAAATGTGATGAAAGCTTTCTACTCTCCATCTGCAGTCCATACTCAAATGGAGGATCAATGAGTTTAATGAAGTATCTGAGCTGAATGAAAAGTAGCCAGATTCTTTCTGCCAGACATCTAATCTTCTTCAAAACCTTTTCACTTAATTTTGACTATCATCTGCTTTCTTCCCCACTCCCTTGTATGAGATGGCTCAACAGATGCACATCCTTTCTAAATGTCCATCTCTTGATTCCTGCTCTTTATGTCCTGTTCTCTTTTTGTTTCATCTCTGCTTGGAATATTTTTCATCTCTTTGTGCTGTCTTATTCTTCAAAACTGCTGTCATGTCTCTCATCTTTATCAACGGCTGCACCCATCTTCTGTCAGATTTCTTGAACAAAAGTAGTAGAAATGGCTTAACTCACCTCTGTCTGTTAACTGAAATGGCTCTAAAGCTGTTTACTCCATATTCATTGACAGGAGTAGATTATTAAGCAGAATTGGATAAAATTGCAATCCAGGAGACATGCCTTTTATTCAGAAATATGAAATCTTCTGACATGTAATGATACACTTGTGTGTTTAATTACATTGCTCATTTCCCAAATCAGTGTTTCTTTCTTCTGGTTGTAAGCCACTCACTTTATTCTCATTTGTCCATTTACCTAGGATTCCTCACTTCAGAAATGTACTGTACTTTAAAAAGAGGCACCAGTATTGTAACGTTGCCTGTTGCCTTGGTAATCCCATTGCATGGGTACTTCATGATTATCTGTGTTTTTTTAAGATTTGCATTGTTCATACTGCACTGCCTCTGCTATGTTTGACAGCAACCAGGAAAATTTCTTTTGTTCTGAGCTTTGCCATTTTCTTCAGAAGAGTTTTTGAGGTCAGTAACATCAACAAAAATCATGAAGTTCTGTGTTTGAATCTTTCTACTTTTCAGCCCGTTTCTCCCAAAGTAAATGACAAAGAAAGAAGCTCTATTTCATTTTGCATTATTGGTTTAATGTTTGAAATTAAAAGTAATAGGGTGTGCTTGCTCTGCCAATCCAGAGCTGATAGGAGAGAGATTCTTGTAGGAAGAGATCTCATAAGGTAGGCAGCACCCCACAATGAATGCATTTAGCACTTGTGTGTTACAGATGTTGAATAGCAAGCAAAATTTTCTTACCTCCTGAAATAGCTTTCATCACCTTCAATAGGCTTATGTCAGGGAATATCAGTACACAGTTCAAATTATACCTCCTTATTCATGTATTTAATTATCTTTCAACTTCATATGGGTACTCTGCAAATGTGTAGGCAAATAGGGAAGACCTAATCACTTGACCATGACACCTGTGCCAATAACTTCATTTCCACAGAGTATCAGGTCCTGTGGAGGTCCTGTTTAAAGGTGGCTTCATGCTCTGCATTTCACAGCATTTGTTGTTTGTGGTGTTGTTATTTTGTTCTTTTTCCAGGCCCACGCTGAACTTGGTGGGCATAAATTTTTCATTCCAACACTGGTAGCATGAAAAAGAGGATCCTGAGAGAAGCCTGCTTTGAAACTCCCATTTTCTTGCCTCTCATTTCTCTCAGCTTTTTCTAAAGTTGATGTGTTCTTCCTTATATGCCTCTAGGGAAACAAAATATGGGGCTGATTTATAGTACCCAAAAATGATCTCAGTTGCTTAATAGTTGTGTCACATTGTGTATGACACAGCTTACTGCTTTTTGGAATTAAAATTACCATCAGTAGACTTTCAAAGAGATTGGGTTCTCCAGATGAGTTTATGTCCCGAATGAATTATACTGAATGCATGTAGTTAGGGTAAGCAAAAGTAGTCATTGAACTTAATCTGTAGGCGAAAAAGAAGGGTATGAGTAAGGCTCCTAATTTGTACGGTAATACAAATGACAGAAGTAGCCTAGTGTGACTCATAATAAAATGAGTTATGACTTCAGGAATTGACTAAAAGTTGTGGCTCAGTCCCAGAGGTTTCAGTTTTCCCATCTCTGCATATCCTCACTTCAAGCTGTCTTTAATCTTTTAGTATTAGTGATGGAAGACTAAATCGTGCTGCTCCATGGTTTCGGGATGGAATGTACTTAATAATACCTTGGCTTGTGATCTTTGGGATGGAAGAAAAATTAGTTTAATTCTTAAGTTATGTGTGTTTTTTTTTTTTTTTTTTTCTTGAAAAGTGAGAAAAAAGTAGTCTTTGAGATGTTTGGTTTCATTTTGGTAATACAGCCAGCATTAAATGAAAGAAATAATTTGACTGGTACATTTTCAGCTTCTGATCAAAAGGAAATGTTAATGTGGGTTGGTTTTAACTTATATAAAAAAAGTGTTGTGTTCAAACTCAGCTTTTTTGATGTGTTTTGTCATGCAAGACTGAGTAAACATTAATGTTTATATTTAAAATGTTTTTACATAGATTAATTCATACGTTCACACATTTAATTCACAACTTTATGGCTATACTCAGCATCTTTATTTTGCTTTTCACAATCTGAAAGACAATCAGACATAATGCAGTTTTCATGCAGATTAGGATTACATGGTAGCCACAGATATTTTGAATGTGCAATAACAGAATATGGAAACAATCCAGACAGTGAGTTAAATATTTTTGTTTCCCCTCTTGAAAAGTCCATGTTTTCACTTGTTCCTCTTTTTTGTTGTAGTTTTGTTTTCTTTCTTTCATCTTTCACTTCCCAAAGTTAACCAGTTAACACATCTAAGATATTAGGAAGGCAAAAGCCAACATAATTTAACCAGACAATTTTGGACTAGATCCAACTTCTCAAAGTAGTTCCAGATCAGTTTTACAAGGTGACCTTATCTGATCAAAGCACATCTCACCTTGCAATTTTTGAATTGTAAAGAAGTGATTTTTATGGCAGGTAAGTTTAAGTATGATATAGTGCAGTCACAAAATAACATGAAGAACATTCCTCTCCCCAGTCCCTTTTCCAGAGAAGCTCAGTCTATATCTTTTCCTTTCTCTGCTCATTGTAGAAATATTATTATTCATTTCCTGATTGTCCAGAGACTTACCAGCTTTCTGGTTTACCCCTGATTTTAATGGTCCTTGGTAAAGACATCAGGGTAAGTCTTTTGTAAGAAACATCTTGGGAATCTCAGACAAAACTGCAAAAGAACATGTCAGAAGAGCCAGTGCATTGGCTAAGAATATAGTCAATAGTTTATCTACATCAATAAATGGAAACCTCCTTTGAGAAATTGCTGTATATCATTTAATATGCAAAGCCACTCTAGCAGTTGCAGGCTGTCTGCAGTTCATCTCATAAACTTTGCTTTGCAGAGGAATTTTTTAATTTCTGTCTGTTCATGCCATGGGTAGTACTTTTTTTCTTCCACCTGTAAGTAAGAACTTTCAACTTATCTCATATTCTGCCTTTGCAAACTTAAGCTTCCGTGCCCAGTAAGATGTGGGTGAGGATCTCATCTGCGTTTACTGTAAGTATATGCAATTTTTTCTATCATCTCAGCTGCTATAATTTTCCTTATCGAGTTTAATTTAAGACAAAGATGATTTGTTCATTCCTACATTTTTGAAGATGTGCATTGTCATGACTCACTTCATGAAAAATCCGGGAGTGAATACTCCATACATTAGTATTGGCCACGAGGATGAAACATTTAGTTCCTTTTCTTCTCTTCCTGTAAGCAAAATAACTAAAACAAAATAAAAAACAGTCATCAGAATGAAATGTATTTTAATTTGAGTCATAACTATCAAACAAACAAGCAGTTCTTTCCTTCTGGTGATTGAAATAATTGACTTTGCTAGAATGAATATTTGCAGAGAAGTGGTGATTGTCACTGAATGTTCAGGTCAGTTGTGGCACTAAATCAGGACACCAAGACACAAAGTGGGTTTAATAGGTCATGGTTTTCATCCCTCCCTCACCTCAGCACAAGTGCAAAAAATCAGAGAGCTGGGGCACTGTCTATTTTCTCATTTAAGATTTTTGTTTGGAAATTCTGAACAGCTCCTTTCTCCAGGACCAGGGCTCTACACTTTGTGATGAATTCCGAAATAAATAAATAAATAAATAAATAAATAAATAAATAAATAAATCATAGAAGTCTATCTAATACCTGATTTTTACATGCTTTGATCTCTTTCTCAGAGCCAGATTTCACCTGTGATGATGTTTACCTCCTATTTAACTGGAAAATACATTGGGGATACGAAAATGTAGCCATGCGCTAACAATCTCTTCCAGAGGTTAACGCTCAGTTTCAATGGCAAGGCATGTACCCTTCAGAGACGAGGGCTGTTTGGGTTGGAGATTTGGCACCTAATGGAATTATTTTAACTGAACAGATCAAAGGGGAGAAACTGAGCAAAGAGATTCTGCTGTTGAACAACTGATGGATGGCCTCATTTGCCTACAAAAAAGCGGGCCTTCAGTGAGCGCCACAGGGAAGTCATTCCAGTACAGTGTGAAAATCCGACAGAATTACTGAATGAATGGCCCTTTTACAGTCTTGGGATCTAAAATAAAGCCTACAGCTGTGCAGCCAGGAACTTCTCTGTATAGCGGCAAGAAACACATGACAATTCAGGGCACCGTTCCATGCTAGGCTTAATCCAGTCTAACTGTCACCCATATATCTCTCTTCCAAATAAATTAGTTTCCCATCGGATCAGTGAGTCATATTCCAGCAATGCAGCAAATGACTAAATTTAATATGAGGAAAGGGTGAGGGACATGTCAATGGAGCTAGGAGGGGAAAGGAGACGGAATTAAACCATCATTTTTAGCAGCAACACACAGTTTGATGAAATTAAGCACAACATGAAGCTGTGCCTTCAGAGAGCTTGGGTAAACTGGAGATAAATTAGAAAAAAATAATTGGAAGCCCCTTGCTGTGAAGAGTAAGTAGTACGGAGTGGTTTTGAAGCATCTCTACTAAGGAGGGAAACGTTTGAGGATGTTTTTGTGAAGAATTAATTCTCTGGAAAAATGAGAATTTACCTGCATCAGACTGCAACAATTGTTTTTCCAGTCAGATTTTTACAAATATCTGACCTATCTGAGCAGTTTACTTCTCATTTCCTATCTGTTTAGACTGACCCTGTTATGCATCTGCAACAGATGCTTCTGAATTTTCTCAAATCGATTTTACAAATGGTGAATGTTAACTCATTCTGGTCACAAACAGGCTGAAACACCAGCTCACACAAAGTCTTAATGTCCCGTCTGCATTCCTTTTCATCTTCTTCATTCACTGCTTTTTCCTAGGATTCCTGCTCTCTGAAAGACCATCACTGTTTAATTCCTGTGCCATCTTTTTTTCATGGCACTCTGGAGCAGAAGCGTTTTTTTTTATAATTCTGCTTTTTTCCTGCAGAGGGCCAGTTCAACCCATTTGAGTCCCACATCCATCTGGTGCAGCACATACACTATCTGACATTGGGGCAGGTTTGTAAGTAGAGCACTGAGAGCAATTAGCATTTGAATTAAAGCTACCTGTGGATAACAACAGGTGATTACCCTATTTAACAGCTGTTAAGTGGTGTTATTTGCCAGCTATAGACCACAGACTGAGTGAATTGTGTGCATACAAATGGGAGTTACTGTGCATACACATGGACGACAGTAATTAAATAATATTTTTTAAATTGCAACAGTCATATGTAGATGTTGGTTCAAAGCAGGTAGTAAAAGGAGGGTTTGGGAAGCATTTCAGAATGTAGGACAGTAACATCATTAAGGTTAAAGATGCAGTGTGTGTGTTTTGGCAGCCAGTGGTTTGTTCTAGAAGTAAAAAGAAAAACAAAACAAAACAAAAAACAAACAAACAAACAAACAACAAAGCTCTCTATTTACTCTGATTCAGCTTCTGGCAAACAGAGAAAATAGTAAGAAACTGGAGCACAAGATAATTTTCTCCTTCTGTTTTAGCTCTACGTTTCCAACAAGGCTTAATCAACCTCAGCGTTCCTTGGAAAGCCCAGCATTGTTCCTGCTCTATGTGCCTCCTTGCCTCCTTGCATATGCGGGAGAAGCTGCTTCGCTAACTTGCTCCCTTCTGTGCTGGGGGTGGATGAATGTCTTTTTTTGAGCGTTTGCTTAGGATATGGCTGTGCAACATCCTCTTAAATCCGTGTGGGGTCTGTCCCATGGTTCTGCTGTTCATATTATTGCGTAATATCTCACCGAGTCTGGCTGCACCTTTTCCAGTAGCCATTCTCATTTGCTGAAAAGTTTTCTTATGATCCCCTTCTCCAAGGGCATGGGTTTTCAGTGACTTTTTAAGGCCTCCCAAGGCGTCTGAAGGGAATCTATCCTCTGAGAAAAGCTGATTAGATTTCTGCTTAAGTATTTGCTTGCACTGTTAAAACTAAATTATTTTATCAATGACGATTGGTGTTGTTGCTACTCCAGAGCTGCCTGAGTTTTGTGTAAGTGCAACTGTTACAAATTATAGGATGAGCTTAAATTTTTCCCTGTGGCATAATTATCTATTCAGTTTTAAATCTCCCATGATTTGCAAATGTGCGTTCTCAGTGAGTTGGTATGAATAGAGATGTCCATTCATGTACATACAGGTATTCGGTACTGAGTTCCAGACTGCTGGAATGCAGGGTCAGTGCTACAGCTTAAAATGGATGGCTGTTGATTTTTACTAATGAGAGCTGCCTGATTAAGGCATTTACTGTATGGAGTATTTGAGCTGAAATTAAATGCTTGTTAACCTTCTGATGCTAGCCAATCGTGTGCTACATCCAGCCGGAAAATTATTTTAGTGACAATCTTAGTTAACTGGAATTTGATGCAGATCAGTACTGAATCCATCTGCTATTAAGAGTCTGGTAATGACTTAAAGAAGTTTTAGTTAAAGCACTGTAGTCCTCAGTCATAGTTACATTGCAGAAGGCCCAAACTGTTCACAGATGAGCTGTATGTCATCAAAACAGTTATTTGAATAGAGTTCAGTAAGGGTTGGATACATAAACACCTTCAAGTATGTCTTTTCTTAAAGTTATCTAAGGATCATTATCTAAGTGATGGTAATACTCACCCATTTTTTCCCCTAAATTTAGGCCAGAGGCAAACTCCATGCTTGTATGCAAGCTGATTTACAACCTATACATCACTATTTTTTTCTTTACTCACTTGCTCTCAAGCAGGAAATTATATATTTTTTTTTTCTAAACGGTTTCCTGTCACAAGTACCTTTAGAAGCTGTTTCTCCTTCCAGACAGAAACTTGCTACCAATAAGTGTTTTCTTAAGTCTCTAGCCCTAAAATAGTGCCAAATTCTACACTGGTACAAGTCTCTGTTCAGATTGTGCTAAGCTTGTGCCCTAGCCAAGCTTTCTTTATTTTAAAACTACAAGATACTGCACTGTGTGTACAGTATCCTTGCTATTAACAGCTGGGCATCTTAATTTGTCTCAAGATCAATGTGAAAAGCAACACGAATCTTTTTTTTTCCTTTGCATCCATGTTGAGTGATTGGTATCTTGGATGAACAGAAGGTCTCCTGGTATAGGAAGAGCACACAGGCCAGCTCAATGAGGGAGACATGCTGGCCCCATACCCAGAAAGGAAAAGCCCCAGGAAAGCATTGATAAATCAGTTCTCTGCAGAGAGCATGTGGCACGTGGCCCTGCCTCCCCACAGCTTGCTGCAGGGCAGGGAGATCAGCTGAATTCATCTTGCCCTTCTGATTCCTTCCTCCTGCTAATCTATATCTGACGGGATTATGTCACACAATACAAATCCAAATGTGTCTATTTAAAGATAACCAGCCAAAGTACAAACATATATAGAGAGATCTAGAAAATTTTTAAAAATTAAAGTAGAATAGTTTAAAGTGCAGAGAGGATAAAGTAAAGAAGATAACTGCATGTTCTTGACCACTGGCATGTTTTGCTTGGATATCTGATGAATCACAATGCCTGCAATGAGAATTTGGTGTTTTGGTGTATACCTAAAACTGTTCTCAGTTCAGGAGGAAGATGACATTTGTCTCTAAGTCGTGAGACAAAGCAACTTTCAAATTCATTTTAGTATATAGCAAAGTCATTTGAAATCTCTTTTTCAGTGGTATAGGTTTTTAACACTGCGACTGATAATAGCTCTTATGAAAATTGTAGTTTAAGTAAACCACATGTCCACATGACCTACAAACGTGCAAAATTAATTCATAAGCTTAGTTGTTACTTAATGATGACATTAAGCTGCAAAGGAAATTATAGTATGCTGTAAATATTTTGATTTGCTCTCTGTTTTTATGTTTTGCAGTGACATATTAATCCATCAGGAACAAAATATAGAAAATGCAAATGCATATTAACTAACAGATTACTAATATATGAAAGAAATATGGCAATTGGGGTACTTTATTGGAGATGCAAATCTTTTTTTTATTAGTGTGGCATGAAAATCTAATAAATAAAAGATGAAAGAAACTTCATTTAATTAAGCTACTGCATTGTAATGCTAGCACTATTGATAGAATAGCTATTTAACAACATAGTAATGAATGTTCAGTTGTCACAGCCATGGAAGGTGTAATGCAGGGTTTTAATGCAACATTATTTATTTTCTTATCCTTGCTTTTAAACACTGTTCAATATCAGTCATGTTTGTGCTCAGTTGTTTCCAATCTATTACAGAAAAAAAGAATGCTACAAAATACTTTTTGTTACTTAGAAAGTGTTATCCTGATCACTATAAAAAGCAAGTGAATAAACCTTATTCAGACATTATTTTTTCACAATGCTTATAATAAATAATTCTTGCAATAAATAAACTAAACTTTGTTAGTAAATAATAAAGTAAATGCATCAGGCTGGGAAGGTTTATGTGTTCCTTGTAGAACAGAGACACACTCTTCAATGTTCAAATACCCAGGGGTAATATTTAATTAACCCACTCGGTTATAAATTCATGCAGACTTTTCTTTGTCATAATAAAACCCAGAGCAGAAAAAGCCCTAGAATTTCTCCTCTCTTGGATACCTACTACTATTAATTTACAATTGTTTATTCAGAAAACCATTGCAAATAGTGGTGGTTAAGGGCTCTGGTGGCCCTCGGGATTTTTTTATGTTCATGTGCTAATGGTCTGTGTTCTCAATGCTGGTTTGTGACAAGTGGGTCATTGTCTTCTCTAAACTCACCAGGTAGCTCTAGATTCATATCAGTGCTCTAGTCACATCTCTACTACAAGTTCTTTTGGTGCTTTTGGTGCCCTACACTTGCTCTGCCCAACTGCTCCCCATCAGTGAGACATTTGCTCTCGATACCCATACTAGATATGGCCATCAATGCAGATCCTTGCCAAAAGAGTGCAAATGGAGATATAAAACAACTGAAACAGCCGTGACTTGGCCATTCAGTATATTTCTGACATGTGGGACTATATTAAAGTCATTGCCATCAATTATAATTATCCTTGAATTGCGTGAGCTCGTCATGTTCACATGATATGTAGCTGTTGACTCTCGTTAGAGTAGGTTTATATGGGAATGAGATAGTTAGAAAGAGACAATCATTCTTACCCAGCTATCACATTTCTGACCTCCTCAGAGTCCACTGCTTAGACAAAACCTAATCCAAACAGGGCAAAGTGCTTTTGGTGTTCACTGTTGAAACCTCCCAGAATCTTTAAACCATCAGCTTTTGTGGTTCACTGACTACCTGAATGAATTATTTTCAACTGATTTGGCACATCTTCAAAGGAACAGATGGTTCCATCTTTACTGCAAAAACAATAACTGCAGCAGCAACAAAATAATCTGTGAGTCTGCCTAGAAACTCCTTAAATATAAGGGAGAGCTTGATGACCATCTTACATTTCTGACAATTATCTCAAGGAAGAAATACATTTAAAAAGAAAATCACATTATAATTTACTAGGCAAAATATTACATCCATGGAACAGTTGTTCGAGGTTGCAGGGAGACAAAACTGTTATGCATGAGTTTCTAATATGACCTCCCCTGCAATAAAGCAGCTGGGAAGAGAGAAATTATGAAAATATGATGTTGAGATACTTCTTTATTGAAGCTAAAAATAAACTAATGTATGTTACAAAGAAAAGAATAGAAGAAGAAAATGGAAACTAGGCTTAGAGAAGCACAAATGATGTGAGCAGGAATATGCAGCAAAAGCACGAGGGATTTCAAATTTCAAATAGTCAGAATTGTCTGGATTACCACCTAGCATAATCTAGATTTTTTTTTTTTTTTTTTTAATGGCCTTAGTCTAGGAGTGCTTGTTTTAAGGCAGTATCCAGTGCATATTTAGAATGGGATTCTCCTGAATTTGCCTTTTAGTTTCTATTATTTCAGCACAGGAAAAGCAATATAATTGACAAGGTAATTTTCTTCAATTACTGAAAAGGAGGTAATCAGATATATAGGAAAGATTGACATTAGAGAGAAAGCAATTAATAGTGATCATTGTATTAAATACATACTTTCTTTTGCTAATTTTCTAGGGTAATATTACAGAAATGACATTTATTAAAAAGAAAATCTTTCCCTGTACAGACTAGCTGTCAAATATTAATATGAATTCTGACTTTTTTATTGTTTCTATTTTTAAATTGCAAGTAAATTGTCCAGGATACTATTATATATTATAGAAAAGATACTCTATTGCAGACAAGGCCAATGACAGTGTCAGTTCTCTGTCTTTTATGGGGAGAGCTAATTACTGGCAGTAGGCTATACAAGAAATATTTGGAAAGCTACTTTAGCTGAGGCAGTACTTAGTCACTGAATTGCTATACCCTTGGCTTCTCAGCTTTTCTTTGACCATGCTGTCCCCTCTGCACAGCTGTTCAATAGGGTGGGAAGAGGACCTTGCTTAAATTTGGCGTGCTGCAAACTTAATTCTCTGGTCATTTTTCAGCTAGATTTGCTGCCTGATCCAATTCATTGCATGGTTGTGATGATGAGACTGCTCCATGGAGGAAGGAATAAACCCTGATGAGCACACACTGCGTAATCTAACGCTGTTAGTGGGTAAATGCGCGTCAAACTATGGCTGGCACGAGCAAACGTGTTTCTCTGCTCTTCAGTCAGGGAGAGGCAGGCTCCACAAAGGAAATCTCTGCTTTAGACAAATAGATGTGCATTTGTGCTGACGTGAGACCTTCAGGGGAAGTGGTCTAGATGTCAAGGTGGTTCTCTGGGGTAGATTAGTCCAACAAGCAGGCTGACAGGTCAGGCAGTTCCTGCAGCTTGGCAATATTCTCAGGAAAGCACTTGTGTGGTAATGAGGTCCATTCCCTCACCAAGGTGCAGCTGGTAGTTAGCGAGGGGTTCAAGGGCCCTGAACATCTGTCAGAGCAGGCAAACAGGTGGAATCCAGCTGCGGCCACAGTTGCTCTTACAATTCATGCATCATACCGAATCCTACGGGATGCTCCTGGTGGAAAGCACTTTACTCGTAGGTTAACATATTGCCCTCAGTCTGTAGCCTGGGTCCCCGCCCAGCAAGGGTTTCATTTGCTGTTTACACATTAGCAGCAATAACAAGGAAACATGGAAGCACGCTGAGGTTTGAAATAATTATATTTGCTAAGTACACACAAAGAGCTTGACTGCACTCTCACCATTGATCTGAGTGATTTCTGACGGCTGCTTTACCCTGATGCATTCAGATCATTGCTGCAGTACTTACAAGTTACTTGCAGGGGTGTTTCTTCTTCCTAGGTGAAAAAAAAATTAAAATGATGGTAACAATTAGCAATCAGCAAACAGCCTGTGGCTTGATTACAGACACAGGTAGGTTTTTGAAATAATTTGTGTATTGAACAGAGTAATTTTATTTTGCTTAAGTGCTGCTTGAATATTCCTTACATTCATATGTTCCTGGGGGGGGGAAAGCCATTACATAATAAAAAGGTTCAGGCTGTTCTTAGTGAGATCAATGCAGCTCATCTGTTTACATGATTCTAACTAGGATTTGTTGGGTAAAATACTTTGGGGAAAGGTTTTCTTCTTGAATACTGAATGACAGGACTTCGTTTTCATCATTTGCTCATATTTAATTACTATGTCACAAGGCCTACATTTAATCTTAGGTTAAGAATCTGTTCTTTCCATGGCTTATTTAAAGAAGATTAAGATAGGTATTTAGTAGGTGTGACTTGAGCAAAAGGTTTTTTTTCCCAGTACATAATAAAAAAGGTGATGCAAAATAAAATGTCTTTTATTTTCCCTCCTTTTATGTTCAGTAGTTGACAGTTCTAATGTTTTTAATCTGTATCTTCTATTTTCTGTCATTTTTCTCACATCCCTAAATGAATTGTACCTTTCAACCATTTTGTTGTCCATCAAAATTGGAAAACAGAGAAATTTCACCAATTGCGAACTTGACTTTCAGTGCTGCCTGTACTGTCATTCTTAGTTCAGCCTCAAATTTAGGATCTCTCAGTGGGAGAAGATGTATCTTTGGTGAACACTGACTTTGTCACAGCTTGACAGCACTTTTTTATATGCCTTAGGTTTATGGGCTTTGATGTTTCATGTTTATTAAGTTGTAAATTGAAAATAAAATGGAAATTCAAAGCAAGTTTCAGTCAGAATTGTAGGATGGCTTTTTTTTTTTTTTTTTTTTTTTTTTTGGTGGACTTCTGCACATTTTAAACACCTTTTGCTAAGTGAACCTTTTATTTAAAAAAAAAAAAAAAAGTTGAGCAGGTGACCTAGCTGAGAGTGAAACCCAATGGCGAGGGGCTGGAAATGGTTCTGTCTGGGGGAATTTGCCGAATCTCTGGTGCATGTGCAATGAGTGAGCCTCTACGTTTCACTGTGCTCACAGACACCTTGACAGCCTTGCCCTTGGCAGAGCAGCTGCCTCCCCAAGAAGCCAGGCAGGGCCTTGGAGCCCCAGGCAGGCAGCAGAAGCGGCTGGGAGCCAGCTGTGCAGGTGCGAGGTTTTTCCATATCGCTTTGCATGCAGTCTGTTTCCCCTGCAAAACTGCTGGCCTCAAGAGATGTGATTCAGTGCAAATGAGTACTGGAGGAAAGGATTTTGCCTAGGAAGGATTACCATAAGCAGCAGAGCTAGGGAGAAGGGGTGTGTGCTGTTTTATGTCCTACGGCTGGCAAAGTTTATCTGTGCAGATGTGAGAGCTCCTGCTGTGTCTTCGGATGATGCTGATATGCACATTGCTTCAGCCTTTCAGCCTGATGGCATGGCTTTTCACTGCTCTCAGTCTAGAGGGCTGTTCCCAAAGAGGTAGCAGAAGCTCAGGTTAAACTATATGATCTGGCTGCTGTAGCCAGTATCTGTGGGCTTATTATTATTTTTTAATTGATCTTATGAAGTATTTTTTTTTCTGTCTAAGGTGATGAAAATTCACTGTTGTTTTGGTGAGTGGTATCTCATATTAAAAAAAAAAAAAAAAAAAAAAAAAAGTCTAATAACTTTCTTCCCCTTTCTCTTACCATTTCCACAACAAATTGTTGTTTAGTATTTTACCTATATGTTAAATGGGACAATGACATGGCAGACATATGGCAAGTATGTCCGAACATTGGTCACCTGTTATGTGCAAGAAACTGGGAGGCTCATATGAAGTTTATGTATAATTTCTGCTTTATTGCAGACTCCTTGCTGAAGGAACCAGAGGGTGAAAAGGTGGGGACTTTGTGCGATGGATTCTGCTGCTCCACCTATGTTTGCCTCTTTTGTGTCTTGCCTAATTAGCTGCTATTTAAATCTCCTGGAGCAGAGTTCCCAACTGTATGTGCGTCAGTGACTATCACAGTGAGATCCCACTAGAGGACTGTGGGCACTTTGTGGTTCCAGCAGTGATAACTGGTTTCAGTGTGACACATCTTTTTATTTTTTTAAGTGAAAATGTGCAGATTAAAGACCACAGCTGAGATGTTTACAGTTGCAACATGGTGAACAAACAGATAAGGTAATTTTCCCCCTTCTGCTAGTTACCAAAGCAACACTATGAAGATACTTTTAATTTAGTTTGGTGCTGTGAAGATTAAAGCTTAATTAAAATGATGATATTAAAAAAAAAAAAAAAAAAAAAGTAAAACACTGAAACAGCACAGGAAAAAAAAGAAAGACATAATTATAGTCCAGTGAATACTTATCACTTGTTATGAATCTTTGGAGCAGAGATATTTTTTTCTCTCAATTGAGAGTAATTTTATTCTGATCATAAATTTGAATGACCAGAACAACCTAGGATCTTGGCTGTTTATAAATTAATAAGGACAGTTGGAAGGAATGTGTTATTCTGATCATAAAATACAGGACAGTGAGTTTTTCTTTGCTGGTCCATTTCTTTAAAAAATTCTCTTGCATACCAGTCAGGGTGAAAGACTTTAAGAAGACAGAAAAAAAATATTCCAGTATTTCACATGGCTTGCATAGAAATTCAACTATTTAATCTTGAAAGATCTGTAACTTTCAAATTAATTATTAAACATATTCCTATTGTGAGTTTGGAAGTAGTCAGG